>NC_064574.1:75534190-76971690 GCF_937001465.1 Orcinus orca
CTTATTGAGCATCACTCTGTACCACACACTGCTCTCAACAAGAGGGATAAAGTAGTGAATAGGGTCCAGAACTTGCCTCCATGGACCTTACATTCTGGTCTGGGTTGCTAGCGAAGAATATAAAATGTAATGGCAAACAGTGATAAGTGCTATGAAAAAACAGAGCAAGTTGCAGAGAACAGAGAATAATTACGGAAAGTATGGTTTTTCAAAGGGTGGTCACAGAGGGCCCCTCTAAAGAAATGACATCTGGGTCGAAGCCTCCATGAAGTATTAGTCATCTGATTCTCATTATATTTTTCCATTTTATATTTTTGTTTTCTTTACTGTATCCTGGCTTGGCTCACTGGGAAAGATCATGGTATGATGGAAAGAACACAAACACCAATTGCTCAGTTATCTCAGGGAAGCAATGATCTCTCTGCGCCACAGTTTCCCCATCTAATAAGTGGGCTGTTAGGAGGATTAAAAAAGATAAAGTACATAGAGTACCCAGAACAGGCAGTGAAGCAGAATTATCTACGTCTCCCTTTTTTGTTGTTCTTGTAGATAATCCTTTCTTTAAAATACGAGAGCAAGGAGGATTCTTGGAAATTATATACTTCATCTTCAATTTACCAATGGGAAAAATAAAGAGTCTCAGAAATGAAGCAAAAAACTCATGGCTAGTCATCCCATCGCAGAGAAGTTCTACCCAGAGCTCTTTCTGTTATGCTAGTGTTTTTGAAATTTTTATTTTTACCTGTGAAAACTTTTTTCAAATGAAATCTTAACAAATAGTCCAATATAAGAAACAAATAAATAGTAGCAGCTGAGCTTTGCCAGCCCCTTGAAGAGAAAGAGAGGCAGAGAATGAACATGGCCTTAGTGATGATGAAAGGCAAAGACACCATGAAAGAAAACTCACGGAAATTCCTTAAAAAAATAGGAAAGATAACTGAAATGCCTGAGCAGGCCCAAAAAGGTTTCCTAGATCTCTTTCCTCTACCACTTGAATTAAAAGACAAGACACATATTAAGAGATAACTTAGGGAACATCAGTAATCCATTCCATCCCTTTTTTCGTGGTCATTACGTGTTCAGCTTTTTGTTTTTCTTTCTTTCCCTTAATTCGGCCTTTGTCTTATTTCATGTCCTTTTCTTTCACTTGCTTCCAGAGTCCCAGCTGTTTCCTTTCTTGCTTTTCTTTCTAGCACCCATGTCAGCTCAGCCACCCTCCCTCCTTACCTCTGCTTGTTCTCACTCAGGGAAGATCACTATTGTGACAGCACTCCCATTAAGTTCTGTTAAAATGACAAAAAAGTCTGTCATTTACTCTTAGCAGTAAGTGTCTCCAGTCACCAAAGAACCAATGTACTCAGCTAGCTGTTTCCAATCCAACTCCTAAGAATGAAGAGTTGAGGCAGACAGTCAGCCGCCCTCAGACTGGTGGGAAGAATGTGAATCGAGCGTCCACTGTGTTTTGGGAACCAAGCTAAACATCAGAACTCACCCATTCAACAAACAGGTACTGGATCCTGCTAGGTTACCCTGCCAGGTGACAGAAACACAGAGGTGGAAGATAGGTATCCTGCTCCCATGTCTAGTAGGAGAAGCAGTGAATCCATCTAAACTACAGGTGATAGTACGTGTTCTAGTTATTAAGTAACAATAAAAGGTAGCACAGAAAAGATGGCAGGGACACAGCCTATGAGCCCCTCCTGCTTATGACACAACTAATGTGCACTTCATAAGCTTCAAACAGCTTTATATGTCAACACACCCACCCAACACAGAGGCGGTTCTGCTCCAAATTAGTGGCACAATAAACCGTAACAACTGGTGGATTTTGAGGAAAGCCCTTTAATCAGTAATGTTAGGAAATGAATCTTTTATGTGAATATTTTCTACAACCACAAGGACAGAAAACCACACTTTCACTTTCCCACCCCAGGTGTATCTGTATCTGCCTATCACCCTGAGGACACGAGGTGCCTTGGTGTGCAACAGTGAGGAGATTCACAACCCCTGTCCTTTGTTTCTTCCAAACAGATAATACAACCACTATGAGATTTACAGGAAGGGGACTCATGCTTTAGACCTTTAGCAAAACAACATTCAAAGGACCAACACCCACAAGGCCCAGCAAGTAAATGTAATTCTAAGTGAGTCTGAGTTGCTGAATGGGAACACAAGGTTATGTCTAAAGAGAAGGGCTGACTTTATGCTCGGAAAGGGAAAGAGAGCAAGACACAGGCTCAGTTTCCTCCTCTGTGAAATGTGGACAAAAATATCACAGGACAAAAACACTTACAAAGGGGGCTTCCCTGGTGGTGCAGTGGTTGAGAGTCCGCCTGCCGATGCAGGGGACACGGGTTCGTGCCCCGGTCCGGGAAGATCCCACATGCCGCGGAGCGGCTGGGCCTGTGAGACATGGCCGCTGAGCCTGTGCGCCATGGCCGCTGAGCCTGCGCGTCCGGAGCCTGTGCTCCGCAACGGGAGAGGCCACAACAGTGAGAGGCTCAGGTACCACAAAAAAGAACCCCAAAAAACAAAAAAAAACTTACATAGGTAAGCATGCAATAAATGTTCACAATGATAATATTATTAATATTATATAATAATATTATTATCAGGTAGAGGAGTGTGGGAGTGTGAAAGATAAATCAGAGATCTTAGAGGAAAGAAGAAAACACTGAAAGAGAAATGAGAAAGATTTCAGAAGGATGTAAACGGAAAGGTGAACAACATTCAAGAAATACCAGTTCTCGAAAAATAAATAGTCCCCAAACCTGAAAAGTCTTGACATATGCTCTACCCATCTAGTACCCATTGTGGGAGCTAAATATTGATAAATATAATATATAATATAAAAATTAACGTGCTACATCTTAATATATATTAGTAACCCTATGATAATGACCAAAGTGTCAGAAAAACACAGGGTACTGAAAACACAAATATCTATGGCTTCTGATCCACAAATGTGAATTAAATGCCTGGCTAGGATTTCTACCAATAAAACAGTGGCATCACATGATGGAATTCAGCTGTGGTGATTCCAGACCATGAACTGGGTTTTCTCTTTTTGTGTGAAAACTACAAAATCACAAGTGTTGCCTACCCTTCTCACGAGAAACCTTTTGAACAAGGTCCCATTCCGATATCAGATAAGATAAAGTAGTAAATGCTAAACAAATTTCCCCTCGTAGTAAAGCTGGTACAGGGCTATGAGGCCACTTACTTCATGCCTGATTTTTTAACCTGCTGCATACAGAGTCCCTCTCCTGGCAACGGGAACATCAGCCTTGGTGACTTGTGGACTTCTCTCCACAGCCTAAAGGTTGATGAGGACTCTAGGGGAACAGTTTTAGCATCAAAAAGGACAGAAAAGAAAGTCCACCAAAAATTAGACCACTTTGTGTGAAAGCAGAGATGAAAGGTACACTGCTGTTAATGAAAAAAACATACATCATATAAAAGCCAAGGGATTAAGTCAAACTCGACAAATTTATCTGCCTGCAATTCCATCTTTAAACTCGGCAGACCTGGAGTCATAGTCACAATTATGCGAGGTCCATTAAGCAATTGCTTTCCCTTCCTATTCTCCTTGTGTCCTTCACAGCTCACACTACCCTATCAGAAGCCTCAACCATTTTTTTTTTTTTTTTTTTTTTGCGGTAAGTGGGCCTCTCACCGTTGTGGCCTCTCCCGTTGCGGAGCACAGGCTCCGGACGCGCAGGCCCAGCGGCCATGGCTCGCAGGCCCAGCCGCTCCACGGCATGTGGGATCTTCCCGAACTGGGGCACGAACCCGTGTCCCCTGCATCGGCAGGCGGACTCTCAACCACTGCGCCACCAGGGAAGCCCCATCAACCATTTTTGAGAAGAAAAACCACCATCCGGTTAAGATAAAAGCATACAATTCCTATACCTCACAACTGTAATACTCATTTCCTCAGGCAAAAACATTTCCAAGTACCATGTGAATTATGTGCTCAGGACACAGAGAGACCGTCGTAGGTACTTGTACAAACATATGTGCATATGTGCTTGCTGCTGTGGGAGGGAACATAGGAAAGAGGTGGAAAAGCAGTAACCCCAAGAGTCTTATAAAAAGGGGTCCAATTCTTTAAGCTCAAGGTGGAAGGTTACAGGGCTTCCTCCATCTCCAAAACTAAAGAGTTTTTTCTAACCCAGTATGAAATGTGTAAAAAAATAAATTCAAATACATGTTTATAGAGACCAGTGCTCCCACCAATTCCTGCTTCTGTGTATGAAAAAAGTAATACTACAGATATTTGAATCTCATAATGTTATGGAACATGAAAAAGGGGCAGAAAAAGCAACAAATTTTGTTTAACCTTGAACTATTAAATACTTAAAAAAAAAACTTAGAACTGGAATTTTTCTTAGAAAATTGCAAACAAATATTTATTGAGCACCAACCGCCACTTGTGTTAATTATTAAATATAGGCTTTTGACTAACATTTTTTATGAAAGAAATGCAAATAAGTTTAATGTACACCCACTAAAAATATGATAAAAATACTAATGACACTTGTGGTGATGACAGAAATAAGAAAAAGCACTTGATATAATGATAACCTTTGAAAAAGAGGGGAAAAAAAGCAAGAGCCAAAATTACATATTCATTAAAATTGTTCACATACATGTTCCTAAAAACACATGTAGAAGAATGTTCATAGCAGCTTTATTAATAATAGCCCCAGTGGAAATAACCCAAAGTGCCTACCAATAAGAAAATTGTGACATATATATAAATAAAATATTATACAGCAACTAGAAAAGTAACAACCCCTGCTACACCTACAAACATAGATGAACCTCAGAAAATATTATACTGAATGAAAGTGTAATAGGGAAGAAAGAACCTTTTGGATTCTATTACAAGCTAATCACTAAAGGGATGTTGCCTGTAAGATTAAATTATACATAATGGCCCATCTCTGGGAACCCTGCCTCCCAGGTAATGAGCATTAAGCTAAATACCTTTTGTCAGCTCGCAGGAAACATCCAGACCAGGCCCACCTGTGAATGACTGCAGGGAGGAACGAACAAACGCATCCCCTTTGGAAGCTGACAGGAACCAGGAAGTGTTTGACTTTACTCCCTTCTCTTTTAGTATAAAAGAAGCCTGAATTCTAACTCAGGCAAGATGATTCTTTGGGGGCATGAGTCCACCATCTTCTCAGTCTGCTGACTTTCCAAATAAAGTCGCTATTCCTTGCCCCAGCAACTTCTCTCTCGATTTACTGGCCTGTCGTGCAGCGGACAGTACGAGCTTGGACTTGGTAACAAACTTTGGTGAGCCAGCCAAGGAACCTTGCTGCTCCTGGCCAGCTGGCCCCGGTTGGGGAATTTTCGGGTAAAGCCCTAGCAACTTCTGGGACCACCTGTCCTGAGGATCTGCCCTTCAAAGTTCTCTGAAGTGGCACCAGCTGCCCTAGCACTTGGCAGTTGGAACAAGGAATCAACATTTGGGAGCCAATGGGCTCCATACAGTAGGGTAAGTTGCTCCAGTGTGTACAGCCGGAAACTTTATTTCCTCTCCATTTGGGGCTTTTTCTCCGGAATAAGCCAATTTGTTTTGTATTTGAGTGGGGTACCCTGTTGGAGAGAGGAAAGAATTGTTGGACTCTTATCCGATTTGTGAACCGGTTCTTTTGTTTCTTTGGATGCTAGCATTTGTGTATGCTGTTTGTGTTTTGTCTTGAATTTCTATCTTTAAAAATGGGGACTGTTTCAACTATCCCTAAAGAAAGTCCTCTGAGGTGCATTTTGGATAAAAGATCTGATTACAGCTATGAACCCATGGGTGAGAGGAAGATGATATTTTATTGTAACAATGTGCGTCCACAGTACCTGGTAGGATCTCCACAGGGGTTTAGGCAGGGTTATCTTGGGACCCTGTGCACCATGTACTGCTACCCTTGCTGTGTTAATTACGTCATTTATGGTCTCCTGTGTCGTTGGTATATGTAAAACCCCAAGACCACAACTTCAGGGTTTCTTTAGAATTTTTTTGTTCTTTGGGTTTTTTGTTTCATTTTGTTTGGCAGTTTCTCCATTAATGGCCAAATCAGTTTTGTGATATTTAAAACTTTTTCTGATGTCAAATGGAGGAAAGGAACTGGGGAAAAAAAACCTCTGTTCTTTTCCAAGAGTGGAACATTCCAAGGAAGAGAAAGGTTCTACTTGGTTCCTAAAATCACCAAAAACTACAAATAGAAATAGAAGTGCCTTTTTACATAAATATTAGTAAAAAGGGTTTAACTGTCTGACAGGTGACCTTGACCTGTCTCATCTGCCAGAAAACCCAATTTGAATTCAACCTCTTCTGTAAACTGATGGGTTTTACACTGTGGTACCTGATTCATGGCTAAAATTTTTAATGGTGACTATGAGGTGTCTGTGTGTCTGTACATGTGTCATAGAGGTGTGGCACTGCCAAAATTAATTTGTAGAAGAGCTCTACTTAATTGGCTTTAAGGAAATTAAGTGCTTATATTAATACTCAAATACAAAAGAAACTGGACAGAATGAGTGTCAGGTTCACATGATCTAGGAAATATTCAGTATTGAATTAATATATGGTGTTAAAGTTAGCTTAAGCTTGTTGGTTTGATACAGATGTCTTTAGAATCACCAACATTAAGTATAATACTCTTATTGTACCTAGGTTTACTAGAAATCAAACAAGACCTTATTCCTGTTACAAAGTTTGTCAGCAAGAAAAATAACAATGTGACAGAGCTTTTAAGTAAATATAATAGAGGTAAATAAAGAGTTTTGGGTAAACTCTATGGGAATAATGTTTTGGGAATGTCTATCTAAAATAACCTCTCCAGATTTTCGTAACTTTAAACTAAGTTCTAAGATAAGATTGAACTTAACTATTAAGAAAATAAATCTTAAAGGTAAAGTGGTAAAAAACCTGAATTTGGTTCTCAAAGAGGAAGAAGTTTTCTTAAATATTGAACTGCTTTTGGTAACAGATTTTCTTTAAGTGATCTGTATTTGCCATTGATCTTTTATTATCACTGGTTAAAATTTTTTGATATTTTTGACAAACTTCCCAAAGATCAAGTTCTAAGTGGGGTTCATTTGACCTCTGGCTAACTTTGGGGTTTTCCAGAGGGTCCCTGGAACACCTCAAATTATTTGTTTTCTCTCCATCTCAGAGAGAGGAATACTAAACTAATTGGGCTTATTTGGTGTGTTGAATTGCGTGAGAAGTGTTGTCAAATGAGTGCGGATAAAACTTCTTAGATTGTAACATGTGGGTAAATTTTATTAATATAAATATTCTAGAAATTATATGGAACTCCTAAAATTCTGGTATGTCCTGGTAAAATGATATCAGTCATAATTTTGGTAATTATCTTAAATTGTTTGTTACAGCCGTAATCAAGTTTCTGTTCAATTGCGTTGTAATCCCAGTTGGTTGATGCCAAAGCAAAAAGGCATCCTTTTAATGGTTAGATGACCAATTGCTATCTATAGTTTTACAGTGGCTTTTGAATGACCCTACAGCTATTTTGTGAAGAAGCAGGGAAGAATGATGAAATACTTTATGTGCAAGCATTTGTACCATTATCAGGGAAAATAAGACAAGGAAGGGAATGACAGTGAGGACATGTTGCTTCAAACCTTAACTCCTCTAGCTGAGCTGGCTGTCCCAGCCACTCTGGCCGTTACGTCAACATATCCACCTCTTCTACCACCTTCCATTCCTATCCAGCCCCAGTTCCTGACACTAGGGTTCAGGACTTCCCCTCCTTATGGGGATCAATAAGAAAATCCTGTGTTAGTTTTGGGCACAGGGACTTGATCTGGCATCATCATCTAAGACCTGACAGGGCACCAAACTTGAACCAGGAGCCACTTCCAGGACAGGGCAATTTCCCTTTCCATTATCTTGTAGGGGGGGCCTAAATGCAAACAACCAGCCAGAGGGGTTTCTCAGACTTCTTTAATTGGAAAGATCTCAACCCTCCTTAGAGGGAGGACCCTCTATACCTGCTGCTCACTTGGCAGCACCCACAGCTGAACCAAATTGGGACCCCAGTGAGGAAAGAAGGCCCTCATTAGAGTACTACTTATTAGTGCGTCTTGGCAGGGCTTTGAAAGGGGAAACCAAAGCAAAAGAGTTTTGTTAATTTATCTATTTTATTTTTGGCTGCGTTGGGTCTTTGTTGCTGTGTGCGGGCTTTCTCTAGTTGCAGTGAGTGGGGGCTACTCTGCATTGCGGTGCGCGGGCTTCTCACTGCGGTGGCTTGTTGCAGAGCACGGGCTCTAGATGCCTGGGCTTCAGTAGTTGCAGCACATGGGCTCAGTAGTTGTGGCTCATGGGCTTAGATGCTCTGTGGTATGTGAGATCTTCCCAGACTAGGGCTCGAACCCGTGTCCTCTGCACTGGCAGGTGGATTCATAACCACTGCGCCACCAGGGAAGTCCAGAGTTTTGAACACAGTTCAAGAAATTCAGCAGAACAAATAAAGTCCTCTCTGAATTATTGGAAAAGATTTATCAGGCCTCCAGATGTCATACTAATGTAGATCCCGAGGCCCCTGAAAATATTAGCATGGTAAATTTGACCTTTTTGGGGCAAAGTGCCTCAAATATCAGGAGAAAATTGCAAAAATTAGATGGTACAGTTGGAATGAACCCTTCTCAATCGGTAGATGTTGCTTTTAAAGTACTCAACAGGGAACAACAACAGAAGAAAGAAGATACAAAATGAAACACCACTTTTTTGGCAGTGGCACTGGATTCCTGGAAGGTGAGTAACTCGAAGAGAGCTAAGCCACCACTGGGGAAGGAATAATGTGCTTACTGGAAGGAGGAGGACATTGGAAAACAGATTGCTCTAAGAGAAAACAGAAGAAGAACAATAAAAGATGAGAGCCTCTCACGGTAAGAAAGAGAGGAACACCCTGAATGAAGAGGCCCAGCGGCTCTCCTGGACTGGAGGCACCCAATTCCCCATAGGAACCCCAGGTAAAATGGACAGTGGGGAACGAGCTGATTAACTTTCTGATAGACCTCACCCTGAAGGTTTTCACCAGAATAGCTTGACATCAGAGTCCCACCAGAACACACTTTAAGCCTACAGATGGCACTCGTGAAAACCCCAGGAGAGGAGACAGAGCTCTTTCCCCCAAGGTCTTATAAATTAACCCAAAGACTGCTGTCAGACCTCCCCAGGTGGGGACTCAACACAGAGGAAGCTGCCCCATCGAGGACTGAAGAATGACTTTGCTCAAATGCCTCGAACTGCAAGAAACTTCAGATAACCTGCTAGTGTTAGTGTGGACACTTTTTCAGGATGCATGAAAGCATATCCTATGGACAGAAAATCTCTTAAATGGTTAAAGCTTTCCTTAGGGAAATCATCCCGATTTGGATTAAGGCATTAAAACTACATTCATCCTGGAGACCACAAGCAACAGGAAAAAACAAAAAAATGAGTCATACTTTTTTAAAAAGCCACTAAAATATGTCATCAGACTAATTTAATTTGGGATAAGGTCTTGCCAGTTGCCCTGCTATGGATCAGTGGCTCCCAGAAGCAGGCTTAAATTAAGCCCCTTTAAAATATTGTACGTCAGGCCACTCCAGGCGTCTGCCCGGGCAGAAGAATCTGTAAATGCTAAAAGACCTAGCAGTTGCCAATTATATTAAAAACTTTGGGCACTGTACTATTCATGAGTTTGCCTCCAACAGGTCTGCCTATCCAACTTAAGTAGATGGTAAATTCTACTGTATATGGAGAAGGGGCAACCAATTTGTTTAATTTTGTCAAAAAAGCACAGGAATTTAGTATATGGATTGGGCACTGGAACCAAAACCCCAAGTTCAGTTATGAATTAGACAACAAATTACTAAGAGGTTTCATTGGGTTCAAGTAGTTGTAGATAAAAGAGGACTGACTAAAGATTCTACGGAACATTCATCACCTCTGTTCAGCAGGAAATAGCCAGAGTGGTCTTTGTTCTTTTCCCACAAGGTTGTGGAATGGACACTGACAGTGGGGAATTGTAATAGGGAAGAACCTTTTGTATTCTATTACAAGTTAATCACTAAAGGGATGCTGCCTGTAAGTTATACATAATGGCCCATCTCTGAGAATCCTGCCTCCCAGGTAATGAGCATTAAGATAAATACCTTTTGTTAGCTCACAGGAAACATCCTGACGAAGCCCACCTGTGAATGACTGCAGGGAGGAACAAATTAACGCATCCCCTCTGGAGGCTGATGGGAACCAGGAAGTGTTTGACTTTACTCCCTTTCCTTTTAGTATAAAAGAAGCCTGAATTCTAACTCAGGCAAGACGGTTCTTTAGGGCATGAGTCCACCATCTTCTTGGTTTGCTGGCTTTCCAAATAAAGTAGCTATTCCTCCCCTCAATAACGCGTCTCTCGATTTATTGGACTATCATGTGGCAAGCAGTACGAGCTTGCACTCAGTACCAAAAGAAGCCAGAAACAGAAAAGTACATATTGTAAAATTTCATTCACATGAAGTTTAAGGATAGAAAAAATTAAGATGATAGAAGTGGTTAACTCTGGGACAGGCATAGAGATTAGGAAGGGAATCTTAAGGGGTGCTGGACATGTTCTATATCTTAATCTGGGTGGTGATGAGAAGGGTGTTTTCACATGTAATAAAGTATTGAGCTATATACTTGAGATTAGTGTCTTAGCTCATTTGGGCTATATCAGAAAACATCCTAGAGTAAGTGGCTTATAAATGGCAAAAATACATTGTCCACAGTTCTGGAGGCTGGAAGTCCAAGATCAGGGTGCCAACATGGTTGATTTGTAGTGAGGGCCCTTTTCCGGGTTGCAGACTCCTAGCTTTTCATCATCTCTTCACGGGGCAGAAGGGGCCAGGGAGCTCTGTGGGATCACGTTTATAAAAGCATTAATTCTATTCATAAGAGTTTCATCCTCATGACCTACCCACCTCCAAAAGGCCTGACCTCCTAATACTGTCACATTGGGTATTAGAATTCCAATGTGTTAATAGCCAGGGGGTACAAACATTCAGACAATAGCAATTAGTGTAGTTTGTAGTACCTATGTTTTTAAACAACAACAAAACCCCAAGAGAGCAGAACTTCTGGAATGGCTGAGTGATGAATCTGTCAAACCCTCAATACAAAAAGAAACAATAAAACTAGACAAAATTGTCAAAAACCTTTTAAGGACACTGAAAATTGACCAAAGGAATCTAGAACAAATTGAGATTTCATTCAAGAAAAGTTACTGAACCTTAGTAAGAACAGTGGGAGTCTGTATACTTTAGCTTGGTGCTACTCCCATGCCCAGCCTCTCCCCAGCTCCATGGGGCAGAAGTACTGTCAAGGTGAGCGAGCTGTGAAGATCAAGGCTCTGCTTATTCAGGACCAATTTTATTTGGAGCACAACATGGAAAATTCTATGCCTAGGGTTGTTAAAAATAAAAATGACAAACAAACATGGAAGGACAACATTTGCAGCTAGCCTGAAATCCCATTACTGATTAAAGTAAGCAACAAACAAGCAGGCCAGTCAGGAAAATTAATAGGGAGATGCAGGGAATGAAAGTGGGTCTTTTTTTTTTTTTGCGGTACACGGGCCTCTCACTGTTGTGGCCTCTCCCGTTGCAGAGCACAGGCTCCGGACCCGCAGGCTCAGCCGCCATGGCTCACGGGCCCAGCTGCTCCGCGGCATGCGGGATCCTCCCGGACGGGGGCATGAACCCGCATCCCCCGCATCAGCAGGCGGACTCCCAACCACCGCGACACCAGAGAAGCCCAAAAGTGGGTCTTGATAACATCCTACTTACCTCTGAAAGTATGGAAGGTTGTTCAGATTCACAAAGCTGTGTACACACTCAGGAGAGACCAGAGAAAGCCCTAGCAAGCTACTTATTCCTGTTGAGCATGAGACCTTACAAACACAGAAAGTAAAATTTAAGACAGACTTGTAAACTGGTTGGACTGTGATTCATTCTCCAAACTATGCATGGAATCTTCAGAAAAAGCTGGAAGCCTTTGTGATTTAGTGGCTCAAGGTGTTCAAACCTCAGACCAGTGTTTGGCTAAACACTAAGGTATTTTGACCCATGGGTGATTCCTAGAAAGCTAGATTTAAATATATAAGTGGGAGGGGTTGGGGGGCAGGAAGACAACAAAGCACAGTCATCAATGGACATACATTATAGAGGAAATATTCTCCACAGAATTAGTCCAGGTAAAAAACTAAATTAAAAATTAAAAAAATCCCAGAACAACCACCACCTTAGACGTGTGTGAAGGGCAGGGGAATCTGAATACAGACTTGCTACGATGTATTACCTAAAATATACAATTTTTAGCGAAAAATTATGAACATAGAAAGAAAGAAAATTGACCCATACATAAGAAAAAAAGCAGTTAATAGAAATTATCACTAAAGGGGGCCCAGATGCTGGACTCAGCAGATAAGGTCTTCAAAGCAACTATTATAAATGTGCTCAAAGACTTAAAGAAAAAATAAGTACTTGAAAAAAGTATGACATCATGATTCACCAAATAGAGAGTATCAATAAAGAGATAGAAATTACAAAAAGGAACCAAAGCTCATTAGAATAAAAGGAAATGGCAACAGACAGTAACTCAAATTCACATGAAGAAATAATGCTGGTAAAGGTAATTATATAGGTAATTATAGGAGACTATGTCAGTATAGGTTTTATCTTTCCTTAACTAATTTAAAAGAACTGTATAAAACAGTAATTGTAAAATGATATTGTAGGCCATATAATATAAACATGTAATATATATATATATATATATATATATATATATATATATATATAAAATAATAATATCAGAAAGGAAGAAAGGAGGTGATGGAGCTGGAGTGGACCAAAGAAATGATATCAGCAATAACTCAAACATACAGGAAGAAATGAAGAGTAATGGAAATAGTAAGCACATAGGTTTTTATACATATAGAATTTTTTCTTCCTTTCAGTCTTAACTTCTTTAAAAAAAATATATTGCATAAGGCAATAATTAAAACACTATATTGGGTTTACTAGCGTTATAGATATAATGCATATGATAATAATAGTACAAAGAAGTGTGACATGGGCTTATATTGAAGCAAAGTTTGTACACATTACTAAATTTAGTGTTAAACTAAAATAGATCATAAGGTATGATGCATATTTTTTTAAACTTTTTATTTATATTGGAGTATACTTGATCAATAATGTGTTAGTTTCAGGTGTACAGCAAAGTGATTCAGTTACACATATGCATGATGATACATATTTTAAATGCTAGGGCAACAATTTGGAAAATTAATTGTGTAGTGAAAACAAAAAATTAAAATGATACACTAAAAACCATCTACTTAATACAGCAGATAGTAAAGAATGAACAATGGAAAAAATATCAAAATGGATACATAAATCCAACAATATCCGTGATAACATTAAATATAAATGGATTAAAATCTCAACTAAAAGGAAGAGGTTGTTAGACTGGATTTTAAAAAAATGCAAGCACATGGTACCTGTGAGAGGCACACTTTAGATTCAAATACAAATACAAACTGAAAGAAGAACGATTAAAAAAGAAATACAAAGCAAGCAATAAACATAAAAGACCTGGAGAGAGTATACCATCAGACACAATAGAGTTTAAACCAAAATTTTTACTAGATAAAAAGGGGGTCATTTTACAATGATGAGTCAGTCCATCAAAAAGATATAACATTTATATACATATACACATCCAACAACAAAGCCCCAGAATACATGGAGCAAAAAAACTGAACAGAACTGGAGGGAGAATCAGACAACAACTCACTAATAATAGTTGGAGATTTCAATATTTCACTCCAAATATGGATAGAAGAGCAGACAGAAAAATCAATAAGGATATAGTTGTTTTAAATACTATCAACCAAATTGACCTAATTGATAGATATAGAACACTCTACCCAAAAAAGCGGAGTACACATTCTTTTCAACAACTTATATACATTAACCAGGATAGATCATATGCTAGGACATAAAATAAGTATCAATAAATTTAAAAGGATTTAAATAGCAAAAAGTCTATTTAGTGTTTTTCTAATTAGATTAGAAATCGAAGCAAGAGAAAATTTGGGAAATCCACAGATATTTTGAAACAAATCAACATAATTATAAATATCCCATTAGTTAGAAAAGGGCTCACACAAAAATTTTAAAATATTTTGAACTGAATGAAAATAAAAACACAATATATCAAAATTTATGGGCTTCCGCTAAAGTAGTGTTATAATTACCTAGGCTAGAAAAAAAAAGATCAAACCAATAACAGAGGCTTCCACCTTAAGAAAAACTAGAGAATGAAGATAGAGAGTGGAGTTATGTTCTAATATTGAATTGTGGTTGACTTACACTGTAAACTTATTAAAACTCATTTAATTATACACTTAACATGGGTAGATTTTATACATTATACTTCAGTAGTGTGGTTTAAAAATAGGTGCATGTAAAAAATGGCTAGAAAGAAATAGGCCAAAAAGTGTCATTATGTTAGAATGGCAGGAGTATAAGTAATTTTTTCCTATATTCTACTTATTTTTATAATAAAAAGAATCATTATACTCATTACAATTAAAAAGAAGCATTAAGTTATCACTTTTTTATACACATTGGAGACTGCATTAAAATGTATTAAAGGGGTCTACAGACAGCCATCTAGTTTAACTTACTGCCTGAAGATAAGAATAAAATTAATTCACAAAAAATAAGATTTTTATACAGACTGTTTTTAAATATCCTAATGGGGATAAAAATCCCAGGTAACAACCTGTACCCCAACTCCTTTTAGCTTTACTCATTTAAGAGGCTCCTTTAAGCATCTATTCATTTTACAAATTTCTTCCTCGTGTCTAATTAATGTCAATCACCTTTGGCACAATTTAAATTCATTTCAACACAATGGATATTGAGATCTGTGTTCACATCCTAGTTCTACCACTTACAGCATAATGCCACATATTGGTTCCATCTCTTCATCTGTACAATGGGGGAAAATGATATTGTTGCAAGGACTAAGTGACATAAAACATGCTTAGAATAGTACCCAGTGCATAGTAAGCATTTCCTAAGCCTTATTAAGAAGAAATAAAGATGGTAAAATTCCTTTCAAGAAAAGAAACGATGGCAGGGTAACTGAACTAAGTTATCCAAGTCTGTGTTTCTTCATGAAAGAAGTTTGGTTATTTGAAGTGAACTGGAAGCAGAAGAAAGGATGTTAAGGAAATAATCTATGACGTATAATTGTTAAAAGGGGTGAAAAAGCCTCTATGGGATTCAGTTCCATGTTGAACAATAGCTTATACTTGTACAAGCAACAGAATAGCTTTTAATAGATGACATAAATGTTCAGCCATGTCATGGATGGATAGACATTAACATGTTCAATTGAATAAACTGGTTGCTTTGCTTTGATTAGTCCTACTTGAGTTAATTAAAATATTTCCATTTCTTCTAGTTTTCATAGCACTCTGTACAGTTTACAGAAGCTGGAGATGGATTTTTAATACTGTTTACCAACTGTAAGGTTTTGATGGACACCTTAATCATACAATACAACTGCAAAATCTATAACTGGGAGCTATACAAGTCTTGAGCCAAATTGAAAAAAGAAAATACATGAACACAGCCATTTTATTTTGGCATTAAGAAAAAGGAGCAGAAAAAGTTTAAAATACAATAATTTTTATCAGTCAAATAATTTTTCAAGTATGATCTTTCATAAATTGATATCTTATATGGTAATCAATGTTTTTGCTGTGTTGTATGGTTTTTGTTTTGCTACCCTAAAAAATGCTAATTAGTAAACTCACAACTGCATCTAAACCTTTGTATAAATATTAAAGGATCAGTATCTCTCCAAGCCCTTGCAAGCCCTTGTCTCAACTGCCAGCTGCCTTGTAGAATTTCACAGTCTTCAACATCTGAAGAACCAGAACGGACTATGAGCTTTTATATGAGAAAGCTCCTAGGACATGGATGGATTCAGTTATCCTTTGGACTGGATAACCACTCATATAGAATGCTATAGAAGAGATCTGAGCACTGAACAGAACATTTCTAGATAAATTTTCAGGAAACTTGCAGCCCTGAAATCATGTTAGTTTAGTATTTTGGGGGAGATTTCCTAAATTGATTTTTAAAAACTGTTCTGAGGAAAATGAGGAAGAGAGACAAGACTGACAGACTAAGATACTAAAAAATAAGTGATTGTATTTCTTTCGTTTGCATCTAAACATATTAAATCCAAAGGGAAACAGTGAGTATGGAGATTCCTTAAAAAAATAAAGCTAGAGTTACCATATGATCCTGCAATTCCACTCCTGGGCATATATCCAGAGAAAACCGTAATTCGAAAAGATACATGCACCCCAATGTTCACTGCAGCACTATTTACAATAGCCAAGACATGGAAGCAACCTAAATGCCCATCAACAGATGAATGGATAAAGAAGATGTGGTATGTACACACACACACACACACACACACACACACACACACACACACACACGTGTGCGCGCGCGTGCGCAATGGAATAGTACCCAGCCATAAAAAAGAATGAAATAATACCATTTGCGGCAACATGGATAGACCTAGAGATTATCATACTAAGTGAAGTAAGTCAGAGAAGACAAATATGATATTACTTATATGTAGAATCTAAAAACATGTTACAAATGAACTTATTTAAAAAACAGACTCACAGACATAGGAAACACATTTATGGTTATCAAAGGGAAAAGGTGGGGGGGAGGGATAAATTAGGAGTTTGGGATTAACATATACACACTACTATATATAAAATACATAAACAACAAGGACCTACTGTATAGCACAGGGAACTATAGGCAATATTTTGCAATAACCTATATGGGAAAAGAATCTGAAAAAGAATATGTATATCACTTTGCTGTACACCTGAAACTAATATATTATAAATCAACTATACTTCAATTAAAAAAATAAATTAAAAAAATGTGAGACACTGAAATAAAAAAACAAAAGGAAACGCTGCATTTTCCTTTTGAAAAATTCGATACAGTGCTACTCTGGTACTTTGTTAAGTGCTAGGCAAAATTTATTTTAAAAGGAGGGGAACACTGGCATTTTTTCACAGAACTAGAACAAAAAATTTCACAATTTGTATGGAAACACAAAAGACCCCGAATAGCCAAAGCAATCTTGAGAAAGAAAAACAGAGCTGGAGGAATCAGGCTCCCTGACTTCGGACTATACTACAAAGCTACAGTATAAGACAGTATGGTACTGGCATAAAAACAGAAATATAGATCAATGGAACAGGATAGAAAGCCCAGAGATAAACCCACACACAGATGGTCACCTTATCTTTGATAAAGGAGGGAAGAATATACAATGGAGAAAGGACAGCCTCTTCAATAAGTGGTGCTGGGAAAACTGGACAGCTACATGTAAAAGAATGAAGTTAGAACACTCCCTAACACCATACACAAAAATAAGCTCAAAATGGATTAAAGACCTAAATGTAAGGCCAGAAACTATCAAACTCTTAGAGGAAAACATAGGCAGAACACTCCATGACATAAATCACAGCAAGATCCTTTTTGACCCACCTCCTAGAGAAATGGAAATAAAAACAAAAATAAACAAATGGGACCTAATGAAACTTCAAAGCTTTTGCACAGCAAAGGAAACCATAAGCAAGACCAAAAGACAACCCTCAGAATGGGAGAAAATATTTGCAAATGAAGCAACTGACAAAGGATTAATCTCCAAAATTTACAAGCAGCTCATACAGCTCAATATCAAAAAAACAAACAACCCAATCCAAAAATGGGCAGAAGACCTAAATAGATATTTCTCCAAAGAAGATATACAGATAGCCAACAAACACATGAAAGGATGCTCAACATCACTAATCATTAGAGAAATGCAAATCAAAACTACAATGAAGTATCACTTCACACCGGTCAGAATGGCCATCCTCAAAAAATCTACAAACAATAAATGCTGGAGAGGGTGTGGAGAAAAGGGAACCCTCTTGCACTGTTGGTGGGAATGTAAATTGATACAGCCACTATGAAGAACAGTATGGAGGTTCCTTAAAAAACTAAAAATAGAACTACCATAAGACCCAGGAATCCCACTGCTGGGCATATACCCTGAGAAAACCATAATTCAAAAAGAGTCATGTACCACAATGTTCACTGCAGCTCTCTTTACAATAGCCAAGACATGGAAGCAACCTAAGAGTCCATCAACAGATGAATGGATAAAGAAGATGTGGCACATATATACAATGCAATATTACTCAGGCATAAAAAGAACCGAAGTTGAGTTATTTGTAGTAAGGTGGATGGACCCAGAAGTCTGTCATACAGAGTGAAGTAAGTCAGAAAGAGAAAAACAAATACCGTATGCTAACACATATATATGGAATCTAAAAAAAAAAAAATGGTTATGAAGAACTTAGGGGCAGGATGGGAATAAAGATGCAGACCTACTAGAGAATGGACTTGAGGACATGGGGAGGGGGAAGCGTAAGCTGGGACAAAGTGAGAGAGTGGCATGGACATATATACACCACCAAAGATAAAATCAATAGCTAGTGGGAAGTAGCCGCATAGCACAGGGAGATCAGCTAAGTGATTTGTGTCCACCTAGAGGGGTGGGATAGGGAGGGTGGGAGGGAGACTCAAGAGGGAGGAGTTATGGGGATATATGTATACATATAGCTGATTTACTTTGTTATAAAGCAGAAACTAACACACCATTGTAAAGCAATTATACTCCAATAAAGATGTTAAAGAAAAAGAAAAAATAAAAGAAGGGGAAATTCTCTCTTAAATTCAAGACTTAATACAGAAGTGGTTTATCAGGGGAAGCTTTAAGTCCTTAAATAAGGTTCTTAAAACAAATTAGTAGAAATGCAGACTTCCAGTTAACAGGGAAGACCAAGTCTTTGTAAAAGCCAAAATACAAGGAATGTAAATGGCTTCTCAAATGACATTAAATGTTGCATACCTTTTTTCCACGTGTCACAAATGCAAATGGAGTTCAATGTTAAATAAGGATGATACATTAACCATGAAAACCAATGATAGTGAAAATTTCCAAAAAAATAAATATTACCATAAAGCACAGCAAAGAACACTCAAACACTTTATAAACTGGTTTGAGGGACCTCCCTGGTGGTCCAGTGGTAAAGAATCCACCTTCCAATGCAGGGGATGTGTGTTCGATCCCTGGTTGGGGAACTAAGATCCCACATGCTGCGGGGCAACTAAGCCTGCACGCCACAACCACTGAGTTCACGTGCCTGAACGAAAGAGCTCACATGCTGCAAACTACAGAGCCCACGCGCTCTGGAGCCCGCCCACCACAGCTACAAAGCCCGTGTCCTCTGGAGCCCATGCACCACAACTAGAGAGAGAAAACCCACACGCCACAACTAGCGAGAAGCCAGCGCGCCACAATGAAGACCCGACACAGCCAAAAAAAAAATTAAAGAAATAAATAAAATAAATAAACTGGTTTGAAGATAGATAAATGAACATATTCCCACTCTCAACAATAAAAGCCAGTTCTCTCGATGTATACTCTACTTGGTTTTCTCTAAACATTTGGGGGCTTTTAAAAGCACAATCTTGAATTGCAAAATTCATGGAGTAATTTCCCAACATTGCAGTGCAATTAAGTGGCTTAATGATTTGAAGCTCATAAAGTTTCTTGAGATCCTTAAATCTAACTCTACCAGTGATTGCCTTCTGCTAAAGAAGGCAGTTTCATGCTCTTAGTCCATGCTGTACTACAGGAAAAAATCACATTCTAATCATAAATGTTAAATGTAGTCCTTGAATTCTCTAGTACTCTCCCTCCCTTACAATAGAAAAACCAATTTTGCATGTTCCTATTGAATGTCTCCACTAATACATTGTACCTACTTCTTAAAAAAACCCCACAAAACTCTTAAGAAAGCAGCCCACAACCTTTCATCTCTCGAACACTCATTCTTACCTTTGCTAGCCCCACTCCCCAACTGATGTTTGAATTGGCAACAAAGTTTGGAATAACATGATTTAGCTACTTTAGTCCCCTGCCTCCATTTCCTCTTCTGCAAAATAAGATCATAGCGATCACAAAAACTAATTAAATAACATGAGATATGTAAAATGCTGGACATAATAGACACTTAAGAAATGTTCATGGGCTTCCCTGGTGGCGCAGTGGTTGAGAGTCCGCCTGCCGATGCAGGGGACGCGGGTTCGTGCCCCGGTCCGGGAAGATCCCACATGCCGCGGAGTGGCTGCGCCCGTGAGCCATGGCCGCTGGGCCTGCACGTCCGGAGACTGTGCTCCGCGACGGGAGAGGCCACAGCGGTGAGAGGCCCGCGTACCGCAAAAAAAAAAAAAAAAAAAAAAAGAAATGTTCATGTGAAAAATTTAATCCACAGGTCATTTAATTTTACAATAATTAAAGATAGTATATATGAAATTAAAAAAAAGCTGTTGTTTTTGTTAACAGAACATTAGACAGTCTCCCCTCAGAGTATATTTACTCTTAGGGAACTAAATGCGTTTAGATCCTTCTGCTTCAAAGAATACTACAACCAAGCAGATAAGGACAAAACATGTGATGACAAAAGGCCCACATGAAATGACAGGTTCTGTACGATTCCATTTATATGAAATTCTAGAATAGAACACAATCTATGCTGGAAAAAATCAGAACAGTTGTTCCTTTAGGGGTGGGCTGGGGGCAAGGATTGACTGGGAGGGAAACTTCTGGGGTAATGAAAACATATATCATGATAGGGATTTATATTACATAGGGATAAGCCTTGTAAAATCTGAGAGAATGTATATTTAATGCTGGTACTCTTTCTTGTATGTAAATTTTACACCAAAAGAAAAATACTATCAGCCAAGAGAAATTCTGATTATGATATGCATGCTTTAGTATTTATGAGAAAATATCCTGATATAGAAGTTTACTTTGGAATAAACCAAAAATGAAACACATGGATAGAAATGTGATAAAACAAGTGCAGCAAAATGTTAATGGCAAAATTCAGGTGGTGAGTATTTGGTATTAAATATAAAGTTCTGTAAAACTTTGCTATATTGTTTAAAATTTTCATGAGATGAAATGAAGGAATGCACGAGGGGAAAAAATGATAGGAGTAACTGACTTATGACTGAGGTTTTCATCGTCTCCAGCTACCCCCAACCAAAGGAAGTCATTATGCCCCTGATAGCTTTCTACAGGTTTGGCTGAAATCCCATCATTTCAGCACATCCTTAACTAACCTTGTCAGTCTTAGCAGAGTGTCTCTTTCAGCTGAAGTGACCATCTTCTTCCAAACTTACAAAGCAATGGTGGCTTTTGTCACAGAGTGATATTTACCATGTAACACCTAATACTGTGTCTCAGTCCTGTCTACATGTCCTTCCCAGCTTAACTGTAAGCTTCTTCAGGGCAGAGACTTTGCTCTATTTATTTCTGAATATCCCTCAGTACCGAGCACTCTGCCTGGCACAAAGCAGACACTGAAGAATAACTATTGACTCTGCGTGGCATGCAGCAGGCCCAAGAGCAAGGGCTGGAAACTACAGCTTATAAGCCAGATCCAACCCATTGCCAGTCTCTGTGCAGCCCATGAGCTAAATGGTTGAAAAAACCCCAAAAGAATGATATTTTATGACAAATGAAAGTTACAGCAAATTCAAATTTTTGTGTCCATAATAAAGTTTTACTGGAACACTGTCACTTTCATTCATATGTTGTCTGTGACTGTGTTGCACTACAATATCAGAGTTCAGTAGTTGTGACAGAGACTGTATGGCCCACGAAGCCAAAAATATTTGCTATCGGTACCTTTGCAGAAAATGTTTGCCAACCCCTGCACTAGAGAAATTATTAATTGTTTGCCTTAGAAATATACTTAAGGAAGTGGTTGCTATTTTGAGGCACAACTGGTCTTGAAAAAGAAAAAAAAGTTACCCAGTTCATCTTTCTTAATTCCTCTTCAAATCCCAAAACAAATGTTACATACAAGTGCTATCCCATGGTGGGAGGAAGGCTTTTACTCAACCATATTTATAAAACCTTTTTTTTTTGGTGTGGTTATCTCTTAAAGGAGAACTTTTCCACATCATATATCTCACTTTTATTGGAGAATGCACTGAGCGACAGTTTTGTGGATTACACAGCATGTTGTTCTGGCTAATTAGCTTACCAGCAATTAAAAATAAAATCATGGCAGAGGGCCACTTGTCAATTTCACCTTGTCACAAATGTGCTTGATGCTCATTGTGTCTTAGAGAAAAATGTATCGCTAGCTAGGAGAGAGAGGTATTCCATTGGATTTTATTCCATCATTTGGTGTAATTATTCCTGACAATTTGCCCATCAAATTTTCATCCAGAAGGAGAAAAATACTACTTTGTGTTCTCATGATCACAAGTCTAACTGAGCGGAAAACAAATCTGTTATAAATATGAGAAAAAGAGACAAGCTACTGTTTTACTCTGTTAAAAATAATATCATATGAAGAACAAAATGACAAGAAAATATGGCAGCAAATAGTACTCTAAATCTTAGCACTATTTTTTTTTCTTGACTATCAAGACTTTTTCCACAAAAAGTCAAGATGATTTTATGTGACAGTGATAAATTGCAGGTACACACCGTTTTCCCATTTTGGGAAAAGAGTAGAGTCTGGGCGGCGTCAGCTGGCTATCAGAGGGTTTTAGCAGAAGCGTGGGGCAGAGGCACAACCCGCCCACCACCACCCATCTACTGAGAATGAAGAAAGTATGGGCCGTGTTGCAATTTCGGCTGACAAGAAGCATTAGCCTTATCGCACACTGTGTGAATTAGGTAATGATTTAATTAGTACCAGTCTGAATGGTCATATAATGTTGTAATTAGAAGGCTGAAACAAAAATAATTGACAGAGGTGGGGCTGGAGCTTGGTGGAAAATTAACACAACGAATGGAACACAGGAAGTGGAAACGTGTGCCTCGGTGGCCAATCACAGACCTTGAGGGCAGGGGCCTCGGCTTACTCTAGTGCGCACACTTCAGCCATCTTACTGTGGCTCCAGCAAATTAGGCATTCATTGTTTTTTTTCTTTTTATTGCATTACAGGGAAGTCAGGAATACTGGGCTCTAAATCTTTCCTTTCTCCTTTAGCCAAAGGTTAGGCAAATTACCCTACTTTTCCACAGTTCACTAAGGTGGAAGAAAAAGTAAAATGCCACCTGCTTCAAAGCATCAAGTTAGGAATGATGTGGTTCTCAACAATGAACTGCCTCATGGCCACGCTTGGTGGATGAATATACAGAGGAGCTGGGAGATGGTCTATGAGACTGGATCACAAGAGCCTACAAGTTAGCTGCTCTGTAACTTAACTAGCAGTTGCCTTGTTTTCTTGTAGACACGAGATCATGGAGTAATGTATGCATCTGCAGGCCTACATACCATCTTGCTGTTTCTTTCTATTCTCTCATTTTTCTCTGGGTTTAATCCTTTAAAAGCACAAAGTTTGCTTCAACCCATCTATATACGTTAGGGTTCAGGTCAGAAAACACAGACCACTTGAGAAATTTTAGGCAGGAAGGGGTTTAATACAGAGAATCAGTTACTTAACAAAAATCACTGGGGTAGGGCTGAAGGATGGCCTTCCCTCTACCGCAAACAGGAAGCCTAAGTTTAGGAATACACTGGCAAAGCTGCAATTCAGGACGGAGAAGTCACAGAACAATTGCCTTTAACATCCAGTAATTGAGCCCTGAAACACCGGTGCAGAGGAATCATACTTCTCCATAACCTGTCTTTGCACACAAAAACAGCTAAAGCCAAAGAGGAGTGGCCTCTACCTCATTGCTACCTTCCAAACCTTGAGCAAGTATGGTTAATTCACACTCAGAATCCTAGCTGTAAGGGGACCTAGGAAATAAAGTTTATAGTTTTCTAGTCTCTACAGCTAAGAAAGGACAACTAGATTGGGTAGGAATGAAGAGCGGGGTGCCACTCAAGACTACTGCACTATAACTGCCTGTCAAACTTCTCAGTTAATTTTTCCTCTTTTCTCTTCAGCTGCTTCCAACTAACTGGGCTGTACATGTATATCTCAAATTTCTCCCACCTAGCTGGTCTGAGCCACATTCTTTTTCTCCCGACACCCAATTTGAGAGTAAGTGCATATTCATGGAAGGTCCTATGTTATGTGAGCACCAGTGACAGGAATGATGGGAACATCTGTGAATGCTGACAAGACAGGACCAAAGATTGCAGACAGCAAACCAATATTCTAGACCAACCTCTTTTCTCTGGTTTCATTCTAGAAAGTGGAGATAACATTCTTCCTTGCTAATAAAAGTTGGAGACTGACAAGTAAAACTTTGGAATAATTAGTCCAAATAGCGGTAGTGGCCAGAAAAAGAAACACCCCCCCCAAAAAAAGCCTATCAAATATAAAAGATGCTCAAGGATATGTAACTGAAGACACATAAAAGTAGTATCAACACCATGAAAAACAATTTTTTAAATACAGTGCACTGCATCTTAAAGAGCAAGGAGGATAAGAAAAGAAGCAAGGGGAGTATCAAGACTAGTAGAGAACATGGTAGACTGTGCCAATAAAGAATACAGAGGAAATTTGAAATATTTACAAAAAATCAAGGCTAGATTCCCTTCCTCAGATACACACCTTGTCCCACAAGCCTGTGTGTGAAATGCAGGTCCTGGATGAATGTGAGGTACACAGTTACCTCTGCAGTTCAGAGCTTTCCCCCAGTACCTGGGGCTCTAACACAGTTCAGAGTCCCAGACCAACAGACTAACCTGGACAAGATAATAAGAATGCATGTTAACGGAAAGGTGCAAGCAGCAAGTGATACACAACCAGGAAGGGTAACAGAGGTGATGGCCAATGGAAAGTGACCATCTAGTCAAACACTATCCTTCTAAAGCTCACTGTGGTTGTCTTAGCGCAGGTTCCCCCACAAGCAGACCCCGAGACAAGTATTAAGACGTTTATTTGGGAGGGAACGTGAACAGCAGCAGGCGAGTGGAGAAGTGAGACGAGGATAGAAGTTGGGGAATAGAGGATGTATAATGAAGCCAACCACCACCGTGGGCAGCTGGAAGTCAATGCCACTGGGGAGACTGTAGAAGCCAGTGAGGTATGCATACCTCAGAGTTATCCCACTTAAGGGGCAAGGGAGCTGGGGCGTTTATACAGCAACTCTCATTAGGCACTGACAGAGGGTTGTTCAGGTAGGAGTTAATTCCCTTGTACTTCCTGCCCAGAATTCAATGACCTGAGAAAACCCCACAGATGAATAAATACGGGGCTGGCACGTGGAAACAGGGGTACTGGCACTAAAGCGGAAGAACAAGGGGGCTGTGGGTGGGGCAGCAGAAACATTAGCTCGGGTTGAATTACTTAAAATCAAATCAAGCAGACGCTAACCAAGTAGTAGGGTTGAGCCTTCAAGCCAGTCTTACACCCTTCAGAATCCACATTTCTTCCCAACATTCTATCCAGCTTAAACATAAGATGCAATCTGCATATACTAGAAATTTGGAACTGGAAGGAGAATACCCAGTTTGAGGTATGGGAAGGACTGAACAGTTGCAATAAGGTAGGAATGGAGCCATTAAAATGCTACAGAGTAGAAAAATTCACAGAGATAAAACACAGCTCTAACATTCAGGGAGAGAAGTGCTACAGAACTGGGCTAGGACGTAAGGATTCTGATTCTGAAATTACTTATTTTTCAATCGGACAAACTCTCTATGGGTCACCTTGGGAGTTGTTATGCTTAGTTCTCAGCAGATACAATCAAAAGAGAGAAAAAGAAAGTCTATGATTTAAGTCAAATTCTTTTGTTCAACTGCAACAGAATATATTCTGTATAAAAAGATTCTAAGGCCACTACCTCTTATGAGTTTCTGATCTCTGACCTTGATGCTCAGATAACAATAATGAGATAGGTACAAAAACAATTTTATCACCTTCTACATGAAAAATTACTACCATTTGTACAACTGCTCAAGCCGGAAACCGAGGTGTCATCCTTTTTTTTCTTCATCCTCTTTATTGGAGTATAATTGCTTTAAAATGTTGTGTTAGTTTCTGCTGTATAATAAAGTGAATCAGCCATATGCATACATATATCCCCATATCCCCTCCCTCTTGAGCCTCCCTCCCACCCTCCCTATCCCGCCCCTCTAAGTCGTCACAAGGCACCAAGCTGATCTCCTTGCACTATGCAGCAGCTTCCCACTAGTCATCTATTTTACATTTGGTAGTGTATATATGTCAATGCTACTCTCTCACTTCGTCCCAGCTTACCCTTTCCCCCGGTTTCCTCAAGTCCGTTCTCTACGTCTGCGTCTTTATTCCTACCCTCCCACTAGGTTCATCGGTATTGTTTTTTTAGATTCCATATATGTGCGTTAGCAACCGGTATTTGTTTGTCTCTTTCTGACTTACTTCACTCTGTATGACAGACTCTAGGTCCATCCACGAGGTGTCATCCTTGATGCTTCCCTTTTTCTCAAGTTCAATCGATCACAAGCCTTGTGTCACCCATAAAGAACTCTGAAATTAATCCACTTCTCACTAACTCCACTGCCACCACCACTGTCCACCAGGTTATCACCATCTCTCAACTATTCTGCAAATCCTAACATGACTCTCCAGCCATTCTGCCCAACATTTTCCAAATCACACAGAGAGATGTTTTTCCAAATACAAACAATTGTGTTTGAGTCAGTCCCTGCCTAAAATTCTTCACTTCTCACTGCCCTTAGAATAAAATCTGACATTCACTTTTGATGTTTTATTGCCCTGGTAACATCATGGTTCTCTGCTCCTTGCCTTCTCCAGGACTCAAAACAAGTCATCTTCTGCATAGCCACAGGGCCTTTCTATACAATGTTCCTCCATGCCCTTCTCTTTACCTAGCTAAATCCCAGCGATGCTTCACATCTCAGCTTAAGTAATATTGCCTTGGGAGGGAGCTTTCCAAACGTCCAGACAACGTGGGAGCTCACGGTCATGCTCTTTCAGACACCCCTGAATCTCTCACATAACTCTGCCTTTGTGTAGCTAGTATTTGTAAAATGACTCTTCCCAGTCTAGAATATCATCTCCATAAGGGAAGAGATCATATTGGTTTTGGTTGTCATCAGATCACCAGTGCCTCCCATCATACCTATCACATACCACATGTCTAATAAACTTAGCTGACTCACTGGCCAATATCTAGAAGACTAGGACCAAGGGTACCTCCTTTAGCTAATGACAGATGGTGGCAAAGAACTGAAGTTACTACATGAGAACTTCCTGTTAAACGTACAAGCAGAAACTTTTCTAACTAAAAGGGTTCACGTGATAAGCAGGAGCAAACTGAAGGTAAATGGATTCTAAGAACTTGGACAGCTATACCAACAACACTATCATTTAGAGGTGATCCACAAAATTTGGAGTTAGTAGCCTTGGAAACTTTTGGGTATCACCTAAAAAGCTAAAAAAGTTTGTATCTTTAGAGTTCAGACTATGATTTAAATGATAATCTAAATGGAAGTAATTTTAATACCACATTAGACCTTTCTCAAAAACTATCATGTAGCTGAATTCTAGAAAACCATTACCGCTTGTACACATTAAGCCAAAGGGATAGATCCAAGGTATCAGAGTGACAATTCCAGAAACCTTCTACAGAACTGTGTCTGGGAAAACCATGAATTTTCACAAAGGTACTAGTGACATGCTACACATAATTTTTACACATTAGCTGACTGCTGGCTGTCGGGGAGTATGTATTATTCAAACAGGGTGCACATTCAGTAATGGAAAGGGTGAGGGGAGATGCTGCCTTTAATTTTAATGTGCCTGACATACTGGAAAAAATTATTGGCATCTGTATGTGTATGACTGAGTGTTTTGTGGAACATGTGTTGTATGCAACACTGTTTATTATCAGTAAATGAAGCCAAAAGCTAAGTTGAAAATGAATGCTAAATTAAAAATTATATAAAATGGAGTGAAATGATTTAATTAACAGATTATAAGTGAAATGTTGCAGCGCAAGAATGAGCTTGGGAGAAAAGAGAAGGAAAAAAATGTGCAAGGGTGGAAACCTGTCTTTTCCTTTTATTTCCTGAGCAGTACTAATCCAGTCACATGATGTTTGCCAGTTTTTAACCACGGCCTCTGAGACAGTCAATAAACTTGCTTAATTAAGTCACTAGTTTGGAGCACAGAGTTCGAAACAAATTGCCTTCAGTTTTAAAGTAAAAGAGAAGAAAAAAATAATTTTTTAAAATAAAGTAAAAGAGAAAAAATAACAGAATTCAATATTACTACCTGAACAATGTAGCTCACTATTTTAAAGACCCTAGAAGTATTATTAGGTCCAATCCTCCTCTGTGGGCATTCCACAAACCTAACTGGAAGTACAACAGTTACCTCTCTGGAATGAAATAACATAAATATTTATTCACCACCAAGTGTCAAAACTGCACCAGGTATACTGACTCCTGCCATTTCAATTTTCTCTTACAAAAATATTGTCTGTATGTATTACCATTATGATGACTCCCTCACTTTGAGGAGGTGACATTATTTGCTAAGGCCATCCTAGAAGGACAAGTCACAGAGCCAGAATTCAAACTCAGACATGTTGACTCTAAAGCCCGTGGTATTTCCTTCTACCATGTTGCCTCTTCCAAGGAGCATTTAAAATAGAAGCTGTGAGTACCCAAAGAAAACTGTTTCCCATTTTAAGGGATATCCCCTAAAAACTCAGTTACTCCAGTGTAAGGTATCTATCCCTAAATAAGGCAACAAATTATTCTCCTAAAGAAAATATGATTTTCATACATTAGTATTGTTCAAAGGTGAAGTGCATTTAAAATAGTCAACTTTTTGTACCAGTTTCTCATCAATCCAGTTCTATTTTGTATGATTATATCTACTTACTTTTACAATGGATGATCCTCTGAAAAGTCCCAAGTTTGAGACATTTAGTTACACAATTGAAATTAAGAAAGAATAAAGGGCAAGGAAATATATAAAATCACTGAGTTACAAAGAACAAAAATGACTTGAAGACACTTTCTGTTCAGTGTGCCTAACTGGACTTTTTGTGTGATGCAGTGCTGCAAGATCCAACCTACATTTTTTCCCTGAGAGGGGAGAAGAGAGGAAGCAAATCAATATTCTCTTTTTAAAGTACGTAACTGACCCAGAGATTTTTATGCCAAAATTGTGTTGCTTTTGCCCATTAAAAAAGGAACTAAGAATTTTTACAACACAAAACATACCCTGGAGTTTTCTAATTTTTTTGGAATTTAATTTGAGTGAAGAGAAATAAATTCAAGTGTTCCACATTGCCATATGTTGTCCGAGCTAGCTAATACGGAAGTACAAATCAATTCAGGAGCTCGGTCCCAGGCTCCCTACTAACTGAGCAGAGGAAAAAGGAAAAAAATTCTGACAGAGGGATGAGTTTCATCTATGAACTGCTGAAACTGCTAAGCAGATGCCGGGAGTTCAGACAGCCAGACAACCGACTTCTCTCCCCATACTGGGGGAAAAGCGCAACACAGCAACTGGGGAAAACAACAGAAGAGTTCAAGCAGGTGAAATATGATGATAACTTTGGTCTTCAAGTTTAGCATCCTTTCATTCCCTTTTGTCAACACTCAGCAGTGCTTAGGGCCTGGCACCACAAAGCTAGCCTTAGGAAAGAAGGTCTTTCCACTTTCATTGAAAGGCTAGGAATATGCAATGTTTGAAGCCTTTATCTCCTAGGTCTGAGTTGTTACTGATACTCTGTTGTTCTCTGAAAAAGTCTATTTGTTCTCTTTATAATGTTCTCAATATGGAGCTCTTCATTTTTCTTAAAAAAGGGGAAGGTTGCAAGAAGGGAAAAAAAGAATAGTAAAAGGAAAGGAAGAAAGGAAAATGAAGGGTTAAAAAGATACACGTTTTATATGTCTGTTTATAATGGGAAATACATAGGATTTTCTCCCTTTAGTAATGCTAAAATGGTCTGGCACGCCTGAGAGTAAATCGATCCTAAGCATAGCCCAGGTGAGACTGCCATCTTACATGAAGCACTGACTGTAAAGTAGACACAAAAGACACATGATACCCTCTGAGGTCCCCAGCAGCCGTAATAGCCATCCTCGGCAGTTCATTTGACATTGACTTTCCCTGCTGCCCGAGCTTTTTTCTTTCTTACCCCTCCTCCCAATGTCTCCTCCCCTCGCTCTCTCCATACAGCCATGCTCCAGCTGAGACTTGCCAAGGAGGTGAGGAAGAGAAAAAAAACCTCTCAAGAAGGATTTAGCTTGGGAATAAATCCTGTGTTTTCCAGGAAGTGATGTGTACAATGCGAAAATATAAGGATGAGCTTATAAAGACATGAACTTGGTTCTCAAGGAGCCCAACCAGAAGATTCTTAAAATGTTACTGTATGTGTTCAATGGACACTGGGTTTCCTGATTAGATCTTAACATGGTTATTTCAAATGGCTTCTTTCTTCTACTCCTGCTATCCTTTGCTTCTGTCAGGGTGCACGGACAAAGGAAAAAGACAAAGCACTCTCTCCACCCTGTCTTGGCCCCTTCCGGAAGTATTCTTTAGAGCCATAAATCTGCAGAGACTTTTTTTTTTTTTTTTTGCGGTACGCGGGCCTCTCACTGTTGTGGCCTCTCCCTTTGCAGAGCACAGGCTCTGGACGCGCAGGCCCAGCGGCCATGGCTCACGGGCCTAGACACTCCGCGGCATGTGGGATCTTCCCGGACCAGGGCACGAACCCATGTCCCCTGCATCGGCAGGCAGACTCTCAACCACTGCGCCACCAGGGAAGCCCCTGCAGAGACTTTTGAATTTAGATAACTTTTATGGTCAATGCTAAAAACCTTTGCTCGTAATAGGAAATGTCATATGGAATCCACTGGGTAGTCATAATTTCCATTTATAAATAGAAAATATAAATAGGGTGCCTTATCTGGATGATTTAATACATGTCTCTGCTTATTACTGTTTTCAAAGTGCCTTTTGCACAAATCTGATTTCAACTGTGCAATAAAGATTCATTATCCTTTTACATAGCAGCCTTTGCATTTCTATGCAGGATCTAATTACAAAAATAGGAACTATTCTATAAACAGATGCTAATAGTGAAGGGAAAATGCTTTCATTTTAGAAAGAAGGTATTGCTAAAACTTTAGTCAGAAAAGCACTGTGTCTGCATGTAGAATAAAGTGGTGGGGAGTAAGAAAGATGAGAGGATAGCAGATTGTACTTTATTCTTGACAGAAGTGACATGAATATCACTGGAAAAGGTCCCCAGAAAACTACTGTAAAATTGAGGTGAGCGACAGAATGCATATAGTTTAATTCTTGTACCCCAATTTAATTCTTTGTTCCCATGAATTACTTTTAAAAAAAACCTCTTGTACCCTATTTTCTTGTATTTTCTATTTTCCTACAAAAAGCCCATTTACTTTTATAATCAGGGGTGGGGTTTCCAATAAATACCAGAAAATAAAAAATCCTCCCTTTTGGAGAAAGAGTTAATATCTACTTTGGGGGAATAATTAAAAAGAAAAAAAAAAAAAACTAAAATAGACTGAAGAGACCATCTGTAACAGACATTTTAGGTAACAGATTAATTTTTTGTTTTACTAATGGGTTATATTAAAGGAGCAGTATAAAGGCACACTTTCTAATTAATGAATGAACAGTTCTTTGATCACATTCGACCTTTCCACAGCACAGTCATAGCTGATCATCTCATGCACTCTTGTTTATGAAACACTTTCTGCTCTGTTTAAGTGACCTATTCCTAGTCTTACATCCCCAACTTCTTCTCTGTCTTCTTCACTGGGTCTTCTTCCTTACCAGGCTTCTGTATATGGGACTATATTCTGAGCCCTCTTTTTATTTACATTCTCTTCCTAAAGGACCCAGAAAGTCCCAAGGCTTTAAAATCTCTTCTCTATGCTGATGACTCCCAAATGTGTATCTCTAGCCTGGACATCTTCCCAATCTCCTAGACTCTTTAACTGACCAGTTGACATCTTCCCTTGGCTGTCAATGGGCATTTCTTTTTTTTTTTTTTCTTTTTTTTTTTTTTTTTTGCGGTATGCGGGCCTCTCGCTGTTGTGGCCTCTCCCGTTGCGGAGCACAGGCTCCGGACGCGCAGGCTCAGCGGCCCTGGCTCACGCTCTGCGGCATGTGGGATCTTCCCGGACCGGGGCACGAACCCATGTCCCCTGCATCGGCAGGCGGACTCTCAACCACTGCGCCACCAGGGAAGCCCTGGGCATTTCTTTTATAACGTGTCAAGACAAAGTTATTGATTCCCTGCTTCTCACCCTTCAAATTCATCCTCATACAATCTTTCCCTATATCTATAAATGGCATCAGTCATCCAGTTGCTCAAGCTAAAGTCCTGAAAGTTATTCTTTGCATCTCATATCCAATCCACCTAAAGTCCCGCCAAATCTGTACCTAAAAGAAAGCCTAAATGCGACCACTTAACATTTACTGTTACAATCCTGCCTTAAGTCACCACACTCTATCTCTCCTGGCCCATGCAAGGTGATCTCCTAGCTTCCACACTTGTGAGCACAACAGAGAATTTCTCTAGAGTAAAAACCAGTATCACTCTGTAGATTAAAATAGTCCAAGGACTTCCCATTGCAACCAGAATTAAAGCCAGATTTCCACCCATAGCCTTCAAAGGCTCTGCATGAGTCATCCTCTTTTCTCTCTCTCTCCTTGAACACTAAATTCCAGCCACACTCTGTCCCTCAAACACAAGCGTGTTAGTGTCTCAGGGCTTTGTACTTGCTCACTATTCTTCAAAAGTCGTCCCCATCATTCTGCCCTTAACCCAGACCCTCACCACCCATACTCTATCATATTATCCTAGGTTATCTTCTCCATAGCCTCACAAAAATTTGAATTCATCATTTGCTTCCTTCTGTATTTGATACCTACCTTTACCCTAGAATGTAAGCCCCCCGAGAACAGTGTTTTCTTGTTGTTTAGCACTATATCCCACCACAAAGAACAATGCCTAGCTCAGAATAGATAACTTAGCAGAAATGCTTCTTAACTGAATGACATAATTAATTTGCCCATGACAACAGGATGACATGCAATAACTTTAAAATATCTCTAAAAAATCCTTGGAATATGGCAATGCTAAAAAGTAGCAAAAACAAACCCACCTATCCATGGAATATAGAAATGCTGCATTTAGTTATTTAATAATAATCTAGTAATTTAATGGAGTAATCAATGTGCATTTCCTGACTTGTTCCTTCAAGGTGCTGGTCACTGAGCATGGTAGAAATATAAACATAGGTGAAGAAATTTACTTCCAATGCACCATATAAATGACCTTTTAAAGAAAGTTGTCTTAAGCCAGTTCGTGTTATGAATAACCATCCCTTAAATATTTACTTATTTTGGAATTTCATGTTAGAATTTCTTAAATCAGATGAAAGATGCATAACAAGAAAATAGCAGGAACACAGATACAATTACACACATACTTTTTTTATTATAAAAATAATATATTAATAAATCATATATTCCGGGCAGTAGAGCTAAATACTTTACATGCATAATCTAACTGAATTTTCAAACATTCCTATATGGTATGTACCACTGTTACTTCCATATTACACTTAAGACAACTGTGGTTTATAAAGATGAAGTATAATAATGGTCAAAGTAACACAAGTAGTAAATAGTGAAGCTAGGATCTGAACCCATGATGGTCTGATCCTAAAGCCTATATTCTTATTCCTGTACACTACTCATATGATTATAGTAGAAAATAAACTTCTTTCTTATTCTTTATTAAGTTTTTGAATCACCCACAAACTTACTAAGATACTATGGGAAACAAGTGTAGATGAGCACAATCTTACTCTCTCAAAAAGTCTAGATTTGGTAGGTGTCCAAACACCTAAAGGAGTATGTATGGCATTGCCAGCAGGCACTGTGAGGAGGGACTGGCAGTTATACTGGTAGCGCATAAAGTGGGGCCCCACCCAATCTAAACATAGACATTTATCTATGTCAAGCCCTGCTCTTTGGCCATTACCCTTTAGACAGTCCCAAACAATCCTTGCTTCTACACACCTATATAAGACATCTGGCTCCTAGTAAACTGTTAATGATAGAATGCAATACAATAAACCTTATTTGGAAGATCTTAAAAGAACAAAGCCTTCACTAATGACATTTTAATGAGGAAATGCATAGGCTAATTACTGTAATCTTCTAGCTGGGCTATAAAAAGCCTACACCCAAGTGATGTAAATAGCTGCTGATTTAGACTGTACTGAAAAAGTTTCATTTTATATTTTAAATCACTGAAGGAAACAAAAACAATAAATAAGGGGAAAAACCTCAATCCTCAGCTACAGAACACCGTCTAAGAAGAAGAGGATTAACAGGGAGCACTCAGAGCAAGATAAATATTTTTTCAATGCGTATTTACCCAAGTCCCAAATTGACTGTTTAGCAGTGCGTAAATCTGGCACAACCACTTGGCTGATGAAACAGACTAAGCAACATCAACACTACATTTTGAGGTAAGGAACAGTTTAGGCTTGGGAAGAAGCAAGCCTGCTAGTATCTTGCGCTGCTATCATACATGTACATTCATATATTTATCTCATTTTATTCTTGTGATGACTTGTGGGTGGGTGACAGGTAGGACCCTGGCTAATAAGCATTAGTGGAAGCTAGAAATATCCCAAGGTGACTTACTTAGGAGGCTAAGAAATCATTGTGGGAAGCTGCCATAGACCTTACAGAATTTTAAACCACTTTTTTTTCTTATTAGTGTTTCATTTGTATCCTTTCTCTCAACTTCGAATTGTCTACACTTATGGAAGGACACAAAGGCAACAATAAAAAAAATACTAGAAAAAAACACACATACATATATATGCACACACATATACACACACATATACACACAAACACATATACACACATATACACGTGCAAACACGCACACATATACACACATGTACACACATATATGCACACATGTATATACACACGCATATACATATACACACACACACATATACACATGCACACACACATAGATGCACACATACACCCACATATACATAACACACATATATATACACACATTCACACACATATACATACACAAACATACACACGCATACACACATATACACAAACACATTTATACACACACATATAAACACACACATTTACACACACATAAACACACACAAATACTTATATACACACATACATACACATATACACACATGCACACACATACACACATGTATACATACACACATATATACACACACACACATATATACAATCTAATATCTCTCTCTTCCACACTGCCCTGACCCTTTCCAAGCTTAACTTATCACAATACATGGATATACCAGAAAGTCTTCATTTCCAAGCTGAAAAATACTTTAGGAAATCATATTAGAATGTGGTCATGAAAAACCAGACTTAACATGAGCTAGTGTGCATAGTGGGGGAAAAATAAGAGGGATAGAGGAGTTAGGAGAACAACTCTAAAGCCAATTAATCAGCCATATGTCTTATAGCAAGTCATTTAACCCTAGAGATCTGTTTTCTCCCCTGCAAATTACAGGCTTAGAAAAGATGGTCTTCAGAGTTCATTGTTTGAAATCTAATATTTTAAAATTCTATGACTCTAGCGCACATACAGTTCAGATACAGCTCCTTCTTTAAGGCCCACCTCTTCCAAGAAGTCTTCCCTGGTATAGCTAGTAGGAAGTAATACTTCCATCCTTTTGAAGCTTACTCTATTATGTCTTTACCTCTCTGTAGTGATCAAGAGCCCCAGTTAAAGGCCCGAGTTCAAATCTTAATCACTTTATTAGCTATGTGACCTTAGGTAAATGACCTAACCTATCTGTCCCTCAGTTCCCTAAGTTGTCAAATGGAGATAATAATGGTACCTACTTCGTGGGATTATTAAGAAGATTAAATGAGATAATGTATGCAGAGTGATAAGAACAGTGCTTATCACATAAGTGATAAATGAATGTTAGAATAGTGGCTATAGTTGTTATTTGTGATTGAGTTCACAGCAGCCTCAGATATGCTGCAATCCCACCAAATGTTACTGTATCACACCTCTTCTATGATTTACAAAGCTTTAAAGATAGCTATTTTTAGTTGACCTACCAACTAAAAATCTTATGAGCTAGGGAAACATGAACCAAAGTGATCTTGGTTCAAGGGCATACTCATTTTTGTAATATGCCTGTCTCACTCACCATGAGCCCTTGACAGGAATGAATGGCGACTTACCCATCTGTTTCTCTCCCATGTGGCACCGAAACGATGCTCAACAAACTTACTGAATATGATTGCTCTGGCTTTATCACTAGATGGTGGTTGTAGATGTTTAGTCTAAACACTGGGATGCTGGGTTTTACTACTTACATAATTGTTCTGATTCAGTCCTTCAATGTTCAACAAATATTTGTTGAGTCTCTACTATGTGCCAGGCCTGTGCTACCGCAGGGATTTCTAGGGCACACAATGTAGACATCTATCTGAACCCATGGAGCTTAAAGAACAGCAGTAACAACAGATACCGTACATTACAAAGACAATCACAACCATGACTAGCATTACCAAGAAAATCTGGGGACTGATGTGGTAAATACACACACACCTAACAATGTAGATATATATAGGTTACCTACTGTGAACTCAGCGGCCAAACAAAGGTGATGGGCATAGCCACCCAACTCAAATAATCTGCTTTATTTGCTATAGACCAAATTAAAATTTAAATTTTAAAGTAACAGTCTTGATTTCTGTAATTTTATAATATCTAAAATAATTACTAAACCCACAGATGGCAGAATATGGAAACACAAACATTATGGTATATATATGGATGTTTCATTCCCCTAGACCATGAGGATAATATTTAATCTCTAAGATCAAGGATATCTCGTATATCAGTTCAACATTTATTGGTTACTAGGTGCTTGTGATAGGCCCTGGGGATATAAAGATAAATAGAATGTTCCTACCTTTCAAGAGTATGTATTACAGTGGGGGGAAAACAACCAACAGGAATTTTAAAGGGGCTAAAACCTTAAACTTATCTTTTCTTAACTAACTACAAATCTGTCCTGTTATATAGGGCCTCTTATTGAGCCATAAACCACCATTAAGTAACTTTTGAGGAAACTCTCTCAGCTAAAGTTGAATCATGCCAAAAAGGGATTATTATTCTGGTAAGGGCTGACTCTATTACTTAATAAATTTTTTCATGAAATTTTTAAAGAAAATGAGCTCCTGGAGAGAACAGACCACGTCTCTGTCCGTGCAGTTCCACTATGATTATCTGGGGAACCAACCTGATGTTAACTATGTGGGAATACAATAGTGAAAACTCTGGTTTAAAATACTGAACATAGCTTTCCCCTAAAGATATCCAAGAATATACATTTATAATTCTGAAAATATGAACCAGGGGAAAACATTTTTATTTATTCAAATTGCAACTTATTCTTCCTTGGGGGTCTGGGTGCTATCATCTTGCTCAATTAGGATACATGGTTAAAAAAACCAAAAACCTAAAAAGAGGGAAAATCATTGGTTTTATTTTAAAATGTTGTGTATATGTGTGTGGACATATGGGTAGATGCATATACAAATGCTCAAACAACTAGCATTATACAGTGATTTTAGAAGTAGAAAGAACTAATTTGTGTGTATGTATGTGTCTGAAGCAGAAAGAATTTCAGCAAGTATTTAGCCTAGTTCCCCCATTTTTCTGAAGAAACTCATGTTAAAAGAGGTTTATTTGTTGCTCAAGAGTAAAAAGCAAATAGGTAGCGGAGGTGAAAATACAAACCATTTGTGACTCCAAGAGCAGGGCTTTGTTCATATATAACGAATGTTTATGAGACTGTATGTATACACATAAAGTTTCTGGTTAAGTGTCTGTCACAAAAAAGTATTTAATTAGCAGTAGTAATGTTATACATTTCTATTTATTTTTGATATTAGCTGTAATGATCATTATATATGCTTAATGTAAAAATGACAGCTTCTTAAACCTTTTTCTCAAGAGTACAATGTAATGATTATCTGAGCCTTGGACTTGCTATCACTGTAACTTTTCTGACCTCAAAAGATATAACAGCAGGTGAACATTAATGGTACCTGAACTATTGAACCTACCCTCAACTGATGTCCACAAAAGTTTGCCAATCAGTTTGTCGATGGGAAAACTCAGTCTAGCTCTGCTGATTTCAATTTATTCCTTTAAAATGAAAACAAATACACAGGAATCATGTTTTATTTAAGAACCTAATTCCAGACACATCAGTGCATTAATACATGTCCCTCCAGATGCTGCCATTACTGATCAAATCTGAATTATTTTCATTCAGCCGCCGCAACCAAATACCTAAATGCCTAGAGAATAACAGAGCACGAGATGGCTCCAAGGTGACACGCTCTGACTCCTTTCCGCGCCAGATGAAATTTAATTATATCCATTGTTTTTATTATTTAAAATATATTGGCCATCCATCTACTCGGAGAGAAATTCCCTGCTATTTTATTCAGGATAGCTTTTATGTTAAAAGAAAGGAGGTATGTTGGGGAGGGGAGGAAAACAATGCATCTCCCTCCCCCACTCCCCACAGGGAGATACGAGGCTGCTGAAGCCCAGCTGATTTCCCAAGCCCAATTATTTCATTGTACACTCTCCTCCTCAACAGCACATTTTACCTAGGGACACGGTCTGCCTAAACACCACACACTTAATGGAGTCCCTGAAGCTGTCTCAATTTCATCGCTTCTAACTAATAGGCTGTGATACTTTTTCCCCAAACAGATCAGAGCTCTTCGCTAACTCCACATCTTCCTCCTACAGAAAAAAAAAAAGGCGGGGGGAGGGGGAGAAGCTAGTCTGATGAAAGAGAGTATTCATTTCTGCTGCCATACTTTCCTCACTGCCTAATACCTGCATTTCTTAAGGGCACAGTAACCTCACTTAATCCAATCCAGGGGCTTCTTTTTTCCAGATAATGACAACAATAGGTGTTTTCTTATGACTGTTAGTAGTAACACGGAACAGCTGGAATCTACACACTTTGCTGTAGTTAACAGGCAGACAAACCAAGTTTTGCTTTCCTTGAAAGACCTCTAAAATTGATTGCCCAGAGAGTATTTTAAGATTGAGAGAGAAAATAAGGAAGGAAGCAGAAAACACAGCTTTCCTGAAACTTATAAGATCTCTGGGTTATGCTGCTAGAAGTCAAAGACAAGGATTTCAAAATTCTCCCATTTTCTTCCACCATTCAGAAGTAGATTTAGTATTCATATTCAAAAGGTCACCCCTATTATTACCTGGGTTTATGCCTTGAAAATGAGTCTGATTTCCAGAGGTAGGTGTCACTGTATCAAAGGCCTCACTATATCTCCCTATGGAGAGATGTAATTTATGTTTTCCTTAATCCTTAGCACCTGTGTTAGTAACTGTGTCTTACTGAAATTTTCCCATTCAATTATTTACACATTTTTGGCAAGGATCTCTAGAAAAAGAGTCTACTTACTTTTTTCAAAACTAATTTCTTTAAAAAGGTTACATGTACTTTAAGATGGCCTTCCTGCCATCTTCCAAGGTCACACCCAGGTGAAGATTTCAAGAAAAAGTATTGAGAAACGCAGGCCCAAAGGCAGGCTGAAGAAATCCCATAGCTATTTCTGAAATGCGACGCCTCCCGTCCCCCAGGGATAATGACTGTGCTGCCTGAGATAATGCCTCTTATATAATGTGGGAAATAATCAAAATAGTTAATCCACATTGCTCTTACACCCTGTTAGAACTCAGCAGCTCACTTCTCAAGGCAAGACACCACAGTAACATTTAATTACATTTGACATGTAGCTTTGGGTTCCTTAAGTCATCCTAAATTATCTTTTGGGTCAAAACAGACCTGGATTTTCCAACTGAAGACAGTTACTATTATCTTCAAAGTTAAAACCCCTGACTGGCGTGTGATGGAAGAGATAGCAAACATGTAGTAATAACCTCTAAAAAACACCATCGCTGTATCTTAAGGAAATAAAGTCCCCACCCTCATTGTGGCCTTTGACCAAAAGGTATGCAGCCATCCTAGCTGTGGTCAATGTTCCCTGGAGGAGCACATGAGTCGTTAGTCCAAAAGGTATCTAAAGTGGATTGCAGAAAAGACCAATGAAGATGGTCTTCTGGTCATGCATTACGCATTCTATTGCTTACGTTCACCAACTTACAAACTTACGCTGACACTTTCCAGGTTCAACAAATGGACTCCTTTTGTCAACTTTTTATAGCACAATGACAAATTCTGACAAATCAGGGACCAAAGAGAAGAAGGTGCTTTGAATATTAAATGTAGAAATAAGGAAGCCCAGAACTAACTGAATTCATTTATGCTGAACAATATTCTTTACAGAGAAGGGAGAAATCATAGGAATACACAGGAAAATAATAAAAGATTATTAAAGTAAATTCTAGGTTGGATCTGAGATTTAAATAACCCTGACAGGAGGTTATATTAATCACTGCACTTTCTTCCCCAGAGGCAAACCTATCTGAAACAGTCAGTTGCTGGCACAGGCATGCTTTATCACGTTAGGACATTATGTTGGATGAGTTTAATCTGAACAGTGCCCTCTGTAGGGATTAACATTGTTTTGAATCTTCTTCCCAGTGTTTGGCATTTGTGTCCTGCTGCAAAAATCAATGACCCTCCTAAAAGGCTCTTCATTTAGGCTCTGAAATCATGGTTTGCCTAAGTCTCAGTTCTGATGCTTATGAACTATGTGATCTTGAGCGAGTTACTTTACCTCTCTAAACCTCAAGATTTATACCTGAAAAATGAGGATACTATTTAGAAGGCAGTGGTGTGGTTTAAACACAATAACGCATGTGCACGTAAGATAATAGCACCATGCCCAACACAGAGTAAGGGCTCACTACGAGTTTCTAAGAGTGTTTGTGTTCAAGATACATATCTGTCTGCATTTGTACTTCATAGACTTATCATCATTTCTCATTCTCTTCTTCAAAAGCAGTTCTTTCCCAAGACAAATACCATATGATATCACTTGTATGTGGAATCTAAAATATGACACAAATGAACTTACCTAGAAAACAGAAACAGACTCGCAGACATAGAGAACAGACATGTGGTTGCCAAGGGGTGGGGAGAGGGGTGGATTAGGAGTTTGGGATTAGCAGATGCAAACTATTATATATAAAATGGATAAATAACAAGGTCCTAATGTATAGCACAGGGAACTATATTCAATATCCTCTGATAAACCATAATGGAAAAGAATATGAAAAAAATATGTGTGTATATATATATATGTATAACGGAATCACTTTGCTGTACAGCAGAAATTAATACAACATTGTAAATCAACTATACTTCAATAAAATAAATTCTTTTAAAAAGCAATTTTTCCCCTCATTACGTCTAATAAAGTACAAACACATAGCTTCAAATCATGTAAAGCAACCAAGAAGGGCTCAGCCTTCGGTAGGTTTACGATTCTGCCAAGGTAAGCTGCCGTCAGGGTTGAAGGACCAGAGATCTGGCATTACACTGGCAAGCCTACATGCAGTCAGGCTTAGTCCCCGTGAGAGACAAAGGTAGTGAGATGCCATCTGCAATTACAACAGGAGACTAAAAAAATCCCACAGGGTTGATTGCATTCTCCTCATTTAGCTTTCTTGCTCTCCTCTCTGTGCACATCTTGGTTCTGTCAGATTGTCGCTAACATCTACCTAACGGTGGTTTTACTAGGGTTTAAGTCTTGCTGGCTTTTTGCCTGTGGGCCCAAACTCTCACACTGACACAGAAGAAAGAAGATGATAACAAATGCAAGGAGCCTTTGTTTTAACACCCTGATTCTCCCTCCATGGCATTTTGCTCCCTAAATTAGAGTTCCATGTGCCGATATTCCATGTGGAACATCAGCAATTTCAGCGGAGGCAGTGCCTTCAGAGTTTCTTTATGCCTTCAGCCTTCAGTTGCCTGCAGTGTGACATGTTCAGACCAATACAGATTTTCCTGTCTTTATACTGACAAGTGAGAAGTGACAGTTTAAACATGCTAAAGGTAATTAGCACTAAGACCTCGCACCGTCTCAAGTTCATCTTAGCAAGCGTGATGATGAAGTAGCAGCTTTTATTCCTACTCTCTTATTTAGTGCCATGGTCTCATCTCAGCTTCTCACTTTCTACATCTGTGTTGAGTTAGTAGACTTTTCCAATTAGCAAACTACTATTAAATACAGACTTTGTTTGCTCAAGATATATTAGAAGTGACTTGAAAGGAGTAGCATAATACTTTCATTTCATTTGGCAAATTTATGGCAACGAACTCAAAATCAATGTTCCATCTGTCAGAATTAAAAGGTCCACACTAAATTTATACATTTTCTAAAAAATTCTGTAAGACAGGCATATTTTTCCCCTTACAAAAGTATAATCAGGGCTTCCCTGGTGGCGCAGTGGTTGAGAGTGCGCCTGCTGATGCAGGGGACGTGGGTTCGTGCCCCGGTCTGGGAAGATCCCACATGCCGTGGAGTGACTAGGCCCGTGAGCCATGGCCGCCGAGCCTGCGTGTCCGGAGCCTGTGTTCCACAACGGAAGAGGCCACAACAGTGAGAGGCCCGTGTACCACAAAAAAAAAAAAAAAAAAAAAAAAAAAAAGTATAATCAATAAATGAGACACTCTTCCTAAGAGAAAGAAAGGAAGGAACACTTTTTTTTTTTTTAGCACCTATTATAAACTCTGTGATAGGGTACTGTCAACATGATTTCATTTAATCTTCTCAAGATCACTTTGAGGGAGGTATTACTGGTCCCATTTTTATAGTGAGAGTAACTGAGACTGGGTAAAGTTAAATATTTTGCCTAAAATCACAGTTAGTTAAAGCAAGTGTCTCAAAATCTGGGTGTCTGAACTCAGTGACCCCCTTCCTTTGTCTCTTATATGAAAAAACAGTCTATTTAAAATTATATTAGGATAATTGAAATGGTTACAAATTATCTGTTGCATTTATTCACAGGGGAGACAGGAACATTTTGCAACATTAAAATCTAAATAAATGTATCAACTGTCTTAAGAATTTAAAAGAATGACAAAGCAAGTCACTCTAAACTATACAGTACATGTTTCTGCAATGCATGATTATGAAATAAGATATGAAGGGAGTTAATTTGATGTATAAACAGAAACTTGGGCTTGTATTACCAGCTTTCACATCATTAGGAAAGCAGTGGATCACATTATAAAAGCATAATATATAACGTGACATACCATTGTACTACCACAGAATACAATATCTGAAATCCAATTCAATAAGCCTTCAATAAGATATTGTACTTGAACCTGATGCTTGAGGAAGATGCTGTGTTGATGCTTCTGAAAACAACAGATGATCTAATCTTAGGGATATATATTACCTACAGACAAATTTTACAATATTTCAACAACACTATGATACACTGAACAAAGTATGAAATGGCTAACAACACTGGGATGAAAATGCTATGGCTGAAATGCCCACTTTCTTGATTCTGAACAAAATTATAAGCAATGAGATTACACACAAGAGTATGCACACTATAAATCCTATAGACAATTCCTATTCCTTTATAAGCATAAAAAAAGGCTGTGTTGGGTTAAACAGAATTCAAACAACATCAGTAAAAAAAGAGTAACGCAATTGGCAACCCAAGGCTACACCAGATGCCCATTTCTACAGTAATCGACTACAGTGAGATTTAGGGAAATAGCACACCTCACAACAATACATTAATGAGAGCCACTGAAAGAGGGTAACTAGAATTCAGCTCAGCCCGGCCTGTGAGAGAACACCCACCTTTTCAGAATTTGGTTCAGCAAAAAAAGCAGCAGTGAAGAAATTTGTGAGATGATAGCTGAGTAAGCAATAGACAGTTAAGGAATTTAAAACAGCTGCTAGGAGATGAGATGAACCAACTGGCAGGAAAAGAGAGTTTTAATACTAATTATATTTAAAAGAAAACAAGAGTACCCCCTTTACTCCCTAATGTAGAGTATTTCTCATTCCATTCAAACACCCACTTCGGCAAAACAAAATCTACTAAGCATTACCTAGCAAAGGTTTTAATTTGATTAAATACTAATCAACACTTATTATCATATCTTCGGCTAAAGCCTCAGGTATAGGAGAAAGTGCAAAGGGAAATGATAGCAGAAAAAGGGTGCCAAGCTAGAAGAGCAATATTCCTTCTTATTGTGATTTTTATTAGGAACATAAACATTTTGCTCTGTAGTCTCCTGTGCTCAGAAGTGATCTAAATATCACTATATAAACATTCTGAAGGATATTAAGTCACCAGGGAAGTCCCTATCACCATTACTGATGAATGTGATAGGACAAGGAAGTAAAAGCAAGATTTATCACCTGTTTACTAACTTTGAGGGTTTTAATACGACTTGTTTATCAAAAACCTGGGTTTTTATCAAGTGAATTATTATATGCCGAAGGCTTTAGACCCTTTCCTTTACTGGATGAACAGGAAAGTAATTTTGGCAGGAGTTATGATGGCCCAACAGTACTGATGTCTCCTAGTTATCTGGCACAAGCACTAACAAGTTCCCTTTTTTTTGGTGTGATTCCAAAACAAGGCCAGGAAAATATGCCTGACAGTCTACATTCTTCCTCTTCCTCTTACAGAAGATTCTCACACTGATTCTTAGATGTCTTATATCAAAAGAACAAACCTTAGAAATTTATGCAGTCTAAGAATCCATTAATTTTTTTTAACATCTTTATTGGGGTATAATTGCTTTACAATGGTGTGTTCGTTTCTGCTTTATAACAAAGTGAATCAGTTATACATATACATATGTTCCCATGTCTCTTCCCTCTTGCGTCTCCCTCCCTCCATTAACTTGAATAGTAAGTTCAGATGATTTTTATGTGAGGATTAGTAGTAGCTATGACAAAGCTTCCCTCATGGAAAATCAAGGCTGGAATGACTGCTTTACTGCAGCCTAATTTTTCACAAGATGGCCTCTTAATCAAAGAGGAATGACTTGGCCAAATGAACATTTAAGCATCATCTAGTCTATATGCACCTGAAAGACAAGTCTTAAGGATTCAAGTAAACATCTCAAACAGAAGCCAGCACGAATTATTTAATAGATAATTCTTGTATTTCCATATGTCCATATGATCTAAGATATGTATCTTGTATCAAGCATAACATAATCAACACTTCCTTAAACTTATCCTAAACACCACCAACACTGTTCTTAAACTTAAAACTGTAACGATTCTTAAACTATAAACTTATCCTAAACACCGCAAAAACACCATTCTCACATATGTGAGTATCATGTTAAGATTAAAACGTTACAGACGAAATGGAGTGGAACCTCTTCACTGCTATTTGTAATGTTCTCAAGTCCATGTAATGTAAAAAACTCTTTGGAAGGCTTCCCTACTAGTCTTCTACTAATCCATTAAACTCATTGTCAAGTCAAGATCACGTCTGCAAAGGCAGTATACAGAATAGTAAAGATCATGGATTCCAGAGCCAGAATATCTGAGTTTGAATCCTGATTCTACCACTTATTAGTTTCAAGACTTTGGGCAAGTTATTTAACCTAAGCTGCCTCAGTTTCCTAATCTGAAAAACAGAGATAATAAATGTACCTACCTCACAGAATTGCTCTGAGGGTTAAATAAATTATAAATAAATAAATTATTAAAATTATACACTTTAAGTGTGGCTTAAGTATTAGAAATTATTATCATTACCCCACCTGTCTTTGGTCAACTTAGGTCTTGGTTCAGGAATGGCAATAAGCAAAAAATATAAACAAAAAGCTAAAATATAACAACACCTAACACCCTAATTCATACACAAAAACAATCTGACAAGAGTAAAAAGACCTTACCTTCAGCAGAAAAGAGACCTTATCAAACCCTACTTAAGTTTCTTATTTAAACCAATAAACACCATCATTTGACCTTCCTCAGAGAGGAATACCTCCTGAGTGTAGAAAATAGTTTCCTATAAACCAACCAGTATAAAGTTTTTCTTGGCTTTCAAACACAAAGACAACTTCTTCAGGTTTTTTATACATCACCCCAAAATTCCCCTAAAACATAATTCCATTATGTACAGCTATAATATATTTATAACACACTTCAACTTTGATTAAGGCCCAACCAGTGAGAAATTACCTCTTGCCACCATGAATGCTAAAATTTCATTCTGATAGACAGGCCCCAATCCATACTGTATTACTTCCTGTAATTATCTCCATCAAAGTGAATCATATTTCTTTTGGAAATCCTCATTATCCAAAAAAATATATCTATTTGTTTTTTATATAAAATTTCTATATTAAAACATTTTTTCCTCAATAAACTCTAAGTCTAGGTCCCTCACTCTCATACCATTCCTGTTGGCCAGCAGGAGTGAAGCACCACTCTGGCACTAGTGATGACATAGTCCAAGGATAATGTAAAACTTCTCATATCATATATATCAATCAACTCTTGCTCTTTGACTCCACACATGGAAGGACTTGAAGGTCCAAACTACATAAGGCTTGAGTCTAGGTTATTAATGCTTCTGAAAAGCTTATCCAAATACGATCACAAAAAGTAGGGTGAAAAGAGCTTCCTGACTAACTTATTTTCAATCCTAAATAGCATAAAGCAAGTCCACAGTCTAGCTGTTCTCTCTTTGCAAAGCCACAATCAAATAATCTCTTCAATCTTTAGATGAATGTGATACATCTCCTTCTGAATCACACGGAGTAAGACAAGTGGCCTCATGCAACAGAAAAAGCCTCAAAGAGGCATTGATTTTATTGTTAATTACTGTCAGAAAAAGTAGTTTAATGTCATCTGGGCCTGAACCAAAACCTTTGGCTTTTACAGTTTAAATTATTTGCTATCCCTGATAGGTAAGAAAGATGCCAAGAGTGCTGAAATGAATTCCCACAGAACGCTAGTGAGTATCAATTCATGAAGGGTCTGCTTGTGCCACCCTTGGCTAAGCAATGGGGATACAAAAGCAGATAAAACATTACTTCAAGGAGTTTAAAATATAATGGAGGAGACAGATATGCATAAATAACTATAATGCAAGGTAAATATTTCAAAAGCATTTAATAGTCACATTTGGTGGCAGACACATTTGTCTCACTTTCATGTAAGAATTATAATTCGGATAAACAGTTCTGGAATAAATACAGATTAGGCTTAAAAGAAAGGAAACACCCAAAGAAATCTGCATAAGCGTCCAGCTCAGTCACAGAAAAGACATTTAATATTATAAGAAAAGGACCATACTAGGGTAAAGTTTCCTCAGAGACACATCTCTAACTTTTGGAAGACAAAGAAGCCCGGGCTTCCCAGTAAGAGGGAATTTTTTCTTCTTTGGTTTCAGACAGCCTTTGGACCGAAACACAGAGGGCTGAAGAAGCCTCAAACCTTCAAATGTCGTGAAAACCCTGTCCAGTCAAGAAAAGGAGACTTACATGTAAGATCCTTTGTTTCATTCATTCATTCATTCATTCATTCATTCATAAAATACCTATTGACCATAAACGAGGTGTCAGGTCTTATTCTAAAACCTGGGAATACAAGCAAGAATGTAACCAACTAAATTACATACTAGTGAGACAGGCACACAATCAACGAAGACTGAGCCAGAGGGAATAAGCTGTGGCACCTTAGATCCAGAAGAAATGGAGGGCCCGACAAGAAATTCTCATTCTTGGGAGGTGGGAACCCTAGGAAGCCTTCCCTAACTTCTGTACAGGCTGCTCCTGCCAGCTGTGGCAGTTCTTTCTCTGTGGCTAGTTTGGGAATTACTTCCTATACTCTGTGGCTACTCATCTTTTTATAGGTATAAAAACAGCTGTTCTTCTTCTTAAGGTCAGGCATGGCAACTATACTTATTGAATATGCTATCCATCAAAAGAACAAATAACAGTCAAAGAAAAGCTGTTGATTGAAGAACTGACAAATAACCATTACGCTGAAGCAACAGAAAAGAATGATATGCTGACTTTTTCTTAAAAGAAATCTGACCTCTGAATTTCCCCCTACAACCCACCCACACTGGCCAAACTAGAATAGATACTTCTCCATCAAATACACCTACTGACTTCTATGTTCTATTAAAGTTCTTTCTTTAAATTTCAGTTCATTCAGCTGTTGCAAAATGGTATAACTACATTATAGGTGTGTATGTGAAGATTTCTTTCGTCCCTCAAGTTGTGTTGGCTGCGAACAGTTAGAGGAAAACTCCTCACACTCCATGGTTAATTAGTGGGAAGACTTCATGCCAACCTGAAGTTGGTTCTCAGGCTGTGCAAGTCAGCAGGGTGTGCCAGCAGAAGATAATGGCTCTATAATACTGTTCTGTGGGGTTTTTCCTGCCATGTAAAGTCCTAAGAATGGCTTGACTATAAGTAAACACAGAAGATGGCTCCCACAAAGAAAGCAACAGAGAAAACGATTAACCAAATTGAAGACTTGTGCAATATTACTCCTACAATAGTAAGTTAAATACAATATAAGTTAAACGGCACTTGATGCAAAAACAGTACTTATACTCTCATTATTTACATTAGTGCCAAGACTCTTTCCTGATGAGGAAATTAAGGCTCAGAGCAGTTAAATTACCTCAATAAAAACTAACACCTGTGGTGCTGGGAAAACTGGACAGGTACATGTAAAAGTATGAGATTAGATCACTCCCTAACACCATACACAAAAATAAACTCAAAATGGATTAAAGACCTAAATGTAAGGCCAGAAACTATCAAACTCTTAGAGGAAAACATAGGCAGAACACTCTATGACATCAATCACAGCAAGATCCTTTTTGACCCACCTCCTAGAGAAATGGAAATAAAAACAAAAATCAACAAATGGGACCTAATGAAACTTCAAAGCTTTTGCACAGCAAAGGAAACCATAAACAAGACCAAAAGACAACCCTCAGAATGGGAGAAAATATTTGCAAATGAAGCAACCGACAAAGGATTAATCTCCAAAATTTACAAGCAGCTCATGCAGCTCAATAACAAAAAAACAAACAACCCAATCCAAAAATGGGCAGAAGACCTAAATAGACATTTCTCCAAAGAAGATATACAGACTGCCAACAAACACATGAAAGAATGCTCAACATCATTAATCATTAGAGAAATGCAAATCAAAACTACAATGAGATATCATCTCACACCGGTCAGAATGGCCATCATCAAAAAATCTACAAACAATAAATGCTGGAGAGGGTGTGGAGAAAAGGGAACCCTCTTGCACTGCTGGTGGGAATGTGAATTGGTTCAGCCACTATGGAGAACAGTATGGAGGTTCCTTAAAAAACTACAAATAGAACTACCATATGACCCAGCAATCCCACTACTGGGCATATACCCTGACAAAACCAAAATTCAGAAAGAGTCGTGTACCAGAATGTTCATTGCAGCTCTATTTACAATAGCCCGGAGATGGTAACAACCTAAGTGCCCATCATCGGATGAATGGATAAAGAAGATGTGGCACATATATACAATGGAATATTACTCAGCCATAAAAAGAAACGAAATTGAGCTATTTGTAATGAGGTGGATAGACCTAGAGTCTGTCATAAAGAGTGAAGTAAGTCAGAAAGAGAAAGACAAATACCGTATGCTAACACATATATATGGAATTTAAGAAAAAAAAAATGTCATGAAGAACCTAGGGGTAAGACAGGAATAAAGACACAGACCTACTGGAGAACGGACTTGAGGATATGGGGAGGGGGAAGGGTGAGCTGTGACAGGGCGAGAGAGAGGCATGGACATATAGACACTACCAAACGTAAGGTAGATAGCTAGTGGGAAGCAGCCGCATGGCACAGGGATATCGGCTCGGTGCTTTGTGACCGCCTGGAGGGGTGGGATAGGGAGGGTGGGAGGGAGAGAGACACAAGAGGGAAGAGATATGGGAACATATGTATATGTATAACTGATTCACTTTGTTATAAAGCAGAAACGAACACACCATTGTAAAGCAATTATACCCCAATAAAGATGTTAAAAAAAAACAAAAAACACTAACACCTGAAACTAGGTATACAGATTCCAAGAGAGTGAACCTTTGGTTCAAACAAACAAAACTGGTTTATGTGTGTACGTACACTTTAAAAAAAAAAAACGTTTTATAAGACAATTTTTTGGACCTGATTTGTTTTCATAAGCCTATTTGTTTTCATACTAAACCTCTAACAGAACCTCATCTGATCACTCTATTCACCCCAGTGAATAGAGTGATCCTACTCCATGGGAATTATCAAATGATGACGCTGCCACAGCATGCTAATTCTCATTTGAGGCAGACAAGCAACACACGACGGGAAGACAAACTCTCTTCAGAGTCCCAAGGAAAGGGAATTAGACTGCTGTAGGGGAGGAAAAATACCTTTTCCTTTTACCCTTCTAAGTTCTTGGCTGGGGCCTCTGTAACAAAAGACAAGATTAACAAGAGACAAGCATACAAACATATTTATTACAAATGTTTTTCTCCTGTTAATCTGAATTTTAAAAGGAAGGGACGAGGAGAAATGTTTACCTTCCTCTCTCTACCAGGCACTATGGACAGAGATCCAGGAAGCTGACATGGTAAGAATTCTTACCTTTTTCTCAGTTGTCCCAGACCTCAACTGCAGTCTCTGGAGCTAGTGGAGCGGGAATGCCCCAGTCTTGAGACTGTCAGAAACTGTAAGGGAGGAAAATTATCTTTTCCTTTTACCTTTTTAAGTTCTCAGCTGGGTCCCCTGGAACAAAGAAAAGATTAAAAAGAGAAACGCATACAAATCTATTTTATGTGACATGGGAGCCTTCAAAAGGAAATGGAGACCTGAAGGAGTGGTTAAGCTTGGTCATTTTTATGCAAGGTTTGACTAAGAGTGGTAAGTCATGGTAAAATGTGAGAGGACAAAGGGAACGACCTAAGGGAAACATTCAGATTCCTCTCAGAGTCCCTCCAGCTTTAGAGATAATGATGCTCCTTTCCTCTGGGAATAGGAAGGGCATCTCTCACGTAAGGGTCTATGACCTGCTTCAGAGGAAGGTCAGAAAGTCCTTCCTGCACCTGCCATTCTCAACTTCCTTCAGCCTGAAATATCCAATATGCCAAGGAGCCATATTTTACAGTAGTATGTCCTGACCCCGTTATTATCCACAATCACATTCCAAGATGTCTTTAAAGTTTCTAAATCACTAGAAGAAACTGCAACCTATTTACACAATGAATCTGCTTTCCTAACATCACCAGCATGGTATCTCTACAGGCATACCTTGGAAATATTATGGTTTTGGTTGAAGACCAACACAACAAAGCAAATATTGCAATAAAATGAGACACATGAATTTGGCTTCCCAGTGCATACAGAAGTTATGTTTACACCATACTGTAGTCTATTAAGTGTGCAATAGCATCATGTCTAAAAAAATAATGTACAGGACTTCCCTGGTGGTGCAGTGGTTGAGAGTCCGCCTGCCGGTGCAGGGGACATGGGTTTGTGCCCCGGTCCGGGAAGATCCCACATGCTGCAGAGCGGCTGGGCCTGTGAGCCATGGCCGCTGAGCCTGCGCGTCCACAGCCTGTGCTCCGCAATAGGAGGAAAAAAAAAAACCCAACTATGTACACACCTTAATCAAAAATAATTTATTGCTGGACTTCCCTGGTGGCACAGTGGTTAAGAATCTGCCTGCCAATGCAGGGGTCATGGGTTCAATCCCTGGTCCGGGAAGATTCCATATGCCGCAGAACAACTAAGCCCGTGCACCACAACTACTGAGCCTGCGCTCTAGAGCCCGTGAGTCACAACTACTGAGCCCGCATGCCACAACTACTGAAGCCCATGCACTTAGAGCCCCTGCTCCGCAACAAGAGAAGCCACCACAATGAGTAGCCCGTGCACTGCAATAAAGAGTAGCCCCTGCTCACCACAACTAGAGAAAAGACCGTGCGTGGCAACAAAGGCCCAGTGCAGCCAAAAATAAATAAATAAAATAAATAAATTTATATAAAAAATAATAATTTATTGCTAAAAAATGCTAACCATCATCTGCACCTTCAGCGAGTCATAAGCTTTTTACAATAGTAACGTCAAAGATCACTGATCACAGTTCACCATAACAAATAAAATAATAATGAAAAGTTTGAAATATTGTGAGAACTACCAAAATGTGACACAGAGACACAAAAGTGAGGGAATAGTGTTGGAAAAATGGTGCTGATAAACTTGCTTGACGCAGGGTTGCCACAAACCTTCAATTTGTAAGAAACGTATTATCTGTGAAGTGCAATTAAATGGGATATACCTGTAAATGGAATTATAGCAGATTTGGAAGAACTGAATGTATGGTTTGAGACTAGAAAAAGGATCTGGGCAGAGGGGCAGCCATAGTCTCAGAGATACATCCATTTGGCTGATTCTGCAAACATGGAGAAAATGATCACTTCACAAAGCATCTCCTAAGACTCTCAGGAAGCCTTCTCTTCTCCCAAAATCTCTACCACATCCATGAATTGTATCATTCTATAAGGAGTCTCCAAAAGTCTTATGAAAATGCAAGTCATTTATCTTATAAAGGTCAGTCTTAACCCTTTAAGATACTAGATATGCTAGTATCTACTAACATAATCACAAGAGTAAAATTATCAAATGTATTGACTACATTCTTGGGAAATTAGGGCAGGTGACCTATGATGAGGGGACAAGTTAGAGTCCAGGAAGGAAATGGCCAGGTGGGGTAGGGGTGGGGGGTAAAGAGGAGTCCTATTATGGGTAGTAGCCAGTTAGGGAAAGGGTAGTGGGGAAAAAAAAAAAAAGACAATTTTATCTGCTAAATCACTTTGCCTAAGACAACCTCTTTTTCCAACCTTCTCCAGGGGGCTATTTAGAATGAAATGGCCTGGGCCAGGGGTGCCATTTTCAGTTATTAAAGAAGCAAGTAGAGCTTCTGGCTCTGAGCAGCACTTGACCCAAAGGGTGATGGGCAGAAGGAAGAGGAAAGGGAATTAACTAGATCCCCTGTGGTCAGAGTCTGCACACAGCAGGGCTGATAACCATGTCCCTCTCAGCATGACTTCCAAAGAACAGCTCTTTGATTGCAAAAGTTACTTCTGTCCAGGGCTGAGCTGCAGGGAAGGACTCAGAGCTAAAGCCATGAGGGGAGGGGGCAGCCAAGAGAAGTCCTGGATAAGAAACGTAATAATTAACGCATTTGTCACCTGGTGGTAGAGAGCCATGAAATAGTGATGATAAAATAGCCGCAATGCTGTCATAATTACCCTCTCCCAACCAACTGCCAAAGGTCTGGTGATTGATCAAAGTCTCTCTAGGCATTTCTCTAAACGAGCCAAGCCTCCGATCCCAGTGTCAAATCTACAAGCCAGCTGCTGGGAGTGAGAAACAGGCAGTTGACTTTAGGATTTTATTCTCTTCATCTGGAGAAACATGAATAAATCACACATCATCAAGTTTATCATTTTTCTCCTCAGAGAAATATGAAATATTATAGATCATTTCCAGTACATCAGCTTCTTCACACTCCATTAGCATGAAGGGACTATTTTTGATATAATTTATCAAACCACTGGCCTCATTTCTCCCACTTCCTTCAAGATGGAAATGTGGACACAGTGGACGCAGGCTTCTCTTATTCACAAGCAGCCGCAAGCTGCCTTCTACCCTGGGAGCAGAAAATAAGTTGAAGGGCATAATTAGTGACAGGTCGTCAACTTGTACTACCACCCAAAAGGCTGGAAGGATCCAGCCCAGAGACCAGAACGGAGCTGCTTCAAGTGTGCTTTAGTTAAATTCCACTGAGGTGAGAACGTGGTCTTTTTAATGAAGAGTCCATCTCTCTTTCAAAAGTTAATTTTCTCCTCCACCTTGCTCCACTTTGACGTGATAAGGGTCCTGCTAAGGATGGCTACCTGGTTAGTACACTACAAGCTCTAATTGTCAGCCAGAGATGTTTGAAAACTGCAATAGAGAATTAAAACATTTGCTCTTTTTCTACTCTCTCCTTCATTAGCAGCATTAAAGTGTTTTAAAAGCAAGGATGAGAACCAAATGATCCACTCAATTCAATTTGATTATTATTATTATTTTAATTAATGAGGTCCTACTATGTTCAAGGCAATTACCTTGTGGTTCCTGCTTATAATCAGCTAAGCAAATATATACCTAACTAGCTGTAATATGAAGTCAGAATCACACAAGGGGTAGAAGATATACCTGGATAAAAAGGTATTTCATTAGGATCTTGAAAACTGACTAGAATTTCAACATCCTGGATAAAGTTCAAAACAGGAAAGACACCTAGGGATAAAGAGACATCACTGAGAGGCACGAAAGGGACATGACCCTGGAATGTGAGTTGTATGGGTGAGATGTAAACAGTACAAAGACCAAAAAAGATTAGGCTTAGGGTGGTCCTTGAACAGCAAGCTGAGGAGTATTAGCTCCATCACTTAAGCAAGAGGGAGCTATGAAATGTTTTTGAGCATAACAGTAAAGATTAAAACTGTGTTCAAGAAGTTAACTCTAACAGAACTGTGAAAGACGACCAAGGAGAGGTGAGATGAGTGCTAAGAAAACCAGTGAAAAGACTCCTCCAGCAGGATCTCCGTGGGAGTCCTTGCTAGAGCGTATGGCTTGAAGATAAGGGCCTTGTTGCAGCAGTCTTACATCAATCATACCAAACACAAATAGGTGCTCAGTACAACTTGCCAAAATAACAAATGGACATGCGTGCAAGGAGATTTGCATAAGAATGTTCACAGCAGCAGTGTTTGTAACAGCAAAAACTTGAAAACAGTCTAGATGTTCACAAATAGAATAGATAAAAAAAAAGATAACATAGTCAAACTAGAATATTATACAGTAGTAGAAAAGCAAAAGAGAACTGAATTAATCCCACAAACATAATGTCCAGTTTAAAAAAAGTTGCAGGGACTTCTCTGGTGGTCCAGTGACTAAGAATCAGTCTTGCAGTGCAGGGAACGCTGGTTCGATCCCTGGTCAGGGAACTAAGATCCCATGTGCCACAGGGCAACTAAGCCCACGCACCACAACTATTGAGCCCGCACGCCTCAACTAGAGAGAAGCCCATGCACCGCAATGAAAAGCCTGCACACTGCAATGGAAGATCCCGCATGCCACAACTAAGACCCGAGGCAGCCAATAAATAAATAAATATTAAAAGTTGCAAACGTACATACATAGCAGGATGCAATTTTTCAAAATTAAACCTACTATATAGTATGTGCTGATTTACACATGTGGGATATGTATAAAGAAATTCATAATATGAACAACAAATTCAGAATTGTGGTTACTATACCCCTGGGCTCTGAGAGGAGGAGGATATGATCAGAATTATAATGGGGGCATCAACTATCCTGGAAATATTTTACTTTTCAGTCTGGGAGATGGGCAAATGGATATACATTACATTATTTTTCATACCTTTATTTAACAAAATAAAGATAAAGCAAAACTAATAATGCATAGCCAGAGGAATCCTGGGGGGCTAGCCATATTTAAGGATATGGATGACAAGTAACAATCAGTCTTGTAGGTTGAGAAAGGGCAGTGGAGAAAGGCGAGAAGTCGGACCACTGACGTACCCTAGAGCTACAGTGTGACAGGCATGTACAGCTGAAGGGCTGGCAGAATGTAGGTTGCAGTTCATACACTTGGTTCAGACTGGGCAGGGAGACAGGAGAAGCCAAGGGCTTAGTGACAGAACTGGAGAGGAGGAGGGGCCAAGGGATTGGGACAAAGAAAGGGCAGAGAGAGCTTGTGAGAGGACCAGGTGGACCATGACCATATTAGAAACAAATAAATGGAAGCTTGGATAGAAGACTGCCTTTGCCAGGAATACAGAGAATACAGGAAAAAAAAAAAAAAAAAAAAATATATATATATATATATATATAAATCATTAAACTCCAGGAGAAAACCAAGTGTATGTGTATGTGTTTTGTTTTGTTTTAAGAAAATTCCAAAGTTGGCATCAAAATTTACTTTCCCACCTTCTCTTCCAAAAGACTGTATTTTGTACCATCATTCTTCTTCAAATGATGAAGTATTTTCTTCCACTTCAAGCCTGGGTTGGGAAGGGACATCATGGGAAGTAAATCAAAGCAGAATAAGAACACACGTTAACCTCTCATATTTTTCCTTCTTGCAGAGATGCAATAGGATAACTTATTTTTAAAAATCTGAAGTTTATTAGGCTGGTATTTATTTTGGTTTCCCTGGAGGGTACAGTTATGCCTTAGAAAGACTTGTGGCTGAAAGACTTTCATAATAAACTATTTCTATGCTTACCACATGTACCAGGAGGAGCAAAGAAAGTCTCCTTTGTGAGGCATTTTGTAGAGAGATGACTCCTACCCCTTTTCTTTTAGCAGCATCGTCTGTTCTGCCATTAGAGCTCCTCTGACCACTACCCAAGCTATGGAATTGCAGCCTGTGGGACTTACACAAAAGGATTATGTTCGGCACCCAGTTCGATCTGAAAGAGCCTGAGAGTAGGAGATAAAATGCCACCCTGAAATAATCTCTTTGTTGTACCACTAAAGCATCGATCCCAACATTTGCAATGAAGTTAAACCAAGGCTGGTGGCAAGCTGGGAAGGGTTGGTCTCAGGTCCTATAATTCCCTCTAAATCAGAAAAATTATACTAAGCTTAGAGATAAATTTTCATAAGAAAGAGCACTTGTCCTGCTAAATTTCTTCCTCCCATTCCTGTTTCTGGGGAAATGCCACTTCACAAGTTGAGTTTGTGGGTACAGCTGACAACTCTTTACCAGAGTTGAAAAGGCAAGCTAGAGATTTTTAGAAAATGCCGAATCATCACATGATAAAAATAATCCATACAGACACAGGAAGTAAGAAATAGGTTTGAGCGTCTCTCAAGTCTGCCAAGCTAACCGGAGACTCCGCTGGAGGTGCCCAGGAAAGCTATGATGTGCAGGTGTTAAAGACGCGTGGAGAGAAAGACACAATGTGACATCTCTGGATAATCACAGCTGTTCCTGAAGAACCCGGCTTCTTGGCCCATGGGTAACCAAAACTCATTTTTCAGGGCCTGAATAATTAACCCCTAAAATCAAGGAGGAACAGAAATATATTTACTGGACTCAAAGATGTAACTGTGAGAATGTAAAATATAAGCAGACTCACAAACACATGCATTTTCTCCACTTGTGCAGACTTGGCTGGGGACAACCAACCACCAGCTACCCAGAGTTCAGTTCCAATTCTCTCTGAGCCACGAAATGCCTCGAGAAGATGGGAGACTTCGTCTGATGGGCTTGCATTCCAAATGACTCTGGTGAAGCCTGTGGTGTCTCGCTGAGCCAAAGGTGGAGCCAAGGTAAACAGAAGAGAAGACAAGCCAGGAAAACAAGATGGCGGGGAGGCCTAACCCATTAAAACACAGACATAAAAAACATCGAGACACAGAATTCCCCATGAGTCACAGCGGGCTGCTAAGATGCTGCCCACTTGCTGCCAAGGCGATCCAAAAGACATCCCATAGACTTTGCCATACAACAATGGAGACCCACCAGGACTTTGTAGGACTTGCTAGGAGTCCATTCTATATCCTTTATAATATACAGCCATGTGAAAAATGGCTGTTCTCCCACTGTTCACCAGCTTTCCATTAAAATGCTTTTTTTTATTACACCAATAAGTTCTAAGTGATGTCAGTAATGGCAAAGGAAACTGAGACAACCAACCTTCTGCGTCTTGGCAGGCTAAAAGACAGCATTCACTCGAAATGAAATTTAGTTTTAATTGATATCCAAGTGGTACTGCCATTTATACTTCTCTTAAAGTCTCAAGACATTGTACAAGTAAGGGGCTAACGGCACCACAGGGACACACCCTTCAGAGGGCTAAGGGACATAATGTTAGGAGTCTAAAACTCAAAGGAAAATTAATTTCTTAAGGACAGCAAATTAAAACAATGATGTTAATTGTAAAAGGTCAACCAACCCATCACAAACTACCAACAGGAAGAAGAATCAGTGTGTATCAGCAATGACTTGAAGAAACTCCATGGATAGAAAAGAGATGAGACAATTCCAATGCAGAACAAATGATTTAACTTAAAAAGAAAACACAAAACCTTGCTAGGGGTAAGGTGTTATACCGAAAACCTAAATCTCTTAAACATTATAAAAATGACCTTTCTTGGAGAGAAGGTTCCTTTCCTTAACGATACCCCTGACCAGAACCTGAACTGGGGTTGTTAGGCTCAAATCAGCTCCATCCATTATCACAAGAACCGTAAACTCGGATAATAGCTTTGCCTTTTCTGAATCTAGATTTCTTCATTTATAACATGTGCATAATAAAAATCGACCTGGTAGAATTGTTTTAAACTAAATGAGATAATATAAACAAAAATACTAAATCGAACACCATGCAAGGCCCACAGCAAAAGTGAGTAAGTCTAGATGACTTCTTCCACAACCACTGCGCACATATGCCTTGGAGGCATGATGGCGTGGTGGTTAAGAGCACGGGTCCTTACATCAGACTGTTCATACCCTGGCTCAGCCAGTTACTGGCTACATAACCTCAGACAGATTTCTTAACCTTTATAAGCCTCAGTTTCCTTATTGAAAAAATGGAGCTAATTATAGTGCCTCCTTGATGGAGTGGTTGTGAGGAATAACTGAGTTATTACCTGAAACAAACACTGCCTGGCAAACAGTCAAAGCTCAATAACTGCTAGCTGGGATCATGATTATGATTACACATAGAAACTAAAAACTTATTGACAGAGGGAATACCTCCTTTGAAACTTTGAAAAACTAGAGGCAAAGCATTTAATCAAGTCAGACCTCCTAAGCATGCTATCTATGTCTCCTATGAAAATGTTCATGTAATAATGATGTTTTGAGTGGTATTGTATTTTTCATTTTTATAAGTGTGGTTAATATAGTTTTTGTTTCATTTTAAGGGGAAAAAAATACATAGAACACTGAGAAAACAATTCACGTGAGCAATTTGCTTATTAAAATGCAACTTCCGGGGGGCTTCCCTGGTGGCGCGGGGGTTGAGAGTCCACCTGCCGATGCAGGGGACGCGGGTTTGTGCCCCGGTCCGGGAGGATCCCACATGCCGCGGAGCGGCTGGGTCCGTGAGCCATGGCCGCAGGGCCTGCGCGTCCGGAGCCTGTGCTCCGCAACGGTAGAGGCCACAACGGTGAGAGGCCCGCGTACTGCAGGAAAAAAAAAAAAATGCAACTTCCAAGGTATGGCCAAGACCAGAGCAAATTCAGCCTAACTTCCCATTAAGAGTCCCATTTTATACCCATTTCTTGGTGTATAAAGAACTGACACCAATATCATGGCTCCAGGGCTGTGAAGATAATCCATCATCAGAGGGAGACTCAATTACAGCAGTATTTCCTAGACCATGCTCTCTAAGGCCAAAATCACTGAATACATTACAGAAAGATTTTCAAGAACAAGTAGATTGAAACAAATGTTTTTAAAGAATGATCTAAACTTAAATGAACAACACTTTACTCCAGTTAACAGAGGTTTTACTGTATTATCCTCTTAATCAGGAGGACTAAGTATTATGAAATGGTGTGTGAAAGCAAAGTGGGTTAACTGTTTCTGGGAGTTTGAATCCTGTAATAATATTTCATTCACACAAGCATTGCTGAGAAAAACAACAGTAACAGTGGTTTGGACAGGCAAAATTATTGCCATTTCACAAAAGGAGAAGCTGAAACTAAACACCAGAAAGTTGAACAATTTCTCTAGAGTTAGTTGCTCTTGAGCAAGTATCAAGAATGTAGATCTGAGACATCCTGTCCCTGGCTCCAGATGGTAGACAGGGAGATTTTCAAGCTATGGCCAATGAGTAATTTTCAGGTGACTGCTTGGATGTTTTCTTATAGTACTACTGTTATTATGCAATTATCATACTAACCATGTCTACAGCTTTCTTATTTGTGCCACGAATTACTACACTTACAGTATTCCATCCTTCATTGGGAACTAATCAAAAAAATCCTATCCTAAAGTAACCCAAGTGTCTATCAGCAGATGAATGTATAAAGATGTATAATGGAATATTACTCAGCCATAAAAAGGAATGAAATAATGCCATTTGCAACAACATGGATGGACCTGGAGATTATCAGACTAAGTAAAGTAAGTCAGACAGAGAAAGACAAGTATCATGTCATATCACTTACATGTGGAATCTAAAAAAGTGATACAAATGAAATTATTTACAAAATAGAAACAGACTCACAGATATGGAAAACAAAATTATTGTTACTAAAGAGAAAAGAGGGGGGAGGGGCAATTTAGGAGTTTGGGATTAACAGATACACACTACTATATATAAAACAGATAAACAACAAGGGCCTACAGAATAGCACAGGGAACTATATTCAGTATCCTGTAATAAATCATAATGGAAAAGAATCTGAAAAAGAATATATATACACACATATATATATATGTATATATATATAAACTAATCACTTTTCTGTATACCAGAAACTAACTCAATATTGTAAATCAACTATACTTCAACAACAAAAAAATCCTATTCCAGCCAGTAACTCTAATGAAGCCCTGTTATGGTGATGAGAACACCTGCAAAACCCATCATTTTCCATGGGATTCTTTACTCCTACTGAAGTGGTATATGGAATCCAAAACGGTTCCAAACTGTATTCGAATTTGAGTATCTTCCAGGTTATTAGCTTCTGTATGAGACAGTCGGTCACACAACTTCTGAACAATGTACAATAGTAGAACAGAGGTTGTTGGACGTAAGAATGAGTGACATATAAGAGACAAGTACAAGTTTTTGTCAAGTAAACGTTCCAGGTGCCTGTTTCTGCCCTCCCAAATAATTCCAGGAAGAATTCCACAAATGCCAAGAGTTGCCCATTACAAAGAATGGAATATAACACGTTACCCCCACTTTTCTAAACAGAGGTCCCCTAACAAAGATAAAATGACTCCATATATTAAGAAAAATTTAATAGGAAGAAATTGAAACTCCACAGAATATCAGAATATACCAGCACTATGGCTAATTCAGTGAATCCTTTACCACAGCAGTTGCAAGGAATCAAAACGTGTAACTGGATGTCCTTGCAGCAAACTAGATGTTCCCCTTAACCCTAATATCCCCTCTCCCTTCCTTTGAGACGCTTTGGAGGTTTGGGGGAAAAGTTTACGGATCTTGATTAATTTCATGGGTCAAATCCAATGAGCTTAATAAGTTAGAGTACTCAATTCTCATTTATTAATCAGATATAATTCACAATGTTACATAATCATTATACTGCAGATATAATAATAATGATAATAAACTTTGGCAGGCAATAACATTTTTTAATAATAATACAGCCAGGAAAATAGTTTATAGTGTTGAGAGAGATATTAAAATGGGCAAAAATACACAGGGGAGGAAGGTATTAGATATACACATTTTCAAGTTATTAAAAATTGAAAAAATATAAAGGTGAGATTAATGTTACAGAACCTATCTGCATCTCTAGAAATGAAGGGTTTAGGTTATATGAAATATGTTCTGCTCTCACGGATGTACTATATAGCTAGCAGGAGAACCTCTGAACAGAATTTGAATGAGTGATGGGCTGAGAAGCATCAGATGAAATTGAAGAAGATAAAATTTCCCCTGAAAGAACATTCTTTAATTATGAAGAAGGTTGTCTGGGATTACCCTACAGAAACCTTGCAAATCCTTGCTCTTTATACCTGGTAAAATGAGAGCTACCTGGAAAGCCTTTTTTTCCTGCCTTACTCTCTCAGGTCCACAGACACAAAAGGACTGAGAATAGAGAAACAGCAGCACCACAAGACATCCTGCAAATGCTGGGAACAGAGGCAGAGGCCACGAATTCAGCACTAGTAAGTGCCGTGGCTTCCAATACTGTCAGCGTTGTGCATGCTGAACAGAGGGGGTTTGGAAAGGCAAGGGGGAGTGGGGGAAGCTTGGTGGGGAAGAAACGGTTTCCATCACAAAGCAATGGCAATGAGGAGAAACTCATGGCAGATGCAGAAATTCTGCAGTCATCTGACCCCGAAAGGCAGAAAGAAATGTAGTCTGTCTTAAAATCTCTGAGCAAGAAAAGGAAGGGGGGAAAACACTACCAAAAAAAAAAAAAAAAAAACTTGTTTATAATAAAGACTACATTCTGTAGCAATTTCCTAGATTCCTGGGGTTAGAAATCTAGATTGCCAATGGATAAGTGAGCCTTAAAATCACATCCCTGCTGACAAAAATTCATTTCTTATAACCGTCTCCATTTACCGGAATGCTGAATCTTTCCCATGGGGAAGGAACAAATGAAAATGTTATTTCTCTGCTCATGAACTCATACCTTTCTGTCTGCTTTTCACTGTTGGCAATTTCATTCTCCTCCAAATTTGACTAAAGCCCGTGACCTGAGGGAAATAATGTCTATATAATAATCTCCTGAAACTCTAATTCTGAGTCATGTTTTTTTGGATGTTGCCTCGCAGTTTATGAAAATTGCACTGAGCTATGAAATGTAAGTGATGTGATGTTTCTGCCTAACATAATCATTTTGCTGGTGAACATGTTGCAAATACTAATAAAAAGGAGGCTCCCACAAAAGCCATGAGAGCTGGTTAATGGCAACAATCTAGCAGCAGTGGCCCCCATCTTCAGGGCTCTTCCTCATATTCCTCTCAGAATAGAACTGCAAAGGGTAAAAGACAGGCGGTCAAAACACAGTCGGGAAAAAGGGGAAAGGATTTACTTCCACTGTGACCCTTTTCCCTTATCCCTACATGCCTACATGCTTGGAACCTCTGACTTATCAATTCCTGTGTGCTTGGGACAGTAGCATGCAATCTGACCATTTGGAAACAATGGTGTCCTGACTTTCCACTTTAAAAGAAACATCAATTTTGAGACAGGACCAGTTATCTGTTTCAAATGCATTTAGCTGTACAGTGTAATTAAAGAATATCTCTCTATAAGTGTAGGTAACTATCAAACCTCGTGGTAGACCCTACCAGGCTGAAATTTCCATCCATCATTTGGAGAATTTAACACAACCAAATGGGATTAAGGACCCTTACTTTATTTTTCCCTAATCCTTTCAATCTATTCAATGTACAAGTAAGTAAGGGAACTAAATAAAGAAGAGTTATAAAGACAACTTGCCCCTAGTAAATCTGATCTCAAATAAACAGACCTTTTAACAAAGATGTCTGTGATCTATGATGCCTGTGCACTTACTATTACTACCTTTTTTTTTTGCGGTATGCGGGCCTCTCACTGTTGTGGCCTCTTCCGTTGTGGAGCACAGGCTCCGGACGCGCAGGCTCAGCGGCCACGGCTCACGGGCCCAGCCGCTCCGCGGCATGTGGGATCCTCCCGGACCGGGGCACCAACCCGTGTCCCCTGCACCGGCAGGTGGACTCTCAACCACTGCGTCACCAGGGAAGCCCTATTACTACCTTTAAAAATGGAAATAATGTAAAATATTGAAACACATTTTGTTTTCAAACTGCCTTTTGAGAGACAGGAGATGAAAGGTTTTGTTTTTTTATAAATAGAAGCCTTTATTATTTGACATTCTTTCTCCTATTCTGAATCCTAGCAAAATCAGGGGTTTTATAGTTTCTAATTTTCAGCAAATATTACTGCAGTTGTATTTGGATCTTGAGGCTATTTAGGGAATGACGCAATGTTAAAAAATTATGTAGCAAATTGGGCTTCCCTGGTGGCGCAGTGGTTGGGAGTCTGCCTGACGATGCAGGGTACGCGGGTTCGTGCCCCGGTCTGGGAGGATCCCACATGCCGCGGAGCGGCTGGGCCCGTGAGCCGTGGCCGCTGGGCCTGCGCGTCTGGATCCTGTGCTCCGCAGCGGGAGAGGCCACAGCGGTGAGAGGCCCGCGTACCGGAAAAAAAAAAAAAAAATTAAGCAGCAAATAAAGTTTTGTAATAACCCACACATATGTGGCATCACTACCTATGACTTGTTAACTCCCAGTTAACTAATAATAGTAAGAAAAATAATTAGCAAGTATTACGATCTAATGCAAAATCATATCCCTTAACATTTACTGTGAAGATTATTTTATACATTGAAATCACAGATATTTAAATGAATCCTAGTCATGGCAAATTACTTCTGACTTTCACCAAACATATTTCAAGGAAACCTCTGCATTCTACAGCCATATAGCACTCTTAATTTTTTAAAAAAATTAAAATCAAAGCATTAAATTCATGACTGTGAGGTCTTCCCAAGGCTAAAGGAAGGAATAGGACTTTGGGTGGTAATACAGTAGTGGTATAATTGTTTGCAAGAAGGATTAACAGTCATTTGTCATAAGTTTTGTAAAAGTTCTCCAAAAATTAACTCATTAGAAGTACTCAATCCAGAAATGATCTTTTTTCCCTAAATAAAACAACTCTTATCTGAAGAAAATTTACAAATAGGCTAGCGATGTTTGCAGCATGCAATGAATCATCAGAACAAACCCTAAGCCCTGGGCCCCAGTTTTACCATATGCATCTCATGTTACTAACCTAAATCTGCCAAGGACATCTAATGCATTTGTAAAACGGGACTCTTTTACTTGAGATGATGAGCATTCTACTCTACTAAAATCTACATCCGCGTAGCAGACTATGATTACTTACCCTTTATTTTAAGAGTTGTTCATACTTCGGAGAAGTGGAGCTATAATAAGGTCACTTGTGATCATGCAAACTAAAATTATATTCTTTTCTCTTAGAGAACACCTTTTATTTTGCATAACCTCATAATAAGAGAGAAATGATAGTCTAATAATTAGGGCAAAAACATTATGACCCCGCTCACCAGCCCACAAAGGTCTTTTTAGTCTTCATTATTAAAGAGCCATATCTGTCATATTAAACTACTATAAATTTCTAAATACTCCTATGACTTTTCCAGACCCTGATTTAGACACATATTGAGAATTCATTATCTTTCTGCTATTCTACTACATACTGTTCTTCCAAAATATACACTCAAATTCTGCTTCTTTAAAAGCAGAGAAGAACTTTCCACCTTTTTGTCTTCACTGGTTAATATTAAGGGTGTGCCTATTGATGATATCATGTTTGCCTAAATGCTTCCTATTCAGGGAGTTAAAACTACTGGGAGTGTTTAAAAATACCATGAAAAAGGGCCCCTTGCTCAGGGAGTGTGCAGGAAATGCTGTTTACAGACAGACAGGGTCATACATCTCAAGCACCAATTCACACTACAAAATCAACTAGTTAGATCACAAATACCTAATAGCACCACCGCAGTGTAAAGCTGAAAGTAGATTCATGGCAAAATTCTGTAACGTTCTTACTAATATATCTGAAGGCTTCACGTGTATTTTTTAAGCCTAATGACTTCTCAAGGTCTTTTTGTTTTTATTGGAGTTCAATTGCTTTACAATCTTGTGTTAGTTTCTGCTGTACAACAGAATGAATCAGCTATACGTATTCCCTCCCTCTTGGACCTCACTTTTCAAGTTTTATATATTTAATTTTATCCAAAGAAATTACATTCCCCAAACAAGGCATGTGACTATGTCTGGTTGATCAGTGAACATAATTTGCATAATTTAAATGCTTTCACATCTATTGAGATTTATTTTATACCTCAAAATATGGTCTATATTAACAAATATTCCAAGTGCACTTGGAAAAAAACATGCATTACGTTGTTGAAGGGAGTATTCTGTATCAATTGAGTCAAGGTGATTGACAGTATTGCTCAGGTATTCTACATCTTTCCTAAATTATGTTTACTTGTCCTACCAATTATTGAAGGAGTGTTGAAATCTCCAACTAAATTGGTAGATTTGTCTATTCTCCTTGTAGTTCTATTACTTTTTTTTTTCTTGAGGCTCTGTTAATTAGGTACGTATACCTTTAGCTTTCTCGATGAATTCTTGTTTTCTCGATGAACTGACCTCTTTATCATTACATAATACCATGCTTTATCCCTGATAACATTGCTTATTCTGAAGTCTACTTTGTCTGATATCACTCCAGCTTTCTTTTATTTGGGTGTTGCATGAAACATTGTTTTCCATCCTTTTAGTTTTAACATAGCTATGTTTTCATATTTAAAATGAATTTCTTGTAGACAATACATAATTGGGTTTTGCTTTTTATCCAATTTTTAAACTGTTTTTTTTTTTTTTTTTTTTTGCTGTATGCGGGCCTCTCACTGCTGCGGCCTCTCCCACTGCAGAGCACAGGCTCCGGACGTGCAGGCCCAGCGGCCATGGCTCATGGGCCCAGCCGCTCTGCAGCATGTGGGATCCTCCCAAACCGGGGCACGAACCCGCGTCCCCTGCATCGGCAGGCGTTCCCTCAACCACTGCGCCACCAGGGAAGCCCTAAACTCTGTTTTTTAATTGACCATTTATATTTAATGTAATTATTGCTAAAGATGGGTATATATCTATCATTACACTGTTTAAAATTTTGTTGAATCTGTTTTTTGTTTTTGTCTGGGTATTTTTGGCCTTCTTTTGTTTTAGTTGAGCATGTTTTATGATTCCATTTTCTCACTTTTATCAGCTTGTTAATTATACTTCTTTGTTTTATCTTTTTCCTCAGTGGCTGTTCTAGAGTTCATAATACACAACTTTAACTTCTCCTAGTCTACTATAATTCTATTATATCACTTCACAAACAGTGTAAGAACCTTATAACACTATATTTCCATTTCCTTCCTGCTCTCCTTTGTACTGTTGCCAAAATTTTACTTTGACATGTTACAAACCCTACAATGCATAGTTATTATTTTTGCTTTAGACCAGGCTCAGAAAGTAAATAATTCAGACTTTGCAAGCCATTCAGTCTCTGTTGCATATTCTTCAATCATTTTGTCTTTAATTTTTTTACAACCCTTTAAAAAATATAAAATACTCCTAGCTCTTAGGCTGCACAAATATAAGCCAGAGGTAGTATTTAGCTCACAGGCTACTTTTTGTCAACTCTTGCTCTAATCTCTTTTCATAGATTGAAAGTAAGAAGAAAATGACTTTTGTATTTATCCACAGTTTTACATTTTTCGTGCTCTTTATTCCATGTGTAATAACACATTTTCTACCTAGCAGCATGCTCTTGCCTGAAGACCTTCCTTTAACATCTCTTGTAGTACTGCTCTGCTAGGAAAAAATTCTCTTGATGTTTGTACATCTGACAAATTCTTAATTTTACCTTTCTTTTTGAAAGATACATTTCCTGGAGATGGAATTCTGGATTTCAATTCTTGAAAGATGCCATTCCATTGTCTTCTGGCTTTCATAGTTTCTGACTAAATGTCTGCCGAATTGTTACCTATGTACCTCATTAAGTAATATATTGTTTTTTCTCTAACTGCCTTTAGAATTTACTCTTATATTTGGTTTTCAGCAGTTTGACTACTATATACAGATATGCCTTACTTCATATTTATCCTGACTGGATCTATGGTTTGTTATCTTTCATTCTGAAAAATTCTCAACCATTCTCTCGTCAAACATTTCTTCTGCTTTATTTCTTCTCTCTTCATTTATGTTAGGTTATTTCATATGTTCTACAGTAACATATTCCGTTTTTGGATGTCCTTTTTTTTATTTCTACTCTTTTTACTCTGTTTCACTTTTGAAGGGTTCTTCTAGTCCACCTACAAGGTCACTGATTCTGGCTCTACTGTGTCCAGTCTCTTAATAAACCCACAGAAAACAATTTTAATATATGATATTTTGTTCCACACTTCTAGCATTTCCATTTGACATTTATTTGTAGATTCCATATCTATAGTGAAATTGCCCACTGATTTATATATATATTGCCCACTTATCCATTAGACCTTTTAATATCATAATCATAGTTATTTCAAAGTCCCTGTCTGAAGTTTGCACATCTAAACCATCTCTTGGCTTGGTTCTGTTTACTATTAAACCTCTTAACAAGGATTTCTTTTTCTTGTTTGTGTCTGTGTTTCATACATTTTTAAAATTGAATTCCACACTTTGTGGATGTAAGAACTGAAGTAAATAACATTATGCCTGGAAATGGGTAACTTCTTTCAGGCTATTAGCATGGGGGTATTGAGTAAATCTAGAAAGTAGTTGAATTGGGTTTGGATTTTGTTGTTGATGTAATTAGTTTCAGTGCACCAAAGGATGCAAATTCCTCCTCTCATAGGCTCTTGTGACCTAGTTCTTTGTGAGAGTCCAAAGCAGAGGCCAATTGAGAGTCTAATCATTACAAAGAATCAGAAAAACATTTTTTAAAAAAACAGCAATCAAGAAACATTGTACAGGGCTTCCCTGGTGGCACAGTGGTTAAGAATCCGCCTGCCAACGCAGGGGACATGGGTTCGAGCCCTGGTCTGGGAAGATCCCACATGCCATGGAGCAACTAAGCCCGTGTGCCACAACTACTGAGCCTGCGCTCTAGAGCCCACGAGCCACAACTACTGAGCCCATGTGCCGCAACTACTGAAGCCCGTGTGCCTAGAGCCCGTGCTCCGCAACATGAGAAGCCACCACAATGAGAAGCCCGCGCACCGCAACGAAGAGCAGTTGTTCACCGCAACTAGAGAAAGCCCACATGAAGCAATGAAGACCCAATGCAGCCAAAAATAAAATAAATTTATATATATATAGAAAAAAGAAACATTGTACAAAATATCTGACCAGCACTCCTCAAAATTTTCGAGGTCATCAAAAAGGAAAAAAGCCCAAGAAAGTGTCTCAATCTAGAGAAGCCTAAGGAGACATAGTGACTATAAACATATAATGTGGTGTCCTGGATAGAATGCTAAAAGAGAAAAAGGGCATTAGGTAAAAAAGTACGGAAATCTGAATAAAGTACGAACTTTAATAATAATGTAGTAATATTGGTACATTAGTTGTAAAAAGGTATCACACTCATGTATGATGTTTACAACAGGGCAAACAAGATGGCATGCATATGGAAATTCTCTGTACTAATTTTTGTAAATCTGAAAGTATTTTTTAAATTTATTTTTTAAGTACTAATACAGTTTTTCTGTATTCGTGATCCACCCGAAAAATACAATAGGTCCTGCATATAGTCATTATAGGATATACGTGTGGGTAAGTGAGGGAAAGGCTCTCTCCATGCTCTTGCCATTCCTCCAGCAGTAGACTGCAATTGTTCATTTCTTGATTCAAGGCTTGTGGTGGGGAAGAAGAGTTTCTCAGCCCACCTGCTCCAACCTCAGTCTTAGCCTGGTCCTGTACACCTGTACTAAGGAGTGGGACTTTCTCAGCATTTCTGCCTCTCCCTTAATGGCAGGCAACCACTGTTTCCTACTCAGTAAAGGGTACAGAGTGCAATCAGGGTTTTTACTCTTCCCTGCAAGCCATCCATGGGGAAACCAAGTTCTTGTACTGGTGTAATATCTCAGGCATGAGGAAGATTCCTGCTCCTCTGCCACAGGCAGCTGATCTCTGCTTTGCATCAATGCAGAATCATGGACACCACAATCTCTCCCAGCGGCCGATGGCTTTTGCCCAGTGTCATTCAAGTGAGAGGATGGGAGGCAGTGCACGGCCATCCTCCTCATAGCAGTTGATCTTTGTGTAGAACCAGAAGGGCAGACAAGTTTCTTGCCCCTCCCTATGGCATATGGCTTTTGCTTTGTTAGGGGGAATGGGCACAAGACAGTAAAATTTAAATACCAAATGTCAGCCTCAGTATCAACTGTGAGAAAGATTTAACAACCTCCCTCTCTCTTTGAACTTAACATTCATCTTTAGTATAAATGTGCTTAGCACCAGTTTGGAACATACTACTTGCTTAGTTCGTACATGCTAGATTTACTTCTATTTAACTCTCTGGGCTTTGGAACATTGTTAAATTATCTAGATCAGGCCATGAGGTGGCTGTCCAACACTCCTCTGTATAGATCTTCTCCCTATCTTCACTAGCCAGCCCTGTCTGTCACACTAAAGGAAGAGTCACTGCTAAAAAAATAAAACCAACAAAAACAGCAAGCCTACCCTGGCCCCCTCCCCACCTAGTGTAACACTGCAGTAATTAGAAACCAAGTCAACACAGCAAATACATATGTTGTTTAGTTCAATGTTATGAAATTATTTCCTAGCTTGCCACCTACTCATCTTTCTATTAATATAAATGGACAGAGAGCTATTTGGAAAAAGGCTCACCAAATATTAACACTGGTTGTTTCTGTGGAAAGGGTAAGATTTAAGCTGATGTGCTACATTTTCTTTGTACCGTTTTCTATTATGTAAATCATTTATGGTGTTAATGGTGTATCACTTTTATAAAAATAATATGCTCTCCTTTAATAACATAATTCAAGGACAGTAATCAGATTGGGAGTCACTTGCCTCTGATTTATAGTAGCAATCTTAGAAAGTCCGAGAAAATCCAAGGGTTAACACAGTGAATGACTCTCAGAGAAACTGAAAGCACAAGAACCAAGTAGGAACAACACAGAACTCTCAACTTCATAATCAGAACCACACAGTAAATGTTCTCCTTTACATCATGACCCTCTTAAAAAGATCCAGAATATGAAATTTGACACTGTAAATTGCTTTTTATTAAAAATTTTCTTTAAAAAAAAAACTGTCTTCAATTTTATATTTTCCTCTAATCTTAGTTGGAATTAGTGAAGTTGATCTCATCACAGGATGTCATTCTTCCATTTAAAGACCAAGAAACGAATAATCACTCTCCTAGAATCCTATGATGGGGTATGTCAGTAACTACTTGGAAGGTAATATACTTAGGGAACCCCCTTCAATAACTCCAGTATTTTTCCTGGACGGAATTACTGCCCCTATAATTCATTCGGAAAATTTTGTAAAAAATTACACCATGAGGCCACTGGATGTCACTGCAGGTTTATGGAGTGTTACCCAGTGGGATTTAAACTGGACTATAAATAAAGGAACTCTTAAAGTACTCTAAAGGGGTTGGGAAGTAAGTTGTCGGGCTCTGAGGATTTACGGATATAACACTAATGCATTGGTGATATACAATATACCAGTGATAAGACCTTCTATCTGCAAATTCTTCACCTAAAAGCTTGAAGAAAAGGTGAGACACAAATAATCTAAGGCCAACAGATTTAGGGGCCAAGTACAACAATCAAAGGCAAAAAGCCTAATCCTGAAAATCAAAGAAAAAGAGAAATATTGCAAAAGCCAGGAGGCATTAAAACGTCTAAGATAGTGAGTGATCTGTTCCCCAGAAAGTGAGACTCTATGGCAAATGAAAACCACACACACACACACACACACACACACACACACCCCCAACGAGATGGGATCCCCCTAGAAAATTGATATAAATGAGAGAATATGTCATTTAGACCAATATTGCATACTTAATATATACTAAAGACTGTGTCACCTACTATATCATAAGCCTTAGAATTTTCAGTGGAAAAAAATGAGCAAGAAAAACTGGGGGAAAATTTCATTAAATAGGCACAGTAAATTAAATAGGAAATGCCAGATGTCCCCACAAAAGAAGTCAGATGCTTAGTTTTACTCCTGTTTCCTTTATAACATCTCTCTATCCCCCAAAAAGTTATTATTAAAAGACTCAAAAACTGGACCTTTGTCTTCAAGAAAAAAGAGAGATTTAAATCAAAATAAATACCTAATTCCCATGGAAATAAAACTCAGTGGGATTAGTTTCAGCATCATTACATCAGGAACTCACAAGTTCTGTTTCCATATTGATTAATTCAGGCCGAGTTGAAATTTGCATGCAATTTACAATCATTCCCTTCCACAAATGTCTTCATTTAGTAGTATTTTGAGCTTGGCTTGACAAGATTATTGCAAATCACAGCTCCATCAGAAAATAATCTGCTAAAAAAAATTACAATTTCATTGGAAGTACTGCAAAAGATAACAACTGGCTTAGGAGGAATAAACAGTTTAATGTAGCTAGTACATTATTCTTCAATTCACCAGACTGAGACATCGATAAAGGACCTTTCACAAATGTCTGCATGTTAATGTACAGAAGCACAGCTCCTGACACTGACAGCCAGAGCAGAAAAGTCAACCATGACTTAATGTATTAGAGGGACAAAAATTAGAAAGCTTACAACAGTGTGAAAAGAAAAAAAACTGTTTCTAAGGCTATCTTTTTTGAGTGTCAAATTTAGTCACCTATGCCAACTAACAAGCCATCAAAGACATAATCTATAAGGCTAATTTTGGGTAACCCAGGAATCGTTTAATGAGTTAGGAATTGATTTTTCAGCAAGCCTTGAAGAGGGTAAACTCAGATAAAGTCCTCAAGTCAAGAGTTCGCACACTTAAAATTAAGGTGAGCAGAGAGCTTTCTGTACGAGAAAGATCTATCACCACGGGTTAAAGCAGGAGGGTCATCAGAATCCAAGCCAGCCTTCTTTACATGATGGGCTCTACCTTTCTCAGTGATTTCAGCAGCAACATCACGGTCTTTCAACAAGTCCAAACATATTATGCCATCAAGCATTTTATTAACATAACATACCCTATTAAATTAATAAATCCTCTTGTATGGAAGGTGAGAGTAAAGATAATATTGGGGCAAATATCACTAAAATTATGGGTGTTGCTAAAAGCCACATGTAAAAAGAATGTAAAAATACATACCAAAATATGTACTTTTTGGTTAATACATATAGAAAAGACCATTTAATGATCCTTTGATGAGATAAAAGCAAAGGGTATGGGTAAGCCACAAGAAATGTCCTACAGACACCTATTCAAGACTGTAAAACAGCAGAGGAGATAACAGTAAAGGAGAAACCATGCTGACATCACCCTGATGAAGAGAACAAACAAACAAATGCTTGTAATGTCTCAACTACAATAAAATTCTATCATCTTCGCTGGATAAACATGCATATGAAGTATTAGTGAAGTTAAATGAGAATTGCAAAATATATCGGAATACATGATTTAAAATTTCCACTGTTTGACAATTCATTCACTATCCTTTCTGATAAAAAAACAAACAAACAAAAATGGTATGTAGAGTTTTTAAGTTATCTGGTTCCTCCTTGAAAATCTGCACAACTTTAGTATCTGAACATTCCCAGCATCCCATGGCATTATGTTTGGGAACTATACACGTTATAATAAAAAACTGTTGTCTGTTTGTAATACTGTCAGCTAAAATCTAACTGATCCTAATCAGAATTCTACTATATTGTACACTCCCTCCTACGTATGATTCCCTGAATTCAATACTAAAAAATTGACCTACAAAGTTCCATGTTCCACTTCTGCTCTAGAATCTCAAGTTTCTTTTGAAATCCACTTACTCGTTTAAGCCACTTTGTTTTGATTGACACACAAATTCAGAGAAGTTTAACCACATGTATTTCACAATGTGTTTCACACTGGGGTCCTGCCAACATTTTGTGACACCCACAAACAGTGATCTAACAAGTCGCATGAGCTAGCAGAGAAGATAACAACTGCTTCAAACGTGTGGGAGATTCAGCAGGACAGAAACCAAGGCATCCTCCAAAGATGCCATATCATCATCATCTCATGCCGTATGTCCTTGAAACAGGCTTAACGAAATGGAATCTCCCAAAATGTATTCTAACAGGGCTGTGGAATCATCAGTGTTCTGAGAGGAGATTAAAATAAGATGCAGGTTGACACTACAGCAAAAGCAATCAAAGGAGAGCAGAGCAATAAATAAAAAGAGAAAGCTGTTTATCCAGAGTTTTCTAAAATTATGCTTTGGTCCAAAGAAATATGTAATATACCCTCAGTAATAATAATGAAGGGAATATATCATGGATAGATCATTATTTGTCTATTTATTGCCTTTGATCCAGTGAGCTCTACAGTCCTCTAGGTAAATCACACAGAAGCAAGAATCTCACAAGCTCAACACATAAATTATCACAAATTACCATATTTTTTTTTTTCTGAAAGGGAAATTCCACTCATGGACTGCATGGAACACCAAACCCTATCTATAGAGCATGCTGCTCCTCTGAGCTCCAGACTCACACTTCCACAGCATGTCTTTCCTTGGACACCCCACAAGCCTTGTGAAGATCAACACATTCAAAATGTAACTCAGTAACCAAGTGGACTCAAGTACATCCTCCTAATAACTACCCTCTACTGCCTTTTGTGGAGAATGGTACCAGCATTAATTAACTCAGTTGAAGAATGCAGATACTCAACAGTCATCCTTGGAGGCTTCTCACAACCACATTTACTCACTGACTGAGTCCTGTCCATTCTGTAACCTAAATATCTCGAGAACTGTCCCCCTTCTCTCCCAATCACACTGTCATCACAATCATTTTTCCTGGAATCTGTTTTGCTTCCAAACTCACCCTTATAAAAACCATCTTCCACAATACTGCTTGAGTGACCTGTTTCATACACACATCTAATTTCATCCCTCTACTACTTAATATCTTTCAGTGGCTCTCCATCATCCTCATTATAAAATGCAAACACTTTAACAAGACTCATCAAGACTGTTTGTGACCTGGCCCCTTCCTAGCCTCATTCTTATACTTTCCAAACATTTCAAAATACCTGCAGGTCAATGAAATCATCAAACCTCGAGCCTTTGGGCTCTTCTACATGGTGCTCCGTGGAATGCACCTCCCCCCTTCTTTAATCACCTGGCTTTAATCATTCCACTCCTACTCCAAAAACCAGTTCAGGCATCACACCAGAAAGCTTCCTAGTTTGCACTGTTATATTTCTGAGAGGGGCATCACAGTCGCATTATAATCCTTTGTGTCAACGTTCTCTCACATCACAAGGCCAGGAATTCATTAAGGTAGTTGTTCTCAAATGAACTGGGTTCTACCAGGAGTAATTTTCAATTTCCCCGTGGGCATTCCAGTCTAAGAATCTAGCCCTTAAGAGCAGAAACCATATATATCTTTTATCCCCCTTTGCTGAGACTTTTCAAAGTGCTTGGATAATTACAGGCTCTAGAGGAGGGTGAAATGAAAGAACAAACAAAAAAATAAGAAAAAAGAGAGAGTGTATACAAAGAAAAATACCAAAGGATGAGCAACATACAAGTGATGAACAATGATTGAAAATAAGGAATGATTTAACAGAGACGAGAGAATACTAAGTAATGGTAAATGTAGAGAATTCTAGAATAATGCATTTAGATTAAATGAAAAGGTTAATTTGATTTAATCATTTTTCCAAAATTATATGAAGGACCTTTTATGAGACAGAGGTTCAAAGCTGAGAAATTGTTCTGCAAGTACATAAAGGACCAAAAAAAAAAAAAAAAACAGGAGACAAAATGGAATCAGAGAGAGATCTTAGGAAATGTAAGAAATCACAAGAATCCTCAACTAAACAACCAGAAGCAGGGTACGGAGCAGTCAGTCCTGGAGGCCCACAAGAGACCTGCTTGTAGAGGTCTGTTCTCTTAGCCCACCAAAATGCTGACGTTTAACTCAGAACTCTCTCGGGGTGCCTCTGGGACCAATGATTCCATGAGAGGCAGAAAGAGGGGATTTCAGACCATCTGAAATTCTACTTTACAGTTCTGTCCTCACAGGAGAGCCCAGAGAAAAAGCCCTCTCTTCTACCCAGCCCTCTTCTGCCCCCACTGTGAGTCACTTTCCAATTCCCCATAACAGAGCATTCTGGGAAAGCAAATGCTTTGGCTGAAATTTGATAGGCACAGGTGGCACAGCCAGCTGCAAGTAATTTAGCTCTTACTGGCATTGCTACATCTCTTGGACTTCACAAACTCTGTGTCAACAGAGTATGAGGGAACAGGAGCCAAGAAGAGAGACAGTATGAGAGAGTCAAAGGTGATGTGGCAGAAAGGGAACGATATTCTCAAGGAGCAGGTTAGTTGAGGTTGTCACTTGTGTTCCTTCTTCTGCAAAAAGGGTTAAGTGAAATTGTGGACAGAGGCGATCAAGGTCAGACAAAAGGTCAGCACTTTCCACATGTCAGCAGACAAACCAGCAGGGTGCTTCAGGCATCCCTACTGAGCCAGAAACTGATAGCACTTCCTGCCCTGGCAGACAGCAATATTCTGGGTTGGGGTTCTATTCCAGATGCAGATGACTCTTCTACAAATGGGCCCACACTGTCTCCTCTCTCATCTCCAAATAGGTCTGGTAGCCAGTCCTTTTCTTCCTTAGTTCATGAATATCACGTCACCCTGGTAAAGTGTGATCCCAGGCTTCAGTATAGAGAATTCAAGCCGGAGGGAAAGGATAGGAGTTGGGTATTTGGGGACCCAAGCTTTAACAAGCTATGAATTTATTATTTATTTTCCTGGTGGCCCCTCCCTGCATGGCCTTTGATCCTAATGAAGACAAGGACAGATATGGATGTGTACCAAGTCACAGGATTAGGCACCTAAGGCAGGCAGTCAACAGAGGCTTCACTGCAACAGCGCTGGCTTTCCTCTTCTAAAGGACGAAAATTCCTGATCTTAACAAAACAAACAACAACAAAAAAGCGGGGTGGGGCGGGGGGAGAAGGACTACCTGCTCCTAAATGTTTTTGTTTCTTTTGTTTTTTTTTTTGCAGTACACGGGCCTCTCACTGTTGTGGCCTCTCCCGTTGAGGAGCACAGGCTCCGGACGCGCAGGCTCAGCGGCCATGGCCCACGGGCCCAGCCGCTCCGCGGCATGCGGGATCCTCCCGGACCGGGGCACGAACCCGTGTCCCCTGCATCGGCAGGCGGACTCTCAACCACTGCGCCTCCAGGGAAGCCCCCTAAATGTATTTTGAGGCCATAACAAATGTACAGACTAGATGGATTCAAGACCCCCCATGCAGATAAAGACTTTCTCTTAAACCTCTTTTCTTACTACCTACTTGCCCCATTCTCCTAGAAGTCTTTCACTGTTTCTTAAAAGTATGAACCCAAATCTGAGCTTCTTTATTCCCAAATTAATTTCTCCACTGTTCAGCCCATGGTTTTGCTCAGTCTTCTCCCCAAAGCTGAACAGGCCTTGAGTGAGACCACTCTCAATGAGAGACAACCCATCATACCAGGGCCTCCAAGTAAGGCCAATCCTGGGCCAACATGATTCCTAGGCACATTTCTATAAGGAGACTTACACCTAAGAAAAACAAAACCAGGCTGGCAGCAGGGAGTGTGCTTGCCGTGCTGTTAGCTTCTTATTCACTAAAACTGGAAAGCAGGTCCTCAGAGGGCCTCCCACAGCTCCTAAAGCTAACCCATCCATCAAACACGCGATGCTACAATTTGATGCAAGAAAGCAATTATCAAAAATACCCTTCCAGGGCTTCCCTGGTGGCGCAGTGGTTGAGAGTCCGCCTGCTGGTGCGGGGGACACGGGTTCGTGCCCCGGTCCGGGAGGATCCCGCATGCCGCGGAGTGGCTGGGCCCGTGGGCCATGGCCGCTGGGCCTGGGCGTCCGGAGCCTGTGCTCCGCGGCGGGAGAGGCCGCAGCGGTGAGAGGCCCGCGTACCGCCAAAAAAAAAAAAAAAAAAAAAATACCCTTCCAATAATAAGAAGAAAAAAAAGTTCCCAACCAACCACAGCCAGAGATACAAGCAGTGAGTCTCACTCTGAGGTCAATCTGGTTGATCTCATGCCATGTTTGCCCTCCTCGTTACCATGTACTGCACTCCAGCCACCATGCTATCATCAGGCAGAGTCAGTCATGGTACATGCCAATGGCACTGTTTATACATTTATTTGGTGAGATGTAGTCTACTCAGTTCAAAACAGGAGGTACAACAGAAAATGAGCCCGAGAAGGAAATAAAATGCTAAATATTGTCGTATTTAAGTAACCTAACAGATAAAGTTAAGAAGAAGAATAAAAATTAAGCTTGTTTTACTGCCTCCAATAATTTAAGGGCTAACTTTTAGAAATTATTCTACTCATTATTATCTTAAAAACAACAAACATCTGATTTTTCCCTTTATAAACTGTATCTTCAAAATCTGCAAATCCCTTATTTGCTTATGAGATCAGGCAAGCCCCTTACTGAATTCCTTCCAAGTCAAAGGAAGAAAATGCTTTTCCCTTTTTCCTCTCCCACTTTTGCTGGCACACCAAACTTCCAGCCTCCCAAACCTACAGAAATGCTGGGTTGATGGACACTTTTTTCTCCAGGAAATGACACAGTGACACAGGTAAAAGGTGATTTGGATAGACTGCTGTGTCACAAATTGTCAGGATCTGATTTAGAGACCTTGCTTTCGTCAAGAAAGACAGTTGGATGTCTGCTTTAAAGAAGTACTGGGAATATTTTCATCAAAAGTTTGAATTGAAAAACAGTGGGAGGTAAATATCTGAGATGTTGCCAAGAAAGACTCCTATATCTGCCCAATTACCATTAACAGACGACAGCAGTAGTTCAATGAAGTAATTCAATCTGGTGGCCTACATTTTATCAGACAGCGATTTTGAGCTCTGACATAAAAGGGTACCGGAAAAGGATTGGGCTCTTTCGTATGCATTTTCTCTTCCCTAATTCTATAAAAACGGGATGTATGTGCTTCATAAGGCACACTCATGTATCTCTGAACATTTAACAAGGGACTGTGAGATATTTCTCTGATGGAAATGTGCATCGTGACCTGCTTCAGAATGAATTTTTGTGTTTAGTTGTCTGAGCTAGAGAGAGGTATTAGGGTACAATAGGTTGGTGTATTTAAAACACAGGAAGATAGGAAAAGATGGAGATAGATCCACAGGCATTACAAACTGCAGGAAAATAGTCTTAGTCTTTTGGAGACAGCTTTTTTGAAGTATAATTGAAACATAATAAACTTCATGCATTTAAAATGTACCGTGTGATAAATTTTGACATATGAATAGATCTGTGAAACTGTCATCACAACCAAGATAAAGAATATATCTTTAACCTGAAAAATTTTACTCACGCCTCTCAGTAATCCTCCATCCCAACCCTCCCTCTCTGCACCTGCCTCTCCAGGCAACCACAGACTTGTTTTCTGTTACTGCAGTTTCATTGGCATTTTCTAGCATTTTCTATAAATAAAAACATATAATATTCACTCTTTTTTGTGTGTAGCTTTCAGTAAGCATAATTATTTTGAGATTCATGCATGTTGTTGCATGCAGCAATAGCTTGTTCCCCTTCATTTCTGAGTAGGATTCTGTGTGTGTGTGTGTGTGTGTGTACACACCACAATTGTTTATTCATTCAATTGGCAATGGACATTTGGACCATATCCAATTTTTGACAATTACAAATAAAGCTGCTATGAATACCCATGTAAAGTCTTTGTATGGACATGTACTTTCTTTTTATTTGGGTAAAAATCTAGGAGTGGAATGGCTAGAACATATTGCAGATGTGTTTAACTTTTTAAAAAAACTGCCAAACGGTTCTCCAAGTTGATTGTTCCCACCAGCAGTACTGAAAAATTCCAATTCCTTCATATCCTCGCCAACTTGTTGTGGTCATTTTATTAGATGCATAGTGATAACTGATTTCTGTAATGACAAAGATATGGACCATCTTTTCATGTGCTTATTTGCCATCTGTATCTCTTCTTTCATGAAGTATCTAGTCAAATTTTTGCCCAGTTTTTAAGTTGGTTGCTGGGTTTTTTTATTACTTAATATTGAGTTTTTAAAAAATACATTCTGCATATGTCCTTTATCAGATATATACTTTGCAAAAATTTTCTCATAGCCTGTGGATTATCTTTTCAACCTATTATCAGTGTCCTTTGAAAGATAGAGTCAATGGGTATAAAATTCTAGGTTGGCATTTTTATCCATCAGTACTTTAAAGACGTTGCTCCACTGTCTCCTCACTTGCATTTTTTCAGACGAGAAATTTACTGTCATCCTTATCTTTGCTACCCTGCACTTAGGTCTTTTGTTTGTGTGTTTGTTTTTCTGGCTATTTATAAGATTTTCTCTTTCTCATTGGTTTTGAGAAATCTGATTATAATGTCTTGTTTTCCTTATCTGCCTATAATGTGTCTTGTTTTTTGCATGATGTTTTCTTCATATTTCTTGTGTTTAGCTCTGTAGGCTTACAGTTTTCATCAAATACTGAAAAATTTCAGACATTGTTTCATATTTTTTGTCCCCTCACCCTTCTCTCCTTGGGGACTCCAAGAACATATATATTAGGCTGTATAAAGCTGACACACAGCCCGCTAGTGCTCTGTTCATTTTAAAAATTTTCTATTCTCTTAATGTTTCATTTTGCATAGTCTCTATCTCTATGACTTCAAGTTCACCCATCTTTTCTCCTGCAATATCTAATCTGTTAATTGCTTATGTTTTTAATCTCGCACCTTGCAGTTATTTCTAGAAGTTAGATTTTGTTCTTATATTACTTAACTTTCTGAATATATGGAACACAACTATAGTGACTTTTTAAATGTTCTCCGTTGCTAACATCTATTATCAGATCAGGGTTGCTTTTGATTGACTGATTGATTTTCTCATTATGAATCATATTCTCGATTCCTTGCAAATCTGATTATTTTGAATTAAATGCTACATAATAGTCCTAGGATTCAGTTAAGTTACTTGAAAAAAGGTTCATCCTTCCAGATTATTCATTTAAATCGTTCATTTAAAATGTGTTAGGGGAGACTGCAGCAATGCTTAGTCAATTATTCCTCAATAATGAGGAAAGACCCTACTATGTACATGACCCAATACCTCAGAAATCTGGAGGTTTTCCCATCTTGCTGGTGGGCACAGGCACTGTTCCTTGCTATGTGTGAATGCCAAACACTATTCTCACTAATTCTTTTGGATGGTTCATTCCCAGGCCTCAGGCAATTTTTTCACGTGCGTGAGCTGACTAGGACTTGGCTAAATAATGGAAAGCAATCCTCTGGAGATTTCTGGAATTCTTTCTCTCTAGTCCTGAGTCCTAGCTACCTTGTTCTTCCAAGATTCTCAGTATCTTCTCCTAATGCACAGAAGTCTGCTGGGCTCCACCTGGTACCCGTAAGCTACCTCCCAACCCTGCATGAAGGCCTGAAACTCTCTCAAAGACAGTAAGTTGGGATAATCATAGGAATCACTACATTCATTTCCTGTGTCTCAGGCACTACTGTCCTTCACTGCCTTAGGTCCAGTGTCTTGCAAACTTCTGTTTAATGTATTTTGTCATTTTTTTTTTCTGATGGGATACTAAATTTAGTCCCTGTTACTCTATAGTGACTAAAAGCCCAAATCTCTTTATAAATATTTTTCTTTAGCTATCTTACCATCAGTTGGCATATTATGAATTAATTTGATTGACTACAAGTGTCATGAGGATAGAGACTTTGTTTTACTTACTGCTACTATATCCATAGAAAGTAAAACAGAGGCAGGCCCATCTGTGAAATAATCAGTGCTAACTACAAATATACACTGTACCACAGAAAAGATTCTGTAGAAATGTACCAAACATCACATGTGGATGTCTATCATTGAAAACACTTGAGAAGCAACAGAAATCCTGATATGTTAGTCTTTCTTGTCTATTTATCTGTTTTGAGCTCAAATAACTAAGAATTTTGTGTCCACGAGGAAGGAGAACAGCTCTTTGCATCTTCCATCAGTGAGGTTTTTGTGTGCTTCTGCATTTACTCTTTACATATGCCTAAAATTTTAGAATTGGAATAGTAAGCTCTTTATCTGTAGACCTAAGTATCTGTAATTCAGAATGGCCTCTACCTTAAAATGTGCGTGTAATGTTTTCCTTCCACTAGATAGTATTAATAATAAGATTATAAAGTCTCTAAAATTAAAAGAGTTCTGTTCTAGTAGGCTACTGAGTATAAATAAGGGCTTACATAAACTAAACATTCCTAAAATTACCAGAAAGCAAGAAATTAAATTTCTAATACTTTAAACGTCATAGATTAAAAAATAATTCTTACATAAACCAACTCAAAAACATTTTACGAATATAAGGTCACATAGGTTAGGTGAAAACCTGTCAAATAAGATTAGTTTAATAAAATTTGGTTTAGTAAAAACAGCTATGTATTTTCTGACTTATCAGTGTTAAGTGTAATACAATTGTATATTTTAATTCTAGTTGAAATGTCCTTTTTAAATGTATACAGGTTTACTGCTCAAATAAGCTACCGTTATTTCTCCTTTATGTTCAAGATTACAAAAAAATTAATTTGACTATATCGAATAATTATTCTAATGAACTTCATTCAACGGTAATTATGTTGCAGTATGTCGGCCTGAACATTATTTCCAAGATTTTTAAGTATCTTAAAATCTGAAACTAATATTAAATTGAGTTATTTAATGGATATTCATTAGTTACCTAGGCCATATCTAAGAATGAATACTGAAATATTGATTACTAATCCTATTTTTAAATGTATATGGTTTTGGTTTTTATTTTTATAAGCTACAGAGAGGCTGTCTATTTCAGCCAAGTTAATGAATATGTTCATTTTTGATACTTTACGAGATTGTATAAGAGATGTGTATGGCTGTAGAAAATTAGTTATGTTTATTCATGATCTTTGTTAAAATGCTGATATGTGACACGCAGTTCATAATTATCCACCCCTTTAGTTTTTTTTTCCTGTGAAATAGAAGTTAGTTACTTTAGCTAAAAGTTATAATATAAAAAGTTGACATTATATTTAAGAACAAGAGTTTGTAAGAAATATAACTGTATATTAAAACTCTATGTGCTTCTGTTTTTCAAGGAAAAGAACACCTTTGTCCTAAAGTAGTGGTTCTGAAGATTTTTGGTTTTCAGACACCTTTTCAACACTCTTAAAACTTACTGAGGACCTCAATAAGCTGAGCTGAGAAAGTTGAGAAGCAGACAAATTCATGAGACTAATAACCCAAGATCCAGTGGAGCAAGAATGAAGTATACAGGACTGAATGAAGTGATGAGGGTTCATCAGTGGGTTTTTTGTTTGTTTGAAATAACAGTGATACTGTTTTAATGTCCTATTTTCTGTTTACACATAAGGAACCGCTTTCTCTTTTGTCTTAATTTACTTACAATCCATAACAATTTAGTAGATTCTGCTTTAGAAACTAAATATTTTTAAATGGTACCTTATTCTCATTCACCTCCCAGAATTCAGAAACTCTCCCCTAAGTCTTCTTACTTTTCATGGAAAGAGTTATTTGCAAAGGTTCAATAAGAATTGGTCTTCCTGTTTACCAGGATATACCTGGAAAAATTCCAAGGTCTTGTCTGGAATGCCATATTTGAGGGTAATGCTTATTTAATCAGATATAGTTGGACACTTTTAAAGAATCAAGGTTGACCTTACAGAGCCATTACTTAAAAGACACTCCTAGAAAAACTAGCCTGGTACCTGGCTTATAGGGTCCAGTCTTACAACTAGGAAAGAAGGTGACTTCCTGGCAGGCCACTTTGGGATATTTAGGGAACTTTGAGAAGAAAGAAATTCACCCAAATATACAGGTACTGCAGGTAGTGGAGTTTCCTGGGTTTGAGTTTCCAGCCTAAAGACAGCAAATACTAGAGACTTGTGCTGTAGGAGAGTCATATAAAACCTTCCAACAAAAGCAAACTTTAAAATGTTTATTTACATAGGTACTCTTGCTGCACCTATGTAAATAATCACACCAAATCTAATGAAACCAACCTTCCTTTGAGACTATTTTTTTATCAAATAGGGGAAGATCTATGCTTCAAAGGAACACTATACATTGCTTATGGTGAACTCTTCAGCATTATGTTTTTCTCATTTCATGAGAGCTAACTTCCAACTCTATAAATTCTAGATATGTAACAGCAATGCAAAATAATGATTATCTATAATCAACCAAATTCTGTCTTATCATGTTGAGGCACAACTGATTTCCCTCAAAGCCATGTCTGCTTCCATTTTCATATTCATTCAATATTCCTCATCTATTAATTGTGTCTGTTCTTTGGATTCTCCTTTGAATTGGGAGAGTTATAATATCTGCCTAATTTCATCATTATTAAATAAAATCTTTGAAACATGTACATTTTATAATATATGAGAGTCATGATTTTACCTTTGCTTTGAAAACCACCTTTCAACAAACTAATCAACTGTACAAAACTTTAATATCTTCGGATTTTATTTTCTATCTACAAACACTCTTCAACTACTTCCTTGTGTTGAGGGTGCTACATTAGAACCTTTTGTTTAATTCTCTGAAATTCTTCCACTCTCTCAGACAAAATACCAGTCACCCAATGATGTTTAGATTCCAAAGTTCTAATGATTTGCAAATGTGGACTATATACAAAAATGAAAATAAAGAGGTGGTTTTGATAGTCACCTACTTACACATATGTTCAAATGCACACTCTTAAATTTTTTAATAAAATTGAATCACTGGTCCAAAACTGCATATCAGATTATTCCAGGCTCTGAAACTGTGAGTGATCTTTCTAAAAGGCATAGGTTTCTTCCAAAATATTAAAAGTGATCTGTCCAGAGAGAAGTACAGAGCACTCATTTTTCATAATTTGAAACTGAAACCCTAAGAAACAGAAGGCTTTATATGTGACAGCTTAAATGCTTGTAATCGAACTAATTGACAGCACAATGACCTGGAATGAGTTTAAAAGCACTACATTAAATGTTTAGCAATCAGTGAAGCAATCCTTTATTATTCAGGCTCACACTTTGCAATTTTATCATGTTATAGGATGAAATGTGGCTGGGAGTTGGAGAGCAGAAAATAGGAGAAAAGGAAAAATACATAAATAATTCCATTCCTTCAAAAGAGTAAATGAACCAAGAACGAGGCTATTGCTGAATGATGGGAAGAGGAGTCAAAATGTAATAAAATTAGCCTGATGACTGGAATCAGGACTAAAAACATTAAACAAGCTATCTGTTGCCTAAAGAAATCTTATGTATGTAGAAATTGATAGAGTTCGAAATACAGATTCTGTTCACAAAAATGTAATGTACTATAAATAAAACTCACTGGGTAATTTTCTCAAATAGAGGAGTACCTGGACCCATAAAAGTAATTCTATCAAGAACCAATGCAGTCTTCTTCCTGCTTTTCCCAAATATAAACACATCCTACACAAAACTTAATGAAGGTCTTCACATAAGTATGACAAAGTAACTATGTGGCAGAAAAATGATCAAGTAAAATTAAACGTAAGATTTAGATAAATATCTAAATGAGTCTTGGACAAGTGATATAATAGCAAGAAAAGATAAGATACAGATAAAAATTTCCTAAAACAAATGTGCTTATAATTAAATCAGCTGGTAATTACAACTGCTGAGGTCTCTCAAATTACATTATGCATATGTACAACTAAATTCTATGAACATGTGTTGGGATGACTCCTCAAAAATCTCTTGAGAAGCTTGTTACAAATCAAATGCTTCTAGGTTGGTCAGGGGGGAGGGTGTTGAAAGTGATACTTCTGAAAAGTAAAAACCTTTCCAGGAAATACTACACTTATAAATAACATATAGGTCAAAGAAGAAATCTGAAGATAAATAAAATATTTTTAACCAAGTGAAAATAAAAATATAACATCCAAATTTGTGAAATACAGTGAAAGCAGTCCTTAAAGAAAATTTATACTACTGAATGCATATATTAGAAAAGATCATTCTAAAATCAGTAATCAATGCTTCCACATAAGAAAACTAGATAAATTAGAGCAAATTAAATCCCAAGTAAGCAGAAGAAAAAAAATTATAAAAATTAGAGTAGAAATCAATGAAATTAAAAACAGAAACTCAATACAGAAGATCAATAAAACCAAAAGCTTGTTCTCTGAAAAGGTCAATAATATCAATAAGCCTCTACCCAGGCTAACTAAGGAAAAAAAAAGAGAAGACACAATATATTAATATCAGAATGAAAGTGGGGACATCACTACAGATCCCATGGACATTAAGAAAATAATAAATGAACACAATGAAGAATTCCATGCCACAAATGATAACCTAGATGAAGTGGACCAATTCCTTGAAAGACACTTCTGTCAAAACTCAAGAAGAAATAAATAATCTGAATAGGCCTGATTAAAGATATTGAATTAAGGGGCTTCCCTGGTGGCGCAGTGGTTGAGAGTCTGCCTGCCGATGGAGGGGACACGGGTTTGTGCCCCGGTCTGGGAGGATCCCACGTGCCGCGGAGCGGCTGGGCCCGTGAGCCATGGCCGCTGGGCCTGTGCATCCGGAGCCTGTGCTCCGCAACGGGAGAAGCCACAGCAGTGAGAGGCCCACGTACCGCAAAAAAAAAAAAAAAAAAAAAAGATATTGAATTAAGGGCTTCCCTGGTGGCGTAGCCCATTCATGACAAAAAGCCCTCAGCATACTGGGAGAATAAAAAGGAACTTCCTCACCTTGATAAAGAATATCTACAAAAAACCTACAGCTAACATCATACATACTGGTAAGAAATGCAAAGTTTTGTTATAAGATCAGGAACAAGGCAAAGATGTTCCCTTTCACCACTCCTTTTCATCATCATATTAGAAGTCCTAGCTAATACACAATAAGACAACAAAAGGAAATAAAAAGTAAACAGACTGGGAAGGAAGAAATACAACTGTCTTTGTTCACAAATGAAATAATCATCTATGTAGAAAATCTAAAAGAAATATTAAAAAATCCTTCTAGAACTAATAAGTGAAAAGAATAAGGTTGCAGGATACAAGATTAATATTACAAAATTCAATTACACTCCTATATACCAGTAATGAACAAGTGGAATTTGAAATTAAAAACACATTATCATTTATGTAAGCACCCCAAAGTGAAATATTTAGTTATGAATCTAACAAAATATGCTCAAGATTTATATCATGAAAACTATAAAACTCTGATGAAAGATATCAAACAAGTACTAAATAAATGCAGAGATATTTCATGTTCATGAATAGGAAAACTCAGTATTGTCAAGATGTCATTTCTTCCCAACCTGATCTATAGATTCAACACAATTCCAATCAAAATCCCAGCAGGACATTTTCTGGATATCAACAAACTGATTCTAAAGTTTATATGGGGCTTCCCTGGTGGCGCAGTGGTTAAGAATCCACCTGTCAATGCAGGGGACACGGGTTTGAGCCCTGGTCCTGGAAGATCCCACATGCCGCGGAGCAGCTAAGCCCGTGCACCACAACTACTGAGCCTGTGCTCTAGAGCCAATGTGCCACAACGGCTGAGCCCGTATGCCACAACTACTGAAGCCCACGTGCCTTGAGCCCGTGCTCCGCAACAAGAGAAGCCGTCACAATGAGAAGCCTGCACACCTCAATGAAGAGTAGCCGCCGCTCAACGCAACTAAAGAAAGACCACGCGCAGCAACAAAGACCCAATGCAGCCAAAAATAAATAAATAAATAGATAAAATAAAAAAAAAAATAAAGTTTATATGAAGAGGCAGAAGGCCCAGAATAGCCAATTCAATGTTGAAGGAGTGACAAAACACAATTTCAAGACTTATTATAAATAAGTATCTACTTATTTATAATAATCAAGACTCTGTGATATTGGCAAAAAAAAAAGACAAATAGATTAATGTAATAGAATTGAGAGATCAAAAATAGACACACATAAATATAGTCAACTGATCTTTGACAAAGAAGCAGAGGATAGAACTTATTTAGCTACTAGTCTCAAGTATTTAACCTTAACATCTTCCCAATTCCCCCGCCCACAGCCCCTGGCAACCACCATTCTACTCTCAGTTTTTACAGGTTCAGTTTTTTAAGATTCAACATGTAAGTGATACCTAAGCTAATTAAAAATGGGCAAAGGACCTGAATAGAGATTTTTCCAAAGAAAAATGAATATGAAAAGATGCCCAACATTACAAATCATCAGGGAAATGCAGATCAAAACGAGATATCACTTCACATCTGTTCAGATGGCTTTTATCAAAAAGACAAGAGATAAATACTGACAAGGACGTGGAGAAAAGGGAACCCTTATACACTGTTAGCAGAAATGTAACCTGGTATGGCGATTATAAAAAACAGTATGGGAGTTCCTCAAAAAATTAAAAATTGAACTACCATATGATCTAGCAAAACTGCTTCTGGGTATATATCCAAAGGAATTGAAATCAATGTCTCAAAAGGGTAACAGCACACCCACGTTCACTGCAGCATTATTCACAGCAGCCAAGATATGGAAACAACCCGAGTATCTCTCAACGGACAAATGGATAAAGAAGATGTGAGATAGACAGATAGATACATAGATCTCACATCTTCTTTATCCATATATATATATATATATATATATATATATATATATATAGGAGTATTATTCAGACATGAGAAAGAAGGAATTTCTGCCATTCACGACAACATGGATATACCTTGAAGGCATTATGCTCAGTGAGGTAAGTCAAAGAAAGACAAATACTGTATGATACCACAAGGTGATTTCTGAAGTCCCTTCTTACGCAGAGGTTCTGTAGCCCTAGGCCTACATAAAGTCAAAATCATAGTCTATTTTAATTAACAAACTGAAAGCTGGCAATTTAGCAATAGATGAAAATAACTTGAAAATATTATGCCTCTGCACAAATGCAGCTTAAAGCTTCCATTCAGTCATGCACGATGCTTAACGATTTAATATTTGATTAAAAGGACACACTGAATTTTCTAGTTTCCTTTGCTTCTCAGAATGTTCTAGTATTAATGCTCCTTTTGTTCAGAGAAGTCAGGTTTTCATAGCACAGAGTTAGTTCTGTTACAAAGTTATTTTTTAAATGTGTCTTAAATAAATTCTAAGGGAACCAAATGTCTTGCCTCCTTTGTGTTTAGGACTGAGATGCTAACTTACCATGATTCTTTCTGCACAGGATATAGCCCTAATTTACCTTGGCAAAGTCAGGCCTGTTTCCCACAAAGGTAGGTTACTGACAGGATCCTCTTGCAAAAGGGAAAATGTGAATGTTTTCTTTAGAAACTAAAATGGAAATGGAGAACTTCGGGGAGTTATTTGAGAAATGTGGCACACGGTGGGCTTGAGTGAGTTCTTATTTGTCTCTGTAATGTTACCTACATCATTCAGATTCTCCCCAGTTTCCTTCTGGAGCACTCCAGCTGTACATATAGTCATTTGTTGGTCTCGGCAAGACTTTCTGAGATGTGATGAATATATGAAGTATTTGGAGTATACCAGGAACCACAGCTGTTATGTCTTGCTGCATCTTTAATGGCTCCTTAAAATCAGAGGCCACTACACACAGCAGCACATTTAGACAGGAAACACTGCAATTCTCTGGCTTCACCACTCCATTGCAAATCTGTGAGTACATTACAGTTTACAAGACCTAACAGACGGTCATCACCTTTGGCAATGCTTCCACTCCAGAAGAGCTACAATCTGGATTAATTACCAGGCAGGGATCAATAGAGACTGATAGTCTTTCTTGTTTGTTTTGTTTTGTTTGTACCCTGCAAACCAGACACCAAAAATTTCAGAAAAGAAATTAAGTGTAGTATAAGGTGGGTCCCTTTAACATGACTGTTAGTGAAGCTAATTACTATAAGAAAACTAGAGATCATTCATTAGCCTGCTAAGCAAATTAGGTTTGTTAATAGTGATTTATTTGTTTATTTGTTTTTGGCTGCGTTGGGTCTTCGTTGCTGCACACGGGCTTTCTCTAGTTGCGGCGAGTGGGGGCTACTCTTCACTGCGGTGCGCGGGCTTCTCATTGCGGTGGCTTCTCTTTGTTGCAGAGCACGGGCTCTAGGCACGCAGGCTTCAGTAGTTGTGGAGCATGGGCTCAGTGGCTGTGGCTTGAGGGCTCTAGAGCGCAGGCTCAGTAGTTGTGGCACACGTGCTTAGTTGCTCCACGGCATGTGGGATCTTCCCGGACCAGAGCTTGAACCCATGTCCCCTGCATTGGCAGGCGGATTCTTAACCACTGCGCCACCAGGGAAGTCCCAACAGTGATTTATAATGCCAATCCTTGGGTAACTGTGTTGGTCCTTTCAAGTATATGTGTACAGGACCTGACAGTTTATTAACTGCGCTATATCTAAACCACTTGTCACCCGGGTGCTTTGGTTAAAATGACACTGTGTTTTAAATGGGTAAACATTTTTACACAAGCAAAACGCGTCTTAAATGTTTGGCTTCTGAAGTACTGGGAGAAAAGTAAAGTGTCTCAAACTATCTAAGCCTCCAATAACTCTTGTTTACTGCTAGAGCTAACTATAGGAAAATGTGACACTTGGAGTTAAAGTAGCACTTTTCCTTTTTAACAAGCCCCAGTTGTGTTTTTTAACCTCTTTTCAAATGATACTCTTGGTATTTCACCAAGCTCTAAGTTTCTTATGCAATGGACTGGGAGGCATTTAATTTACAATTTCAGGAAAAATATTTTTTAAAGCAGTTAAGCAAAGGAATGAGTCCTTTGATCTGAAATAGTCTGATTGATAGTCCAAAAAACTCCAGACCAGCTAATAAATCTATCAAAATAAAGGTTGGGTGGGTAGTCAGAGAAAACCTTGGGGTTTGACATGGCCCTTGGCTCAGTTTATACAGCTCATACCAACTAATTCAACGTTTCTGTAATTTGGAAATCTCCAACAAGGATAAGACAACTGCCCTTAAAGCCAGTGTAGGGGAATAAATAAAGTTAATTTCTGAATTCCATGACAGTGACCTGTACGCTCCCTCTGGGTCTGTCAATGCACTTTGCTTAAGCCTTTACTGCATCATCTCTATGACAGTAGGGATATACTAGCTATGGGACAGAATAAATTTATAGCCTATTTCTATGTGCTAACATAACTGAATAATGCAAATATAAAACACTGTTCACTATTGTTAATTTCAAAGAAAGGCAGACTTGGTCACGCAATCAAAATCTGGAAACTCTTCAATGTTGACACTAAGAGCAGTGTTCATTAAGCAGTAAGGGGACTATGGCCTTGCACTCCTGGGGCTCAAAGGACAGTGGAGAAAGGTAGCAAAGCCTATCAAAAGGGCTGGTCCCATGTGGCAGACATTTAGGTGTGAGGCAGACAGAATCACGGATCTTGGACTATTAGAACCAAAGGCCCTTTAGCAATTATCTAGTCCAGTGGCTGGTGAAAACTTTTTTTTCCTCAAATCATTTTTTGTTTTGGAAAACGATTTACTTTCTCCAAATCTGAGGGGCCAAAGAGGAGGGGGAGAAGACAGGGAGACCAGGCAGAGGGCTAGATCCCATATCCATGAGGAGCCCCTGGATTTTCATCTTACCTCCCTAATTAGAGTTTGCAACAGCCAACAACAAAGATTCCTATAGATAGAAAATGTTTAAAGATACTTAGCCTATCCCCTCACAGAAATGTTGAGAAAATGAGAGTGTTGGGGGATTGGTGGCAGCTGGAGACACCAACTGATTCTTTCAAATCTGTTTATTTTATTTACCAAATTTCTCAATCCCCTTGTACTTCATGAGGAAGCTAACAATGGTGTGGGGACAGAAGACAATTTCCACAGGGTGAGCTAGAAGAGTCATCCCACTGTACAGATTCTACAAATGAGTAAACGCTCACGCAAATTTAACTTGTTATGTTCACTTAATCAGGGTATGTTGCTCGTGGCTCACAGATGCTATTCCCAAAATCAAAGTGTTAACAACCAATCAAAAACACTTTAAAAAGGTAAGGACTGGAAATGGAAAATAAAATTATATTTTTAGTCTAAGTCCCTTGAAATTAGAGTTTATTGGTGCCTCACATGGAAGAATCTGTCGGAATGCAGATACTTAGCCCAGATATAAATCAACCCTCCAGTGTAAATAAGATTAATTCTGTGGTTCCTAATCTTAAGGAAACACCTACTTAAGTGTAGCGTCTAGTTTTGTTACTTTCTAGGAGGTAAATATAGTTCAGGGAAGTATTTTAAATGTTACAGTTCAAAACTGTGGCAACTACCATTAGAAAGAACAACTGATTTCATTTGCCCAAATGCTTCTGCATAGTACACAGACAGCTTCAAAATCATTAGCAATGTCCTAGATTTTAAGGTGACTGATAGGTTACAAGGTTTTTGTTGTATTATTATAATCAAAATAATATTCAGTAAAATTCTTATATTAAATATTACATAATTAACCATTTTAGTGACGTTGTGCTCACTTTGGATACAGGGAACCTCTGAGGCTGTTTCAAACGTGCGTAGGTGATTCACTGGGTAACTGTTAGGGGCCACTTAGGGAAATTACATCAACAACCACATCTCAAAGACATTTTGTGATAGGCATACGACTGAATTTTCAGGACATACTGAAGTTCTTACAGGATATTATTGTTTCAATATAAATTTAAATTTGGGTGGCAATGTTTTGTTCTCTTGTTATTTTGGCCACATCTTGAAACTATCATTGAAGATAATTAAATTTTTAACTATGTACGCTAACTTCCAAACTCATTATGTTTCTGAAATAGAATCTCTTCTTTCCTGGGATTCCTATTCCAAGTAAAAGAAGCATCACAATCATCAATCCTTGGTTTGATGACTCATTTTTACCAGTTCGCTAAGCTAAGTTCAGGTCTCCCTGTAAACCGTCTCCTTCCTACCCGCCCAACTCCTTTCCCTGTGCTTTTCTCCCTATTGCTCCCTCTGCCTCAAACTTTGTTCCACCTTTTCTTTATCTGTTGAAAATATAAGTCTCCATCAAGTTCTGCACAATTTATGCCTCCTACAATTAACTCACCCTAACATATACCCCCAAGTGTTCTACTTACATTTCTCATAGGACTGATCAATTTGCTCTGTATCAAATTCAACTACATAACCTAGACTTGAGGGCCAAGCTTACATCTTATTTATCTTGAGAACTAAGAATAGATACTTAACACATACCTGACAATTAAAAGCAATTGAATTCTCCATCTGTGAGCTGTTTTCCAACTCAGTTTTTACCAATGGGTCTAAAAGTCCCCTATAATAACTGGAGATGCCTGATGAAATTCAGATTTTAAAAATTTCCATTAAAATGGAAACTTGTCAGTAAATAAGTAATGGCCAATAATTCATTTACTCAGAGTTAATTACTAATAAATATAAATGCTGGAGTCTTATTTGAGTGACATCTTTAAAATACTCAGTGTTATTTACCTTAAATATAAGCACTCAAAGGTTAGGAATAAATACTTGAGATACAAAACCCTCTCACAGCATCACTAGCAAGTACTGGCAGGTGGGAAGTAAGATGACTTTGGGTGGGGTTGCAGTCAAGGCCAGGTTGATATATTTGCACTTTTAAGTTAAAACCCATGGAAACATTATAAAGTCTAAGAATGTTAGGTCTCTGTACAGCCCCAAACCTCTCATTTAAGTACAATGTGTCAAAATGTTTAAAAGCATCACAAAGGAAAGGATCTGGGTTTAGGGAAGACTAAATTCCCTGAGAAGGGGGTCATAGTTTTTTACTTCTATAACCCATCACCTAGAACAGTGCCTGCCAGAGAAGGTGCTTAATACCTACTGAAAGACAAAATGTCGAAAGTGTCTGTTTAAAGAAAAGCTCAGTCTATTAGATAAACAATTACATTTTTTTGAAAGTTTGATCTTTTTAAAGAAACTCATTTGACTCTTACCTAACAATAAAGTCCACTCTGAGATTTTAAAAAGAAGCAACTATGGTTATACAAAATACCACCAATCAGTTTTGAGAGTCATAAACTTACAGAAAAAAAAAATATTTTAAGGGTTTATACAGTCAAAAGCCTAGGACAAAGAATTTAATCCCTTTATGACCTTATAACTTTGAATGGAAAGTCACAAGGTCAATATTTTGCACCTACTGCCTGTTACCAGCACTATCAACATTGTTTCTTAAGTAATTCTACAGCACAGGAAAACAGTAATAACACAAATCCCATCACTACACAATTCCCCTTTATTATATAATGTGGTAGTTTTTTTAAATCACCAGGTAGAAGTGGGTTGGTTTCCTTGATAAAGAGTGTATATTACTAGATGTGAGTCAAATGAGGAGGATGAAAAATATTAGTTGAGAACCATTAAGAAAACGCTCTGTATCACTGGAGTGTACAAAAGCAAGATCCAAGCTCTTTGAGACTATGGGCCTAAGACACTTAAATTCAAACCTGGAAGAAGGCTGAAAATTATCCAGAGAAGCAGGCAGGACCTGTCACCTAAATAAAACAACACCAGGGATCAAGTTCAGCCTGACAAGTAACTTACTGCTGCACCAATGGTAGCTCCCAACTACCAGCTTATGGAGTCCAGTGCTTGTAAAGAGGGACTCCGGATCTTTCCTGTGATGACACACCAGACCTCTGGCAACTAGGAGATGTTCTTACTGGTCTTCTCACTCTACTGCCTGCAGTTACCTCATTTGGGTAGGCTGGGGCGTCCGCTTTTTAGTGACAGCCAGCAGCAAGCATGTGACACAACCTCATAAACTTGAACCTGCTGAACAGGTCTTTCTTAACCTCCCAGTCCAACCCCAAGAGCTATCAGCAGCCTTTAAATGCCTCAAGTCTAAGGGAGAAAATCAACAAATAACTTTAATAGACAAATTAAACAACCATAATATGTGGACAGCCTACAGAATATTTCATTCCAACCTCATCATGATCATAGAGGATCACAGAGAAGGAATTCCATATTTGTTTTATGTTTCTATACGGAGTAAACTGAGATACAGCTGACCAAACACAAAATCCTAGGCTCCAGAGAAAGCTACGAGAAGAATGTAATGGGAATAAAATATTCCTATCCTACAGTTACAAATTACAACATTTACTTTTTATCATGAATTTCTAGTGGTAATCCTCTACCACCACAACATCGCACAACCACTTAATGAGGCCAAGTTTATTCCATCACACACTACAGTGGGAATAACGAAAGAGAATACATATTATTTCCTATTAATGAGAGCTGTTTTGCGTGCATTAAATATCTTATTTAATAATCACAACTCTCTTAGGTAGATAAAGATGAGGAAACAGACTCAGAGACATCAAATAATTCACCCAAGGGCACACAGTAGTCTTCATATCATTCAGTCTCTAAATTCTTAATTGTATACTATGTATAATAAAACTTCAAATACATGTAAAAGAAGAAAGTAAAGAAAATGTGTTCACTGCATCAATGTTTAAAAAAAAAAAAAAAAAGAAAATCCTACACATTCCAGCAAGTTTTGGTACTCTCGCCAAAAAAATAAAAAAGCAAATAGATTCCAACTAGTCTATACTTCCATTTATATTTAGAATATGAGCTGGGCATGAGTATGTAATGAATATATATGTGTGTCTCTCTGTGTATATAACACCCACATTATTCAAAGCTCCCAAAAATGTGAAAAGTTTGTTCCAATCCTTCTCTATTTTGTCTACTTTAAGAATTCTTTGCAATATGCTTATGTAAATACTGATTTTAGCTGCTGTTCTCATTTCTCAAATCTTCAGCTTATAAATGGATTGGAAAAGTGACAGACCTAAGCAGACATCTTTGGAACACAAAACCAAGGAGATATAAACAAATACAACTAAATCAAAAACAAAGGTTTCTTCTTAAAACCCTTTAACTTACCACAACTGATAAATGAAAAGAATGGAAAGAAAGTAAAATATACTGGCTGTGGATAAGGTACACACACGTGTGTGTGTGTACACATACACATGCACGTGCATATAGGTAGGTGGGCGTCTATTTTATTAGCACACACAATGATCAGCATTTTACCTTAGTTCACTAAAAGCTCTACAGGAGCATACAGTCTGAATGAAGGAAGATTCTGAAGTTAGAGTAACGTTGGGGCAAGGGAGAGTATTTAAGAAAACAGTTCCAGGCTGTTAAACTCAAGAGGTGAGTACCTTCAGTTTTCTTATACCAGAATTCACATTATGGTTCAATTGCATTAATAGCTCTTTGACTCTGCAGGTGATTTGCCTCCGTCCCCACTTCAAAGAGATGCTGAAGAGGATTAAAGTCGAAATATCACCATTCCACTTACCTGATGTTGAACCTTCATTACAGACTTAAGTAAAGGTTGTTATGACATCATAGATCATAAAACACACTGCAAAGAATATGTTGGCCTGAAACTACTAAAAGTTGTGAATATACTATTTTCCACTTATAAGTGTGAAACTCACCAATGCTGAAGTTAGTACCTGAAATTAAGTATTACATGTGATATTGTTGATACGAAAATTGAAAGAGAAGACACTTTTTGATGAGGACTTGGCAATAATATCAGTGGATTTTGCACTTTGATAACATAATAATCTCACTATTGGAAACACATTCTAAGTAGAGCATTTTTGTCATAGTTGAGAGCTGAACATACATCTGGTATGTATCTTCTTCATGTAAGCTAATAATACTACAGATTTTTTATATATAAGCAAAGTAATATTAAGGATAATTTTTCCAAAATAAGAAAAAAGCTTTTATACTCATCCAAAATTGTGTAAGTGTAAAATTTATTTGAGATTCATAATTGCAAAGACTCTTTATTCACAGGAACCTATCATTAGAGAATTAAAATAAACATTCCTGGAATTAGAGAGAAAAATAAGTGACCAAAAGCATAATAAAATTCTCAGTGCTTCTAGAGGTGACTTTCTTCTTTCAGAGTGCTCACACGGACAGTTAAAAATATATATATTAGAATGTTCAGTCTAGAAGTGATCAAAGGCTGAGTCAGTGGCATTGGCCTTCTTCTGCTGAAGAAATCAAAGAGGGGGAATTTAGCTTTTGGATAGAGAATAAACATTGGCAGTCTCCAGATTTTACTTCCAACATCTCAACCCACATCCAGCCTGGTGTGAAGAGATGGCAGATGGGAATACTTCTGTTATTTCAACTGCTGAAGCAGGATCCTGTTTCAGCACCCTGCTTGTTTCTGTAAGCATGAATATTCAACCATAATAAGGAGTAATGATGTGTGCTGACTGTATTAAGCAGGTACCAAAAAAAACTTTACCCTTTTTCTCCTCATATCATAGATTAAGATAAAAAAAAAAAAATCAACATTTAGAAAATGCCACTTCTTCCAAGCTTGGAAAAGACTTATTATTCAATGAAATGATGCTTGTTTTCATGAATTTAACATAAATGTATGGAGACAAATGGGCAGAAGAAAACCAGAGTAATTAGCATTTTAGAGGGAAGAAATTTAAAGGCAATGAAACTGAATCAGTAATTATTTTCCACTTCATTTTCATGATTTCATTATTTTCTCAGAAAATGCTGAGTAGATATTAGAGTATCAGTGTTTGTCATTTGGAACATAAATCATATTCCTTTAAATTCCTTAAATTCCTTTAAATACTACAACAAATGTCTACACTGGCATGTTATCCTGTTGTGTAAATAATGTCTATTTGTAATTCTCTTTTATTTATATCTTGAAAAGTATTATTGAATCCAAGAAGGGTAATTTAGCTACAGATAAAAGAAATGAAGTGACAATTTCTTTATAAATGAGAAATATTGTGATAAGCCCTGAGGTATGTCACCATCCACACCCTTCTCAAAGGACAGAAATAAGGTCTTGAAATGAAATAATACATCTATATTTGATAAAATGAGGAGTTTAATGATTGAAGAAAAAATAATCTGAAGGCCACCTACTCAGACTGTGAGGGAAAACATCCATTAAAACACCACCTCTCATCAAAATTAAAAAGTGGCAATTCATCGTATATGTGGGGAAGTTCTTCAAGAGATCTTAAAATGAATATACACCTCAATGCATAAATTGAACTCTGTCCACCACACGACACTTCTCACTAAAAACACCATTTTGTAGGAAAGGTGGCATGAGGCAGTCACGTTTCCCTGTATCCCCCGTACACTGCCAGGTAAGGAGCAAATGTTCTGGGTACTGGGAACCAGGCCCACATCACAGACTGACTTGTGATCCCTAGAGCCCAGCAGGTTATGTATTTTAAAAGTGAAACAACTCTTAGTAAAAGGATGGACATCAGTCTGCTCTTTAGGACTGAGAGGGAATTTCTTGGATTTTTTTCACATCCTAATGAGCATACATTATACAAGTAAATCAATGCCAATACGAGGCACACATGTGGAAGTTGAGATAAACTTACGAAGTAGCCTGTTCCCAAGCTGGAAGGAGCTGAACTCTGCAAGAAAGCATAAAGACAAAGTGGAAAATCAGCAATGGTTTTTAACACATTCCAATCCACACAGCTCATTACCAGTCCTTCGCAGGCTTTTCATCACTACACCACATTGCCTGTATACGCGGCCCCTTGTCATCTGCTACTGATACAAACACCGTGTTGCTTAATTTTCCCCTTTACATCTCTCAGCAACTCAGAGATGCTAACGTGCTATTTACTGAATTCCAAGATTCTGCGGTGGCTGTAATTGCCAATTTATTTGACAGGCAGCTGGGTAATGAATTAATGATGGCATTTCGCCCTGCACTGAGACTAAACAGACACGCATCAGCCTCCCTCCCTGACTTGCTGACATTCAATGCCCTGGTCTCAAGCTACTCAGTTTTGTGGCCGCAAAGGGGCAGGCAAGAGGAAAAAGCCCAGACTGACTTGAAAATAAAAAGCCCAGTGGGTTTGGATGACTTTTCCAGTGTGTGACCTACTTGCCAGTTTATCCCCTCAAGGCACCAGTTAGTACACACAGAGTTCTTTTCAAAAATGAGACATTTTGTAAACATAATTAGTAGACTAAAATGCAAAGAATGTGTGGGTAAAGGGAAGTAGTGAAAAGCACCATTTTTCTAAAGGTTTTAGTAACAAAAATTATCAATTTAGGGTTCCATAGTTCTCACACACAGGGAACTAAAGAACAGTGATGCTGGAAGGTACGTGCGGTATCACTTCTTAGGGGAAAGAGACCCCCCAAAAAGAACTTGGTTTGTGCTTTAAACTTGTCTGTTTTTGTATGTTTGTTTATTTTTTCCTAAAATCTCTCATTACAAATTCTTTAATTTTTAGTGTCCTCTTTATGAACAAGAGAGGCCCCAAATAAGTTTGAAACAAAAAGAACACGAGCACTGAGGCAGCCCTCAGGTCTCAGCTAAGCATCCTTGCACCAGCAAGGCCTCTCCCTGCCTAGCTTGGGTCGGCTGTTACACATTCCATGGAGGGACCGGACTTCCACGGTGATGCACCAGTTACTTAGGTAACCTCTAACTGTTCCACCGAAATGTCCTGTCCCTACTCTGCAAACCACAGGTAGCAGGGACCATCTGCTTGACTCATCATGGCTTCCCCAGAGCTTAGCTCAATGCCTTGCACACAGGATGCAGTTAATAAGTATTTGTTGAATTAATGTATAAATAAATGAATGAATGAATGGATTGTATGGGAGTGGGGCTCAGGTGAATTTAATACCTCCAAAAATACGGTAGATGTGATTCTTAATTTTACACTGGCTTTGAGAAGGAAATAATAGTGCTGTAAGTACAAACAGCATCCGCATCAAACAAGGACAGTCAGCTCCTAAATGCAGCTCCCAAAGCAAAACTTTCTTCCCCTCAGTGCTCCAGACAGGCTCAGGGGAATAAAGAACGCTGATGTGTGATCCTGTACACTGGACTTGATTTTCAGAAATCCTGTTTCATTCTTGATCCCGTAAACAGTATGTAGGGATATGCACAGTAGTCATGGAGACAGCTTCTCAGCAGTGATTAGCCATGTGACAGCATCACCTGTTTTCGGCACCTACAACCCTCCGTGGAACAGAGGAAGGCAAAAGCCAAGTTAGATCTCCACTAGCCTGGAGTCATGCCCCAGGGAGGTAAATTCACTTTAGGGTGAATTTCTCGGAGAGAGAGCATGGGATTTGTTAATTTTGGTATTTTTCCCCCTTTCTGCAAATGCATTTTATCCAAGAAGCAGAAGGGCCTCTTCAAACCCACCTCCCCACCCCCACATACGTATCATCTTATTGTATACCAAAGAAAATGACATCCTTCTGGTCTCGGGAAGCTCTGTTCTACTCATTTTGCATATATATTGTACATTACTCAGGGAGCTGGGTGGAGAGGATGGCTTTGTTGCGCATATTTGTTCTGCCTATTGTTTATGCAGGTCTGACTGAATGAGGGAACAGTGGGTATCATTTCAATTTCTGATGTCAACATCAAATTACTTATTTAATTTCATGCCTGGCGAAGCATTGTATAGCTACACGCAGAATCATTTCACTTCATTTGTTATGCTGTGTTTTCGTGGCGATTGGCTTGCCTTCCAACTGACAGCTTTAATTACGACATGAATTTGATTGCACTGCCGAGGAATTAACATAATGCAACAAAGCATTTAAGCACCCTGCCTTATAACACCCCCCACACACACACACACATGCACGAACACAGACACACACATGAAGGAACACAGACACTAGATCCTCGTGTACATTAAAGGTCTGCTGGAGTTTCAGCATTTGCTAGAAAGCATAAAGAACCTTAGAGTCAAAGGCTACCCACATTTACCAACCCACTGGACTCACCTTTTTTTTTTTTAAATAGAAAAAGATTTGTGGCATTAAGTTACAATTTCTGGACCTGGCAGAAAACTTCGTGGAAAAACCCTTCTAATCTACTTTGCCAAATGTCCATGGCATTGACATTTCCTTCCCTCTAACTCTCTTCCCCAGCACATTTTTCTTGGTCAGTTGCCAACTCCCTTTAATCATCGCTGGAGAATTTGAACAGAAATATCTCTGAAATAAAGAGATTTCTCCTTGTCCAGTTCTATAAGCCCAAGAATCTGCTATGGCCCTGTATTTAGTGGGACACTATTCCTGGTCACCAGCAGGACCTCCACCCTCATACACAAAGGTATAACAGAAGTTCTGAGACCAGCAACAGGCAGAAGTCAGGGTTTCACTGATAGCTCAGGACACATATCACATCCTTGAGGCCTTGCTATCCAAAAGGCCCAGAAGAGCCTCGGTCATATATACCTAATCTAAGTCTGTATCTAAATATAGCTGGCAATATTTGATAGCTTTAACATTTTTCCGAGTCACAAAATCCATGAACACCTTAAACCATGGGCAACAACAGATTATGCTACAAGAATTAAATATTTTAAAACAGCTTTTTTATTGTTAGAAATGTATTATGTTAGCTATTTGCTTACAGATGTGCATCTAGGGATTGTTACTGTTTTCTCATGTTATAGAAGAAGAGACAGATACCAAGAGGTAAAGGCTTAGGAAAGCAGACAGGTGGTGATGCCCTGACCACTGAACCATTTCATGGAATCAAGCTGATTTTAACTTTCTGTGTTTCCCCAATTTATAATGAGAGGAAGGGTCTTCCATTTTTCTTGCTTGGAGAGAGAAGGCATACTCTGTCCAAACTATATAGCAAAAGTGGCCATAGAATCTAAAAAAGGCTACGAGTCAAAATGAGGGCTGAAAAACTAAAAGGAGATTTTTTTTTAAATGCAATAAATAAAAGCATCCTTGGATTCAAAAGCATTTGAAATAATACCATATGCCCACATGTTTAGGCAACTATGCTGAATAATGAAAAAGGCTTCATTCTTATTTCTTCAAGTGGTAGAGTTGCCAATTCATTCATATTTTCAATGCATTAGGTAGAAATGAGAGGTATAGAGAGACTGAGAAAATAGAGTATGAGAATGTATTTAGCAGTTTACATGAGAAGACAAGAACATGAAGAAATTCCAGCCAGCTGGCTATGTGATATGTGATTTCCGGGCTCATTATAAGCTAGCTCCTGTTTAACATGGTCTTTTCATTCTGGGTTTGTTTTGTTTTGTTTTTTTCAGATTTGACCACTGCTCCAGCAATCTCTGCAAATTACCCACCTCAGTCTATTACATGGCAAAGGAGAGCTTTCTTACAAACACACTCTGCCTCAATCTCCAAGCTACGTGGGCTGCAGGAATAGTAATGGGATGCACAGTTGAAAGACATTTTCCAGGAAGGAGAATGTTGCTGCTAACATTCAAGTCTGCAAGTGGATATTCATTAAATGCTCATTCTACTCTTCTCACTGCCCCCCACCTGACTCTCTATCCATCTCTGTCATTGAGTCATCATTGAAGCTATGCATTAAACTCATGAAGTTAACATTTCTGTTTTAACAGCTTACCTACAACAAGGGATTTCACAAATCGATTATCCATCCAAAATAGATGTACTCCATTCATCAGAGATCTACACAAAGAGGCCATGGCTACTATTAAGGCTCCCTAAGTATGGGACAGATGTGCATTCCACCCCGAGAGGAAAATGCATGCTCTGACCCTAGGGCTAATTTAAATAGAATAATTTAAAATTCTTCCAAATCATCATTTGTGTCTGACATCCCTGCCTACCCACCTCCATGTTATGCTTTTCTCTCTTGGGAGTAAAAAGCAGAAGGATCATGCTAAGAATCACTTGGCCAACTATGTTTCTTACAAAGGTCACAAGACAAGCTCGATTACTTTCTGTAGTGGTTTAGAAAGCAATGACAATTTAAAGAACCTAAAATCTTAATCCTAAGAAATGTGCCTTGGAGGTAAGATTACTAATAACTTACAAAGATGCAAACTATATTTAAATGGAGAAATGAGCTACTAGTGGGAGTAAAAATGGGGGCACAACTTGAAAAAAGCATCAGGTGTGGAAATGGTCACTTCCAAATTCAATTTTCAACCCTCTGTTATAGCCCATCTCCAACTGTTATCAGCTCTCATCTATATTCAACAGCCTTCCAACTCCTTTCCCTAATTTCACCCTTGTGTTCACGTTTACCTGCATTTCTTCATATAAAAGGAAAAGTAAACATTGTAAAGGAAAAATTGTTAACAATTCCTTCTAACATCTTTGAGAGGCTTTTTAAATACTAACCTATATAGTGGGTTAAATAGTGTTCCCCTAAAATTATAGGGCCTGCTTGGAACCTCAAAATGTGATTGTGAGGGTTAATTTTATGCGTCAGCTTGGCTAGGCCACTGGGTACCCAGATAGTTGCTCAAACATTATTCTGGGTGTTACCATGAGGGTGTTTTGGGATGAGTTTAACATTTAAATCAACAGGCTGAGTAAAGCCCTCCCTAGGGTGGGCCTCATCCAGTCAGTTTAATAGGACAAAAGGGATGACCATACTCAGAAGAAGAGGGAATTCCTCTGTCTGTCTCAGCCTTCAAGCTGGGACAACAGTTTTTTCCTGCTTTTAGACTCAAACTGAAACACAGACTTTTCCTGGGTGTCAATCCTTCTCGTCTTTAGGGTTTGTTCAGACTTTTGCGCTCAGACTGGATCTAACCATCAGCTCTCCCAGGAGTCCAGCTTGCTGACTACACATTTTGAGACTTGTCAGCCTCCATAACTGTATATGTCTATACATCCTTTTGGCTCTGTTTCTCTTGAGAACCCTGACTGATATGACCTTGTTTGGAAATAGGGACTTTGCAGATGTAATTAAGTTGAGGTCATACTGGATTAAGGTGGGCCCTAAGTCCAATGACTGTTCTCCTTATAAGAAGAGAAGACATGAAGAGCTACAAATAGAGTAGAAGCCCATTTGAAGAGAAGCACACATCGAAGTGATGTCATTATAAGCCAAGGAACACCAATGATTGTGAGAAGCCATCAGAAGCTGGGAGAAGACAGGAAAGACTCCTTTCTGGAGACTTCAGAGAAATCATGGCCCTGCTGACACCTTAATGTTGGACTTCTAGCCTTACAAACTACGAGATAATAGATTTCTGTTGTTTTAAGCTCCCTGGCTTGTGGTCATGCATTACAGCCGCCCAGGAAACTAATACAGTACTTAGCCTGCTTACCATGAGCTAGAAGATATTATGTGACCAGCCCCTGTGTTCATTCACTCTGCTCTAGCCACACTGGCCTTTTTTCTTCCCCTTAAATATGTCCTGACTCAGGGTCATGACCCTGTCATTCCTGTTGCCTAGATGTTCTTCCTTCCTTTCATCATTCAGACTTCAGTTCAAAAATCACCAAAACAGAAAGGACTAATCCAGGGACTTCCCTGGTGGCACAGTGGATAAGAGTCTGCGCTCCCAATGCAGAGGGCCCAGATTCAATCCTTGGTCAAGGAACTAGATCCCACACGCATGCCGCAACTAAGAGTTTGCGTGCCGCAACTAAGAGTTTGCGTGCCGCAACTAAAGAGCCCGTGAGCCACAACTAAGACCCGGTGCAACCATATAAATAAATAAATATTAAAAAAAAAAAAAGGACTAATCCAATCACTCCAGTTAAAGTGGCAGCACACACCCTGCCACCCCCCACTACTGTTTAGTTTACTTCACAAAATGTATTACGCATCAAAAACAATGTTATCATTTGCTCACAGATTTTCTACTTGCCTCCTTCAATAGAATAGAAGCTTCACGAGGGCAGAGGCTTCGTCTTGTTCACCATTCAATCTCAAGTGCCCAGAACGATACCTGACACTTAAAAGGTATTTGATAAATATTTCTGGACAATCAAAACACTGACTATCCAGGAAAACACATAAAAACATGATACAGAAAAGGAAAAAGGCATAAACAAACTGGTAGGGAAAATGAAAATATGGAAAAAACAGAAAAAGAAAAGAAAGGAGAAACAGAATATCAAGAGTCTGTCACAGGTCTGGATTAGATTTTCTTCTTAAATAAAGGGAAGTTCATTGATGGTATGTCCTTTGTCTACTTCTTTCTTAACAGTAACTAGTAAACCTAACAATAAATGTTTGGGTGTTAGGTGAGAAAAAGGAGGCTAGGAAAGATGCCTGCATAGATGGGTGGATAATGGCACAGTGGCATAGATAAATCAATAAACCCCCGCAAACTTGGGAGATTCGAGGTAGAAGGAATGTCTCAAGAAGCAGCAGAAGAAACGCCTCAACTGTGATACTAAATGGACTAAAGAGCTACAGAAAAATAATATTAGAGAACTGTGCAGCACAATACTTACTAGAATTCAATCCCTTTTCACCTAATTTCTGAAATGCTTCAATTCCTTCAACATCTTGAAAGTTTTACAAGTATGAAATATGTGTCTGCCTTTTCATAATTAAAATCCTGATGTAAAATTCTTTCAGAGAGAGACACTAGAGTCATATACAGGTAGTTATCTGAATAAAGCATTAAAAATGTTTACTTCCACAGGGTGGTAGGAAGAGTTTGCTAGAGGAAGTGACATAGGAACTGCAGAAGGAAAAGAGAAAAAAAAAAAGAAGGAGACAAAAGAAACAAAAATAGGAAAATTTGAAAGTTTATATTATTTAAGAAAAAAAAAAAAAAAAAAGAGCGGTCCAGAAGGAACAAGTATAGGTAGAAACCATTGGGAAGTAGAGGGAGAGAGGGAGGATGAAGAGGTAGCTTCATATGTCCTAGTGGAGGGCTCCGCTTGTAACCTCAGGAGCGTGCCTGCAAAGGATCTTAAAGAAGAAAGTTTAATAGTGAGCTCTGACTCTTAGATAAACAACTGTGGAAGCTTTATCGAGTACAGGGCAAAGGAAACAGAGATGCGTCAGATTACATCACTGAGAGGCCACAGGAATCATCTGTGTAAGAAATGATGAGGGCATCTGAAGCATCAGTCATGTCAAGGAGAGGATAATCATAGGCAAAGGCCTCTTCAGAAATAAAGTCAGTAAATAAAGCAGAGTGACGAAGTAAACAGGATAAGTAAGACAGAGGAAGGAACAGGGCTCGATTTTGAAGATACTAGCTCTGGGATCCAATACGGAGGCAAGGAAATAAGAGAGGGAGTTCAAGTTTGAGAAAAATAGGTAAGGAGACATAGAATAATGAGCATTTTATTTGGGAGTAAGAACGGTGTTTGTCATGATTGAGATAAGCAGGTCTTGTCGAATTGACCACTGCAAGGGAATTCAAATCAGAAAGGGTAGAGAAGGCTCCTAGGGTAGGTGTAAATCTGATGCAGAAAGAAAGGGAATAAATACTTATGAGCACACTGGGTACGCCAAGAACGGTTACGTGATTCAAACACACAGTACCAGGTAATCTTTTAAAAGAAACCTAACAAGGTAGATGAAACGACCCCCATTTCACAGGTAAAGAAACGAAGGCTTGGAAAGATCAAGTTTTTTGCTCAAGGTCACATGGATAATAAATAGCAAAATAGCTGTTAAAACTTGGTGTGTTTGTAATGAAGGCCTATGATCACTTCAAAATTTGAGGCTTTTATTTACTAAGTTTAGGCCCTGAGTTTTGAAAACTTCCTCACTTACAAAATTCTGTATAAGTCAGAAGCAATATTTTCCCCCTTGAATAACTCACTATGAATATTTATATATTCAATTATTTCCCTTAACTTTTTCCTTAGTGACTAATCTAAACAAGTTACTATGTCTCCTTGACCAATGTGAGAGTCCTCGTAAACTATTATTCCCCCCTGGCAATGTCGTTTGGGGATATGTAATTTAGAAAAACCAAGCACATTTGGTTTTAAGCTTCACCCATGAGTCAAATTCTCCAGCCACACTGGAATTCTTCATTCTTACTCTTTTTGCCTGTCCAGTTTAAAAAAAAAAAAAAAAAAAGCTGGAATAATACAGTAATCTTGATTAGCTGCACTTGAGAGTAAGTCTTAACTGCCACAGCTCCTAAAAATATCACTAAAGTGAGTGGAAGACTTAAAGGGAGTTTTATCTCAGCTGAAAATCCAGAGTGGGCAACCTGGACTAACAGGGATCAAATTCAGTCTAACACCTTAAGCAACTAAAAAACTAGACAAAATGTGTGGGAAAAAAAGGTTTTTTAGAAGTTGGGCAATAGGCAGTGCTGTGATCTTAGAGAGACAGAAAGCAAATGAAATAAATTTTACAGTTGCCCCAGCTTGCTGTCTGAAGAGAGTTTTCATGCCATAGTCGGGTGGTTGGGGGTAACCCAGGTGGATCCCAGAAGCATCCCTAAGTTGAGAAGACAGAGTTGATAGTAAGAGGAAGCCAAGTCAGCTGTAATTTGCAAAGCAGAGGATGGGAGAAAAGAGAGGCTCAGAAGGCTTCCCTCTCATCTTCACCTGAGTCCATATCAGCACATCTGTGGGTAAAAAGTACCCATGGCAAGGGAAATGACCACTGAAAAGGAGCAGGTAGAACGAATGCCACAGTCACAGAGGGCAGGGAACAACTGGTATTCCCACCAGCCAGAGTGGAGAAACCTCGTAACACATCAGGAATTAGGCAGAGTATTCAGTACTGGGGAAAAATGAGCTTTAGGCTCAGAAAAAAATCAAAATATTATTTCCAAGTGGCATAATAGTAGCCCAGAATAAAGCTTAAGAATATTTATGGAAACCCAAAATACCCAGCACTCAACAAAAAAAACTTCACAATATTTGGCATCCCCCCAAAAAAAGTGTCAGGCATGCAAAAAAGCCAGAAAAATACAATCCATAAGGAGAAAAACCAATCAATAGAAACAGACTCAGAAATGACACAATTAGTAGATTAAGGGCATTAAAATGGTTAATAATAACTATTTTCCATATATTCAAGAAAGTAATGAAAGCACAAGCATGGTGATGAGAGACATGGAGATATTTTAACAAATTCCACCTCCTCATTTTCTGATAGTCATTAAAGTAATTAATTACTAATTCTCTTTTAAGAAAAAATGGAAGCATCTTTATTCTTTAAAATATTGTGTGGATATCTCTGATATCCAAAAGAGTCGTTTTGTGGCTTGACTTGTCAAAGGCTTTCATCTCAGAAGATTTTAGATTGCATTGGCCCTGAGGTAAGACTCTGCAACCTCACAACTGCTCACGTGCAGGAAATAGTGACTGGAGATTTTGAAACACCTCACTAAAAGCCAACTACTTCTTTTTCTTCCTTTCCTTTTTTTAATGTGTGTCATTTCTCCTCCTTTAATCTTTTAATAGTGTTGCAAGAAATATGAATTTTAATGATAAGCAATATAAACTCAAAGTAGATCACAGATTGGCTTGACACGAGATTGGCAAGATTGTTACAGCCCTAATATTTTTCAAATTTTTTATTATGGTAAAATAAATATATATATACAATAAAGTTAACATTTTAACCATTTTTAAGTATACAATTCAGTGGCATTAATTACATTCACAATGCTATGCAATCATCAAAACTATTTCCAAGACTATTTCATCATCACAAACAAAAATTCTGTTACGATTAAACAATAACTCCCATCTCTCACAGTCCCCCACCCCTACCACTAGTCCCTGGTAACTCCCTTTCTACTTTCTGTCTCTAGGAATTTGCATATTCTTGATATAGTCTCGATACCTCATGTAAGTGGAATCAGGCAATATTTATCCTTTAATGTCTAGATTATTTCACTTAGCATAATGTTTTCAAGGTTTGAACTTAATTCCTTTTTATGGCTAATATTCTAGTGTCCATATATGCCACTTTTTGTTCATCCATTCACCTGCTGATGGACACTTGGGATGTTTCTATTTTTTGGTTATTATAAATGATACTACAATGAAAACTGGCATATAAGTATCTCTTTAAGTACCTGGTGTTTGGGTATATACCTAAAATTGGAATTGGTGAGGTGTATGGTAATTCTCTGTTTAGCTTTCTGAGGAACTGCCAAGCTGTTTTCCACAGTGGCTGCAACATTTTACATTCCCACCAGCATGTACTAGAGTTTCAATTTCTCTATATTCATGCCAACTTGTTATTTTCCATTCTTTAAAATTATAACTATCCTAGTAGCTGTGAAGTGGTATCTCATTATGGGTTTGGTTTGCATTTCCCTAAGGACTATAATGATGAGCATGTTTCATGCGCTTATTGGTCATTTGTATATCTTCTTTGCATAAATGTCAATTCAAGCCCTTTGCCCATTTTTGAATTCTGTTGTTTATCGTTTTGTTCTTGAGTTTAGGAGCTTTTACATATTCTGGATATTAAACACTTATCAGTTATATGATTTTCAAATATTTTTCTCCCATTCTGTAGCTTTTCTTTTCACTTTCTTGATAATGCCCATTGATGCACAAAAGTATTTAATTTTGATGAAGTCCAACGTATGTATTTTCTCTTTTGTTGCTTGTGCTTTTGATGTCACATCTAAAAATCCACTGCCAAATTCAAGGTCATGAAGATTTGCCCACATGTTTTCTTCTACGAATTCTATGGCTTTAGCTCTTATACTTAGGTCATTTATTCATTTTGAGTTAATTTTTGTACATGGTGTGATGTAGGGGCCCAACTTCATTCTTTTGCATGGGAAAAACCAGTTGTCCCAGTACCACCTGTTGAAGAGAAAATTCTTTCCTAATTGAATGGATGTAAAACTTGTGTCAAAAATTACTTGGCCAGGGCTTCCCTGGTGGCGCAGTGGTTGAGAGTCTGCTTGCCGATGCAGGGGACATGGGTTCGTGCCCCGGTCCGGGAGGATCCCACATGCCGCGGAGCGGCTGGGCCCGTGAGCCATGGCCACTGAGTCTACGCGTCCGGAGCCTGTGCTCCGTAGCGGAAGAGGCCACAACAGTGAGAGGCCCACATACCACAAACAACAACAACAACAAAAATTACTTGGCCATAGATACATGGTTTTATTTATGAACTCTCAATTCTATTCTATTGGTCTATATGCCTATACTGAGAAAGAAAAACAAAGCTGAAGGTATCATGCCCCCAGACTTGAAAGTATACTACAAAGCTACAGTAATCAACACAGTATGGTACTAGCACAAAAACAGACACATGGGTCAATGGAACAGAGATTCCAGAAATAAATCCATACTCATATGGTCAATTAATATATGACAAAGGAGGCAAGAATATATGATAGGGGAAAGACAGTTTCTTTAATAAATAGTGTTAGGAAAACGGGACAGCAACATGCAAAAGAAACTCAGAATGGATTAAAAACTTAAATATAACACCTGAAACCATAACATTCCTAGAAGAAAACACAGGTGGTAATCTCTTTGACATTAGTCTTAGCATTTTTTTTTTTTTTTTTGGACATACCTCCTCAGGCAAGGGCAACAAAAAAGAGCAAAAATAAACAAATGGGACTACATCAAACTAAAAAGCTTTTTGCACAGTGAAGGAAACTATCAACAAAACAAAAAGGTAACCTACTGAATGGGAGAAGATATTTGCAAATGATGTATCTGATAAGGGACTGGTATCCAAAATGTATAAAGAACTCATATAACTCAATATCAAAACAATTACCAACCTGATTAAAAAATAGGCAGAGGACCTAAATAGACATTTCCCAAAGAAGACGTACAGATGGCCAACAGGCACATGAAAGATGCTTAACCTCACTAATCATCAGGGACATGCAAATCAAAACCACAATGAGATACCACCTCATACTTGTCAGAATGGCTATTCTCAAAAAGACAAGAAAGAAGTGTTGGTGAGAATGTGGAGAAAAGGGAAGCACTGTGCACTACTGGTGGGAATGTAAATTTGTGCAGCTGCTATGGAAAACAGTATGGAGATCCCTCAAAAAACTAAAAATAAAACTACCATATGATCCAGCAACTCTACTTCTGGGTATTTATCCAAAGAAAACAAAAACACTAATTCAAAAACATCTATGTACCCCTAACATTCACTGCAGCACTATATACAACAGCTAAGATATGGAAGCAACCTAAATGTTCATCAACAGATAAATGAATACAGAAGATGTGATACACAGACACACACACACAATGGAAGATTTCTCAGCTATAAAAAAGAATGAATTCTAGTCACTGGCAGCAACATGAACGGATGGGAGGGTGTCATGCTAAATGAAATAAGTCAGACAGAGAAAAATGAGTACCATATGATTTCACTTATATGTGAAATCTACAAAACAAATGAACAAACAAAACAGAACAGAAACAGACTCATAGATATGGAGAACAAACCAGTGGTTGCCAAAGAGGAGGGAGGTGGCTGTGGGGGGGTGCTGGGCAGACAAGATCAGTGAAGGGAATTAAGAGGAACAGACTTCCAGTTATAAGACAAATACATCACGGGGATGTAATGTGCAGATAGGGAATATAGTCAATGACACCGTAACAAATTCGTATGGTGATGGATGAAAACTAGATTATTGTGGTCATCATTTCATAATGTATAAAAATACTGAATCACTATGTTGTACACCTGAAACTAATGTAATACTGTATATTAATTATAACTCAATTTAAAAAGAAAAAAGAAAGATGCTTAGAATCCTGAAGTCACCACCTGTGGTGACTGAAGGGTAATCTATAGCTGGGAAGAAGGAAGGGAGGGAGGGAGGAAGGATGGCAGGGAGGAGAGAGGGAGAGGGGAAAAGAAGAGAAGAGAAGAGAATGGAAGCGAAGAGAAAAACAAAATTTCCCAAATTGAGTATGCTAATCACAAAAGGGAAAATGGTATTATTTCTGAGAATGTTCTTCAATGGCTACCCAAATTATTTTTTTATCAACAGTGGAATTATTTTCTTCAGCTAATAATAAATTCTTTTGCAAATAAACCAAAAAAATTGTGGAAAAAAAGAGTACTGTCTCAATATGTTAATGTTCCTTTCTCAGTTATCACTAATAATAATTGCTCCCTACTTGTTCTATTTTAAAAGAAAGTTTTAAAATGTTGCCCTCAGGTGCAAAGATGGGTCAAGAATCCTGTTATATAACACATTAGGGAAGAATGTAAGAGGGCCCAAAGAGGGCCAGATGGTTCTCAGCCTGGTGCACAGGAGGCTGGAGAGTGGTTAGAGCCAGATCTAGAAGGCTGACAGACCTCCTTAAGAGGTATGGTGTGTGCTCATGAGGGTTTTTCCTCCAGACATCAGTCAGGAAATTTAATTCCTTCTCTTTAAGTGGCTGGTTAGTCATCCCTTCCAGCAGGAATAAAATAAAATAATAATAATAAAAAAAAAGGTTGTTAACCAAGCTCATGCATGAAGAAATGACAAAAAGCCCATAGTTAAATATGTTATCTCCCAGTTGTAGCGCTGCCAGACTACTTCTTTCATTTGTAACACTGATATTAAAAGTATTATCACTTCCTTTTGTAATCAATTTTTTTAAGCTGACAAATACTCCCACCAACCTTATAATTTGTTAAAACACATATTAGGTCAAACCAGAAAACAGAATGACACTACAAAGCAATGCTCAAATGTTTATATACCAAGAAAGGATGAAGTGGGGCTTCCCTGGTGGTGCAGTGGTTGAGAGTCTGCCTGTCGATGCAGGGGACATGGGTTCGTGCCCCGGTCCGGGAAGATCCCACATGCCACGGAGTGGCTGGGCCCGTGAGCCATGGCCACTGAGCCTGCGCGTCCGGAGCCTGTGCTCTGGATGGGAGAGGCCACAACAGTGAGAGGCCCGCGTACCGCAAAAAAAAAAAAAAAAAAAAAAAGAAAGGATGAAGTGTAATAATGCTTGGATATTTACAAAGTGATGTGAAGGGATGAGAGTGTTGGAAAATTGAAATCGACCCAAGGGATGTGTGACCTGGTGGTTTTGTTTAGTTTAGTTTGTTTTTTTTTAACTTACATCGCTGAGCCTTTCCCGAGAGCTGCTCCTGTGGAAGCCCTTGGATTCTCCACTGGCACTTTCACTGTCACTGTCCCTGCAGCTGTTCTGCCCTGGCTTGAGCTGAAGGCAGAAGAAAAGAGAAAAAAGAAAAGTGTCAGTGATCTCACACAACTGCTCCTTCACCCCTATTCCTTAAGCCTTGTCAAAAGTGAACAACTGAAGGTCCTAATCTTTAGCATTTTTCTCAGCTTCTGAATAGTACCAGGTAAGCTGCCATAGAAAGAAACATGGAGGGTAGGATAAGTACAACATTTACCATAAAGTGTCAATGTAGGTAAAAGACTGCAGCAGCCCTTCAATAAACACTTGAAAAGTTTAACATAAATCTTGGAGGGTAATCTTTCCTGAGATTTTTCCAATCTAGGTTATACCAAATATGATTTCCCATCTTATTTCCTCTGTCCTCTTCTGGGGAAAAAAAGAAAGAAAAAGAGAAAGAAACAACAGGGACTTCCCTGATGGCGCAGCGGTTAAGATTCCCCCTTAACCAACGCAGGGGACACAGGTTCCATCCCTGGTCCGGGAAGATCCCACATGCCGCAGAGCAACTAAGCCTGTGCACCACAACTACTGAGCCTGCACTCTAGAGCCCACGAGCCACAACTACTGAGGCCGTGGGCCTAGAGCCCATGCTCTGCAACAAGAGAAGTCACCGCAATGAGAAGCCCGCGCAACGCAACAAATAGTAGCCCCGGCTCACTGCAACTAGAGATATCCCGCACGCAGCAATGAAGACCCAACGCAGCCAAAAAAATAAATTAAAAAAAAAAAAAAAGAAATGACAAAACAGAATATAAAACAAGGTTTTCTTCTCCTCAGATAAGATGATGAGATTCTGTATATTATCCTTTAGGCACTAGGGAGACAATGATCCTGTTTTTTGAGACAATATTCTAAAGATATTTTAAAATACCAAATTAAGACCTACAGCTTAAGTAAATTAAACCAGCATCCATTCAACAAATATGTATTAAGTACCACATTTGAGCCTGATAGTAAGAGCTAGAGATATGGTGCTTAACCAAATTAAAAACTCTCTGCTCTTACACAAAGCTTACATTTTAGCAGTTTCTACACATTTACTTGGCTCTGATTTTCACGTTCAGGATGTTGTACACATTTAGCCAGATCTGGTTTTACATTCAAAATGAACAAACACACAAAACACAAGAGCAAACCATTAGTCTATACAAGACTATGAGTCAAATTCATATGGACCATTAGTCTATAATGTCATCACCAACCACATTTGCAGAGAACCCAAGCAATGTGAGGTAAGTTACAACACATGGCACCTTTACAATGTTCTCAATCTAGCAAGAGAAAGACAGTGCAAGACAAACAAATATAGTAACACAAGGAAATACATACATCCTAAATGATAACCAAAAAACGAGTCAGTGATGTTAAGAGGAAAGGTGATGTCTGAAGCCTTGGATTTTAAAAGCAGATTGAGCTCATATGGCTGAAAGGGGAGGAAAAGATACTCTTGATGGGAGAAAGTTAGAAAGAAAAGACAGGGAAAGCAACATGCTAGGAAATGATCAGGAGTCTTATCTGAAATAGAGAGCTCTTTTTGGGAGGAAATAGGAAGAAACAGGAGAGAGACGGGTATGGATCAGAGCATGGAAAGTCTCAAGCAAAACACAAGCCCCATATTTCCGGGTAGCAGGGAACTTCAGAGAGCAGAACAGGTGAAAGGTAGCAAACCTTTTGCCTGCAGGTTTTCATGTGACTCTGGGACCATCGGGGAAGATGAACCAAGATGAATGGAGAATGAAGCCAAATCAGCATTCCTTGTACCTTTAATGTGCCTCTTTAAAGACTGCAGTTCAGACCTAACTTTTGGTCATACCATCTAATCAGCTATTGCCAAATCCCCCCTATATAGAGGGCATTGTTTTTTGATTTCAACCTTTCTACAAATCCACTTTTACCACTCTCTTCTAAAATCCCTTTCTCCAGGAAGTCTTCTCTAATGGAAGCAAGAAAAATGATGCTAATTTTACTTTGTATCCTTCTGAGCCCTTAAGTACTTAGTTTCCTCTTAAATTACTGCTAAACCTGCTAATTCTAAATTAATTCAGATGCAAGCTACATGAGCCTTTTCTTATTACTATGGAATAAAAGTTCAGAATATTGTCATTCTCTTCAAGTTTTCATCTTTACACTTGTAATAAAGGGGAATTTAATCTAAAATGAACATCACTTCCTCTCAATTTCCTGAACATGCCATGCCCATTCCTGCCCTACACTTCTTCACACTAGATTTTCTTAATCTGGAATGCTCACTCTCACTTTCTCTGTACTTTTCAGGTCAAGACTTTTTTAAAGCTCAGATATTGTCTCTTCCACTATGGTCTCTGAAGAGCTCTTTCTCTGTATATTTGTTTTTTGACATATGCCTTCAAATTCTAGCAAGCATCTCATTCTTCATTGATAATTATGATAACATTTTCAAGTTTTAAAAGGTCTACGTTAAATATATTTATACTGATGATAAAATCTGTATGTGGAGTTGGCTCTGTAATTCATAAGCAACGTCAGAACTCTTATCTCACTGGATCTCTGAGGTAAGTAGAGGCAGGTAAAGCTAATTCCAATGTATGGATGAAAAAATGTGTAGAGGAAATGTGCTCAGAATTAGGCAAGAGATCTAGGGCTAACCCCATGTCTCCACTGCCTACTGCTGTCTTCATTTTAATTCTTAGTGCTTGTTTAAATGTTTACATTTAACCTGGAGATAATGATTCAGTGGTAGACTAGTATTCTCCACAGAATATACTTTCAATACATCTGTGGTAACCAACCGCATTCACAAAGAAAGAAATCTTATTAGGTAACATTTGAGCAAGAGATGTTTATAGGGACTTCCCTGGTGGCACAGTGGTTAAGAATCTGCCTGCCAATGCAGGGGACACAGGTTCGATCCCTGGTCTGGGAAGAACCCACATGCCGCGGTAAACTAAGCCCGTGCACCACAACTACTGAGCCTGCGCTCTAGAGCCTGCAAGCCACAACTACTAAAACCCACGTGCCCTAGAGCCCACGTTCCGCAACAAGAGAAGCCGCCATAATAAGCCCCACGCACTGCAACGAAGAGTAGACCCCGTTTGCCGCAACTAGAGAAAGCCCGCGCGCAGCAACAAAGACCCAACGCAGCCAAAAAATAAAAAAGAAAATTTTAAATTAAAAAAAAGAAAAATCATTAAAAAAAGAGATGTTTATAAAAACTAAGTCCTCCAACTTCGAAGAGAAATAAACATCTAGGTGGGAATTAACGGTATAAGAGCATCAAGACTTTTTCCTAATGTTCAAGAGGCTTAACAAAATCTGGACTTTGCATTTGGGTCTTTTCCATGTTTCTTCATGGAAGGAAAATGATGACTTCAACAAGGCCCAGCAAGAGACCCCTGTGGCCCTGATGTAAGTTATCTGACTAAATGTTGTTCTAGGCTAAGGGCAAAACCCCAAGAAAAACTGAGAGGAAGCAGCTTTCTAGCCTTGCCTGTGTCCTGCCAGCAAAAGCACTTCAGCGAATTCTCTTTGGAGAGCCTTACATAAAATCCACCCCCACATCACCCCTTTTCTCCTCCAAAGCCAGGCTCAAGTTTAAAGGAAACTTAGGATTTTAAGCTGTCAGACAGCTCAATATTTCAAAGAAATAGACTGACTACAGCAAGTACTAAAGCTAAACCACAAGATATCAGGCAAAGAAGTATTCCTTCCGAATCCCATGAATACATTTAAGACTGGCATTTTCAAGCACATCCAATGGATAATTGGGGTAGCATAACTAACTCAGAAGCTGTAATACTTCACCTGAAATTCCCAGCTATTACCTACAACCAGAGACATTACAAAGGCCAGGTGCTGGCTTAAACATTTAAAGACCTAAGAAAAATCAATCTGCTTGCATTGATTTATCCCAGCATCCATGGCATATGTTATAAGAAAGTTTTTGCTATAAATGATGCAATGAAATTTCTTACTATCCGCCTTTAGGTATTTCAGGACCTCGCTTATTTAAAAATTACTATAGGGCTTCCCTGGTGGCGCAGTGGTTGAGAGTCTGCCTGCCGATGCAGGGGACACAGGTTTGTGCCCCGGTCTGGGAAGATCCCACATGCCGCGGAGCGGCTGGGCCCGTGAGCCATGGCCACTGAGCCTGCGCATCCAGAGCCTGTGCTCCGCAACGGGAGAGGCCACAAGAGTAAGAGGCCCGCGTACCAAAAAAAAAAAATAATAAATAAATAAATAAATAAAAATTACTATAATTCACTCTCTAGTTCCAGACGTTTCTACCCATTAGGATATTATATAGTTTAGGAATTGGAACTAGAACAAAACAAAGTTAAAGGAACCTACCATCTGGCATGAGTGGCAGTAATTCTATCAGTAAGATTATCACCTTTTATAAAATATAAGAAGTCATCTTGTTTTCATTAGATTTCATTGTCAACAATATATTTTCCAAACTCTGAGACTGCATTGTCATTAGAGTTAACTGTTATTAATGGCTAATTAGGAAAATAACGATCCATGGTTTTATCATGGCTGATGAACATGTAAGAAAGTCCCATCATCCTGGACTGAGGGAAGTAAGGTGGAACAATTCTGTGCGCATCTGCTAAGATTTGTTAGCCAGGCTATGCCACTCTTTTCAGCTTGAGTCTGGAGAGTCCCAACAAGATGCTAGATGTTCAGAAGGTGTCATTAACCCTTCAAACAAAACTCACAAAAGGATGAAGTATGGGGAAGAGATACCTATGCCTAGAACTCTAGAGGAATGATGTGAATTATGAACTGCAATGCAGGAGAGCATCCGAAAGTAATCTCTCACCACAGTTTTGGTTCCTCAAAGCAGCATAAATCTTATCTCGGACTGCTGAGTTTTCCTGTAGGGATCTAAATGAACCCTATATAATGTTTCTTAAAGGTGTCAATAAGCACCGAATCTTCTTTTATTCAACAAAATTTTATAATATACCTTCACTAACATCAAAGCAGTAAGTATTTAATCTCATAAAAGTGTTGTTTTATTGTTTCCATATAAAACTGTTCCCAAGTGGAGAAAGTTTCATAGATTGAGTGGCATTTGTACTGTTTTATTGCTTAGGCTTTAAAAGGTATTTCAAAATGCCTTTAAAAGAGGCATTTGTACTGTTTTATTGCTTAGGCTTTAAAAGGTATTGCAGAACCAAAGTAAGTAACTTAATGAAAAGTCTGGACACATCAAAACGAGCTAGTGGGAAATAACTACTATAAGCAAAATTACGAAGTTGAACACAAAAAACGTTTTCTTAAGAAATAAACACTGTACTTTTAAATGTATAATAACAAGTTGTGACAGAAAGATAAAAATTAAATTCTGGAAACTAGGGTAGTGCAAGGAATTTCTGCGAAATTTCTCTGGGATCATAGAATCAGAAGTTATATTGTTATTGTTTTTAATAGTTAGAAAAAGAATTTTAAGGATTTGGTAATCTTAAAGTTAATCACTAAATTTAGATACTAAAAGCATCTGTTTTCTAAGTTACTATTGAATGTAAAAGAATTAAAACATAATCAATAGAGAAATGGAGAAAAAATAAGGGAACTAGCAAGAGAGCAAGCATATGGCTAAGTATATTGATTATAATAACAATAATATACATGGATTAAGCTCCCATTTTTTTAAAAAAGGCAAGGATATCTAGTTTGTATTGGGTAAAACAAACAAAAATGTATTTGTTAGTTATAAAGCACTCCTAAATTTTAAAAGAGAAAAAAGACAAAATATTCTAAATAAATGGCTAAAGTCATACGTCAAAGGTAATCATTTTATAGTGATAAAAGGTATAATCTTTACCTTTTACACTTCTGTTCTTTATATTAAAGTATTAAGATATAAACCTTGATATCCCAATATAGTAACTAAAAAATATCTTAAGTAATAAAGGAAATCAACAGGAGTTGGGAAACTTTAGCATGCTACCTAACAGACAGTAAGAAAACAAAACAACAGAAAGGGACCTGCAGTTAAAGAACTCAGTTTGACTCAGGCAATACATAGTAAATTTGGTAACTTATATAGACCACATCTTCTAGAGCATCCATGGGACATTACCGCAGACTGAAGGTGTAGTAAGCTACAAGAATATCAGACTTTCAAAATTTAGAAACTACATGAACAGCCTTCTTGATGGTAAAAATTAATGACATTTTAAACTGAATACCCATATCACCTAGAGACTTTAAAACAAACTTTCAAGATATTTTTAAAAATTCTCTGCACAATTAGAATTGAGTCAGAGAGACAATGACAAACATACCATCTAAAAATTAAGAAAATGAAAATTATAAATATGTTAGTAAAACATTTTACAAGATCTGTAAATTCTGTGCTAGAGATTAACTCATGTATTTTCTATTAAATTGGAAGTAACAGAAATAAATAGCCTAATTATAGAGAACAAAAAGTAGTACAACAATTAAAAAGCAACTATGGGGAAGATTAGAGGGAGGAGTTTCTAAAGATGAAAACTACATAATGAATTGGAAATTAAAATATTGTACAATTAACAAATTAGAGTAAAGTTGGGAGCAAAACCCACAAATATAAAAGAGACATACTTCTTATATCTCTAGAATAAAAAGATATAAAAAACAAAACCAAAAAAAAATAACGTGATATAACTACATAATAATAATGTGATAATACAATATATAATGTGAAATAATAATATGATTATCATTACAAAAATGTGATAATGAACACATTCTAAATTATAATAATAAACATTATTCTATGGTGGTACTGATGAAAATTATACTAAACTAACTTTAATTTTTTAAAAATTTTAACAAAATTTGATCTAGAGCATGAATAAAAAATATGTAAAGCTAATCTGTGCCCAAATCTGACAATAACAAAACAAAAAGAGAATTATAGGATGATCTTCTTAATTTAAAAAGCTGCAAAATTCTGATGAAATGCAACAAATTCAACGTAACAATAAATTTAAAAATAGTCCACCAGGGACTTCCCTGGTGGTGCAATGGTTAAGAATTCACCTGCCAATGTGGGGGACATGGGTTCGAGCCCTGGTCCAGGAAGATTCCACATGCCATGTAGCAACTAAGCCTGTGCACCACAACTACTGAGGCTGCGCTCTAGAGCCCACAAGCCACAACTACTGAGCCCGTGTGCCACAACTACTGAAGCCCGTGCGCCTAGAGCCCGTGCTCCGCAACAAAACAAGCCACCGCAATGAGAAGCCCGTGCACCACAACGAAGAGTAGCCCCCACTCATCGCAACTAGAGACAGCCCACGTAGCAATGAAGACCCAACACAGCCAAACATAAATTAATTATTTTTTTTAAAAAAGCATCTAATTGACGTATACAAAACACTGCACCCAACAATGGCAGGAGACACATTGAAAAAATAATAATCCACCAAATTCTAACAGAATTTTGCACAGGAATGTTAAGAAGCCGCCAATTTGCAAGTGGGCACAGGGGAGATTTTTGAGGTGACGGCAAAGTTATAAAATTGGAGTATAGTGATGGTTGTACAACTCTATAAATATATTAAAAAACAAACTGTAGACTGATAATGAATAAATTTTATTATATATAACAAATATTTTAATAAAGCAGTTTATTTTAAAAACTAAGAGGTCCCATCAGTTTAATCTTTTACTCCAGAAAGAGGTCCCTAGTTGAACACTTACACGATTAAATCAGGCTAATGAAGCAACAGAACACAACTCCCTTTCTTAAAGTCAACTGTCCATATAAAAATTTAATCATGGGAATAAACAGGGGGCAAGTATCTTGAGTGCCATCTTGGAATCCTGCCTGCACAATAGGTTTACAAAGACAAGAAAAGGAGAAATTGCTTCTTAATCCATGTATCATAAAATCACTCCCATGGGCTTCCCTGGTGGCGCAGTGGTTGAGAGTCCGCCTGCCAATGCAGGGGACACGGGTTCCTGCCCCGGTCCAGGAAGATCCCACATGCTGCGGAGCGGCTGGGCCCGTGAGCCATGGCCGCTGAGCCTGCGTGTCCGGAGCCTGTGCTCCGCAACGGGAGAGGCCACAGCAGTGAGAGGCCCGCGTACCAGAAAAAAAAAAAAAAAAGTCATGATAACATACCTGACTTTTCATTTCCTACAAAAACAGAAGTCTAAACTACAAGGGGGAAAAGAATGCACAAGAATGAGATTAAAGAGAAAAGCGTGTTTGTTTGCCATTCCTTGGGTATGACTGTGAACTGAAAGATAAATCTGTTTTCATATAGGTTCAGAAATCCACACATAATAAATATATGCAATGCAAGAATAATTTGATGAAGGGATGTTTGACTGCTTTGGTATAGTTTCTAGCCTTCTGATAATGAGATTTTGATTATTAAAAAGAGATTGAGACAATATCATTTGGTTAGCAAGGATACACAAATACACAAAGCTTACTTTTTATATTTTTCTATAACAAAAGATGTTTTTGAACAGTGTTTTAAACAGCCTTGCATTCTTTAAAATAACCATTACCCTCAAGCATAAAATATTTTCTGACTTTCGTTTTTCCCATTCTACTATGAAAATATCCAACTGAAGTCTGAGGAGGCAAATATGTAAGATGAGTCTGTCATATCTTGTCATCCTAGAAAGACACTGTCAAAGGGACTTGAGAGCCAAATTTAAGGGGCTCCCACTAACCAAAGATGGGACCATTTGAGTATTAACAGCATAATAACACAATGAACTGAGACACATCAACATGTTTAAATACGGAAGCATTCAATTATATTAAAAGAAAACCAACCAACAAATACCTTATTGATTACCTTTGGAGGACCTCCTGAGAAGAATAAAATTAAGCAAAGAACCAAGCATCAATGGCTACTATCATCATAAAAATAGAGAAAACAAGATAATACATCCCTCCTAATAGAGAACACACCACCACCACCAACCTGCAAAATATAACCTGAATCTGGGTCACCACAGATTATACTACAAGCTTACAGTAAATATAAGGGATAAGAGCACATGTTAAACCACACACCAGGGGATACAATCAGCAAAATCCAGAGATCACCTGATAACCTCAATGAATAAACTGCAAGGTAAATACAGAATAAGAGTAGGAATGAGATAACAAGACATATAAGACATCTCAACCAATTGCCATGTACAGATCTTATTTTAAACCTAATTTGACCAAAGTAACTTAAAAAGTGATGAGACAAACTCAGAAATATGTACATTGACTAGGTATTGGTGATATTAAGGAATTATTGTTTGTATATTTCTTTTAAAGTATATAGAACTTAAAAAAAAATTTTTTTCTGTGAATCCGAAACTTCTAATTTATCCCTCTCCCTGTCCCCTTCCCCTTTGGTAACCACAAGATTATTTTCTATGTCTGTGAGCCTATTTTTGTTTTGTAAATAAGTTCATTTGTATCTTTTTTTTTAGATTCTACATATAAGTGATATCATATGATATTTGTCTTTGTCTGACTGACTTACTTCACTTAGTATGATAATCTCTAGGTCCATCCATGTTGCTGCAAATAGTATTATTTCATTCTTTTTATGGCTGAGTAATATTCCATTGTGTATATATAACACGTCTTCTTTATCCATTCATCTGTCAACGGACACTAAGGTTGCTTCCATGTCTTGGCTGTTGTAAATAGTGCCGCTATGAACACTAGGGTGCATGTTACCTTTTCGAATTAGAGTTTTCATCTTTTCCAGATATATGTCCAGGAGTGGGATTGCTGGGTCGTATGGTAGCTCTGTGTTTAGTTTTTAAGGAGCCTCCATACTGTTCTCCATAGTGGCTGCACCAATTCACATTCCCACCAACACTGTAGGAAGAGTTCCCTTTTCTCCACACCCTATCCAGCATTTACTATTTGTAGACTTTTCTTTTTAATAAATTTATTTGTTTATTTATTTATTTAATTTATTTTTGGCTGCATTGGGCCTTCATCGCTGTGTGCAGGCTTTCTGTAGTTGCAGCAAACGGGGTGCATTGGGCCTTCATTGTGGTGCACAGGCTTCTCATTGCGGTGGCTTCTCCTGTTGCAGAGCATGGGCTCTAGGGTGCGCAGGCTTCAGTAGTTGTGGCGCACAGGCTTAGCTGCTCCACAGCATGTGGGATCTTCCCGGATCAGGGCTCAAACCTGTGTCTCCTGCATTGGCAGGCAGATTCTTAACCACTGTGCCACCAGGGAAGCCCCTATTTGTAGACTTTTTGATGACGGCCATTCTGACTGGTGTGAGGTGATAGATACCTCATGGTAGTTTTGATTTGCATGTCTCTAATAATTAGTAATGTTGAGTAGCTTTTCATCTGTCTGTTGGCCATCTGTATGTCTTCTCTGGAGAAATGTCTATTTAGATCTTCTGCCCAGTTTTTGATTGTTATTTTTCTTTGTTTGTTTGCTTTTTGACATTGATGTCCATGTGTATCTTAATGTCTTAGTTGGCTCAGGCTGCCATAACAAAATACCATAGACTAGTGGCTTAAACAACAGAAATTTTCTCATAGTTCTGGAGGCTAGAAATGTAAGTTCAAGGTTCCAGCACGGTCAGTTTCTGGTGAGAGCTCTCTTCCTGGCTTGTAGACAGCCACCGTCTCTCTGTGTCCTCATATTGGGGGGAGAAAGAGAGTTATCTTTCTAATGACTCTTCTTATAAAGAACATTAATCCTATCAGGACCCTACCCTTATGACCTCATTTAATCTTAATTACTGCCTTACTCCAAATACATTGGGGGCTAGGGCTTAAACATATGAACTTGAATTGGGTTGGGGGGGCAGGGAGGCATAATTCGGGTCATATCACTTAGCAACCTGCATACCATTAGACATCACCAATTACTGACTACTTCATACTAGGCTGCATTACTTGAAGGAGGACAGAAATGAACTTGTCTGGGAAACACTACAGTCAGCTCTTTTGAGAAGCCACGAACATTTTTCAAAGGTGGGATGGGTCCCACATACATATGTTCTAGAATATTTGAGATCCCTGTTTTAGACTAAATTGTGTCCACCCAAAATTCATATATTGAAACCCTAACTTCCATTATTTCAGAATGTGACTGTACCTGGAGACAGGGACTTTAAAAATGTAATTAATTTGAAATGAGCCGTTAGGGTGGGCTCTAATCCAATCTGACTGATGTCCTCGTAAGAGGAGACTGAGACATAGGGAGAGACATCAGATATACACATGCACAGAGAAAAGGCCACGTGAGGACACAGTGAGAAGACAGCCGTCTACAAGGGAAGAAGAGAGGCCCTACAAGAAAGAAAACCTGCCGATACCTTCATCTTGGACATCTAGTGTCCAGAAATGTGAGAAAATTAATTTCTGTTGTTTAGGCCACCCACTCTGTGGCATTTTGTTATGGTAGCCCCAGAAAACTAATGTAAGTCTTTTTTTTAGAGTACAAACATCCTGGTTATTATGTTTCCCACCTTAGAAGAAAAGACAATGAATCAAGACAAAACAAAGAAAGCCAGCTACCTTTTCAAGATCCCTTTACAAAAAATTCTTGAAAACATTTTATTCAGTATCTCTAATTCTTCTCCTCCCATTCTCTGTTTAACCCATTCCAATGAGGCATTTGTCCCCATAGGCCATGAAATTGCTCCTGTTCAGCTCAACAAAAAGGCTATCAGAAGCATTTGCAGATCTCAGGGGTAAGAGACCCAAAAACTGTATGTCTAAGTAGTTAAAAGTCATAAATAGAGCTAATACAGTGTTAAATAAAATATGTCTTATCCTCTGACCTTTCTTACATGAATGTTCATAATGACTCTGAAGGTCAGGTCTTACTTTAGAATTCTGTACTCCTTGAAGTTTCTTGACAGAATGTCAAGTGCAGAAGAACCAGTCCCTGGCTTAGTATCTTTCTTTTCCCGTCTATAGTTCTGTCCCACATCTCAAGAAGCCTCGCCTGCACATGGGATAATATCCCAGCCCAACCTCCAGGCTCCATCCACACCGCCCACTTTACCCAATTCCCACTAGCAGTGCCCCCAATTCAAACCTGGGCATATGCATGGCTCTGGTGCAGTCCTTTTTCAGGCAGATAGACCTAGGAAATAAACTGTGAAAGCCACACTGAGGGTATTTGGGCTATGAATTCGGGAGTTCCAGATACCTAGTAAGCATGGTGTAGAAGGGGAGTGGTGGGCTCCAAGTGGAGGGTGGGGTGGTGGCCCTTTGAACTCTTCTGTTCTGGAAAGGGGCAGGGCTTAAGGAGGGCCAGAGCAGGGCAGAGGGAAAAAGTCTGTCCTGGCTGGATTTAAAGGCAGTACCAGTCATCAATTACCTACCAATGCTAAACCTAGTGGTCACTGTCAGTCCCCATCTTACTGATCTATCTAACAGTTGCATCCGACAAAACTGATCATCCTCAAAGCACTTTGCTTCACTCCTGCTTTGCCTCCTACTTCTCTGGCCACTCATAACACTTCTTAACATTAGTTCCCCAGGGCTCAGTCCTTGGACTTCTTTTTTCTCTCAATACTCACTACCCTTGATGATCTCATCCAGTGTCATGTTTTTAAATACTACCTATGTGCTGATGATGCTTAATTTGCCTCAATGTCTTCCCAAAATTCTAGTCTCCTCAATCCAGCTGCATCTTCCAATTTCACTTAGATGTGAACAGGCATCTCAAACTTACAATGACTAAAGTAATTTTCTCAACGTTTCCCTATTGTGGTTAACAGCAACTTCACCTTTCCAATTGCCTAGGCCAAAATCCTTCCCTCTACGGTTACCACATTGCTCAAAGCTACCATCTTCACTTACCTGGATTAAAACAATACCTTCCTATCTGATCTCCTGCTTGTGCCTTTGCTGTCTATTTCCATGTATCTCTCCCAGGAGCAAGAGTGCTCCTATAAAAAAGTAAGAGTAACGACAAAGGTCATTACAATGGCCTACAAAGTAGCCCCCACTCTGTCTGGTTCCCCCATTGTCTCTCTTGACCTCTTTTTCTACTACTCTCTGCCTTGCTCACTCTCCAACAGTTTTACTGGCCTCGTCACTGTTCCTCAAATAAGCCAGGCTGGCTCCCACCTCAGGGCCTTTGCACTTGCTGTACTCTCTATTCGAAATGTTTAGCCCCCAAAGGCACATGGCTCACAACTGCCCTTCCTCAGATCTTTATTTAAACATCACTTTCTCAGTGAGGACTTCCCAGATCATCCTATTTATGGTTGTAACCCTGCCTCTACTTAACACCGGCTAATTTTTCCTATTTTATTTGTCTTCTGTCTCCTCCAAACTCATTTCCCACCCCAACCACACTGCAAGTAGTTTATAAGGTACATGAGGGACTTCCCTGATGGTGCAGCGGTTAAGAATCTGCCTGCCAACGAAGGGGACACGGGTTCGAGCCCTGGTCCAGGAAGACAGCAAATACCACAGAGCAACTAAGCCCGTGTGCCACAACTACTGAAGCCCGCACGCCTAAAGTCCGTACTGGGCAACAAAGAGAAGCCATGACAATGAGAAGCCGGCACACCGCAACGAAGAGTAGCCCCCGCTCGCCGCAACTAGAGAAAGTCCACGCGCAGCAATGAAGACCCAACACAGCCAAAAAAAAAAAAAAGAAAAAAGGTACGAGTACCAGGATTCTTATCTGTTTTGTTCACTATTACATCTGCAGAATCTAAAACAGTGCCTAGAATTTATTAGATGTTCTATAATTATTTATTTAAACAACCAATATGCATAATCTTTTAAGGCCTGCAACATGTAAGTCAGTCTTTAAAATCTCCCATGAAATGGCCTATGGAGCTGTTAACAAAGAGTGTGACTGGGTCATAAAAATCTAGTCCAGGATTTGCCAATAAGGAGAGCCTCAAAAACTGAGTGGTAATATGAAAAGTGGCATGTGTACTAGTTAACTTATGGCCTCTGTAATTATATAAGCCTTTAGATTCCTTATTCTTCAAAAAGTACTATTGCTGATTTTGTTATTGAAACAGTGATCATATGTAATTTAAGATATTTCAGATAGTCAGGTATAAGATTATAAAATGAAAAGTAGCATATAATTGCAGTTAGTTTAATAAATCTTCATCCTGGCATTTGAAAATTTTAAAAGGACTTGTTCAGCAAAAGGTCAAAAACCACTACCAAGAGAAGTTAATAGCTCTCTTAGTATTATATATGCTTATTGATGAGATTGCCACTTTTAAATAATTTGGTAATATGAAGCATTTAAAAATCCTATTTATTTTACCTTCTAACAAATGCTTTTAAAATAAAAAAAATATTTTCTTATTCTTTTGAAGTCAATCCAGCAAATACCTTCTAACATCCCATACAAAGACAGAAATGTTTAAACCTCTGTACTACCAAACACTGATATAATAATAAAAATAATAATAACAACCACCACGATATTTGTAAAAGAAACCCAATTGGTTATAGAAGTAAATATATTCTCCTGAGTAAATTTTTAAATGAGAAGGTACTTTCTAGGTACCTAAAAGTGGTATAAGCTTTGTCATAATAAAAAGTAATCATTTGTATGACCTGCAGTACCAGTGCGCTCCACTGGAAACATGAGCACTAGGTGAATTTTTTTTTTTTTTAACATCTTTATTGGAGTATAATTGCTTTACAATGGTGTGTTAGTTTCTGCTTTACAACAAAGTGAATCAGTTATACATATATATGTTCCCATATCTCTTCCCTCTTGCTTATCCCTCCCTCCCACCCTGCCTATCCCACCCCTCTAGGTGGTCACAAAGCACCGAGCTGATCTCCCTGTGCTATGCGGCTGCTTCCCACTAGCTATCTATTTTACGTTTGGTCGTGTATATATGTCCATGCCACTCTCTCGCTTTGTCACAGCTTACTCTTCCCCCTCCCCACACGTCGTCAAGTCCATTCTCTAGTAGGTCTGTGTCTTTGTCTTTATTCCTGTCTTACCCCTAGGTTCTTCATGACATTTTGTTTTTCTTAAATTCCATATGTATGTGTTAGCATACGGTATTTGTTTTTCTCTTTCTGACTGACTTCACTCTGTATGACAGACTCTAGGTCCATCCACCTCACTACAAATAACTCAATTTCGTTTCTTTTTATGGCTGAGTAATGTTCCATTGTACATATGTGCCACATCTTCTTTATCCATTCATCTGTTGATGGACACTAAGGTTGCTTCCATCTCCTGGCTATTGTAAAGAGAGCTGCAATGAACATTCTGGTACATGACTCTTTTTGAATTATGGCTTTCTCAGGGTATATGCCCAGTAGTGGGATTGCTGTGTCGTACGGTAGTTCTATTTGTAGTTTTTTAAGGAACCTCCATACTGTTCTCCATACTGGCTGTAACAATTTACATTCCCACCTGCAGTGCAAGAGTGTTCCCTTTTCTCCACACCCTCTCCAGCATTTATTGTTTCTAGATTTTTTGATGATGGCCATTCTGACTGGTGTGAGATGATATCTCATTGTAGTTTTGATTTGCATTTCTCTAATGATTCATGATGTTGAGCATTATTTCATGTGTCTGCTGGCAATCTGTATATCTTCTCTGGAGAAATGTCTATTTAGGTCTTCTGCCCAATTTTGGATTGGGTTGTTTGTTTTTTTGATATTGAGCTGCATGAGCTGCTTGTAAATTTTGGAGATTAATCCTCTGTCAGTTGCTTCATTTGCAAATATTTTCTCCCATTCTGAGGGTTGTCTTTTGGTCTTGTTTATGGTTTCCTTTGCTGTGCAAAAGCTTTGAAGTTTCATTAGGTCCCATTTGTTTATTTTTGTTTTTATTTCCATTTCTCTAGGAGGTGGGTCAAAAAGGATCTTGCTGTGATTTATGTCATAGAGTGTTCTGCCTATGTTTTCCTCTAAGAGTTTGATAGTTTCTGGCCTTACATTTAGGTCTTTAATCCATTTTGAGCTTATTATTGTGTATGGTGTTAGGGAGTGTTCTAATCTCATACTTTTACATGTAGCTGTCCAGTTTTCCCAGCACCACTTATTGAAGAGGCTGTCCTTTCTTCACTGTATATTCTTGCCTCCTTTATCAAAGATAAGGTGACCATATGTGCGTGGGTTTATCTCTGGGCTTTCTATCCTGTTCCATTGATCTATATTTCTGTTTTGGTGCCAGTACCATACTGTCTTGATTACTGTAGCTTTGTAGTATAGTCTGAAGTCAGGGAGCCTGATTCCTCCAGCTCTGTTTTTCTTTCTCAAGATTGCTTTGGCTATTCGGGGTCTTTTGTGTTTCCATACAAATTGTGAAATTTTTTGTTCTAGTTCTGTGAAAAATGCCAGGGGTAGTTTGATAGGGATTGCATTGAATCTGTAGATTGCTTTGGGTAGTAGAGTCATTTTCACAATGTTGATTCTTCCAATCCAAGAACATGGTATATCTCTCCATCTATTTGTATCATCTTTAATTTCTTTCATCAGTGTCTTATAATTTTCTGCATAGAGGTCTTTTGTCTCCTTAGGTAGGTTTATTCCTAGATATTTTATTCTTTTTGTTGCAATGGTAAATGGGATTGTTTTCTTAATTTCACTTTCAGATTTTTCATCCTTAGTGTATAGGAATGCCAGAGATTTCTGTGCATTAATTTTGTATCCTGCTACTTTACCAAATTCATTGATTAGCTCTAGTAGTTTTCTGGTAGCATCTTTAGGATTCTCTATGTATAGTATCATGTCATCTGCAAACAGTGACAGCTTTACTTCTTTTCTGATTTGGATTCCTTTTATTTCCTTTTCCTCTCTGATTGCTGTGGCTAAAACTATGTTGAATAGTAGTGGTGAGAGTGGGCAACCTTGTCTTGTTCCTGATCTTAGTGGAAATGGTTTCAGTTTTTCACCATTGGGGATGGTGTTGGCTGTGGGTTTGTCATATATGGCCTTTATTATGTTGACGGAAGTTCCCTCTATGCCTACTTTCTGCAGGGTTTTTATCATAAATGGGTGTTGAATTTTGTCGAAAGCTTTCTCTGCATTTATTGAGATGATCATATGGTTTTTCTCCTTCAATTTGTTAATATGGTGTATCACGTTGATTGATTTGCATACATTGAAGAATCCTTGCATTCCTGGAATAATCCCCACTTGATCATGGCAGCATTAAGTGAATTAACTCTGAAGTTATACAGGGTGATTTTAGCACTGTGCCAAAGAGGTCCCCATACACTACACTGTCCTGCATCACTCATTTGCATCCTTTGCCTGGCCTCTGAGGAACCTGAATTGGAGACTCAAGGTTTACAACAAACTTCACTACAATATAGTGATTTTCACTCGGCTCCGGAAGATTTCAAGTTATGAAGCCTCTCCCATTTTTAACCTGGACAAAATAGACATAGGAAATGGGATAATTCAATTTTGAATGAGTGGCAGGTAAGGTAAAGAAAGCTTACATAGAGAGTCATAAATTTCCCCACTATCAGAAATTTTTGGTCGAAACACATGGCATTTCTCTAAGATGCAGAAATATTCAAATACATAGTTTCCAACTCTTGGCATGATTTTACCTGATTTGCATAAATTAATGAAGAAAGAACCTGACCCCTTGGAAACATAAACTGGAATCCCATGCAAAGGGAGGTGTGTTCTCTCCCTTGGAGATCCACCCATCTGGCAGATAACTAGAGATAAGATGACACTAGCTCATTTTCAGGGTAAGAACTTCAATACACCAGTGTTTGGCTATCAACATGAGGGAAAGGCTAGTAAATGAAGGGTCTGTTCTTGGCTCTTGCAGCTATATTGCTAACATATATTCTCACTGGTACCTAGAATATCTCGTTGGCTCCATGTAACTAAGAAATGAAGCAATTAATGTGCCTACTATAACAGAATATGCAATCTTCATATTATTTCTAAGAATCAGAAAAGCTCTGTAAATTATATTTTATTTCCTAATTTACAGATGGAGAAACCAAACCAGAAAAAGACTAAGTAATCCTAACAAAGTCACAAAAAGCAGAAAACAGCAGAGGCAGGACTAGAACCAACACCAGCCTGACTCGATAAGGACTAGCCCTCAGTCGTCAGACAGAGCCAGTGGAGCATAGAAAGAACAACATGTCCTTAGAAATTTCAGCTTCCCTTCATCCCTCCAAATGTATAAAATCTCCCTTGATATTGAATATAAAGTCATCAGCAAGTTCTAAGGGAAAACAGCTCTATGACATCCTCATCACACCATGGAAAAAAAGAAACAACTCGTACCACTTAAAAAAATAAAGTGAAAAAGAATACACATAATATATGCACAGCAGGTAGGAAAAAAAAACTACAGCTATTTGGGACAGTGGTGTGTTTTAAAATTCTTTTTCATTTCCACATTCCAAATTCCCTAAACTCTGAACAGATCAAAGTTTTACAGATTATCCCTCAAAAAAAAAGACAAGAAACACAAATTAATAACTATTTAAGCATTCTGTTTCATCATGATAACAAACAGATGGTTTTAATATTCTGGAGGCTAATTCCTGAACAATTAAAAACACAGCAAGACATTAAGATCTAATGAAACATTTTAACTACCAGTATATGCATCTGCCATTAATTCCCACACAGTAAGGTCTTGGATCTCCTCAATCTGTTCTTTATTAAGGAAAGTTTTTCCACTCTGAATTTAGTGAAGTAGAGAATTAACAACTGTTTTCAATCAGCAATCAGCAGGGTATTTCGCCAATGTGTACTGAAACCACGTACACTATCAGACTTAAATTTATTCTTATGATGGCTTTGATGTACACACATTTGCAATTTAAGAACAGATCCAGTTTTCTAATTAGGTGTTTTCTCCCCAAAACCCATGCCACATTAGCCCCTTAATATACAACAGAAACTCTCATTGAGCGGTTTCTAAAAACAGTATATTTGTTTAATAATGCAGCTGACTTTTGACTCAGACTGCCAAAAATATCCCAGACTGCAGCTTCTACCACTGTAACAACATGTAAAGGCAACAATCACAAGAACACTGAAAGACAACTAGACATATCGCATTCTCATATCTGGCAGGTTAAGACAGTTACCAGTTACCATTAAGCTGCTTTCATTTTTATGATTATAATAATACTGTACATATTTGTTTGCTATAATATAACTTCCCCCAAATTGTACACAATTTACCAAATTTAATTCTCACATAAATCTTCTGTGGTAAGCAAAGTAAACTGTAATGTGTCCCCATTACAGACAAAGAAATTAAAGTTCAGAGATGAATGACCCAACCAAAGGCATCTACAGAGGTGGTGGTGAGCAGAGCTACATAATATGATCCTTGGTCCCTGGCTGAATACTGCGTTTATTGTTCTAAGGCAGTGTCTACAATTTGCTGCACTAAGCTATAAGTTCTTCTCACAACAACTGTGAGGCAAACATAATTATTACCATTTTAAGGCAAAGTAAGTGGAGGCATGTTTTAACCCAAGGTTCAACAGATATGAAGAGGCAGACCTAGGGTTCACAGCCAGGCCTTTTATCCTAGGGTGTGTGATTCCACAATATTATGCTATCCTCCAGAGTGTCATTATCATTCATGGGCAATGCAGACATGTTATAACCAACCACAATGTGACCATTCTTCTGGGCAAATAACAACATTTTGTTATTTAGTGACCAAATATTTCAGGGTGAGCAATTAGCAAATCAGCTATAAATAATTATTCTGATATCTTTGTAATGGAAAAAATTAAGTAAATACCATCACATATCTTGGGGTTCTTTAATTAATTAATTTATTGATTGATTAATTAACTTATTTTACCGGTCACACCACATGGCATGTGGGATCCTAGTTTTCCTACCAGGCATCAAACCTGTGCCCCCTGCAGTGGAAGCACGGAATCTTAACCACTGGACCGCCAGGGCTATCTTGGTTACTTTTATAACTGTGTCTCTCAGTTCTGAACAACTAATACATAATCTAATGTACCTGAATCTTAATATATTAAATGTATTAATCTAGGAACTAAATTCTATAAAACTATTTCAAGTTTCCTCACAGAATGACTAATAATCAAAATACGTTTTAATACGGGGTAGGATTGTTTTGGTCACATGAGACCCAGCCAAGCAATTGAGAATACAATTTCATTTACTTCAGCCATGTGAAGTAAGAAACTTAGATTAATTTAATGGTAAGGTTAAAACAATAAACTCTAATCGATAAGCTACTTTTATTTCTTATTCAAAATCTATAGGTATCAAGCAGTTCTTGTCCGGTTTATAGCTTAACTGTTACTCCTAGCTCTGAATTTAGTATAAGATTATCAGAGGGGAAAAAAGTAGCGAAGCATGTAGCCTATACTACTTATCCAGAAAGCTCTGCTAAATTCTAGTGTTCCTGCCTATAATAAATATACACATGCATGTACGCTATAGACTAAATGTTTGCGTCCCGTTCAAATTCATATGTTGAAAGCTAATCCCCAATGGGATGTTATTAGAAGGTGGGGCCTTTGGGAGGTGATTAGGCTATGAGGTGGAGCTCTTATGAGTGGGATCAGTGCCCTTATGAAAGAGATCCCAGAGAGTTCCCTCACTCCTTCTACCGTGTGAGAAAACGGGAAAAGAAGGCTATCTCTGAACCACGAAGTAGGCCCTTAGCAAACACAGAATCTGCCTGCTCCTTGATCTTGGACTTCCCAGCCTCCAGGACTGTGAAAAATCAATTTATGTCGTTTATAAGCCACCCAAGTCTACGATGTTTTGTTATAGCAGCCAAAATGGACTAAGACAATGTACATATATATATACATACACATATACATACGTTATCTAAGCAAAGAAATTACATTCTAAAACTACCTACATAGAGATGCCAGAGAGCTCATAGCTCGTTGTAAAAGGAAATCACCAAAAACACTAAATACGGCGAAGTAAAAAAGTTGTATGCAGCATCTGCTTCATACTTCTTTGCTCCTGTACCATGAAAGCTTAATGATGGCTTTAAACAAAAATGTTATGGATAAATACATAAAGCTACTTTTAAAAATACAAAATAATTGTGGGGTTTTGCCTAGCAATCAAGATAAACATATTTTAAATGTATTATTTGCCAAATACTTAGCCAGAGCAATAATACAGAGAATATTTTTTAGAAGAATAAGAGGGTATATTGTCATAGCAATGACTAGTGATGACATGGGAAGGAAATTCAAGTTGGTAGAGAGAGAAAATATTTTTAGTGAAATGATATTTTATTTCCACAGGGGGGAAAAAAAAAAGAAATCCCTGATGACACATTAAAAAGTCATTATGGATACATATTTACTTACTACCTTTTTAGAAGAAAGATGGGGGGAGGGGTCTGTACCTTTTTTTGGCAGTTCTCATGAAAATTCATAAGCCAGATGGCGTTCAATAAATGTAAAGAGCTAAAGAATTTAGTTTTATAGAAAAACATCAATTAGCATAGGAAAATCAGCAATTAAACAATCATTATACAACATATCAATATTACTAACGAGTAAGCATATACACTAAATTTCTAATGTGAACTCTGTTAGAAACAAATATTTTTGAAGCACTGCTATTTTACTGTGAAAAGTGTATCGGTACTTCATTATAGCTATCTTTGGGTACCTCCTTACTGCCGTATTGTAACAAAGTCCTTTCTGGATCTCCTCAGAAACTACAGTGGTTCCTCAGCAACTGACCTTTGGCCCAAATTCATTTGCTTTTTTTATTCAAATTTTTAAAATTTCTCAACTTTTTCTATACTTGCAATTCAGTTTGGTCGTCTTGAACAAAAGAATGGAACAGCCATTAAAGCTCTCTGCTTCCTGTGGTCACGTCTATGGGGTAATACAATAAAAAGAGATCTATTTGAGCTCCACTCTTAAAGTTCCATCCATAAGGATGTCAGACCAAATCCAAAAAGTACCTAAAGCACAAAGATAATTTGTGTAAAGATGGCTATAACCAAGCATTTTTGAAGATGAAAGACTGCAAATGCAAAAGACATTAAGATTCAAAAGAGTAAGAGGTTCATGAAGTTCAATGAGAGATACAATAAGCACACAGAGGTATTTCTAAAATAATCATGACCAGGAGAAGAGTCACTATCGAAACAAATTTTAACCTTAAGGAATCTTCTTGTTTGAAACTTATGCTTTCTAAAACCCTGGAATACTATTTAAGCATATTTATTCATTGGCCATTTTTTATCGCTTTTCCTCTAACCCCCAACTTTCTGTGACACTTACTTTCAATATGCTTTTCAAAGATAGTTTCAGATGGAATCCAAATCAGAGATATGAATATGTATGCAAGTAACTGAAGGGTGGATACTGCAGAAGAATAAACACTTGTACCAATTATGCCTTTTTATCATTTCTGTTCTAAAAGTTAATAAAACATACTTTTCCACTGCAGTGATTGGAAATTATTACCAGAAGAAAATGTTTTCAGAACCTCACTTTTCTAAAGAGATCTTCAAAATTTAAGTAGACTTGTGATATCCATCCTTTTTATTTAATATTAAATAGGGTCTATAATTGAGACACAACATACTTTTTTTGCCATACAAATGCAAAAGGTCTTCCTAAATGAAACCTTCTGATCTATGTGAAAGAATAAGCTATTTTCTATTTCCTGAAATCCTTGCTATCACTAGAGCAGAGAGAAGACTGCTTGCTGTGAAGCAAGTCCAAGAGAGGCAAGAACAAGAACCCCTGAGTACAGGACCTTAAGCTGAAAAAGGACCCCCACCAGCCAAAGTCAATACTCAAAAACCTGTTACTCCAGTTACCTCTGGAAGAAATTCAATGAGTGAGAAACAGAAAAAAATCAAGGAAGATATTTAGATCCAAGAATTTTAACCTAAGTTGATTTTTCAACCAAAGGAGGGGAAGTTTACCTTTACCTTTAAGCTTTCAATTCTAAAAAAATACTGATTCCACACAGCATTTGGAATTGAATCCACAAGAACTTGTACCAGATTCCCTTTCTTGCCTCCTTCTCCTAATCTCCAAGCTAGATAAGGGAAAGGAAAAAGAGAGAGAGTTTTTAAAAGAAATGTTGATGAGGTTATAGAAACACCCTAGGGTGTGGGGCTTTGTCCATGGACTAAATGGCTAAAAGGTATGATGATGGGTAGGAATTTATAAGTACCAACAATCTGTGGAATTAAAAGAAACACTTCTGGGAACAGGAAAAAGTAGCTTAAAACCTCTGGGTTCACGAGGCCAAGGAAAAATAAAAGACATGGTCTATAACACCAAATACTAAAGAACTGCAAAGGTAAAAAATCATCCCTTTCCTTTTTTTCTTTCTTGAGACAGAAAACCTAGTGAAATTCCAGGCTGTCAACCACTGGTACCCCACAGCTAGCCATGGCAACAGCTGCACAGCTCTGTTGTAATAAACTGGAACAATTTAATAGCTTTTATTGTTCTACAGTGGTGTCTGAACATAGCCACTCTCCCCTCTTAGGACTCCAGGGCCCCGCAAGGGCAGCAATGAGAGAAGATCTCATTTACCTAAAAGCACTTATAAATTTTTAATTTGCTTTAACAAGTAAATTAACAAGTCCCTCATTCAGGCAAGTTTTATGGCTTCTTGCCACTTGGGGAAGGCCGTAAAAGTTTTATAGATAATCTAGAGCTACTGAGACTGCTCATAATAAATTGTCTGTTTCCTGTTATTTTATCAAACCACTGGGCTTCTAATGACTTAAAGTCACAGTTCCCTTATATTCAGGCTTTTTATGAGGCCATATTGATAAACTCCAAAGAATACCTTAAATTATACTGGGCCCCTGCTAACCATTACAAAGTTTTTTTTTTTTATTTTAAATGGGAGTTTACCTTAGCTCACACCCTGCTAATAAATGTTGCAGCGTGTTTTGGAGACACCATGCCCATTGTACATATTATTTAAGATGCTGCCTTAGGCAGAGTTTCCATTAGCAAATACTTTAAGGTAGCTGCAACCTGATCTGTTCTAGGACAGACTCACCAGTAGTTCCACCCACTGGACTGTGGTGCTCTCTAGACTGCTACATTTTCTCCCAGAAGGGAGCAGCCTGATGACTATCTGTACATGCATGGTGAGAGCAGCTAAGCCTCAAATGTGTGGATCAGAGTTCGACCCTGGATTAACATTAAATTTAGCTCTCGGTTACCAGCAAGCCATTCAGACCTGAACGGACTTGAAGTCAGGGTGGCAGGAAGGAAAAGGAGCAAAGGCAAATCTCATTCACTAATTATGGAGTGCCTGTTATCAGCCAGGAATAGGGCTGGCAATGTGTAGAATACAGAGATGAGTTAAGTATTCAAATTGATTGTAAGACACACCACTTATTAACTGCACAGATATACTCAGTATTAGATGTCAATGACAAAGTAAGGAGAAAGAAATATCCTCTCCAATTCAGTCTCTGACCATGTGGAGTTAGTGAAAGTGCTAAGTGCCCAGTCTGCTTTGTGATGACCTTTATATATTACACGTATGCATGCGTACACATAAAAACATGCAAAGTAAAGATCAAAAGGCATGTGCTTTTTCAGTTTAGTCTACCTAGGGAGAATCTCAGGAAAAAGTCACCCACCACCAAGGACAGAATGATCTATGAAGGCCTTTAAACAAAATGATTCAAAAGGCCAAGAGATCACATCACAGTTCACGCAGACACAAAACGCACTGCAGGAAGCACGCTGACTTCTTATATTCATATTGATTTTCCTCCCAGAAAACACAACTTTGCAGATTAGTATCACCCAGTGTAATCTCACATGAAGGTTCGCTGTTTAAATAATGACTATTCTTGTGTGGCTTCGTATTTCTCATTCTTATTTTAATTATACCACTTTATTCAATGCTGCAGAGTATGAACCTCTTGGCCAAGGTGTCAGAACCCAGTCACTGAGAATGCATTCATAATGATTCTTTTCAATTTCACCCGTTTCTAGGGGGAACAAATTCAAGCCAGCAAAGCTTAGTGTCACTGCTGCCACCACAAGACCACATTCTAAGTGGTACATACATGTTGATGCTGGTTATTCCACCTGTAGGGAAACTTCATTTCTATCCTAATTTCAATGTTATACTCCAATTCTTCTACCCGATAGAGGAAAGATCCGATGACTTCCAAGTTCTACATGAACTCAGCACTATCTTTCTTCCGATTTTTTTTCCCGATTTAAGAAAATGGAATATAATTGGTCTCAATAAATGTTATTCCCTCTAGAAAATCTGAATGACAGTGAAAATAATACAATCTCACCCAAGTCTTGTCCTTTACAAAGTACTTCCACATACATGACTTCGTTCAAACTTCATAATCCTATGAAGCATTAGAACTATCTCCAGTTTGCAGATGTAAAACTTTATTCAGAGAGGCTGACTATTTGTCCCAGTTCACGCAGCCAGAAAGAAGCAGACCAGGTCTTAAACCCAAAGTTGTGGAGATACAAGTGAGGAGGGCAATATAAGAATATCTTCAGTAAATACATCAGGCTTATGTATGTCTATAAGTACACATCCTGCGAGAATGCTATCTTGCTGCTCTTAGACCTGTGTGCTAAATTACTATCTAGAGCTAGTGTGGATCAAGTGGCTTTACTCAATTCCATAACCAAACACAGCCAGTTTATTCCTTGTAAACTGCAAACCATTGACTTCAACAGGAATTAGGTGAGGTGCTTTTTTCTTTTAAGAGCCTATCACAGAGTTTAGAGCATTCGAAGATGCTTAATACATTTTTATTGAATTCCAAGCCAATATAAAATTTGTGAGTATACAGTTACATGATTATTTATTTTAGTCTGTCCCTCCAACAGCTGATAAACCACAGTAGAGCAGAGACTGCACGTCTTTTTTCTCACCATTGTATCCCCAGTGCCTAGCATAGCATCTGGCATACAGTAGGTACTCAATAAATGTCTGTTAAATGAATGTACAGCTCAATGCCCACTCATTACCGCTCCTAAAAATATCTCCAAAATAAGATGTGTCAAATCCTCTCATAATGAGCACTATGGAACACCGTCTCTGAATATAAAGAAAAGCATTATTAGGTAGGCTCCAAGAAGTATACAAGGTTTATAAGACTGTTATGTGTGTATGAGTACAAATGTGTGTACGAGTATACACGTCTACAGAGAAAGCCTTAGCCACATAAACACCCACCCACACACACCCTTAATCTATGACCTAATCCTCTCGAGTTTATTGGTGATTGCCTTTCATTAATCAAAAATCATTAAAAAATATTTGCCCAGCCCTCTGGCTTGTCTGTAGCAGTGGCAGGCAGCTTGCCAAATGTTATTTCCACAGAAGTAAATGAGATCATTCCTTGCTTGCACCTAAGTCCTTTAGAATTCAGGAGTTTCTCAGTTCACGATTCAGGTTAATCTTTTCCTTTCTTTAAGAACAGAGCATCCTCTTTGCAGATCTCCCTGAGGGCTTGGTATTTGCAACATCAAACAGAACACACAAACCATTGCACCCACTTCCAAAAGCCTATTATACTGTCAACTGGTTTCCTAACTGCAGCCAAGGGGGAAGGCTTACAGACTCCTAAGCCTTTTTTTTTGGGTGGGGTGGGGTGGGGAAGGGGGACTGCTGGAAAGTATCCATAATTTCTCCAAACTACCACCGCATTTTGTTTCACTAAAGAACACCTAATAAGACGGGCAACATTCCAAGGAGGGGAAAAGCAACTTGAACTCACTAACTATAAATCTCACCCCTCTTTTATTTCTTACTCTCTCTCAAACTTTCACTTGCTGGCAGGCTCTGAGGATGGGGGACTGTCATGCATGGCTACCAGTGAGTCTTTTCCATACTACTTAAGGAATTGTAATAAAATGCAGATCCACAAGAAACAAAGTCCAAAGTAGGGCGAGAGTTGTGGCAGCGCCTTACAGTACTGTATGACTTATGTTTTACTATTCGCTATGGGATGCCTAAGAAGGGCTAGAGTAAAAATGGGGAGGAAAATAGGCATAGACAGGTTTTTAACTTTCAAATCAATCAAGTATGTTCTGCATGTTTCCTTTGCTTCTTTAGAATCAATCCAAAGTAATATAAGCCCAAGGGGAATCTGCGGCTGTCAGCCTGTACCAGCAGGGATTCACCTCCCTAATTGTTAACAGAGTTTGTGCATATCTGTTCCAAAAGGACACCACTAATGGGTCCCAAGTAGGACAAGGCTTCCAAAGCATGCAGTAATATACAAAACAAGCACTCATGGCACACACACAAATATGTATATAAATACATGAATCCCCCTTAGGTTGAACATTAAACCATTTATCTTCTCTAGAGGTCCACATTTTCCTTTTTCCTTCCTGTAAATTTTTCACAGTTGGTTACTACAGGGAAAATGGAAATGTCCTCAAAGGGCTGCATGTCGTAGAAATGGGAATGATGGGAAGACAATGAAAGAGGAGAGCACAGAAGAGAACAATACATGCTTTACCAACAGCTGCACACCTGTGTGTCATGAGTCAAATCACAAAATTCTGTAATTTCCTTCATCTGGTCCCTAATCACCTCTTCCAGGAAGGCTTGACATAGCTGTGAAGCCTTCAACACAGGGAGTACTTCTGTTGAAGCCTTCTAAATAAATTCTGGGTGAAGTCCTCAAAGGCTGTTGAGTTTAGATACTTGACAGAACTTCTATATTCACACGATGACATACTCTATAAACAGCTTACATGTTCTCTGCCACCTGGGTGTTAGCAAGGTCACTTATTTTTGATACAGAATCTCCTGGCCTTCAGCCTAGGCAGCCTAGCAGCTGAAAAGGGGTGACTCACTCCGTGTGAAATGCATTAGACACAGCTCACCTGTACATGCCCTTCGTGTCTCCTCATAATCTCCTTTCTCTCTATTCTGAGTTAATCTTTCAACTTATAAATTGATAAGAAATGCATCCACTGTGGATAATTTCTTCCCTCTAGAGAAGGCTTTTCTCTCATGCAAAGCCTGTCCATAAAAGTGAAGGAAGGAAGACAACTGAGTCATTCATCCTGTTTAAAAAAAAAATTCAACTGACGATGTTGCCTAGGATCCACGGGTGTTACTGAGCCAAGCAGAGATTACCACCCGCAATTTTTGACTTTTGATTTTTATTTAACAACTCATTTGTATAGCCTCAATGAATGGAGGCAGCAGACCTGAAGAGATGTGCAGCTGAAGTTCTATCAAGTTGGAAGGTTATGTCAGCTGCCAAGTCTGGAAATGGAGCCCTGCACAGCAAGAAAATGGTGAGAGATTGGTTACAGCCATAAGTGATTGATCTGTCTGAAAATACAGGCTAGGAATCATGGGATTAATGTTAGTGCTCCAGCTGGGCTGCATTGCTCATTTCCCTCCAGCTCTCTGACAACAAAGACATGCCTCTTTCTCCAGGGACAAGAAATTTTTATTAAAATCTTTGTACAACTTAGAAGCAAAGCATCCTAGAGATTTGGGGAGGAGGGGAGGTACAGCCATTATAAGGAAACCATCCTACAATTTTCGTTTGATCTGGTTTTTATTTCAAGCCAGTCACCAGCCTTCTTCCCATGGCCAAATGTACTTGCCCCTCAGCTCAGCAGACATGGAGAGGGAGCCCCGCTATTGGGATGCTTAGCTGGAGAGAAGTGGATAAGTAAATCGGTGGAGAGCTGCAAGGAAAAATAAAGTGGGAAGGCGTCCAAAACTGCAGCTGTGCTGCCCCATTAAAAAGCTGAAACTCATTCTGCTGTTCGACCTCATGCTTATCACCACATAACTATTCATCAAAGAAATTTCACTGCAATTAATTAAATTATTCCCATGCCTGTGCCACGGAGTCGTTATTCCAGTATCAGCTTTCACTCACACTGTCTTAAGCTCATGTCTGCATGCCAAGTCACTACTCTGGGGTTGTCCAGTCTCAATAAAGCTGGGCTCCTCACCACTCACAGAGGCTATCATTTCTCTTTTTTATTGCCATTTATTTTCCACTAGGATTTTGCTGCCAGTATATTGGCAGGACTTCCAGTATATGGATGTAATGAAATCTACCACAGACACTTAACACAGGGTCAGGATGGAGCGCAGCTCATGTGAAGCTGTAATATAATAAACAAATGCTTTCAGAAGGAGGATTTTATCAGCTCAAAAATAGAATTTGGTATTCTCTGGTACCAAGTGCAGAAAGAGTTGGAGTCATTTGAAAATTCTTGTGATAATTAAGTTTATGGCTGAAGTATGCCTAACATAGGAAATCTGAGCTATAGCAGAGATTCCTTTTCATCTGCCAAAGCCGGTTTACTAAAAAGGAAGAGAATAAAATTGTACTGCTGAAAGTATCATTTTTATACAGCCATCTCCTTAGTCATCGACCTGTAAGGAACGCATTCATATAATTTGAGGGATTTGACTGCTGTTTACAGAACTTTTCTCTGTTATAGATATAGCAAAATATAAGTGAGATTAAAAGAATAACACCCTCTACTTGTTAACCAGCAGATGAATATTTAAGGCTCGTCCCCTTGTATATCACCAGAGCAAATTATAGGACCGGGACAAAGTACACACCTAGAAATATTTCCACTAAATTTTACATTCTAACAAGATGGCAGCCTTCATATAAATACAACACTGGGAAGATACAGATAGCACTTTAGGAAATTTAGTGCTGATGTGACTCAGAACTGAAAAGTAGGTGCTCAGATAATCACCACAGTATCCAGATGGCCAGCCACCATCTCAGGCTTGAGGACCATTTTTTCCTCACCTAACTTCCAAGAATATCAGGAGGTACGTAAGCCGAAAAGGAAAACACGTGATTATAAAAGCAGAGGCTCTAATACACGAGCTTCCTTTAAAACCTCACCAATCCCAGAGCTTAAATGTGAAAACAGTGTTTTGTTCCAAGTGTTGAGACTAGATTCTGTCACTCTAAATATCAAATGCTTGGTAGTAACTTCTATATGGACTATTTGAAAATTTCTTCATTAGTATATTATTAAATTGGACCGTTAGGAAAGGAAACAATCAGGTGAAGATAATCAAAACAGGCTGAAAATTTTCTAGATTTGACAAAAAACTATAAACCCACAAATATAAGAGGGTCAAAGAACCCTGAGCACAAGAAACATAAAGAAAACTACACCAATGTAGATCATAATCAAATTGTTCAAAACGAATAATAGAGAAATTCTTAAAAGCATACAGAAAAAAAAGACACATTATATATAGAGGAAAAAATAAGGATGATAGCTGATTTTGCCATGGAAAACAATGCAATTGAGCAAACAGTGGAATATTTTTAACGTACTGGTAGAAAAAAATTATCAACCCACAATTCAATACACAATTAAAATTTCTCGCAAAAACAAAAGTAAAATGAAGACTTTTTCAAAACTACAAAAGCTGAAAGAACTAATCGCCCCACACCTGCACTATAAGAAATGTTAAAGGATGTCCTTTAGGCAGAAGACAAGTGATAACACAAAAATACAGATCTGTACCAAAGAATGAGGTGCTAGTATAACAACACAGGTAAGTATAAATTTTTTCCTTATTATTTAAGTCCCTTCAGAATATAATTAATTATAAATCAGTAGCAAGGTACTATGGAGTTTATAACACACATAGAAGTAAAAAATATATGAGAACAAGAACATAAAGAAAAGGGAGAAATGGAAATATACTACTGCAAGGTTCTTATGCTACATATGAATTGTGTAACATTACTTGAAGGTAGACTGTGATAAGATATACTATAACCCCTAAAGCAACAACTAAAATAAGAAAACAAGGAGTTACAGCTATTAACCCAAGAAAGGATATAAAATGGAATCATAAAAAATATTCAACTGATTTTAAAAAGTCAGAAGGAAATGAGGAAAAGATGAAAATGTAGAAAAAAATACAGAGAATAAAATATTTAAAGCTAACCATATCAACAATCATACAGAATGTAAATGATCTAAATATCCACAATTAAAAAGGCAAAGATTGTCAGACTCAATAAAAACAAAAAGGACCTAAACACATGCTCTCTATGAGAAACATACTCTACATGTAAAGAAACAAATAGGTTGGTTGGTGGCGCAGTGGTTGAGAGTCCGCCTGCCGATGCAGGGGACACGGGTTTGTGCCCTGGTCTGGGAAGATCCCACATGCTGTGGAGCGGCTGGGCCCGTGAGCCATGGCCGCTGAGCCTGCGTGTCCGGAGCCTGTGCTCTGCAATGGGAGAGGCCACAGCAGTGAGAGGCCTGCATACCGCAAAAAAAAAAAGGAAAAAAAAAAAATGGAAAAGACACACCAAGCTAATACAAATTACAAGAAACTTTAGTAGCTATATTAATATAAGACAAAGTAAGTTTCAGAAGAAAAATGTTTCATAATACTCAGCTCATCAAGAGGACATAAAAATCTTAAATGTTTATACATCTAATAACAAAGCTTGAAAATAAATGAAGCAAAAACTGATAGAGCTAAAAAGAGAAGTAGACAAATATACAAACATACATATTCCAATATCCCTTTTCAAAAACTGATGTAACAAGTAAACAGTCAGAAAGGCTATAGAAGATATGAAGAACACAATCAACAATAATTGGCATTTATAGAACACCCCATTCAACAACAGCAAAATACATTTTTTCCAAGTTCATATGGAAAATTTATCAAGATAGACCATATTCTAGGTTATAAAACAAGTCTTGATAAATATAAAAGGATTCAAGTGATATAAAGTACATTCTCTGACCACAATGGTATCAAAGGGGAAATTAGAAAGTATTTTGATTTGAATGAATGTGAAAACACAGCATATCAAAATTTGTGGGATAAACCTAAAATAGTACTTAAGGAGGAAATATATAGCACTAACTATATTTGAAAAGAAGAAAGGTGTCAGGTCAATGGCTTCAGCTTCTACCATAAGGACCTAGAAAAAGAAGAGCAAATAAAAACAAAAGTAAGAAGAATAGAGGAAATAAGAGCAGAAATCAGTGAAAGAGAAAACTGAAAGACAATAAAGAATATCAATAAAACGAAAAGCTGGTTCTTTGACAAGATCAGTAAAACTGATACCTGTAGCCAGATTAATCAGGGAAAGAAAGCACAGGGGCATGAATTACTAATATGAAAAATTAGAAATGTCACATCAGAGCAGATTCTAAAAATATTCAGCAAACATATAAACAATATATAAAGGAAATATGCACAATTTTATGCCAATAAATTTGAAATGGATGAATCAACTGAAAGATACAAATTGCCAAGGCTCACTCAAGAAGAAATAGTCTTGGGCTTCCCTGGTGGCGCAGTGGTTAAGAATCCGCCTGCCAGTGCAGGGGACACAGGTTCGAGCCCTGGTCTAGGAAGATCCCACATGCCGTGGAGCAACTAAGCCCATGCGCCACAACTAATGAGCCTGCGCTCTAGAGTCCGTGAGCCACAACTACCAAGCCCATGTGCTGCAACTACTGAAGCCCGTGCACCTAGAGCCTGTGCTCCACAAAGGAGAAGCCACCGCGATGAGAAGCCTGCACACTGCAACAAAGAGTAGCCCCCACTTGCTGCAACTAGAGAAAGCTTGCACGCAGCAATGAAAACCCAACACAGCCAAAAGTAAAATAAATAAAGTAAATAAATTTAAAAAAAAGAAGAAATAGTCCTGAACAGTCCTTTATTTATTAAAGAAACTGAATTTGCAGTTAAAAACCTTTCACAGAGAAAACTTAGGTTCAGATGGCTTCACTGATAGATCCTACCAAATATTTAAGAGAAAATTAATATTAATACTACAGAAACTCTTTCCAAAAAAAATGGCATCCTAGAATGCCAGAATTATCCTGATATTAAAACCAAAGTAATTGGAAGAAAACTACGGAATAATAAACATATTCAACAATATACAAAAAGGATAATACATCCTGATGGAGTGGTACTTATCCTAGGAATAAAAGGTTGGTTTAACATTTGAAAATCAATCAGTGAAATTTATCATATTAACAAACTAAAAAAGAAAAAAAAATCATACCATCATTTCAATAGATTCATAAATAACAGCTGACAAAAATCTAGTATCTATTTCTTTTTTTAAATAATTTTTTTTATCTTATTTAATTAAAAAATCAATTTATTGATATGCAAACCAACTGGACCAAACAGGACAAACTGGATCAGACAGGACAGAAGCAATGCTCTAAACAAGCATCAACCATCAACTTAAGAGCTCTGATGTCAACCAGGAGGACACCCAAACACAAGTTTAGCATGGGGGTAAGAGTCTTTATGTCTTCCGGTGAAGGCAAAGCCATTTGGTTGGCACTTTGTAGGAATATCTTTCCACCACGTCGTCATCATAAGGTATGTGCCACGAGTCTCCCGTTGTTTGCACCACGGTGTCATAGATGAGAATATGCTGAAATGTTATTTTTGATCCCGGATGCCTACTAACAATTGCCAGCTGATGTCCCTGCTGCCACTTAAAGAACAGGCGTTGGGTCTTGGCATCAGGCAGACAGGCCTTGTGGTCCCGCATCAGATCTTTTGTGATAAACTTGCAGTGGTCCCCCGAGTGCAGTGTGGCATACAGAAGGAATGGATCGTCCTCTGAGATGTTGTCAGCAAAAAAAAAGCTGGCTTGCTTTTGCACCTTTTCCATATCAACCTTCCTCCACCGGGAATTCTGCTTTAACATATGCTTCCGGCCCAGGACCAGCACTTGAAGATTCTGCTTGGCTAGTTGAGAGACCACATCTAAGAGAACTTGAGATTCACGAGCTTTAGGAAACATTTTGGCAACATTGAGCCCATCAATGACAATATCAAAAGGAGGATGGTATTTTACAAAGTCCTGAAATCTCTTAAGTTCCTGAGGTGTCGTCTTTCTGTACTGGTCACCTCCAGCTATCACATCCCTCATTATTTTTTCCTTGAGAAATTCATACTCTTCTGAACTCAGGTGAATAGACTCTATAGTTTTTCCACAGCCCAAACACTGACCACTTTGCTGGACTGTGGTGAACTGTCCTTTCCAATGTTCTCCAGGAACACTTTCAAACCATGTTTTTATACTGTGTGCAAATGACTCCCCAGGATACAGCTGATTATTTCTTAGATACAAAAGAATGTCTTGCAGTTTGTTTGAATACTGATCACCTTTCATGTCTTTTCCAAAATCAAAGAAGGCTTTTAATGTTTCCAACATAGGAACAATATCATGACCTAACAACTCCTGATACAAATTCCAAGCTACATTTACATCTTGATGAAAGAGGGATCCCTGGATACAGTCATCATAGTTCTTTTTTGAAGGAATCATGACTTTTTTGATGTCTTCTAACAGCAGCAAGGCCTCTCTCCATCTGTCTGTATGGATTAATCCCCGGATGAGAAGAGTGTACGCTCCAGATTCTAAACGCTTGTATCTGTCTTTCATGATTTCATAGACATCAATAATTTCTGATGTCTGCTTATGAAAAACGCAGAGATACAAATACTTGACCAGCAAATCATAGCCTACAATACCATTGTTTTTTGCAGCTACCCAGGCCAGCACAGATTTGGCCACATCGACAGAGCTACGGCATTTAATCATCTGTGAAATGATCCAATTTTCAAAGTTAGCCTTTTCTTTGAAATATTCCTTCAGTTTATCCCACTCCTCTGAATTCAAAGGTTTTGTCGGGAGTTGAAAAATGTTCTTCACAGGTGGCAAGACGTGCTCTTTACTCGGAGGATTCATCTGTGATCTCTTCTTAGCCGCTCCAGCTGCAAACATGTGAGGAGAATCAGCAGAAACTTGCTTACTACTGCCCTCATCTTTTTTCCTGACATATCTGGCTTTGGCAACCAGCAGATTCATTGCTTTGGTATTTTGTGGAGACACCGTTTTAAGAGAAAACCACTTCTCTTGGTTCTTGATGCCATAACAGTCTTTGAGAAAGAGAGAGAGAAAAGAGTGACCTGGGCCTAGCCCAAGGTATGGGTTGCTCTTCCAAAGTTTAGGAAAGCTTCGAATACCAGTGAAATAGAAAGCCATTATGCAGTTAAATCAGCACCAGATTGTGAGAGAGATGTTCAAAAAGCCCCAACTTCTACAGCATAATTAAGGGATTTGAGGGTAGGGGGCGGAGATCGAAGCGCAACTTTCTAAAAGATGATTTTCAGCTTCTCACAGACAAATCAAATGCTTTTGGGGCTAGCAGCAACGAAGCTTAGTTGAGTTCTCTCCATTAAACAAGGATATGGGGACATCCAACCTTGGTCGCAAGTTCCAGGACGAGGGGACCGAGAAGGAATCCTCTGGTGCCTGTTATATTCCAGTCCGCGAACCTATATTTGTGCTTTCTCCTCCCCTTCACTCCTTCTGCGCCTTTAAAATACAGCGTGGTGAAGCTGGAAAGCTGCCTTAAGGAGGCTCCCTCTCCGTTTCTTTCACGTCTGCTCTCCCTGCTGTTAGCGTGATCGCCGTATTCTCCGCAGTGGTTACGGTGATCGATTTGGCCGGGTTAGCCGACTTCCGCCCGCGTCCAAGATGGCGATTCTAGTATCTATTTCTGATAAAACCTCTCAGCAGACAAGAAGTAGAAAGGATCTTCCTCATCTTGATAAAGGGCATCTACAGGAAACATACAGCTAACATACTAAACAATAGTGGAAAACTAAATGTTTTTCACCTAAGATCAGTAAAATGGTAAGGATGTCCACTCTCACCACTTTGTTTTTTTGGAGATTTTTATGTTTTATTTATTGCTGTAATACAAGTGCCTAGAACAAGTGCCTGGCATAGAGAAGATGCCATTAGTGGCTTTGGGGATTTCTGTTTCCTCCTTTTCTTGGGTGACTTAAGGAGTGGGGGAAGGGTGCACAGTCCCTGGTGCCATCTGCTCACATTGACACCCATGGTGATGGCAGCCACTTAGACTGGCACTCTCACCACTTTTATTCAATACTGCACTGAAGACTGTAGACAGTGCAATAAGACAAGAAAACAAAATGACAGCCATCCAGACTGAAAAGAAAGAAGTAAAACTATCTTTATCACAGATGACATTGTCATCTATACAAATGAATCCACAAAACAGCCACTAGCACTAATAAGTGAGTTTATCAAGGTTACAGGATACATGATAAATATATAAAAATCAGTTATATAAAAAAATCAGTTATATATGTATATGCTAGGAATGGAAATTGAAATTAATAAAACAACACCATTTACAACAGAATCAAAAATACATAGGGATAAATCTGGCAAAATGTTAAAGATCTGTACACTGAAAACTACAAAACATTTCTAAGAGAAATTAAAGAAAAACTAAATAAATAAAGAAATATACTATATTCATGAAACAAAAGACTCAATATTGCTAAGATGTCAATTTTTCCCAAATTGATCTACACATTCAATACAATCTAAATCAAAATCCCCATGTGTTTTTTTGAAGAAACTGACAAAGTGATGCTAAAATTCATATGGAAATGAAAAGGACAAAGAATAGCCAAAACAATTTTGAAAAAGAATAAAGTTGGAAGATTAGCATTCCTTGATTTCAAGATACTGTAATCAAGACATGCGGTACTGACATCAAGATAGACCAGGCTTAGGAAATTTTTTTCTGAGAAGGACCAGATAGTAAATATTTTTAGGCTTTGCACACCACATATGGTCTCTGTCACATTTCTTCTTTTCTTCTTCTCTTAATTTCTGTTTAACTCTATATAAAAACAGGCTGTGAGTTGTATTTGTCCCATGGTCCTTAGTTTGGCAACACCAAGATAGACAATCAATGGAACATAATTGAGATTCTAAAATTGGACCCACACATATATAGACAACTGATTTTTGACAAAGATGCAAAAGCAATTCAGTGCAGAAAGCACAGCATTTTCCAGAAATGGTGCTGGAACAATTAGCTTTAAAAAAAAAAAGAAAATGATTTATTATATACATTGCATCATATACAAAACTTAATTCAAAATAGATTAGAGACCTAAATGTAAAACCTAAAACTATAACTCTTCCATGAGAAAGCATAGGAAAAAACCTGCAGCCTTGGATTACAAATGATTTCTTAGATATGACACGAAAAGAATAATCCATTAAAAAATGATAAATTAGAATGCATGAAAATTTAAAACTCTGCTCTTACAAGATATTGTTAAGAAAATAAAAAGACAAGCCACAAACTGGGAGAAAATATGTGCAAATCATATATCTGATGAAGGTCTTGTATCCAGAATAAAGAACCCTCAAAAATAAACAGCCCATTTTTTAAAAAAAATAGGCAAGGGATTTAAATCAAAAGAGACAAAATAGATGACAAGTAAACACATGAAAATGTTTAACATCATCGGTCACTGGGGAAATACAATTCAAAACCACAGTGAGATACCACTATACAACTATTAGAACCGCAAAATGAAAAAGACTGACCATCCCAAGTATTAGAGAGGATATGGAAGCAATGGAACTCTCACACAATGCTGGTAGCTATGTATAATGGTACAACCACTTTAATTACTGTTTGGCATTTTCTTAAAACATTTAACATACACCTACCACATTATCCAGTCATTCCACTCCCAAGAGAAAAAAATGCATGCTCTACTTGTACATAAATATTCAAAATAACAAAAAAATAGAAACAACCCAAATGGCCACCAATAGGTGAATGTATAAACAAACTGTGGTACAGAATGGAATAGTAAGAGCAATAAAAAGAAAGGAACTGTTAATATACACAATGATACAGATAAACCCCAGAGTAATTATGCTACGTGAAAGTAGCCATGCCAAGAAAACAAGAGTACATACTATATGATTTCACTTATGTAAATTTCTAGAAAATGCATACTATTCTCTAGTGACAGAAAGCAATTCAGTGATTGCCTGGAGACAGGGGAGGGTATGGGGGTGGGACTGAAGGTGATAGAGGTAGGAACTGCAAAGGGACGGGAGGAAATTTCTGGGGGTAATGGATATGTTCATTACCTTGATAGTGGTAATGGTCTTATGGGTATATGCATATGTCAAAACTTAACAAATTGTAAAGTCTACATATGAGCAGTTCATTATATGTGAATTATACCTCAATAAAGCTATTAAAAACTAAAGAAAATACAACTGCCTACAATTATACTACATCACTATATGTGAAGTTAATTTGAGCATATATATGTACGCAATATGTGTATAGTCAGGTAACCTGAAAGCCTTGGCCATATGAAATCACCTAGAAAGTATCAAGAAAATATATCATCACCTAATGAGTGGGCCTGAGGCAGAATCATGGAGGCAGAGGTTGGGGGTGGGGGGGGGAAATCAGCATTTTAAAAAGAACCATTAATGAATGATTTCACAAATGAGAGGTTGGTGATTTCATGAAATTTGAGGGAGGAAGGTCAATGGTATTGGAAGACTGAAAGCTCCACGATGTCAAGGAATATATCTGCCTCATTTACTAACGAAGCCCTAGCATCAAGTTACATAATAGACACAGAATAAAATGACCAGTGACTGGATGGATGGGAAATAAGGAAAATCACTAGATTTTATGACTTAGGAATTTACTGATGACCATATATAAAAAATGTTTTAGGGGGCTTCCCTGGTGGCGCAGCAGTTGAGAGTCCGCCTGCCGATGGAGGGGACACGGGTTCGTGCCCCGGTCCGGGAAGATCCCACATGCCGCGGAGCGGCTGGGCCCGTGAGCCATGGCCGCTGAGCCTGCGCGTCCGGAGCCTGTGCTCCGCAACGGGAGAGGCCACAACAGTAAGAGGCCTGCGTACCGCAAAAAAAAAAAAAAATGTTTTAGTAGAGAAGACCAAAGTCAGTCTGCAGTTGGTTAAGGACTGAACAGGAGGCAAAGAGGTGTTCTATTAACAGGAAATTCAAGAAACACAGGACTAAAAGGCCAGCTTTCCCATTCAAAGTTTCCAAGGAGGATTAAAGTTTTTAGATCCACTATATACTGTTCTTGAACTTCAGACACAAATCAGACTGTTTGGCACAATTTCAGTCCTTTGGGAATTCCATCGTTAAAACCAGAAGTAAAGTACTAAAAGTCCAGCTGTATCTATAAATATTTTTAAAACATATGCAACAAGTAAAACCTCCCCTCTTTCCTCTACAGAGACATGTGATCTTAGCCTGACTCCTGCTTTGAATTAGAAATGCTCCTCATTCCCCAACTTAGGGTGATTTTCTAAAGTTTTAAAGATGAATTTCCTTGTAGGAGAGATTACAATAAATCACCCATATACCATAAGATTTAATTTGGAAGTTCCAGGTATTAGCAAATCAACATTGTAGGCACGTAAGTCAACACAGGACTGAAAAGCCATTTTATTTCCACAGTTACATTCTTAGGATTAATAAAATTATTTTTGGAATGGATCTTGGAGGTAGGGAACCATAATGTTAATAATACCTCACCATTTCCCACACAGACACAAAGCAAATGTACAACACAACACCAGACATGTCGACATTTTAAAACACACACACTTACTTTAAAGAAAAACTCACCAAGTTTTTTTCTTTCCTAAGTTAACATTAACTGGCATCAACTGGGATTTCATTTCTTCACATTTACCATTCATTAACAAAACTTGGATGTCCATTTACTAAGTGACTTTCAAAGTTATTAGATCACCTTGCAGTTCTAGTTACAAACTTCAGCAAGCACATTTTGTTTCTAGTTAAAGTAGATTAAACAAAACATTCCTGAACACCGAATCTTAACAGCTGAATGGAAATAACTCTTCTCTTTAAGCAAAAATCTCTCACAAAAATATACTTTTACTTGAGCTGTCTTAGCTGGTTAAATAGAAAGAGAAGACCATTTTGCTTTGAATTTCTAATCCGACTTAAAAAAAAAAAAACCCTTTCTTCATATTACAAGATTTTTCATTTATAATGTTTCCAGAACACTGAATTTATGCTTTTATTGCACTACTTCTCAGAGCAATGCAAAATAAAGGCTAGCCTCCATCCTACCCCCACTCCGTATTCCTCATGGATTAGGCTCTGAGAGAAAACTGCAAATAGAAAAATCCTCAAGCATTTGCTACTTGACATAAATGCTTTGGATAACTAAACTGCCTGCTTTGTGTCCAAAGCTCCTCCTCACTCAACTATCTTTCAGTTCATTGGACTCCAAAGCCTTGATGAGGTTCTAATGATATTTAACACCTCTCTTCAACACCCTCTAATTAGTTATTTTGAATGTGGTACACATGCTTCAAGAACCAATATACACTTTGTCCTTCAAGTGTTCTACAGTAGCTAGCATTCAAAATCCCAACTTCATATTCTGTAACCAGGAAGATTTCCTGTACTGCATTTGATCCTCTTGTCATATTGAAAGCAAAAATGTCACCGTTTACACAAGGTCACCACTCACCTTGATTTCCATTTGGATTTTAAGAGTCTCATGCTCTACAAACTAAGCTAGCCAGACACTGCCCATGTGGATTTTAAACAGTGGTGTGTTGGTAAATGTTTAACAACCAGCAACCTGGAAAAAGATGTATGCGTAATACATTTACATATATTTATTACAAATTTTAGTGATATAAAGGACGTGTACCAATTTATATATAATAACAAAGTACATAATACTCTTTTATTGTAATGTCCAACCAAATAGCCAACTGACTTCACAGAATGCTTCTGTTGTAATGTATGGAACTCCTTTATCTATAGGCAGTCTATGACTGCATTTGAAGAATGAGTATAATTCTCATGTGAAACTCGACTGATATTTTCAAACCAGTAAAATGAAAGGAGAACAAAGAAAAGACATATGTCAGAACTTCATTTGTCAATGAGGCAAATAATGTCTTAGTTGAATTAGATAACAGTTTTAAAATACAGGAAGAATATTTCCTCAACTTTTTGTGTTATCCACAATGAGATGAATAGAGATATAACACACTTTTAAATTTAATCTATATTAATAACATTTTCTCCTTCATTTTTTGAAAGTCTAGATAATCAACAGAACAAGAGATCCAGTCTGGATTTGTACAATTCACCAACTTTTGTGGTGTAAATACTCCAATCATGGCTGATTTCAAGCTACAGAAGTGATGTCACTAAGTGCAGGGTTGGGAAGAGATGGTCAGTAGCACATCATTATGCAGTATTTCTATCACACGATAACCTCAGGACATAGACAGTAGCAAAATAACTAGGAAGTGATGCATTTTGAATATTTATTATAATTAAGTAAATTATATTAAAAGCAAAAACTAAGTTTATATAACTTAATTTCTTTAAAGGCTATGTTTATAACCAGATCAAAAAATTCCTAAAAAATTAACAATTGGTCCTTGTGAGTTGCTAACAAGCTAGTTCCAGTACACCAAATTATGATCCTTTTGTTACAAAAGCAAGCCTCCTGCCTCCCTATCATTAGGAAAATGGTATCTGGGTTCTTCCCACTGGTTGGTAAGGGGTGCATAAAGCTATCAACTCTACAAGTTCATTCACAACCAGGCTGTCCTTGACAGTTATAACTCTGTAGAAGCACAGGCAAACAGAACATTTCTCCAGGCAAAGCTAACCCTGGCACTACTATTCCATGTTTTCTACCAAATGAATCAACCAGTTGAGGGAAAAAAGAAAAAAGAAAAGATATAGTCCTTATGTTAACAGTTATTTTATTTTCTAATATAGATATGTCCCAAAGCTCTCTTAGCTCATACCCACAAAATGCACTGAAAACATGGGAACAGACCAGAGTTTACACAAAGGGGGCACAAAAGTTGTAGAGCAATAATAAAGTCTTCTCAGGACGATAGAGGATGCTTCTTCTTTCTCTACTCCCCTCTCTCACTTCCTTTTTTCTTCACCTTCCCCTTCCTCCCTGTCTCTTCCCTCCTTTCCTTACTGGAGAAGCTGGGGTAAGTTGATTAGTAGGAGAGATTCATCCTCTGTATCTTTGCCGCTCTTCCACCCTTTCAGAAGTTAGTATCCATAAAGACACAAAACAGCGCTGAAAATGAAGACATACGGTAGGGAGAGCAGGTGGACACAAAATAAGAAGAAAACACTGCCTTGAAAAACAAACTTTACTTCATTAGGCTGAGTAAAGACTAACCAGAGTCTACCAAAGCAAACAGCTGAACATTCACTGATGATCCACCATATGCCCGACCCTGAGTACAGGGATGGGAAATGCAGTGATAAATGGGCCATGATCCCTGACCACTTGCCCAAGTACAAAACATCAAAGAGTAAGACCTTGGAAGATCCACTGTCAACCTCAGCAATAAATCTTCCAGAATTATAATGACAGCAGATGACTACTTTAGGCATATAATATTCAGAAGAACGGAAAATATATTCCAGACATCCAAAGGTACAGACTATAATTTAGCAGGGAGGCCTGCACAGGAAGCAGTAAAGCAGGAAGTGGGCAATGCAAAGTCATCCACAGGACGTAAAACAATTCTGGTCGGACAGCGCAGCCTGATCGCTTCCATTCCTGGTAAAGTGTTGGCATTTGTATGTGGGTGTCACAGAGAGAAACGAAGGCACAGAGCTGTTCAATCGATATCACCAATTTTTACCAATCCACAGGTACGATTTCTGATAATCTTCCAAGGGCTTTCCTTATGAAACCAGGATCAGTAAAAGAAAGACATGTGGATATGTCTCAATCGTTATTCACTTTAGCTTAACAAACACCTATTTTGTTCCTACTAGGTACAGAGCATCTGTTAGGCTTTGTGAGATAAAAAGGTAAATGTGATGGGGACTCTGACCAATCACACATATAAAGATGACAGGTACAGATACATATGTGGAACATGTACATTCAGCATTTGAACCATATAAACTCAGCAGGGGGCTCAAAACATCTGGGTTTGGGTTCTGCCAATTGCTAGGCCATAGGACACAGGACATTCTCCCTGGGTTTGCTTTATGAACTCTCAGAATTGGAAGTGCCCATAAAAAACACCTCACCCAATTATAAGTCAAAGTTACCATTACCTCACAACATCCCTACAAGGTCAGCAACAGGTGCCTATATTATTCTCAGTGACCTAAGCCCTCCAAATAAAGTCCATCCCTCTTTTGGACAGCTCAAATTGTTAGAAAGTTCTTCCTTATATATTGGATCTGCCTATATCTTTTACCCACTGCTCTTACTTGTGTCTACTGGGAACCTCCAGAATAAGTCCAATCCCTCTTCTACATGACAGCCCTTTAAATAATTGAGGACAGTTATTACATACCCCTTCAGGCTAAATATCTACAGTTCTTGCAACCATTTCTATTAGGACATGATTCTGAGTCCCTTCCAACACCTGGATAACCATCTCTACATGCACCCTAAATTGAATACTCTCCTAGCTTTGTTCAAACAGGCTGCCATCAGACTATGTTTTCACAATCTGTATTTGTACTGTCAAGATGCATTTTTAGCTCTAGATGTAGGATTTCACATCTCTTTTCAATATTTCAGTCTGATAGATTTGAACTATTTTTTCAGCATAAGACCTTTCAGGATCTTGCTCCTGTCAACCAATACAACTGATCTCTCTCTGTATCGGGTTATCCACTTGTCTGATCCACAAGCCAACCCTGACCTCAGTCAAGTCACAAATAAAAATGTTGACAAAACTGAATCAAATGCACAGCCTCATGGCAGGCAAACACAGACAACCTTCACGTTCGCATAACTATTCAACCTGTTATAATTCTGCCTAACTACACTATTACTAACTTCAGACTTCACCATGTCCTCTACAAAGACTTTGTGGAAGACTTTGTAAAATTACTTACAGACATCCAAGTATACATCATTTAAGACATTCTTCTAAAGCAGGGGTCGGCAAACTATGGCCCACAGGCCAAATCAGCCCACTGCCTGTTTTTGTTTTACTGGAATACAGCCATGTCCATCCATTTACATACTGTCTGTGGCTGCTTTGTGCTACAGTGGCAGAACTGACTAGTTCCAACAGAGACTATGCTCCAAAAGCCCTAAAATACTCACTTTCTGCCTCTTTACAGAAAAAAAAGTTTGCCAGTCTCTGGTCTGAAGGAAACAATATAGGCTGGCATAACATTTTAAATGAACCCACAGTGATTCCCAGTGATTACTTTTTTTACTAATTCCTCAGAAAGCATTCATTAGTAATACCTTCTAGAATCTTTTTCTGGGTCTATTTTAAGCTTATTAATCAACAGTTTCTAAAATTCACTTTCTTCTCCCTTATGAAGATCAGAAATATTCAGGTCTTTTCTTCATAGGTATATTAAAGAGACTGAAAAGACACTGTCTTTTGGCAATGAATTCTACGGCAAATATTGGCATACTTAAACCTGAAGTTCATTTTTTTCATATAATATATATAGTTTACATATTCATAGAGTACACTGAATATTGAGAGCCTTTAGCTACAAGGCATGCTGGGGCGTCAACAGCAGGTCAGCAGAGAAATTGGAAAAAGCCAAAAGGAAACATAATCAGGGCCAGAGAGGCCAACTCTGCAGTGGGATATCCCCTCCCAATGAGATCAAAATGCAAAGTCTAAATCTCTAATGAGTTAAACTCAAAAGGACACTGGTTCATTCTTTTAAGGATCCAATATTATTGTAGGGGACATAGGTACAGGAAACAGTTGTCTCTGAGCTGTGTCCATACTTATTGCCAATGGGAAAGCATCCTTTGATGTCTAGGAGGAGGGGAATTATTCTGGATGAAGCTGGAAGTTCCTAAGGAGAAGATAAAGGTAAAATACAGGTCTATTCCCCTTGGCAGAGAGGCTGGCAAAGTTTAGGTGTCAACATCCCAAGGCATTCAAAGAAGAAATCTAAACTTCCTGATGACCAGACACAAGTGGGAATAATTTGGAGGCAAGTCCAGAGATGTCTTTTACAGTACATGGGATGCTGAGCTCAACACAGATTAATTCCAGATAACACCAAAAGAGTGAATTTCTAATATCTGTCAGGATTATCTCTACCTTGGGGACTGGTTAGGCTAAAACTTCCAGGACAGTGTTTATGCTGAGATATTTATAACTTCCAATTAACGACTGATTGTGGCCTCTGGGCCAGCCGCCCCCAGCAGCAAGAAGTCTTTGTCTATTGACCTCAATGTGCTTGCTGTACAAATAGTATCATTTTCTACATGTGTCATGATGAGACAAGAGCTGGGAAGCACTGGATTAAGTAAGGCCAGTAGATAACAGGACTCTGGTATTAGCAGCTGGAAGATGGAACCAGGCAGGGCATGATGGAGTGGAGAAGGGATTTTGGAGTAAATGAGATAATCAGGGTGAGAGAGAAATAAATTAAAAGGATACTTTTCTTGGGCAGGATTATCAAAGAGGAGGACAGAAGGATTCTCCAAGTGAAAGGAATGGTCCAAAAAAAAAAAAGAGGTAGGGTAATATATATATGGCCAGTGTCAACTAAGGACCCCACGACATTAGTGAGGAATATAATAAACACTAAGGCAATTATGTGGGACCCAGTCTCACCCAGATAAAAAGATAACTCCTAAAAGGAAAGACACTGTATGTATAATGAAAAGAGAAAAGAAAACTTCCAGATATCAAAGACTTCCTAACCAGATGGGCAGAAATGCTATAACATAACAGTTTTTGTAACCGCTGCCAATGACTTTTTTCGAGGAAAGCAAGAAACCGCATAAGTCAGCTAAACCATAATTTTACATATTTTGTAGGGACCCATAATATATTCAGTTGACAAACAATTCTGCCAAGTAGCTCTTCTACATGTTGATCATGTCAACAAAATTAATTTGACATTTACAGCTATTTTGAGAATAAAATGCAGTTGCTTAAATTATTCTGTGGAAGCAACATGAGATGGAATTATTCAGTTGACAAAATCTAATTAGGTGTAAATTATTTCAGGTCATATGAATTATAAAACCTTTCACAGATAAGTATTTTAATTCAAAGTGGCTCAAAGTGCTATAGAATATTAATAGGCCCACAGCCTCTTGCAATACTTTTCTGTTTCTGTCTCCGATAATACCACCTATTCCTCAAATATTGCCTACATGTTAGTTCTCATTCTGCCTTCTTGGGCCTACGGTTGTATAAGGGAGAAGGAAGGAGAAGCCTTTTATGCTAGAAACTTTTTACAAGTTAATTTATTTTTCTATTGAGATATAATTCATGTATGATAATACTTCATTTCTTTTTGATAAGTAATACTATTCTCCACTGACAGATGAAGAAACTGAGCCTCAGAGAGATTAAGTAACCCTCCCAATAATACATAACTCATCCATAGCAGAAAACTGGAATATAAATGCAAAGTCAATGAAATCTTCAATATTCAAGGCTTGCTTGTCCTTCCCGAAAACCTAGAAAACAGGAGCCGTGGAGTGAATTCTAGACATCAGATGTAGATATTTAGAGAAGAACCTCAGCAAAGAGCAGAACCCTCTTTGCGACCAAAGATTATGTATGAAATTACAAAAGGAAGCCTACTGGACTCTGAAGGCTAGAACCAAGCCTGGCTACCAGGGAACGAAGAAGGGGAAAATCACCTCTGTCATGAAGTGGCAGTTCTTTTTTTTGTTGTTGTTAATAATTTATGGCTGCATTGGGTCTTCATTGCTGCGCATGCGCTTTCTCTAGTTGTGGCGAGTGGGGGCTATTCTTCGTTGTAGTGCGCGGGCTTCTCATTGTGGTGGCTTCTCATGCTGTGGAGCATGGGCTCTACGTGCACAGGCTTCAGTAGTTGTGGCACGCAGGCTCAGTAGTTGTGGCTCGAGGGCTCTAGAGCATGGGCTTAGTAGTTTTGGCACACAGGCTTACTTGTTCCGCGGCATGGGGGATCTTCCTGGACCAGGGATTGAACCCATGTCCCCTGCATTGGCAGGCGGATTCTTAACCAAAATGGCAGTTCTTAAGACAACAGTTGTGCACGGCCTAAACATCAAGTTCTTATATATACACAGGCACATTCTACCACCTGAAACAATGTGGTCAGGCCCAAGCTGCCCCAAAAGGAGAGAATAACTCAGGCCTCATGCTAGGCCTGCTAGCATTCTCTAGTCCACATTGATTTTTATTCTAGAAAAACAATACTACCATGATCATCTATAACAAGAAAGGAGGGGCTGGTGGGGACCAGGGAGAAAAGATAAGATAGAAAGGAAGGGAAGAAAAGTGAAGTTAAAAAGGGGGAGAAGAAAGCAAGCTAGAAAACCCATTTGTAATCGTAAAATCATGTCCTTGCTTTTGTCAGTGTTCTCTCCCAATTCTATAAGAGTTAAAGGCCGCCAAGTAATAGGGCCTGCAGAGTTTTCCCTTGGGTCACAGCCAAGGCCAGTAACCCTGCTATTAGAGACCTGCCAAGCTTTGTCAATGCAATCTGCTGAATGCCTTGAGTGACAAGCGATCAATATTCTCCACTCTCATGGGTCATCACAGGTGACATAGGCCTAAGTAATAAAACAGCCCTGGCTGCCTCCTCTAACTTAAATGCTTCCCTAGCCACAATATTTCTTTCTTGTCTAAATGCCCCTAGCTAAATTTCTCGTAGATCGAACCATCTGATGGCGATAGAAATTCTGAGGAATTGCAATGTGTCTGAATTGATGCTAGCCAGTGAAAGCTCAGTAGACTGGAGAAATAGGTTCAAATAAATCGAAAATGACTAGCTACAGAGTTGTAATCTGCCAGCATCAGACCCTGTAGCAACAAGCCAATATGAAAAAAAAGCATGCTGACAGCCAACCACCACCAAGTCACCTGCTGAAATGAGAACCCATTTTTTCCCCACTACTGTGTTGATGATAGGCACTTTCTCTGTAACATCTCTGATGGTGGGAGGGGGCAGGGGAAAGAGGCAGGAGTTTCCCATAAGGTAGGGGACACTCAGCATTGTATGCAACCAACTATCATTGTTCCACAGAAATGAGAAAGAGCTCACAAAGGTGGGTTTGGGGGGAGACATGAGAACATGCTGTCTTCTGCGATCACAGATCAGGTACCAGCATCTCCTTCCTCCCTGTTGGCAAAACTGTAAAGAAGGCTCTCTTCCTCCAGTCCTACAGAGAAGCTGTCACAGACAAACAGGAGAGCCAGAAAGTGATGCACTCATCTGTATGAAGACCCAAGGAGTGCTGCTAGTCAGGATTCCCAAAGGTAATTAGATTTATTGGGCAGTGGTTTCAGAGCAGATGATAGAAAGCTCAATTGACAATTTAACCAAAACAGTGAATTTATCATAGACTATTATGTCCGGAAGAGACCAGGAAAGGTCTTAAGCGTTCTTTCTGTCTGCCTCATAGGACTATAGTACTTTAAACAATCCATGCTATTTAAAAAACTTTTAAACTTTTTTTAACTTCACATGCTCAACTGTTAAGGCATTTTTAAAATGTACTTAGTGAATTCCTGCCCCATTTAAATACTTTCTGTTCAAATGTAAATAAATACATATATCCTTGGCACTTATCCAGTATCCCAGGAGTGTCACCAGGCTGACTGCACAGGCACCCCACACGTTCTCATGCTCATCTTCTTACCTTTAGGCAAACATGGCTACAAATAGGCACAGAAGACTAAATTGCTGTCAAAAACCAAAGCTGCCAGGATCAGGTGCCCCCTTGGAAATAACAGGCTGGGTATTTACCCTGCGTGGAGTAAAGGAATAGAAAATGGAGAGGTTCCTAATTTATATTCTTGGTCATAGTGACCTGCTCTCATTTAATTTCTAATTATATTTAGATTATTCTTTATTCTGCATTTTTCTCCCTCTAATTACAGAAATTATCTACATTCCAAAAGCCATGCCAAATGCTTTCCTATTACAACAGGATGGTCCCCAATGATGCTTGAAAAGCTAGTACTGAACCAGCATATTTACTATTTTATACCCTGACACTTATATATTATAATTTGGAAAACAGGCAAAATAAGTAATAAGCCTTCTAAGCTTAAAAACAGATGGCCTTTCATAGAAGTTGACAGAAAACTCTCAAACAGAAAAAGTAGTTGTGATTTTGATTCAAGATTATTGTACCCCACTGATAAGAATAATGAATTTATTATATAGGAAGTAACTATAATAAGCAAGGTCACTTGATATATCTCAAAAAAACAGCCTGGAATGAAGAAGCCTCATGTAGGACAGGATTACTGGGATAGACATATATTGGTAACACTTAATTTAAGCCTGGACAATTAGGATTAATAACAAGGGAAGAATCTGACCTAACTGATCCTACGCTACACAGCTAGATATTAATGGTAGAACTGTGGTCCTAAAAGACCAAGTGATCAATAAATGAATGTGTGAATGCATCTATGAGAGTGTCTCGAACCTTGCTTGGAACACCCTGGGACTCAATAACTCTCACAGACTAATTCCAAAGTAAGGATTATCTGGCTCACATACACCATAAAGGGCAGAGGCTCAGCTCTATCCAAGTAGAGTCAGAGAGTTCTGCTCTGTGTGTGACTCCCTAAACCCCTTTACTGAGGCTAACTTCTGCCTTCCTAACCTCCACAGAGGTCAGGATTCTTGTCAATCGTTCCCTAATCACTTAGGGGCCTTGGTAGTCCTTGGGATCAGCTGGCCACATACTTAAAAGGGCAAAGTGGCTTTACCTAGTTCCCTAATGCTTTAGAAAAACACATGGAAGCATTAAGATGCAAATAACAATGAAATGTCTTAGTGGTAAAAAGAAATCACTAGCCCAGGATGACTACATCAATCCTTCTGGATTACCACTACTTATCGAAAGGTCTCAGACTGAGAAAGCACACTTCTACAAAAGTGCAGATGCCCAAGGCAAAACAAGCAATCACCTGCATTTCATTCTGACATGTTTGAGCATTTCTCTGTGGTTTGTTAAGAACTTCTGCTTTGGTAAAGAGCATGTCAGCCAAAGAACTGATAGAAAGCTAAAGTGATTATATTAATCACCTGGTTGATATGATCGCCTTTCTTCTGTTAAGCCATATGCATTATTAAACCAATATTGTTCATTCACTCTGAAGGTATAGAATGGTATGTGGAGAAGTTGCTGCCACTATGGCTGTAGGGTGTTAGAAGAAATACAGAGTAGCTAATGCAACATCCCTGGAAACAAAATCATGTACGATTATAAAAAGTAATGCATACATTTTGTAGAAAATAAATCTGCTTATGTTCTGTCAATCTGATGATAATCACTACCCACATCTGGGTGCATTTTCTTCTCGTCTTTGATTTATTCTTGTTCTTTCTCTTTTTCTATACATAATTCAAATAATATTGTGTTTGTGTGTGCATGTATTTCTTAATAAACTTTTAATAAAATTAACATTTGTAAATATTTCCCTTGTAGTAAATATTCTTTGAAAGTACCATCTAACCTCCGCATAATATTCCAAAATACAAAAATAACATAAACTATGGCATGATACGGGGTATTTAGATTGCAAGAAGTTTTTCTTCACACCTGATTTGTTATTTCATAACAATGTCCTTGACAAAGAATTAATACATCAAAAGGTGTTAACATTTTGAAGAATCCTGAAAAATAAAAAGGCTTGTGTAAAAGTGACTGTCCCACTGTATTTTTCCCAGCAGTGACTAGTCTCATGTCTACAAATCTTGCTAATTTCATAAGTGGAAAAATTTCCTAAGTTACTTTTAATTGCATTTCTTTAAATATTATTTATATCACATTCTTAGATATAAATTCCCATTTTAGATAATTAATTCCCATCCTCATTCCAAAACAGACTTTATTGACTGGCAGTAAACTGAACTAACTTGGTTGAGAGAAGTTAAATGCCACAAGCCTTGCAAAGAATTATTGTTTTGATGATGATTCTCTTTTGGTTAAAAGGAAGCAGGTGGGAATCCATGGTGAGTTAATCAAACTATTCTTTTAATCTCTTTTTCCCCAGTAAGAAGTTTTCCTTGAAGAAATGAGAAATGACTATCATAAAGTGCTTAAATGGGAAAGATGTGTATCAAATCTGACACCATCCCATAAGGTAAGAAGCCTCCTGATTGACTTTGCATTGACATGGATACTGCCATGCTCTAGAGTGCTTCAGAAGTCTGTAAATAGCTCTCAGGGAAATAAAAAAAAGTGAGTTTCATAAAGTTTAAGAAGAAATAAGAGACTTTAAGATTCTTAAAATTATTCCCTGGGTTACGATCTGGAAACAAAACTTCAGAAATAGGCAGTAAAGGTGATTGTTACACACAGACAAAAGACATCCAGTTTTTATTTGTTTCCTTCATCAAAGATAAACTCAAATATTTGTCTTCCGTTGAGAAAAATGAAAATCAAGACTCTTTTTGCTGGGTAGGAAGAAAGGACTACTCATGTCCAAAATAAAACAGCATATGCTTTAAAATTATCTCTTTTTAAACATAACTTAATAAGTGAAAATTTTGTAATTTATGATCAATCACTATTGAGAAACTAGTCAAAAGTAACTTTAATTGCCTAGGTATGTGCTTCGGAAGTGAAAATTCACAAGACATTCTACATGTGATTCTATACCATGATTTTACAAAAATGCTTTAAAATTATGGCAAAATTATCTATACAGATTTATTTCTTATTATTATAGCATCAACTATTTCTGCAGAATGCAAAGATCTGTCAGCAACATCACTGAAATGCTCAACTGAGCTTAAAAGATTTAATTCCTTCTTAGTCAAAATACAATTCAGAAAAGGATCTGGCTGACAAAGTTTTCAGCCAAGACGACATTTTTTCCTTGGGTTTTGGTAGGCAAAAGATAAATTAGACCTTCCTTTCATGTTAATGTAATGCACTGGTTTGGCCATTTAATTTTCTTTTTATTTTGGGGGGAAGACAGAGAAATAAAAAATGAAATGTAATACATCACCAAATGTGGCTGGAGGAGAGTTGAGGTTGATAGGAATGGCTGATGAAAGTGGTGGGACAGAATAAGTTTCCCAAAGTGATTGATTTGCCCAGGTGTTATGTTAGGGTGCTCTTTACACACAAACATAAAGAAATGGCCTGACACACATACTTCAAATCTCTGTTCACTCTGTCAATCATTCATTTGTTCAATGATTTGTTTATTCATTCATTCATTTATTGAATAATTAATAAGTACCTACTATTGCTCTGGGCTATAAATATGAATAGAACAAACCCTAAGTTAAATCTTAGAGGCGAAAGAAATGTAACCCACTGACAAAATAATATCTTCTAGCTGGGGAGACAGGAACAGAGGATGAAGCAACTCACGATACTACCAACTAAAGTTCACACGGTTTTGGAGATCTAATAGAGCCATACGTTAGAATTCTAAGCTCCAAGGCAAAATTTCAAAAGGGGACATCCTCCATGCTAGGACCCTTGAAAGATTTTCACCATACATTTTGGAGGTGTGTCTCCTATCCAGGGTTCATCAAATACCATATTTACCCCTTAGGTCTATATGACTAAATTACCCCAAATTACAATTCTGGGTAAAAACAATGACCAGTGCACCAAGCAGTCCCCATTTGGAAGGCAACTGAATAAAGAAAACCTAGGCCTTGGCCCCCAGGAATGATAAACTCTCTAGCAAATAGACAATAGTATTGGTAGTGGTGTGTAGAAAAGATAAACCACTTTCTTTTGTTCCAAGGCCTAAAAGCAGCCATTGTATACTATCTGCTTGCTGGATTTGTGTTGCTTCTATTGCTGTGTTAAAGGAGTTATTTCTGGAGCTGACCCCTGTATAAAAGCTGGGGTGAGCTGAGCTTTTCTGCCTATTAGAGTGAGCAGTAGAGCAAAGGGTAAACCTCTCTGAGTAGATGGGTCAGAGTATACAGACACTGATTCAGGTTTAGCTGACAGTGCCAGGCAAGGCATTTCTAATCTCCCCAGTTAGCACTAAATCAGCATGGTGTACACGAGCCCTTGACAGAGGACAGACAAATGGGACTCACTAAAAGGATAAAGAGCAGCCTGGTGAAGCACAGACACTGAAAACGATCCAAAGCTTTTATTCCTTAAGCTAAAGATGCTTTGCCGAACCCACATCCATTCAGGACAAATCTTGGCTCTTGGCTCTTCTGTAGTAAAATGACGCCTTCTAGTCTGATCCTGAGAAAACAGGCCCATTCCAAGAATTTAGAACTCAGTAATTAAAAGGCATACTCTTGCCTCCCCCTCTATTTTCTATTGCCTGGAGAAGAGAAAAGTCAAAGCTAAAATTAGGAGGCTGCCATCCGAACCATTGCCGTTACCCAGTGCAGGGTAATTCATGGTTTGATTTTCTTCAGGCCCTCCTGACAATCGATCATGCCAAGCCACAGAGCAGAAGAAATACGACCAAGCAGGAACGTGAGCTCTTTTCTGGGCTGTTCTTTTCAAGTTTACAAACATATCCAAAGGGAAGGGAGGAGAGACAAACAAAAACTCTGACAAAATGACCCTTAAAAGGAACACTGCCACTGGTGTGCTGTTAAATAGCTTAGATTTTCCTAACACAATGTATGTGTCATCTTTACAGAGCACCTTTCATTTGTATTGCCCCAAATACTCTACAAAGTGTTATCTAAGAGACACTATGACCCCTGGTTTATCAATGAGGAAACAGGGTGAGAGACCCTAAATAACTTGTCTGTGATCACACAGCCAGAAAGTGAGAAGGCTGGGATCCTAACCTTGCTTAGGGTTAAGACTCCAGTTATCTAGCTATTAATCACTCTGCTATACCAACATAACATCCTGTTAAGTGTGTAAATGGAATTTTTATATATAAAATCCCATTGAAATCCAGCAGAGTAACTTGGTATTTTAAAGACTCCCAGGGTGAACCATTTTGAAGGGGGAAAAAAAATCAGCAGCAATGAGAATAACTACCCTTTGGTTTGTCTTATAAATTCAAATGTTGGGTGACCCTATCTACTGAAAACAAGGCTGATCAGCAAATGCCAAATGTGGTGTGCCTGCCAGTGCCCATCGAGCTTCAGTGGTGATGGTGGGAAAGGGAGCAGTGGGCAGGCTGCCCCAGTGGCAGGCAGTGGGCAGTCCTACACTCCAAGGAGAAGCCTTTAACTGTGTGGACTCTCATACACAAACGAGGTCCAAAGTGCTCTTTTAGCAATTTACAACCCATGCAAATATATCTCGGCTTCACAGTAGAAGCAAGGAATCACAGATCTCCTTAAGAGAGGGAAACTAAGAGTCTCTTATCCTCAGAAAAAGAAGATATTATGCCCACAAATGACCTAACAAGAAAGACTGAAAAGGCTGGTCTGGAAAGTAATACCAGCAGGAAGGGTCTAGGCCCAGGTGTTCTGCCTGCTGATACATAATCCAGTTCCTCTCCAAAGTCTATCGGGTGCACTTGAACAGCTGACCTCTTATCCCAAAACAGCAGAGCAATTTGTCACCAACACAGCACTAATGCGTGAGTCCAAACTTTATTAAATATTACAACAGCAAGCTATTTTACAGATTTCAAGAGCTTAGGTACTTGTTCAGTATGAGAGAGATGGGCTATAACTTAGAAATGTCAAAATGGGGATAAATGTCCCTGTGGAATGATCAAACAACCTTAAGAAATGAAACTGGAACTTGGGAAAAAAAACCAATGTGTATTGGGATGCATATGTCTTATTTCTAAGAAGGTACATAAAATAACTAAATTTGCAGAAGGTTTTCAGGAAAAAAAACAGTAAGAATATTTCAAATGAAAAGTAAAAGCATTTTCTCTCTATAAAAGGAAAGATTGTGAGAGAAATTAGAAAATAAATAACTCTTGAATTCTACCCACAAGCTGGCCCCAAGTTCATAAAATAAATAGCTAATCCATTAGGAAATTTCTTTTGCCAAACCATGATATTAAAGTATTAAGTATTCCATTTCTACATAGTACTTAAGAGAATATCACCTTAAGTATCTTTTATCATGTTTTATTTATGTTATAGTAATACCTTTTCAAACTACTATTATTACAAAAACTACCCACAGTCAGGGGATCACACTTTTTTTTTTGCAAATGTAACGACCTATTTGCGTTATTCATTGGGTCACATTGCCCCGTTCTTGATCTCTGTCTTAAAATCTTAATAGAAAGCTTTAATTAACTTAATATTTTAATGCAAATCTAACATCTCCTACTCCCCTCTCAAGAAAACACTAACCCGTTTAAATTCATGGAAAGAAAATGCTAGAATCAGGAATGAGACCGTTTTGCTCCTGGGGTCGAGGAACAATCATTTATTAAGCACCTTCCATGTATGTCAAGCACTCTGCCAGGTTCTTAACATCTAAGGTTTCATTTTAATACCACACCACTACCAAAAATCATTGTCTTTATTTTACACATAAGCAAGATTCTGTTCTAAGTATTTCCAGTTTCAAACTCCTCTCAACACTGAATTGGAATGGACCCTCAAGAGGTCACCTAGATTGACCATCTGCCTATAACTAAGTGCTAGATTCAGAACGTAGAGATCCATCTAGTTCATTTTACAGATGACAAAAGTGAGGCATCGAGGTGCCAAAGGACAGGCCCAGAATCCTAAGATTTGTTCACGGAAGTCAGAGAGGTGGAAACCCCAGATTCCCATCACTCATGCTCTGCTCTTTACACTAGACCACAGAGCCTCCCCATGGATGCAGGAAGAGGAATAACCTGCCTTAGTTAGGGAGGCTGGGAAATGCAGCAGAGTGAGCAAAGAAGGGGGAGGAGTATAAGGCTGGGGGTGTGGCTTGAGCCTCACTGCTGCCTTCTGGGAGACAATCTATACACCCTGACAGCCTGGCAAAGTTCACAGAGGTCTGAGTTCATAGTAAGAGAAGTCTGCATTGAAGCTTTACTATGCTACTTCTTAAACGATTCTTTTTTTCTCATCTATAAAATAAGACATTGTAATATTACACTTGCTAGAGTTAAGATTACATGAGCTATGTCTGTAAAATAAACATTACAAAGTAAGTGGTCAATAAATAGTAACTATGAGGACAACTCTTCCCCTCACTTTTGCAGCAAAAGCCTTCACTTCCCACTTCCTCAATCCCCAATGCCTTTACATCACTGGTTCTCATTTATAATGGATTTTTGGGCCCCACTCACAGACTTTCTGGGGTTGAGTCTGAGAAACTGCATTTCTAACAAGTTCCCAAATGAAGCTGATGCTGCCATACTTTTGCTTTGATAGTTTTCTCCTCTATTTCCAAAATCTCTCCACTTTGAGAAGCAAAGCTTCCTGCCCACTTAATTTCCCTTATATAATGTTCTATCTAGCAATTCTTTGACTAAGTGAAATTTAAGGCTGTTTGCTCAAATGGAAGAAATGAAGTTTAGCCAAGGTAGATTGTCCAAAAACATTTTGCGGTCTATAACCCCTAGCTCAATATGATTAAAACCTGTGGACAGTTTTATGTTCTGTGGAATTTTACTGTTATGTAAAAAATGATCTTGAATATCAGAACAGAATATACTGCACTGGAAGGCTTCTTATTCCCATTTTATTGGGTTGGCCAAAATGTTTGTTCGTTTTTTCCGTAAGATGGCTCTAGTAGCACTTAGTTGTCTTTAATGTCATTCGAAACAATTTTGTTAGATTGTATTGTGACAGCTGTCATATCAGCGTGCACTTAAAAAATAAACTTATCAAAATTGGTGAATTTTTTGTATTTTAATATTGAGGATGGAAGAAAAAAACACAACATTTTCGGCATATTATGCTTTATTATCTCAAGAAAGGCAAAAACGCAACTGAAACGCAAAAAAAGATTTGTGCAGTGTATGGAGAAGGTGCTGTGACTGATCAAACGTGTCAAAAGTGGTTTGGGAAGTTTCATGCTGGAGATTTCTCGCTGGATGACGCTCCACAGCCGGTTAGACCAGTTGAAGTTGATAGCGATCAAATCGAGACATTAATTGAGAACAATCAACGTTATACCACTCGGGAGATAGCCGACCCACTCAAAATATCCAAATCAAGCGTTGAAAATCATTGGCACCAGCTTGGTTATGTTACTCTCTTTGATGTTTGGGTTCCACATTATTAGTTAAGCAAAAAAACAATACTCTTGACTGTATTTCCGCATGCAATTCTCTACTGAAACGTAACGAAAACATTCCGTTTTTGAAACAAATTGTGACAGGTGATGAAAAGTGTATACTGTACAATAAGGTGGAATGGAAGAAACTGTTGGGCAAGTGAAATGAACCACCACTAACCACACCAAAGGCCGGTCTTCATCCAAAGAAGGTGTTGTCATGTATAGGGTGGGATTGGAAGGGAGTCCTCTATTATGAGCTCCTTCCGGAAAACCAAATGATTAATTCCAACAAGTGCTGCTCCCAATTAGACCAACTGAAAGCAGCACTCGACAAAAAGCATCCAGAATCAGTCCACAGAAAATGCATAATCTTCCATCAGGATAACGCAAGACCGCCTGTCTCTTTGATAACCAGGCAAGAACTGTTAGAGCTTGGCTGGTTCGGTCTTGACAAAATTCTCTTAATGGAAAAAATTTCAATTCTCTGGAAGACTGTAAAAGGCACCCAGAACAGTTCTTTGCTCAAAAAGATAAAAAGTTTTGGAAAGATGGAATTATGAAATTGACTGAAAAATGGCAGAAGGTAGTGAAACAAAGCGGTGAATATGTTGTGCAGTAAAGTTCTTGGTGAAAATGAAAACTGTGTCTTTTATTTTTACTTTAAAACCGAAGGAACTTTTTGGCCAAGCCAATAGTAAGCTCTCATTAACTTGGACCAACAATAGAGAAGGTTAGTCTAAACTGGTGAACAATTATGATGATAAAGTATTAATAAATGTCATTTTATTACTTTTAAATCAATTATCTTGACCTCAGCAAGGTCAAGTGAAGGCTTAAACCAGATGTTTAAGTAACAGAGTAATACTACTCATCAGTCCCCACCTCAAAAATCTGCCATGGCTCCCATGGCCTCAACTAAGGAAATCCATATTCTTTAGCCCAACATTAAAGGCACCAAAAGCACGTTGTCCACAGTGTCCCTACACTTACCACGCAGTTTAGGCAGAAAAGCAAACACATACTGTTCCCATCACAACAGAACGTACCTGCTCCAATCTGTGTCCAAACCAATCCATCCCTCAAGGTTCTACTCAGATGCCACCTCTTTCATACAGCATTTCAACACTCCCAATTCCCAAATTACTCTCACAGTAACTCTATTATATTGAGAAATCTGAAATTAAGAGTAACTCATGTAAATATTAACATCTCCACATAGAAACCTGTACACGGATATTTATAGCAGCTTTTTCATAACTGCCAAAACTTGGAAGCAACTAATATGTCCAGGAGAATGGATAAATAAGACTGTGGTACATCCAGACAATGAAATATTATTCAGCACTAAAAAGAGAAATGAGCTATCAGACCATGAAAATACATGGATGAAACTTAAATGCACATTATTAAATGAAAGAAGCCAATCTGAAAAAGGATATATACCATACAATGCCAACTATATGACATTCTGGAAAAGGCTAGACTATGGACACAGTAACAAGATCAGGAGTTGACAAGGATTGGGAACAGAATGGGGGGCACGAATAGGCAGAGCACAGGAGACTTTTAGGGCAGTGAAACTCTTCTGTGTGATACTACAATGGTAGATTCATGTCATCAAATAGTTTTCAAAAGCCATAGAATATACCATACCAAGAGTGGACCCTAATGTAAACTCTGCCCTTTGGGTGATGATAAAGTATCAATGTAGGTTCGATGATTGTAATAAATGTACACTCTGGTGGGGGATTTTTTTTTTTTTTTTTGCAGTACATGGGCCTCTCACTGTTGTTGCCTCTCCCGTTGTGGAGCACAGGCTCCGGACGCGCAGGCTCAGTGGCCACGGCTCACGGGCCCAGCCGCTCCGCGGCATGTGGGATCTTCCCAGACCGGGGCACAAACCCGTGTCCCCTGCATCAGCAGGCGGACGCTCAACCACTGCGCCACCAGGGAAGCCCTGGTGGGGGATATTGATAATCCTGGAAGCTGTGCATGTGTGGAGGCAAAAGGTATGTGGAAACTCTCTGTACTGTTATCTCAATTTGCTGTGAATCTAAAACTGTTCTAAAAATTAAAGTCTATCAAAAAATGATATATACACACAACCCTTTATATAAAAGGTAACTATCTCTCTATCTACCATAATTACTTTTCTTATTTCATCCAGAACAGTCTCTAACACTATCACCATCATAAGGGTAACTAAGTTTATGCAAGATTCAGTTAACAAGGGAAGACTTTTAAGATAAGAAAGTAGTAAAACGTTGGACTCCAGTTTGTTTAAAAAGAGGAAACCAGCATGAAGCATGTTTCTTCCTGAAGGAAAAATTACAAGTATTTCTTTCTCTTCTGTTTCAAATATCTTTATAGGATTATATGAATTTTTAAAGCTTCTTTCCAATCATCATAGAAATTGACTACAAATGCCTCCTGGAGTTTGCATAATGCTATTTAGGGGGTGGGGGGGGAGGGGTTACATGGAAACCTACTTTTCTTTTAATACTTTCCTGAAAATTTTACCTCAGAATCAAGTTACTGGGTTTTTTTTGTTTTTTGTTTTTAATGAGCCCTCAATGCTACTCTACTGATAGAATGAGGTCATCGATGGTTTTGTAAGACTCCAGACGTGGCAGAGTTTAGAGGACAAAGCCAGACTGGCCCCTACACACAGCTGGTCCTATCAGACATTTAAGCGAATGTTCAGCTTGGCTTTATTACTGGGTTCTTAGAATATATCTCTCAAATCACAAGGTTAAAAAAAAAAAAATCACACTGTACTGAATGGCTTATATTAGTTTCATTAATGTCTGAATTTCAGCAAAATCTTTCATCTGGGAATTCTTCCAAAATATAGGGGGTTGTGTCACTAATAGAAGCCATTCCAATGGAACATGTGTTTCCTTAGCTTTATTCCCATGACTAAATGTCTTTTCAATGTCCTTTTATTTATTATGATTTATTAAGACACAGTCATATCACTCCCTTAACATCAGAACTCCTGAAGTTTTGTTAACTCTTTGGACAGTGGAGAAACTTAGAGGGGAAAGGCTACCAACAACAATAATACAGTGGTAATATTTTGAACACATAGCATGTACCAAGCACTATCTAAGCTCTTTACATGCATTGTCTCCCAAGGACACTTTCCATCTCATGCTAGCAGATGCATTTCATAACATGGCACAGGAGAACAAAAGGGTTTGGGGACCCTGGAGAGCTTTTAGAACAGAAGCAGAAAACAGAGCCTACCATTTGGAGGGTGGACTTTGTGCTTCAGCTTCCTGCCTTTAAAGTGGGAATGAAAATACTTATCCTTCATGAGATATTGTTTGAGAAAATATATGAGATGATGTAGGTAGAGTACCTGAAATTGTAACCAACCCACAGTGGACCCACAGTATTTTTAAGACAATTAAGGACAGAATCTAAAACTTCTAGACACCTTACGGAGTCCCCAATCCTGCCTTAAAAAAAAAACTCCTTTAGCACCCTCCTCCACTCAGGGCCTTCATGCAGACTGTAGGAATCCTCTGCCTAGCTCTATTAATAGCCAACTGACCTAGTCATGACCTAGTCCCCTGGTCTGCCAAATCTACTCCTCACACATCAATATCTTCCTAAATACAGACATGCAACAACTATTCAATGAGCACCTCCCACCTCCCAGCTGTGGTCCTGGGCACTGAAGATACAGCACAGGAGAAGGGAGAGAAAATCCTTACAGTCCAGTAGGGGAGAGACACTGAGAAAGACAGAAACAAGTGCTGAAGGAGAAGTGCTATGAAGGCAGTAAATAGGGTGAAGGTGATGGAGGAGATACACAGGGAAACACCCTCAGAATGATATTTAACCAAAGGATAAGGGTTGAAATACATTGAGGCATGCAAAGAACTGTTTCAGGCTATAAGAACACTTGCAAAGACTCTAAGATGGAAAGGGACTTGGCATATCTGACTAACAGATTCTGTCAATACCCACCTTAAACACCTCCGTGACCAGTGGGGCAAAAACCCATTTAACCTTTCAAGGCAAAAAACTGCTTTTATGTCTAGTGCACTTAGATGACTGACCACAGCTTCCGTCTGAGAACTGGAAAAGCTACAGGTCTCCCCCACACTGGTAACTTATGACTTCAAGCGTTCTCAGTGTAATAGAGTATAATGGTATAGCAAAACAGGACTCTTACAAATGGATAATCATTATCACTGAAGTTATTTGAAGCTTAAAATAAAATCCAGAAAGAGACAAGTGGTATTGCCATCTAAAAGAAAGGAAATAAATTGTATTAGAAAGGAAAGAGGAAGAAGGGGGAGGAGGAAGGGGAGAGTGGAGGAAGAAGGGGAAGAAGCAGAAGAAGAGGAAGAAGGCGAAGAAGAGGAGGAAGAGGAAGAAGCAGAGGAAGGGGAAGAAGGGGGAAAAGGGGAAGAAGCAGAAGAAGGGGAAGAAGCGGAAGAAGCAGAAGAAGGGGAAGAAGAGGGGGAAGAAGGGGAAGAAGGGGAGGAAGGGGAAGAAGGGGAGGAAGGGGAAGAAGGGGGAAAAGGGAAAGAAGCAGAAGAAGGGGAAGAAGCGGAAGAAGCAGGAGAAGGGGAATAAGAGGGGAAAGGGAAGAAGGGGAAGAAGGGGAGGAAGGGGAAGAAGCAGAAGAAGGGCAAGAAGGGGAGGAAGAGAAGGAAGGGGAAGAAGCGGAAGAAGGGGGAAAAGGGGAAGAAGGGGAAGAAGTGGAGGAAGGGGAAAAAGGGGAAGAAGGGGAAGAAGAGGAGGAAGGGGAAGAGGAGGAGAAAGGGGAAGAAGAGGAGGAAGGGGAAGAAGGAGAGGAAGGGGAAGAAGGGGAGGAAGGGGAAGAAGAGGAAGAAGGGGAGGAAGAGGAAGGGAAGAAGGGGAGAGGCAGGAGAGAGGAGGGAAGGAGAATCAAATCAGTGAGATTAGAGCTAAAGAAGGTTCAAGCTAGAAGAAAACTTGAAGAGGCTATTTACTCCCCCTACTTAGAGGTGAGGGCAGAGAAACCTGCAGTCTTACAGTGATTTGATTACAATTAGTCAAGTCTAGGTTTAACATTTTTAAAATCAAATTAATATGCTGTTTTTATTAATTAATTAATTTATTTTTGCTGTGTTGGGTCTTTGTTTCTGTGCGAGGGCTTTCTCTAGTTGCGGCAAGCGGGGGCCGCTTCATCGCGGTGCGCAGGCCTCTCACTATCGCGGCCTCTCGTTGCGGAGCACAGGCTCCAGACGCGCAGGCTCAGTAGTTGTGGCTCACGGGCCTAGTTGCTCCGCGGCACGTGGGATCCTCCCAGACCAGGGCTCAAACCCGTGTCTCCTGCATTAGCAGGCTGATTCTCAACCACTGCGCCACCAGGGAAGCCCTATGATTTTTTTTAATATGACTAATTTTGATACTCTGTGCAAGATTATAGAATGAATTACCAAAGGAAACTTTTTGTGTATTGAGATCTAAGGAATCAGCATGAATTCACCAAAGATATCTTGTCAGAAAAACCTTATTTGTTGGTTTGTTTTTAAAAAGTAGCCCGTGCATCAGGATCTTGTGGTAAACACTGTATCTCTGGCAAGTGCCCAGTCTTGGACCACATTGTGTGGAAGGAAGGAGGACAAGGCAGGCAAGGCTAACTAGGTGAAATACCCTAATAAGTCACACAGATTAATAGGGTTATCGTCAGCCCAACAGCAGCACAGAAAGGTGAGAGAGGACCTGGGAGAAGAGAAGTGAGGAGGAAAGAAAGGCAGGGAGAAAAGGAAGAGAGAGTGGGAAAGAGAACATGGAAGATGCCAAGTAAAGAAGTCGGGAATTTTCGAACAAAAATTTTAAATACCAACTTAAAAAAAAGGGAGGGGGACAACATGTGAAGCGCCTATGCTACCCAAATGGTAGAAAACCAGCCACATGTGACTACAGAAATTTAAAATCGTGAAAAGAAAATAAGACTCAAAATTCAGTTCCTTAGTCACACAGGCCACATATCAAGTGAGTATCGCAGATCCAGGACACTTACACCACTGCAGAAACATCTAGTGGACAGAGCTAGGGAGATATAGACGACTTTCCTTCTGGATTTCATGAGTGCCATAAGTTGCTTGCATTCCATAGAAGATTATTCCTGCTTTCCTTCACTGCAAATTGGGAACACACAGCCACATCACAAAGGCACATACAATTCCTATTTGGCTGACTTTGGCGTCCTTTTGATTATTCGAAAGTACCCAAAATGGTGGCTGCCAAAATGAAGATGAGTTGTGGCTACACAAAGAACACACTGAAATTGCTAATGCCAAAGAAGAGGCACTCTGTGCCTTTAGATTTTACAGCTCGTTATTATTCACTTTGGTACCTGACATGGGGGTAGGGGAGGATGGCTAAAGAGAAAAGCTTTTAATTTAGACAGAAGATTCTTTTAATTACTGCTAACAGAAGGGTCTGGTATGAGCCTCAGGCCCTGAGTTAGATCCTTTGGAACAGAGGACCCTTTAGAGAGAAACATCTCTCCCACCTCAACCCAGGGGGCTGGAATGCGACCACTAAGAGCACCAAAACAAGGTAAAGAAATGTGGACACACGTAGTTAAGAAATGTATCTTGGTGTTATTTATTGTTATCTCTAATTTCTCTTGTTTTGTATTATGAAATATTTATTGATTTTGTGTCCTTAACTGAATTATAATTTTCTGGAAAGCAGAGATTTCTATATCCCTTCAAGCAAATAATAAGTGAGCAATTAATATAGGTGTGCTAGAAAAATCTCAGTCTAGCTATTCTAGGCTCTTTACCTCAAATTCATTTTTCTTGACTATCTTTTTCAGCATGTAGGACTTGGAACAAGCATTGTAGCCTCTAATCCTGGCTGTGACTCAGAACGTTCATACATCTGCCTAAGACCATCGGATTCACAGTATGGAAGCCACTGGGGAATCTTTGAGGAAAACAGTTTGGATAGGACCGTGATAAAAGAAATCAGTTTGCAGAAAGTCTTTAGATGAAGACTTCAGTTACAAGCCTCTCAGAATCTATCCACACACCCGTACACTTCTTGAGTCCTGAACTCAAGGCTTTCCCCTCTACTTCTATTTGACTCCACAGGGTGGGCCTCACACCCAGGTAACTAAGATGCCTTAAGACATCACAGGAAGGAGAGAAACCAGATACACTTAAAAAAAAAATCTTTTGCTTGATGAATAGGTAATTATTTTATTTGAATTACTTCGAATAAGTTAACTAATATGTTGGTAATGGCCATGAGATTGGGTCAAAATTTGAAATCCTAAATGTATGTTTTCTAACAATCTGATGCCATTACAGATCCTGTTTCAATTTAAAAGAGGATTTCCTACCTACCCTGCAGATACTTCAGGTCCTTACAGTCTAGACAATTCTTTGTTCTATTTCTACATCAGAATTAATCTTTACAGGACCTTTATATTAAACATAATACCCATATTTATTCATACATAGAGGAAAAGAAAAATAAGAAGGTTTATCAAATAAGCTAAATTACTCAGTATGCCCTCTCCCTCCTCCAAGTTAAGGAACTAGTCTTTTGCCAAGGAAGTAACCTCAGTATTCGCTTTCAAACCATCTTAGATCATTTAATGTCACTAATGTATTTTATAGAATAAATTCAGTTTTTATAAAAGGGGAATAAAAGAAAAATAATGTATTATATCTTATAAGAGGCAGCATTATATAATAAAAACAATATGACTTTTGGAGCTACACAGGATTCAGTTCAAATCCCAACTCTGTCTCTAATCAACTTTATGACTAGGGCTACAGCTGGCCTATACAGGACCCAGTACAAATTAGAAAAAAGTGCCTCTCTGGGGAAACATAGCTCTTACCTGCTACCTGGGCCAAATGCCCTCATGCAGTGAACAATTTGTTAAACTATATGTGGTAACTCTGTATATATGTGACTTTGGAAAAATCTCTAAGCTTCAGTCACCTCATCTCTAAAATGAATATACTACCATCTGCACCTCATTGGGTTGGAGGGAGGATTAAAGTGGGTAAAAGAGATAAAGCACCCAGCATGGAGCCTGGAGAATTAGGACTGAAGACCCAGGAAATATTAGTTGTCACCTCTATGCTTCTCCCTGGCCAGTCATCTATATGGTCGATACCCCTGGAACTTCCTATTAAGAATGGATTAGACTCCACCATTGAGAGTAATTCATGCATTCCAGGATTAGGCATTGCCTAGGAGCTCTGTAACAGAAGTTGAATGTTGACATAGCACTTGAGTGTTAAAGCCTGCTCTCTGTACAAACCACTGCATTGTACAGTACTAATCGTTTAACCTGTATCTTCTCCATTCCACTTCTTTCTAAATTGATTGCTTGTTGTAACCAAATATTGTAGTATACTACACTAGTGTACGACACTAGTTTTAAATTTCACTTTATAAATTCCATCTGGGAAAGCTTTTAAATCCACTCAATGACTGTAGTGGATAAACAGAAATCTTACCCACATAAACCCCAAACCTAACCACTCCCATGACGTTCAGTCATTTTTACTCTGGGAATAAATCTGAATTCTTTTTTCCTAAATTAAAAACGCATTTTAAAGAAAAGTAGTATTAAACTACTCCATAAACAATAAACCACACTTAAATCTTGGTTGCAATAAGTATCTCCTGCCTACAGCTATTAGATTCCACAAGTGAATTTTTAAGTTTGCCGGCAAAACAGAATATTTATTCTGACAGTGATTTGCTTTCTGTGGCTTCATGTTCTCTTGCTTTTCTTTCTAATACTTGGGGGAGGGGTATCTGTCCAGAAACCTGTAATAGATTTATTCAGGAGACAAGAGCACTATCATAGGTCACCATTTCACCACTGTGAGGTCAGTTTTTGCCTTAGGACAATAATATCAAATGGTGGCACCTTTGCCTCTCTCCTGTTTCCTTAGTGATTGATTAAGGCTGTGAAAATTAGCTTAAAAAATGAGAAAAATTACTTAGCAAGAGTTAAAGATTTGGGGCAGGCATTTTACTCAAAGGCCTGGCCAGCTTTTCAAAATGAACTGTGACATATACATTGCTCAACTAAAGAACCTGTCAGGGACTGGGGGAGGAGCTTGTTATTATTTTATGAATAATCACATTAGTTATTCAAAGTAGACAGGGCAGGTAAAAAGGATCTAAAGTAGCACAGAGAAGATAGATGCATATAAAGTTACCCCAAACTCGAAATCAGCCACTGACATTTAACATATACAGGTCTAGATCCAATATTTCATCCTAACACAACTAGGGCTAGGAGCTGGGAGGCAGTCACACAGGGGCCCAAGAAGGCCAGCTAATGGCAGAGCTGGGGCTGGACCACTTATTTTCACATCACTACCCACCTTATACTCAAGATGGTCACTAAGCCCCACACCTGTAATTTAAAACCTCTTGCTTACACTATAAAACTCGTTTTGCATACTTACAAAACTCTGACGATTATTCATAAAAAGCCTATTTTAAAATTCTATAAAAACAGTTACATTTACCAAAAAATCTTCAATTGGGTCATTTCTCTAGCCCCAAGTTTGTCATTTCTATAAGACAGCATGCTAAATTATCTTCATATAGTTTTCAAGTTTCAGGCAACTTGAAACCTAAAAATAGGATGAAAAGAATTGAGCCAGTGGTAATGTAAACTGGTGTGACTTTTCCAAGAGGCAATTTGATAATATAGGGTTTAAAAAAATAAAGATCTATATTCTCTTTAATCAAAAATATCCTCCCCAAAAGATGAAAAAGACAAGAGTGCTATATTGTTCATCAACGTGTGATTATTTCAGTGAAAAAAATCTGGAACAATCTAAAAGTCCAATAGCAAGGAACTGGTTAAGTAAACTATTTGATGGAATGTTAGTCAATTATCATCTAGCCATTTAACAAATGACTACTTACTGATATTTAAAGATACACAAGATAGTAAGTTACAAAAACCATCAAGAACAGTATGCACAGATTGATCCTTTTTTTTAAATTTTTGTCACATTCTTAAAATGACTCGAAAGATATCACTGGGTGGTGGGATTTGGGATATTTTAAGTTTTCTCCTTTAGTTTATCTGTATAGTCAATTTTCTAGTTGAAAAGTATGGTTTATTATGCTTATAGAGTAGTTTAATACTACTTTTCTTTACAAGAAAGGAATATGTATTGATTTTTCAATAAGAAAAATAGTTTTGATAAATACTTTAGGTTTCATCTTCTTCCTGATTACATTTAACAGACTGAAATTTTGCAGATTATTACATTTTTAAGGTGTAATATACTTCTGAACACTTCCAAAATCACTAATACAACACCTATGGCTCACATACAAATGAATTAATTCAATTAAAAAAACTTTCACCGAGCACCTATCTGCTAAGTGCTCACCCATGGCTGGGGATGGAAAGGTATTTATCTGTCTTTAAGGATTTCACAGTCTATTACAGAGAAGGAGAGAAAGGCAAGCAATAATTACTATATAGTAACAGATAAGTGCTAATGAAAAGAAATATGTAAAAATCTCACAGGCTCAAGGATGGAGCTACTAGCTGGGCTACGGTGGGGAGATGGGATTCAGGGAACAGGTATTAACCAAAGATACAGAGTTTGTTAGGAGGAAAAATAGGGACAAAGCCTTGTAGACATAGGAAACAGCATGTATAATGTAATGAAGACACAGAATAACATGGGAAGTGATGGGGCCAGTAAACTGCTGAGGATACGGGGAATGTACATTTCATGGGAGAGAACAGCAGAACTCTTATAAAGGAGACTAAAGAAAAAAGAAGTAAGGAGAGAAACTATAAAGAGCCTTGAAAGGCATACTTATGTGTTTGGAAATCTTCTGGAAGCACAGTGGAGCAGCAGATGATTTTAATATCATTAGTGAGTTAAGAATGATCTTATCTACCTCCCCAGGCTTCAGCTCCCACCTTTAGACCACGATCCCCTAAGGTATGTGTCTAGCCCAGACATTCTCTCCTGCAATCGTGCAACTAGACGCATATTCCCAACCGTGTATCTAATGGTTTATTTACCACATGCTCATGAAGTCTGATACCTCCCTCAAATTTAAGATGTCCCACATCAAACTTTTAAGCGAATCTTTAAACCTCCTCTACCCTAGAAAATCAAGCCAGAACCATCATCATTCTTCCTTTTTGCTCTCACACCTCCACACTTAAAAAGTTGGAGAGGGCTTTCCCTGGTGGCGCAGTGGTTGAAAGTCCACCTGCCGATGCAGGGGACACGGGTTCGTGCCCCGGTCCAGGAAGATCCCACATGCCGCGGAGTGGCTGGGCCCATGAGCCATGGCCGCTGAGTCTGCGCGTCCGGAGCCTGTGCTCCGCAACGGGAGAGGCCACAACAGTGAGAGGCTCGCATACCGCAAAAAAATAATAATAATAAAAAAAGTTGGAGAATTTGCCTTAAAAATGTTCAAATCTCTCGTTCCTTCATTAAGCACCTAGTCTTTAGTTCAAGCATCTTACCATATCTTGGATAGATACTTCAAACAGTCTTTTAAATGATCTCTCTGCCACTCTACCATCCATACCACAGTGCTGTTGCTATGAGTGATCTCACCAAATAATGAGAAACGACACTCCACTCGCGGGTTTCAAAGCCTCTGAGGGCTCCTTAGTGTCTACCGCTTAAAATGTAAAGTCAAACTCTGTCTCCTGATGAGGTTTTCTTCAGCTTCCTAATTTACTAATAGTTTATATAAGGGAGTTTCTTAATATACTAACACTTGGTTCAGATCTATGTTAAAGCCACCTCATAAGGACAAAGCAGTAGGGTGCAAATAAGTGAAAATATACCAGTAAGCGAGTGTTTCTGTAACGGTGCCATGCTGTGTTAAAACATGTATTCCTTAGTATGTGTCCCCTGTTTACTCATTTTGCCTGGAATATTGTAGGTGTTCTATCAATCTGTTTGTTTGTTCAATCAATTCGTTTTACACACACACACACACACACACACACACATATGACATAGTAATAATACTGTCCTGTGTAAGATTTTTTGGTAAGTTTCTTCTTAAGGACCATCCTCCACCCTAAAAAGATTCTTCCCCGGGGCGGGGGGGGAATCTCATCTATACATTCCATCACAAACATCAATTTCACCATGACAATCTACCAGCATCCCAGATTACCCATAAACTGTTCATTAACATAAGACACTTGTTCTTGAGTGCTGTCTACAGTCTTATCCAGACCACGAGTTTTAATCAACAAAATAAAAACCAATTGACTCTCGGGTTGTTTAGCTCCTTTAAAGAATACATTGGAATGACACATTAAACTTGTTTTTATAAGCACACATACACATTGCCCTGAAATTAAAACAGTTCTAGGGCAACACAGAACAGTTACTCTCTAATACAGGATTATGAGGTTACCATCTCTTTATCAGAAAACAATAAATCTGAAGATAACATCTAAAACCTTATAATTGCTGACCAATATACTTTATGGCAGGGAAATATGATAAAAAGTTACAGTACTACTGAATTTATATCAAGAAGGGAACTGGTTTAATCTATGGTTAGCTCAAGTTTCTTCTTTATAGAGTGTTCTAATTATATGTCCCAATAAATGAGCTCCCTCTTTTGTTCATTTCCTTTCCCATTTTAAGTATTGCTGCTTCTGGGTTTCAAACAATATAGCGGACAGATTTGCTGAAAGCTAACATCTATCATTTGCTTGGGAATAGAGCTTAAGCTTGAATAATCTATCAGAGTTGTACATTTTTTAACAACATGATGATGATATTTATCACTATAATAGCTAACCTTTATATAGTACCCATGTAATATGCGCAAGTTCCAATATACACTTTGTATTTTGTCTTATTTAATATATAGAACTCTTTAAGGTAGATCTGATAGTATTTCCATTTTACAGATGGAAAACTGAGGCTCAGGGAGGATAAACAACTTGCTTCAGATCACACAGACTGGGATTCCAACCTAGAGTCCACTCTTCTTAACCTGGACACCCTATTAGATGGGATCTTTCTATTAACATATTGAATGGAAGGTTTGACAGATAAAAAGGCATATTTCAGCATAGGGCATTCTAGTCAGTATTTCCTCATAAATCTTCAGGCTATAGATAAAGAATCTGTCTAATTTCATTCACATTGTCACCAATTTTGAGTATTAATATGTAATCAGAATGCATGGCATCTCCTTTTAAATGTATAACTTTGAAAGCTTTAGTGAATATACTGGTCTGTTATTCCTCCCATTGGGCAACACAACTTTGAAACAGCAATGACCAATAATAATGTGAGCCAAAAATGCACATATCTGTGATTTTAAGTTTTTTTAGTAGTCATATTTAGAAACTAGGTAAAATTCATTTTAATGATATATTTTATTTAATCTAATGTATCCAAAATATTATTTCAACATGTAATCTGTATAAATTATTTAAGAGATACTGTACGTTCTTATTTTCATATTACACCTCCAAAATCCTGTGTGATTTTTTCAGTTACAACACACATCTCAGTGAAGACTAGCCACTGCTCACATGCTCAAGAGCCACGTGGGGCTAGTGGCTACAGCAGTGACAGCACAGTCCTAGAGCATATAGCCCATTCTGTGGTTAAAGTAAATATGAAAACATGCTTCTTTTCACATATTTCCTTCATAAACTTTTCCCCATGATCGACTGTCTTCTTTAAACTTCAAAAAGAACAAACCTATGTAATGCCTTCAAGATTCCCTGATGATCAAACATTAATTGTTAACTGAATGTGCCCCTAGACAGTACGAAATTCGAATGTGTCCAAGACAGTGGGTTCAGTAACACTTTCCTCAGTTCCTGTCTCACCACCTAAGTGTTCTGTGGGCCAAACAGGAGGTCTGAATAAAGAACTGAGAAGTAAAAATATGTACCTGGGACTTACCTGGTGGCGCAGTAGTTAAGAATCCGCCTGCCAATGCAGGGGACACGGGTTCGAGCCCTGGTCCAGGAAGATCCCACATGCCACAGAGCAATGAAGCCCGTGGACCACAACTACTGAGCCTGTGCTCCAGAGCCCGCGAACCACAACTAATGAGCCCGCGAGCCACAACTACTGAAGCCTGTGCATCTAGAGCCCGCGCTCCGCAACAAGAGAAGCCACCGCAATGAGAAGCCTGCGCACCGCAACAAAGAGTAGCCTCTGCTCGCTGCAACTAGAGAAAGCCGGAGCACAGCAACAAAGACCCAACGCAGCCAAAATAAATAAATAAGTAAATAAATAAATAAGTAAATAAACAAGCTTATTAAAATAATGTACCCACTTCTTGAAAAACATGCTGTGGGTAGGTCAAATTGTCTTTATTTCCAAAGCACAACATTTCTCTATGTAGATACCTACATGGAATGTAGTTTAATCTGGTCATTTCACTCTGACATTTTCTTCAGTTAAAAGTCAATTTCACCCTAAATTCCCAGTCTGGATTTTCTCAGCAGTCAATTTGACTCTATCATCATTAGATGGGTGGGGGAGAGTAGGGTATGGGGAGGACCGGGGCGGGGGCGGGGGGAGGTCCCTGGATAGCAAAGGCTGTTTTTTACCACTCATGCTTCACTTACTCAACAATTAAGTACATGTTAACCCTACCACCCTATAATCTTGAAAATGTGAAAAATTAATTTGAGCAAAAGGTTCCCCCCTACTCTATCTAAGAGTAGGGATAACATCTAGTAAAAACACAATTTAACCTTTGCTGGATTATTCAATTTAGTCAGTAAAAAGCAATCAACTGTTAGTACACTCCCCCCACAATCTCCTCCCCCCACCAAAAAAAAGGCAGAGAGTGGAGGGAGGGAGGGAGAATGTCAAAACAAAAGGCTGTACTAGAAAATTTACAAGGAAAAAGAACAAACATCCTCTTTGGGAATTACTCTAGGCTATGCAGCAAAGAATTATAGCACGTAAACTGAGGTTACATAAACACTCTAATAAAATCCAGGGCTTGATTTATAGAAGCAGCCTGTCTCGGGCTTGCTTCCACAGGGGACCTAGGCCTGGAAACCAGCACAGCTGCCCACCACCTCGCCAGCAGCAGAAGGAAAGGGCTTGCTAGGAGGTGCTGTGCTTTCCAATCAGTGGGGTGTGTGCGGGAGGAGGGAGGGAAACACCACAGATTAATCCTACTCTTTTTAAAGACAGGAAGGGAAGTAATATCCTATTTGTATATCCACTGCCCCAGACTACAGAAGGCTCTCCAGCGCCACCCCGAAGCTCCAATCCCCATCACTACCATAAGCAATAAAATGCAAGGGGAGAGAAGTTGAAAATAAACTGAGTAACCCTCAAATACCCTCAGACATAGAGAAAGAAGTATTAAAATAAAATCAGCTTGATAAATGCAGACTGATATGTATGAAGGTCCCAGTGACAATCAGGCAAGGCTCTGTTTGCTAAACTGGCTCACACAGGTTAATTCATGGAGTTAGAGAACATTTAGGTGATTCCTTTCCCAAACTCTCTCCCACGTGCCCCCACTCCCACCCCCACAAAAGCCCTGACTTCAGCCCTTGCCTCTCTCTAGGGAACGGCATTCCCTTCTTAACGCAGGTTTTGCTTCACCTGTACTGATGATAGGTGCTTCACTAAGGGACCTCAGCAACATTCATTTATCACCACTTTCCCATACATGGCCCTTCATACAAGACAATGGTTAATGGAGAAGCAGCCTTGATGAAAGATGTGCCATAATTATGTTCACTGTTTCTGAAGGAAGGGGAAGGAGAGAGGAAAGAGAGGAAGAAAGCAAGCTGCACGGAGAGACAGGCCTTACAATGTACGATCCTGGCATTTTTAGTGGATAAAGCTAATTCTGCCCTTCAGGGGAGATGTTTTATTTTTATCAGCAGCAAAGAAGTGGGCCTGGCTATGAACCTGCCTCATTCATACATAATAACATCAGAGGTCTTTGATCATTTCTTTCTAAATTAGCCTTGAAAATGAAAAGACAAGTCAGAAAAAGTTTTTTTTAACTTCATTTTCTTAAATTAATTTGATGAATCTAAAGTTCAACTGACTATCATGAAGCATTTTAAACTCTGCAATTTCTGAGAACAGCTATGTCCATATGACCGGAGCGCCATTCTCACATATAAAATAATTCCAAAATGTGTCAGATAATTAGACTGTCCTGTGAGGAGGCTGAAAGTCACACTGCTGCAATGTGTCTCCAAGCAAAACAGGCTGAATTCCATGAGAAGCATCTAGATTTCTATCAGCTGGTTTGTTAGGCGCACCTCACAGCAAATGTGCAACTAGAAAGAACTACAAGACCTCAAATAAACAGCTTCATTTCTGAGTCAATGGCCTTTTACAAGTATTCATAAAGCCTTCATGCATAATACAGAGGTGTCACTGGTGAGCTTGGGCTGAAATAGATTCTTCCAAAGAAACTTCCAGAACAAGACTGTGAAATAGAACTAAACAGTGCCATCTGGTGCGAGAAAAACAGGGAAGAATATTAGCTAGAACTACAAGGCAGCAACTCATTCTAAATCCCTACTTCTATTAGAATTAGTGCTTTACTTTTTTCAGAGAAAGACTCTAGTGTTTCACGCATAATTATATTTTTACACATTGCAAATAATGAGTTTCTTTTTTAATGGAAGCATTATTAAGTTTTCCAACAACCTAAACTATCAGCAATTGAGTTACATAAACTTAAAAACTATTATCATTCCTGGTGCTAGTTTTGATAGGATCTGCCTCATTTGTCTCAATAGATACCTTAAAAATCTTATCAATTCTTTTTATCCTTTGAATTTCTCTTCAGTTTAGCATGCTCCATATTCAATGCATCTCCTCTATCCCTCTTTTCTACAAGAAATAATATTGTTCAAGTAATAATCTTCTAATCTTTATAATTTATGCTCAAGCTTTTAGTGGGGTTTTTTTTTTTTTTCCTTTTCTTTCCTGTTCTTTCTTTTTTTGAAAAGGGTGGCTTCTTGCAGTTTTTAATTCTTTATAGAACGCCTATTCTGTGGGCATTCCAGAAACTCCTAACCACTTGCCAATAACAAACACATTATAATGAAACAGCAATTCCACCAACAATTTACAAGGAGGCCATTATTACGTTAATTTTAATGGGTTATTTTTAACAGAAAATTGCAACTCTGCTAATACCATGAATACTTTATAACACAGTCATTCAAAGAATCCAATAAAATTTCCTAGCTTGCCAAAAATGATGATACCAGTTTACTAACAGGAAAACAAAACCAAACAGATAAAGAAACTAGGGGATCTGGGGAAGAAAATACTACCTCTACAATACCATATCAAAAGACAAGTTTTCTAGATCCGGTTATAAAATAATAATCCATGCCCCAAACTATTTCTGAATATAGAATCACATAATCTTGGGGACAGAAAAGACTCAGAAACCATTTTGAACCAAAGAGGTAGTACATCAACTTCATCTAAAATTTTAAAAAGAGAAAGGTAAACACAAAAAATACACATACATACGAACAACACAAAAATGTCTGCATTTATTTTTCCTCTCTGAATGGAGGTAGCTGATGCAATAAATCCTTTGAGTATACAGAAGAGCTAAAATAAAATGTCCCTGGGCTGGCAGGCATTCTGTCTGAGGTCTTATAATGTAAACTATTACGAATCAACTTGCTGGAATCCATGTGAATGTCACGGTCATAGTACCACCCTTATCATTACTGGAGCTGGGTTGGGGGAGCAGACAGGGAGAGAGAGGGAAATGTTTTGTAAACATGGGAATAAAACAGGGATCTGAGTGAAAACACATAGCTAATCACACCAATATTCTCCTGGTTCAGGCGACCTGGAGACATACTGAGAAATAAATGTATGAGTAGTGAAAAAGAACAAAAATATTTAAATAAGTTTTACAAACAACACGTTTAAAAGAGGAAGAATGAAACCTTTTTATTCCCTTTTCCATAAATCCTTTGCATTTAGGAGCCACACAGAAACTTTTCCTCTTTGGTAGCCTGTAGATGGTGCTACTAACCTGTTTTTCTCTTGCCTGAAAATTGCTGCAGTTTTATCACTAGAGGAAGCTAATTCATATTATTTTATGCCAAGCTTGAGGGGAGGGGGCGAGTGTGAGAAATTATCCTACCTTCTCAATGATCACTCTATACTTACATATGGATTACTTTCTTTAGAAAACAGAAGTGCTAACAAAAAAAACCACTGTATAAACGATGTTTAAAATCAAATTATGATAGATACCTAATGAATAAAATAATCGGAGAGGTTGGAAAAGCTGTGGAGATCATCTTGTCTTGTGCACCTATACTTCCAGACACACACAATTAACAGCTATGAAAGCAACTGGTACAGAGCATAGAAATGGCACCTAAGGTGACCCCATCTCGCCAAATCCAGCTAATCCAACAAAGGAAATTATGTAAAAATACCACGGCATATTGTTGGCCTTCACCTTTCTCTACAGAATTTAGCCAGGGAGGTTCTAGGATGGCCCCAAGCTCACAAAACTCCTTGATGGCAGAAGGAATTGGAACCCAGCTCTACAGACAACCCAGGGCACCCTAAGAGTCAAGTGAAATCTCCTTGTAAAGCGTGTGTTTCTTTCATAACATGGCTGTTACTTAAATATACACGTTTTGAACATCACATATTACACTTGAGTAAAGCAAACTACATCTATAGTGAAAGTACATGAATTAACCAACCATCTTCTTTACATGGTTTACTTTACCTCCAAAGCAGTAGACCATTTTTTTTTTAATGAATAACCTTTATTATTTTTTTTTTCCAGAGTAGTTTTAAATTCACAGCAGAACTGAGCTGAGAGTACAGAGAGTTCCCATATACCTCTGCCTGCCCCCTTCCACAATATCCCCTACTAACAACATCCTGCACCACAGTGGTACAATTGTTACAGTAGACTAATCTACACTGACACATCAGTATCACCCAAAGTCCACAGTTTATATTAGAGTTCACTCTTGGTGTACATTCTTCGAGTTTTCACAAATGTATAATGACACGTATCCACCACTGTGGTACTGTACAGAGTAGTTTCACTGTCCTAAAAATCCTCTGTGCTCTGCCCATTCATCCCTCTCTCCCTCCAACCCCTGGCAGCCACTGATTTTTTTTTTTACTGTCTCCATAGTTCCCTTTCCCAGAATGTCATATAGTTGGACTCATACGGTATGTATGGCTTCTTTCAGACTGGCTTCTTTGTTAATATGCATCTAAGTTTCCTCCACGTGTTTTCATAGCTTGACAGCTCATTTCTTTTTAGCACTAAATAATATTCCATTGTCTGGATGTATCACAGTTTATCCATTTTACCGACTGAAGGGCATCTTGGTTGCTTCCAAGTTTTGGCAATTAAAAACAGATACTGTAAATGCTGTGTGCAGCATTTTTGAGTGGACATAGTTTTCAAGTCCTTTGGTTAAAGACAGAACACTTTTAATACAGAAGGTTCTCAGCTGCTCTAAAAGACACCACATTCAAAGCTGCTTTGAACACACATTTCCTCCTACAGTCTCTGGTTTCAATGAGGAATTTCTTAAAAGGTCATGCTTGGAGCACTAATATTTAACATGTATAAGAAAGTTTAAATGCTGAAAACTTAGAAAAAAAAAACCCTCCCCAACTCTCGCTTTAAATATATTTTTCCCCTGTAATATATTTTTAAAGGTAAGATTAGATTTTTAAAGGTCTTCATTAAAAGTAGTAAGGAAAAAAATGGAAAAAACATAAGAATGCAAATCACCCTCCCTGGAGAAAAAAAGTTTTTTTCAAATAAGTTCTAAGTTCGAGAGGAAAGATGCTGTTTGGTTGTTTGTTTCTCTGAAAACTCTTATCCCACCCACCCTCTGAAAAAATTCATATATGTTCAGTTGTGAGTTCCTTGAGAGAAGAAATGATGTTTGGATGTTTCTCTGTGTCCAACAAGACTGGATTTAGCACTGATAGCATGTACTGAGTTAAAATTAGAAAATTATTATACGGAATTAGTCAAATCAATACCTCAGGTAATCAGCTCTCCCTCATATCATACACATGTTCCATGCACAATAAATTAATTTGAAGATTTTTAAACTGTAGGAACTATGCAGGAACTGGGGAAAATCTCTTTAAATAATTTCACTACTAAAAATCAACCGTTAGAACTGAGCCATGATAAGAAGCTCTTAACTTGAGGAATTTTCACTATACTAAATTTTAAAAATTCATTTCAGTATGTGTTTACTTTTAGAATATAGATTCCTTTGTAATTAAGCCATTACAACTAAGTCAAAGATGACCTAAATAATGATGACAGTGGGTTAGACTTGTGGAGTGCTTACCAGGTACCAGGCACTGTACTAGGGGGCTTTTCATATATTATTAATAATTTTATAATAATCTTATAAGTATGTGGATATCATAACTCCACATTAGAAAGTGGGTCTCAGAGAAGTGATGTAGTCAACCTTCCCAAGGGTCTCAGAGAAGTGATGTAGTCAACCTTCCCAAGGTCACGTGGCTATTAAGGGATGGAGCCTGAACTGGGTCAGTCTGACAGCAAAGCTTATGGTTTTAGCTCTATACCATGTGGATTTCTAAACCAAAGTCATTTATAGACAGTGGTTTTAGAATTTTTATTATAAATATGCACGCCTGTAACTTTCCCACAAAACTGAGATATGTTCTTCAACACTTAATATAATAAAAAGAACCAATAAAAATAAAAGCCTGAATAATCCCCACAATTAGGTAAGAGTATCTGGTAAGAGAGGGCTTAAGGCATAAATCACAGGTCACATTTTCTCTGCATACAACCAGTTATGCCTGACATAAGAGGATACATTTTTGGAATTGTGTGGGCATCAATCCTTGTGGATGGGTTTATCAAAGTTTTACAGTTCTCTCTTCGGAAACCAAAAAAGTTACCAGAAAATAAAATACATTCTAGTCACTCTATCATTTGTAAACAGTGAAAATGCTTGGATGGATGAGGCTGAAGAGAGCAGCAAATCATCAGTAACACTTGGCTTCCAGGTTGAAGAGAGGCTATGCCATAGGTAACTCCCAAGATAACTGCAAGAGCCTCCTGGTTTATGAATCCACTCCACACCCACCTGCCAGAGCCGTTTCTGTCAGAGAGCATTGTTCAGTACACATCCTTTTTAAAGATGGTTCTCTGTCAACTGCCTCAGTCCTGTTTTCTCGATTTCATCTCTTATTACACTTCAACTAGGTTCTAGTTCAAGTAAAATCAAGGTGGAAAAGTAGGGAAAGTATTAAAGGATGTTTACAGATTAAGTTCTTGAAAGCAAGTCTTACTCTGTATATTTGTGACAGCTAACATTTATTAAGTGGTTAATATCTGCTAGACTTTGTACTCAAGATTTTTTAGGCAATATATTATTTAACCCTATAATAACACCAGGAAGGAAACACTATTATCTTCATTTCACAGATTAGAAAACTGAGACATGGCCAGGAAGTGCTGAAGCAGGGTTCAGACCCACAACTGTCTAATTCAATGCCAGTGTTTTTAGCCATTACATCAAAATACCTCTGTCTCCAGATATTCCCAATTTGGCTAAAAGAAAAGCAGTAAGTTTCCAGTTGACTAAATTTGTAAAGGAACAGTTGCCAGCGAAGGAAGGTGTCAATGGTAGCATGCTGGCAGCTCAAGGGATGGGAATGTGGCGAGCCTGAGAGGTGCTCTTGCCAGCGCTGAGGAAAAACCAATGATATTGTGACTCTGGAGGTGGATTTGAGACCACGGCGTAAAAACAAGCTATCTTACCTTCACACAGGTCATCCTAAATCCATCTCCAACGATCACTTTCTTTTATATCCCCTGGTCTGGCCACCAATCTGGATAGGAGAGGTGAAGGGGCATCCACAAGCGCTCTCTGTCCACTATCTACAGAATGCTCTAAGCTAAACTGAGGGTCCACTTGGGGCAAGGATTATGACGGGGAAGCTACGGAGTAGACCTCAGAATATGCTCCAAAAGACTGCCCAGTGCTTATGCCAGCTCCCATTCTGCCAGAGCAATCTCAGGCCCTCGCACCAGGGGATGGCGAGGCTTCTTGTCCACCTTCCTTTCATTACCTCTGGTCAAAGTCAAAGAGCCTGGATAGAGCCTCCCTTCCCTGATTCAAATCCCTAAATCAGTGCACGGCTTCCATCATCAAAATGATCTTGCCAAATAAAGAGAAAGACAGTAAAAGACAGTAAAATCAAGGACCAGTAATACAAGTTCATAAACCACACTCTGAAAAACAATGTTCTGCGGCATTTATTTCTAGATGCGACCTTCTCAACTGCCTTCATTTAAAATATTTTAAAATGTAGTTATTTTTAAAAACCTGTTAAATATATACCAGGACATCCAAAATGACCTTCCAAAGGTACATGGCTTGTTTACCAAATTAGATTAAGGTTTTACAGGGAACGCTGTTCGCCTTTTATACCCTTTGCCTCTCTGCATCCCCACCAAATGTCGGCATAAGTGTTGCCTAGAAAGAACACACTTGGTAAGTACACTTAACTGATCTGCATAGGAATTAGTAGGAATGTTCTGATTTGTATCTTCTCAGTCAAGGCCTTGGTGCCTGCATCTGCTGCGGCAGTGACATCAGTTTTGCTGACTGGCTTTGGAATTTCTGCTGGAAGAGGCACTCCTCTTCAATACTGTGGCAGCCTCTCTATTCTAACTCATCTGCAATTCCTAGTCCTCTAGAGTCATAGAACCATAGACCAAAGGCACATCTGCTATCTGAAGGTCTACCGATGGCTATTACTGCTGTTCTCACAGCATTTAAGGACCAAGGACTGCTAAGAAGAAGAGGTGATCAAATGCAGAGAAAAGAGATGGCAGGAACCAGAGCGGTGCAGACAGAAGAAAAACAAGGCAGAAAATTCTAGGAAGCCAAGGCTTCTCCTGTGTTGGAAGCACAACACTGATATGCAAACTTTGGTCACAGGACAGCCTCTGCCCAGCATAAAATTGTATCCACTTTAGGCACAGTATACTATTCTGTATGTGTTAACATTAATGTAAAATTTAAATGTATTTTTTAAAACAGCTTTTAATTGTTCCAAGCAAGTTAAAGTAAGATTCCCATTTTTGTTATCACTGAAAATTTATCATAAGCTTTCCAATGAGCTTAAAATGAAAATCTTTAACTTGGCTTCAAATTTGGCATGTCTTTCCAGGCTCACTCTTACTAAAGTGTCCCCAACTCACTCCCAGCCACACTGGCCTTGCAGTTCCTGGAAGTGGCTTATCTCATCTTGCCTTGGGTCTTTGTTGGCAATACTGCTTTTCCTCTCAAGCAGCCCCTGGCCAGGCCTCTAGCCCTTGGAAATTTACTTTGAGAAAAGTCATTTAAACTGGGTCAGGTACACCTGCTTCCCCACTCACAGTATTCTCTCCTGTTCTGTAATAGCACTTATCATATTTTGTAATTATTATGTGTTTTATCAGTACTTGCCCCACTAAACTGTAAGTTGCATTAGTACTGGAACACTGTATTTTTCAACATTGTATATCCAATTCCTAACATACTGCTTGCCTCATATTAGATACACTATGACAATTTTTAGGATGGATAAAAGGATGGATACAAGAAGGATGGCAGGATATGGGTAGAAAGAGGCTGAGAGATTAAAGACAAAGCATGTGGTAAGAGGAAATGCGGAAGAACAAGAAACTGTGCAATGAAGACCGCAGGAGCATATAACTCCAGAACTGGGGGGGAGTCAAGAACCGGCTGCTCCCATCTCCTCGTTTCATGAGGGAAGGATGCCATAGTGACTTAAGATCTCACAGCTAACACTAAAGCTTAAATTTCTTAAGCCTAGTGTTGTACTGTTTATACTAAATTACAAGAGTCCATATAACTTTTGAGAATATGATTCACAAAGGTCTTACTCTTGAAGAAGCTGTTATATGGTAAGTCTGCACAAAAACAAGACAAAACAAACTCAAACAAACAAAAGCATCGATACCTCAGAGCTTCCCCAGCTCCCTTTCAGGCACCACTGACCCAACAGCCCTGCCCCGCAAAAGGACCATATTCTGTGTGACAGGTATTTGCTTTACCTAATCCCCCAACTCCATGGGGCCAACACCATCACTTGCTCCACTTACAGAGGAGGTGGAAGCTTAGAGAGGGTAAGTCACTTGTCCAATTTGCCTGGATGACAAAAGGGATTTAAAAACCAAACAAGAACTTCACATGCAACAGAAGTCCTCACAGAAGGCCTCCAACTCACATCATCAAAAGCATTCCACACGAGTTTGAAATTTTTTAGTGGGTGGCATAAAATAGGAAATGGGAATAATAATGGTTTGTTTTCATATGTCCCACTCCAGAGAGAATGGTTAAGTGCCACAGACAGCAGCAATTTGTTTTACTGGAATGATAGCTCAAACCCGATGCCAATATATAATCAACCGTAGAACTGTTCTGAGTATGGCACTCATACTCAAGAAAAGCTGGGGCAAAGTAAGAGAGTAGCACTGACATATATACACTACCAAACGTAAAATAGATAGCTAGTGGGAAGCAGCCGCATAGCACAGGGAGATCAGCTCGGTGCTCTGTGACCACCTAGAGGGGTGGGATAGGGAGAGTGGGAGGGAGATACAAGAGGGAGGGGATATGGGGATATATGTATGCATATAGCTGATTCGCAGAAAGTAACACAACATTGTAAAGCAATTATACTCCAATAAAGATGTTAAAAAAAGAGACATGTATGTAACTACCAATGTTTGCTCTCAGTTACTCTCAGCAGACTTTAATGATAACAAGGAGACTAAATTTCTATTTGCAATCCTGTCAGTTGTTAACAACTATCAAAACTGTCACTAGATACTAGGCTGTAAGTATAACAATATAATGAAACTAAAAGTAACTCCAAATTCTCCACAGAATGACCAAATACAGCAATCATGTCCATTAGCATCAACAGAATTGATGCAATAATTCTCATTTCCTCTTACAACCTTCACAAACTTGGCCAGAAAAATAAGTCAGTAAGTCCAATCTCTTACAGTATATATTATGCTACAGTTTCCTAAGCAATTATTTTTCCTTCCTTCCTTCCTTCCTTCCTTCCTTCCTTCCTTCCTTCCTTCCTCTGTCCCACAAATATTTGTTACATTACTATTAAGTACAATGCAATGGGTAAATGCTGTCTCATTTGATCCTTGTGCAGTCCTCTAGGGTAAGAAGGACAACATAGGAAGAAAGGTTCGCAAAGTTACCCATTAAGTGTAATACAGGAAAAGACAGAGTTGGAATTACAAACCAGATTTCCTAATTCCTCATCTAGTGCTCTTTGGGAATGTTACATCTCACATGGCACTGATTTTTCAGAAGGCACTAGGTAAGCACCAAACAGTTGAAGGAAAATCTATATACTAGCTTTTGCAATTTTCCTCTGCTCTCCACCATAATGACCCTAGGACACCAAAAACCTCCTGCACATATAATCTAAAGGATTCTTTTTGTTTTGTTTTTGTTTCTCCACTTTGCACACATCCAGACTTCCAACTACAATTAAAAGGATTCACATTCCCTGTCCCCCACCAATAGTCTCTTCCCTTAAACCCACCCACCTTGGGTTACACTTCTTTCTCTACCAAAAAATACCAGGATTCTTGCCAGTCTCTCCAGGACACACAGGCTCCAACCAAACTTGCCACCCCAGAGCCACAGAGATCTTGCTCCAATCACACTGCTTTCCAATGCATGATATTCTCTCTTTCTCTGCAATTCATGACTTGCACAATATGGCTCACACTTGGATAACACACATTACCGCTGTACAAACATATACATACTCACATTACAAGGGATGCTCAGTGCTTAAAACCTTTTCCCTTTTGGTCATACTATTTAACTCAATGAACTACAGTACCTTTTTTTTTTTTAATAATAGCTTTACTGAGATATCATTTGCATATGATATGATTCACCCACTTACTTAAAGTATACAGTTCAATGGCTTTTATTACATTCAGTTAGTTATGCAACCATCATCACGGAATAATTTTAGAATATTTTCATCACTCCAAAAAGAAAACCCTATGCTCATTAGTAGTCACTCCTCATCTGCCCCATCTCCCTCAGCCCTAGGCAACCACTAATCTACTTTCAATTGCTATAGGTTTGCCTATTCTGGACATTTCAATATAAATGGAATTATATAATTTGTGGTCTTTTGTGACTGGCTTCTTTCACTTAGTGAGTGTAATATTTTCATCCCCCCCCCCTTTTTTTAAGCTGCCTTGGTCTGCTTATTCAGCCATGTCTCCCTGACAACTCTTCCTGGAGTAACTGGACAATAAAAGTAAACCAACATAGCAATTATAGGGATGGCCAGAGAGGAGAATCCCTTACATGGTCCTTCAGAGGATCTGAAGCCCACAGCCCTACAGCTTGTCCACAAACGACATTTCAGCACTGTCCCTCACAAAATACCTCATGCCTTTGGTTTGAGGGAGCTGCAAAGACATTCATGGTATGTGTATACCCAGTGGCCAGAGGGGTTGATAGGAAGTCTTAATGAGGTCATCACATATTTAACTATATCAACAGCTTCTTTTAAGGGATGATCACAGGTTTGGCTACAAAATCCAGATTCAGGTTCATCAGTCTAATCAAACTAGCTGTCTCTAATTGAAACATTCACCAAGAGAAAAAGATACTTGTTTTCATGGAAAGGTTTTATTCTTTTGTTTTGTGAAAACCTTGGCCACAGAAATAGTCCCCAGGAAGCCCTTCTAAATCCTAAGAAGACAAGTGGAGGATGATAATTAAATGTTTCATTAGTGTTTGCCATATAGTGAGCCTATTCATTTCAGTGAGGTCAAATTTATGATACAGCAGAGTCAGAATTTTATGTGCTCTATGTATACTTTAATAGTACATTGGGGCATCTCATAAAAATCAATTGTACAGTACATTTATGTCCTTTTTTTTTTTTAAAAAAAAGGCCCGGGTCATAATTTAAGATTTTAAATGATTAGAAAGGTTTATAATTTTTGCCTCTTTACTTTTATGACTCACTATGAGAAGAACTTAGTTGGTGCCAAGACTGTGATCAGAAATATTATCCCCCGACTACTATCTTGTTTCTTTGGGAAAATATGCTTCACTTTTTAAGATGATCTCTACATAAAAAGTGACAGCTGTCATTATACAGTTTCCTCTCTTCAGTTACCTTATTTCGGAGGTAGTGGGAGTGCTGTTTTTCAAGTTTTAGTTCAGTTTTCTTCTCCTTAATCAAATCACAGACTGTGTGTGAGCACCAGATTCTCTTTATTTCCTGACACACAGTGTATAGTAGGTGCTAAAGAAATGGGTTTTCAGCTTCACTCAACGAATATACAGAAATAGGAGCAGATGTGGTGCTCTTATGAGAAGGCAAAAATTAGGGCATCACTCTTGTACAGGGAAGCCAGGGCCCCTGATCAACCTTGTGGGGAAATCTGTTCAATTACTCAATATCCTCAAAGCGCCTTCTTCAAATGAGCACGTTGAGGGGCTCAATCCATCTTCACTGCACTGTGGTAGACGAACTGTTCTAACATCTAATTCTTTTTATAAAGCAGAAAATGTTTCTCAAGCTCTTTATGGCTGATTGAACTAATTTACTGTGGAACAGGCAGCAGCCTATCTTTAGATAAATGCTAATCAGGACGTTAGTGCTCTCTTTGGTCTGACTGCCACTATTATGCTGAAAGGGAAGGTCAACAGCTAATAAAGCCAGTTAACAAGCGATTCTGAACTTCACTTTAGCTTAACACTCTTCAAAGTTGCAGTCATTAAATCCATAGATTATTAGAGGTTGCCCCACTGTTTTCACTGCACACGAAGACAAACTTTCAGTATAGTCATTAATTGAATTAACACTGTCTAATCCAATTTTATAGAGTGTAAACTGAGCTATGACCGAGGGGAAGGCCTTCTCAAATGCCCTCACAATAAACCAAGGGGAACACAGTCATCCAAGGTTAGACTCCGGCTTAACAGGGACAGGAAACATGGCATGTTAATGGCTTCTTTTCCCTCACAGCCCTCTCTCCCTTTCTTTCTTCCTTGAAATCTTTCAACGAGTAAAAGAAAGGCATTTTGTAGTTGCTAGAGGATAGTTTTACACTGCAGAAAAGCCAGGCAAAAAAACAGTAAGGCCATTTATATTATGGTCCCATACAACCCAGGTGGACAATGCAGTCTCAGACAGGCAGTAGTGGGATCCCTTTCTACCAGATATGACTAGGATAATTAGTTCAATCCCTGACCCCTAAGAGACTAACTCCTTCTGTAATAACCAAAGGGCTGTCGAAACATTCTAAAGGAAGACCAAATGGCTCTAAGTCTAATTTAGAAACTAAAAATATTTCAACATTATGCACTAGAGAGCTCTCTTTATAACAAGATGGGCAGCAAACTGGTTTCATCAACAGTTTTTGATAAATACTAAGAGGCTCACTCGCTTGCCCTTATCACATACGAGGGGGGCTAGTTCTTGCTCATTTCCCACTGATCAGTCTCCCCTTCTCAAGCAGAAGGGGATGGGTAGACAGTAAACTATTTCCTTTAAGTGGGAAGACAGCTGTTTTCTCTATTTTGCCTATCTGTGGATACCAAAATAGGGAGGGAGAGAGTAAGAATGCATGTGGACAGAAACCTAACAGCTGATCAAGACCAACCCACAAGAGAATGATCATATGACCATCTTGGTTCCACTTCATATGAGGCCTTGCTAAAGTAAGGTTCCCCACCCTAAATGTTATCTTACTATTAAAACCAAAACAATCTTAAGAGTGGGTCTTTGTTCCTTGTATCTAAACAAGCCAGAAGAGAAAGAACACAATTTCCCATATTCCCTGAGGTCTACCTAGGTTTATAGGACAAGTAAAGAACAAACGTAAGGGGTCTTTATCATTCATTTAACTAATGATAATCCAATTTTGTTGTTGTGGTTGTTGTTTTTGTTTTTGCAGTACGCGGGCCTCTCACTGTTGTGGCCTCTCCCGTTGCGGAGCACAAGCTCCGGACGGACGCGCAGGCTCAGCAGCCCATGGCTCAAGGGCCCAGCCGCTCTGCGGCATGTGGGATCTTCCCGGACCGGGGCACGAACCTGCGTCCCCTGCATCGGCAGACGAACTCTCAACCACTGTACCACCAGGGAAGCCCTGATAATCCAATTTTATTATATGATACTTCATTTCCTAAGGGCAGTAGAAATGTATCCAGTAGGAACACAGGTCTGACCTACTTTATGCCTTATAGCACTGTTACATACCATGAAATTTGTATAATCTCTTTGACAATGTGTATCAAAATGTATGTAAAATGCACACTCCTTTTTACATAATGTCTTAGGTTTGGTTCAAGCATTTCTTGCAATTTCCCAGGTCACGAAGATGCTGCTGGTCCAAGGGCCATACTTTGAGAATTACTAATATAGGAGCTACACAAGACTGAGCAGAGGAAAGAAGCCCAAGGAAACATGAGAAGGAGAGATTCAAAGAAGAAACGTTTAAAAATAGGAACATTTAAGAGATATCCAAGGAAGAGAGGCCAAGCAAAGCAACCCAAAGTAGTTTGAGGAGAGCTAGACAGGGCTAAAATCAAGAAAACCAAGAGCAGAGAGTTTCAAGAAAGAAGCTATCACAGGAATCTTTAAATCAAAGACAAACATGTTCTATCCCAGTGGCCTCAGCAAGCTAGCACCGTGGCATCTGCAGGGGCTTCATTTCCCAGCCAAGTCCATCTGTCTCTCTGTCTCCTGTCCCTCCCCCCTTCTCTCTGTCCTGCCCATTTACAAAATTTAAAAAAGCACATAGGTATACCCACTCAAATATAGTAAAGATGAACAAACATGTTAATGTCTATGTCCTTTAAAATGGCAGCCCTTGCCTGCTGGCTACAGAGCTCCCCAAAGGTCCACACAGTCATCTGAAGTTGGGAAACTCTTCCAACTTGTCAGGACAAAACCCACTGAAGCTAACTTGCCAGAATTCAAGTTGGCACATGGTGTGAGGCAAGCGTCATCTACACACATCCGAGCTGCCTCTTGCCAAGCTGTAGGAAAGTGCCAACCTAGGTCTCCAATTAGGCCTTGGAGCAAGTGAGCCCTTCCACTTGTGTGCATTTTGAACATCCGTCAGCAATGCTTCCAATGTGTGCTGGAAGGAGCCAACCTCCACAGAGGGAACTCAAAGGCTGCTCTCACCTCTGTCTGTCAAATCCCACTTCAAAGTGCCAGCAGCCTAGCAGAAGTTGCTGGCAGTGACTAAGACTAGGCAAGGGAAGATGGAAGACAATGGCTGGGAGCCACCAAGAAGGGGAAGAATATTATCAGGACAAATTTCTGCAGATGAGGCCACAGCCCCTCCAGTGAAACCAAGGAGAGCCGCCTCGCCTTCCTTCTAGTGAAAATCTGGCCGCAGATTAAGTAGCAGGCACCACCTGAAGTCTTGTGCCAGACCTGCAGCTGCACTGCCCACCCGCTGTGACTGATCCGTCTGTTGACTGAGCCAGCACATTAAGGGGTTGGCAGCAGACAAGGAAGCAATCCATCAGTGAGAAAAACAGGCCAGAGGGCACTGGGAGGTGACCCTCCTTAGAACTTTTCATGCCTAGTTCAGAAACTATCTTGTCTGCTTGGCATAGTGATGGCCACCCAATCCACTTTTACTTATCTAATCTGAAAACCCAGGTTGCTCAGCCAGCATCCTGAACTGCCTATATTGAAAATATGCCTTGGTGAAAAAAGTATGAAGATATCGAATTCTTCAGCCAAATACTACACTGCAAAAGAAGCAACGATGATAATAAGGGAGGAAATATTAGAGAGACAAGAGGACACAGAAGAAGGGATATGAACAGGGAAGACAGATCAGGGTTTGGATCTTGAGCTCAGTCACTGAATAGCTAGCAGCTCTTTGAGCCTCAGTTTCTTTACCCATAAAGTAAAATAAAATAAGAATAACTCTATGCAATCTGTGGAACTGTCAGAGTACTACATGAGATAAGTATAAAGTATCCAACAGAACACACAACACATAATAGGTGCTCAGTTATTGCTAGCTAGTATTGTGATGATTATACTGTCACCTGAAGTTCATTAACACTAATGATGCCTCATAAAGTCATTTGTGTGTGAGAGAGAAAGAAAAACACAGTGAGGAAATAGGAATGAGAGACTGTGATGGTTAATTTCACGTGTCAACTTGGCAAGGCTATTGTAGCCGGTTATTTAATCAAACCCACTTTTACGTGTTGCTGTAAAGGTATTCTGGAGATGTGGTTAACGTCTACAATTAGTTGACTTTAAATAAAAGAGATTACCCTCAATAACATGGGTGTGTCTCACCCACTCAGTTGAAGGCCTTAGGAACAAAAACTAAGGTTTCCCAGAAAAGAAAAAAATTCTCCCTCAAGATTATAGCATCAACTCCTGTCAAGTTTCCAGCCTGCAGCCTGCCCTACAGATTTCAAACTTGCCAGCCTCTACAATCAAGTGACCCAGTTCCTTAAAATAAACCTCTTCATTCACACACACACACACACACACACACACACACCCTCCTATTGGTTCTGTTTCTCTGGGTTACACCAACTGACACAGAGATAGGGAGAAACAGACCCACAGACCAACAGAAATAAAAACAAAGAGAAAGAAAAGGAGAGAGGAGAGAAAAACTTAAATTAGCTGGAACTATTTAAAGAGCTTGGGGCTCCCTATATAATTACTCCATGATTAATGGAAATGCTCACAGCACTGCCCTACCAAGTTAACCACCATTCAGAGGACTTTAAAAGCAACTTTGTAGTTTGATTGTAATGTCACATAATACATGTTGATCTCAATTCACTACCTGCTTGCTTCACTTGGCCACCCAATACCTGCTTGTTTCAAGGCATACTGCTACATCAAAATTATATTAAGATATAATTAGGACTGACTATATTTAAAGTAACTTAGTTTTCTAATAAGGCCAGAACTGCCTTTTCAACCCAGACCCTGGTCTTTTACTTACAGCCAGGCAAAAATGTTAATCATTAAAATAAAACATTTAAGAATCCAGAATTGTAAGAGGAAAAAGAAAAGAAAAAAAAGAAAGAAAGAAAGAAGGAAGGAGAGAAAGAAAAAGCCTGGCAGTAGTGCAAAAGCACTACTAAAATTACTCTCATCTGTTTCAATGAGACTGCCCATTAAATTAGTCCTTGAATGATTTGTGTATACTTTCTTATCTAAGTACAGTTTATAATCCTCTCTCTAGTCTAGTCACTAAAGTTTTTCTTGAGGTATTACATATAGACAGATTACAGGAATAGAGGGGAAAGTTCTATGGATCTCTGACTTACATTTTTTTTCATTAGGGGTCAACATCCTTTTAATTGTATAGAAACTGTATTTGGTCGGCCTGGATTTGCAGCAGAATGGACACCCAGACAGATTTAACTCAGATCTATTCCCTAGATGAGAGTCTCACTTTGGTATGTTTATTACTTCACTTGGAAACCATTTCAATGAATTTAAAGAGCATTTAGTTTAATTTAGATAAGCTAATGTTGCTTCCAATCCTGTAAGCAAACTCCAGGAAAAAAAATAAGTAAAACACCATTTATAAGTCCTCATTATGGACCAGACAATCTTCTAAGTGCTTTGCACTTACTAACTCACTGCCCCCACTTTACAGATGAGGTCATCGAGGCCAGTGAAGTTGAGAAAGTTGCTCAAGGTCGCATGATTGACAGGGAGCAGGCTCCAAAGCCTGGACCCTCCTTCTGCCTTCCATCAATACACCATCTCTGCACACAGAAACAGAGTGACACAGATCCATTCTGATCTCTAGAAAGGAATTTAAGAAAATGACATTCACCAGGAAGGGCAGTTTGCAATGCTGTGAGGAACTGGCAAAGCTATCATTTGGCTTTAACTTAAAGTGACAAAGCTGTTAATGATCTCACTTAACTCAAGTTTCCCTGTTTCTCCAAATGATTAGAAATTAAGGTGCATTTATCATCAGTGATAATGATCTTATAAAAAACACACACTTAAGTCAAGTGCATCGAAAAATCACCAGTCAGAGGGTTGCCCGTACAAATGCTTAGTTAGTTAAGAATTAAATGGTAAGAAGCAAACTACTCAGCACTACATCCATAAGGAACGTTACTCCCTTAATTGAATGGCTGGCTTACTTAACTGTCCCCTTTGAAGTGATTTATTGAATCAAAAAGGTGTTAAATTCTATTAGCCTCACACCCACAAGAGTTCAGGGAACAGCCTCTGTGGCAGTAAACAGTAACAAGCAGAGGCTTCTCACAGACACTACCTACAGATTTGCTCATCAGTCTTGGATTTTGGACAGCTGTGAGGCTCTCATTCGGTTTAGTTACTAGCAACTCTCCCTTGGCTCCGCTGTTATGACCAATTATGGCAGATTGGGAAATATGTCATCTAGGGGCCTCTTCTTGTATCAATATTTGATTGCTTTCCATGCAAAACATGGAAAATTAATCAGAAATTGATTCTCACCACAAACACCTTTTAACCAGGTCAAATTAAGATAAAAGTCCATGCTCTTTGCCTCTGTGAAACTGGGACACTAAACCAGACATTAATGTCAGCATACAGATTAAATGTCATTAAAAGCAATTTGTCACCTACAAACATTTATCTCAATCTAATCATTAGCTAAAGGTCAGCGATAAACCTGTGTATTTGAATCTACATTCCCTTTCCTTTAGGATGCAAAACAAGGCTGAAGGCAGCATGCAAATTTGGGCAATCTTAAATAAACACGCCAATTTGGAAAAATTCAACAGAATTAAATACTAGCAGGGGGTAGTGACCCAAGAAAGGCAGATTGAGGAGCAGAGGGAAGGAGGTGCTGTAAGACCTTAAGTCTTGGGCATCACAGCTTTATGAAATCACTTTTCTTATCTACCCGTCCCCTAACGTACCTAATGACCCTTTCCACATTAGTTAACTACAGTCAATATGTGAAGCATTTGTTCTATCTGGATGTTACAGCCTAGAAAATACATAAAGTTCCAAGAGTAATGAATTCGGGATGCCCAGTCTGGAGTAGTGGATGGGGCCTCTTCAATCCAGTGAGAAACAGCCTTTTCTCCTTTGCTCCCCCTTCCCTCTCATTCAGCTTCACACATCTAAGAACATCAACGTCTAGTTAAGAGCAAGTATTTTAAAAGCAGGTTAATGCTGACAGAGATAAAATCCAGTTAACTAAAAGTTCCAATGGACGACCTTAAGAGAAGCTAGGGATGGTCCTAAAGCGTTTTCTATTGGGGAGAAATTCGTGGGGGTGGGGGCAGTGGGTGCAGGAAAGAAGAAAGGGAAGTGGGAACCACCCATGTGAATTCTGGCTGAGATAAAAAGGCTTTGGACTCTACCCTTTGGAGCACTCAAGATTCATTCAACAACAACAGCAGCAAAATCTATCCCTTTGGGCAACATACTGTGAATATAATAATGAACTAAACAAAGTCACTGCCCTTATGAACTGACAGTCTCTCTCCTGAGGAGTCTGAAAACAACAGGTTATTGCTATAGAATGTTTAAACTGCCAACTCTGAGGGAACTCAAGGTAGCAGATCTTAAGAGATGCCCTTGACCCACGTGCAGATGCAGGCGAGAGTGAAAGTAGGGTTTCTTCAAAAGGCAACTCCACAATTTTGATTACTTGATATTACATTCCACTAAATGCCTTTCTAAAACAATGTTTAGTTTTGGTTTGGGAAGAGGTATAAGTGGGTGGCAGGAACCCAGCAAAAGTTCTGTGTAGAGGAATGGAATGTCAAGTAGACGCCATGTCCTATATATCAACAGGTCGCTGTGTTTGGCAAAGAGTAGACTTTCAACAAATAGTTCTGGAAGAACTGCTCCACAATCAAGTTGAACTAATATTCTCTTTTACCTTTCTCCCCTTTCCATCTTGGACATACCCAGGTCTGTGTGTATTGGTCCAAATGTGACCACAAAGTAGAGGAAAATCCAGTATTAGAACTAAGCAATGGGATACTCTGGTAAACAGATGAGACTCATCAGGGGAGGAAATGTAACAGAACCAATGGAATAAGAGATCCAAATTATGTTGCTGCATTCCCTGCAAACCGCATATGAATTTTTTATATCAACACATCATCTGATAACAACCACGATAATACTAACTGACAACCAGTGAACACTCATATATGTCCAGCACTATTCTAAAAGCTTGACTTTTAAAAAAATATATTTATTTATTTACTTATTTATTTATTTTTGTCTGCGTTGGGTCTTCGTTGCTGCACACGGGCTTTTCTCTAGTTGTGGCGAGCGGGGGCTACTCTTCATTGTGGTGTGTGGGCTTCTCATTGCAGTGGCTTCTCTTGTTGCGGAGCACAAGGCTCTAGGCTCGTGGGCTCAGTAGTTGTGGCTCACAGGCTCTACAGCACAGGCTCAGTAGTTGTGGCACATGGGCTTAGTTGCTCTGCGGCATGTGGGATCTTCCCGGACCAGAGATAGAACCCATGTCCCTGCATTGGCAGGCAGATTCTGAACCACTGCACCACCAGGGAAGTCCCCTGGAAGCTTGACTTCTATGAACTCATTAACTGTCTGAACAACTCTGTGAGGTAGGTAGTACAGGTTAACTACATTCATTGAGGTAACAGAGACAGTAAGTGACAGAACCAAGGCTGAAACAACCCAGAAGCTCCAGCTTCAGAGTCTGTGTTCAAACCGTGACATTACACTGCCAACTATAGTCCTAAGAATGTTATTGACCCATCAATGAAAACAAATGTAGAGTTAGGCAAACCAGTGTATAACAGAAAAGGGAAGGGGACCCACAAAAACTATTTTAAAGGTAAAACTAAAGATATTTTCACTCCTACTGTAAGCAACTCACCAAAGAAAACTGCAAATAGATCTCATTTCACATTAGAATATACCACAAATTAAGTCAGATTTATTGGGCAGTACTTGCTATTTATAAGGAACCTGATTGTGAAAAACGGGAAGCCAGGATCTCTTTTGCAGAGAAAAGAGTCAATGACATAGAGAAGAGTCCTGAACAGAAATAAAATCAGTGAAGTTTCAGCCTCAGCTTGGCTATAATAAACTATCTTGAACAGACATTTCTCTTTTATGGCTCTCAGTTTCCTGACTTATAAAATCAAGGGGTTGAAGCAGGTCCCTGGCATACTTTTTAGTCCTAGTAAGGTGTGGTTTTTGTGAAATCCAGATGTTCACTGATTTTAAGGATGATTAGTCCAGCTGCACTTTATTACACTGAATGCACAATTCAGCACACAAAGAAAAGCAAAAAGGAAACTATATAGGATGGTAGTTAAAGAAATTTTTTAAAGGATACTGATAAACTTCATGGACAGCCCCCAAAAGGGGTTAAAAAAACATACATACAAAACTATTTCCAGATATGCCAACTAAACAGGGAAAGTAATTTGCATTTCTATGGGCGGCTTGATGATAGTTTGATGTGGGGAGGCTGCATGAGACAGACCAAGGAACTAAAATGAACATGGAAAAAATAAAACCTAGATTCTATTCTCAACCTTCCTTATAGGCTCTCAGGATGAGTTCTGAAGAGTCAATTAACCTTCCCATTCCTGAATTTATTTACAAATTGTCCACTTCACCCTTCCAAATAATTCTAAATGGGATCAGGTTTTTAAAAATATTTAAACAAAAAAAAATCACAATATAATTGAGTATTTTCCAATCCTCATTCTAAAGATTGCCTTCCTGTGGGCATTTCAGCTATGATGGCCAATTTGACTTTATCTGGAGGAAAAAAAAAATCTGAAAATACTTGTGTATGAGCAGAAAGCCGTCTATGGTTGAAGAGGTCACAGCAGTCCTGTTGGAGATGCTCCAGCTAACCCTCTGCAGGGCAGAGAACCAGCTCTGAAGCCTATACGTGGGAATTCTTGTTTGCACAAGTCATGGGCATTCGGCCTTTTGTGAAATGACAGCATAAAGCTCAGAGGAACACCACTCTGCCCTGCAGCTGTGGCCAAGACTGCGATGTTTAAAGGTTACAGTGATTAAGCACTGTAATTAATTTAGTCTCAGCAAAATCAATTCCACTCAACCACAAATCTCTAATTTACATACCAGAGCAAGCTAAACTTGGTTCTGATCAATATAACTTGAAATGTATGATAATCTCCCACCCTCCTGTTCCCAACCTCTCCCTCTCCCCATAAAGAAAGGCGTATTACTGGGAAATCACAGAAAAATCAAATTTATATTCAATTTGGCAAAGTTAACACAATCTTTGATTTGGCTAAATATTATTTTATTTCCTTGACTTGGCCATGTTTCAAGTGGTGAACAGTACTGAACTTTAACCTAGACTGCTGCCTAATGCAAGAGATACAGAGACTTCCTAGAAGTTGAGGTTTTATGGCATTGCCTGGTCAGTCTTTATCACATATACCAGTTCAAAAGCACGTCAGAGTATGTTATGTTTACTGGAATACCATACCCATTTCTACAAAAATACCAGAAAGTTTGTCAAGGAAATGTACAATTACTTTCCATTCTCTCCATGGTGGGCTGCACAATGTGTGAAGAGAAAGGAATGAACTATGTGACATAGGCAAATGAAACAAGACACCCTGTTCACAGGCACCCCCTCCCTAATCAATTATCAGGAATTCCTTGCTTCTGCTGTGCATTCTCCAGACCAATTTTAGCACACAGAAGCCACCAGAATGGTTCATCTTCAGTCACCTCTCCATCCCTCAAATCTCCTCCTGAATTACCACACAATCCCAGTGCTTAAATGAGAAGGGCCAAGGTATTACAGAAGGAAATTTAGAAAATCCCTTAGCTATCAATAGCAATGTCAATTACATGTCATACAATTAACACAGAATATTTAGGCCTGTCAAAGTGACCCTCTTAAAATGACCTCACTTCCTTCTGTTTTCAGTCCAACTCAAGTCACCTCTATTACCTAGAAAACATTTACTTGACCATTAGAACTACATCTATTCTTTCTCCTTTCTTGCATTTAATAACTGCTTTTAGAGTGAGCTCTGCTTTTACTTACAGTCTTTGTATAATTTTCTTAACATATTGAGATTTGCCTTCCATGCTATAGAAAATTTTCCCCCGAAAGGAACAATAGTTTCACTCTGAAACCAAGTAGTCTTGCTTCAGTTCCCCAGCTGCAATTGCTACAAATATGGATATTAGTCTGAATTTAAAATTTGAGTTTTGAACAATTGCAGACAGACTGAGAATTCTCTGCAAGCAGAAATGCAACCCTGCATGTCTAAGCACAAGGCAAAAAATGATGACCAGTTGATGCTGAAAAACATCAATGTTTACAGAATAAAATTCATACAGAACCACAACAGAGACATTTACCTAGGCCATGGACACTTAAATGCTTTACCAATTTTTCTTAAAAGAAGATACGGATAATTCATTCGAGAATGAAATTTCATTTTGTTTGGTGTATTATTCAGTCTGCTGCATACTATTTCTTTGCATGAACTGTGAATCAAGAAGACAATCCTCTCACAACATGGATTGTGTCACCTCAACTTAATTCTTTTTTTATTGTCCTTGTAAAGCTTCTGCGTAAAGGAGTCTGTCATTTATTAAGGAGGTTATTATACTATGTTATCTATAGTGGTTACAAATGTGAGCTCAGAATTCAGATGCACCTGCCCTTAAATTCCAGCTCAGCCACTTAACAGCTATGAGATTTTGTGCCATTATTTTAATCTCAACTTTTTTGTATTTGCATCTTTAAAAATGGGGGTAATGACAGTACCTAGTTCACTAAGTTTTAGTGAGGACTAAGCGAGATCCTGCCTTTTGGTCACAGTACCCGGCTCATGGTAAGCACTGAACAATGTGTTTGCTTCTTACTGTTGACCATCTTCATCAGGCACTGTCACAGGCACAGGGGATATAAGGACAAGTAAGGCTCTGCCTTCTCAGCTGAGATGACCAGATTAGCTCTTGGTTACTCAAGGAAAAAAAAAATTGAACGAAACAGGACTCTGCGGGGAGTGGGCAGGGGAGACACCAAATTTCATCTCTTCACACTTGAGCTAGTGTTGTTTGGTTACAATAAAGCAAATGACAACTGCTACTACCACAACAATTGGATATAAGGATCTCTCAGAGATGTAAAAGAAACACTGTGTTCATAATTTTCTATTTCCAAGAAAATGGCAACAGTTTAGTACTGCATAAACTGTGGTTGCCTCAAAAGAAAGACACCACATAACAACGAGCACCTTGTATGAAAAGGTTCGTTTGGAGCCACTTGCAGGAACAAGCCCTGGGAAGCTATCCATGCCAGTTCCACTCTGCAGAGTATGCTGGGCAAAAATACTCTCAAACTTCCTGTGCCAGCACTAGGAAAGGAACACCTCCTGAACAAGACGGTTCAACCTGTTATCTTCCTATAGTCACATGTGATCTGCAGAGGTGTGCGTGTCTCTGTGCATGCACGCAAAAGAAGCAAAGCCTCGTGCGTAAGCAAATACATGAGAGGACTACTGAAAAATCAGAGAGCAAGAGGAAAAAATAATACAGTACTTAGAAGAAGAGCAAGTGAAACTAAGCATGAATATTGAAATCCTGACTCACTGAACAAGCGCCCTTTGAGGAGTGGACAAAACACTGCGATGAGCACTAGCAGCGACAGCAACGCGTGAGAAGCCTCGATTATTTCTGAGCAGCCAGGTTTTCCTTTTAAGTGTTCTCTTTTTTCGCCACCAAAACCATCCCAGGAAAACAAGAGCTGAGAGGAATGGTTTTGGTCAGATACCAGCCTTTCCTTTCCAATCCTCCCAATTAGTTAAGAGCAATGCCTCACTTAGTGCTTTACTGGATTTAAAATGTTTGTCTCTCTAAGCTCCCTTTTAGACCTGCGGGCTTCAGTCCAGGTTCAAGCCTCCCATGGGGAACAATATCTAACTAGAAACTCATAATATTGTGATTGTATTACGTTCATTTTTTAAAAATATTTATTTATTTGGCTGCACCGGGGTCTTAGTTGCGGCATGTGGGATCTTTAGTTGCAGCATGTGGGATCCAGTTCCCCGACCAGGGACCGAACCCAGGCCCCCTGCATTGGGAGCGTGGAGTCTCAACCACTGGCCACCAGGGAAGTCCCATTCATTTTTACAGTTATTTTCTTACAGCAAGTGATATTTGCCTTCTGTTTATTATAGTGACAATATTTTCTTTTTTAAAGAAATTTGTTTTGGCAAAAAAAAAAAAAGGAACCAAAACTAGTCAATTGAAAAAATCTGCTGAATAAGTAACTGTAGAGATGGGACTCCAAAATGGCAAGAGTTGAGGAGGATAGTAGGTGGCCCTTGGCTAATACAGATATCATGAAGTCATTAGCAAGCGGAGAAACTGAAAACTTCCTCCACAGTTCATCCTAACAGCTATGTCCACCTCCCGTTCTGCCTTCCATGGGTCAATAGTGAATTTCATTAATAGTCAAATGTGGACAAGAGGAGGATGGGGTGAGCTTATTAAATGAAGTTATGCCAGTTTTTCTGCCCTCATTCAACCCAATAGTTCTTCCTCTACATGGGGGGATTTAGGAGAGCTGAAAGTGATACTGGCTTAAGCAGAATTTCCAGCTCCCACTTCCCAGGATGGAGATCCTTCCCATCTCTGCTGGCTGCTCTGAGTATAACAAGGTATGAATTTCAGGAGACTGGATTTATTTTTCCAACCCAAGTTAGTCCTCAAGGTTTAGACAATCAGTAAGTTGTTGCCACCAGCTTTAGGAAAGGAAGCAAATTTTCACAGAAAGATTAATAATCAAATCATGTTCATTGCATCACAGGTAGGTACAGTTGCAAGCCTGTGGCACAAATAATCTTTCAGTTTCCAGCTACATATCCACATTTTCACCCTCTGCTGCACCAAACTTTAAAGGGAACTAAATTCTCCCAGTACGGGGTGTTTTCCCTGAAATGTGCTGGCTCCTATAAACAGCAACCATATGGAAATTTCCTGTGTAAGATATTTTTTCTCCTCCTTCTAATTTCTCCATGCCAGCAAAACATACAATCTTATTCACCAGCACTTTCTATAAGCCAAGTTCTAGAAAATCCTTTTGCTATACTATCACTTGTTTTATCTTTTATCCCCATAGCAGAAATACCTTAAATTATAAATACAACTCAGCTATCTGATCTGAAAAGCCATCATCACATACTGATCACATCAGAGTTTTTCTTTCAACTGAAGTTCATGGGCAAAAGATGTTGCCTCAGTGTCAGCATGGTGTGCTTTCAAATAGTAAGCTTAATCTGATCTTCCTGATTGCAAAGGCAGAATCTTTTAACACCACTCAATGTACAATTACCTTTAAAGGATAATGACATTACTACCTTCACTGGGTCCTTGGACATTGTCTCTCCCTCCTTAACATGGGGGTCTATGCACACAAGGAAAGGAGTGTAGGTAACAAGCTAAGGGAAGGATCAAGGGAGAAGTGGAAAAGGAAGAGGGGAAAGAAAGGCAGTGGGGGGTGGGGGTGGGGGGGAAGTAAAGCAAGTGAAACAAGGGAAGACAAAACAAAGTGTGGAAAATTCCTTATTTCTGAACACTCAACACCATATAGTCCTGTATTTTTACACGATGTGTTCCAGAAAATAGATGTTAAAATTATTTGTGGGTTAAACAATAAACTGAAATGTTTATAAAGAAGGTCTCTTCGCAGAGAGCTACAAATATGAACCACAAAGGCAGAAAAGAATTGCCCCAGATGCCGGGGCTCAGGGTGAGAAGGAGCAGCGCGGAGACCACGCTCCCTCCAGCCAGACCTGCTGCTCTGTCCCTTCAAACCTGTCCACTTCCTTGCCCTAAGCATTTAGAGAGGTTGTTAACTGGTGACCACTTGTTAATTCTTCCTGCCCCCTTCCCTCACAAGAGGCCTCAACCGGTACCTCAACTGGTGTCAGAACCCAGCACCACCAATACTTTGCAGAGAGCAAGGGGTGGTGAAGAAGCAGATGGAGCCAGGAGGAAAAGGCAATTTGTAAGGGGCTCCCCTCCGTGAAGAGCAGCCCCAAGAAAGCAAGCTTGGGCCTCTTCTGCCTCACAGTGGAAGGTTCAATGAGTCCTCAGCCTCAAAACCCTTCCCCACTGTGTAGGAGGTTCATGAGACATATGATGACAGTGTAAAGACTAAGGAAGCAAGAGGGGGACTTCCTACTGTACCCACATCACAGGCAGGCATGGAAGAGGCTCCATCTTCCAGCAAGGGCTGAGAGGCTGCATGGTCACCATGGAGCTCAAAATCCATAGATGGCCGAGTGAAGGATGGCAGAAGCAATCTGGAAGATGCAAAGGACTACTCTGAAGTATGAAAAGACAGTAGAGAAATACTGCTTGTTCAGGCCAACAGTACCAAAGACTCATGCCGCCCACCTCCAATCTACACGTCCTCAAAGCAGGTAAGGTTTCCATGGGGCTCAGGACCCTAATTTTTAATGTAACTTCACGATACAATTAGTTAAGTCAAGTTTTCTCATTTGGGACATAATATTTCTGCCTTCTTTCATGGGAAAATGGTTTCCAAGTTCCAAATCAGTAACTTACAAACCATTTTTTGAAACAAAGACCTTGATGAGCTAAATTAGAGGAGAGAGGTTAAGCAAGGAAATGAGGGAGCGGAACAGGAAAGTGGGAAAAGTAAAAGAAGGAGGAGAAGAGAAGAGAGAGACATGGCTGACGCGAGCTTTGTTTTGTCAAGATTCAGTTCCGCAAGCACATCAGAGCTGGATGTCAATTCCAGAACTAAGCAACTCAATATAATACAATTCTGATCTGATTCTTTCATCAGCCAAAATGACTGAATGACCTTTTCCATCTTCAGCTCACCACCCGCCCCCCACGCCAAGCTTTACTTAGTCATGGTTGAAAATAGGGTCCTTGGAAGAAATCTTGCCTTTTCCTAATTTCAAATCAACACATAAGTAGCCTCTGCTCCTATTTTAAAGGAATACCTCCAATAAGAGTTACCTAGTTATCTGGCAGACCTTTATGACTAAAAACCAAATTAAGTACGTGTCAAAAATTACTCAAGTAACTAAAGCAAATCCCTCCCGTGGCTGTCCAACAAAGGCTTTGATCCTGGGAACTGAGCTCTCCTTATAAGCTTTTCTTCCTGATTTCCAAATCCTGTTTTGTGAGCACAGCTGAATGGATAAATCCTGTTTGGAGATACTGGAGAGTATTCAATTTGGGTATAATTTAAGATATTTAGACTGAATCAACAAAAAGATTTCAATGATGCATAATAAATATATTCTTCTGATCCTGCCTCAGGACAGGTTAGGTAATGCAAAATCTCAGTGGCTGAAAATAACAAAGGTTTATTTCTCATTCACACTATATGTCTGCTATGAGTCAGTAAAGGTTCTTCTATTCATAGTCATTCAGGAACCCAGACTGATGGTGTGGCCAATATCATGAATATTACTAACCCTCACAGAGAGGAAAAGAGAATACAGTAAAGTACACACCCAGAAGTCGCCCTCACATTGCATTGGCAAAACAAGTCACATGGCTTCCCAAAGTTAAAGTGGTCAGAGAAGGCCATGTTCCCAGAGAGAGAAACAGAGAGAGTTGGAATATTTTCAGACAGCCGTAATGACTACCAAAATATGTGGTACTATTTTGAGCACACCTGAGTATGAAACTTCCAAAATACTAACTATAAACTGACATGCAAACTTTTTACGCTATTCCTTAAGACTATGAGAAAAAAAATCATGATTAGCAGTCTGAAGGCAGCCGACAAATTTGACAACTCTGTCTCAACTATCATTTACTCTCAACTAAACTAAGACAAATGAAGACTGTTTCTCCTTTTAGTTAAAAATGTCCTTCATGACAGCTGAAATATACTTAAAAATATAAAGCTCACATATAATACATCTTTGTTAATTACCCTCATATAACACTGAATAGAGAAGACAGGTATCTAGCTGTTAGTCCCCAGGGAATAATAAAGACAAAGCCTTACATGTGAATAGTACTTTATAGTTGAAAAAAATATTTTGACATATGTCATTCTGGTCAGGCACCTTAAATACATTTTTTAATATTTTAAAGGTGGGCAAGGTAGATATGCAAATCTCTTTAAAAAATAGAAAGGCTTGGAACTAACCCAGTCAAAATCATACCAACTTAGGTCTCATAAGCACTAAGCTAGAGGCCAGTCCCACAATTTACAAATCCTATGGCCTTGGGCAAGTATTTCAGTACAAGTCTCATTTTCTTCATCTGTAAAGTGGAGTTAACACCTTGGACCAAGCTACTTCATAGGGTTATTATGAGAATCAAATAAAGAAATACATCTCAAAACACTTTTAAGATTGTAAAAGAGGACTCAAAAATAAGGGGGCGTCATTTTTATTACAGAAGATCCTTGTTATTGGTTGCTGCACGTAATAGGTGCATAAAACCAGAGGGGAAAGGCAAGAGGCAGTTCCTTCTTTAAATAAAGTCAGAGTAACGTTTTGGGATCAACCAGGTTGCTATTAAGGCTTGCTGCAATTCGAAAAGAAGAATATAGCCCACTTGGGTTTTAGCCAATATTTCTACTCTTCTCAGTGCTATAAGCAAATTATTCATTTGCCACAAATTCAGAACTTTCTATAATATTGTATACATATATATTTGGTTTTTGTCCTAGTTCCTGACATAGAACTCCTAAATCCCTTGGAATTCCTGAGTGATAGGAGTGTCACTCAGGTTTGGCTCTGAGACAACTTTTGCATGTCCCCCAAACAGTTTCTGGATGGGAGCTGGTTGCCGAAAAGACCAAGACATGATTACAGGGTTGGAACTTCCAGCCATACCACCCCCACCTCCAATTTAGGGGAGGGGAGAAAGGCTGGAGATTTTCAGTCACCAATTGTCAGTGATTTAACCAACTGTGCCCATGTAATAAAACTTCCATAAATACCCCCGAACAACAGGGTTCAGGGAAGTTCTGGGTTGGTGAACACACTGAGGTGCTGGGAGGGTGGCGTGCCTGGAGAGGGTGTGGAAGCTCTGCACCCCTCACCCCGTACCTGTCCCATGCACCTTTTCCACTTGGCTGTTCCTGAGTTGTATCCTTTATATTAAACTAGTAATAGTAAGAAAAAATAGCCTAAACAGATGATAATAGATAAAAGAAATAAATATATATTAAAGCATACCACAGAAGAATGGAATATATAATGCATGGTAATTTTAAAATGGATTAGAAAAACTGAAACAAACAAACAGAAAAGGGATTACCTGTCAATAACATAACAAAATCAGGGCCTCACCACACGTCACATATTAAAATAAATTCCAGATCTGAATTGAAATGTTGGCTATAAGTAATAAAACCATAAAATAAAGGAAAAATGAGCTAAAAAATCAATGATTTGTGGGATTATACAGAGAAAAATATATGGATATATACGTACTTAAAACATTCATACAATATAAGTAATTTGTTCAAAAATAAGAAAGCAAGCAGCAGAAGGAAGCATATTTTAAACAAATGAGACAAAGGGTTAATATATTTAACGCATGATAAGGTTGTACAAAAAAATTAACGAGTCAGTAAAAGCAGCAGCACAGAACGATTAACAGATGAAATACAAATGATCAATAACACATGAAAAATGTCCAATCTGTCTGGTAAGAAAAGAAGGGCTACCGAAAAAAGTGAGTGGTCATTCACTCCAAACACCTGTAAAGATAAAGCACATCTGATGGTATGTGAGGGTGGTAAGAGGACAATAAGCAGTCTTATGAATGTGGAAAGTATGAATTAATAAAAAAAATCTTAGGCAATATGTATCATGTGTCTTAAATATACTCAGACCTTTTAAAGAAAGATGGACAAATAGGTAAACAGCATGAGTTTCAGAGACAGACTCTCCAAACCTAAGTCTAACCTTCACCTTACATGCACTTTGTGACCTCCAGCAAACTATACAATGTTTCTCCAACTCCACTTTTCTCATGTCTAAAATAGAGATAAATTAATTCTTACTTTATAGGATTGATATGGGAATTGAAATGTGCAATGCATGTAAAGCATCTACTACAGTGACTGTCACATAATAAATGTTAGATAAATCTTAGCTATCATTACATCACCACTACCACTACCACCAAATCTATCCCGAAAAATGACCCAAGTAGCAACGTAAGTTTATAAGTATACAAGAGAAATATATGCACACTTAACCCTGAGGAAAAATCTACAAGGAAATATACCAGATGTAAGAGTGGTTGCTATAGAATTAAGGACAATTTTACTTCTTCTGTAACAGATTTTCTTTCTAAGTTTTCTACAAAGAATATGTTACTTCTTGGAAAAACAACTATTATTTTGAGGGAAAGAAAAGGAGAAGCTCCTTACATGATGTTATTATTTTTATTTTGTAATGATAAATATAATAGAATTTAAAGAAAAGCAAAGTTGTTTCCATCGGCTATCTCCTCAATTATAGAGCATTTATTTATTTATCCCGCATTTATTTCTAAGTTCTTATCCTCACTGAGGACCAAGAAAAATATTTAAAGTAATAGATGTAAAAAGAGCAATTAAGGATAAATATCCAAAGGAAACCATAAACAAGATGAAAGGACAACCCTCAGAATGGGAGAAAATATTTGCAAATAAAGCAACTGACAAAGGATTAATCTCCAAAATTTACAAGCAGCTCATGCAGCTCAATAACAAAAAAACAAACAATCCAATCCAAAAATGGGCAGAAGATCTAAATAGACATTTTTCCGAAGAAGATATACAGATTGCCAACAAACACATGAAAGAATGCTCAACATCACTAATCATTAGAGAAATGCAAATCAAAACTACAATGAGGTATCATCTCACACCGGTCAGAATGGCCATCATCAAAAAAATCTACAAATAATAAATGCTGGAGAGGGTGTGGAGAATAGGGAACCGTCTTGCAATGTTGGTGGGAATGTAAATTGATACAGCCACTATGGAGAACAGTATGGAGGTTCCTTAAAAAACTAAAAATAGAACTACCATACGACCCAGCAATCCCACTACTGGGCATATACCCTGAGAAAACCATAACTGAAAAAGAGTCATGTACCAAAATGTTCATTGCAGCTCTATTAACAATAGCCAGGACATGGAAGCAACCTAAGTGTCCATCAACAGATGAATGGATAAAGAAGATGTGGCACATATATACAATGGAATATTACTCAGCCATAAAAAGAAACAAAATTGAGTTATTTGTAGTGAGGTGGATGGACCTAGAGTCTGTCATACAGAGTGAAGTAAGTCAGAAAGAGAAAAACAAATACCATATGCTAACACATGTATATGGAATCTAAAAAAAAGGTCATGAAGAACCTAGGGGCAAGATGGGAATAAAGACACAGACCTACTAGAGAATGGACTTGATATGGGGAGGGGGAAGGGTAAGCTGGGACAAAGTGAGAGAGTGGCATGGACATATATACACTACCAAATGTAAATAGCTAGGTAGTGGGAAGCAGCTGCATAGCACAGGGAGATCAGCTCGGTGCTTTGTGACCTCCTAGAGGGGTGGGATAGGGAGGGTGGGAGGGAGACGCAAGAGGGAGGGGATATGGGGATATATGTATATGTATAACTGATTCACTTTGTAACACACCACTGTAAAGCAATTATACTCCAATAAAAATGTTTAAAAAAAACAAAAAGAACCATCGGCTCTGGATGAACCCTAGAGTTGAATATGAAAGTGAAAACAATAAAAACTATTTGAAAAAAATGGTAGCTTGGATTCATGACTGTATGAAGACAATGATTTTTTTAAATATGAAAAGAATAATAGCTACAAAGAAAATAATAATTTGAACTGCATTAAAAGAATTTCAGACTCAGTAAAAAAAAAAATCCAGACTGAATAAAAAATTGAAAGGGAATGACAGGAAAAATTCCTCCAAAAGTACTCTGTAGATTCAATGAAGTCACAATCAGTATCTATTGATACATCTTTGTGGAAGAGTTTATTATATACGAAAATGAGAAGTAGTAAGAAAAGCCAGAACATTCTTGATGAAGAAAAGGATGGAAAGACCTTATCTTTAAGCTATCAAGATTTATTATAAAGAGACAAATTGACCAAAACTTTTAATAAAGCACCCTTTTTAAAAACCAAAAAGTGAAAAGAAAAAAAAAAAGGATAAATATCTAGCCCTGTGAAAAGATAGTACAGTAGACACCTGAACAGTGTAGGGATCAGGGGCACCCACACATACCCCCCCACCCTACCCTCCGAGCACAAAGTAAAACATCCAGGTATATAAGTCTACGGTCCACCCTCCTTATCAGTGGGGTTCTGCATCCGTGGATTTAACCAACCACGGATCATGCAGTACTGTAGTACCTACTTATTGGAAAAAATCCCCATATAAATGGACCTGCACAGTTCCAAACTGTGTTGTTCAAGGGTCAACTGTGCATCCACCTTGCCTAATTCTACTTGGCGAAAACCTAGGGAGGGGAACAAGGTTATCAGAACTCCTATCCTGGGTTCAAAGTACAGAGAAAGCATGATCAGAAATCCCTGATTCTTACGGAGGCAAAGGTAACAAAGTTTACTCTACCTCTTCCCCTTTTTTGGAGTAAAACCTCAGAAACAAAAGGGTTACACCAGCAGAGTTGAGGTTTCTATAAAGCAGCTCCACAAGACATGACAGAGTATGTTGTTAAAAGTCTCCACTGGATCCCCTCTGCTCTCTTCCGACTCTGCTAACAGGATAAAGTGAGTGACAGGGGCATATGATCATTTTATAAAGGTACCACACAAGCAAACTCCTTTAGAACTGGGGGGAAAATAATCAAAGCTCTTGTACCATCTGTCTGTGGAGGGAGAAAAAAAAAAAACACAACAACAACAGCTGGTGCAAGAAGTAGCAAGATGTTGGTCCTGGAAGTGACAAGATGGGAAATGACAGGAAACAGCTTTTCACTCCTCCAACAGCAAAAGAAGCGTGCAGCCTGTGTTCTAGTGTTTGAAAACCTCCAGATGCTGCCCTCGTCTCACATTTCCATATCTTTGTTCAGACAACATCTGAAAGCCTGCCTTTCTTTTTTCAAGCACTCTCTTTCTTTGGAGGAACATACAAAGCTATCAAACGCAGGCTTCTCCCCCTCGTCCTCTCTCCTATAGGCAATATGGAATGAATTTTAAGTGTCACCATGGAAGAAAAAAATATACAAACAGCATCATGTGAGCCTCTGTGAAACGTTTTCCAGTTGTCATTTTCAAGAAATATTTACCATGTGCTCTGGATTCTGTCATTTGGCAGTTAAACTAACACTAGATTTGGAGCAGAACATCTAAGGACCTGAGGAATACAAACCCTACAATGAGCAGAGTTCGGGGGATGGGGAAACCCATGCATCAGCTGACTACTTGGAAACAGTAGGCCATGCTTCCTGACCCACTGCATTAAGCACTACCACATGCATGCATTTCTCTCCACTTTAAACTCTGGGTTTATGAAGTCAGAAAGAAGGAAATGTTCTAAACAATATACACATAGTCCAATGTCAGCATTTCAAAGGACTGACATACAATGTTAATCAAACATTCTCATTTAGCATTGTCCCATGTGCTAAAGATATAAAACCAATTTTCTTAGAACTCTGGAATATGCGCATAAAATATACTAAAATTCCACTGAGTAAAATTTAAAACTTTATTTGATGCCACAGATCATATTTCTGCATCACGCCGTTTCAGGCTCCATCAGCCTGCGTGGTCTCACACAGCTGGTACACAGCTCCAAGTTCCCCTCTCTTCTCTTTTGTCAGGTCAGCCCATCCTTTATGACCCAGGTTGGGTTCCATCTCCAGTATGCCTCCTAAAGTTCCCTCTGTGAGACAGTAAATCTTTCGCATGAACTCAAACAGTGTATGTGGGTTATAACAGCCCTCAGGAAGCTAATTTCTCTGTTAAGAGGAAGGTCTGTCACAACTCATAGTGAACTCCTCCAGGGAAGAGGGCATGCTTTCTTGATCTTCACATACCAATCTTAGCATCATGCTTGACAACCATTAGAAAAAAAAAGAAAAACTATTAATCACTACTATGTGTCAGACATCAAAGATTCAAAGCTTGAATGGAACATAGTTCTTCTCCCCCAGGGACTTAGAGCACAGTGTGAACCTGGATATAAAAGTAATAATTATGACAGTGTGTTCAGTGTTATAAACAAGGCACTCTGGTAATATGGACCAGGCCATCCATGGAAGATGCTCAATCAATGTTTCATAAATTACAAGATCTGTACAACAGGTTCAGGAGTTGAATGTGCTTACTAGAGAATTCTATTTAACTGTGTAATCTTGGGAAAGGCACTTCATGTCTTTGTGCCTCAGTTTCCTCATCTATAAAATGGAATAACATCATAAGGATTATGAGAATTCACTGAAATGATATTTTAAGCATTTAGAACAATATCTAGCACATGATATGTACTCAATAAAAGTTAGATCTTATTTGCTAATGGCTCTTCCAGTTTCTACTACAACAAAAGAGTAAATGATACAGTAATTACTTTATTAATCCAATTAATTGAGGTATAGTGCATTTTCAGGTTAAGTCTATTTTTCTCATATCCCATATCTAATCCTGTCAGTTCTAACAGCCAAATGCAGAATCCCTTCACTTCCTACCGCCTCTACCTCTACCCCCTGCTCTAAGCTCCCACCTTTCGCCCCTGGATGCTTACTGTGTTAGCTGCCTAACCAGTCTCCCTGCTTCCACCTTGGTCCCTGTGCTCAACACAGTGGCCACAGTCATCATTTTAAAATGTAAATAAAGTATACGACTTCCTCACCCAAAACCTTCCAGCAGCTTCCCAGCCTAATGTCAATAAAACTGAGGATGAGAGAAGTACAAGTGAGCATCCCTGAATTATACACCTGATAATGAGCCTTATTTAGCAACTGTTTCTTTTCTGCTTTGTCCAGCAGTTCCCAAGCTCCCTTGAAGGGAGTATCTTGTGATCAATCACTCCACCTTACTGCTTTTATTAATTCTCCTTGACTTACTGAAGTTGAAATAAACATAAGCAATGGTCAGAAGAGAGTAATCTACATCCTATGCATTTTGCTGTACCTTTCTCATATTGACAGCCTGGGGTAACACTCATAACAGAAAAAACCAGTACTGTTGTTGATAAGAGATTTAGCCAACTGCGATCATTGGTTTGAGAGCCACTCAAAGCCAAAAAAAGTTGACTCCCCAACATTTATTCCACACTCCCCCACTGTGCAGGGGGTCATACCACTTGAGGAAATGACTCCAGCTCCAGGCCTGGTTAAGCCCCTTAAAGTGCTCTTATCCTTTTTGCCAGCAATTGATGAGGAACCCAGACCTAAGCAAGACATGCCAACCAAAAGTGACAGTTCTTATGCTCATGCCCTAAACTGGTCCAGAGACAGAGGGGGAGGACTTTTATTCTGTCTGGGGGAGAAGTCAGCTTTCTTTCGATCTCTCTCAGTCTCCCTGCCCACACTCCCACATTTCTGCAAAGCATGAGGCCCTGACTGCTACCAGTAACCATGCGCAAATAGCTTAGGGATGATGCTGATACTATGAATGCAAACAGATGAGACAGAAAGAAATGAGGTCTCTGAGGACAGACACTCCATTAAGTCACCGAATCAACCAACCTGAGGTCCTCACCACATCTGGACTTCCAGTTATGTGACCCAATAAATTTCCTTATTGGTTAAGCAAGTTTGAGTCAGGTTTTCTGATACACATGGTTGAAAGCACCCTAACTTACACATTTAATGGAATTCTGTGCAGTTAAAAAAAATCAGTTTGATACCCATTTCAACACTATGCTTTAATTAAGAGCCATATTAAAAAAACTTAATTTTCACATGAGATTATAATTTTTTAGTTAGTTCAGTGAACAAAACAAGACACCAAACATAAATATGAAACAGCATCACATGGTAACTCAATGAAAAGATGCAATCAAACAACCAGAAGTTAACCAGGGGTCACATTAATGTGTCATCACCAAAGTATATATGGCAAACAGACTGGCTACAAAATTATACGTTTAAATGGTGTCTGCACTGGACAGTGTAGTGCCTACACTTCACCTAGTGATAGAAGCAAAAATGTGGATTTAGACTCACCTGTGAATAAGAGATAGAATTACTAAAGAGGGATGTGCTCTAGATCCTGTGGGTATGCTAGGGTAGGAAAAAATGGCATAGACTCTGAAGATGCTGACTCAACTCTCCCTTCTGCATTACCTTCTCCAAATCATCCTGAGTCCAAGAGAATAAGCAATAAATCCTGAGTGAGAGGCAATGCGCCAACTGCCAGATTCAGACATCAGCCCCCCTACTAAATTCCAGGAACCCTCATCTTCCTACTTGTGAAGTAGGAGTTGTGTGTGTTCCCTTCTACGGCTCCTTTCTGCTCTGAAAAGCTAGGCCATATAAACAATCAAAGACTCAAATTTCTACTGTGTACAATGAGGGTCTCGATCTTAATACCTAGACTACTTACCTCAATATTTATTCATAAATATTTATTAGGTACCTACTATGTGCCAGGCAGTGTGCCAGCCCCTGAAGAAATGACAGGATCAAATATGATCCCTACCTCCAGGGAATGACAGGCCCAGGGGAAGGCTGTTATAAGCATAAAAATCTTAGTGAACTAAATTAAATCCAAACACTTTATAAAGTATCTAAGCGTCAAGTCCCAGTTTTCTAAAATGAAAGTAATGAATTAGAACGATGATCTCTAAGTACCAGATCAATTTTATAACTAGAAGGAACCTGTGCCACAAATCTGAATAAGATGTTGTAAGTGGATAATGAAGAACAGTTTCCAAAAATCAATTTTAAAAGATTGTGCTTCTAAGTCTGCCAAAACCTCAGACTCATGATTCTCATCCTAGCTCGTCCTCACGATTTCCACCAACGAAGCATGAGGTAGTCAGAAGCCCTTCCTGATCAGTTTTATATCTCTTAAACCTTGAAACTTTTTCTACTTCCTCCTTAATTAGTTTATTATCTTTTACTAAACAGGAAGCATGCCATTTATAAGTTCCAAATCGCTGATGGCTTATGGTATATCACACACATGGTGAGCAAAAAATATATCTGGGACTGAATTTTTAAACTCATCATATGATAAAATATGCAAACTTCATACCTTACTCCACAAAAATTGTCAGTTTCCTCAAACTTTCGTTTAACTGCCGAGTTGTTCACATATCCTGCATGGACTTTTTCTTACAACTGCTTAATTTTTTTTTAAATTGACATTAGACAAGTTAAATGTCTTTAAAACCACTATCTGAAGAGCCCTCTTTGAGTACAGTTTTATTTTCTCTTTCCCAAGGTAGCTTTTAAATCCAGTGAGTTTCCACAGCTATTTGGATCTTTTGAATTTAAAGATCAAGAGTGATTTACAAATAAGCCGAAATGTGCAGAACATGACAATTAATACTATCTGTGACTCTGGGCAAATCTTACCTTAAATTTTTCCATCTCCTCCTCCCCAAACATACACAGAGTAGTCACATTATCAACCATCTTATTCTACATTTCTGTTAAGGTACTCAAAAATAGCATTAGCTTCATTGCCGGCCAAAGACACACGGCTGACTCACAGAATGAGTCAGCGGAAAATCATGTCACCCTTCTCTCTCAATTTTCCTTTTTCACAGCTGGGTTTTCGAACATAAGTTTACCTAACCCTTCCTTACCTTTAAACCTTATTTTGGCCACTACCCAGAGAGTCAAAGTCCAGTTGTGTCCTGTTTTTCCTACCCACCATATTTATGATCCCTCCTATTTTTGAAACATTTGTAACTATATCTTCATCTCAAAAACAAAATTTAAATAAGATAGAGCCAAGGATAGACATTTATGGAATGATCCTAGTCAGTTCTTTTTTTATGTGCGTGTGTGTGTACATATTTATTTATTGGAGTATAATTGTTTTACAATGTTGTGTTAGTGTCTGCTGTACAACAAAGTGAGTCAGCTATATGCATACGTATATCCCCATATCCCCTCCCTCTTGAGCCTCCCTCCCACCCTCCCTATCCCACTCCTCTAGGTTGTCACAAAGCATCGAGCTGATCTCCCTGTGCTATGCAGCAGCTTCCCATTAGCCATCCGTTTTACATTTGGTAGTGTATATGTCAGTGCTACTCTCTCACTTTGTCCCAGCTTCCCCTTCCGCTCGTGTCCTCAAGTCCGTTCTCAACGTCTACATCTTTATTCCTGCTCTGCCACTAGGTTCATCAGTACTGTTTTTTAGATCCCATATATGTGCGTTAAGATATAGTGCTTGCTTTTCTCTTTCTGACTTACTTCACTCTGTATGACAGACTCTAGGTCCAGATCCTATCCAGGGTGAAACAAATGTTTTTAACCAGTGAAATAGTAATGAAATTTATTATAAATCTTGACAATCATAATTCCATCGAACCTATATTTTTCTAATTGTTCACAAAAGGATCATGGAAGACAAGGCCAAAAATCTTGCTGAAGTCCAAATGAATTGTGTCTACAACATGCCCCTGAGTTACTGTCCCACAGTCTTGTTAAGGAAGGAATTGAGGAATACATGCTGGCTTTCTGCAAGCACTGTACTCTTTTCTCAGTGCTTAGGTATCCTATCACTTGTTCTGAAATACTGCCCAGGACCCAAACAAAAGGTTTAGGAATTTACTTACACTGTTTTTATTAAAGTCAAAACACATGGCCTCAAAGATGATGGTGAGTCTATAATCCACTGGCATCAGGACCTCTGAGTCCATTCTCTGCAGGTGGACAGGTATTCCCTTACAACCTATTCTTCCACCTTGAACTTCTAACTCATCTGTCACATCTGATTTTCCCATTTAGTTAGAAGCCCATTTTCCTTTACTGAGAGGTCAAATGCAGAATTGGAACTAACGAATCCTGCACTGTGCATCACCCAGCACTACACCACTCACCATGAGAAGTAATCACTATTGCATTTTTCACAGAACTAGAACAAAAAATTTCACAATTTGTATGGAAACACAAAAGACCCCGAATAGCCAAAGCAATCTTGAGAACGAAAAACGGAGCTGGAGGAATCAGGCCCCCTGACTTGAGACTATACTACAAAGCTACAGTAATCAAGACAGTATGGTACTGGCACAAAAACAGAAATATAGATCAATGGAACAGCACAGAAAGCCCAGACATAAACCCACACACAGATGGTCACCTTATCTTTGATAAAGGAGGCAAGAATATACAACAGAGAAAGGACAGCCTCTTCAATAAGTGGTGCTGGGAAAACTGGACAGCTACATGTAAAAGAATGGAATTAGAACACTCCCTAACACCATACACAAAAATAAACTCAAAATGGATTAAAGACCTAAATGTAAGGCCAGACACTATAAAACTCTTAGAAGAAAACATAGGCAGAACACTCTATGACATAAATCACAGGAAGGTCCTTTTTGACCCACCTCCTAGAGAAATGGAAATAAAAACAAAAATCAACAAATGGGACCTAATGAAACTTAAAAGCTTTTGCACAGCAAAGGAAACCATAAACAAGACAAAAAGACAACCCTTAGAACGGGAGAAAATATTTGAAAATGAAGGAACTGACAAAGGATTAATCTCCAAAATTTACAAGCAGCTCATGCAGCTCAATATCAAAAAAACAAACAACCCAATCGAAAAATGGGTAGAAGACCTAAACAGACATTTCTCCAAAGAAGATATACAGATTGCCAACAAACACATGAAAGAATGCTCAACATCACTAATCATTAGAGAAATGCAAATCAAAACTACAATGAGATATCATCTCACACTGGTCAGAATGGCCATCATCAAAAAATCTACCAATAATAAATGCTGGAGAGGGTGTGGAGAAAAGGGAACCCTCTTGCACTGTTGGTGGGAATGTAAATTGATACAGCCACTATGGAGAACAGTATGGAGGATCCTTAAAAAACTAAAAATAGAACTACCATACGACCCAGGAATCCCACTACTGGGCATATACCCTGAGAAAACCATAATTGAAAAAGAGTCATGTACCAAAATGTTCATTGCAGCTCTATTAACAATAGTCGGGACATGGAAGCAACCTAAGTGTCCATCGACAGATGAATGGATAAAGAAGATGTGGCACATATATACAATGGAATATTACTCAGCCATAAAAAGAAACGAAATTGAGTTATTTGTAGTGCAGTGGATGGACCTAGTGTCTGTCATACAGAGTGAAGTCAGAAAGAGAAAAACAAATACTATATGCTAACACATGTATATGGAATCTAAGAAGAAAAAAAAAAAGGTCATGAAGAAACTAGGGGCAAGACGGGAATAAAGACACAGAACTGCTAGAGCATGGACTTGAGGATATGGGGAGGGGGAAGGGTAAGCTGTGACAAAGCGAGAGAGTGGCATGGACATATATACACTACCAAACGTAAGGTAGATAGCTAGTGGGAAGCAGCTGCATAGCACAGGGAGATCAGCTCAGTGCTTTGTGACCACCTAGAGGGGTGGGATAGGGAGGGTGGGAGGGAGGGAGACACAAGAGAGAAGAGACATGGGAACATATGTATATATATAACTGATTCACTTTGTTATAAAGCAGAAACTAACACACCAGTGTAAAGCAATTATACTCCAATAAAGATGTTAAAAAAAAAAAAGTAATCACTATTCTCAGAACAAAACTTAAAAGAGCCCCTGCTTTTTTTTTTTTTTAAATGGCTTTTGGGATTTGTTACTACTAGTTTCTTTCTAGCCAGCACTGAACAAGCCTTCCAGTATCTAAAAGCTCAAGCTTAAATCAACCCAGCTTTCTGTTATCAGGCAGACCACCCTAACTTTCTGCTGTCAGGCAGACCATCCTAATGCAATACAGAAGGCTTGGCTGAATTCCAAGCTTCTGCCTAGTCCTCAGGAATCAGTGCCCTGGCCAATGGGCATACAGTCAGTCATGACCAATTTTTCTGCTGTTGCTTTGAAGGAGGCAGGCAAAAGAACAACCCCTTGTAATCAGATAACTAGAGACACTGGCCAAGAACTGGTGGCATCTGCTAATCTGGGTAGAAACGAGGTTGAAGAGAGAAAGGTTGGAGATGGGGCAGATGGGACTCTCCTAGTCATATGCTTTTATTAACTTGCTCCTGTTTGCGTTCGATAATTTGAGCAGAAGATAGAAAGATACGTCTCTCTGTTGGAATAAAAAGATGAAGGGAGAACACAATGCTGAATTATTTCTCTCTCCTGCTTCTACATTCCAAACAATTCCCATACCATCCTTCTGGCTGAAAAAGGCAAACATCTCATCTCTGAGATGAGAGCCCACAAAGGTACTTCCTAATGTTCACTAGGATTAGATGTTCCACTGCTGTTCTTTGAATTTTGTGACTAAATTTAATTTGTACAACTGGACACAACTGACATTTTATCTGTAATGACTTCACAGCTCTTTACAAGAATATTTGAAAATCAGAATAGAGGACAATATGATTACAGCACAATCTGAGGGCCTAGTGAGTGACAAAGGATACAAAACTATTTTTGATCCCACCATTGTCTACCTCTTCTAACTCCTGCCATTCTACCCTTTGCAAATTATACTCTACTCATTCTATTCTCTTTGTAATTCTATAATTATACCAGACTGATTATGTCTCTTTGTGCAGATACTTCTGATACAAAGCTAATTCTGAAAATATGAATCTGTTCTAATGCAACTGATGTAAGTAGGAACGATTTGAGCATAACATGAATTTTGCATTTGCTTGCATATAATTTCATATATAAGAAATACTAGGTGATATCAAACAGTATTTGTCTTTCTCTGTCTGACTTATTTCACTTAGCATAATACCCTCCAAGACCATCCATGTTGTTGCAAATGGCAAAATTTCATTCTTTTTTATGGCTGAGTAATATTCCATTGTATATATGTACCACATCTTCTTATCCATTCATCTGTTGATGAACACTTGGGTTGCTTCCAAATCTTGTCAAGTGTAAATAATGCTGCTATGAACACCGGGGTGCATATAACTCTTCAAAATTAATGTTTTTGTTGTTTTCAGATATAAACCCAGGAGAGGAATTGCTGGGTCATATGATAGTTCTATTTTTAGTTTTTTGAGAAACCAAAAAAGAAGCAGACTCACAGATATAGAACAAACTTGTGGTTACAGTGGGGACAGGGAAGATAGGACGGGCAATAAAGGGGTAGAGGATTAAGAGGTATAAACTATTATGCATAAAATAAACTACAAGGATATACCATACAACACAGGTAATACAGCCAATATTTTATAATAACTATAAATGGCGTATAACTTTTAAAAATTGTGAGTCACTATATTGTACACCTGTAACTTATACAATATTGTACATCAACTATTTTTCAATTTGAAAAAAGTGAAATACTAGGTGAATTCAGAAAACTACACCCAGTTGAACTGAGCTGTGTAGGAATGTACAAAACACACACACACACACACACACACACACACACACATACCACAAACATTTGTGTGCATTATGGGCCACTCCCATCCACATCTGGTGTCACAACTTTCAACCCATTTCAGACAACCCTTCTTCCACCACTTCACAATAATTCACAAGCTGCAACCCTCCCATTGCCCACTTATACAAGCAAACCTCAGGTCTCTTTCAATACACAGTGCCATGTTAATGTAGGTTTGGTTTTTTTTTTTTTAAGGTAATCATTTAACATGTGAAAACCTACACTACTTTTTTTTATTAGGTTCCTATTTTCTTTTTTTGTCACTGATGAACTTTTTGAGTGACAGTGTACAAAGTCAGACCTATGAGAAACATGGAGTTCCTCCAAGAAAGGAATTAAAGTGGCCACCACTGGGTTTTGCACATGGTAGGCTCTCAGTAAAAACTTGGGAAGGATGGGGAAAGGTTAATTTAAACACACTTTTCTAGCCAACATTCTGTCCTTGTTTGAGGTAAATTTTGCAAAAAGTAAGTCATAATTCACATAGTCCTTTAGAATTTAATGCATTATACCCTTTTTCATCTAGTCTTCACTGATGATGAGCAAGTAGAAGAAAAAAACTACCTTGATTTTATGACAGCAGAAACAGAATCATGACCAAATTAGGTATTTTTTCTTCCTAAGTCCCACAGGTAATTGTGGTAGAACTAGACCTGTAATCCATGACTTCTGATTCAGACACCACCCATTTCTGCCTACCTACTCATCAAGGTAAAAACATAATGATGGAAAAATTATGGGGCACTGAAATTTTATCTGTTTAGAGTTCAGAAATCAGCTATGTTTAGGGAAATTTCACAGTCCCCTTCCCTTTCCTTCAAGTGCAAATGATGTAATCATAGCCATCAAAGATTGTAACTTGGTACAACCTTTATCCCAATGCGTGGGGCTGTGGGTGATGTTACATAGAAAATTCCTACGGATGGGTAGCAGACACATCCTACAGAGCTAAGCCTCATACTCCAGAGATGTGACAGTGGAGCTGTTTTCTGTCTGAAGTGATCTCCCTCTGATATCTGCATGGCTTACTCCCTCACCTCCAGCAAATACCTGCTTAAAAGTCCCCTCAGTGAGGTCCACCCTGACTGTCTTATTAAAAATTTCACTATTCTCCAACTATGATAAAGAGGCTTTCCTCCTTACATGCTTTCTACCTCTAATTTTCACCTTCCAAAACACTAAGATGTATGTACTTACTTTTTTTCTTATATTATTCATTAGAATTTAAGCTCCATGATAGCAAATTTTTGTCTACTTGGTTTGGATATTATCACCCCAATATTTACAACAGTACACACATGGTAGGAGTTCAAGAAATATTTGCAAAACAAATAAATACATACATGGATGCACAAGCGTGGTTCTTTAAGCCATTATTAAGAGTAAAATTAATCATCTCAAATGCACAGAACCAAGCACTTTTAAGGAACTTGCTCAAACTGAAGGGCAACATTCCCACACATGTGGTCCATTCAGAAGGCTAGACACAGGTTCCCCCCAGGGAGCTCTTAGAGTTACAGGAAATGTTTTTTAAAATGTGAGTGTGGTTCATATTTATAGTTTGAGGTAGATTTACTCCATGTTGCCATTGTTTCTACAGACAAAGAATAACCGTGTCACTCCTCTGCATTCACAGCACCTGCAACAAAGTCACTTGAAAACAAGAGGTGGGAAGGAGGTGGAATTGGTTGCATTCAAAAAGAATTCATGGCTGAGAAGGCAGGGCTCATGAAATATACACCAAAGTGTTTCGCGGAAACACCTCTAGAAATGGCAGAATATTAAATTGTTTCTGCCCTCCAATTCACTTAAAGTCCACCCAAGTATATAGGTTAGTTATAAACCCCAAGTGTCAGGCTCATTCTCTTTGCCACTGAGCGTAACAAAATGAATTTATGATGTCTATCTGCAGGTATCTATATTCATAAGAGCTTAGCACACAAGTACTTGGTTCCGAGGCATACTGAGTTGGTCAATTTAATTTCATGTCAAAACCAGCATTTCGTATGTAGATTGTGACCATCAAATAAAAATATATGTGCATCTCCAAGTAGACGGTAATACTATGAATACTGTTTGATTATAAGACTTAAAAGAACAAGTTGACTCTCATTCTCGGTACTAGTACCTCACGTCTCTCCAAATCTCTAATTTCTCATCTGAAAATAGGGATAATGCCAGCTGTGCCTCACGAGGTTATTGTAAGGATTAAATGAACTAAACTAGTTCATTTTCTAGTTTCGGTTTCGGATAATAAGAAGCACCTAGATAGACTGTTAAATCTCAACCCTATCTGCACATTGAGGACCAGCAGAGGAGCTTAAAGAAACGATGCCCAGGCCTATCTTGAAAATGTGCTGATTTAAATGGGCTGGGATTGAGTTTGTTTGTTTGTTTTAAAAATGTTCCAGTTCCAGGTTATTTCAATACAGAGCCAGATTGGAACACTAAAGACTTAGATTCTAATACCCAGATTTAGTAGGTCTGGGGTAGGTTAGGGAATATGTAGTTTTTCACAGGTACCCTACAGAACACTTAAAATCAAACATCATGAGAAACAGTGACCTAATAAACATAACAAAGCATTAAAAGCATTTATCACAGTACTTAGAGCAAAAGTAAGCATTCAAACTATGGCAAAATAGAAAATACTTTTGTGTGTGTGCATTATATATATAAATACACATACATAAATACATACACACACGTGCACACACACATAGCACATGTATTAATCTAGGTATATTTGAAAGGAACCCACAATCATAAACTATTTAACATAGTTAATGAGTAAACAGGCTTTATCTTTATGACGTCCATGCTTCTAAATGTATTTTAACAAATATAACATAAAAGTATTTATTAAAAATATATATCGGGGTCTTCCCTGGTGGCACAGTGGTTGGGAGTCCGCCTGCCGATGCAGGGGACACGGGTTCGTGCCCCGGTCCGGGAGGATCCCACATGCCGTGGAGCGGCTGGGCCCGTGAGTCATGGCTGCTGGGCCTGCGCGTCCGGAGCCTGTGCTCCGCGACGGGAGAGGCCACAACAGGGAAAGGCCCACGTACCGCAAAAACAACAACAACAACAACAACGACAACAACAAATATATCGGAATACAAGTCTTAAAGCTTTTAGAACTTTCTATAAAGAAAAAATCTATCCTGAACAAGTCTGGTATAACTTTAGAGAGACAGGGAAGCGAGATGAGCGGGCGGGAGGAAGAAGAGAAGGAAAATAAAATTAATTCACGTGAATATTGGCACTGGGTAGTGAGGAGGGGAGTATTTGCGGGAGATTCCTTGATTAAAAAAAATACTTAAACACTTGTGTTCTCTTTGTCTCCAGATGAGGGTAAGGAACTAATATTTATTGACTCTGGCTATGTGCCAGGCCTTCTACACCCTGAAACTCAAGTCAGCACTCCCAGACAGCCCTGCAAAGGAGCGCTCGCTATCCACAATCTACACAGGATGCAATGTGCACAAAACACAATCGGGCTTTCATCTCACAGACTCAGAGAGGCTCAACCACCTGGGCCTGACCGCCAGCTCCTCTGACAGCGCGAGGGAGCAGAGAACGAGGTCCCCTGTAGCACACCTCCCCATGCTGGTGCTCCTCGTGCGCTGTGCTCGCTGCAGCTTCCTGAAGGGGATCCCAGAGTTCCTACCTGCTCTGCCTTTTGTGCCACAGCACCTCCAACAATCTCTATTCAGCAGATAAAGAGCAGTACCCTTGCCGGGTCAGTGACCATCACCGAGGGAACCTACAAGCTCCCGTGGAGGGAGTTCTGGGAATTAATTATTTATGAAAATGGCCAGTCAGTCCTCATGGTGAAAGAAGATAAAAACACCAACTGGTGTTGGAAGATACCTTCCTCCAAGAGCAGCGAAGTGGGCTGCCAACTCCCATTACTGGATCCACCTTCGAGAAAAAGACACTCTGGGAAAGACAGGTGGAGTGACTCAGACTGTACACAGGCAGAAATTTTCAGTAGAGGAGTACAAATTCCCAAAATACTCCTGGCTGGGATGCATCCGCCAGCTTTCAGGTATATTTTGGGTGTCAAGCACGATCTTAGAGACCGATGGATGGACTCACCAACTGGAATTCTATGGGTTAAGAAGGAAAGGAATGTAGAAACCAACCAGAAAGAACTCTAATCCTCCAGAAGACAAGCAGCAACAATTCTGATGATGGCAGCAGACCAGGCCCTCATCCTTCTATGTGCAGTGGCAGCCGATGGACTTGGTCCTGGGGTGCCTTGCTGCTGGGGCACTGCTGGGCATAAAAACTGAAGAATGATCTGTAGAACAACTCTTAAGTATTAAGTATCCCAGGAAGCAGAGGGCAAACACGAGACGATGAGAAATAGGAGGAGGAAGAAACCTTCTGAAAAATGTCCTCCTTAATAGTCTCAGTAGGTATTTAATTTCTATTTTTTTCCCCTTTCTTTGAATTCACAAAGGCAAAATCTTCCAGTCAAATTAGAGTGCAGTAAAGCATTAAGTCAGCATTCAACAAGTTTAATTACTGTGTAAATGAAAGAAATTATTATTCATTCATGACATTTATTTCAGACCCAACGCTAGCTGCTTTTACATAAAGTTGAGGGTGGGGGAGTAAAACGTAGAAGGGGAGAAAAGAACAAGAACTAGGATATATAATTACAGCTGTATTTCTTTGCCAAGTATTACTGAGCCTAAACAAAAAGTGCTTGTTTGCTCTTTTGAGAAAAAGCATGTGATCCATCAGTGGTGGCTCTGAAGAAAGCCTCCCCTCTCCTGACACAGGGCCAGACTCGACAGGTATACCAATATCTGAAGTGCCAATAACGGGGGGCTTATTAAGGCCACAAAGCCCGGTAGAGCCCATTGTGGTTCGGAAGTCCTGAACTCTGGGAACAATTCTAGCAGTCAGGCCCTACAAAGTAATGGATGCTACCTTGCCCAGGAGGGAAAAAGGGCCAGTTGATGCTATCAGGACTACTAGACAATGCATCTTTTCTAATGAATTTCCACAGAGTTTAAACAGCTCCCACAAGCAGAAAACACACACACAAACGCACATACACAAAACCCTAAGCTAAATCACGAGTGGTATTTATTTTGAATTCTCATCTGTCTGCCTGGTGGAAGAGACTGCAAGAGAGAGTGCCTGGGGAGCTAGTTCAAAACAGGGAGAAAATGGGCTTCTCTGGTGGCACAGTGGTTAAGAATCCGCCTGCCAATGCACGGGACATGGGTTCAATCCCTGGTCCAGGAAGATCCCACATGCCGCGGAGCAACTAAGCCCATGCACCACAACTACTCAGCCTGTGCTCAAGAGCCCATGAGCCACAACTACTGAGCCAACGTGCCACAACTACTGAAGCCCACATGCCTAGAGCCCATGCTCTTCAACAAGAAGCCTGCACACCACAACGAAGAGTAGCCCCTGCTCTCTACAACTAGAGAAAGCCCACACGTGGCAACGAAGACCCAATGCAGCCAAAAATAAATTAATTAATGGGGAAAAAAAAAAACAGGGAGAAATAACTGTCCACAAATCAGCATGCCACTGAATGGGAGATAATCTGTTACCTGAATTGCTAAACCTCTGATTTTATCAGAACATAGTTATTACATACCATAATCCCACTGAAAAGCTCTAGGTTTTCCGAAGAACACTCTGAACAAAGTCAAATGCCTAATCAAAACATATCATCTTCCTACTTCAAAAAATATTCACACAAACACGAGAACACACACAAACACACACAGGGATATTTTTGGAACCAGTTATCCTCAAATCTTCCCTAAACCTCCAACCACTAGCATTTAATTACTACAAATACTACAGCAGTTAGGAATTGGCAGTAACAACCTCAGGTTGTTTTAAAACTGAGGCCACACAAGTTGTGGACAAGAAATTATTGTTGAGCAATTTAGACAGACTTAAGGAGCAAGCACAAATCTGAGAAGTAATAATGATGAAGCTGTGATTGTTAAGGTTGAAGGTTTACTTGCACGCTTAGAAGACTGACTGAATAAACTGAGCTGACTGAAGAAACAACTTTTGTAGACACCTTAAATATTCCTTGAGACCAAATATCTTAACTAGACTTAAAACTTTCTGCTGGGGGCTTCCCTGGTGGCGCAGTGGTTGGGGGTCCGCCTGCCGATGCGGGGGACACGGGTTCGTGCCCCGGTCCGGGAGGATCCCGCATGCCGCGGAGCAGCTGGGCCCGTGAGCCGTGGCCGCTGGGCCTGCGCGTCCGGAGCCTGTGCTCCGCAGTGGGAGAGGCCACAACGGTGAGAGGCCCGTGTACCACAAAAAAAAAAAAAAAAAACAACTTTCTGCTGACTTCAGTTCCAATGCCTCAATTTCCAGTGGCAAGGATCTAAGATATATTTTAGGGTAAAGGAAACAGCTTAAGAACTATCTGCATAAAAAAAGTATGAGTGTGAAGAGAAAACTGTCTATGCATCATTATTGTAACAATTATTGAGAATTGCAGTAATATTAGACACATCAATGAAACAATTATATGTATTCATACTTGACTGAGAGTCAGAATTAAGTAAGGGGCTTGGTATTCAGTCAGTATCCTAGTCTAGCACCAGATTCCCTCAATTCCTGACTTCCCAATTTTGAACTGTGAACATGTAAAGCAAAGAAGTATTAGTTGAAGCCCCATTAATAAATCTCTCTTAATTCTTCGTCCAAAGTAATCCTGAAGCTTGACAGAGGTTCATGGCTATGACCACCACAAGCTAGGTTTTCCTGGGGCCTGAAGCAGGTAGCATCATGATTTCTGTCTGCACACTGCCTAAGCCCTGTTCTTGTCTCCTTCAAAGCTCTGGCTTTTCTCAAGGGTGTTGTCCCAAGTATTGTATGACTTTCACTCCACCAGGGAGAATCTCCTACTACTTTATTCTGAATTAGGCCTTAAAAGAGATCGCCTCCCTTCCCCCAACTTTAGAAAGAGAAAGAAAATCAGAATTTTTAAAAATATATTTTTAAACCCTATTATTGTTTTTGCTGCCTCATCACCTTTTCTTCATTCTTTGATAACCGCAGCTCAAGTCCCCTTTGAAGGATTAACCCCACTTACCTTGTGGTCCCAGCAGTTTGGGGAGGGCTGAGAGGGTCATGAAAGTCATCCCACCAAAGGGTGTGGTTGTCACATAGATCCAGCCACAAGTGACTGATTTAAGAATGATCACATGACCAACGTCAGACCACAGAGGGGTGGCAGCAGGATTCTTGTTGGAAAGGACAAGAATGAGGCTCACTCTCCCAGGACTACTGAGCTGGCAGAACATTAGTCGTCTCTGCCTCTATACCACAGAAGCCAACACACAGGAAGCCCTGCTGAGGGATGGAGACAGATTTCTTAAAACACTGAGCTCCTGAAATTCAGATGCGTTTAGCTCAGTTTACCCCTTACCCCTGTGATTCTTAAACCCATAAAATTTTGAGTTGGGGCTAAGATTCAGAGGTGTGCCAGCAATTTATGTTAAAGGTCGTACTACCTTTTTATCTGACTCTGCAGCTCTGGTGAAACCACATTTCTTTTCAACCATCCCAAACTTCCTCCAAGTATCATCTCCAAAAAGCCTTCCTGGATGACTGTTCCAAATACCCTTAGAAGTACACAGACTGGTTACCCCTCCACTCCGGCTCAACCATTACTATGCAACAGATCAGGTACTATCATAAGTGACCTAATCAATCATTATATATCACCTGCTCTTTTTATTCTTATGTAGTCATGCCAGGCTGTGAAGCTTCCAGAACAAGGATATACTACTTATCCTTATATTAGAAAGAGCACAGATTTTAGACTCGGAAGATCTGAGTTTAATCTCACCCTTTGAGTGGCTTCTCTGAATTCTGCTTCTCACATCTTAATGCTAGGCTAATAGTACCTGTTTTATTTTTTCCCAGGTTTATTAAGATGTAATTGACATATGACACTGTATATAAGTTTCAGGTATATAACTTGTTGATTTGATATACTTGTATATTGCAAAACCATTATAATAATATCTGCTGTAAATGACAGCGGTGATAACAAAGTTACATAACTTGTGAACATATGTTGCAAACTTTAAAGCACAAAGTAAGTGATGATGATGATGATGATGACGATGATGTCTTGTATGTTCCCGTCAGCAGATCTGTGAATGAGCTTAGTGGGGAAGGGAACCACCAATCATCACTTGTTCCTTGAATTCCTGTGCTCCTTTCCCATCCCACATGGACACAACCACTAAGTGATACAACAGACAGGAGCATCGGCAAAAATGCCATGAAGAGGATATGACCAGTAGACAAATATGAGATTTCTGGGCTCTAGAATAAAAGGATTTCAACACCTGATATCTTTGTCTAATTGTGTCTTTCCCATTTTGAGGGGAGACCTTGTATATGTGCATACAATATATATAAGCAAAAACATTATAGGTGTATTACAGAGGAGGTATGTTCTACCCTCAGATACCCACCTAGTTACTTTAAAATAAAGACAAAAGATATCTTAGTGTAGAAAGTACTCAGATATCAAGATAAACTCTGTATTTCACAATGTAATTTTGGGAGAATAACTGCCTATATTTCAGTCTCAGTTTCCAAAGTTTTTAAAGTAAAGGGTTAAGATTAGATGAGTTCCAAGGTCTTTCTCAGCTCTACAATAATTTTTTTAGAAGATTTTTATAGTATATTTAGGTTTACAACAAAGCTGAGAGGAAGGTACAGAGAGTTCCCATATACTTCCTGCCCCCACGCATGCACAGCCTCCCCCATGCACTCTGGTGAGTACAACATCACTCGCCAGAATGGTACCTTTTTCTTTTTTATACCAAGGATGCACCTACTGACACATCATAATCAACCAAAGTTCTATGATAACTTTTAACTTCCTAATGATTTAGATTATCATTATCACATAGTGCTTAATTTCCTTATTACATTTCAATTTATCTAATAAGCTCCCAAATGTAAGTCTAAAGTTTCATTTCTTCTATTGTCATGCAGGAATAAACGACTCATACTTGTTCTCCAAATGTGTTAACAATGGTCTCTCTCCTTAAATGTTTTAAGTAAGTTCTCACTCAAGGGCTACCTACAGGCAAGATCATTTGAAATACACTGACAACCAGCCAACTCATCTGTTTTCATCAGCTTGGTTTTCTGTTAGTGAGCCGCTCCTGTCATGATTCTGACAGAACACCTGGATGGATGGGGCAGTCCTGGGTATCACAGCTCAGAAGGCCCATAGGAAAAACAAAATGTTTAATTCACACTGCTGTGGCCCAGATCTGTCTTCCATCTTATCTTTCTGAACTGCTTTCCTGCACCATCACCTCAGCAGGTCTCCCGGGACCTCAAATCATTTTACTAAAAATACAAATAAAATTAAACTCTGCTCTGCAGTAAAGGGAAATGAAGGAATGAAGAGGTCCCTGTACTGATCCCTCTAGGAAGGTCAAGACAGACCTGTGCTCACAAGATGCTGCATTTCCAGCTCTCTGCTCCAGTTCCCAGGACCCATCATCTTCACCAATTAATGACTTTCACATTAATTAAACACACAATTTCTCCTCTCTTCGCAAGATCCCATATGTCCTCTTCCCACTGCCTGGTACTTCTTCTATTGACTGAAGATTAGCTCTAGTCTCTCAGCCTTAAATCTGTATAAATATGGCCACCAGCATGAAGAGCTAACACTCCAATGGACACACTGTGCCAGGGACCACCCTATCCAAATGCCTTTTCAGAGATTATCTCTTTTAATCCTCACCAACCAACCCTATGAAGTAAACATTATTAGCCCGATTTTACTGATGAGGAAATAGAGACACAAGAAGGTGAAGTAGCATGCACAAATTCAGACTGCAGCTTTGTACTTCTATTTTTATTTTTAAATTACTTTTCTTCTGTATGGAAAACAGATTTACTCTTTTTTCCCACGTCTACCTGATGTCCAGGTGCACACATTTAGACAGCAGCAACAACTGTCAGGATACCATCTACAGCCTCAAAATAGAAACAATCCATGGAACCATGAGCCTGGTTACATTCACAACTTAAGTGACCAGCCAGTCACAAAAAACCCTTCCTCTATCTTCTTCCCACTCATCCCACACACCAAATATTTATTAAAATAACTATTATGTGCCAGACACTAGGCTAGAAGCTGTCTTTTCTCTAGCTGTTCTGAGGAGCTTAATTCATCATTTTGGATCCATGATTTCAACAACTTTTTACCGAAACTAGAATTCTGCACATAATAAGTGAATCTGATCCTCAACATTTCCTCGAAACGCTTACAGTGTCAGCATTTTTTCAAACAGGTTTACTGAGGCAACACTGATGCACAATAATTGACACACAATGCATTGCACATAAAGTGACAGCATTTTCAACCATGAGGTCAACACACTCTCCAGAGAGCAACAGCTTACTCCACTATAAACACTCTAGGACTGCCCACACACAGGGCTGAGAATTGAATTAGCAGAGACTCACCAAATTCAAGCCCATCTTGAGTTGCAGATGATTGTATGTTACAAATTCCTGGGGTCACAGGACCGTGAATGAATTTGACAGACATATTACCACGCAATTTATTCCAAAGCATTTCTCAACCCAAATACCAGTAAAGTTGTCCTGTTCAAAATCATGATATACTCAAAGCCTGTCTTTACGTCTCATCTTCCCTTTTTCTCAGCACTTCTCCCATCTTTACTCTATTTATTCATGTTCTACCCCATCTTTCATTAAAAAGTACTCCTAGGGAAGTGGTTGTTAAAATCATTCACACTAAGTTAGCAAATCTCTAAGATGAGACAGCTTAATGTATTACTCCCAGGAGTACTGGAAATTAAACAGGAAACCAGCGAATAATTATTCACCTTAGACCATGAGCTAGTTACATGGGGGTGTGGTACTCTAGCCAATCCATTATTTCCCTGAAATCCTGCTACATGGGCAGCTGTGAATCTATTCTTAGTCATTTGCTTCTGGTTCAATCATTCATTCAGTAAATATTTACTGGGTGACTATCACCTTCCAGCCAGTGTTCTAGGTACCAGGAAAACAGCAGTATACAAAAGAGACAAAAATCCTGCCCCAGAGGAGTTTACAGTTTATAGGGGAGCATGTACAATAAACAACTCAACATATGATATATATGACAGGTAGCATTAAATGTTATCCATTCTTTCAGGATCTACGTACAATGGATCTGAGAAGCTTGTCATCTTGTTTAAATGATGACATGATGCACAAAGGAGGCTAGGAAAACTAGCACCGAATTCCAGCACTAGCACCAGCAGCTCTGCCATCTTGCCTAAGTAGCACCTTGCCCTGAAAAACATAGTCTCCTCTGAAGAGAAAGAAGGTTGGGCTAGAAGAATTCTAAACTCATCTTTATAGATTTTCTAATGGGCTCATGGAAAAATATGGGCCACAAAGAGAAGACTGTTAGACAAGTCAGACTGTTAATTCTCTGCAGGAAAAAAAAAAAAAAGACTCTATAATGAGGCAAATATCATCCTTTATGTCACTAGAGTCACCAACCTTTCAAGAGGCAGTTACCACATCCCTGAAGCCAGCAACAATGTACGGGCAGCTTTAGTAAAGCCAGTAGATGCATTATCAAAGTTACACTCAGATAATCATTCGTTTCATAGTCCCTCTCTCCTTCCTCCTTGCCCCAACCCCCCAGAAGTCTTTCTGGCTTGAAGAACAATGACTATTTTTACCTTCCAAGTTTGAAATAAGGTATCACCTGGCACATATGAAAATGAACTAGAGATTTTAAAGCCAATCAAATACTCAAAATTCCACACTGAGGGTAATAGTAAACAAAACTGGTAAACACACTTCTCCTCTCCCTGGGCATACACACAATAAGTTTAAAACAAAATATTCCTACTGGCAAGTAACCCAGTAGATGCTTGGGATTACAGGCAGTTTCCTTCTACTGCACCTTCCTAATCTTGATTCCTGATATACTAAACAATATTATTTGTCTACATAGAAACGTTTTATGAGCAGATTCCATTAACAGAATCTAAATGTACCAACTAAAAACTATTTCATCAGCAAGATCAGTATTTAAACAAAGATGGAAACTAGATAGCAAGTATTCTTTCACAGAGTTTGGAAGTGATGAAAAATCGCTTTAATCACTGCTTTTCCAAACTTAGCTTCTCTTTATTATATTTTCCCACAATCTTTATTGTGAAAATATTTATATCCAAAGAGGAATTGAAAAAAAGAGCACAACAAACGCCCATATACTCTTTGCTCAGATTCACTAATTGTAATATTTTGTTACAAAATTCACTAATTAACATTTTGTCAGCTGTGCCCACCTTCTGCCTCCTTCCCTCCTGTCCCATCTCCCCTTTCCTTCTCTCCCCACTCTATGCCTTCTACACACACACACACAATTTTGTTGAACCATCTGAAAACAGTTGCAAACTTTGATACTTCGTCCCATTATCTGAGCATGAATCTGAGAACATGGACATTCTTCTGCATAACTACAGTATCATTAACATATTCAAGAGTTTAATATTTATTCAATACTATCATCTAATACAGTCCAACTTTCAAATTTCCCTTGATGTCCCCGAATGACCTTTAAAGCATTTGCCTCAACCAAGGATTCGATCAAAGCTCACGCTCTGCTTTTTTGATTGTCATGTCTCTTTAGCCTCCTTTAATCTAGAACAGCCCTCCTATCACCTAGTCATTTAATCTAGTTTAACACAGTTAGGGATCCAATGTTCTATGATTGTCATGGGAACTGAATTACAGTGTCAAATTACTCTTTTATAAATAGCTGTAAAATGTTTAATCCATCTGAGAGAAATAATCATAGGATGAGGAATGGCTTTAAAATTTTACAGACTTAAAATCCTCAATCTTTTCATCTCAATATTGTCTTTGTAACCATAGGCACACAGTCCAAATGCAGGTTTTGCAAAGCTTATCTCCAGATATTATGGAACTAGTCCTAAATGTCAAACCTACTGCTTCTGCAACTCATTAAACCTGAAAGACTTATTTTTAAAGAATGGGAAAGGGTTACCAGTATTTGAGTCAGAGGTAACCCAAAACTTAACCAAATAATTGCTATTAATTTGTTTCCCACTTTTAAATCAGAATCTCAGACGTGGCAGTGTACCAGAAATATTACACTAAAAATTGAAAGGAATATTAATCTGCTAATAACTAAGTCTTCACAACAAATGTGGATACTTTTTCAGAACATACACAGAATAATAATGTTAATGTATACAATTTCTATTGTGCCCTTTAATTGTCAAAAAATTTAGCTCTTCAAGAAAGAAGTACAGTCCTAGTCAAGGTGGAAGGTCTAGAGACCCTTAGAAATACTGGAAAGTTTGCATTGGCCTTTGGCCAAAATCAATAAAGTTCTGACCTGAAAACTGGCTTTACAGCCAAGAACAGACACAGTGGTGGGAAGGAAAAAGGCATTATGATCAGGAAGATTATTTTTCCAAGCAAGCCTAACTCTGGATTTCTGTAAAGAATTCCAACTAACAATTCCAGGTTATGGAAAACACTGTTTGCAGGAAGTAAATCTAAGTTTTTTTTTTTAATTGCTAACGTAATACCTGCCATACTACAGGGGCTTGTTTGGTCCATTCATATATTCATCCAACAAATATTGATTTAGTGCACTCACTGTGTGCCAGGCACTGTAACGAGTGCTGAGGATATGACAGCAAATAACATCCTAAAGGTCCTGCTATCACTGAACCTAACTTTCAATAAGAAATGGCAAACAAAAAAACCCTAAATAAAATAAATACATTTACAAATAGAATAATTTCAGATGGTTCTAAGTGATATTAAGGAATTAAAAGGAAAAATGACATAATGAGAAATAAGTAAAGGGGGCAAACATGGCTCAGAGAAGATGGCACTGAAGAGGTAAAGTCTGAATTGAGATCTAAGGGGCAAGATAAAACCCATCACGTGACAGTATGTGGCAGAGAAACCTAGGCAGTGTGAACAGTCCAAGGAACTACAGAAGGCTGATGAGGGACTCGTGGAGGCCTAGAGGGACAGAGGGAATGAAAGTGCGCAGGGGTCATTTAGGACCTCAGAGGCCATGACCAAGTGCTGAGATTTTATTCTGAGTGAAATGAGAAGTCCTAGAGGATGCTGAGCAGAAGAATGCTAAACTATGAAAGGTTCATCATATTGGCTGATACATGCAAAATGATAAAACCATCACCACAATGAAAACCAGTGAATCCTGTGTCCCTACCCAATTGTTTATGCCTTTAATTATACTTCCAGGACTAGTAAGAGGCAGAAATACACAACCCTAGCACTATGAAGGCAGTGTTAGTAAAGTATTGAAGCCAAACAACTGCTGGATCTGTTTCCTTGCCTCTGTTCAAGGACAGAGACAAGACTGAACTATAGGAAAACACAGCACACTCTGCACATGTTCCAAATGTGTTTGGGGGAGACACATCAGCAAGATAGTGGAGTAAGAGATAGTAGCCTTTGTACTTTGTCCCCGCAAAACCTCCTCCCCGCAAAATTACTCCACTAATTCATGAACAAAAGTAGTGCTTAAGGGGTCCAGTCAGCCACGAAAACCCCATGGAAGAAAAAAGAGGAGCCATTCAGGAGACTCTGCCACTAAAGACCCCAAAAGTACTCACTGATGCTGCAGGCACCCACAGCCTTTGCCAATGAGGACCACTGCTATCTCCCCCAGTGCTTACATCAGCTGATAAAGCTTCAAAGAAATTACACTACTGGGCTTTCTCCAGAGCCAGAACCACCACACCCCACCAGCCAGTGTGCTAACACCCTCCCACAGGTGAAGATGCTTCCCTACCAAAACCAATCCATAAGGACTGGAAGAGGTGATTGTTCCATCAAATGTACAAACATCAACGCATATTTTTGCTTATTTCAAACACAAAACACAAAACACACATACAAAAATCAAGGAAACATAACTACCAAAGGAACACAATAATATCCCAGTAACTGATGCCCCCAAAATGGAGATCTATGAATTGCAGAGAAAGAAATTAAAAATAATTATTTTATGTAAGTTCAATGACTTATAAGAGAACACAGATAGACAACTCAATGAAATCAGAAAAAAAAGATACAGAAACAAAATGAGAAGTTCAACAGAAAGATAGAAATCATAAAAAAAGAACCAAAATGAAATTCTGGAGCTGAAGAATTCAATGAAGGAAATGAAAACTGCAATACAGAGCATCAAGAGCAGACCTGATCAACAGAAAAATTTATGAACTCAAAGACAAGTCATTTCAAATGCCCAGAGGAAAAAAAGAATGAAAAAAAGTAAAGAATACCTAAGTGAATCATGGGATACCACAAAATGAAACAATATTCTCATTATGGGAGTCCCAAAAGGAACAGACAGACGAGGGGGGCAGAAAGCTTATTTAAAGAAATTACGGCTGAAAACTTCCCAAATCTTTCAAGAGATATGGGCAACCAGGGGAAAAATGGGTAGAAATTTTATATGCAATCAAGTTAAGTTGTCACCAGCTTTAAATAGACTGTATGTTTTACGTAAGCCTCATGGTAACCACAAAGCCAAAACCTAAAGTAGATACACAAAAGATAAAGAGAAAGGAATCAAAGCATACCACTAGAGAAAACCATGAAATCACAAAAGAAAACAGCAAGAGAAGAAGAAACAAAGGAACTACAAAGCTCTCAGAAAACAATTAAAAAGATGACAATAGCAAATCTTTACCTTATAATTATTTTAAATGTAAATTGTTGAAATTTCCCAATCAAAAAACATATAAGTGGATGAATAAATAAAAAACAAAGCATAACTACATGTTGCCAACAAGCAACTAATTTCAGCTTTAAGGACACACATAAGCTTAAGGTGAAGGTATGGAAAAAGATATGCCATGCAAATGGAAACAAAAAGAAAGCTGGCACAGCTATACTTACATCAGACAAAATAAACCTTAAGTCAAAAACTGGGACAAGTGATTAAGAAGGTCATTACATAATGATATAGGGTTCAATTCATCAGGAAGATCTGTGTCTATATTGCAAATATATCCACACCCAACATGGGAATAACTAAATATATTAAACAAATTTTAACAGATCTGAAAGCAATAATACATAGCAACATAATAATTGTGGGAGAGTTAAATGCCCTACTTTCAATAATAGGAAAATCACCCTGACAGAAAATAAGTAAGGAAATATTGGACTTTAGACAAAAGGAGGCTTCCAGACATATATAAAACATTCCATCCTTCTCATGCACACATGGAACTTTCTCCAGAATATGACAGGAAACAACACCAGTCTTAACAAGTTTATGAAGATTAAAATCATATCAAGTATATTTTCTGACCACAATAGAAAACAGAAATAATTAACACAAGAAAGCTGGAAAATTCACAAACATGTGGAAATAAGCAACACACTCCTGAACAATCAAAGGAGTGAACAATCAAAGCCCTCTTGAGACAGGGCTTCCCTGGCGGCGCAGTGGTTGGGAGTCCGCCTGCCGATGCAGGGGACATGGGGTCGTGCCCCGGTCCAGGAGGATCCCATGTGCCGCGGAGCGGCTGGGCCCGTGAGCCATGGCCGCCGAGCCTGCGCGTCCAGAGCCTGTGCTCCACAACGGGAGAGCCCACAACAGTGAGAGGCCCGCGTACCGCAAAAAAAAAAAAAAAAAACTTGAGACAAATGTAAATGGAAACACAACATATCATAACTTATGGAATACGGCAATAGTGGTTCTAAGAGGGAAGTTTATGGTGACAAAATGCCTATATTAGGAAGTAAAGAAATATCTCAAATAAACAAGAACCTAACATTACACCTCAAGGAACTAGAAGAAGAAGAAACTAAGCCCAAAGTTAGCAGAAAAAAGGAAAATACAAATATCGAGCTGAAATAAATGAAATAGATGCTAGAAAAACAGTAGATCAATAAAAATAAGACCTGGGTTTAGAAAAAAATAAACAAAATTGAAAAACCTTTAGCTAGAATAACTGAGAAAGAGAGAAGACTCAAATAAATAAAATAAGAAACGAAAGAGGGACTTCCCTGGTGGTGCAGTGGTTAGGAATCCACCTGCCAATGCAGGGGACATGGGTTCGAGCCCTGGTCTGGGAGCCGAGCCCATGGTCGCACATGCCGTGGAGTGACTAAGCCTGTGTGCCACAACTGCTGAGCCTGTGCTCTGGAGAATGCAAGCCACAACTACTGAAGCCCACACACCTAGAACCCATGCTCTGCAATGAGAGGCCCCCGCAATGAGAGGCCCACGCACTGCAATGAAGAGTGGCACCTGCTTGCTGCAACTAGAGAAAGCCCGCATGCAGCAGCAAGACCCAATGCAGCCAAAAATAAATAAATTAATTAATTAATTAATTTTAAAAAAAAACGAAAGAGGAGACAATAGAACTCACACCACAGAAATACACAGGGTCATAAAAGACTACTATAAACAATAATATGCCAACAAATTTGAAAACCTTGAAAAAATGGATAAATTACTAGAAACATACAACCTACCGAAACTGAATCATGAAGAAATAGAAATCTGAATAGACTTGTCACTACTAAGGAAATTCAATCAGTAGTAGAAAATATCAAAAACAAAGAAAAGCCCAGGAAAAAAATGGCTTTACTGATGAATTTCACAGAACATGTAAAGAAGAATTAATGTCAATCCTTCTCAAACTCCTCCAAACACAAAAGAGGAGGAGAGACTTCCAAACTCATTTTTGTGGTTCACACCACCTGATTCTAAAGGCAGCAAGGACTGTATACGGAAAAAAAAATTACAGGCCAGTATCCCTAAAGAACATAGATGCAAAAATCTTCAACATAATACTAGCAAACCCAATTCGACAGCACACTGAAAAGATCATATACCATGATCACATGGTATTTATTCCAGGGATGCAAGGATTTTCAATATATGCAAATCAATAAATGTGATACAGGGACTTCCCTGGTGGTGCAGTGGTTAAGAATCCACCTGCTGGGCTTCCCTGGTGGCGCAGTGGTTGAGAGTCCGCCTGTTGATGCAGGGGACGCGGGTTCGTGCCCCAGTCTGGGAGGATCTCGCATGCCGCGGAGCGGCTGGGCCCATGGGCCATGGCCGCTGAGCCGGCGCGTCCGGAGCCTGTGCTCCACAACGGGAGAGGCCACAGCGGTGAGAGGCCCGTGTATCGCAAAAAAAAAAAAAAAAAAAAGAATCCACCTGCCAATGCAGGGAATACGGGTTTGATCCCCGGTCCAGGAAGATCCCACATGCCACGGAGCAACTAAGCCCATGTGCCATAACTACTGAGCCTGCTCTCTAGAGCCCGTGAGCCACAACTACTGAAGCCCGCACGCCTAGAGCCCGAATTCCACAACAAAAGAAGCCACCACAATGAGAAGTCCGCACACCGCAACAAAGAATAGCCCCCGCTTGCTGCAACTAGAGAAAGCCCATGTGCAGCAATGAAGACCCAACACAGTCATAAATAAATAAATTAATAGATAAATAATATAGCATTAAAATTTAATGTGATACACTGCATCAATAAAATAATAAAAATCATATGATCATCTCAGTAAGTGTAGAAAAAGTATTTGACAAAATTCAACATCCTATAATAATAACAACTCTCAACAAATTAGGTATGGAAGGAATATAATTCAACACAAAAAAAGATAATATATGAGAAGCCCACAGCTAACATTATACTCAACAGTAAAAAGCTAAAAAAGCCTTTCCTCTGAGATCAGGAACAAGACAAGGTAGTCCAATCTCACTACTTCTATTCAACATAGTTATGGAAGTCTTAGCTAGAGCAACTGTGCAAGAAAAAGAAATAAAATCCATCGAATCAAAAAGGAAGAAGTAAAATTGTCTGAAGATGACATAATCTTGAGTACAGAAAACCCTAAAGACTACATTAAAAAAAAACAAAACCTTATTTTAACTACTGAAAAAATTCAGCAAAGCTGCAGGATACAAAATCAAGATACAAAAGTCAGTTGCATTTCTATACACTAACAACAAACTACTGGAAAGAACAATTAAGAAAGCAATTCCATTTATAATAGTACAAAACAATAGAATACTTAATAATAAATTTAAGCAAGGAACTAAAGGATCTATACACAGAAAACTGTAAGACACTGATGAAAGAAACTGAAGACCACACAAATAAATGGAAAGATATCTCATGTTCTTGGATTGAAAGAATTCATATTTTGAAAGTGTCCATACTATTCAAAGTGATCTACAGATTCAATGCAATCCCTATTAAAAGTCCAATGGCATTGTTCACAGACATAGGAAAAACAATCCTAAGATTCATATAGAGCCACAAAAGCTCCAAATTGCCAGGGCAATCTTGAGTAAGACGAACAATGATGGAGGTATCACACTTCCTGATTCCAAACTATATCAGAAAACTACAGTAATAACAACAGCATGTACTAGTATAAAAACAAACACATAGACAAATGCAACAAAATAAAGAGCCCAGAAATAAGCCCACAAATATATGGTCAACTAATCTTTGACAAAGGCAAAAGAACACACAATGGCGAGAGGCTATCTCTTCAATAAACAGTGCTGGGAAACCTGGATATACACAAGCAAAAGAATGAAACTGGACCCTATCTTACACAACTCACAAAAATTAATTCAAAATGGAACAAAGACTTAAACGTAAGACCTGAAACCCTAACACTCCAGAAGAAAACACAGGGGAAAAGCTCCTTAACACTGGTCTTGCCAATGATTTCCTGGATGATACCAAAGCACAGACAACAAAAGCAAAAATAAACAAGCAGACTGTATCAAACTAAACAGCTTCTGCATAGCAAAGGAAACAATCAACAAAATGAAAAGGCAACCTACAGAACAGGAGAAAGTATTTCCAAATCATATATCTGAAAAAGAGTTAGTATCTAAAATATATAAGGAACTCATACAAGTTACAAAAAACAAAAACAACACAAATACACACCATCTAATTTAAAAGGACCTGAGTAGACATTTTCCCAAAGAAGATAACAAATGGCCAACAAGTATATTAAAGGTAATCAGTATCACTAATCATCAGGAAAATGCAAATCAAAACCATAATGAGGTATCACCTGACATCTGTTAGAATGTCTACTAGATAGATAACAAATGTTGGCTACTAGAGATAACAAATGTTGATAAGGATGGGGAGAAAAAGAAAACATTGTACACTGTCTGTGGGAATATAAATTAGTACAGCTATTATGGAAAACAGTATAGAGGTTCTTCAAAAATTGACAAATAGAAATACCACATGGGCCTGCAAAACCACTTCTGGGATATATTTGAAGGAAAGGAAAACATTATCTTGAACTACCTTGAACTATATTACAAAGATATATGCATTTCCATGTTCACTGTAGCATTATTCACAATAGCCAAGACATGGAAACAACCTACATGTTGGCCTATGGATGAATGGATAAAGAAAATCATAGATAGATAGATACACACACACACACACACACAGAGAAATATTATTCAACCCTAAAAAAGGGGAAAATCCTATCATTTGCAACAAAATGGATGAATGTGGAGGGCATTATGTTACATGAAATTAGCCAAACAGAGAAAGACAAATATTGCATGCTATCACTTACATATGAAATTTTTTAAAAGTAGAACTTGTAGAAAAAGAAAGTACAGTGGTGGTTGCCAAGGGCTGGGGGATAGGGAAAATGGGGAGATGCTGATCAAAGGATACAAACTTTTCCCCAATAAAGATGTTAAAAAAAAAAAAAACACGTAAGATCAAACTATAAGACAATATAGTATGCTGATAATGTCACAATGCAAAAAATTGGTTGACTATTCCAGGGAGAAATTCTTCTGTCATCTCAATAATGCCAACTGAAAAAAATTCCATAGTTGTAGGAAAAAAAAAAAAGGATACAAACTTTCAATTATAAGATGAGTAAGTTTTGAGGATCTAATATACAGCATGGTGACTACAGTTCGTAACACTCTTGTATACATGAAATTTGCTGAGAGTAAACATTAAGCTTTCCCATTTCTCAAACACACATACACACACACACATACACACACACACACACAGGGTAATTATGTGAGGTGATATATGTGTTAACTTGATTATGGTAACCATTTCACAATGCATACCTATATCAAATTATCACACTTTAAGTATACACAATTTTACTTGTCAATGATACCTCAATAAAGCTGAAAAAAATGCACTTGGGGACCTTCTCAATGGCTTCAGACACATGGATGAATGACGAAGAGCTTTACTTTTAGTATGTCATTAGTTTTTTCTCTTTAGAAAAAGGCCAGCAAAACCTTTTCCAAAATTTTATGTCACTAGCTAGCCATTATCCATAATCACCTCCAGATTTTGGTGTAGTAATGATCTCACAACAATGATACGTGACAGAGTTTGCCCAGCCCCTCCCAACAACAGCTCCCAGATTACTTATCTGCCAAGGCCTACAGACAACTAGAAAGTGTTAGAGCAGTGGGGTGGCTGGATTTTGAGAAAGTGTTGTTTGGTCTGAGGAAGGATGGAATGGAGTCAGCTACCACTTCAGGCAGTTTCAGAAAAATTGTCCCAGGAAGAGGAAAAGATTTCCACAGATCACCTGTGAGGCACCACACACTAGAATTAGTGCAAGGAAAAGTGTCTATCCTCATCTGTATAAAAAGATAAAGTGAAACAAACTTTTTTTGAAAATAATATAATAGAAAAGGCAAAAAAAAAAAAAAAAACCCCACACATGTCCATTGATCCTAATAACTCCACTGTCAGGAAATCTTTTCCTGGAGAGAAACACTTATTAAAGAATCTATCAAAATTTCCATAAACACGAAAACTCAGATTAGCAAACATAAAGCTTCCCTTTTCAACACACACCTCTTTGAAAAGAAAAATATGGTAAAATAACACAAATGGAATCAATATAAGGTCAAAATCCTTACATTTTTGACCATATAATTGTTTCCAAAAGTTCCCACATGATAAAAAGAGCGATAGTTCAAATCAGAGTCAACACATAAACTCCATAAAATAAAAATTGCACCGTTTGATGCATCATAGTATTTTATAGTCTGTTCTCTGTTATATTCCTAGAGCCTTGGAGGAAGAAATATTAGCTTTGAATATACATTTTAGCTTTGAATATACATTTCATATAGACAATAACTTCTGATGATATTTCTTCAATAATTCCTTTATAAAAGTGTATAAATAGGTCACCTATATGTTTAATTTTATAACTTCCCCCCAAAACTATGGATTTATTTTCCTAACATACTGATTTTGCCCAACATTAATAAAGCTAACCAGCTATACTAATGTAAATGCTTTTATCTTCCCTAATAGAGGTGGCCATTTGACATGAAACACAAAATCCTACATTAAGACTCATCAGCTGTTTGACCTACAAAGTGCAGGAGATTTTTTCTATGTCATGCACATTCACATCCACACAATCTTTGCACACATACAGTGCGGGGCACGTTCCTTCAGATTCTGGAAGGCTACAGCACGCTTTCCATTGCTACAATGAAGTCACTTTCAGGAACTTAAATGATGAGAAAAAAATAACTCAAGAGAATGTAAAGCTATATCCACCACATTGTTTTCTATGGCTTTCTCCTTCATGGCAAGAAATCTAACTCCATGTAAGTACTCAACAAGGGAATAAATTAGCAAATTATAATGAAAACCCAAAGGAACTGTGACAAGTGCTACGTAAAATCATTAGAAAGAATGAGGAATGGGTAAGTGCAAAAAGGAAAAATATAAAAACATGTAGAAATAAATATAAAATGTAAATAAGGGCAAACACTGGAAAGGCACAGGCAAAAACTAAAACTTGTGCCAATGCTAGGATTATAATGGCCTTTTCCTAACAAAAGGAAAGGAAAATTACTAATGAATGAAAGAAAAAGTTCGAGTCCTGTTACACCATTGGTTTCCAGTAGAATAAATGTACTTCCTAGCTACAGTCTACACTTGTGGCCACCAAACACTAAGTGAGATTCCAGGCTTACTGCTCTTAGCTACAAACTGCAGAGGTTGGACTACATTGCTTTTCAGCTCGAAAATTCGAAGACTCTTTCCTTGCCACTAAACAGTAGTCTTCCCTTGTTTCTTGCTGAATGACAGTCACTGTAAATGAAGCCCTCCAACATTATACCAAGATAGAATCTGAGTACAGTCCCCAAATTATACCCCTTCTAATTTCCTCAGAAGGCTTTCATCTCTGTCAGGAACATGGCAAAACTGAGTTCTCCACTGGTTAAGTATTCAAATGGCCAGGCCACTGGGTTATCACATGCCAAGACCCATGCTTTGTCTCTGATACCTTGTTTGGTTCCCCGAGTGGTAAAAGTGGCTGAAGAGAAGAGAACTCATTCATGTAATTTTTCTTCATTTTACCTGTGGGTGATGGCTCCCACTGGTAAGCACTGCCTTGCTTTTGCCTTTTATTTTTCTTTCAGGCTCACACATAAATAACACGCGCACTCCAGAGGCCCAAAGAAAATACTCTACGGTGTTATGGAAGGCCTGGAGCAGGAGGCGGAGAAGAAAGGAAAAGAAAAATAAATAAATAAATAAAAATGACAAACCCAAAACACAGCACACAAAGCCTTCCTTGTACTTGTAATCTTTCTGAGACAAATTCTACACTAGAGAAAGCCACAGCTGAGGATTTCACCGTGGTGTTAAACACTACTTAAGTCCCGTGAGAGGGGAGCCATGCATTCCCTTTAGTATTCACTGTGCTAAGCTACTCAGCTTTCTTGAAAGATAATCTAACAGAGCGGTCAGAAAGAAAAAGTACAGACCAAGGTACTTGCACATAGCTGCCTATACACCATTTCTTTCCTTCCCCGGAAAGAAAGCAAATAAAAATATTCTTGGGACCAGTTCTCATAAAGTCTGGTATTCTGTCCTGCACAGAGACAGGCCTAACATCCATTGACTAATTCAATACATTTAATTCAGACAATATGTTCCTAAAACTTTGTTCTAAGTCATAGGCACTACACCAGAGGAAGACTAGATTCCTCGTCCTCAAGGAATAAACAATCTGAAAAGACGACAAAACAAACAGATATAAACCAGATTAATGAGAGCAAGTTTTGATAGCTAAGCAAAAATAGACAAAAACTCAGGATTAGTTTTCTAAATGAAAGTAAAAGATGGTAGTGCAAATGCAACTACCATAAATAATTGAGAATAAACAACTAACTCAGTATGTGCACATACCAAATGGTAAGAATAGGCGTACACATATTGTGATGGGTCTGACTAATCTCACACGGTCTATTAAGGACTTACTAATGCTCTAATGTCTACTAGTATGTCTCATTAGGAGGAAATACCATTAATTAATACCTGCATTTCACTCTTAAGTTTTTCTACAATTTATTCACAAATCTAATATGAAGTATATTTCAAGACATGTGATACTCAAAGACCAGACTTAATTCAAGACTCTGAAGCATTGATGGTGTATAATAAAGGCCCATGATGAATATCATTTAGACGGTTATAATGGAATAAAAAAACCACAGGCAAGAAACAGTACTCACTCTTGAGATAAAAGTGATTATATTGATCATATCTATGTGCATTAAGTACTAACACCAGATATTAATTAACCCGAAGTCCTGAATAAAAAATTAAATATGAAATTAGGAAGAAAATCCATACTTACATATTCACTTACAGAATAAAAATTAAATATATCCCACCTTCTTTTAGGTGAATATTAACTGACCTAATATCAGGCCGACCATATATCTTTTACAATAAAAGCTCTTTTGACCGACTTCCACTCAACTGACCAGCCAAATCAACTGATGGTCCTCATTTCCTTTGCAAAACATATTGAATGATTCACAGCCAATGAATGCTCCTCTATAAGGTACCAGTGCGTCATACACTAAGAGTAAACTGTTTGTTCCCAAACCTGTTTATGGTAGTTATAGTGAATATTTAATTAAATATCATGTAAAACAGTGAGTACAAAATGAAAGTGAGATATTGCTACCATAAAAATTAAGCTGAACTCTGTAAAGGGGACTCCTTAAAAAAACTGTTGTCAAATTAAATATGAGACAACCATAAAAGACTGGGAGGAGGAATCTAAAAGGTTTCTGCACTCAGATTACTCACATATGTCTAAGTTATATCAACAGTTTTAGGAAACCCTCCTAGACAATTGTGGTCAATGCATTATGGATGTGGTTTATTCAAGAAAAAACAGTTGGAACACGAATCAGTGGAACCATTCTCAAACAACTCTCACTGTACATTTTAAACTCCTGAGGATCCTTCAGACCAGTTTAATCAGAATCTTTAGAATACCTGGACATCAATTTTTTTTTTTTTTTTTTTTTTTTGCTTCCAATGTGCAGCCAATGTAAATACAAGGATCCACATCAAAGGACTGGTGAGAGGATGCGTTGTTTTACTATAAAACAATGGGTTAAAGTATACACTTTTCTTCTTTCAATGATTTCAAGCTTTAGCTGTTTCTATTTTGTAACTGCACTATGGGACTGATGATGCCAGGTAAGAAGTATTCTACCAAAGAACAACAAAATGGGTAACCTGATTTACTTTGGCCTAACAAGTAAAATGAATGGGATTTGAATGGCTTTCTTCTCACAGAGATCTACAGGAACGATCTATCAGTTAAAGTGAGGTTGAAACATCACTTCTGTAATTTCAAGGAAGTTCTTCTGTCCTCCCTATGTAAAACTGATCTGTCCTACTCTTTCTATAATATTGTGAGGTCCTCCAACTACTCTAAGTGTATATAATCACATTCTAGGAAGGCAGAGGGGACAGTGAGTTTAAAAAATTAGCGGGGTTGGGGATACCCTGGAGGAGATGCAAAGGGATAGAAACTTAGTTTCAATATGTGCATGGCAAAAATCAATTTAGGAAGCCAAATTTGTTAATTCACTCTCATTTATTCATGCAAAAAACGTACAATAAATAAGTACTCTATACTTGCAGCTACTCCAAGTACTCTAAAACAACACACACACACACACACACACACACACACACACACACACACACACACACACACAGAGGCCAAAATTCTACCTGAAAAATAAAGCCAACATGAGACCATACCCTTCTTTAATCCCTCTTACGAAGCAACTGCGTAGCACAAAGCCTTTCAACAAGGAGCTATCAGAGCCTGCTGAAAAGGATGCTTAGTGCACTTGGTGCCACACACGGCAACACTGCTTAATGAAGGTCGCATTTGATGTACTGTCTACACTTCAACACCAAGTGGCTCATTTGCTGGCTATAGTCCTCCTCATACTCTTATATAGTAATCTAGAATCAGGCTTTATTTCCAAAGTACACCAGTAATAACAGTCTTCAAATTTAACATTTGAAAAAGGGGTTCCATTTACCTCCTTGTACTTATTCAAAGAAAATGACTGTAATTGAAGTCCTTCCACTGGAAATGAAGTCCTTGGAACTTTTGAGCAGTTGCTCATCCTTCAGCGTTTTTATTTAAGCTGTCAAAACTATGAACAGTCTTTCCATTGAACTGAGTCCACTCTAAGGGTGAAGAAAAATTTAGTGTAGCCTGGTGTAAAGATTAAGTCATTCTTGTCTCAAACAAGAAGTTTTCCTCTACCAAACAACAAATAAAGGCAGAGGAAACAAGGTTCTATGCTGTCAAAATCCTACTGCATATCAAGCAAGAATAAAGGGATTCATGGGGCCATGCTCCATAGCTTATGTTCTATACATTAAGTGTCTTCTGGATTTCCCAACTGGTGTTGTGACACAAATTTATTGCTTCATTCTAACAGAAGAATTTTATTGGGATAAACTTCTATAAAATATTAATAAGGTACAGTCATCATGATTACATAAATTTCCAAACATACTATGTAAATAAATTTCAAATTAACTCTGAAGTTAAAGACTGAGTTAGAGTACATACTTTAAACTTATTAGACAGATATGGCATAAGGTCATAAGCAATGCTGTCAATGGGGTCAAATAATACTTATAATAAGCTCAGGGCAGTTGTTCAGAGGAACAAATCTTACTAAAAGAAGAAAAGTGTACTCAATCTCCCCCACCTAATTCAATACCTCAATTGAACTGAATATTTCAGGAAGAAAATCTATTGTTTCCTATATTATGCCCTTTCTGGCTAAAATAGTTAACTATTTTTCAATGAAGCCAAAATTAATAATTCCAATCTCATTACAAAAATACATTGTCAAAATTGCCTGGAAAAAGAAAAAGATTGCAATGCTTTTTATGGATCTACATCTTCATAGAATAGCACTGAAGGCGGGATAGAGATGCAAATGTATGTTACTGATAATACAATGTATATAAAGCAAGGTAAACATACACAAGAGCTGTTTCTAGCAAAGATTAGCAAACTATGATGACATTTCAAGTAAACACTGGAGAAACATAAAGAAGGTAATAAAAAAAAAACAATTACCACCCTCTATTGAGCACTTATCAGGCCCTATGCAATGAAAACACTTAAAAACATTATGTCATTGAATCTCTTTTTAAAAAGCGTCTTAGGGGCTTCCCTGGTGGCGCAGTGGTTGAGAGTCCGCCTGCCGATGCAGGGGACACGGGTTCGTGCCCTGGTCTGGGAAGATCCCACATGCCGCGGAGCGGCTGGGCCCGTATGTCCGGAGCCTGTGCTCTGCAACAGGAGAGGCCACAACAGTGAGAGGCCCACGTACCGCAAAAAAAAAAAAAGCGTCTTAGGGGACTTCTGCTTCAAGAAAGATGAAATGGACATAGTTTTACCTATTACTCACACAAACTACAACGAAAACCCTGGACATCATAGATGAAAAAACAAGTAGACTCTGAAAGGTGAAGACAAGAATGCAGACCTGCTAGGAAACTGAGGACCCAAAATATGAGACTATGGTGAGTTCCCTCAGTTTTTTTGTTTCCGTTTTTGTTTTCTACCTCATACTGTGTGTCCAAGACTATGAGCTGAAGAAGCCACAAATCAAGAAAGGCCAATAGTAAATACCAAAAAAGTCCCAAGAAAAGGCAGCTCCCTTTAGACAAAGGGCCAGGGGAGAGTCAAGCTAGTAAGATAAACAATGTTTAGACAAACACCAAAGAAAAACCTGGGACACACTCATTTCCAAATCAGTAGGGATGAGTGGGGAGCCTAGACTTCCACCCTCAACAGGTGTTAAAGGTGTTCACCACCTCCACAAAAAGTTGGCACCAGAGGAGATGAGTAGAGATTCCAGACCTTCAACTCCACTGGGCAGAAAACAGCCCCCAAACCCATCCATCAACTGTGTCAGTGGAGACCGTGTGAGGAGCCTAGACCCTCAGAGGGCAGCAACAAGCCTCCTCCTTCTTCTCCCCACTAAGAGAGTCTCTCGTACCTCCCCCCATTGTAGAGAGTCACTGCCTGGTGGTAAAAGAACCACTGCCTCCCCCATAGTGTCAGTGGAGGGACATGAGGGAAGCAGTAATTAAACACTATTGCTCCTCCCAGCCACTATGGTATCAGCTGAGGCCTGGAGGGGAGTCGAAACTCCTACTCAGCACCAACCCCCTCTCCCTTCAGGTGACAACTGAGGTGAAACTGGGAACCAGGACCTCTTCCCCAACGTGGCAGTCCCCTTCTCTTGCCAGAGTGCTGCCAGAAGAATCCAGCTAAAAACAGAAGGTTTAGTCAGATACAGTCAAACATACAGTCAAAACATACTGCCCCCAAAATATCCAGGTTTTAGTCAAATATCACTCCTCATAATAAGAACCAGAAAACTCTTAGCCTAAATGAAAAAAGACAATCCAACAGACACCAACACTGAGTTTACAGAATTATTTAACAAATATTTTAAAGCACCCACCAAAAAAGGTTTCAGCAAGCAATTATAAACATGCTTAAAACCAAAGAAGGGCTTCCCTGGTGGCGCAGTGGTTGAGAGTCCGCCTGCCGATGCAGGGGACATGGGTTCGTGCCCCGGTCTGGGAGGATCCCACATGCTGCAGAGCGGCTAGGCCTGTGAGCCATGGCCGCTGAGCCTGCGCGTCCGGAGCCTGTGCTCTGCAACGGGAGAGGCCACAACAGTGAGAGGCCTGCCTACCACAACAACAACAAAAAAGTACATGGTGAAACTTCCCCAACTTGCCAAAAGACACAAACCTACAGATTCAAGAAGCTGTGAGAACCCCAAGCAGATAAGCCCAAAGCTATCCACACCAAGACACATCACAGTAAAAGTTCTGAAAACTAAAGATACAGAAAAATTCTGGAAGCAGTCAGAGAAAAACAATACGTGACCTACAGGGGTAAGAATGATAGTTAATTTCTCATAAGAAACCATGGATGCCAAGATACATTGGAATGGCTGAAAAGAACTGTCAACCCAGAATTCTATAGCAAGTAAAAAAATTCCTCAGGAAAAAATGAGTAATAAGATATTCTCACATTAAAGAAAACTAAGAAAATTTGTTGCTACTTATCCTAAAGAATGTCTAAAGGAAGCTCTCTTTTAAAAAAATAAAGGAAATGATAAAATAAAGAATCTTAAATCATGAGAAAGGAAAAAAAGAACAAATGGAAAGAACAAAATAAATATAATACACTTTCTCCTCTTGAGTCTTCCAAATTATGACTGACAGTTGAAGCAAAAATTACAACTGTCTTGAGAAGGTTCTAAATGCATGTAGAGGAACTATTTAAGATAATTATAAATGGGGGAGGGTATAGGGAGACATATTTCAATGCTTCACTTGAACTGGTAAAAAGTTGACAACAATAGACTGTGATAGAAGTATACATACTGCAATATCTAGAACCACCACTAAAAATGCTGTATAAAGATACACACTCAAAAACACTGCAGACAAATCAAAATGAAATTTGAGAAAATTCTAGAATGTAACTTACAGAAAAGGAAGGGAAAAAGAAGACAGAGAAACAAAAAATAAAATAAACAGAAAACTAAAAATTGGCAAACTTAACAGAGATTAGTAGAGTGCATTAAAAAACGTGACCCAACTATATGCCATCCACCAGAGAGTTTCTTTAAATATCATACTTAAGTATATATAACATAAAAGTAAAAGTACAAAAAGGATCAATCTATCATAAAAACATTTGCCAGGGACTTCCCTGGTGATCCAGTGATTAAGACTTCACCTTCCGGGCTTCCCTGGTGGCACAGTGGATAAGAATCTGCCTGCCAATGCAGAGGACACAGGTTCAATCCCTGGTCCTGGAAGATTTCACATGCCGTGGAGCAACTAAGCCTGTGCGCCACAACTACTGAGGCTGCGCTCTAGAGCCCGCGAGCCACAACCACTGAGCTCACGTGCCTAGAGCCCCGTGCTCCACAAGAGAAGCCACTGCATTGAGAAGCCCATGCACCGCAACAAGGAGTAGCCCCCACTCATCACAGTGTGCAGCAATGAAGACCCAACAGAGCCAAAAATAAATAAACAAAAAAGAAAAAGACAAAAAAATTAAAAGAAAAAAAAAAAAGGACTTTGTCTTCCAATTCAGGGGATGTGGGTTCGATCCCTGGTCAGGGAGCTAAGATTCCACATGCCTCTCAGCCAAAAAACCAAAACATAAAGCAGAAGCAGTACTGTTACAAATCCAATAAAGACTTTAAAAATGGTCCACACCAAAAAAAATCTTAAAAAAAAATTTGCCAAAAGAAAAAAACAGTGGCTATATTAATACCAGATAAAATAGACTTTAAAGCACACAAAATTATCAGCGACAGAGCGGGAAATTACATAATGATAAAAGGGTCACTCTACTGAGAAAATATGATGATCCTAAGCATATATGCATCAAACAGTAGCCCTGAAAATATATGAAGTAAAAACTGACAGAACTGACAGGAGGAAAAATCAAATTCACAATTATAATTGAAGACTTCAACACCCCTTTCTCAACAATTGATAGAACAACTAAACAGAAAATCATCAAACATAGAGAAGAATTCAACGTTAATCAACAGAATCTACTTAACACAGCAGAACATTCTACCCAAAGCAGAATACACATTCTTTCCAAGTGCCCCAGTAAACTATACTGAAACAGACCATATAATGGGCCAGAAAACAAACCTCGGCAAGTGTAAAAGAACTCAAATCCTACCAAGTGTGTTCTCAGACCACAATGGATTCAAACTAGAAAATGATAACAAAGGCAAAAGAAAAATGTCCAGACATTTGGAAGCAAAACCACACACCACTAAACAATTCATGCATCAAAAAGAAATCTCAAGGGGGAAAAAAAAAAAAGAAAAAACTACGTTAAGCTGAATTAAAATGAAAATACAACATATCAAAATTTGTGGGACTCATAAAGCAGTGTTGAAAAGGAAGTTCACAGCACTAAATGTTTATGTAAGAAAAGAGGGAAAACTTTCAAACCAATAATCTAAGCTATCCCCCTCATAAACCCAGAAAAAGAAGAGCAAAAATTAATCCAGCTCCGCAGAAGGAAATAATAAAGAAAGTAGAAATGAAGTTGAAAACAAAACAAAAAAAAGAGGGAGAGAGAGAAAATTAGTGAAAACAAACCCTGGTTCTTTCAACAAAATTCAACACCCATTTATGATAAAAACCCTCCAGAAAGTAGGCATAGAGGGAACTTTCCTCAACGTAATAAAGGCCATATATGACAAACCCACATCCAACATCGTCCTCAATGGTGAAAAACTGAAACCATTTCCACTAAGATCAGGAACAAGACAAGGTTGCCCACTCTCACCACTCTTATTCAACATAGTTTTGGAAGTTTTAGCCACAGCAATCAGAGAAGAAAAGGAAATAAAAGGAATCCAAATCGGAAAAGAAGAAGTAAAGCTGTCACTGTTTGCAGATGACATGATACTATACATAGAGAATCCTAAAGATGCTACCAGAAAACTACTAGAGCTAATCAACGAATTTGGTAAAGTAGCAGGATACAAAATTAATGCACACAAATCTCTGGCATTCCTATACACTAATGATGAAAAATCTGAAAGTGAAATCAAGAAAACACTCCCATTTACCATTGCAACAAAAAGAATAAAATATCCAGGAATAAACCTACCTAAGGAGGCAAAAGACCTCTATGCAGAAAATTATAAGACACTGATGAAAGAAATTAAAGATGATACAAATAGATGGAGAGATATACCATGTTCTTAGATTGGAAGAATCAACATTGTGAAAATGACTCTACTACCCAAAGCAATCTACAGATTCAATACAATCCCTATCAAACTACCAATGGCATTTTTCACAGAACTAGAACAAAAAAATTCACAATTTGTATGGAAACACAAAAGACCCCAAATAGCCAAAGCAATCTTGAGAAAGAAAAACGGAGCTGGAGGAATCAGGCCCCCTGACTTCAGACTATAGTACAAAGTTATAGTAATCAAGACAGTATGGTACTGGCACAAAAACAGAAATATAGATCAATGGAACAGGATAGAAAGCCCAGAGATAAACCCGCGCACATATGGTCACCTTATCTTTGATAAAGGAGGCAGGAATGTACAAGTGGAGAAAGGACAGCCTCTTCAATAAGTGGTGCTGGGAAAACTGGACAGGTACATGTAAAAGTATGAGATTAGATCACTCCCTACTATGGAGAACAGTATGAAGGTTCCTTAAAAAACTACAAATAGAACTACCATATGATCCAGCAATCCCACTACTGGGCATACACCCTGAGAAAACCATAATTCAAAAAGAGTCATGTACCAAAATGTTCATTGCAGCTCTATTAACAATAGCCAGGAGATGGAAGCAACCTAAGTGTCCATCAACAGATGAATGAATAAAGAAGATGTGACACATATATACAATGGAATATTATTCAGCCATAAAAAGAAACGAAATTGAGCTATTTGTAATGAGGTGGATGGACCTAGAGTCTGCCATACAGAGTGAAGTAAGTCAGAAAGAGAAAGACAAATACCGTATGCTAACACATATATATGGAATTTAAGAAAAAAAAAAGTGTCATGAAGAACCTAGGGGTAAGACAGAAATAAAGACACAGACCTACTAGAGAATGGACTTGAGGATATGGGGAGGGGGAAGGGTAAGCTGGGACAAAGTGAGAAAGTGGCATGGACATATATACACTACCAAACATAAAATAGATAGCTTGTGGGAAGCAGCTGCATAGCACAGGGAGATCAGCTCGGTGCTTTGTGACCACCTAGAGGGGTGGGATAGGGAGGGTGGGAGGGAAGGAGACGCAAGAGGGAAGAGATAGGGGAACATATGTATATGTATAACTGATGCACTTTGTTATAAAGCAGAAACTAACACACCATTGTAAAGCAATTATACTCCAATAAAAATGTAAAAAAAAAAGGTTCTTTGAAAAGATCAATAAGATTGACAAAAAGTTCTTAGATTTAAGAATAAAAGCAAGGAATATAAAGGGAAAAAAATCTACAAGTTGGACTATATCAAAATTAAAATTTTTGCTTTCATTCTCTGTCAAGAGGCTGAAAAGACAAGCTACAGATTAGGAAAAAATATTTGTAAACCACGTATCCAATAATGGATTAGTATCTAGACTATATTTAAGAACTTTAAAAAATTCAACAGTAAAAGTCAAAAATGCAATTAGAAAATATGCAAAAGACATTTAATGAGCAAGAGATATTTAACAGAAGAAGATATTCAGATGACAAACAAGCACATGAAAGGGCATCTGACATAATTACTTATTAGAAAAATGCAAATTAAAACTACAATGAGAAATCACTACATACCAACAGAATGGCTAAAATAAAAAACAGTAATACCACCAAATGCTGCTGAAGATGCAGAGAAATCAGATAATTCATATCACTGCACTGAAGAGAATGTACAATGATAGAAGACACAGTAAAAGACAGTTTTGGTAGCTTCTTAAAATTAAATATGCTACTCAGGAATTGTATTCCTGGGCATTTATCCAAGAGAAAAGAAAAATTCTGTCTACACCAAAATATACACAAAATTTATGTACACAAATGTTCACAGCAGTTTTATTTGTAACAGAGAAAAAACTGGGAACAGGGCAGATGTCCTTCAATAGGGGGAATGATTAAACGAGCTATGGTACATCCATACCTTGGCGTACTACTCAGAAACAAAAGGAACAACACACAATAACTTGGAGGAATCTCCAGAGAATCATGCTGAGTGAAAAAAAATAATCCCCAAAAGTTATATAGTATATGATTCCATTTATATAATATTCTTGAAATGACAAAATTTTTAAATTGGAGAAAAAAAAAATACTGGTTGCCAGGAGTTAATGACTGGGGGTGTAGGGGAGGAGGAAAGTGGTGAGCCTATAGAAGACTAACAGGAGAGATCCTTTGGGTGATGGAATTGTTCAGTAGCTTAACTATATTAATGTCAGTATTCTGGTTTTGATATTGTACAGTAGTTTTACAAGGTGTTACAATTGGGGAAACTAGATAAAAAGCACATGGTATCCTCTCTGTATTATTTCTTACAACTGCATATGAATCTACTATTATCTCAAAAAGTTTAATTTTTAAAAAGAATATTAGGTGACAATTGTCCTGACTTAAAAGATGAAAAAACAATTTTATCAAGTTTCTATATGTGGTCCAAGATCACATACTACTAGTAAATAGTAGATGCAGAATTCAAACTCATGTTTGCTAGACTCCCCAGAAAAGTCACAGATTTACTCAATAGCATTTAGGGAATAAATGAGCACCTGTTATGCATTGGTATTAAGGATACAAAAATATGACAACATAGTAGTTCAGTATCTCTAGGATCTTTCAGTATAAAGGACACAGACTGGTGAGTAAATAATTACAATAAAATGCATTATGTATATACAAGGCCAAGTGCTAGCACTGTTGAGGGACATCAAATGAGGATTCTTCAATGGGAGAGGGCAGCCTTTAACAAGCAGGGGACTAAGGGATGCAGACTGACCTTTTAACAAGATCACTCTAGACAGGTCTTGGAGCACTGGAAGGCATCAGGAACACACTGGAGATAAACTAGGAGGCTCCTCTAATAAGCCAGGAGGGAAACAGAACCAAGAAGTGTTCTTTGGGATGAAATGCAGAAGTTAACTGCATTTTAGAGATGTTGTATCTGAGGTTTCTGTTGAATTTCAGGACACATATCTAACTAGTCAATAAAATATATGCCTCTGAAACTCAAGAAAGAGATTAGACTAGTAAAACAAATTTTGGAATAACCAGTTACTGAACATGGTAAAACACGTAAAAATAGGAAATTGCTCAAAGAGAATATGTAGAACAAGAAGGGGGCAAGGGGTGGGATGAACTTAGTTCAAGTAAGCAGTATTTCAGAAGGAATGATAGCTGTATATTAACCTAATTCAAGAAAGAGATTACTCATAAATAATTCAAATGGAAATACTTACAGAGAAGTGTGCATGTGTGTGGAGTGGTAATAAAAAAGATGTTTGTGGGGTGGGATAAGGAGGGTGGGAGGGAGGGAGACACAAGAGGGAAGAGATATGGGAACATATGTATAACTGATTCACTTTGTTATAAAGCAGAAACTAACACACCATTGTAAAGCAATTATACCCCAATAAAGATGTTAAAAAAAAAAAAACATGTTTATGCTACCATACATGTATTTTTTAATCTTGGAAAGGGATCAGAATCCTGATCAGAAACAAGGAAATGTTTCCCTGTGCCAATGTTTTTGGTAACGTATTACTTGACTTTCTTAGTTTTTCTTGCTCACTATTTAAGACTGATTCAATCATTTTCCTAAATGTGAAACTAGGAAATGGCTGGCCATCGACGATATCCCATAATGTATTTTCTTACAGCTGTGGACAAACTTTGCAGAAGAAATATCTTTCCAATAATTACAAGTTTATATCAATTCATTTGGTCAGTTTTTGAAAATGAGGGAGATGGTTTCTTTTTTGCCCTTTTTAAAACACTGGAGGAGGGACATCCCCGGTGGTCCAATAGTTAGGACTCCATGCTCCCAATGCAGGGGGCCCTAGCTTGATCCCTGGTCAGGGAACTAGATCCCACATGCTGCAACTAAAGAACCCGCATGCAGCAACAAAGATCCGGCACAGCTAAATAATTAAATAAATATATTTTTTTAATGAAATAAAATACTGGAGGAAGTTCAAAATTAATAACCCTTTAAAAGAATGGCTTTTTGGAAGAATACAAAAGAGAATAGTTTTAATTTGTTTTTAAGCATCTCTGTCCCTGCGTTTACACTAAGGTCTTTTATCTCTCCAAATGAAACTAAACTCATTTTGATGAATTTTGTAAGTTTAAAAAACAAATCATTGTGAAAGAACAAAAGTTCTGCTGAGAATCACAGAGATATAGAGCATCAATAAGCATGCCAAAACAAGACTGAGATTTTTCTGTTTCTCTTATTCCCCCTATTGTAATATAAACAGGATATCCTTCAATTAGCTATGGAGTCTTACATTATTTAGTTTTACATTATACGCATGTCTTGGTATACAAATGCATTCTCTAGTTGTTTGGTTGTCTGGTGGCTAAAGGAACAATAAGATAGTTACTCAAATGAAGCAGTTAATTTAATGTCCTCCTTTTCTTTTTTATGAAGATTATTTCTTGAAATGTTTTTCTGCTTTTAACATTAGTTTACTCTCAGTCCTTAACTCTGAGTTTCAGGTTTCTATGGCAGGACATTTAAGGTGAAAGGAAAATGTTAAGGAGGTAGAATACAGTTTAAATTTACCAAAATTCTTGACAACAAACAATGGGTAATGGGCTGCTCAAAGGAAAGCAATCTACTGAGGAAAAAAGTAAACCCCAAACCATAATGATAACCCGTCCTGACCCTATACAAAAAGATAATATTCTAGTTATAACGGCTTTAATAGTTAATAATGCAAATGTGTCTAAAATGGAGGATGAATCTTTTAAGTAAAAGTCCTATACTTTGATTATGGGTAAAGAACAAGTAATTTTGCTGTCACAAAAACACAGCAGAAACAAATCTACACAGAAAAAAAAAAAAGTAGGAAAAATTAGCCCAAAGTGTACTAACTTCATTTTAAATTTGAAAAATGGAAGAATTTTTCAACATGCTTATATATATAATCATAAGAATTATGAAGACCATCATAATTTTCCATCTTGCCGTATCATGATTCCATTCTCTAGGGCCTCAGCTTAATTCTATAGTCAAAATGCCTATGTTTTCAACAAATAAAACAAGGAAGGAAGGATTACAAAAGGGAGGCATTTTAGGATGCTCCTGGAAACCTCATTACTAACCCAATAAATTTCCAAGAGAAGAACTGATTTATATGGATCCAGAACCAAAACGATGGCCAACAGCCCCAGGTTAAGTTTAGATATGTTAGGAAGTACATACTTCTTTCCCCAAAGCCTAGTAATGACATATTAAAACACTGTACTGTAAAATCGAAATTTCAGATACAACCAAAGTTCATTAGTTCCCTAAAACATAACCCACCAACACAGAGTAAAGAGATATTCTCATAAATAGTCAGCCAAAATGGTGGGGATTCTTTCTGCACCCAAATAACGTTTGAGCAAAGAAGAGCAAAGCTCTTCTACACATGAATGAACAAAGTCAGTTAACTGAAAGAAAAAAAAAAAAACTTCTGACTAAGCAAACTACAAGTAACGGGAAGTGACCATCAATTTGTTTCAGAACCAAATCAAATATACATCAAGTTTCATAACAAATATTCCTCTTGAAAATTCTCTATTCAATCTAAAGAAGTATAGCCTGTTTTTCCTGTTACTGCAGTTTCATTATTTTTCTTCTTTAAATACTAAATAATGCCTCTGGAACAGAGTTTGAAGATTCCTTCCTCTTGGTCAGCAGCAATGTCAGATAGCAAGTATAGAGCCTTCATTTCATCCAAGAATTATTAAGCCAGAGGAAACACATTCACAAAAGAACCTTCTGGGTTCATCTGCTTCCCTGAGTAGCCAGAGGAGCCCATCAACATGAGAAGCCTGGAGGGAGGTGGCAGGTTTCCCTTGGGAAAAGAAAACATATTGACTTACCTTCTCTGCATACTTGAACTTAACATAGAACCAAGTTGACTTGATCATTGTCTCACCTTCTGCTCTCAGAGGAAAAGAAGATGGAAAAAAATAAAAAGAGGAAAAGAAAAAACAAAAACAGTATAGTGCTGAAGAAAAAACGGTGTTTCAGCAAAGGCTTCTTTCAGATGCTGAGTTTTCCAGAGGATGACATGTAGTCAAAGGAGGGGTGAAGGGGGAAGACATAGGAAAATGCACTATTTCAAACCTGGCCTCCTTCCCCTGTCTGTTCCTGTACACCTTCCCTTAGTGCCTAAATCGCTGTGTGTGATCTCACTCCGGAAACTGCACTCCAGGACTGCCTTGCTGAGCTGCCTGCCTCTCCCTCCTCTCTCTCCCTCTGTGTTGCTCTCCTGGCTGGCTGACAAGAGAATTCCTCAAATGGCCTTCAGCTGCCTTCATCACAAATGGCACATGTCAGTAAAGGCAGGAGGCAGGCCTTGGCCCCAGTCCCCTCCCAAAAGGACAACTCCTCCTCCGCCTAGCCCCAGGGATGAATAATGAATTCCAGAACTTCCCCTCAGGACACAAATTAACACCTGGCCAAACATTATTCTGACAAGAGCCTGTGTCTAGAGAAGGACTGCCACAGCTTTAACCCCATGATCCCCTAAACAAGATCAGGAGGTGACCCTTCTCCACACCTACAGAAGATTACAACACTAAAAACAGTCCAGTCTCTTTAGCAAAAAGTGAATAAGAATCCATTTGAAATTCTCCAGCTGAAACAACATCTTTCAACCTTCTGCAGCCAGAGAAAGAGAAACTGGGAGAGCTTTCTCTCGCTGTCCCCTTTTACTTCTACTAGCTGCCAGAACAGCTCCTGGTATTCAGCCTCAAGAGCAGCTTGGTAGAATGACTGACACTTTATACATACTTTCTTTTCACAGAAATGTAAAGATAGTATTTTTTATTTTTGTTTCACTACTATTACCTAGTTAAACTTTTCAAGATTTCAATAAAAACTGTGAAATAGAATCACAGCACTCACTCTACAAGATGCCAGAAATGGAATGGAGAAAGAGGGGTGAAATGTAGGCACACAGCTGTAGCATACATGAATTTGAGACACCTATACATTGCTGTACTGAGGCAATCAGGCATGCGGAAAACAGTGATTCTCAAAATGTTTACTAATATGATAGCGCGGTTCTTATTCCTACTCCCCATATCCCTACGGGGGTCCCTACCCCCAAGTAATAACATTGACAATATTTATCAAATACAAAATAATTAAGATTCATCTGGATTTTTGTTGTTGTTTTTTGGGGTTTTTTTTTGTGGTACGCGGGCCTCTCACCGTTGTGGCCTCTCCCGTTCTGGAGCACAGGCTCCGGACGTGCAGGCTCAGTGGCCATGGCTCACGGGCCCAGCCGCTCTGCAGCATGTGGGATCTTCCCGGACCGGGACACGAACCCGTGTCCCCTGCATCGGCAGACGGACTCTCAACCACTGCGCCACCAGGGAAGCCCTCATCTGGATTTTAAAAGAAATTCTACTGGATGCTCTAAACTACAAAACCCCATCTGCAAAAGAGGAAGAGACAAATAGTTGAGTTCGAATGTCTGGTATTATCCGCTTCTACCTTTCAAAACAGTTTGAAGAGTGTGAAATATTGTACCACCAGTCACTTTGTGCCACTCTGATTCCTAAGGCTGAATGGAGCAACGGAGCCAGTGTGCTGTTCTAGTGGGAACCGTTCCTACCAGTCAAAACGGTCAGAGTCTACCTGGGGCTCATTTCCCTTTCACATCTGCAAATGACCAGTAGCGCTCGTGGACCATTGTTCCATTTCTCTACCTCTGTGTCACAAAAACACCAGCCTTTCATCCCTATAGACCCTTCATCTGAGGCACGTCATGATTTTTCACAGTCAAGGTGTTTGAGGGCATAATGTTGGCTGAGACCTAAATATCATTTACTACATGTCTTTATGGAAAGGGAATATGCTTCCACTTTTGAAGCTGCTATTACATGCCACCAGGCTAAGCAGTAGCTTCATTTTAGCGTTCAAAATGTTAGGAGTGATTACCACTGAAAAGCCCTCCCAAAAAACTCTATACCTACATCACAATAATTATAAATCTTCCCATATTTTTGAAGAAGCATTTTCTACTATACCACTCTAACATTCTAATACTATTTCAGCAGAACAGCTACATAACTGCATAGTAAAACTTGATGTTGAGGTTGACAAGTGTGTCAAAACTCATCCCCTAAGACCCATGTACAATAAAGGATCTCAGTGGATTCTAATTTTAATTATTAAGTAAGGATATAAATCACTTAGGATGTGGGAGATAAGGTAAATGGAGTTCATATCTGAAGGCTTCTAATTTCTCTGAGAACAATGACGCTATGCTTACTGGCTTCTCTCAATTCCCTGAATCTTTCCAGCATCCAGCATCTTCTTTCTAGAACACCCTTATATTCTTCTATCACATCACCTAACTCATACTCTATCATCCTTCAGACTGGTACTTAGGCTGTCACTTGCTCCAAGAAGCTTTCCTCATCCTCATCCCCGAGCCTGGGTTGGGCACATCTATTGTTGACTGAACTTATCCCCCCTCTTAGCACTTATCATACACTGACCTTCTGCTTACTTATGTTCTTCTGCATCTCCTTCTGAACTGGAGGTCTCTTGAGAGCAAGTGCCCAGTCTGCCTCAGTCACAGTTACAGCCTGTGGCTCAGCACAGTGCCTGGACAGAGTCAATGCTCAGTTAGTATTGTTGGATGGCATGGAGGAAGGAAAACGTGGGTCATATGGCAAGAATGGGGATGAGACAATGTATGTAAAGTCCTTAGCACATTTTCTCTAAAATAGTAAGTTCTTGATAAATGTTTGCTATCATTTAGCTTTGAGTGGGGAGAGTTTGGAACTTCCACCAAGGAGACAAAGAAAGTGACTCAGTAAATGCACTGATGGCAACAATGAAGAAGCCAACAGCTGTTGAGGCCCACTGATCTATAACAACATCCAAACAGAGTTTTAGTTCTCTCAAGTGGAACACAGAATCTCAAGAAAGGGTACCCAGCTGGCATGCTCCTGAGAGGAAAAGAGCAGAAGGACAAGACCTTCAAGGAACTGAGGGTGCTGGTGAGAGGGGTGGTGAGGGGATTACTACGGAATGCAGGCTGGGTAAGGAAAGAAGTGAGGCCAGAGGGGCTTGTGGTCTGAGAGAAGAGTGAGGTGCATCACAGGAAAGGTGGAATGGGGAGGGGAAAGATGGCAGGGTGACCACTGACCAATTTTACTTAGAGACATGCTGGCAAAACACTCTTGTCTTCAGGACAGACTGTGGGAGATTAGGGATTTTTTGAAAGTTAACTCATTTCCTTGTGTTTTTCCCCCTTTATTGTAAATCCAAATGCTCGTGGAGAAGGGGAAAAAATAAGATAATGAAGGATTCCAAAAAGTTAGAATTTGCATAATCAAGTAGTTAGACTCGTAGGATTAGTGAATATTCATTCTACTTGGGAAAGGATTTTAAAACTTCATGAAAACAAACAGTGTCTAACTTTGAGCATAAGGCTCTCTTTTAAGTAAAAAGAAATAATAAACTCCCCACTTGATCATATTTTGATTGTTAGCAGGCATTCAATGATTGAAGAAACACAAAATGTAAGAATTTAATAATGCTTCTTAATGAATCTCTATTTTATTAACCATCCCTTCCAGAAACACCTAAAAATCATGTGCACACACAAGTATATCACCTGTGTCCTGATAAAGGTTGCACCTCCCAAGCTGGGAAACAATCTGTAGCAAACACCACAAGGACGAAAGAAGTGAAAACCAGAGAGTTAAAGTGACATCACCAAGGTCTCACACCTGGTCTGTAGCTGAGCTGGATCTATGAGATGTCCTGGCTCTTTAGTCTAGCATCATGCTACGGCATGTAGGAGTATCCCTGAGAATACTGGTAATATTGTAACTGTTATACGTTTCAGATAACACAATATGACCATGCAACAGTTAGAATTAATAGCAATATAAATTGTCTTAGAATTAAGGGAAGATAAAATAAAACTGCTATTTATTTTATCCCCCAAATACCTAACATTTCCATGAATATAGGGTATTGCTTAATGAGAGGTAAGGAAGGAGACAAAACTCAATTCAAGGGGTAGACTTTTGGCTGTGTTTTGTTTAAAGTCTCTTAAAAGAGGAAAGGCCAAAAACTGGTGTGGGGGGTTACTTTATGGGAGAAAGTACAATGCAACAAGCAGTGGTTACACGCAAGAGCTTGGAGACAGAAGGACCTCAGTTCCAATCCTGGCCATGCCAAATGACAGGTATCAATATAAGGGCAAACTAGTCACTTATCTCTCTCCACCTCAAGTTCCCCATCTGTACACTGAGGGTAACCAAACCTACCTTCAAATGAGGATTCCTGTGAAAATTAAATGGACTCACAGTTTTGTAAAGCAGTTAACACAGCTCCAAGCTCACAACTGAGCTTGACAAAAGGTAAAGGCAGTGTCACCTTTAATTATATCACAACCTCCTAACCTTTGTTTAGTAGCTATAGTCAGCTAGAAACACAAGGAAACATCACTTCTGAGACTTCAATTCAGAAACTCCACCTGCTATGACAAAGAGTCAATTATCCTCTGATTACATTCGAAGCCTGACGTACCATCAGGAAGGGAGGAAGAAGACCAGAGGGTACCATAAGCCCACTCAGCTCCTTGGTGAACGTAAGTAGGGAAAGCTGCCACAGCTTGTGAGCTTCGAGGCAGTCATTACTGACAATAAGAGCGCATTCTCTAATAAAATATGACTGCTATTTGATCCTTCATGTTTTCTGGAGAAATAAGAGTTTGCAAAAACATACATAGAGATATAACACACCAGCAATTGAGCCCTTTTAACTCTGAAACCACAACGAAGACAGGCTTCTGCAGCAACTCATTTTCATTTCCTGGCATAAACTCCTTCTTCCAACTCCCACCCGCCTTTTTGGTTTTGTTTTAAACAGACAGTTTACTGTTAAAATTGGAGGATCTTTGTGGGGGAATTGCTTCAGCTGCACTGAAAGAACCCATTTCCACTGCAGCTGCACTTGGAACACACCATTTCCTCTGGCAGAGCATCTGAACGCCCATTAAGAGAGGCTGAGGAGGTATGATGGGCACTCAACGACTTTCCCTTTTCTCAGCGAATAGGGCTGGTCACAGCTCTTATAAAACCTTCAGAAGGGTTCATTTATCTGTCAAAAACTGCAAGACTCTTCCAGCTTTTGTACACGGTGCTTCCTCTGCTGGGAATGAAATTTCCTCTCTTCTTCAACCCTACTAATCCCTGCCTAACCCAGCAAATGCATTCATTCATATGCTTTGCGCACACACACACACACACACACACACACGCACCCTACTTCTGCTTAACTCAATTCTCATCCCAGACTTCAACTCTTTACAAAAGCTTCCCTTGATCCTCCAAGGAAGAGTTTGCAAATGAAACTGTTCAGAAGTTCAGCTTAATAATAAAGCTTAAAGTGACTTGAACATAAACTATAAAGACATACAGCTAAACTACAAACAGAAAGATTTTTATCCTACATTCTGCTCTTCAGCAGAAAAGAAAGCTGCAAGTTCTTTCCTACTCATTACCCTCCATGATAAATGTGTTCTTCCTTAAACGCTCAGGGGAGGGAGAAGCACACATCAGCTGAGCATTTCAGGAGGCAGAAATCATGCCTGTGTTATCTGCATCTGACCTCCACTCTGCTCCTAAGAGGCACAGGGCCCAGCAGGAAAACAGCCAGGGCCCACTGCCAAGAACAGACTCCGTCCAACGGCACCACTCCAAGCTAAGTAGTTTCCAGAGTCCTTGAGGGAACCAGGCCAAAAGCCCATCTAGTATTCTCAAGGTAGGAGAAAGGTCTCAATGGACACCAAGCCATCCTGTAGGGAGACCGGAGGGTGAGAACAGCCTCCAGGAGGGTCAGCTCCAGGGCTCAGCGTCCCTCTGAAGAGTCCACTCCTGGGTAATGTTCCTCCCTTGTCATAATCATTATCTGGGCAAGCTAATTAAAGCTATCACAGAGTGAGATACATCAACAATGCCCTACCATGCACTGAAGTATAGCAAAGTATACTGAAGGTTTGAACCAATTACCTTCATAAAGGTGATCTTTTATACTTAGAATTCCTTGAGGTTCTATGTTTTTTTCTTTCTCAGAATTTTCCAAAAAGCCCTCACGAAGGTCAAACTGTTTAAGATTGCGTTAAAGGCAGGAAACCAATAATCCTCTTTTAAGAGGAAGAGCTACACAGCTTTACAACATGGGCTCTGTCTATACAAGCAATGTGTTAAGGAACATTCTATTTACTCATTTTTCTTGTATAAAAATGTGTCCAGTTTGATAAACTAGCTGAATAATTATCTCTGTCTGACATTGAAGGCCATGGAAATTTGAGCTAAGAAAGAATATCTGAAGCTGTCCATGTTTCCATTGCTATAAAAGGAAAAGTGACAGATGCCAATACAGTAGATGGAGCAGGTATATATTTGAAGGAAATTATCAAAATATACTGAGGTTACAACTAAAAACAGGATCAATGCTGAGAAGATTTTTCAAAAAGGTTGATAGAATAGACACACAGTGATCTTTTTACAAATATAAAAGTATCAAAGCTCTCACCCAATCACCTTGTCTGTATCTAAACTATATGTATCAAAAACATCCAAGAGATAAAAGCAGCATCAGGGCTTCCCTGGTGGCGCAGTGGTTGAGAGTCCGCCTGCCGATGCGGGGGACGCGGGTTCGTGCCCCGGTCCGGGAAGATCCCACATGCCACGGAGCGGCTGGGCCCGTGAGCCATGGCCGCTGAGCCTGCGCGTCCAGAGCCTGTGCTCCACAACGGGAGAGGCCACAACAGTGAGAGGCCCGCGTACCACAAAAAAAAAAAAAAAAAGGGCAGCATCCTTCCCTTTGATTTCAGAACTTGACAGCGACGGAGGGGTTTATATATTTCATGTAAACGATACTCCACATTTCTGATTAAGTGTTCCATCAAAAACTGGACACCAACAACATCTAATTCTTTCCACTTTATATTAGAGTACTTTTTTGAGACACTGGTAAGCAAGCACAAAACTTAAAGATTTTACAAAAATCATGCAGCATCAGCGGTACAAAAAGATAACCAGCAGTACCTACCGAGGAGCTGGCACATTCATGGGAAGCATTAACCATGCTCCATGAGGAATACAAGAAGGAACTACACATACACACAAAGGAAAGAAAGTCTCCTTCCTGAAATGACGGCAGCCTAGCTGGGGAGACTAACGATGCACAGAAGAAATGACTTATGACCTTCTATTACGAAACAACAAATCCCCAAAGTGTAAATCACTACACCACACACAGAAGTTGATGAGCATGTAGAAGGCAGTAAGAGAGGGATTAGAGGTGGACGAGGAAGGCTTGCTATGGGAAAAGGAGCTTTGAAGAAAATACAGAACCTGATTTGTCAAAGAAAAAAAAGAAGACATCCAGGTAGATGTAAAACACATACAAAAACAAAAGTAAGAAAACTAAAATTATGCCCTTTTCCATAAGTATAAATATCACTGATGAACTTTGCTCATGTTCACCTCATTTCTGCATCAAATGTCTTTGAAAAATGACTAATTCTGAAGTTTGGCAGTGTGTCTTTTTATAAAAATATGTGTGTGTACATACTTATTTCTATACAACTCTACTCGTATACCTAGTTTCTTTACACACAGAATTACATATATAAATGGCAGCCGAGTAATTTTAACTGGTTTTGCAGTACGAATTCAGAATGATTATAATTACAGTTTCTCTGTTAAAATGAGGTTTTGTTCTTTAATATTCATTGACTACTAGCTTGCTTCCCACACACAACACATTATTTACCCTACAGTGGCTTGGTGCATCAATTATGGTAATAGTTTGTAAATAACATTCACATTATGGAAAACGGAGCCTGGTGACTTAGCTCTCCCTCCGGAAAACTGTCACAAACATATGTATCATCTGTCTCTACTTAGAGTGCAGCAATTAGTAATTATAACTGTATATATTTTTTTAAAGCAAAGGGGGAAAATAGACCTGAAATGTCATTTCCAAATGTTCTTAGGATGTTGTCTAAAATTATTTCGTTTGAACTCTTGTTGAAAAAGAGAAAATTCATTTTGACAAAATAAAAAGTCATCGCTAATAGCTTACTGAGTATGGAAAAACCGACAAAGCACCTCTCAAATGACATCACTTACTGAACAATCCCTTCTTCACCCAGATCAGCCTAGAAATAAACAGGCCACAGGCCGAGGGAGGCCTGAATACAGTACTGTGAGGCAGGACAGACCTGGATTCAAACCTCTGTCTTCTTACCTTTCTCTAGCTCAGTTAAACGGTTATTTATAGAGTGCCTAATATACCAGACATAGTACTTAGTTCCGCAGAAATCTAAATGAATTAACGGAATAATGGAATAATTTTTCTCAAGAAGGTTACCTTGTAATAAGGGAGCGAGAAACATAAAACAGTACAGTTTAGTATAAAGTCTTCACATGAGAAAAAGGTTTTAAGATACATAAACAGTTCAGAAAAGAGTATTATTTCTGCCAGCAGAGAAAGGAAATAAGAGAGAGCTTCACCAAGCAAGGCATAAACTGCGGACATGTGGTGATGGGATAACACTGGAGCTAATGATTTCCAAGGAAGAGTAATCCTAGGTAACAACAAGGATCAAGATCTGAACATGAGAACAGAGAGTTAAGAAGATGTGAAGGTGAGGGCCAGAGGGAGGAGACCAAAGACCTGGGAAGCTTGACTTTTTTACGGTCACCTTCATGGATACTGAAATTTTCCAGGTGACACATTACTTAGGTGCTTTGACTCCTAATTTGTAACTACTGATTGTAAAGTGAGGAAAATAGAACACCCCCAAGAATTTTTGAGAGGACTGGTAAGGTTATTCTGCAAGCAACTTGCATAGTTTCTAACAGGAATAGGTTCCCAGTAGCTCTGGAAACATTAGTACTTTATTGCAACCACAAAAAAATGATTATTTAGAAAAAAGGTAACAGAAACCACACAGGAGTTTTCTGGATTTTTTTTTTTTCTGATGTGGACCATTTTTAAAGTCTTTATTGAACTTGTTACAATATTGCTTCTGTTTTGTTTTGGTTTTTTCGCCACGAGGCGTGTGGGATCCTAGCTCCCCAACCAGGGATCGAAACTGCACCCCCTACACTGGAAGGCAAAGACTTAACCACTGGACCACCAGGGAAGTCCCCATATAGGAGTTTTTAAAAAGAAAAAAATAAAGCACTGCAGTCATGGTAGGAGGGATGAGGAAGAGACCCTGGCAAATAACCTGCCACGATAGGTTCTGCTCTTCCATATGGCCCTAAAAGACTGACCACTTGAGGGTCTAGAATTTCAGAGGCAATGGGCAAAATTTGGGATGACTGATTTTATTAAAAGGAGACCTATTGTTCCCTTTGTAAAAGTGGAATGTGAGGATTTACAATTTGGTCCAGGATAACTCTGGTTTACGTATCACAGAGGCATATAGGACACAGGTTGTCTCCAAATGTGGACACCCCCCTCACAGTGGACACCCCAGCCTTCCCCTTCCCAACGCCAAAGAGAAGCAGGTTAACAAAAATATATCCAGTCATACTACCTATCTGTAGATGATCAATTACTCTTTCAGACACTCCTTAGAGAAGATCTAATCCAGTGGTTCTCAAAGTACCAGCCCTCAGACCAGCAGCATCAGTATCACCTGAGAATTTGTTAGAAGTGTGAATTCTCAGGCTCTCTCCAGAGCTACTGAATTAGAAACCCTGGGTGGGTGTGTGGGGTGCAGCTGTTCAATCTGTTCAATGAGCCTTCTAGGTGATCCCAATGCAGATTAAACTCTGATCTAGTGTGGTTTCCTAGCTGTAGAGTGAATGCAACTGAGGCCCAGAGAGAAGGTCACAATGCGACTTTATTTCAGAGCCAAAGTCTACAGACTCCTACCCTTTGTTCTCTTCTCTGCACTCCACTGCCTGTGTAGACACCTAAGCAATGGATGTGCTCTGGCCACATGCTTTTATCGCTGCCCCTTTGCCCTAATGTGCCCTAACATGGCTCTGATGGAGGTGTTTTCTGCCAAGCAGGGTGTGTAAGAGAAAAGGCAAACAGCCCATGGCTCAGTTGTCTTGGGGTGGCCCAGAAGCAAGTGCTGATTCATCTTCTAGAGCAGAGGTCACAACCTTTTGCAGCCAAGAGCCAGACAGTAAACACTTAGGCTTTGCAGGCCATGCTATCTCTATTGCAATTGTTCAACTCTGCCATTATAGCTCAGAAGCAGCCACAGAAAATACATAAACAAAGGGTAGAGCCATATTTTAAAAATATATATATATATATTTACAGAAAACAGACCCCAGGTCGAGTTTGGCTGCCAGGCCAGCTTGCCAACTCCTGTTGTAGAAGACAGCTGGCATAGAATGGGTGTTCCATAAATACAAGTTGAATGAATAAATAAATAAAAGAGTGGGGACTACTGCTGCTGCTTACTACATTCATCAATGTCTCCTGTCTGTCACTCTTCTTCCCTTTATAGCACCTCATCCTCAGGATGGTTACACACACTTACTTGTGTAGGCTATGCTTCCAGGATGAAGGACTGAGGGGTAGCTACAACCCGGTCCACACTCACATGCCAAATCATGTGCCCCAAACAAGGGCTGCTTCACCAGGAGAAAGGGGAGGCTCTGTGATGTGCACATGGTGCAGGCTGCTCACAGAGCCGTGTGCCCTTGGAACTGCCCCCCCACCCCGGGAGAGTTGTTCTCCAGTGTGTCACAAACGTCCTCTGTCTCCTACTCATCTTTTCACTTTTCTCTTCATTTAGGCCCAGATATCCATTAACAGTTACTAGACACTGCTACTGGTGGTTCTTCAGACCAATAGTCTCCACATGATTTTGATTACGGACCCTTATCGGTATCCAGAAAAAGTTTTTGAGCATATTCCCCCGACATGGACATAGATATTTATATGGCACTGATGTATGTATTGTGCGTATTACAAAATATATGAATAAATATAAGGGAAATAAAGATAAAATGAACACAATTTTCAGTGTTTTAACCAACATAATGGCATTAGCCATCACGTTGTCTCAAGGTACAACTTCCACTGAGGACAAGGTCAATCACTAATGTTTATGAATATAAACCTAAGTTCCCAATTTTTTAAATAATTTCAATTTTTGGCCAACTTCTTCTAAGATATGATTATACAGCTGCTGTTTGTACCTAGCAACATGGTTGATAAGGAGCTCATAAAAAGAATGCAAGTAACAGCTTTGCCATTTCCCTGCTGTTCCCCTGTGCTTATGTTATCTCATTCCACAGTTTCTTTGAAGGAATTTTTAAAAATCACTTGTCTTTCTTCTAAGTGTTAGTTTACTTAAAAGTAAATAACATAACCTGGTAACACACTTTATGAGGCACACACTGGAACAAATCCCACAGCACAGTGAGCAAGATGCTGAAGGAGCTGCCACACTGTCTCCTCTCTCTTCAGGACAGCACCTACCACACCCTGCAGGGTATGGCACTAACCGTCCCATAGAACAATAGTGCACTGTCAACTCAGATACTAAACATCAACAAAGTTCACTGCATTTTCCTTAAAGACAACAATAAATCTAAACATAATTTCTACTATTGTGTTCTGTGCTCCAAAGGATTACTCTAAAAATCCTGTGGGGGAAAGGAAGGCACTTACCCCACCTTAGGTTTAGAGAGCTCCACTCTGGGTCAGCATCTCTCAACTACACGTGTCCTTAGTCATAAGATCAATTTAGTGAGTAATCACCATCATGTATGTATGTATGGTGTGTGTGTGTGTGTGTGTGTGTGTTAACACAAGAGAACAGGAAAGGAAATATCATAGTATACTTCATGTAGTAAGGTATCATTTAATGAAACTTTCAGTTTCATATGTGTATATGTAAGTGCAAGTGTGTATGTGCATTTGTGCATATGTGAGTATGTACACTTGATCATAATATAAATGGCTTTCCTAACTGTGTGAAGAAGGACAAAAAAGTGTTGAAAGTCATGCTCTAGACAAAAGAATTCGCAAACTCCTTGGGATGAGATGCCCACACAATGTGCGTGTTCAAATTGCGAGGTGAAGGAAAGAAGACAAAGAAGGAGCTGTGGCATTTTGGAAATGACACTAGGTTTAAATTAGATTTGCATCTGAATGCCAGTTCGATAGTTTCTAGGTATATGATTAGAAGTGAGATACAACCTCAGGTCTCTGCTTCCTTTACCTAAAAAGTGGAGACATTGATACCTATCCTCTGAGGTTCTTAGGATAATTACTGAAAACCATGGAGGCACCTAGACAGTGCCTGGCACATGGTATGTATTAATGACAAAGAATGACTTCCCCTTAAATTAGAGAAGCACAGAACCTTGTTAAGAAAGCTTAGTTAAACATGAAACAAAACACACAGAACAATGATGACAACAACAGCAACAAAGAAACCAAGGTCACAGATGCAGAGAAGAGATTGGGGCGGAGGAGGGAGGCGCAAAATGGGTGAAAAGAGTCAAAGGGAACAAACTTCCAGTTATAAAATAAATAAACCACAGGGATACAGTGTTCAGCGTGGTGACTAAAGTTAATAATACTGTATTGCATATCTGCAAGTTGCTAACAGATCAGAGCTTAAAAAGTTCTCTTCACAGGAAAAAGAAATTCTGTAACTATGTATGGTGACAGATGTTTAGACTTACTATGGGGATCATTTCATAATACATATAAATATAGAATCATTATTTCGTACACTTGAAACTAATATAATGTTGTATTGTCAATTATACCTCAATTAAAATAATAAACACATACATACATACCACAGTGAGGAAAAAATAGCAAAGATCAGCATAGGAGAAAGCACTGTCCAAAGTGTACTGTATGTATCTCTAACTGGAAAGCCCTCTTTAGTATAGGAAGAGATGATGTTCTGTAAAGGAACACAGATGTAGAGAAACCTATAATAGCACCCTTCCTCCAGTCACCCTCCAACACATATACATACCTTGAAGGCTATAGAAAATAAAAGCAAAAGAAACAAAGGAATGAAATAGCTTAAAAGGGAAAAAAAAAGAATAGTCCCTCATAATCTTTAGCCCCCTAGAGCACAGTTTTCATTATTCATGAAGACAGCCTAAGCAATATGCTCAATGCATTTACTTGGAAATCCAGGAAAATCCACATTGTGTTACAAAACAATTGCAAATCAATCTGTTTGGAAGCTCCCCTTAAAGAGCTGTTCCAGCCATGACAATGGGTTCTTACAGACAAGCTTCAAAATCCGTTTGGTTTATCCAAAAGCTAGATTAGCTTTAATAATCCTAAAATACTAAAGTCCAAACAAGAAACCTTTGGTTGGTGCAATTTAGGACCACAAGTGTCAAAAATGATTGAATTTGGAGCACTTTATTTTCTCAAATAGCCCAAGAGGAATAGGTTCTAGACCTGGTTGGGCCACTGGCCAGCTTTGTGACCTTGAGTAAAGCAAAACTCCTCTTGGTTTCTCTTTCCCCATCTATAAATAATGAAGTTGTCCAACAGCGGTTAATCTGGCAGTTCTGTTTTATTTGGCCAGCATATTACTTTTTAATAAATGATCTGAGTGCCTTAAAAAAGAAAAAGCACCCTGCAGTTTGCCGCAGGCCCCACCTCTCTCTATTATACCATGAGGGAATAGCCACATAATTATATTAGCTGCTCAGGGCCTGAAGGCATTGCAGGGGCTCCTGATCTAGCTCTAAAATTCTAATTGCAGTGGGAAAAGTGAAGGTGAAAGAAAGGAAGGCTGCAGGAGAACAGGTCTCACTTTTAAAACTTTGATTTGATGAAGAACACTGTCAAATTGTGCTTAAGGATCCACCACCAAGTCAGAAGATGTTCACCATTTCCTCGGACACACTCTGTGAAATAGCCAACAGAAGGAAGAAGAAACAAATGTGTAACAGAGGCTGCATCAATCATGCAGTTTTGAGACACGGCCTCCTGGGTTCTAGCAGCCTAAATCCACAAGGATCAAAGCCTGAGAGCCACATGCAGACAGAGACCTAGGGGCAGGCCAGCTCTTGACTCCAAAGTTGGAATTCACTAAGAGTCCAAACAATTCCTGTTTCGGGGGCACGTCTTCAGGAGGTACTTATTCAGGCCTCTCTACAGCAACTGACCTAAAGTTAAGTGTTCAGAAAAGCTAGTGGAAGAATGAAGAAGTTGGCATTTCTATGAAGAAATTTCTACAGAAAAGAAATTCTAATGACTATCCACACAAAGAATTCTAATATCTGTCTGCAGTTTTCACCTCAGGCAGGCTACCCTTCCGTTGAATGGAAAATGAACAGAAGGCTGGGTCTCCCCAGATGCTGAAGAGCATTCCAGCTGCTGAACGCAACCTGTTTGCAATTTTCTACTCAACCACCAGAATGAAAACACAAACCTTCAGAAAAAAAGGCCCTTAAACTTCCTCCTGATTGCTGTTAGTGGTTTCTTTAATCTTTTAAGCTCTTGGGCTTAATACAGCAGCTGCCATGAAGAGTACTTATATTGTTGCTGAAGATAGGAAGAAAGGAAAAAAAAAATTAAATTCAGAAGCAAGGATTCCCATTCTGTCAGAATCAGGCAAAATGGAAGGGGAAAAAAAAGGAACACATCTATAATGGGCCTTAGAAATAGAGAATCACCTTTTAGAGGCAGAGAGGCTTGAAAGGGGCATCAGATGCATCTAGTGTGCTTATGGCATTGCTCTTAACTCCTCGCCCCACCAGCCCCCAGTTCCAATGTTAAGCACCCTCCTTTCAGGACAAGATCTCTTAGGAGAGTTCTTATCAAACAACATTGAGAGGTTTCATGTAAATATAATACACGAACTCTGATTTAGAAAAATGCCACTGATTTAGGATAGGGAGGAGGGGAATGCAAAGTGTAAATGTTTTCATGGTTTCATAACTTTAGAATAAGAGACTTTAACTGTCATCTAATGCAGTGATCCTCAAATATGTCCACCAAACACCCTTAATGACAGAAAACAGTGAATATAAAACAAGAGGACTCTTTCTGTAGCCTGCTGTTAGCATAGCACTTCTTTTAGTTTTGGTATTACACATACCATATGAATCTATCCAGACTCCTTTTAGTCCTTTTAGTTCAATATAGGTTTGTTTACGTATAAAGTTAATGTTATGCTAAAAACCTCAGGTAAAATAGATCTGGAAGGCAGGCAGCAAGATATATGTCTGCTGTGTTTATACTGTGACTTTATAAGGCTCTTAGCGTTCTACCACATTTCCCAAGAAAACACACAACAGGGAACCACGATCTAGTCCAAAGCTACAATTCTGATGATTGAGAAACTGACACAGGCAGGCAAAAACTCATGCCCAAGGTAACACAAGTTAGCCAGCATTATGACTCCAAGTTAAACGCAGTGCACCTTCCGCTAATTTACAGTGCTTCTCTGTACTTTCGTTTTAAATAATAGATGTAAATGAAAACAAACTGACTACTCAAAAATTAATCCCCTCCCCCTAAACTGTCCAAACCTCACTGATGTTTGAGGCGGGAGACCCAGTACACCTGCTGCTGTCCATCAACTAACTCCATCTGAAATCACATTAACATCTTAATAGTTCAGTGAGTGTACAGGATTTTTTACTTTCATCACTTTCTTCAGCCTAGTTTAGTATCATTTTGCAATCTTTATACTAAAAAGTCTGGGTAGCACAAAAATATTTAATAGATAAACACCACAAGTATAAATTTACATTTTTATACTTTCTTTAATAGTTTTTGGAAGAGGAGATACATAAATGTTATCCCTTGAGAGAAAAATTACATAAAAAGCTTCAATCTTTAGAAATAAGAAACTGCCATAAATGTGCAGGAAAAACCAATTTGCAAATAAGGCACCTAGACATTAAAATCTGAGCACTTTCCCTTTGGATAAATATAGTAGAAACACAAAACTTAAAGTTACTAACATAATCTGCTTTTCCTCCTTTCTAAATAAAATATGAGTTCTTTAAAATCAATTTTCCAGATTGGGTGGGGGGAGGAATTCTTCAAATTCACCCAGCATCTAAATAGCTAATAGCATTTTTCTCTCTAAAATAACTAAACTGCCCCTTTTTCTTATAGTTCATTGGCTAACGGATACCCCGAATGAATTCCTGTTAAAGGGGAATATCAGCTAAAAGCATACTTTTCAACGCAAGTCCCAGAAAAGCAGTGAAAACCCAGCTGCCATCTTGGAATCGCCATGATCAGACTTCCCATAGTCATTTTAAAAATCATAAAACTGTTCATTATTGCACTGGCTGTTTCTCAAACAGCCTTAGTTAATTCACTGTGTGGATTTACTGAGTCCTCATAGGAACTGAGCGCAAAATGGATGACACTGTCCATTCTCTACATTATCAGAGAGGCTTATTGTACCCATTCACAGTTCTCAGTGTTTCTAAATACTCCATCAGGTAGCATCAGCTCTCTGTGGCTCTGCAATTTCAGAGCACAAGGTGATTAAATGAAAATGCAATCTGGATCAGAAGGCCAAGAACTCAGAAACTACAACCTTCCTATTTTCTAAACACTGAAAAATTACAGTGTCACTCTACAAACAAAAAGACCTTAAGACACAAAAAGCAATCATGGGGTATTCTCACTGGCTAACTTATTATTATTAGCCCAGCCAAGAAACATTTGAAGTTAATATTATCAAGGCTCTCAAAATCAAGACCTTCTAGGATAAGCCCCAAATTCACACTAGGTATGAAGAAGCTCTTCGAAGTCTGGCTCCATGATAGCAGCTCAAAGAACCTAACAACAAACCAAAACCATGATTCTGGGTAATTCAAAAGAGTGGACCAGTGGATGGAGGAGGTCAAGATAATCAGATGTTATAACCAGCTACAACTGCTGGTTAGCAAATTTAGGATGTCATTTTAAAGAGAGTTCCTTGGCAATTTTGTAAAACTATTTTGCTGAGTAACTAAAATTGCCACAATGCTGTAGTCTGCACTTAAATATGTATCTAAAGCAATTACTGTTGGAACTGAGAAAATTCTTCCTTGTAAATTTACTGCAATACTCACTGCTATGATCCTCTCCAAATTTGCCCTTTCTAAACTGGGATTTGTACTAAATATGTCAATATGGTACTTACTGCCAAGGCATAACTTTGCCATCTATGGATGACTCTATCCCTCTTCTTTATTCAAACTCCTACAAAATCTATATATAGAGAGCACATCTTGACATTGTTTGGTCTTCACTTGGAACACTGGACCAGCAGTCACGTGGCAGTGCTTGATTACAGGGTGATCAGAGAGATGATTCTCAATATGCTTATACCATTTTTTAAGAATGAAATCAGAATAAAGGTTTTTTCAACTGAAGTGAAAATATACCAAAATATTATTGTTGAACTCATAGATTTCTTTTTAAGACGTAACAACACATTTCTTCCCAACACATTTTGTCCAAAAAGCTGCCAATATGTACCTTTCCCGTTTAAAAAATAAAAAAAAACTATGTTGAATAAAGTATTTTGCCCAAAGTCAGAAGCTATGATGTAGCTGAACCAGAATTTGACTCAGTACCTAATTCCAAAACCCAGGTTCTTTCCATTTGCTCAAGCTACTTTCAATAGGATATACAGTGTAGCTTTGAAAATCTGATTTTCTGAACAGTGGGATGCATATAGCTGCTCATAAAGTATGCTATAGAAACCTGTGACACATTAAAAAGAAGGTTTCATTTTATTAAAATAAAAACGGTTTCTACTTTGTTAAGTGTGGCAGGATGGTTGACACTCTTCTAGAGAGAAAAATACCACCATGTGCTCTGAGCAATTTAGACAAAATCAGCCCCAATCATGCATTTAATTTTTGTCTTGTAGGAAGTCACCAATCCCAGCCTGAAAAATTGAGGGTCTCCATAGGCACCTAATGCTACAATGACTTTCCTGACGTGCCTGAAGTGCATACCAGAAAGTTAACATCATAATTCAATTCAAACATTTATCAAACATCCAATTCAATTCCACAAACATCTATTAACCATCCACAGCGCATAAAGCACCAACACAGTGCTAGCAATACAAATAAAAGCTAATAACTGAACCAGACAATGTGCTTCTAAAGAAGTCCAGAGCATAGGCAGGGGAAGTCCTAAGGGCTAGGCTACAAGGTGCTACAGAGACACACAGAAGATCAGCATCAGTGAAGGTTTATAGAGAACATGACATCCAGCTAAAGTCACTCCACTCAGGTCTTAAAAAATGAACAGCAACTTTCCAGATAACATCAGAAGCCATCAAACGTTCTTAAACAGAATCAAATCTGGGGACTTCCCTGGTGACGCAGTGGTTAAGAATCCACCTGCCAATGCAGGGGATACGAGTTCAAGCCCTGGTCGGGAACATCCCACATGCCGCAGAGCAAGTTAGCCTGTGCACCACAACTATTGAGCCTGCAAGCCACAACTACTGAGCCCATGTGCCACAACTACTGAAGCCCATGCGCCTAGAGCCCATGCTTCATAACAAAGAGAAGCCACCGCAATGAGAAGCCCGCACACCGCAACTAGAGAAAGCCCGCGGGCAGCAACAAAGACCCAACACAGCCAAAAATAAAATATAAATAAATAAATTTTTAAAAAATAAAAAAAAATAAATAAAAAAAAAATAATCAAATCTGAGTTTAGAATGTACATCTGGTGGTGGCTTGAACTGAGAGGCAGAAAAACTAAAGTAAACCTTTCTATGTCGATTAGTGGGCAAGGAAAATTGCACAGTGGTTAAAAGCAATGGCTTTGCTGATTGCTAGCTTCATGACCACAGGCAAGTGGTTTTAACTTTCCAGTCTCCGCTGCCTTATCTATAAAAATGTGGATAAAAATAGCACCCACCTGACAGCATGGTTGTGAGAATTAGATAAGATGAAATGTGAAAAACTTCTGGTATAGTAACTGGATTCAGTATACTTTATTACTAATAAGGCATGAGACAACAGGGAATCAATCTTTCAGGCATTTTTCATTCATCTTCAACTATATGGTGTTATATACATTACATACATCCTAATGTAGGTAATATCCTAGTGTATGTATCCTAGTGTATCCTCTTTTTTCACTTGGTTTGTGATTGTTCTAATGGTAGATAAGTGCAAATTACAGTAAGTCTAGCCCAATAAAAAAGATAATATCAACAAACAATAGAAGTCTTTGACTTTGCATTTTCAAATGGTATCATCACAACTTAATGTGGTGATATACGGTACATCATCTCGCTGAGTCTCAATTCCTTGTTTTTAAATGGAAATAAAAGCACAGAGATATTGAAGAGAGATGTTAGGCTAAGAGCACAGGTTAAAAGGCCCAGCCCTTCATAAGAGATGGAAAATGGTAATTTTGTTCTCTTCCTTTCCTGTTTGTCAAAATGTATGAATGAAGAGTTTTCTTAGGGAAACTTTTGAAAGCACAAATAATACTACAGCTGGGCTGTTTTAAACTAATTTTCTTACTTTCTGGAGGTATATTTTCTATTTGCTTAATTCCAACTGGCAGCAAAGTTCCTAGTATTTGAGAAACTATCTTTGATCCACAGGCCACAAGCATAAGCTCTCTCGGGAATACTTTCAGCAGGCTAAGTAGAAAAGTAAAAGCGTATCTTTTGAACAATGCTCTCCGGTGAAGTGGGAATGAGTGAGTTGCAATTCACTCTGAGAAGTTACTTGGAATTATTCTCCTAGAGGCTTGCTTGAGTGGCAGCCGCTCCACTTGCTTATCTACTTCTTATCTCCTTGACTACTGAAGGGATAAAGATAAGCAGCTGAGCTACTGCTGGTTACTAGTAAAAGATGCCATTCATAATATAATTAGAGTATACAACTATTTTATTTATATATAATTCCCTAAGAAACTAACCACAGACTTGATTTCTACATAGACCTGGGATTTGGAGAAAGAATATCAGAGTAAAACTTGAAATTCTAAAGTAGTTTTAATAACATAAAACTTTACAAAACGGGAAGCAATGAAGAGAAGTACTGCTTACAAGCTGTGTACACTTGGATCAGTTACTTAATCTCTCTGTGCCTCAGTTTCCTCATCTAATATATTGATAAAAAAGGATACTAACCATACTTAACCTTAATCAATGAGAATCCAAATAAAGTGGTAGGCACAGGGCCCAGGACAAATTAACTTCTCATAACAGGCAAGGTATTATTAATGTTTTATCTTTGCAGAGGCAGGCAAACAAGCTTAGAAAGCCTATACAACAAATCCGTCTGTAAAATGGCAACCACTGGAGAGTTCAACTTTAACAACTTGTTTCATGTCCTCAGTGGAAACCTGGGCACAAGAGTACTTATTAGAGAATATTTGTTCGGTTTTTCCATATGACTAACAGCAGTAGGCCAACAGTGGATACTAAAATAATATTTGCTTAGTAAATAACAATTGGGCCTTGTTTAGAATTTTATTTTTATATTATATATAGTATCTTAAGTAGAAATTCAGAAACACTATGTTTAATAATTGAGTTCCATGACATTTCCACAACTGACAAAACAGAAATCAATGCTTTTAGATTTCTCTTTGGTCTTAAGCAACTATCTACTTCAACTGGAATTTTGTCATTTAGTAATCAATTAGTATTTTACAATCCCAAATCCTCAAGACACCGTATGTGTAACATGAACTTCCTGTCTCATGTCACATAAGCCCTCAGCAGTTTTCTGTGTTCTGTAAAGTCACCAAGCATGGAACTGCCAAAGCCCTATTTCCCTCCAATCCTTGCAAATGACATAAATACCCCACAGCCTGACACTGGTGTCAATGCTCAGGTTCAGAATGAGGAGCAGCACATGAGATCAGCTGACATCTGTGTAAGCTACAATGGCTCCTTCTTTCAATCTCTTTAAACCTAGTGTTTACACTTATGGACAGAGCACCTGTAATGACAGTGAGCACTGCTGATAACACCTGAACACTTCCGGCTGCTGAGGAAAGCACTGAATTCTAGTATTAAACGAGTGCCCACCCAGGGTCCTCAATGAACCAAGAACCAACATAAGAGAACTGACAGACAGATGGTCTACTCACTAAGACAGCTTTTCTTAACTCATAAGACAGGAGGAGCTGCTGACAATTCACACAAGAAGCCTGTCCGATCCAGATGAAGAGAAACAATAGAAATATACAGTGGACCCCTGACCAACACGTTTGAATTGCAAGGGTCCACTGACATGTGAATTTCTTTCACAAATATATACTACAGTACTACGGGACAGGGCTGAATCCAGGGATGCGGAACTGCACATATGGAAGGCCAAATGTCAAATTACACAGGGCCTTTCACCTGTGCAGAAGGTTGGCACCCCAACCCCTGTGTTGTTCAAAGGTCAACACATTGCTTCTATGTGCAAGACATCATTGAGCACCTTACTTATTTTCTCTCTTACTCGGTTTTCACAAAAACATCATTGCATCCATCAGCTGATGAATGGATAACAATGTGGTATATCCATACATTGGAGTGAAATTTGGCAATAAAAAAGAACAATCTACTAATACGCATCATACCATGGATGAAACCTTAAAGACATTATGCTAAGTGAAAGAAGGCAGTCACAAAGCATGACATATTGTCTGATTCAATTTACATGAAATGTGGAGGACAGGCAAATCCACAGACACAGAAAGTAGAGTAATGGCTGCCTAGAGCTGGGGGAATCAGGGGAGGAAATGGGACCTGACTTCTATCAGTTTCTTTCTGGAGTGATAAAATGCTCTAAAATTCATTGTGGTGTCAGCTGCATGACTGTGAATATACTAAAACCACTGTACACTTTAAACTGGTATATTTTATGGTATGTGAAATACATATCAATAAAGCTGTTTTTAAAAAACTGTGAAACAGGTATCATTATCTTTATTTTGCAGACAAGGGAAGCAAACCTCAGAGACACAGACAGTATAGCAGAGATTAAGAAAACCAGGTCAGTTGACCCCAAATACCAGGTTTTTAAACCATACCCTACTGCTTTTTAGAATACTCAGGATGCTAAGAAAGGGCACAGATTTAAAATCCAACTGACCCTATCATCAAATTAGATTGCTTTGTGGTCTTCAAACTTCCCCATTACTACCAATGTCTATTCTTTTCAGTATCTATTTCTATGTGGATACCATGAAATGTGATCTGTAAGAGCTAAAACAGAGCACATTCACAAACCTTAAACGAAATGCCTCCGTACAAAAAGTTTCACCCAACAGAACATTGCCTTTCCGAATCTCCAAATCAGTCTTAAAAGCTACCAAAAGATTACCCTTCCCCCAAATGATTAAAAAGAAAAAAAAAAAAGAAAAAGATGCAACATGAACAAAGTGGGAGACCATCCAGTCCAGTTCAGCCCTAGCAGCCCCCAGAGCCCCCTTTCTGTGACTCAAGTACTGTCCTCAAACTCAATGTTCCCTACCCATATAATTTTTAAAAATCAATATAAAGCACTAAATACAAACGCCTTCTATAGTCTTCTGCAGAGATAAAAGTTTTTTAAAATAATGCACGTGAGTCCAATGAGCATAAGATGAGCAACTTAACTTACCTATTCCAACAAAAATCCGATTATTATTCAAAACAACTTAATCAGCACTTTCACATCACCAGTTCATACACTCATTTTGACTAATAATTCATACTTTTTTCCCCAGTGAGTACCACCATTACTTACTGAAACCTTTCTCAAAATAATATGTGCCCTTGTCATTTTCTTCCTAGGTGTGTATACCTATATGTTAACTTACTTACAGTTCCAAACTCTTCTAGGTTCTTTTGCACTGTTTTCTCTCTACCTGATCACTCAAATGCTGTCTTAGTCCATTCATGCTGCTGTAACAGAATACCACAGACTGCACAGCTTATAAACTATAAGCATTTGTTTCTCACAGTTCTGAAGGCTGAGAAGTCCAAGATCAAGGTGCCAGCATGGTCACATTTTGGTGAGGGCCCTCTTCTAGGTTGCAGACTTCTTGTTGCATTCCCACATGGTGGAAGGGACTAGGGATCTCTCTGGAGCTTCTTTTATAAGGCATTTTTCCCATACATGAGGGTTCCACTCTCATGACTTAAGCACCTTTCAAAGACCCCCACCTACTAACACCATCACCTTTGGGGTTGGGATTTCACCACATGAATTTTGGAGCAACACAAACATTTAGACCAGAGCGAATATCTCATTTTTTTCATAATAAGTGAACAGTTCTCTTACAAACCTGGAATTAAAATTCTCCAGTGAAGTTGGTGTTAGTTAAAGAATAAAAATGACACAGGAACTGAAAACCCTGATGGACACCAGGGAATGATGATGACTTAGAAAGAGAAAAGTTTTACTATAACAGGAATCAGTATTACTAAGGTATTTAATAAATGGCTATGATTTAAAAATACATATTAATATTTCCTAGATGGCATAAAAATTGCTTGCAGGCATTTTAGAAGAATAGCAAATTTGCCAATGTACCTCCCAACTACACAATAAGTTTGAGGCTGTACCACCCTGCCTCTGAAGCTAAATTATTATAAGAAGTAACAGAGAGACCAATAGTCCTTTGCTTAGGCTGACAGATGAAGATATACTTGAAAAAAAAGAAAGTTGGTATTTATAGAAAACTTATTATGTGCTAGGCACTATTCTAAGGACTACACACATAATAACCAAGTTAATCCTTACTAGGAGCCTGGAATGTAGGTAACTGTATTATTCTCAGTTAACAGACAAGGAAAGTTCCCCAACATCCTTACATTTCAACCTATAAGGACATTAAAAGCTCATGCGTATGCATGAAGCACATGTGCTCTGTGTGAACACATACATATGTAACACACACACACACATCAATGTAACTGTATGCTGTGTGTGCGTATATATACACATGTGTGGGTAAATGTACAAATAGATGTGGCTAGGGAAAGAAAACACACATATGGTCCCAATTTAAAGACTGGTATTTTAAAGATTTTTCAATCAGTGCACTTGATAACCGCATCTTTCTAGTCAGTAAATACAGAAAAATAATTCTAGTGTCGGTTTTCCATTGGCAAGTATATTAGGAGATTAAACTGCTGACATATGCAAACCGATTTTCACAGCTCCAACTGACTGATAGCTTTAGACACAAGTCACGAAATGGTTTTGTTGTGACTCCTGTCATACAGAAAGTCATACAAATCATGCAGAAATCACCAGTCAAAATATGTTCTACTTGCCACTGCCAAGATGACTCGCCACCACACTTCAGCTTACTTAGCTGCTGGGATCGCAGCCGAGGGCGGTGGGGACAAAGCCCTTTCTCCTGGCAGGGGCCCAGCACCCCAGCCGAGCCCTTGCAGGTGCTGGAGACTCTCCCTCAGACATGGGAATAATAATTTACTAGTGAGTTTTCTCTATAATAGAAAAAAGTTACCGTTGATGCAGGACAAATAAATGCCCTTTAGTTTCAACCTAATTATGACAATATCCACTCTCATTGAAAAGAAAAATAGCTCATAAATTTCTCCCAGGATAACCAACTACTATAAAATCTGGGTGAAAACCTGGCAGAAAGCAAAATCAAATGTACATAAGTGGTAGCACGCCAAGCCTGTTTTATATAGTTATTACTGATGTTTGGAAGATAATGTTTTTCATTCATTTATTCAACTAAGATTTTTGGAGTGCTTGCTCTGTGCCAGCTGTGTCCGGTGTTGCTCTAGGTGCTGGGGAGACAGCAGAAAACCAGGATTTATTCTCATGCCCCAATGTTCCATGTGAGGGCACACCATAAACAGGTACAGAAAACAACTGTGGACATTGATCTGAGGAAACTAGAATAATGTTTCAGAGTTAGACAAGCATTCTAAAACGTATGAAGCATGGTACGATTATAACGTGTAAATGTTCTATGTGTTCTATAACGTTTTTCAGGTCCCTAATGTAAGCTGGTTCGCGCTTCATGCTTCTTTTACGCCTTTCCCTAAATGCCTTACACTGTCCTGAGCAAAGTCTGGCACATTAAATAGGACACTTTAACAATAAAGTAAGCAACCACAAATAACAACCCTGAGTCAAGAGTAAGACACAGCATTTAATCCAACCAGTTCATCCAGTCTGGCCCAGCTGTCTTTCCTTCAGAAACTCTAGTGTTAGGGAAGACTCTCATTTCTCAGTTTTTCAAATACCATATTTAACTCCTCCTAAAATAATTCCCCCTGTAACTGAGGTTAACCCCAGACCACTGGCAATTACACACTCTCACGCATGATCACTAAAAGCTGAAAAGTTTGATAAAATATCAAAACATAAATTCCTCAGGCATCTGCCCTTCGGCACAGAAACTTCCTGGAAGGTCTATACAGCAGCCTGGAGCTGCTAATATATAGACTGCGAAAACGTCCCATCTGCTTGGAATGTATCTCACCCTACCCAGTTCCAAATGTTCAGAGAAAACACCTCATCAGAAATGGTGACGATCACAATGAAGCTTTCAGAGATTCTCTCGACAAAGACAGGAAGATGCTTTGAGGTGGACAGGATTAGCTCATGAAAGAGAGAAAACTGGAATGGATACCCACGTGGATAATTACTACTTTTCCACGTGAATCCAGCCAGTTGTTTTGTATAGATGTGGCATTCGTGTGTCTCTCCCGTTGATGTGCCATGTTGCCGGATACTTTTAGATCACTCTATACTTTGACTCAAAGGGGAAACTCAGTGATGGTGGTAGAAGTGTAGAACTTGTACTTACCAATAACGCCACAGCTAGAGGGCAGTAGGCACCAAAGAGGCAACCTCGGTTCTGAAATTACCTTAACTTGGGAGGCCTAACCTCCACAACAACAAATCCAGGTATGTGTGTGTAAGTATATACATATATGGGGTTGGCCAAAAGGTTCATTCATTTTTTTCCGTAAGATGGCTCTAGTAGCACTTAGCTGTCTTTAACTTCATTCGAAACAATTTTGTTAGATTCTGTGTGACAGCTGTCATATCATCGTGCATTTAAAAAATGTATCAGAATTGGTAAATTTTGGGGCAGCCATTTTAATATCGAAGATGGAAGAAAAAAGCAACATTTTCAGCATATTATGCTTTATTACTTCAAGAAAGGTAAAAACGCAACTGAAACAAACAAAAAAAGATTTGTGCTCTGTACGGAAAACGTGCTGTGACTGATCGAATGTGTCAAAAGTTGTTTGCGAAGTTTCGTGCTCAAGATTTCTCGCTGGACGATGCTCCACGGTTGGGTAGACCAGTTGAAGTTGATAGCGATCAAATCAAGACATTGCTTGTTCTCAGTTAATGTTATACCACACAGGAGATAGCCAACATACTCAAAATATCCAAATCAAGCAATGAAAATCATTTGCACCAGCTTGGCTATGTTCATCGCTTTGATGTTTGGGTTCCACATAAGTTAAGCAAAAAAAACCTTCTTGATCATTATGTTCTACTGATTCTCTACTGAAAACCCATGAAAACACTCCGTTTTTAAAACCGGTTGTGACAGGCGATGAAAAGTGGATACTGTACAATAATGTGGAACGGAAGAGATCGTGGGGCAAGCGAAATGAACCACCACCAACCACACCAAAGGCCAGTCTTCATGCAAAGAAGGTGATGTTATGTATATGGTGGGATTGGAAAGGAGTCCTCTATTATGAGCTCCTTCCAGAAAACCAATTAATTCCAACAGGAACTGCTCCCAATTAGATCAACTGAAAGCAGCACTCCACAAAACATGTCCAGGACTGGTCAACAGAAAACGCATAATCGTCCATCAGGATAACGCAAGACCGCATGTTCCTCTGATGACCAGGCAAAAACTGTTACAGCTTGGCTGGGAACCTCTGATTCATCCACCGTATTCACCAGACATTGCACCTTCGGATTTCCATTTATTTCTGTCTTTACAAAATTCTCTTAATGGGAAAAAATTCAATTCCCTGGAAGACTGTAAAAGGCACCTGGAACAGTTCTTTGCTCAAAAAGATAAAAAGTTTGGGGAAGATGGCATTATGAAGTTGCCTGAAAAACTGCAGAAGGAAGTGGAACAAAAGGGTGAATACACTGTCCAATAAAGTTCTTGGCGGAATAAAAAACGTGTCTTTTATTTTTACTTAAAAACCAAAGGCACAGGACTTCCCTGGTGGTCCAGTGGTAAAGAATCCACCTTCCAATGCAGGGGACAAGGGTTCGATCCCTGGTCAGGGAACGAAGATCCCACATGCCACAGGGCAACTAAGCCCACGCGCCACAACTACTGAGCTCACGTGCCTCAACTAGAGAGCCTGTGTGCCGCCAACTACAGAGCCCACGTGCTCTGGAGCCCATGCACCACAACTACAGAGCCCATGCACTCTGAAGCCCACATGTCACAACTTGAGAGAGAAAACCTGTGCACCACAACTAGAGAAAAGCCCGTTCGCCACAACTAGAGAGAAGCCCGCACACAACGAAGAGTCCACATGCAACTAAGACCCAACGCAGCCAAAAAAATAAAAATAAATAAAATATTAAATTAAAAAAAAATGAAGGCACTTTTTGGCCAACCCAATACATAAACATATATAAACGTGTGTGTGTGTATGTGTATATAGAAAGTGTGTGTATGTGTGTATCCATTCCCTTCACAGGAGTCATTCCCTGGTTGGGCCATGACACAAGCCATCCGTTTTCTCTTGCATACTCCTTCTCTTGACCAAATAAGGCCTGTTGTAGATAGTTTCCTCAAGGTCCTGTCTGGTTCGCTTGCAAGTTTCTTCTTACTCTTAACTGGAGCATTGTTATTGGTTCCCTCCTTGTCTTCATCTTCCACATCAAAGCTGCCTACGCTCAGCTTCCTAAGAAGCTCCTGAGCTGCTCTCCATCCTCACTGCTCCTCTGCTGGTCCAGGCCACCATCATCTCTCAGCTGGACCACAGCAACCACCTCCCGACTGCACTCTCTACGTCCACTCTAGCCCTCTGTGATTCATCAGACATACCAGTAGTCAGAAACACCTTTGCAAAACTTGCATCTTATCACATCAGTCCCATGGTTCTATCCCATTAATGCCTGTCTTGCCCTTTTTTTTTCTTTTTTATTTAACATCTTTATTGGAGTATAGCTGCTTTATAATGTTGTGTTAGTTTCTGCTGTATAACAAAGTGAATCAGCTATACGTATACATATATCTCCACATCTCCTCCCTCTTGCATCTCCCTCCCACCCTTCCTATCCCACCCCTCTAGGTGGTCACAAAGCACTGAGCTGATCTCCCTGTGCTATGTGGCTGCTTCCCACTAGCTATCTATTTTACATTCGGCAGTGTATATATGCCAATGCTACTCTCTCACTTCATCACAGCTTACCCTTCCCCCTCCCCGTGTCCTCAAGTCCATTCTCTACGTCGGCGTCTTTATTCCTGTCCTGCCCCTAGGTTCATCAGAACCATTTGTTTTTTCAGATTCCATATATATGTGTTAGCATATGGTATTTGTTTTTCTCTTTCTGACTTACTTCACTCTGTATGACAGACTCTAGGTCCATCCACCTCACTACAAATAACTCATTTCATTTCTTTTTATGGCTGAGTAATATTCCATTGTATATATGTGCCACATCTTCTTTATCCATTCATCTGTTGATGGACACTTAGGTTGCTTCCATGTCCTGGCTATTGTAAATAGTGCTGCAGTGAACACTGTGGTACATGACTGTTTTTGAATTATGTTTTTCTCAGGGTATATGCCCAGTAGTAGGATTGCTGGGTCGTATGGTAGTTCTATTTTTAGTTTTTTAAGGAACCCCCATACTGTTCTCCATAGTGGCTGTATCAATTTACATTCCCACCAACAGTGATTGCCCTTAATTCTTAACATTTAATGCTCCCTCCAATATGTGTGGGGTTTTTTTTTCAGCACCATCAAGCAATTAGCTCAATTCTGACACTACCTGGAGATCCCACAGGTTAAGGGCTCAGTCCCGCAAAAGTGCCCTCATGTTAGATGCCAGTCGCAAGTGCAGGATGTTACCTGTGCTCTGACTAACTGGCTATGATTGGAGGTTCTCATGACTCCTCCTCAGGTTCAATTAAATTGCTAGGGTGGCTCAGAGAACTCACGAGAAACATTTACTTGCATACATCTGTTTATTTTAAAGGGTATTATAAAGGATACAGATTAACAGCCAGATGAACAGATACACAGGGCAAGGGATGTGGGAAGGGGCTTGGAGCTTCCATGTTCTCTCTGGGCACACTACTCTCCCCACATCTCCACATGTTCACCTGCCCAGAAGCTCTATGAAACTCCATCCTTTGGGTTTTTATGGCTGGCAGCTTCATTATGTAGGCACAATTGAGTAAATCACTGGCCTTCGTGAATGAACTCAACCTCCAGCCCCTCCCCGCTCCCGAGGTCCTGGAGTGGGACTAAAAGTTCCAACCCTCTAATGATATGGTTGTCTCCCCTGGCAAGGAACCCCATCCTTTGGTTACCTATGGGCTTTCCAAAAGTCATCCCATTAACACAAACAAGATACCTTTATCACTCTCAGCCCTTAGAAAAATTTCTAGGGTTTTAGGAGCTCTATGGCCAGGAATGGGACACAGACCAAATATATATATTTCTTATAAATCACAATGACCCTTAATCCATTACGTTTCTATACCCCCACTCCTTGAAGTAGGACCTACAGAGCCCTTCTTGACCTGGCCTCTGCCAGCCTCACTCTATGACAAACTCTCTCTCACCCTCTCCATCCCTTCTAACAGCTGTTCCTCAAAATTGCCATATTCTCTCCAGCCTGGTGGCTACTGTGCATGCTGGAATATTCTGTCCACTGTACCCCACCTAGAGAGCACCTATGCACTCTTTATGTTTCATCCTAAAGGATGATTTTGCTTTTCTCATCAAAGCCTTCCCAGCCTTCCCCTGCTCTGGGTTAATTTACCCTTTTACAGGCTCCCATAGGATTCATCCCACTTCGAGGGATTTATCAAGTGTCTGCCTTTCTCACCATGAAGGGTACAGCAAAGAAGTTAGACACCTGAGGTCTGCCTGCTCACGTCTGAATCCTGACTCTACTATTTCTAAGCTGTAAGACCTTGGGCAACGTGTTTAACCTGTCTGTGCTTCAGTTTCCTTATCTCTTAAAGGGATAATAATAATACCGACCTCTTAAGTTTGTTATGAGAATTAAAGTGGATGAAAAGTGTTTAGAAAAGAACCTTGCATATAGTAAATAAGCACGCAAGAAATGTCCACTGGTGGTATTATTATTATTTCCATTATTATTTGTGACAATAACAGCCTTGTTCATCACCCAAACCCTGATGCTTACATAGATACCAACTGATCCCAATTCCATTTCAGCATTTTCATTCCATATGGTTACAATGGGGTATAGAAATCGGTTCTATGAAGCTAAAAAAAAAAATGAACAGTCATCAATTAATATTTCCTTAATTCCCAAGCTCTGCCCTATGTAAATGAGAAGAATGTACCCAGAGAAGACATAGTACTTTATTCCTAAGTGGGAGCCATAATTGTGTAAGTTTCTCTTGTCTCTCCACTGAGTCAAAGGGTTTAACAGGAGTGTGAGTTTCAATTATATAAACCTCATCCAATATTCATCTGCTCAGAGGTGTTCCTTAATCTCCCCTTAGCTTTGGCAGGGAACACTATGGACCAAAGAGCTCACTTCACACAGATAGTGTTTCATGAACGGAAAGGGTATCGGGCTTATCCCTTGCCAGAATGTAAGTGGGCTAAACCTGCCCCAGCAGCTGCAGCAAGACTGGGGAGACTCAGGCAAAGACGGAAGGACGTGCGTTCAGCCAGGGACCTAACTAGGTAGGAAAAGTTGCTGAAGCATGGTCTTATGTTAGATTAAGCCAAAAGAGAGCCTGCCATTTGAGGGAGCTTCTTTTTAAATGTTTCTTTGAAGCAATGATTCCTGTCTTCCAAAATGAATGGGAAAAAAGAAGACTGAAGTTAGTCCTTGAACTGTAAACCAGACTCATTCTTCACAGGATGAGCCTTCAAACAAATTAAGCCTAGAGGGTTGGTAGGTGTCACCTGCATTTACAGGTAAGAAAGTTGACACAGATGTTGAAGATAAAATGAGGTGATAGTTATACAAGTATGTTTGAAAGTTCCTTTTGCTATGCAAAAAGAGTATAAAATATCACTATGAAACCTAAATCTATAAATTGGATTTACGTATCACACTTACCTATAGCAATATGTTCCGGTTTAAAACATGATCTGCAGTTTCCACAAGCCTTGAAATCATCTGTCAGCAAGCCCTGTCATTTCTTTCTTTGATGCATCTTCCCAAGTCACCATTCCCCATCCTTCCCACTGTGAGCACAGCAGGCTTATCTCAGCAGTCTCTTCTGTATAGTCTTTGCAACCCTCCCTTCTAACCATCCCACATATTTCTGTCTTACTCAACGACTCAACTACCTATAAAATTGATCCCCGTTTCTTAGCCTAAACTCCTTTCCCTGACCTGCATTCCCTATACAATTTGCGTTCACCCCATCTAGCTAAGACACGCCTCCATCGACCTACTCCTCCGCTCCAGTGGGCCCTTCTGTTTCCCACACCAATCATGCGTCAAATGTATGACTCACTAACCCGTATTCTTCTGTAAAAGTAAAAAGAGTCAATGGTTTTTAAAAAATGATATTTTTCTCCTACAAGAGCAGAAACAAAAATAAGAAGAGATCTATATGACCCACAAGAGGCAAGGAAGCTTCCTGAAGCACGGTCAAGTGTAAGCACTGAATCTAGAGCTTTACAGAAGAGCAGTGGAGAGAGGCATGTGGAGATGGAGAAGGAGGTAACAGCTGGGAGGAAGAATGTTGGCGAGAATGAGTCTTATTTGATGATACCAAGAGATCTTGCATGATTAGGCTAATCAGGACTTGCATTCCAGAATGTGGATCTATAAGTAATGGGTAGTCATTATAGGCTCAAGAGTTCAAGGAAAGGCTTTAAGAAGATTAATCCTAAAGCAGTGAAAAATACATTCATTGAGCAGGAGAAGCCTGAGGCATAAAATCCTTCAAAGAAATTTCTGAACTATTCCAGACATGGAGCATGGACTTCCTACCCCATAACACCTCTTCATCATTCCCTCTTCCCAGCACATCATGGTAACAGGATTCTGCCAGTGCACGCTGCCTCTCCTTGCCACATCCCAAGCTCAGTTTCTGAAGGCAGGAACAAATACAGCAAACAAGGACCCATGTGACTGGATAGGTGGGGGCTTTACCATGACACATGGAAAGGGCACAGAAATAGCAGGTAGGAGAGGACCCTGAAGCATTCTGCAAACTGGCAGATGGGATCACAGCATTCTCTTCAGAGAGATAAAGCTATTTCCGGGCAGAAACACTGTTACCAGATGAAATAATGATGATAATAAAAAGAAGCCTAAAATTGTATTCAGGAACATGAAAAGTGATGGTTGAGCCTTCCTCTCTTCTCAGTTTGGAAGACCCCATACTCCTGGGTCCTCCAGAGAAAGAACTTCCAGAATTCCCCCACCCAAATAGCCTCAAGAGTGTCTTCAAGGTCTGAGATTTTATCATCTATAATCTAAATCTTTGTACTTTAAAAGTATCCAGATTTAACAGGCACTCTTTTTTCCGTTCATTCCAGATAGACCCTGTCATGTCTCCTTACAAACATCCTCCCCAAACAGATGTGGAAGGCGACTAATCCACACTGTTCCATGAGTCAGCACAATGGAAGCAAGAGATCTCTAGCCCTCAGCAGCATGAAACAGCCTGTGTAAACAGGGCCCCAAGTGCCAGACCAAACCTCTCCCCCCGATACATCTGCTTCTTCATCTCTATCTGTAACAGGTTCATCTGTGGGCAAAGTGGTTTAACTGAACTATCTTCAATTTCCAACTTCCAGACTTCTCCTCAATTCTGCAGCAGTCCAAGATGGGAAATAGCCTCTCTGGAGTCACAGACAACCTGGAAGGAGACTGGCTTGTGAGACTCTCTGTATACTGTCTCGTGTCTTCTTCCAAAAAGCCATGTGGTTATGTCACACACAGCTCCTAAGGAAAGGAAGAAAGATGACCAGAATGCTCAAGTTCACTAATCTAATCTACACTTCTATCTTTTAAGTGGAAGTTTGACTCACCTATTAGGTTCTCACATTAGTGTTTTTACCACTGATACCCACTCTATAAGTAGTCAGTTTGTTGTTGGATATAATCAAATTTAAATTGACCCAGAGAGCCCCTAGGAAAACAAAAACTATAAGTAGTCAAAAAGATAATTGTGGGTCCCAAAGGACAAATGTCACAGATGGTGCAAGTCCAGAGGAAAAAGCAGACAGACTGACCAAGGTGGAACAGAGGCCTACAGAGAGGAACTGAAAGAAAAGAGACCAGGAGCTTTCGAGGAGAAACCTTTGTTCCTTTCTACAGAAGTTATGCTGTCGGCTAAATGTGCAGAAGAAATACTACTTCATCTAGTGTGATGAAGAAAATCCAGGTGAAGTTCTTTCCAGAAAGGCTCATTCTCAATGTAGGACAAGTATTTCCACCCTGTGGTCCTGTGGAATTGGCTCCCAAATGGTGAATACACAGAATTTAATGTTACATTATTCTGTGCTGCACAAATCAGATGGGCTCTTGGTACCTGGCTTTCTAGACACAAGAGCCAAATACAGTAAGTGCTATTCTTAGCACATATTAGTTGGCCTTTAATGCTGGTCCCACCCTGCATCAACACTACCATGGGACACGGGCTTATTCGAACTTGGATTAGAGGGTCTCATGGCTGTAATGACTAAACCAGACCAAAATGTATAATACTCAAATGATCCAGGATATCTGTGTGCCCAGCCCTGTTCTCTTCTGGACTCTAGGTCCAAATTTTACGCTGAAATTTACTTATTGATACCTACAACTTCCACAGGTACTTTAAACTCAGCTTCCCCAAACTGAAGAATCATGCATCCTTCAAACGTGCTCTGCCCTCCCTATTTCCTTTGTAAAAGTATTTATAAAGTCCTTCAGGAGTCTTAACTGAAAACCTTAGACCCTCCATCCTTACTCTCTGTTCTCACTCACTTAATCACAGTTGTTAGCCAAGTCCTATCTTTTAAGATTCCTAAATATCTCTAAGCCCCTTCCTGCCCTTAACTACTCTCTCTATCCGAACTCAGGACTTCATCTTTCTTTTTAAGTCCAAAAACCCTCCATGCCTCAAATCTCCCAACTTAATAATCTTGCATTCCCCCAATTCCCATCACTTTTTGTATAATCCCAGTCTGCAGACTGCTGCCAGAGTAATGCTTCTTAAAAACAACAATCTGAAGAGGCTACTCATCTGTTTTAAAATTCTATGATGATTCCTCATTTCCTGCAGCCTCCAAAACCAGGGCCCAGTCTAGGTCCATCAAGCTCAATTCAAGCCACATCTACTCCTTGACCTTGGACCCCAGCGACACATAAGTCACACTCTCTAAGCTCTATTTAACCTCATAGCCCACATGAGAGGACTCTCTGCCTGACACACATCCCCAGAGATCTCCCCTTCCTCTTTGTTCCCAGAGTCCTTTAGGGACACAGTTACTAAGGTCCTGATTATTTTGATTATTTGCATATATTTCTACTTACAGAAACAGTGGATTCCTGGAGGGCAGGGACCTTACTTGGGCATCTTTAGTGGGTGCTTAACAAACATCTGTTTGTTTAAAAAAGCAGGAAGAGAAGTTCAGGGTTCACATATTTATCTGACCAAAGAGAACTGAAACTTCTCCTTCAGAAATGGCAAAAACTCAAAAGGTAATGCCCATCATGGCAGCAGATAACAGGCCCACAGGCTGTTGCCTTTCCACAGGTACACAAGCACATCAGTTTAGGGCACTGGCAAGCACAGCTGGGAAAAAGCCAACTCCCGCAGAGTGGCTGCATTTGTCTTGCTAAGGGGTGGCAACGACAGCATCTGTCAGGACAAGCCTGAACAGAGGAGCTCAGAACCAAGCAGAGCTGTAACACGATGCACCAGTATCTGGTTGGAGTGCAAACAAGGTACGCTTTCTTCTTCTAGTACACAGTGGGCACCATGCCAAACACACACAGTGTTTGCTATTTTTGCAAGTCTAATAGGGTCTGCTGAGGGGAGGGGTAAGAGATCAGCAGTTCATAATGACTCTCATTATGTCTGGTGCATTTTGAGCCAAGATTAGACACTAGACAATCCTCTGTCCAGTGTCAAGGGCTTTCAACTGCCCTTTCATCAGGATAATTCCACTTCAAACTAATTTAAGTTTCTTACAACCGGAGCTACCAAAACTGATATACTTCACTGTTTTCAGCCCAGAAAAAGAGGTCAATGTCTGCTCCAAGTAGAAACACAGTCCTTGGGTTCAGGGTCTGTGACTGCTACACAAGAGCTATGACAGAAACACGCCACCATGGAATCCCACTCTCTCTACAGAGCTCCACACCAGACACCACTCTGAGAATATCCTGCGCGTCTCACTGTCACGTCTACTTCTGTAGATTACAGTCCTTTCAACATAAAGCCAGGCAGACAGTTTGGGGAGACCTCTAGAGAGAAGTTTGAGCTTGCTAATGTCTATCAAAATCAACAGGGCAAAAAAAAAAATTAAAAAAAAAAAAAATCAACAGGGCTCATGAGTTTCACTCAAGGATTAAAAACTAGGTTATATAGCTAATTGTTTTTCTTTTTAAGTCTAAACAGCAAAAATAATAAATTTCTAAAAACTAGACCTCTACTCTCAAATTGTAGAGCAGCACAAACCAGCGCTGAATTTTAACAACTATTCACTACATTTTCAAATTTTAACAACTATTCACTACATTTTCAAATTTTAACAACTATTCACTACATTTTCAAGTAAGAATGTCTGGCTTTACACTAAAAATTGTGTAAGAGGTTTAGCAACAACACGGGGGGAAAGCACAAAGGTTTCAAGAAAAGAAAGTTGATATTTATACAAGTCAAGTACAGAATTTGAGAGGGGAAAGTGAGGAGTGGATAATAAAACTGCTCATAATACTTCCCTACATTTTGGATTCTAAAAATTTATAATACTTAATTTCAAACAGAACCAACATCACCGTGACAAGAAAATTAACAAATGTTATTTGGTTTAATAAGAAACAGAGGTTAACATTTCATAGGGACCCTAAGTCTTAGAAAGAATTAGACAATCAAGAAAGAAACACACACACACACACACACACACACACACATAAATGATGCTGAAAGTCATGTTTCAAAGGGCCAAAACTTACTTTATAAATATGAAAGAACTCTAGAAGCATGAATTTATTATGTAAGCATTCTCATTAACTATTAAATAAAAGTCATCTTAGGGAATTCCCTGGTGGTCCAGTGGTTAGGACTCTGTGCTCTCACTGCCGAGGGCCTGGGTTCAATCCCTGGTCCGGGAAGTAAGATTCCACAAGCCGCAAGGCATGGCTGAAAAAAAAAAAGTCATCTTACATATCTAGGTATGTACATATCTGTACTGACTCCCTTAAAGGAGACAAGATTCAATGTGGTATGATTAAAACAGGGACTATTTCACAGAACAGGCATCGGCGCACTCACGTGTGCCATTAATTGTATAAGTAGTACTTTGATGAATGTCCTTTAAAAGCACTTAATGTACGAGATATTTTAAATAAACTTTTGACTGATGTATAACATGCAAACAACAACAACAAAAAGCCATGGAAGTGTAATGTTTACACAATGAACACGTTTGTGTAACGGGCACCCAAATCAACGAACAGAACATACCAGCATCCCAAAAGCCACCCTTGAACGTACCCAGTTGTACTTCACTGGGGCAAAATGTGTCTAGAGATTCTGCCCTTACTTATCATTACGGGTCAACCTGGTTGACTGCTCCAACCGAACTCCTATTCCGGGACCCAGGGATCATTTTGCTGCATCTAATAGCAGCTCTATATTTCAGGAGAGAACCAACTTTTCCAGGGTACTTTGAAAGTCAATAATTAAAGCTAAGATGTCAAGCCATAGCCAAGTCATCCTGATTCAACAACCAAGCCAACACTGGAGGCCAAATCACTCTCCTCATCAATGCGACTGAGAAGTGCAGTAAGGTCCTAGGTGTGTAATCCAACAGAACAGGTCTGGAAATTCTACAATAGCTCTAGGCTTCTACTCTGCAACTCTCTGATTTCTAAATAAAGGTTTACAGTAAATATCTTTAAGTAAATTAACCTTCTACTTACCAAACTAATTTTGCAATTGGGCTTGTCCTTTCTGCCTTTTCTCCCTTCTCTCCCTACCCTCCTCACCATTTTCTCACCCCTTGGAGCTCTCCTGAAATGTGATTTCAAGTCTTCAAAAAGCCTTGCCAAAAAAAAAAAAAAAAATTGCATTCCTAAGTTTAAAATCTCAATCTGTACTTGCATACCAGCTGGGATGCTCTATTCAAAGAAAGAAGGCTAAGGGGTGGATTTTTCAGCAACAAAAGACAACAAAGCACTTTTCCATTTGGAGCTGCAGAGGGAGCCAGAACCATGCAATGTGAGCAAATTGCAAGTTTTTCCAGAACTGGATGAATCCAGTGACACTGAAAAACATAAACACACACACAGGACAGACACCACACACACAGGACAGACACACACCCATCCAGACCTCAGGCCTGAGGAAATTCTGAAAGAATACTTCGTGTACTCAGAGAGGAAACATCATATACTTTATTTTGTGAGGAGAAGACGAGCAATAAAAGGAAAACAAAGCTATTTGTTCTACCAAGTGAAACGAGAATGAATTTTAAAGGGAGTCATCGATTCCAAGAGTCCCCAGCCAAGGTAAGTAGTCAACACTCCAACTAGCAGGCTGTCTGACAAAGGGGGATATATAGCCTTTTATCTTCAAGAGCTCTTCAGGCAATTTTTCTGGAACATGGTTTAAGAAAAGCTGGACTCTATGTTCTTCTTCCCTCTAAAACATAGTACTGGGTCAGGATGCAGATGAGGAGGAGAGGGGGTGGCACAGAGAAGATGGCACATGTTCACAAAAAGAATGGCAAGACAAAAATAGAAGGAAGAAAATCCTGATTGATCCCTACCAAGTAAGTGATGTTGCCACAAGGTCACAAAGGGAGATCCAGAAAGCCTTGTACCTCAAGAGTACCTCGAATTATAGTAAAATACCACAATGAATACAGCAGAATGAAAAAGACATTCTGATCAATGGCAAAACAATAGTTAACTAGCAATTCCAAGTAAAGAGCTCATTCTCTGACAGCTCTTTCACAACATACCAGAGGCATATAATAACAAGCTACAATGATGTAGATGTGGTTTATAGTGTAATATACAGTTGAGAATCTGTGTAATGTAGAAATTCTAGGTAAAGCCTTAACAACACACTAAATGCCTAAAACCCTAGCCTACTCAGTCCAAATCATCAAACATTAATTGAACTCCCCTATGCCAGGAACTGTAGAGATCAAGGAATGACAAGTCTGGTTTAAAGTAGCATATCAGGTGGTAGAGGAAACAGGAAAGCAAAATACACACACACAACACACACACACGCACACACACACATAACTTGTAATGAAGGTGGTAGGACAGAGTTAGAACCACAATCCAACATGTAGCAGGGGCAAAGGCTGAGTCTGGGAAAGTATAACCCCCCCAAAAAAAGATATTTTCTTCAAAATACTTAAGCAAATATACTCATTATGAAATAATTCTGCTCTAAATTGTGTAATTCAACATACAAGACATGAAAATTTTACAGTTAAAATGTATTAAGATGGCAGAGAAGTAGGGTAACAGAATTTTAGATTATTCTGACAATATTCCCTCCACTCTGTTTCTTACTTTTTTGGTATAAGTTAATTATGATGATATTTCTCTGAAGACTGCTAGTATCAAGTACAAAAGAAAATACTAGGGAGCAAAAAAGGACTTGCTTTCTTTCTTGAAAGAGTGATTGGACCAAAAGAAAAGGCTGGGAAGAATGAATTATGGTCTTGAACTAGGCTGGGGAAAAAAAGGGATGGTGACATCATTAAAAGAAATACGGGATTGGCCATTTCTGGTCAAGATGTTATAACAGAGACCAGATATACCCTCTTGCCTGACACAACCAAAGAAACATCTACCAAAATATAGGAAACAATGGTTTCCAAGACACTGGCCATGAGGCAACTAAGAACAATGATCCCTGAGATACAGGAAACAAATGAGGAGAGCTCTACGAATGCCCCGACTTACTGCCTGGAGTTTCCAGGGTACAATGCAAGGAGCAGAAAACGCAGAACTAAGCAGACTCCATGAGTTAAGGAGACAGAGTTGAAAGTGCAAGAACAAGGCAACTACAGCTCACAAGAGAGAGGACTACACAGCGCAAGAACCCCAGAGATCTACAGAGAGGTCCCCTGAGTAGGCAGCAGATTATAGACCAATGCTTAAGTAGGAGAAAACTTTGCAATGCTAGGGGAAAAACATACACACAAAAGGATCAGAAGGAACATTCCTGGCATTCACAAAGACTATGACCAGTGCCTGCTCCTATTGGCAACACTGGAAAATTCATACTTCAAGGACTGGACAGATTACGCTGGAAGGCCTTGCAAGAATAATGGGGCATAATCAACCCTAGACTGAGCTCTTTTCCAGATCCCCTTTAACAAATCATAACAGAAAAACTCAAAAGGATCAAACTATTTCCAAGTAATTTTACTGCACCCCAGAATAAAGCTCAGGAAGACTGATAGAAATACAAAAATATCTAGCACTCAATAAGGTAAAGTTCACAATTTTGGCATCCAGTGAAAAATGACCAGCCACACAAAAAGACAGAAAAACATGACCTAAAATGAGAAGAAGAGTCAATAAATTGAAATCGACCCAGAACTGGCACAAAAGTTAACTGTAAACACGGACATTAAGAGAATTATTATACCTATATTCCATATGTTCAAATAGTTAACTAGAGATATGGAAATACTCAAATAAAACATCTAGAAATGAAACCACAATATCTGAGATGAGAAATACACCAGATGGGATTAATAACAGATTAGACACAGCAGAAGAAAAATAGGGAAACTTTAAGGCACAGCATTAGCTATTATCCAAAATGAAACACAAAGAGGAAAAAGAATGAAGACAACTGAAAAGAGCAGCAAACTGTGGGAAGACTTCAAACTACCTAATACCTCAGTAACTGGAATAGGCAAAAATGGAGGAGGGCGGGAAACGTGAAGGAGTAATGGCCCCAAATTTTCAAACGTGATGAAAACTATGAATTCACAGATCAAAGAAACTCAACAAATCTAAAGCAAAAGAAATGTGAAGAATACTATGCCAAGGCATACATAACCAAATGCTCAAAATCATGGAAAAAGAGAAAGTGTTAAAAGCACACCCCAAAAGACATGTTACACTAAGAGAAAATAAGAATGACGTTATATTTCTCATGGCAAACAATGAAAGATAGTAGAGCAACATCTTTAAGGTATTGAAAGATAAAAAACTGCACACCTAAAATTCTAGAGAAAAAAAAAAAAAAACTTTCAAAAACAAAGGCAAATAAAGATGTTTCCAGGCATATAAAAGCTGAAAGATTTCATTACCAGTAGACCTCCCTCAGCAAGAAATGTTAAAGGAAGTCCTTCAGGCAAAAGGAGACTGTTCAGCTATAAATCAGATCTATGCAAAGGAAAGAAGAACACTGGAAACAGTAACCACATGAGGAAAAATGTAAGATTTTTTTCTTGTTATTTAAACCTCTTTAAAACGTTAACTCATTGTTGAAACAAAATAATAGCAATGTGTTGTAGAATTTTTAATATATGTAAAAGTAAAATTCACGTCACCAGCAGCATAAAGGCTGGAAAGGAGGATATGGAAGTAAATGGAATAGAAACTGTAACATTCTTACACTAAGCATGAAATGATATATCACTTGAAGATAGACTGCGACAGACTGAAGATATGTAATATTTACCCTAAAACAACTGCTAAAAAAAAATGGAATGAAGAAATATAGCTAAAAAGCAACAAAGGAAATAAAATGTAATTTTTTATTTTATTTATTTTTATTTATTTATTTATTTTTGGCTGCGGTGGGTCTTCATTGCTGCGCGTGGGCCTTCTCTAGTTGCGACGAGCGGGGGCTACTCTTCATTGCGGTGTGCAGGCTTCTCATTGTGGTGGCTTCTCTTGTTGCAGAGCACGGGCTGTAGGCACGCGGGCTCAGTTGTTGTGGCTCACGGGCTTAGTTGTTCCACGGCATGTGGGATCCTCCTGGACCAGGGATTGAACCCATGTCCCCTGCATTGGTAGGCAGATTCTTAACCACTGCACCACCAGGGAAGTCCCAATAAAATATAATCTTAAAAAATACCTTATTAATCCAAGAGACGGAAGGAAAGAGAGAAAAGGAAACAAGATATGACAAATGGAAAACAAATGGTAATGGTAACATGATAGACTCAATCCTGATCATATAAGTAACCTTATTAAATATAAATGGTGAACATTCCAATGAAAAGGCAGAGATTATCAGATTGGATTTAAAAAGCAAGTCCCTTGACATGTGGTCTACAAGAAATACACTTTAAATATAAAGATACAAATATGTTAAATGTAAACAAAGAAACAAATAAAAACTTCCTAACACTACTCAAAAGCAAACTGGAGTATGTGTGCATGTATTAATATCAGACAAAGCAGGACTCAGAGGAAAAACTATAATCAGAGATAGAAATGGTCATTTCATAACAATAAAGTGACTAATCAAGGAAATATAACATTCCTAAATGTTTATGTATCTAATAATGGAGCTTTGAAAAAGTGATAGAATAAGGGGAAAGAGACCAAACCACAATTGTAGTAAGAGATTTCAACATACCTCTCTAGATAGAACAAGTAGGCAAAAAATTAGCAAGGCTATAATTGAACTGAAAAACACTATAAACCAACTTGACCTGATTAACATTTATAGAACACTCCACCCAACCACAGAAGAAATTATATTATTTGCAAGTGCACAGGGAACATCTACAAAGATATGCCATATTCTGGGCCATAAAACAAGTGTCAAAAGATTTTTTATTTTTTTTTATTTTTGGCTGCGTTGTGTCTTCATTGTTGCGCAAGGGCTTTCTCTAGTTGTGGGGGGTGGGGGCTATTCTTTTTTTTTTTTTTTGCGGTACGCGGGCCTCTCACTGCTGTGGTCTCTCCCGCTGCGGAGCACAGGCTCAGCAGCCATGGCTCACGGGCCCAGCCGCTCTGCGTGGCATGTGGGAATCTTCCCGGACCGGGGCACAAACCCGTGTCCCCTGCATCGGCAGGCTGACTCTCAACCACTGCGCCACCAGGGAAGCCCGGGGCTATTCTTTGTCGCAGTGCGCGGGCTTCTCATTGTGGTGGCTTCTCTAGTTGCAGAGTACAGGCTCTAGGCACATGGGCTTGAGTAGTTGTGGCACGCAGGCTCAGTAGCTGTGGCGCACAGGTTTAGTTGCTCCACGGCATGTGGGATCCTCCCGGATCAGAGATCGAACCCATATCCCCTGCACTGGCAGGCGGCTTCTTAACCACTGCACCACCAGGGAAGTCCCCCAAAGATTTTTTAAGTATTTAAGTCATACAAAGAATTTTTTATTAATCACAATAGAGTTAAATTAGTAATCAATACCAGAAAGATCTCTTGAAAATCCCCAAATATTTAGAAAGTAAATAATACACTTCTAAGTAAACCATGAATCAAAGAGGTAATCACAAAGGAAATTAGAAAGTATTTTGAACTAAATGAAAATGAAAACAGAACACATCAGAATTAATGGGGTTCCGCTAAAGTAGTATTTACAGGGAAATTTATAACATTAAATGTCCATATTTTTCTAAGATCTTCTAAGGAAGATCTTAAACCAATGACCTCAGCTTCAACCTTACAAAACTAGAAAAACATGCAAAGTATGCAGAAAGGAGGAAATTAGTGAAGTCTAATACAGGAAAAACAAACAAACAGAAAACACCAATGTAACCAAAGCTCGTTCTTTAAAACGTTCTATAAATTAGTAAGTCCCCAGTCATACTGATATAAATGAGAGAGAGAGAGAGAGTGCACCAAAAAGGGATACAGAACTACTACAGATTCTACAGATACTAGGATTATAAGAGAATATTATTAAACAAATTTATGCCAATAAATTCAACAACTTAGATGAAATGGAAAAATTCCTTGAAACGACGAAAATTACCAAAACTGACTCAAGAAGAAATAAATAACATGAATAGTCCAATTTCTGGAAAAGAAATTGAATATTTAATTTAAAATCTTCCCACCAAAAGAAAACTCCAGGCTCAGATGGCTTCAACGATAAATTCTACGTAACATTTAAAGAAGAAATAGGGACTTCCCTGGTGGCGCAGTGGTTAAGAATCTGCCTGCCAATGCAGGGGATACAGTTTCAATCCCTGGTCCAGGAAGATTCCGTATGCCGCGGAGCAACGAAGCCCATGCACCACAACTGCTGAGCCCCCATGCCACAACTACTGAAGCCCGCAAGGCTAGAGCCCGTGCTCTGCAACAAGAGAAGCCACCGCAATAAGAAGCCTGCACACAGCAACAAAGAATAGCCCTCACTCTCCACAACTAGAGAAAGCCCGTGTGCAGCAACGAAGACCCAACGTAGCCAAAAATAAATAAATTTATAAAAAAATAAAATAAAACGAAGAAATAATAACAATTCTATATAAACTCTTTCAAGAAATTGAAAAGGGGGGAATATTTCCTTATCCATCATGAGGTCATCACCCTGATACCAAAACCAGACAAAGACATCACAAGAAAACTACAGGTCAATTTTGTTTTCAAACATAAATGCAAAGATTCATTTAAAAAATGTTAGCAAATCAAATCAAACAATATATTTAAAAAGTAACAGATCATGACCAAGTGGGGTTTACTCAGAAACACAAGGTTCAATATTCAAAAACAGATCAGTGTGAATCCCCATATTAACAAAATAAAACAAAAAAATTGACATGATCTGCTGTAGTTAAAATGGATAACCAACAAGGATCTACTGTATAGCACAGGTAACTCTGCTCAATATTATATAATAACCTAAATGGGAAAAGAATTTGAAAAAGCATAGCTACATGTATATGTATAAAGTGAATCACTTTTTTGCTGTACACATGAAACTAACACATCGTTAACCACCTATACTCCAATAAAAAATAAAAGTTTTTTTAAAAAAATAAAATAAAATAAAAATTCACATGATCATCCTAATAGACACAGAAAAGGCATTTGATAAAAATGTAGCATCCTCTACTGATAAAACATCTTGTAAACTAAGAATATAACAAAACATTTTCAACCTAATAATGGACATCTATAAAAAACATACAGTGAACATCAGACTTCATGGTGAAAGACTAGCTACTTTGCTCTCCTAAAATCAGGGACAAGGCAGGGATGTGTGCTCTTACCACTTCTATTAAACATGATGTTGGAGGTTCCAGCCAGTGAACTTAGGAAAGAAAAAAAGACATCCAGGCTAGGAATTAAAACAAACAAACAAACAAACTGTATCTATTCACTAAAAATATGACCATCTGTGTAGAAAATCAGATAGAATCTACAAAAACTACTAAAGTGATTTAGCAAGGTTGCAGGATGAATACAGAAAAGTCAACATGTTTCTATATAGTTCTAACAATGAACAAATGGAAATTAAATTTTTAAGGCAATATAATTTATTACACCAAAAATATGAAATACTTAGGAATAAATCTGATAAAATATGTGAAAGACTTGTATACTGAAAACTATAAAATATTGCTAAGAGAAATTAAATAAGACCTAAATAAACAGAGATAATATACATCATTCAAGAGTTAGAAACTCTACTATTTTTAAATTGTTAATTCTCCCCAAATAATTCTATAGCATCAACATAATCTCAACATACATCCAAGCAGGACGCTTTGTAGAAGCTAACAAGCTGACTCTAAAATTCGTATGCAAATACTAAGGACCTAGAAAAGAAGAACAAAGTTGGAGGCCTAACACTACTTGATTTCAGAACTTGTTATAAAGCTACAGTATTGGCAAAAAGGCAAATAGATCAATGGAACACAATAGACAGTACAGAAATAAATACACAATATGGATAACAGATTTTTTTATACAAAGGTGAAAAAGGCAATGCAGTGGAGAATGGATAGCTTTTTCAAAATGACTGGAAAAACTGTATGTCCATATACAAATGAAATTAGTTTTGATCTATACCGCTCATCATATACATAAATTAACTCAAAATGGAACATTTATTGTCTAGTTTATGTCAATTATACTGCTTTAAAAAAATAGGAAAGGCAGGAAGAGGAGGTGGTTTGGCTAACTATTCATAGATTTGATTCAGGCAAACACTTAGTACAGGCCCAGTGTCTACCATCCTGTAGTAATTGATAGTCTAACAACTGGTTAAGCACTTTCAAACATGTAAAATAAAAATTCACTTCTCTCATTTCTTTTTTGCTTATTATATAAATCCTCAGGGAAACAACATCAACATTGGTTTCCCTTTAATACAAGAATAAGAAACCAACACCTGAGGGAACGGAATATATAGAAAATATTGAAAACAGGGTACAAAATCAACTGAGAGATAATACTGCCACCGATGCTGCCGATACCCTTTTCCATAAGCCCAGGGTTGACCCAGATCGTATCCTAATATAACATATCCTGTCTACAGGTAAATAGTCTTCATTAAAAAGTGGTGAAATCTGTAAGGAGAGAAGCGCTTTTTCTGGCACATAACATGACAGTCTTAATTAAATTGGGAGTTTCTGAGCTGGCCACAACCAAAAATCAGTCTGAGAAGTGAAACAGTTATGGGTTATGTAAGAGCATGAAATGCCGTTTTGTTCCCACATTAATGCTTATTGTATATGTCAATATTGCATATCAGGGCCTGTATAGTAAAAGTGTTAAGAAAGAGGCACAGCTTAAGTAGGTAATTTCTAAAGTCTTAGGGAAGTCTGAGTTAATAGGTCAATTTGTTCTACCTGTGTCCCCAAATTAAAATACGTATTTCTTAAGGACAGTGAAATAAAGGGTTAGCTTATGTTAGCTGAATTAATAATGCAAACAGATGTGAACTGCCCCACTGAATCTCTCTAGAAGCCCAAAGAGGAGAGAGCTAGTTGGTAATAGTTTATATTTAACCACAAGGCTGGCTTAGTCAGAGATCCAAGCTTTTCACAGTGCAGAAGGTCAAAAAACCAAAGATGATGCAGTTTGATGTGCTTGAATTCTCCAAATGCAGGGCAGCCTGCAGAGTGCCACTCAAAAATCCTTGGGGTTGTCCATATTTACTGATCTTAACAACCATCAGGAAGATCCAAAAAGATTTTCTTACATGTCCTAAATTTCCTCCTTCTACTTCCCACCACAATGTTTTTTGTTTCATTTAACTTTTCTACTGGCCCTAGTTATAACAATTAAATTAAGAAAAAATCCCAAGTCTAATGCTAAAATCAGAAGATACACATTTCTTCAGACAACCACAATGCATACTACTTTAGAAATTCTGCCTTTAATCTCAGGAAGAAATTTTCACAATTGACACATTTCTCTTAATAAGTCAATCCTAAAAACACAATGTCAAGAAAAACATTTATGCATTTATTTTTATTAGGAAAAATTCTCACATATTAACAATAAGAAAACAAACCACACACAACCCTCCATCTCTGATGACAAAGCCAGAGGGAGACCTTAATGGTGGCAGCTCATAAATCCTAGCCCAAGATCACAAATACAGCTGTAAGAAAACTCTCCCAAGAAAAATATATGGCAGTAGAAAAACCACAAGAGAGATTAGTGAGAAACTAAGAGCATGTCTATCATTCAACAACTTTTCAAAGAGTATTTTTCACAGTTTATTTACTTTAAACTGTTTCAAAGTAATTAGGTAACCCAAGGATGAAGCCCTGGAAAATAGAGATCCATCTCTTATATTCCTCTCATGTCTCTATAATAACAACAGGGTTTGGGACATGTGGAATGCACATAAACCATTTCCTGAAGGAAGAGAGCTCATTTGCAAAAGAGCAGGAAAGGAAACCCAATACAATGACCACTTCAGCCAAATGACTGTTGAGCAGTCCCAGTGAGGTGACGCTGTTTCCTACAAATTTCATTCACTCTATATAAATGAGGTACAGGGAAGAATTTTCTAAACCAGAAGAATCAATACATGTGCCCCAAAATTTACTTTCTGCAAAATTAAAAAAAACTAAACTAAAACCTGATGTGTCCAAGAATATGGATTAATGGTTAAAAAAGTAAAATTCAGAAATAATTTCACTGCATTACTTCACTATGAATTATTCCACAAGAAACAGATTTCCATGATTTCAATTTGAAAGATCTAAAATTACAATTCTCAGATAGCTGCCAACAGGTATGGCCCCTAAACAAAGATGTCTTACCATTTCATATTAATCTCTTCTCAGCAAAAGGCTTTTATCATCTGCTAAAAACAGTATGCATGAGCCCATTCCGTTTAAGGTTTTTCAATCTAATGTACCCACTGGGATCTATAGTAGTCTAATAACCATATGCACATCATAATTTTAACCAAAGTGAGTCATTACTGCAAAGCAGAAACTCTTAGGTGTCGTTCTTTGTACTTAGTACATATTTAAGTGCAGGTTCATCTAAACTACGTTAATACTACCAAAGTCCAGGTAATTCATGATTTTTAAAATCTGCTTATTAACACTTTTAAGGAAAAGGAAATTTTAAGTATTCCAGCACTTATAACTTCACACATATTACAGGTTCCCAGTGTTATACACCGTTTGCATTACTGTTCAATCACAAAAACTGAGTGTCAAAGACACTCAATAACTCAGTGAAGGACGGACAACGTGTCAACAGCAAGACAGAACCTGTAACCCAAGACTCCTGATTTCCAGGTACTTTCTCCGATAAAAGTATTCATACAGCCTGAACAATACAACAGCAAACACTGACATCCTATTCTTCACTGAATATGTTCACAACAAAACTGCTCTCTTTCCTTCTAATTAGCTATAGTGCTTAAAATATCTTGGTAAGTGAGTTGAAAGTCACGGCCATAAGACAATGTGAAGACAACTTCCTCTTCTTCCAGCTGCCTGCATGTAAAGTCTACGAGAAATACTTTCACTGCCCTGAATGAAGATCCCCTAAATTGTTGAAAGAAAAACCTAAAGAGCATTTCTCATATCAATAGCCACAATCTGTCCTCAATTACCTACATATCAACACAATATTTCATATTGCCTAAACCAGCAAAGGAAAAGTGTAGAAGGGGCCTCTCTAACGTAGAAGTGTTTTGATACACTTTTTGGTTGTTTCCCACTCTCTGAATCACAGTCCAATCAATTTTACACGTTGTCTCTTACCTGGTTGTCAAGGAAAGAAGATGTACTAGGTTGACACGCACAAGAATAGTGAAGGACCCCACCAAAGGAGTCTAAGAGAGAAGTTATTCCTTATCTCACTCTTTTCATCAACAGTTTTATTTCTACCTCCAAGAGTAGCCTTTTAAAAGGAATGTGGAAATGGGTAGGAAAACACAGCTTTCTAAAATGACTGCTTCATTCTACTACAACAGTTCATCTATGACATAAAAGTGCCTTAAAAACTATGCTGATCTAGAATCTTTGGTAGAAATAATAAAGACAATAAGTTGCCTTAAAAAAAATAGCATTTCTACCAAAGCTTTACAAAAAAAGAATGTGGAAGCTGGAGCAAGTAAAAGAGCCAAAGTTAAAATCATAGGAGCCCAGCTCGAAGGGCTGTTTTCTACAAACACTGTGATTATCCTTGCTTTGTGCCTTGACTCACCAAGACAGATTATGGAATAATTATGCCAGGGGAGCTATAATACTGTGTTTACTTCAAATAAACCTTTTAGCATATTTGTGGTCACTTTTTCAGGTACCTTATTTAAAAATAAGCCAACATAGATCACATTTTTAAATCCTCACCAAGTTTATACACCTGATTCGTAACAGAAATGCCCTTGTATCTATAAAAGTTTTCATTTCAACATTAACTTAAAAGAATAAAAAGGTTCAGATCAAGTCTTGTGTTCCTTGGTTTGAACCCCTAAAGAATTCACTCACAGAGAAGCACAGTCTCCTCTTCTAGAGATGAAAAACCCCCAAAGAGTTCTCAGTAAAGGCAGTCCTTGACTTATAACTCCTAAGCCTGAAAAACACTTCCATTAACAAAAGTCTTCAGTCATCCCCAACTGCTACCCCAATGTAAGTACCCAGCAATGACCACCATGAAAAAAAGTTTGTCTTTTTAATGCTTTTGGACTATTCCCCTTAAAATCTGTTCCCATGGTCCTCTAAATTTTTTTCATTTTACTTCTCCTGCACCATATTAAATTCTACCTAATTGAAAAATTTCTCAGTTAAAAATATGTCCTTTCAAAATATGTTATTCTAACAAGTGGAATCATCCATGTCTGACTTAGTAGGACTGCGCTTCTCACATGTAACTCACATCATACTCACTAAGGCAAAGTGAACTCCGATTTGTGGGGGAGAGGGGGGTAGAAGACATTTTAGGAAATTGATAAGGCTGATGTGATAAGGGTACCTACTGGGGTCAAGAAGCACACCAAGAGCAAGATGGGGGAATTCCTAAAGGCATAAAAATGTGTGCAGTTCTACACTTATACGAAGAAGTTTTAGTTTAGCCTGTAAGTCAAGTCAAGTCAATGAAGACTCTTCAAGCAAGTAACATGATTTAATTTGTATGTTGTCACGATTACATTAGAAGGAATTTGGAGGACAGACTGAAGAATGGTGAGATTAGAGGCTGAGAAGCCAGGAAAGAAGCTACTAATATAGCCAAGAGAAGGAGGACCTGAACCAATGCACTGGCAGGCAGGGTAGAAAGTGGTAAATGGAGAGGGACTGATGAGAAATACATAGGACATAAATCTAGAGGATGTACGGATATGAGGAGTGAAGAGAAAAAGAGTATGACTTCCAGGTTTCTAGCAGGAGAAGATTTATGGCTTGGATGTTTAGCAGACGCTGTGCACATTAACTAAGTGAGGAAATTGAAGAGGAAGAGCAAACTTAGGACAACTATTGTAGAGTTCAATGTGAAAAATGCTGAATTTGAAATGCTTATGAATGATCCAGGTTGGGGAAAAAAAAGTGATAAGCACCTTAATTTATGAAACTGGAAGCTGAGAAGAAAGGTCTGGGTTGGACATTTAAATGGAATTTGCAGCTAAAAAGACTGAAACCACCAGAATGTAACTTCCTCCAAGGCAGAGACTTTTGTCATTTTGTTTGCTATATGCAGCTAAAATTATGTCTGCCTACAGGAGTATATGGTCAATAAATATTTAATGAATGGACGCCAAGGGAAAGCGAGTAGTGTGAGAGGGGGAGTGAACTTTATAGAATAGTTTTTTGAGAAATTCACCAGGAAACCCACCATTTCTAACACTTTCTAAGAAAGCTAGTGTTTCCAAAAACAAAACAAAAAAAAGCAATTTACAAATTATCTTCTAGACAAAAAATAACTTGCTAGTAAATTTGTAACTGCTCCATAATCTACTCCTGGGATCACTAATTGTACAATCTCCCATCAGTATTCTCCCTATAAATTTGAGACTTAAATACCTATACAAATATTCCTTTTAAATATTTAAGAATTTTTGAAGTTCTGCTTGCATTGAAAATAACTGTCTACCTCCAGTAAACAGAAATGACAGATAATGAGAGAGAGTTTCTGTTTTGTGCAGATTAGCATAAAAACCTCCATCTTTTGACAGAAACATGACTTTCCCATACCAAGAGTTCCAAGAGTAAGAAGTTACAACTGGGCTTATAAACACAGCAAAACCACTTCTAGAAAATATTTTTCTAGAATAATCTAGATTATTTTTAGAAATAATCTGGAATAGGACCACCTGTTTTTGTGGTCCATGTCAAAAACAATGGCAGTTTCTGGAAACACTGGCAAGCCATTAAGATTTTAATAAAATTGCTGGGCCAGGTAATTCCTAGTAAACTGCACCTGAAGTAAAAGTGTGAGAATGCCAAAGCCTTTATTTGTAAAACTAAGAACCCAAGAGAACTGATAAACAACACAGCGCTGTTTCTAACAGTTACTGATGCCTTCAGTAGGATAGAGCATTATTCTCATGAGTTTCTTAAAAAGGCAGAGGGGAATGGCATGGTGGGAAAGAAACGAAAAGGACTTTAGTACACGTGTCTGAAGGTATTCATTCTCTAAGAGATGCTCAACCGTGTCTCCCTTTGAATTACACTTAATGCACCAGTCTCAGCCTCACTTACATTGAGAGCTCTCCATGAGGTCAGGATGGAGCTACTAAGCTGTGAACGCATCAAGCGCAGAGTTATCATGGTTATACATCCCTTCCGTTATGTCAGAGTCTCTTATATAAGGTTTGCACACAAAGAATGCTCAGTCAATGTTTGCCGAAAGAGCGGCTATGGGGAGAATGGATTAATTAGGCCAATTAACAAGGGACACAAAACTGTTTTCTAAAGTCAAAATATTTTAGACACAGGGCATGTGGGACAATAATTTTACAGTGCAAAGACATGCTATTCATGCTTTGATACTAAAAATAGTTTGTACTTTTATGGTAAAAAAGGAGAACCCCACACAAAATATTTGCATGTAAAAGAGGACTCAGTAAATTCCACCTCACTCCCACCCACCATCCCCTCTGTCTCTGCTGCTTGTCTAGTCTCTTTGGGATGATCTCTGAAAACTGGAATGCGGCAGTTTCCCTGGGCCAGCTTTTCTTGGCCGCAGTAGCAATTTCACCATACTGATGGGCAGGACACTGGGACGACAGACTGCTGATACATTCCATGGGAGAACAGCAGACGCCATCCACCAGAAGGGCAGTGACTTCTTGGATTAAATCTTTGCCTGTATCTGCTGATCACCAGTATCTCATTTTACATTCATATCCCCAGAGAGGGAAAACAAAGGTCTTACTGTATTGGCTTTTTTTCCTGCTGTAAGCAATTAACGTTGGAATGCAACAAGAGCGTGCAATTAGCAATGTCATCAATTGCAAAAATAATTATTATTCCAACCTCCAATCATTCAACCTTAATTTATGAAGCACCTTCTATGTGCCAGGCAATGTGCTAGAAACACTATGGTGGAGAAAATGGCTACGGTACTTTGCCTCAGCAGAGCCTGGAGTCTAGCAGAAGGGGCAGAAAGAAGGATACAGAATGGAAAAGTCTGTAATTATAAATTGTGCTAAGTGTTAGGAAACTAAAAAGGTGGGTGCAAAGGAGAAGGGAATAAAGGGAGACCCTGGAGTGAACATTATGGTCAGGAAAAGCCTCTTTGAGAAGTTCACATTTCAGCTCAAGCCTAAAAGACGAGAAGGAGCCCATGATGCAAAGAGCAGTGGGAAGAGCCCTTTGGGTGGAGAGAACAACATGTGTAAGTACCTGAGGCGGGAGAGAGCTTGACATGTTGGAGGAAATGAAGGAAGGACAGAGGGACAGGACCCAGTGAGCAAGACATGAAGCTGAAGAAAGAGCGCTGGAGAGCCAGGCACTAGAGCCCATAGGAATCTGAATTTTAATTTGAAGACACTGAGCGGATTCACATCTGGGAATAATATGATCAAATGTATATTTTTAAAAGCTCATGCTGGTGGTTGTATGGAGAATGGATTGCAAGGGCTCGACAACAGAAACGGGAAACACGAAAGGTATCTCAGGTTTTCCAGGAAGGGATAACCTCGAAACGGGTTTCAAGGGTTTTACTTCCTACATGCAGCACAAGCCTGGGCCCCTTGTTGTGTCACAGAGTAATGTCCTCAGGAAGCTTCACTTTAGGTGGGGAGAAGGATGTGTATTCCACCAACTCTAAAACCGGGTACAAAATGAAAAAGGTCAAAAGTGAATTATAAAGACAGTGACCGTGTAATCCTAGTTTTCCAGGAAGTCCTGATTTATGCTTATTGTTCCAAGGTGATTATTCATAGTGCCTCCTTTCACTCTCAGAAGTGTCCTACATGAGGTGATAAATTCTGGGGTCACCCTAGTTATAAACAGAGGATCATGGGAGTTCTGAAGAAAGTGCAGAGAGAAATTCGGAGAGAAAAGATGATAAAAGCTTCAAGGAAGAAGTAGATTTGAAGTAGTCATTGAAAGATAAATATGACTATTGAAGAAGGCCATCCCAAATGAAGGGAACAGCATAAGCACAGGCTTAGCAGTGTGGAGGAAACACAGGGCTCTTGCAGATAACAGCAACTGCAGCAACGGTTTGGTGTTTATGGAAAGCAGAAAGAGGGAGACAAGGCTGGAAAGGTATTTGAAGCAAACTTGGGATCCAGGAGGTCCTACACTAAGGGGGCTTTGATTTTATTTCACTGGCTATGGAGGGTCACTGAAACTTTTTGAACAAGAGAGTAAACAGCAATGAGCAAAACAATGCTGAACTATGCTAAGAATCCAGGTAAGATGGTCAGTATAAATGTTGAGGGGAAAGGACCAGCATGGTCAAGGGAGCAAGGAACCAGGTGGCAAAGGCATTTTGTAACTGGAAGAGCAAATCTAAGTGGCTTCCCATGCAATCCTGACTGGGTGGAGAAGCAAGCAAGAGAATTTGAAGGGAAGGAGAGAGTGAGAGGAAAGCCCCAAAGCTGAAAGTCTAGCCTGAAGACAAGCTCCAAGATAGAAAAGGAAGAAGAAAGATGGGCCATCAGGTTTAAGAGGAGGCAGAAAAGAGCGGGGTCAGAATCATCAGGGAAAGGCTTTTTAAACTCCATACCCTTCTCTCTCAGTATTCTGGTATGTCAAGTTGTCTCCTCACTCTACCTAGAGAACCAAGGGGACAGCTGGCATAGACTCCCTACATGATCCCAATATATCCCCCTTCACACACAGCTACATAATCACAGCCCCCGAATGCCTCGCCCTAATCCTCCCCACTGCCATATTCATTTGAGAAATATAAATTTAGAGTTTTAATACGAGGAGGTAGGAGGCAGGTGATGATAAATTATGCAAGTGGGCTGCTTAAGTTTCAGAAAGTACCATTCAGCCTTCTAGCAATGTGAGCTGGGCCCATTACCCAGCTTTATATTTCACCTGAGAGGCAGGGGCTTTTCCCATCATCCTCATTATTTCTTAGAGAAATTTGATGACAGTATTTTTTTACATCAGAAGTTGTTATCAACAGTCTTATTCATACAGTGTAATAATTTCATTAGCAACTGTTCAGGAGATCATTTTGCACTCACCTCCAGGGGAACAGTATTTTTGGTCTCATAGCAATGCATTAAAAAACAAATGCTACCCACTGTTGACACACCTCAGGCAACTGTTAAATCCTAAATCTACATTTTGCTACTTAAACAAAATTTCTTCTGAGGGCTTTTGTTTTGTCTGGTTTTAGAAGGAAAATATTTCCTTTTGAATTTGTGGAACCCAAACCAAAAATTCAAGTATAAAATTTTATTATATTGAAGTTTCTTACTAATGAAGAAAACAGTTAATGGTCTTTAGGCTCAACTGATACCTAGGCAGTACTTTCAGATTTAATTCACACCTGCCCCCCAATACTGCCACCGAATACCACCAATTTTTATAATATGGAAGATTCATAAAATTTATAAAACTTAAGAGCAAAATACCACTGTGGTGCTGAAAGAAGAAAGCAATAAGAGGAACCTAAAAGGGACATCCCTGGCAGTCCAGTGGCTAAGACTACGCGCTTCCACTGCAGGGGGCACAGGTTTGATCCCTGGTCAGGGAACTAAGATTCCCGCATGCTGCATGGTGTAGCCAAAAAACAAGGAAACTAAAAGAAAGAGTAATGAATAAACTCCAGTTACCAGATGTATAAAAAGCTGTGTTCTTTGAGGGAGCTTGTGGGTATAAGAGAGAATACAACATAATTATTCTACTGAGGCTACATTCTAGTGAGCTACCAAAAAGCAGCCATTTTGAAAACATTTTTTATAATGTAATGTCTATAGTATTCGGAAGAAACATTTCTTTTTTTTCCAATAATATTTTGAAAAAGAACTCAATTAGTAAATATACAGAACGAGAATATGGTCCTAGTATTGATAAAATTATTTCAAACAGGATATGGTTTAAAAACTTTAAGATTTGTTACAAGTTTTGCAAATAGCACAGTAATGTTCCCTTTCTCTTTTCTAAAAAAAAAAAAAACCACGATTCAGTTTACTAAAAGTACGATTCTTGCAGCATCTGCACTGGGGTTGCTTAAGGAACTTGGTGTCACACTGTGACCCCCATCCCAGGGACTGTGGCTCCACCAGTCAGAGATGCTGTCTGGAAATCTGCATGTTAATAAAATCCCCAGGGTTGTTCTGACATAGGTGGTCTGAAGACCACCCTTTGAGGAACATTATTCTGTATGTTCCCACCCATAAAACGCAGCTAATTGCTTCTCAATCTAATCACAGCCAATCTCAGCCACTCAGAACCATTACTAGCAATTAGAACCGTCCAGCCTTGCACTACATGATTTCAAGACATGTAGTGACGTGAGTGCTTCCTGAGCAATCGCAGGTGCACAGTGGTCACAGAATGACCAGCAATAACAGCATCACTGTAGGCAGAGGCACAGGAGAAGTGGCAGCTTCTGCAGAGCTGTGATCAATGAATGCAGGTCAAGTGTTTCCGCAGGCCCCATGGCAGAGCCTGTCGGGCCTCCTGAAAGACACCAGGCGGGCCCGGACAGGACTTGGCCCAAGTTTGTGAGCCATTTTGGTTTCTGCTCCTGTGTGTGTGTTTGTGAGCACTAGTATAAGGACACACACCTCTAGGTGTGAGAAGACCCTGAGCTCCTGAAAGAACTCTGTTATATTGCTTGGTACAAAATCATCACGGCTTGCATCAAGAGACAAAATGCTCCAGAATTCATTTAGAATACCCAATTAGGGTCTTTTAAACATCATTAGGACCCAGCAGTAACTCAAGCACATTAAAACAGTTGGGTTCCTGTGGCAAAGCAGGTCTAATGGGACTGAGGGTTAAGTACAGCAAGGGGTGTGTCATCAAGGTCCCCTCAGCCCCTCAGGGACTCTAAAAGCAAATATCGGCCCTACTCAAACAAAGCATCTAATTCAGTATGGTTTTGTCTCACAGTATTCACTGAAATGTTCAAGGGAAAGCTAAAAAGAATGCAGTAATGTTGTAACTATCTTCATATTTAATTAAAAAGAAAGCTAACAGCACTTCCAAGAGGGAGGTCATTCCTTGTTCGGCACAAGATTTCTCCGTGCAAAGCTATTTTGAGTATGGGCAATAAAGCAATTCAACATGTAAACACTTACAAAAGCTACCATTTCAGAAATGCTACTGATGCTTTAGCTAACAAACTCTGAAGATGAGGTACAAATGACAATCCCGCAGCTGGAGGCAGCCGTACGAGAATCGAGAACATCATCCACAAGGTCCAATCTAATCCTCCATCCTCCTCTGCCCTCATTGTTCTTGGAGGCCCCAACTGCCTTCAACAGAATTGTTATGATAGGAAAAGGTTTACAGGAAGAAAAGCTGTATGCAAGACCTTGAATATACTATCTCAAAGTTCAAGAGATCAGATCATCACTTTCTCCTGCACAGTAACTATACAAACAGCAGAGGAAGAAAGAAGGATGCTGTCCTACAAAAAAAAAAACCATGGCAATTACAAGATGTTAGCAGGTTTAAAATAAGAACCTTACACGGTTAGACACATTTAAAGGAAACCATACAAAGGTGAGCCCTGGGCAGATGGCTTATTTTCCAGCCCAGTGAGTCCACATTTGGCTCTCTGGGCAGGATGAGGCATTCGGCTCTGCCTATGTGCACATACCGAATCTTCAAACGCACCTTTAGCTTTTCCTCCTTGGAAGAAGAATTACAAATTGGGCCTTAAAATATCCAACAGTTCTCAAGTAACATTTACCACACAGAGCTGCCTGGGCCTGCCTTAAAGCCCACCCACAATTTCATTTTCAATTAGCAGCTCCTCGAAAGGCAGTAATGAAAGCAGTTGCTAAAGAGCATTCAGATGTCACTGAAAGACTGTAAACCCAAACTGTAAATAGCACATTGTGAGTCGCCTGTCACCACCATCAACTCCCACGGGAATCTCGCAACACGTGGCTATCACAACCATCTGTTCAGCTCCCCAACTGACACCACTGCAAACCACACAGCCACCTACCCACTCCCACCTCCCACTCATTACCTGTCATGTACAGACTTGTGTGGAGATGGGACTGCTGTAAGTGGAGATTAGAATGCAGAAAACATGGAGGCTTATTTCACGTTCTGTAGCTAAGATCTGGCCACATGCAGACAACACTGTATCTTCAGAGAGGGAAAAGCTACCATTAAATTAACACAGAATGCAATTTTAATATAAATAAAGGGAGTCTGTCTACCTTCATCAAGTATCCGAAGTGTAGTGTCTAAATCTTGTAAAGAGAAAAACATGCTGCCTCACCCTTCAATCACCAGTATTGTAGGAATTTACAGTAGGTAGAGTTGAGAATGATTTCTGTTACTGCCCATCTTACTCCTCTAAGAATACATAGTATATTTAGTATATTTAAATGGCCCTTAATAAAACTCCACACACACATATGTATAACAAATTCCTACTTTGGGATTAGTGAATGTCACTGTTTTATTAAACAATTTCTATAGGTCTCAGGATCATTGGAGCTGAGTTACTGCCCATTCTTTTAATTGCAGCTCCTTTTCCAATTCAGCCTATTTTCTCTCTATGGGTTTTATTTTATGAGATGGTAGTCAATGTGCTATGTCCTCTTTTTGGTCAATTTTTACTAAATTTTAATTAAGAGTTATATACATCACTTGAGATAAAATGTATTACTGGCCACCTCACTTCAAACATCTGTCTCACAGAAGTCAAGTGATATTTATGCTCACTCTTACCAACATGCAGGGCCAATAGAATATATCCCAGACAACAATGTACGGGGTCAAAAGGCACAAAACAGGGGCTTCCCTGGTGGCACAGTGGTTGAGAGTCTGCCTGCCAATGCAGGGGACACGGGTTCGAGCCCTGGTCTGGGAGGATCCCACATGCCGTGGAGCAACTGGGCCCGTGAGCCACAACTACTGAGCCTGCACGTCTGGAGCCTGTGCTCCGCAACAAGAGAGGCCGCGACAGTGAGAGGCCCGCGCACTGCAATGAAGCATGGCCCCCGCTCGCCGCAACTAGAGAAGGCCCACGTACAGAAACGAAGACCCAACACAGCCAAAAATAAATAAATAAATAATTTTTTTAAAAAAAAGACACAAAACAAAAATTCTGTAACTCAAAAAATAAACTCACTGCTTCTAAAGCCCAAGGGGGGGGGGGAACCAAAAACCTTCACATAATCTGTTGTTATAATAGTTGCACGTTTCCACATACCAAACAAATACCTCCAATATAATACACAACTAATTCTGAAAAGAGATCGGCCTGGGTTGGAGGTTTCTCAAAAACCAGATGTTAAAAACTGGCATCTTATCCTTATTTCAAGTCAATGACGATTCCAAGAGCAATTATAAGCCAATCTCCTTCCCCACTCCTGCTCCCAGTCTTTCCTTATATGTTTCTATTCTTATTTCTGTAGTTTTGGCAAAGGGAGAGAAGTAGTGTGCAACTTAAATGCATCAGCAGGAAAAATAAAGAATTTTCTTTAATACCTCAATTTGTAACCTTCTCATGATTACACAATTTTTAAAAAGCAAATGAAATCCCAATTAACACATTAAACTTGAAACTCTGAAGTATGAAGTAAAAACGATTTAACTGCAGCTCACATTTCTTGATACCAGCTCAGTATACCTTCAGTCATTTAACCATTATAACAAATGTATTTATGAAAGAGCACCTAGCAAAGTGCATGCCTTTTCATTACTAAAGTATAACACCTAATTACATTAGTGTTTCAAATGCTCTGATTTCCAGAAACCTGGAAGGCTCTAGCGTCAAACTGGATGAATACCTGTGTGATTTCAGCCTAGATTTCCACCCAGAACTAATTAGAAGGTCTTCAGCAATGTGACTTGAACTGGGTCTGCTTAATCAAAGTTTTCCATTATAAATCCTCCTTCACAAGTTAATTTCTACTAGTAACAAATGTCACCAAGAAGCCTTCCGACAATCTGAGTGAGTCCACTGAAATAAAGGATCCGCCTCTGGTAATAAATGCTCTCAAAGGAGAAGAGCACGGGCAAGATATACTCCTTCATCAGGATGGATGCAAGCTCAGCTGGTGGCTTAGTCACCTGGGCCCTTGACCAACACAACCACTTACTCCAAATAAGGCGAACATGCAATGCCAATACACAAAGCAGACACAGCCACCACGCAAAGCTTTAAACAAGAGCTCTAATTCTAAAGACTTGGCACTGGGATCAATCCCTCCTCTTCCTAGAAATCAGTATACATCTTTGATATCTACAATGTCAGCTATTAATCCTCCAACAAGTTTGACTCCACCATACTAGACTTTCAGAGAGAAGAGCAAATTTCCATTCCTTACAAGCAACACCTACCCAGATCAATTTGTATAAAGATTTTTAAACCACGTAAGGCATTCCCACATAAGCCATTCTCACCAACAAGGTTAGAGTCTAACTGCCAGGCTCCTGAAATATTCCCAAATTCCTTTATTTTCCTCCCAAATAGTGTTCTCCTATGGCTAGAAGCTATCTCAATAGATTGCCTCTCTCTGGGAAATTCTGTCCTTACATGAATGGCTTTTTGGCACTTAAAATTCAGTTAGAAAGGAGACTCTGGAATTTATTTTGATGATCCATCCTTGTGTCTGTTAGTTAGAAGAGTTCATATAACCTAAAAATTCCTCCTAGCTCACTTAAGCCTATTTCCTCTGGTTCAGTTCATACTAGAGAAAGACGGGACAGACTAATGGACTAAATGAAGATTTAGGAATATCCACTCAGAGCACAATCTGAGAGTTCTCTGAACCCTTATCAACTTTTCCTCATCTCTTTTCTATTTTTAAAACCCCTCCACTCAGTGTTTTCAACTACAAAGTACTAAATTTTTAAAGCATCCCCTGTGGTCTAGAAGTTAGACATACTGAAAGAAAACTAAACTCAAAGTCCTCAGAGGAGTTAAGTTTTCCCAAAACCCTTCTGCAGAAGTTAAGGCTCGGTCGGTTGGAAGGTTTGGCAGCACATGACTTCAATATGCTCTTCAGTGGTTTCCCAGTTAGAGAGTAAAGATCCTTATGCAGAGGACCTATCAACCTCTGTTTTGATTTTCCCGCTCCCAAGTCAAAGTAGGAAAAAACAACAACAACAAAAAAAAACAACCTACTATATCCTTATTAGTGAGAGCCAAAACTTTTTAATATAATGTTTGAGTACTCACATCGTGGGCAAATAGTTCTGTGTAGGACAAACATAAGCATAGGGGGTCAGAAAGACATGTACTCTTTTGTATAACACTTACTCCTTTCTTCATTTTTTAAAACCCCTTTGGAAATTAAGAAGAAAATTCAAATTTGCCATATAAAACAGTGCAACCATTTTACAAGACAGTTGCCAGCTCAGCATCTTCTAAGTCAGTATGTATTTATACTTAAAAACATAATCCAACAAGTAAGTTCCACTGGGGTGGTTACTACTTAGAACACTTTCTTTTAACAGTATGGAAATGGAGAAGAGCATGGGCAAAATATACTGCTTCATCGGGATGGGTGCAAGCTCAGCTGGAGCTTTTTTTTTTTTCACTCTCCTTTAATGTCTTCACAGAGCCAACCAGTTACAGACTCCAAAACTGAATACTTTCAGACCTACTATGGTCTTCCTTTACAGACCTCAGCAACACTATATATCTGTGTTATTCAAAAACTTAAAGAATCACGGAACTGAGAAAACGTCTAATCCAAATCTCTCATTTTACAGATGGGCAGCAACAGACAGTGATTTGTTCAGGGTTTCATAATAGCACATATGATGCTAGGAATACTATAAATGAAAGTATTACAGCTTTACCTCAATTATCAACTTCTGTTTCCCTTCCCACTAAAAAAATAACACTTGGATAGTATACTCTGGCATCAACACTGAAGATAAGAAAACACCACTTATTTTTAAAACTCTTACATAGGCCAAAGATACGATTCATTCTTTCCTTCTCCATGATTCATAAAAAGTAAGTCAAACTAATTGCTTTTCAAATATTTACCCTGAAATAAGGATAGCTCTGATTTCAAATATCATTAGTACCAGAAGATGGATAATTAAGACCAAAAAGCTACTCGAATTTGAGACATACAAGTCCTTGCCTTGTAAGATCATAAACTCTTTCACTAGAGGACAGAGTAGAAAGAAGGATTTTGAAGACAGAGAACAGAAAAGTCAGATCAAGTATGGGAGTAAGAGAGTCAAGGATGAGGAACCACAGCTGTGTGTAAGCTCAGAATTAAATTGATTTCTTGTCTGAAAGGATAAGAAGCCCTCCTCCCACCCTGTTGGAGAGGCAGTGGTTACACTGCAACCTCTCTCCATTTGCTACATATCTCACATGGAGAGGCATGAGTTGGAAGTCACAAATACCACAGGAAAACTATCTTTTATAGAACACAGCCCTTCCTCCCTCACCCCACTCTCTGTCAAAAAAAAAAGAAAAAAAAAAAGTTTTTTCTTTTTAAAATCTTCATCTAAATGTGGTTGCCTTCAACTTTCCAAGCTCTTTCTCTGTTCTCTGTACTTGATAGTTTATCCTGTTTTCTTCTTGAGCTTTCATAGGCCATTTATATGACCACAATCACTCCCTCTGACCAAACCAACTCATGTAGTTTCTAAAAATACTTGTAGACTCCCTGCATCCCACGACTTGGAGTCCTTATCTCAAACAAGGGAAGCAGAATATACAGGGAAAACAGAGAAAGGCAGAGAAATCTGGGTCTAAACCCTAGCTCTGTACCTCACTGTTAAGTGGCCTCAGACAAGTCACTTTAAGCCCCAGTTTTCCCATCTGTAAAGTAACCATAATACCATCTACTAACCAGGGTTGTTGTGAATATTGTAGATTATACTACACAAACTCCCTCACTGAACGACTGTACCGTGCTGTGCATCAGATAAATGTTAATAATAACCATTATAACTCTAACCTGGCATTTCATTTCAGGACAAAGAAAAACCGCCATGTGCGTCAGAGTTGGGGATACTTCCCTGAGATCCTCCTCAGTCCATGCTGAAATCCATCACTGTAGGTATTTTCTCAGAAGTTTACCCATCAAATTCCATTCTGACACCAAACTGCCCACTAAATCTTATTAAGGACTTTGATCTTTCAAATCTTTTAACTGAAATTCATCACCAAAAATATATTCTTGATTCTTTATAAGAAAAATTTCCAAACTGGCTTGACCATTATCAAATAGGAAATTTGAGATGACAAACTTCTGTGCCTAAACCCCTAGCGATTCTGGTTCATCAGGTTCTAGGGTAGAGCTAGAGTATGTGTTTAATAAGGCTCATGATATGATTCTAGTGATCTGTGAGGTTTTAGAACCACAGTTTTGTCTGATCCTAGATCTCTTCCCTCTGCAGAGAAACATCTGCAAACTTGGAATTACCTGTTCAGCTTCTAATGAGCAGCACCTGCTCTGTGAACCACACTCCCTTCCTCTGCTTCCTTCAAGTGATAGTCAATCCCACCCAGAGGTCCCTCCAAAAACAAGCAAAACACACCCAGGACACAGGCAACTCAGCAGGTGCTAAAGCCTCCGGATTTGTGCTGAAAAATTGCTATAAACAGCTTCATTTCTCATTATTAATCTATCTCATATGGGGATTTCCACAGGCAGAAAGGCTCCCCAAATGCCAAGAGCTGTATTTTCTTGTGGATCATTGAAACCTAATTATTAAACAGCCCAGTAAGCCCCACTACCAGACTTTCATACAATCAGCAGATCACAAAGACAGTCCTGAATTATAGGCTGTGGAGGACACCTGAAGAACCAAAAGGCAAACTCATTTCTTCCAGTGCTCTCCCACATGCCACAGTATTTGGGCTTCCCTGGAAAACATAAATCTTACGCAGGGTACTGCCTGCATGCAAATAACCACTTTTAGCACCTCAGAACCTTGAGATACACAGTGTATTTGAACAAATCTGCCTGTTTCCTTTGTTTTACCTCAGAGGATCTGTCCCTGCAAGCCAGTCCACCTGGACCATCACCAAGACTTCCGTTAGTCTGCCCTCAACGCCAGTAGCGCCAGCAACAGGCTTTGTTACACGGAGCACAGGTGACTGAAAGGGTACTGTGCTAAAGTTTCAAACTGTGATAAAAACAATGAGCTTGGTTTGGTATATTCTTTTAGAAGCAAACACACAGCTGTGCAGGGCAGCCCTCCGGCACCCAGCAAGGATAATATCTTCTCCACCTGTTAGGAAGAATCACAGAGAAGCAGGCACCTGAGGAAGAGCAGCCACAGGAATGAACAAACCCTAAGCTTCCTCACCTGTCTGAGTCCCTTCGGCATTTTCTTTCTCTTCCCGAGGTGCTGGCAGAGATTGCGGTCATTTTCCCGGTCTGAGCTGTAGTGGTGTGGGTGGCTGAGTCTGCTCTTCTTGGAGTGAAAGGACAAGCCGTTGGTAAGTGCTTCCCGTTTCTTCTTGGTCAGAGGGGTCTGGCGTTTCTCCACGCGTTCCTGAGGCTTAAGTGCTACATCTTTCTGTAGAAAAAAAGAGAAGGAAAGGAAAGTGGTGGTTACATAGGTAGTTAGCGTCACACCCAAAACAGAGGCTAAATGGGGTTTCTAGAAGGGAGGGAGTAAATAAAGGCAAGAAAGTGTGGTATGAGACTACCTAAAACTAAGAAACATGGCTCTCAATTTTTCTGACTCCTTAATGCCACAAATATATACTTTCTATTCTTGTTGCGGAAAAAAAAGCTCAACAAAGCACAAAGTATCTGTCCATTAAAAGTGCTTTCACTACCGCCTGGGATAGTAGCTTTCCATCTGGCTCTGCACTAGGTCCAGCGCATGCTATTCCCTGAGGAGGCTTAATACACTCACTTCCCAAGATGGTACATCAATTACGTTTCAGAAAAGGAGTACTAAGTGCATGCGCAATTCAAAAAAATCAGCACAAGACTGAACATACCAGGGCCAGGTGGATGTGAGCCAGCAAGAAAGAAACTGTCAATTCACATGATTAAAATGTTTCCTTAATGCATTATATTTTTACCACAAGTTCCTCTGAGCATCCTTAATTCTCATCTTCTTTGCAAAATGTAACAACCATATTATCACCAAGATCAACAGCAACTTTTCATTTATTCCTGTGTGTGGCTGGGGGATGGGGGAGGGTGGGAGAAGGATCCTGGATGTTCTGGAATAGGGAGCAGCACCTGTAGGAACTACAGGCAAGCATTTCAGGCCACATGACATAGGTGAGTTCTGTGCCTTGAGGCAGGTCAGGACATCCTGAGATACCAAAAGACGTGTTTGAGCTCTGACGCTGACATTATTCATTATGAAACTTGGAGTAAGTCACTGCAACTCTGAGCCCATATGCAAAATGGACTCAGATATGACCTGATACAATATGTGTGAAAGTCCTTAGAACCCTGAGAAATGCACACATTAAGCAATAACATTAAAATGATTTGGCACTCAATCATTTGTTAATGAATAGATATGTTCCTCTTTACACTGAAAATGTTCCTTCCTGGAGTCTCATCTGCACACAATTTCTCAGCTTCTGTGGTCCTAAACACACATATAAAAATAAAGTAAAACCATGGACTCCCCTAGCGGTCCAGTGGTTAAGAATCTGCCTTCCAACACAGGGGACACGGGTTTGACCCCTGGTCGGGGAACTAAGATCCCACGTGCCGTGGGGCAACTAAGCCCACGCACTGCAACTACTGAGCTCGCATGCCACAACTAGAGAACCCACGTGCTGCAACTACAGAGCCCATGCGCTCTGGAGCCCACACACCGCAACTACTGAGCATGCGTGCTGCAATGAAAGATCCCGCTTGCCGCAACTAAGACCCGACACAGCCCAAAATAAAATAATGTATTTTTAAAATAAAATTAAAAATAAAGTAAAAACAAACATTCCCCTTCATCCATTTCTCATTCTCAAAATACCACTCTCTCTTTCCTCTCCTTCATAGTCAGTATTCTTGGAGCAGTTATCTATCTATTCTACCTCAGCACTTCCGACTTGACACACACGGTGCTCCTTGATGTCTTTCCCAATTCAGCCACGGCCATTATTTGGGGACCTTGGACCTTTACATCTGCTTTGCCTTGGCCTCAAAAGCCCACCCTTCTACTCCTCTCCCTCTTCTAGCTCAAGAACCCTTCCCAGTGGCTGCCAGTTCAGGGAGACTATTCTGTAATGCAAAGCACTGTTCTCAGGTCTCCACTCATTCAACAAATGTTTTTTGTGCACCCAGTATATTCCAAGTACAAACTTAGCACTTCCCTGCAGGCGCTGGGAAAACAATTGTGTGGGAGAAAAATCCCCACATCATGGAACTTAGAATTTAGGGGACAGATACTAATCAAATCACACAAATATATAATTGCAAACTGAACTAACTGCTCTAAAGGAAAGCTAACAGGGCGCTAAAACTGGGGAAAATGGTCTAGTCCAGAGGAGGGGGTTGTTGCTGAGGAGATGACTGCCATTTGACCTAGATCTGAAAGTCTGGGCAGAGAGAACAGCTTGTGCAAAAGCCCTGAGGCAGCTGGTAGCATGATTCTTTGAAAGAATAAGGTCGGTACTAAGTATCAGTAATCCCAGTGCTTCACTTACAGAGCCAGGCAAGTAATAGATGGTCAAATTATGCTTGCTAAATAAATAATACAACTAAAATATCCAAATCTATAAACCACAATCGTGATTTAATAATATCTCAAGCTGTCTCTAACACAGAGTGAGTGAAGCAAGCTAGAAATGCTGATAGAAGCAAGAAACCAAGAAACCCAAATAAGCAGGCACTGCTGGCACACAGGAAGGATCACAGCAAATAGCAAGAAGCCCCAGAAAAGGAGAAGGGCCTTATCTTTGGGGCAAGAATACATCAAAAATAATGATCCTACAAGGCAAATGAGTAGCTTCTGGTCGAACTTCTAGCTGCTTCCACTGCAGATGATTTACTCTCTGCCACTGAAGAGGCAGGTCTCCCAAGGCAATGAAGGTGTGGTGAGGAAGTGTTTAGAGGACAAGGTGAGATCGAAGCAAGTACACGTGGCCATTAATTCCAGTCTCAGAACCCTGCACACTATGCCTAACCGATGACAAACGTTCAACAAATATCTGCTATGTTTATTGCTTTGTCCGATGTCCACTACCACAGTCAGCTATGTCAGACATCTGCTCAGAATTTGGCCTCAAATGTAACCAATTTAGTCAGCTATCATGAAAAAACACTCAGGTATAATGGCAACACTAGCAGAAGCAGCCAGGTGAGTCCCACTGTGGACTGCTTCTGTATAATATGATTAAATTGTACCACTTCTAAGGGTAATACATACACTCCCCACAGGCTGAAAAAAACACCTTTCTTTGTCACACTGTCCACCTACTGCCCTACATCATATGGATGTAGAGTATAGGGTTAATAAACAAATGATATTTAATAATGTATCAGCTGTGCTTTTAGAAAAAAATTATGCCATTCTCTTCAGAGACCAAATCTTTTTTTCATACTGAAGGTGCTCCAAAGTATATTGAAAATTATGTGCAATTCCATACAAATGTGAATTAATATTTATGAGAGTATGGTATAATTTTTTCTAAATCCATTTTATTTTCATGTAGCATATTAATCAAGGCATTCTCACTGCACCACAGAATAGCTACACAGAGCAAATGGACCCCATGCCGTGACATTAGCTTGTTAGAGACCTGCTGAAGTCTTAGCAGCAGCAATACAATCATCTCAGCTGCAATTAATATTGAGATTTTCAACTCTGGAGACTGTCTGAGGGGAAGAGGGGAAGAGAGGAAGAAAGAGAGGATCAATATGTGTATAGAGGTGGTAGCTTAAGAGGTAAAGAATGTAGTCTTTTAAAAGTTTTTATTACATAAGAGGTTTTCAAAGATTATCTTTAGAGAGTATCTTTATACTTTCAAAGATACAGTTTTATTTATAAAATTACTGCATAGACCCTTTGGAACAGTTCCTGAGAAAACCAGGCTGCTATTTGTTTGTTTCCTCTATAAACCTATACAGACTGTTTACTGTGTATCAAGTAAAATAATCACTTCATTTCTCAATGGCTGTCTTGGGGGTGAAATGACAAAAACTGTCCATTGTAAGCAATGAGACTCAAAGACAAATAGCTTATAAACTACTCACCTTATAACATTCTAAAGAGGAGTTGCACACATGATTATATGCATGTGTATATGTGCATATATCCATCCACCAACAAATTATCAGCAACTAATTTAAGAAGTTCCTTAAAGAAACTTGGGCAGCCTATAAAGTACTGCTTCAATATAAGAAGAAAGATTGTCTGGTTTATACAATAACTTTTTAGGATCGATGAATGGCAATTTTCAAAGGCCTGTTGCGTCATTACCATGGTTCCCAAAGAAAATTAATGTCTATCAGAACTATCTACAGTGGTTTTTGAAAATAAGATGACTATGCCCCATACTCAGCAAGGGAAGCATTTAGCACACTAGCAAGGGACGGGGGCAGGAGGATAAGGAAGAGATCTGGAAAAAATGCTTTAAGGCATTCATTTGACAATCACAGAAGAAAGCCAACCAGCCAACAACAGAAGGCTAGCTGGGAGGTAAAATGATTTAGACATATTTTCTGGCAATAGAGGGGGTAAGTGCACAGGCTATGTACAACAGGCGGGGAACAGGTTTCTTGAATAGTTAAAATTATGTGATTTTTTAGGTCACTGGTGATGGAGGGCATGGCCACAGCAGTGCATATGCTGAGAGGGAGGCTCAGAGACCGACTCACCAAGGCAATCTCCTCCAACACCCAGCCTTTCTTCAAAATAGGCGATCTTGCTCTTGACTTTCCTTTCTCCCAAATTACAATCTTCCACTAAAGGCTTCCTCTGCCACTCTTAAAGTTCAAAATGAAATGGTTCGGTGTTGCACCAACTAAGGGAGAGCAGCGAATTGCAGATGAACCCTGTGTAGGCTGCACAGCTCCATTTGCTGATTAGAGGTGAAGTCAGAGACAACAGCAAATGAGGGCACGATTCGCTTGCCTTGCATGAAATAGGTTTTAGAAAGAGAGCCTCCATCTGATTTTTCCAGCCAAACTAGTGTGAGGGCAGCCCATCACTTACAAATATGTGTGCCTGCATGTGCCCAAGTGTACGTACATGTGTGAAAGAGGGGTGCAATCTAAGCAGAACCTCTTCTATTAGTTCTTTGATCTTAGGGATTTGCAAAGAAAATAAGAAGCCCGGAGAAGAAGAAAAAGTGCTTTCTCTGTTACCATCACAAGACATTATCAGCTGTGTGCTGTCATTTTAGTCTGTCAAGTCCTTTCTTGGTTTATTATATTGCATTTGTATCTGTTTTTGAATGGCTTTACAAACACTGATTGCAATACTTCTCTTAAGTGCAAAAGAAGTAAAAGGGTTTACAGTGATAATAAGAAGTGAAAATTAGAGAAACAAAACATAACAGCGCTTTTAAAACTTAACTCTATATGGATATGTTCACAGTGGTCCCCCACTTTGGACCTAAACTTTTACATTTAGGACCTAAACCTAAGTCATTTGGACCTAAACTTTTACATTTAGGACCTAAACCTAAACCTAAACCTAAGTCCGTTTGAACAAACGGACTTATGAACAGACTTTCAGGACCTAAACTTTTTAGTAAGTACAGGAGACTTATAGGAATTTACAAATAAAATAATCAATATGGCATTCAAAAAAATAATCCCTCATGTTTTCATCTTTTAAAAACAAAAATCGAAATACCTACTATATGCCAGGCATTTTGCCACCTGTTAGATTATCTAAGAAAGGATCCCAGAACTCGTGCAAATCGGTGAGCTATTACTCTAAAATGGGTTAGGCAAGAAGCAAGTAAGGTGCTTCCTATTGCTATACTTCACGTTGGATTAAAATTGCAGCCCTGTATTGTCATAAAAATAGAGAAACAGATCAACAGAATAGAGAGTCCAGAAATAGACCTATTGATATAGGGACAACTGGTTTTCAGCAAAAGTGCAAAAACAATTCTGTGGAGAAATTATAATCTTTTTAACAAATGTTGATGGAACAAGTAGATATCCATATGCAAAATAGATATGTATAATTTGATCCATATCTCAATCTAATTAGGAACATTAACTCAAAATGTATCATTAACCTAGGTGTAAAACCTAAAACTAAAAAATGTCTAGAAGAAAACTTTTGTAACCCTGGGTTAGGCGAAGATTTTTCAGATAAGATACAACAAGCACAATCCAGAAAAGAACAACTTGATAAATTATACCTCATCAAAAATGAGAACTACTGCTCTTCAAAAGACACTGTTAAGAAAATGAAGATACAAGCCACAGAACAGAAAAAATATTTCCAAAGTGTATATCTGATAAAAGTTTTGTATCTAGAATATATTCTTTTAAATTCTCAAAACTACATTAAAAGAAAACAACCCAATTTTTTAAAAGGACAAAAAATTTAAGCCAATACGTAATGAAAGAAGATATATGGGTGACAAATAAACACATGAAAAGATTCTTAGCAACAGTCATCATTAGGGAAGTGCAAATTGTAACCTCTACATACATATTAGAACGGCTAAAATGAAAAAGCATGACCATCTCAAGTATGGACAAGGATGTTGAGGAACTTTCATATACTCCTGGTAGAAATGTAAAATGGTACAGCCACTTTAAAAATTGGTTGGCTGTTTCTTTAAAAGTTCAAAGTATACCTACCATATGCTCCAACCATTCTACTCTCAGGTATTTCCCCAAGGAAATAAAAACACATGCCCACATAAAGATTTGCCCATGAAGGCTCATATCAGCTTTGTTATAGCCTAAAACTGGAAAAAAAAAAAAATGTACATCAACAGATGAATGAACTGTGATATAACCATTCAATGGAATATTATTACTCAGCAATAAAAAGGAATAACCTATTTATGCATGCTACAGCATGAATAAATCTCAAAACAATTATGCTGAGTAGAAGAAATCAAACAAAAAAGAATACATTCTGTATGATTCCGCTTACAATAAATTCTAAGAAATGTAAAATAATCAATAGTGACAGAAATGTAAAATAATCAATAGTTCCCTTAGAGGTACAGGAAAAGGAGATTATATGAGGACATGAGGAAACTTCTGGGGTGATGAGCATTTTCAGTGTCTTGATTGTGGCAATGGTTTCATGGGTGCACACACGTGTCAAAACTTAAAATTTTACACTTTTAATTCATGCAATTTACTGGTATGTCAATTATACCTCAATAGAGCTGTTTTTTAAATGGCAACCCTGGCCATCATGCACAACTGACATATTTTTATTACCAATTACTAGATGACATTGGGTGTCCATCAAAAGGAACTCATCCTTCAGATTCCTGAAACAACAGGACGGCCACATTCTGAAAGGACTGGCTTTAGCCTATAATGTGGCCATGAACGTTCCACTGGAGACAACTCAGCTGTGGACGTGAATGTCTCAGTCAGACCGGGGAGCAGTGCCCGGTCTTCACATCACTGTCAGCGATAAGCTGGAGTTCACACTGTGCCTTTTTTTCCTTCACCTCTCTCAGGTGTTCAGAGGCTAACCTTTTGTAGAGTTTTTCCTATCTTTCCTTCAAGTACCTTGGTTACTGTTTGGCCACATCCTCTCTTGTGAACACATTAATCAAAGAGCAAAGAAAGAAAACATAGATAACTTTTTACCTTTCCTAAATGTAAAAACAAAGAGGCAGCTTATTAAAATACTATATGTAATACATAATGATGCATATGACATAAGGGAATCCAAATGGAGAGAGGAAAAAAAGGTTTAAAAAGAAGAGAGAGCACAAGCACAGACAAATTCAGCATATGAAAACACCTGTCAAAGGTGTGGTGCCACTGTCAGAGGCAGAAGTGAGGAGCAAAAAGAAAAACCTCAAACCCTGGCTGCTGAGAAGCTTTCCTAAATTATGGGATGAGATCACAACTATCAGCTTAAGGGAGATTTTTGTGCACTCTGTGAATTGAAAAAGTCCCAGCAGTCTCCCATTCCCATAGATAATTGAGAGTTGGCTGCTGTTAGACCTTAACATGCTCAAAGTGGTTGAGTCCCTGGCAACCAGATGCTATTGCTTAAAACAGTTTAGGCTCTTAGCCCTGAAGGATTCCTAAAATTGGATTACAGTCCCTCCAGATAATCTGAGAAATACAGCATGACGAAAAGGAAACCTTAAAAAAAAAATTAACTCCTCCATAACAGCAGCATTCTGAGAGCTGAGCACAGCATGACTGAGGCAGAAAATCTCATCAGCGAGGGCTTAAGGGCAATAACGTACACAAAGGGTGAGTCCAAAAAAGGGGAAGGGAACCCACACAACAGAGGAGAGCATAATGGAAGCCAGAAGAGAAAGTGACCACCACACAATTCTCAGGCTTTTCGGAGGGCAGGAGTCTGGTTTGCTGCCTCGAGAGAGGCGAGCAGATGCAAATTTCTACTGCTTTCTCATCCACTCAAATCTAATTCACTGAGGTCACACACACACTTGAGAGGACGTGTAGTGCTAATGATACCCCTTTTAATTAGCCATTACTCATTTTTGACTAGGCATTCTATGCAAAAGATGGGGAAAGGGTTAATTAATGTACTTATTACATTGCAGCAAAACAGTTAGTAACTGGGCCTTCCCTGTAATACTCAGGTTTAGCTCCACAGGGAGAGAGGCTATAACATCATCATCCCTGAATTCCTAGCAGAGAACACAGAATGAGGCACACAGCGAGCTGTTTCTGAACAAGTGAATCAGAGAAAGGAGGACACCATGAATGCTCCTCTTACTCTAGAGGCTGTGCCCCCACCCTATGAATCTACTAGTCCCTCCCTCCTCCTTCTTCACATTTCTAACCAAGAACTTTCAAACTCATTATCCCCCACCACATACTTGGTAAAGCCATTACTATTCCCCTATGTATTAAGAGGGAGTGAACAGATCCTCAAGAGATAATGTAAGTTACCTTATTCAACCCAAGAGAAAACAAAACAATAAAGGAGGCTTATTGGGGAAAATGTCAGGTCTTGCCATCATCTTTGTGGCTTGATTTCATGGCTAAGTTACCATTTACTGAGTCTCAATACCTCTCTATTCACAGAAAAATCAAGAGGGGTTGATACTATCATCCAGGTATTCGAGACAAGGACCCTGATTAGCCAGTGGAGACCTCTCCATATCCAGATTAGTAATAAGGTACAGACTTTTGTTTTCTTCCCTTAAAATGTTCCCAATTTCTTCTCTTCCCCAGATACCCACATACTACCACATCTTCATTTTAAGCGACCGATGAATCTTTAATTACTTAAGGAAAGATGCAGTGCATCCTTTCATTTCAGTTTTCCAACGGAGTGAAATAATGAACCAGAGGAGAAATAGAAAGCAAAATAAAGACTGGGATTCTGAGCCATGGAAGAGTCCTCCATTCTTTCCTGCCATAATGCTATACCAGTTCTGATCCTTTAATCTTCCCCAGAAGAGAATAAGAAAAAAAAATCCTGATGTGACTCCGAATCTTACGAAGTGGGACAAAAGGGAAGACCACTAATATGTCCTTCTAGCTCTGGCTATTAAGAAGTCAAACCTCCATTAACAGGCGGCAGAGAGCACCTTGATATTTGACTTACTTAGGGCTACAGAGGCCGCGGATGGGTAAAAGTAACCACTTCTAGGAGAGGCTCATTTAGTAGAACAAAATCTCTCAATCCCTCTCTCTCTCACATACTCACACACACACTCACACACTCGCACGCACGCACGCACGCACAAGAGGCACATTCCACTCAGCAGACAGGAAGCAATTTCACAAAAGGTAATTTAATGTTTGGGAATATTTAGTAACAGGAAAAGCAACTTCTGGCAAAATTCACATTATGTGGGCCCTGAATATAAATAGTTTACACAGCATATTGGGAAGGGTATGTGGATGACAGACAATCCCTTTATGGCTCAAGTTTTTCAAGTGGTTCAGATAGGTGTTTAGAGAACTATGAAATAATTATTACTTGAGTAATAATTCTAAGAGAACTATGAAATAATTATTACTTGAGTAACAATTCTAACTTTCTCCCAACTTCCCAGAAACTGTAGTCAACTTCCCATTGGAAATGAGGAAGCATTCCTTCATTTACAGAGCAGTGATGCAGAGAACCAACATGCCCATGTGTATACACACCTCCTTGTACTCCATGAACAACTGTTACAGCCTTTCTCAAACTAATTTTAATTGGCTTGCCAAGGCCATAGACCAACCTATTTCAGTATCTATAAATTCAGGGTCCTCCATGAGATAATCTCTTAGGTTCCATTAAATTCCCTGATGTTATTATTATCCTGGGAGGCTATTTAGCACATATAAAACATTCAACCAATGTAGCTTAGAGTTCACTGATTCAGTAGAAGTTTTTCTTCCAGATCATATTTCCCAGACCTTTAAATATCTCTGTGAGATTTCTCTTACAGGAAAGCACCCTTCGAGTTCTTTTGTCCCAACTTGACTTTGATTTGAGAACTAGACATTGAATAAAAGGTCAGACAATTTCTGAATATAAAGTAAGGACTAATTTATGACTTTTTATAACCACTAATATTAGTATAGCAACTGGGAGTTGAGAGTTTACAAGGTAAAATCATCATTTCACTTGATTTCCTAATACCCTTATATAGCAGGCACCATCATTTTCACTTTCTAAATTAGGAAACCGAGGTTTGGTAAACAAATGACATCCCAAAGTCAGACAGTCAACTATTGTCAACAAACTTGGAGTCCCTTGGTTCTAATCCTACTCTCATTCCCTAACACCAAGTCATTACAGCCTTATTTGTAAGTGTCAGGATTATGACCTTTTGTTTGAAGAAAATTTTAAATTATAGTTTAGTACTGTCTCATTATAAAATCCTCAACTCACCTCCATTTCCCCTCCAAAGCATAATTAGGGAAAGGCTATGCCACTGACGTCAAATGTTTGAACTCTTTCTGAAGGATTCAAATCAGCAATAAAAATCCAGACAGAAATAAAAGCTTTGGCTTTTCTCTAAAACTGACAATTTTCACCATTTTATTTCAGGGGTGAAAAGTGGCAGAGAATGACACCTTTCTGACCTTAAAAAAATAAGAAGCTATACAAATGCTCCAGTCCCTGAATTCCACATGTTCTGCCTTTGTGGCTCAATAAGTATTAATGGATAATGACAGCAGCTATAAATACCCACAGGTGCAAAAAACCAAATTCTTGTTTAGCGTATATTGCAAATGCTCTGTCACTGAATGAGACATGTACACAAGTTTCATGGAAAGTCTTCCCAGTCTGGGAGCTTGTTCACACAGTTCCAGCCTATGAATGCACACTCCCTTTCCACTCTCTTTCCTATCACCGACCCCTCATCTTCTATTTCAGGTTTTAGCCAGAAGCATTTTCTTCCCTTTAGCATCATATGGGTGAAAATAAAATGAACTATCCTGCAGGCTTTCCCAGAACACAGAAAAGTGTTTTTAAGGTGTACATTTAAGGTGTACCCACTGACCCGAGACACAGACCAAATAAACTTCTAAAGCTATTTCTGCAATAAGAAAAAAATTACATACTGTAATTATAGTTGAGGGAAGAAAGGAGACTGTCCTTTCCACTGGTTACTACATTGACTGGAGAAATGAAAGGCAGTGTCAGTTTGCATAAGAGACTTGGATACTGATTCTGAGGCAATTATGTCATGCAAAGTTGTCCACATTTTTACTCAGTTTGCTGAACAAGCCACAGGCTTGTCTCTATACCAAAGCTTCCTATAGATAGACTTAGTGATGTTTAGGTACTTATTGGGTCTATCAGATTTGATAATGGAATCAATCTCTCCCTTTAGAAGCTCTGGGTTAATGGCAAAGTTTATTAAACTGCAGGCAGTCATTCAGAAAAGATCAATAGAGACATGATTACAGAGTAACCAGAGGATTAAACACAAGATTTATCACAAAATTAAACTGAATTAAATGTTCTCTGATAGCACTTGAAATGCTGTCGATACTTTAACTCATAATCTACGCTTTCTGTGTTTACCTAATAGGCAATTGGGATGTCTGACTTGAGAAAATGACTTCTACATAAAAACATAAGCCAAAGAGATTTGCTGAAAGCATTGAAAGTCCCTTCTGAAAATGTTCTCCCATTTTTAAGAAGCAGCACTTTAACTTTTCTGTAAGTGCTGTCCACAGTTAACTCAGTAGAGTTCTGAGTTACTAAGTATTGACACATAACCCATTCTGCCCATGCCTAAGGCACACACATACAGGCATCCCCCACTTTTCCAAAGTCCACTATATACCACTTGACTTTTACAAAAAACCTGTATCAGCATCTGTCTTCCCTAACCAAAAGAAATCCGAAGAGGACTTTCACTTTTATGGAAAGAGGTTTAAAGCAAAAATAGCATTCAGTGTCTGTTCTGCAAAGAGGTGTTATAGAGGGCAGCATCCACCCCAAGCAGCAAGAGTGGCACCACCAAGCTCCTTCCTGGGAACTACACTCAGCATCTTAGCATCAAGTTGCCATCGCTTTGAACTGTGTCTGTAAGCATCTGTGCTTTATCTCAATTTATTTTGTGTATCCTTTAGCAAGATTGTGTCCTAAGGTAATTGCTTCTTGGCTTTACGCCATTTTGGCTTATGAAAGGTTTCATAGGAATGCCCTACTTTCAGACAGTGGGGGAAACCTGTACATCCTCACAGGCATATATCTTAGAAACTGTGTCTGCAAGACATACGTTAAACAACTTCCTTCTCTTTAAACAATTTCGTTCACTTCTCTCACACAGATGTAACATTGGCCCTTGATCCCATGAGGAAAGGGGGCTGGAAAATGTCATCTAGATGTAGGAAAATCAACCCTTCCACATCCTAGGAGGATTTACTGATGCCACCATAAGCTCAGCAAATTACATTCATAAAGGTGAAATCCCCTTCATAGCCTGTGAAAGGTAACCACTGGCTATACAAACTGGAAACAGCAATCAGTGGAGGTGTCGATATACAAGATGGCTGTTAAAACTGACATCAGTACCACAGTGAGAGAGAACAGCTCTGCAGGACCTGAAATGATAAAGGCCAGGCCTGCTGTGTGAGGTTGGGAGGGTATGGGCATAAGCAGATAGGTTGGTAGGGAAATCAGTTATGGGGCAAAAATTGAACCTGTGGTTTAAACTATACCTTGGATGGCAGCGTGCCAGAGGGAGGCTTCCCTTTTTCGCTTGTCCAGTTGCTATCATATTGCTAGGACACTCCATGCCACAAATAGCATCAGCCCTGCCCTGATGAGCAGCAGGCTCCGGTGATTTCAACTGTAATCCAATATGGCAGCTGTTTTGTAAGAGCGGGAAGAGCTGGGTTGGAAACAAGATGCTGAGGCTGATACCACCCTGCAATTCTGTCACTCCCTTGTCCGCACACTGATTTACACCAGAGCAACCATTTTTCTTCTCAGCAGTTATCCAGTGTTACAATACCATTTAGTGCTATGGGGAGTCCTAAATATTTCTCAGTTCCTCAGGGAACAAGAATGCCATCCTGCCTGCTGAAGAAAGGGACTCTGCACCCCACCGTAAAAACGGGGGCTGCTTTGAAGGACATGAAGCCAAAGCTGCTTACATCAAACTCTTTTACTGATAGAGAGCCTATCATACCATTTTCTTAGATTACTTCCCACAACAGAAAATTCCTTCTAAGAAAACTACTGCACTTCACTGCCGCCCATCCTCTTTATTCATTTCCCATTTCCTCCTTTGTGTTTTTGCTCTATCTAGGATGACACAAGCAGGTGCCCTCTCTGGTGGCAGTTAGATCTGGGTTTGAGCACTGGTGTTGCCGCTTTGTGGCTCTGTGACCTTTAGCAAATCTCCAGCCTGTTTAGGCCTCCATTTCTACTCCTCGAATACAGGGATAGAGTTATGAGGCTTAATAAAATCTGTGGGAAGTGCCTGGGATATTTCCTAGCATAAAGTAGATAATAAATGCTAACTGAGGAATTCCTCTTCCTAGCTAATGCAATCAAGTTTTTAGTCATTACAAAGGGAAACTGTTAGTCATTATAAAAGGTTCTATTTGGCAATGGAGGATAGATGGTGGGACCTGTTTTCCATATATCCTCAAGATTGCGTGTACTGAGTATCGTTCAGTGTACAGAGTGAGGTACTGTATATTATATTTATAATACCTCTTTTAATTATCACAACACCCTGTGAAGCTTCAGTTTTTCTCATTTCTATACAATGGGGGCTAATTATGGCACCTAACTTACAAAGCAGCTACTCAAATTAATAAACTAATACAGTTTCTGGAATATACTAAAGTTAGCTATTCTATTACTATGAATTAACTTGACCAAGGTCACAAAGCTTGAAGGCAACGCCAGAATTCAATGCAGAGCTGTGTGGCTCTAGAGCTCATGCCATCATAACACATGCATGGAACCGAATACAGAAGCCTGGGATGTAGTCTGAGCACTGCCCAGGATTTACACTGTGGTTTGGGACTCAACCTTTCCATACTTCTCTATTCCATTTTTTTTTTTTTTAAATAAGCACATCACTTTGTCTATTTAACCTGTAAAATAATGCAAAAAAAAATACAATTTGCTCTTTGGAATAATAACACCACATAAATTTTCATCTGTTTTTTTCTCCCAAATCTGCCTTCCATAATTTATGAGAAGTGCAAAAGTTGCCGGAAAAAGAAAGAAAAGAAATGCATTTCCCATCAACACATGGAATGGAAAGATGGAAACTTCAGGAAAGTTTGGCATGGGAAGAGAGCAACCCTTTGTACTCACGATACATCCAAAATTTTAAAAGACCACCATGTAAACCATTCCTAGAGACAGGCAAAAAGAAGTCATGAAAAAGCATTTGCTACTGATTCCACAATAAATCTCTTTTCAACTGCTTTACCCCTGCTGGTTTTCCAAATGAGACACTGGTCCATTTCCAAAAAGAAAATATATGCATTGAGAATAGCTACTAGATGTAGTTCAACATAAAAAGATTACCTACAAGGCTTCCTGCTGGAGCCTAACCTGGAAAGAAATGGGTTTCTTGGACTCTATTAGGGAATCCCTCAATGTACAATCCAAAACCTTCCTGCGTAAGACTTAATGGAACAGGGGGAGATGGAACAAAGAAGGAGGGGGAAAAAAGCTCTCTTCCCAGCTGAGCACTGACACATACAGTACCGTTTGGGAGGCAACTTTATGTGCTCTTAGTAGTAGATTAATGAATGTAATTACCTAGCATTGTGGCTGTGAATGCTGCAAAAACTATAATTTATAGAGTGCTGTAAAGTTCTAATGTGTTTTTATGTCCATAAGCTGCTTAACCATAATCTAATGCATTTGTACAAGAACAGCCTAAGTGGCTCTCACCTGAACAGTGAACACAAGTGTCTGAACCTCAGCAATTCTACTCGTACGTCTTTATACCCCAACCCCGTGTGGTAAGCATCTGAGGGAAAGAGCTGCTGAATTATACAAATAATTCTAGAGACAGTGGCAAGGTTCTCTGCCTCTCTCACCATGAGAAGAGTTTCTGGCTGACAAAGGGCTACAGGCCTTAATTAAATGTTGGAGTGGTTCTGCACACGTGTTTTTGGTGGTTACTTTTTTCTTTTACCAGCATTCTCACCACCCTCTCCTCCAGTCCATCTGCCCTCATCCCTACCCGCTAGAGGTGAGCAGGGGTAGATGGGGGAGGAGAGAAGAGAACAGGAAAAAAAAAAATTACCTTTCTATCTGAAAATGTCCTACCTGACTTCCAGCTTGGAAGAAGACTTAGCATTTCCAACTTTCCTGCCATTGTATTTTCAAGGAAGGAGGGAGTAAAGCTCAACAATTCTTTGACATCCAAAGCAAATTATCCTTTGAGACTGCCTTAGGGGTTTGAAGTATGATATGATTGGACAGGTGATTATGATGATGCAGATGAGGGTGGTGGTGATGGTGGGTGGTTGTGGTGGTGGCTGATGCTTTTTACAAGTTTACTATGTGCAGAATTGCACACCCTCCAAGATCCTGTGAGCAGGTACCATTGATAACCAATTTTCAGATGAAGAGACTAAAGGCTGTGATTGGTTACGTGGCAAGGCATGTGTATCAGTTCAGCTTTTCACTCCATAGCCCGAACTGGGCTCACCAGACAAGTTATTGATACTTACTGCTTGTAACTTAATGTTCTCCTCACCTGTAACGTAGAGATAACAATAGTATTTACCTCACAGGATTGTGGTGGGAGTTAAATAAGTTAATACATACGAAGTGCTTAGAAGAGTATCTGGACTTAAGCGATGCAGAGTCCGTTAGCCATCATCACAATTCCTACTCTACGAACAGGTAGAATATGAATATACAGTTTGCCCTTGAATAAAGCAGGAATTGGGGGTGCCCTACACTTATCACTGTAAAAAATCAGCTTATAATTTACACTCGGCCCTCCTTATCCACAGCTCCGCATCTGCAGATTCAACCAATCAGGGCATGTAGCACTGCAGTATTTACTACTGAAAGAAATCCATGTGTAAGCAGACCAGCACACTTCAAACCCATGTTGTTGAAGGGTCAACTAACCTGGGAAGGAGGTAAGGGGGATGCTATAAGGGACAACAAAACCTGCGGGCATTTTCTAGGGGCAGATGTTCAAAGTTTCAAACATCTGTAACTGTGAGATCCAGAGACTTATCCTGGAACCCAACAGTACCAAATAACAGATAAAGCAGCAGCATCAAAGTACAGCTGGCAAGCCCCACTCCACTTCCCAGAGCCCAGTGTTGAGTGAAGGTTCCCCCAGAGAGGACCTCCCAAATAGCCCTCAGGTGTAAGAGCAAAGAAGAGCCACAGCAACAGGAATCCCCACCTTCTCCTCCTCTTTTCAGACAGAGCAGTGCAAGATGATATCAGAGAGTAAATATTTTAATACACATTAAAAAAATAATAGCTTCAGGAAAACACAAGGCTAGAAAATTCAGAGATCTTGGTTGAGTACAGGAGCACAATGGCATTACATCAGTGGCCACACAGGGATGAACAGCCAGCTCTAAGACACACGCTCAGGGTAAATTAGTATCATGGCTAATAAATAATTGATGCTCTTCTAGTTAAAAATGTACTGCTCTCCAGCATTCATGGGATTAGATGTGATTTGGATTCAATTAAAGCTCTATCCTGTCCAAGGGAAGAAAACTCTGCCTCTAAGAGAGAGCCATGCGGCTGCTTCTTTACTTCTTGTGCCAGATTGATCTCTGGAAGCCTCAGATCCATCACTTTCACAGGGGCTGCCTAGGCAGTAGCTACACATCTATCTCCTCCAACAGAGGAGTAAAAGAGCAGAAAGTCTGAAAGTAGATAACAGAACTGGGAAAGTATTTCCTGCCCCCTAATAACTTAGCTTTGACCCTAGTGGTGAAAACTGGTTCCTGTTATTTAATCTGAAAGAAGAAGGGGAGGGAGTAAATAAACCATTTCCTGAAAACACTGTTGGAGTCCTTCAAACGCTGAAGTGGAACTGGGCAAAATAAGGCTCTGGGATGTGGCCAGTTCTCCCCGTATGCCTCCCTACCCTGAGTTTCCCCTGATACACACCACTGTTCTCCTGCAGCCTTCAAGACTCACTTCCTCCTCAGCAGTCTGATCATTAAAAGTAAGTTGCTGATTACTAATGAGATATTATTAAAGGCACCTATACTGATGGTGGATTTGTGAATTTCTCCTTCCAGTTTTGTCAAATTTTGCTCTGTACTTTTGAATCTATACTATAAGATGCATATAAGTTTAGAATTGTATATTTTATCATTATGTAATGCACCTCTGTATCCCTAGTAAAATTTTTTAAAGTCTAAAAAGAAAAAAAAAAGTTGCTGGCTCCACAGCAGTTCCAAAATATTCACCAGTTCCCCACCCTACCTGCCACCACCCTTGTTTGCCTTTCTCACTTCAGTTTCTCTGTGGGAATGGGACCCTAGCCTGTCTCTTCACGTTCTCTCCACAAACACACCCCCATCCTCTATCCCATCCACTCGCCTTCTACAAGTCCACTTCTAGCTCAGGACTCCCTGTAAGAAGCCCATGGCTCCCTACTGCTTGCACCAACCCCATGTAGCGACTCTGTCTTCCCGCATGCCCTGCCATGACTTACTGGTTATGTCTCGCCCGTAACTCCCTCTCCATCCATGTGCCTTAGGGATGATATCTACTCCCCAAGCACCCTTAGCACTTTCTGTCTATACCAGTGATCTGTAAGATGTCTACCAGGATAAAGACTACAGTAAAATGTATATTTGTAAATGCTTTTCACCTCATTCTTTAATAATTTCTAATTTTGTGTGTTTTATGATCTCTAAAATATACTGTCCAGTAGTACATACAATTTTTATACGTGTATGTATACATATTTAACAGAGGTGCTTATTCTAAACGTTTTTGCCAATAGGGGTATACAATCCAAAAAGTTTGGACACTTCTGGTTTAGACTACACAGAGGGAAGCAAGCATCTTGATGGTACCTTTTCCTGTGCTCCTTTAAAAGTGATTTATTGGTATAATAAATACACATTACAAATCACAGCTTACATACCTGTGTAGAACAGCGTGCTGTTCTATTTGGCAGTATTTGGCAAATAAATCATTAAGCTACAAAAAATAACCACATTTAGTGACTACAATTAACCCTTGATCAACATGGGTTTGAACTGCGCAAGTCCACTTATACGTGGACTTCTTTCACTAAATACGTACTACAGTACTACACAATCCGCAGTTGGCTGAATCTGCGGATGGGGAATCGCAGATACGGAGAGCCGACTACAAAGTTACAGGTGGATTTTCAACTGTGTGGAGGGTCGATGCCCTTAACCCCATGTTGTTCAAGGGTCAACTGTATTGTTAATAATACCATATTGCATATTTAAAAGTTGCTAAGAGAATAGATCTTAAAAGTTCTCACCACAACAACAACAAAATTCTGTAACTATGTATGGTGACAGATGTTAACTAGACTTACTGTGGTGATCATGTATACAAATACCAAATCATTTTGTTGTATACCTGAAGCTAATATAATGTTATATGTCAACTATACCTCAATTTTGAAAAAGAAAAGAAAAAAAGAAGGTGACAGGGGATCATCTTTTGGTATTAACAATGCAATGAAGACTTCGGAGGGGTACTACACATCTAGGAGCAAGTCCCAAGCTAATGAGCCGGCAGCCATCAAACACACCAAGTATTATGTGATCTGGCCCACAGATTTCCTCTAACAAAACATCAGGGATTTGCTTCTTTGAATAGGATACTGTGTTGAAACAGAAAAGCAAGGGAAGATGTGGTAATACTTGCTCACCAACACATTTTCCTCAGGAGATAAAATAAATCCAACTTCATCCAGTCACGGCAACACCCAAAGTCAAATCCGTCTGCATGACCTGCCATTTCACTGGATAAGCTCGAAGCTGCAACAGCCTTGTGGATACTGGGTAGATGCTTACTGGAAAGGGGATAAATCCTATTTCAATGCTTGTGGTAAAAGTTTTATGCAATTCCAGATCAACTGGGTGGCTTAGTTATCACCACTGCTTGTTCTAGAATATTAATCTCTTGAGGGAGAAGACTCTTACATCACATCAAATCTCTCTCAATACCATGTCTGGTCCTTGGTAGTCACTCAATAGAAATGTGTTGTATAAACACTAAAAAAAATAGTTTTAAAGCTTAAAATTCAGTATTTTGGATCACAACTCTTGCTGTTACTTCAAGAAAGTACTGATCAAGTGAATTCTTGACTGTATCAAAAAGGCAGAAGGTCAGCCTATACATACATCCAAAAAACAATATGAAGTCAGAAATTATCAGTCAATATGAACACCTAGTTGTGAATAATTGTTCATTGATGTACTCTTAGGCATTCCTATGGGAATGATCAGAATGGTCACAATGTTCTTCCCTTCCTGTACATACAGCGGGTTGGTTCACAGGGTGCATGAAGGCTATAATCACTGAAAAGAGGCTCAGTTCCAGAGTCCTGGGGCCCTAAAGTCTGTACCTCTGATGGAGAGTAACGCTGTTCTCTCTGTAAGGTTCAACCGGGTAACCTGTTCTGAGCTTCCTAAGATATGCTAAAATAAGTCTAAAGTCTCCAACATTTTCTAGACATGAACTATAGGGCATCTATCAAACTATTTGTGTCACACAGAAACCTATAAGCCATTTCTACCCCGCAAGCTCTACACAAAAACAGAACCAGAACTGGGCATAATAAATCTTTTTAGCCTCTTGGCTTTTGTGTTAATAATCTGATGAAGGCCATCACAGTCAATTTAGCAATAATAATAATAACATTAATGCCAGAAACCTTAGCACTAAGTTTACAATCTAACTGGGGCAGGAGCAAGAAACAAATTCTATTCTGATCCACAGAACAAAAAAATGATTGAAGTGGCTATTCTCTTCAGTAAAGTACCAAACTAGTACCATTTAGATGCATAGGAGAGAAGTTAATTCTTTATATTCAATGATGCCTTAGAGTGAGCATCAAGATTCTCTCTAGTCCTTGAGAAAAGCTGACCTAGACTTTCAAATGCATATGTTTACTTGATATACTGCCAAATGCCTAGACACTCAGCACAATAGTTTTAGAACAGATAGAGTAAAAAGCTCAACCAGGAAGGATTGGGGAAAGAGGGGGAGGGATAAATATGCAAATCATGATCACAGTGGATTCACAGAAGAGTCTAGTAAGAGATAAAGATGAAAAACAAAATGTTTAGGGCAGATTATACTCAATATAGAGCCATTAAAGGTTTTTAAGGGGAAGCATCATGAGTTTAGAGTAGACAAGCAGAACGTCCATCCTAGATGCCCACCATCCAATAGACAAAAGGCCTGGGCTGACTCCTATCAGTTCCACCTTCTTAATCCCTCTGCCATCTGTCCACCTCTCTGTGACTCCACTGTCACTACCTGAATTCAGACCTCCTCATCTGGACTTCCATTACCAACATCCTAATTGGTATCCACGTCTACAGTCTTTCACCCTGCTGCAAGTCTAAATGAGTCACTTCCTTGCATGAAACTTTCAATTCATGATCAATTCTAATCTCCTTTGTGGACTCCTTTTGGTCCACACATATTTCAATTACCTAGGCCCTTGCTTACAGTTCTAACCTCATTTCTTGTCACCATCTCCTGGACTCCACCCACCGCCCCAGTTCCCCAGTTGTGCCAAGAGTCTTATAAGTCTCTTTAAAACACAATTTCCTCTGCAAGTAATATTATTTCCTCCTAGCTCACTCAACCCTCTCTGCTTGGCTATCTCCAACTTAGCTTTAAGTTCTCCATTATCCTTAACAAAACACTTATTCCTCTTGTATTATAATTTCCATTTACTTTTCCATACCTTTACCAGTCTATGAACCCCTTGAGGCAGGGACTGGGCCTGATGTGCTACCATATCCCCAGCATCTAATAAATCAACTTTTTCCTCAAAGAAGTATTTAATCCAGGGATGACTCTGTACATAAAGTAGGTGGTTCCAGCCATTCTCTGACACACTCTCTGGGAGGCAGGAGGCAAGAAGCTATGCACGATATTCAAATCCCACCCAAGTCATTCCCTTAGGGCAGGTACCTAAGGGAATTTCTATTCCCGGCAGCATTTCTAACAAATCAGCACATGTTTTAAGCTTAAGAAATATATGCCTGTTTAGCTTCCATACTCAACAAAGACTCAGTAGGGGTGGTAATAATAATAGCAGCTCACATTTACTATATACTTAACTACTGGCCAGATGGTGTGCTCATTTACCTAATCCTCCCGACAACCCTATACATTAGGAACTCTGTTTCTCCCAAAATACAGATGAGGAAATTGAGGTTTAGAAATGTTAAGTAATTCTCAACTCTGGCTGTTTACTGAATCTTCTAAGAAACTTTAAAACACACACACACACAAATAATGCCTGACCCCCCCCACCCAAATGCAACTAAATCCCAAGCCCTGGGGGCTTTTTTTTTAAGTTCCTTAAATGTGCCTAAATTTCTCCAGCTTCTATGCTGCAGACAACCTGAAGTCAGTCTGATTCCAGAGCCAGACATATCTGTTAAACCACTACACTCTTTTAAGCTATTTCTCTGAATTTATAAGTCCTGGAACATTTATCCTTTCTCTTCAAAGTATGAGCAGGTGATAGCCTCTTGATTAGTAAAAGGAGAGTCTCTTGAGAATATAGATTATATCAAGTGCCACCCTGAATGTGTAAGTCAACTTCATGGTTCTCATCTGAGACAGCAAAGAGGGCTCTTTGCTAATTTAATAGCAATTCTCATAACAGTATCTTCTACAAATTCTACTTCCCAGCAGCCACTGGACCACAGGATGTTAGTCCACCACCATTTAATTAAAAAAAAAGAACCTATTTTCTCAGGAGGCACAAGAAGCCCAGATTTCCACCAGATATGACAGGCCAAAAGAAGACAAATGAGTTATATAATTGGTGTGGGAGGCTAAAATTTTAGAAGCCTACCTTAAAACGATGTTTGAGATACTCCAGTATCCCAAATGTGTTAGAAACTAAACACAGAAGCATTCTGTTTTCATTTTGGTGCTTAGAATAGAATTTAGGCTCACATGCAGATATAACATCTGACACATATATTACGGACATACCCAACGTGACAAGAAAGGAAGTAGATGGAAGAAAACATTTAAGCAAATTATAGATAAAGGGGCGAACAGTACAATGGATTGATGTTCTAACCTTTCCTATTTCTGAAGCCTGAGCTTCAAACAAAGGAAGTAAGAGCTTATCCGTGCTTTCCTCAATGTGAAAACAAAAAGAACATTAGGATGGGCATATATGTCTCTGCCATGCCTTCTTATCTATTAAGTTCAGGGCCAGCCTCCTGGGTGAGCGACCTGTCAATCACCCAAGGCCCTGAACTCAGAAAGGCTCATCTCTTGGTCTAATGCTCTGTAATCTTATCTTTGAACTTGTGTTTGGTAAGTGAAGTATGATGAGACAGTGGAACACATGCACAAGTAGAGGAAATTTACGTAATAGGCATGCCTGCCATTCTCTGCCGCTCTCTTTGCACACAGCATTCACAATGTCCCAAGAACACAGAATGCAATGAACATAAGAGTTCAGTAAGACTCAAACAGAATACAAGGTAAGCAAATTACATCTATGATGGACTAAGAGAAGACCCTAACACCCTTGGAGACCACAGTTTCCCTTGGAACCAGAATCTGGCTTAACATAAAAAGGAGGCAAGGGTGTTAGAAGAACTTGGACCTAAAGAGTTCATACTCCTTTTGGAAAAAAAATACACACAAATGGGAAATTTTACAAAAATAAAGGAAGCAATGTCACATTCAAGTCAGAATTAAAATATATATCCAAAAATGAGACAGCAATTAGAAGTGCTTAGAAGCGAAGACTAGCAAAGATATCAAGGTAGAACAGGTTCTTGAATAAGACTCAACAGACCTTTTGCCTTTTACATTATACAGTACACACAAAAACATGTTACATATGTTTAATGAAAGCTGGTGGAACTCTCTCTCTTGCCAACCTTCCATAATTTCCCCTACAGTTGTTCAGAATGTCATTTTCCAGAGTCTTTTGCTTAGATAATTCATAGGTAAAACCCTACGTTCCAACAGCTCCTACCCAAGCATTAACAGCACACTGCTTCAAACTCACATGTCAGTAGCTGATCTGCTTCATTCAGAAGGAGTGGTTGTACAGGGGCAGTGACTGTTACTCACAAGAAGGACCGAGGTGTATCATAGGCATGCGCTGAACCAAAGGTAAATACCTCTTCCAGCACAATGCATAGGTATGAGGACAGCTCTTCATTTTCCAAGCAGCAGAGGAGAACACTGGTGCAATTACTCCTAAATTGTCTAATCCCCGTATCACTTATATTCAAAAGTCAATACGGGTAGTGGAAAGAGCAATGGCCTAGAGGCCTAAGATCAAATTTTAAGTCATGCTTGATCTTATACAAGCTATTTCATCTATTGGAAATTCAAATTTCTCACTTATAAAATAGGAGGACAAACCATCACAGCTCCCTTGTAGGTTGTTGTGAGATTCAAGTCAGAATGTGTGCACAGCATGGTAAAAAGCAAAGCGTGGAGCAAACGTCGCACATTCATTATCAAGCTCTGGAGTAGTCTTATGTGCTTTGAGGAAGATTTAGCTTCATAATTAGCTTGTGTTCCTGCACATAAGCTGGTTGGCAGAGTGAACCCAGCCTCGGATAAAAACTTCAGTCAACCAAGAATTGACTGTCTTCATCATCCAAACGTTGGTGTTAAGGATCTTCAAGCAGGAAGATATTGTGTTAAACATGTGAACCGGTCACAATTTAAATGAACAAAAATTCTACTCAAGAACTTTAACATTCATCTTTGATACATGCTTTATGATATGTCACGCGCAACAAGTAGATGCATCTGATGTACCTACCACTTGAGCCAAATGTTCTCATCTCAAAAATGACACCATCTTCTCAGGGAGCAACAAGGTCAAGGTGAATACTAGCATAAGTGAACGATTCCAATAGGCAGCAGAAGCTTATAGCTCAGTGGTGTACAGCATCTACCTGACTTATGAACTTTACACATAAACTGTTTTCTAATTTGTCCAGAGCAAGGGAAACTTTAGGGGTTGCTTAACATGCAAGAAACTTGGATTTACTTCTTTATAACATTTTTTTAACTGTGAAAGATTAACTCAGCCAGGCAGCCCAGGAACAATGGTTCTCAGATTACAATCTCCCACCAAGTCCTGAAGGCCTGCCTGCCTCCTAGACTCCAGCTCAACAATCAGCTCAGGGAGTCAGGAGTCTCCTTGAAAAGCAGAGAAATGTCACCTGACCCTCAGACAACCTAAGACGGCCCACAGCAAAGCAGAGGGAAGGATACTGCCCGTCAAGCAGCTCCCACTGCTCCTTCATCCTCTTTTAAAGGCAGATGAGAACAGGCCCCAGACAAACTGGCAGTACATCCTGAAGGCTAAGCCTGGCAGAAGACCCCTGTCTCCGGGGCTTGTTTACCTTGCTCAAGTTGGCTAAAGAATCACTGAGCGACACACAGGTCCCTTTTCCAGGCTGACAGTAACCCTGCCACGTGAATCATCAAGCACCTGGAAGAAAGGCCAGCAGTCCTGACCCCCAGCCCGCTGACCCAGGATCTACACACTTATTAGATACATGTGACTAGATTAAGGCACCTCTAAGCAAATCACAATCCTGGCTATACCAGGAATCCTCTGGGAGGACGGAAGCAAATACTCCTATCTTAGTTCTCAATCATAGTTGAAGCCAGATCCTGTGCTCTTAACCTTTCTAACCAGCCTTGTCTTACCACAGGGGTATGACATATTATGACAAGAGGACTGAAAAGGCCTGTAAGATATATACCAGAACCTCATCTCACCTAGGTGTCTCTAACTAAAGATGCTCTAGCACTTGTTATGTGAAAGGACTTGCTTTACAACTTATTCTTCCAAAAAGTACTTCCAACAACACATTGAATCCAAAGTTAATAGACCAAGTTCTATTGAAAATACAAAAGGAATAAGATGATCCTTGCTATCACAGCAATTATAACCCAGCAGGGCGATAAGATCCTTAAGTAAATACCTGCAGTATGTGGCAGGTGGCCTAATAGAAGTGTAGCACCCATTTGCTCCTGAAGCAGGAGAGTACACTTCAGTGGGTAATCACGGAAGGTTTCCTGGAAGAGGCATCTAAGCTGGGCTTTAGCAATGGCGAGATTTTGAAAAGCAGATATGGGAGAATAAGGAGAACAGAATGAGCACCTATGAGGGAAAGTTAGTAAAAGACAGAGCTGGGTTGTTACGGGAGGGAATGGGCTACTTAATCACCAGGCTTAGGAAATTTGAACTTCATCTGTCAGGGAACAGGAAACCATGGAAGGCTTTGGAACAGTATGTTGAAATAAGCAGACAGACAGACAACTACAGGAAGGTTTGCGGAAAAGAGATGCCAGAACCACAAGACCAACTATGAGGCTGCTGAGACTGTGCAGATGATGTGTAATGAGCACCTGAACAAAGCAGGGAGCAAAAACAAGTGAAAAGGAAAAAGGACTTACAGGTGACAAGGAACAGGAAGTACTTATGAGAGGCAAAAAAAAAAAAAAAAATGTGTGTGTGTGTGTGTGTGTGTGTGTGTGTGTGTGTGTGTGTGTGGAGAAAGCTACAAATACCCAAAAAAATTTTAACCAGAAAGCGTAGGCGTAGGCATTACTGAAAAGAAAGAATGAAAAAGAGTTGACAAGAGAGTGTGTACATTTTATCATAGACGCACTGGGATTCTAATGGAATTTCCAGATACAGACCCAGAGATATGGAGTTGGGAAGGTAAATTCTGACTGGAAATGAAAATTGGGACATTAATGGCATTTTGATCATGGATGATGTGCTAATGAGAAGAGTCAGAAAAATAGAACTCAGGGCAGTGTGCACAGCTAGGGGTTTAGATAAGGAAATGAGAACAGAAGAGAAATAGCCTTGGCACGAGACATGGATAAAGAAAAAGAAAAATGTGATGTCACAGAAGGCACAGAAAAGAAAACATTTCAAGGAAAGAAACCATTAACCCCTGTCAAACGTTACAGAGACTTTTTGTAACACAGGAAGAGGAATGAGAAAGGTCCCTGAACTAGGAGATTAAAAAGTATCAAGTGAGATTTCATCCATATCGACATCAATGACCAGGGTGGATGCCACCTGATACCGAGAGCCCTCTGCATTCAAAACACATTTAAAAAATTCTGTGCAGCACAGAGATTATATTAAAAACCTAACAGTGACTTGGGACACACTGGACACAGGTCTGGGCAGCATCTGGAAATATGCACAGTAACCATGAGTGCCAAAGCGTATGGCATGGCCCAGGCCTGGAGACCATACCAACCAATGCTATCTCACAGAAACTCTCCCCACCTCCCCAAACCTCACTCCCCACTTGCTGCCTTCTCCTCCCTAGAAGTCACAGTCATCAGGCAAAGCAGTGCAGAGAATATCACAGTCTAAATATACAATTCCCTTAAAAAAAAAAAAAAAAAGCCTACCATCCTGAAATATTCTACACATGAGACAAATCTTTCTGTTCATTCATGTCTGTTAGTAAAAAACTAGTTGAAGGCAGATATATGAACTTCCTATCCATCCTGTGGGATATCTGTAATACAGAGAGTGAAACTTACATAATGTGTACAGAAGAGCAGATGGGTCTTCCAATAGTGAAATACAATCCCTCTCCTACCATACTTTTAATTCACTAGTCGCCTTATTTTTTTCTAGGAATATTCTCTTTTTATACTCAACTCCCATCTATTTGGACAGATCATTAGCATCATCACAAATCATGGCTTCAGTTCCAACCCAACAGCATTATGCAATTTACTGCATGGCACCTGGCATCAAGGCTCATGTTATCTGATTTTAGGAGTCATTATTTCAAATATTTTAGATAAAGTATGTTTTCCCTCTCAGTATACAGAATGATAAATGGTTTGCAAATAGCTGAGAAGTCTCCACTTAGTATGTCAACGAGTAAACAATGCTCCTGCTGCTGTGGGTCCCTTTTATTATTTGAATGCTGTAGAAACTGTTCTGCAAACAGCATGGCTGCAAGATGACATCTGTGTGTTCATTAATGCATCATTTCCTCTGCACAGAAGCTCTACAACTGAAATTTAATTCTAATCTTTAATTGAACAAAATTGCTTTCAGATGACAAATTAAGGCGAGGGAGCCGCACCCCAGCACAGGGCTACAGCAAGGAAGAGTGGCATCATCCCTTCTCCAGCATGAAGGAAAACCGCAACAAAAAATTCACTGTGAATGATTTGCTCTCACTGGGCTGCACTGTGGAAGGAAAAAAAAAAAAAAGGGAAGAGGAAACAGTGTGCTTTATTACAGTCATTTTGTAAACGAAGTGAATATGGGAGTATTTGAATTTAAAATCTCACAGTAATCTACCCAATGTTGGAACAAAGTAGAGTTATTGGAGACGTGGCACCGGTTTGATATGCTCTAAACCCTGGTTTTGAAGGCAGTAAGACATATTTGGGTTTAAAAACTTAATGTCTGGGACTTCCCTGGTGGTCCATTGTAAAGAATCCGCCTTCCCACGCGGAGGGAGGGCGCAGCTTCGATCCCTGGTCGGGGAACTAAGATCCCACATGCCATGCGCCACACTACTGAGCTCGCACACCTCAACGAGAGAGCCCGCTTGCCGCAAAATTACAGAGCCCGTGCACCACAGCTAAAGAGAGAAAACCCTCACGCCACAACTAGAGAGAAGCTCGCGTGCCGCAAAGAAGAACCACTGTGCCAGAATGAAGATCCCTTATGCTACAACTAAGACACGACACAGGCAGAAAAAATAAAATGAAATGAAAAAGAAAAAAAGAACTTAACATTTAGTGGGAACAGTAACTTATTTTGCTTGGGACAAAGACTCCTATCCCAACACTACTTCCTGGCATCAAGAACCACAGTCCAAGTCAAATGTCAGAGACACAGGTCAGCAGATTGCTAGCCTGAGATACCCAGAGCACCAAACACAATGCAGAAGCCAGAAGGCTATTTGGTCGGCCTCTCCTCCAGAGGCTGCTGGACTTAGTGGTATTATGGTGCTTTTTATGTCTCTGTGGCTTCATTTTAACGCACCCTCAATACCCTGGACTTCTTGGTGTGGAGGGGCAGGCACACAGCCTCCCAGCTCTTGGGCAAGGCTACCACACTACTCAATCCAGCTGTGGCTTACCGCAGTAGACTCTATAATTAGGTAGAATCTTAATCTAGACTCTTTTTTTTTCTTTTCTTAATTTTTTAAAAATTTATTTTATTCAAGTATAGTTGATTTACAATGTTGTGTTTATTTCTACTATACAGCAAAGTGATTCCATCATATATATATACATACATTCTTTTTCATATTCTTCTCCACTATGGTTTATCACAAGATAAACACACACACACACCTCCTGAGCTCTAATGTCTTTGGAAGACTCGGGTGAATATTTGTGCTAGACCTGGGTGCTGTCTGAACAGAGTGTCTTAGAAGTCCCTTCACTAATCAGACAACTTCCTGGCTCAAGAGGTGTTTTTCTAAGCATTATCCTAAACAGCTCAGCTTGGCAACACCAGAAGAAAACAGGACTATCCGTTTAATGCCAGGCTCCAGACTTTGCCCTCCAGATAATCTTAGACTACTGCTGCCTTTTCACATCTTTATGAAAAAAAGTGCTCATAAATACCTATCAGGAGGAGACGGTGAGAGGTGACCAGTCACATGAGGCTGGGGCTCACCAGGGCAGTGGCTTAGATCCACCAGTCCTTCTCACCAGTGATTTAACCTCTCTTCTAGAAAGAAAAATAAGTCACATATTTTTTATCTCTAATCTACTTTGAAGAGTCAGTATCATTCTACAGAACTGGACCAAAATCTCATGCAAAACTGTGTCAAGGGAAACTTCTGGCCCTGAAATAGGTAAAAGAGATCACCAGAAAAAAAAAAAAAAAAAAAAAAAAGATCACCAGACCTACTTTCAGGGAAAACTGAAGCCCCCAGGGAGTCTCATCCTACAGAGACAGTACTTCTGTCATGACTAGGCTATTTCATAATTCCATAAACTGTCTAAAGAGATGCAAATAATATCTATACTCTAGGAGAACCACCTGCCCTCCCCCTGAAAAAAGTCAGTTTTATGTCCATCTAACATTCTTTTCAACATTACTCCATATAAATTTGTGATTCTTTGACTTCTTTTTACCTGGTGTAACATCAGCCTCGTTCCCTCATTTAATAATAAGTTAAATAAAATCTTTGACATGTATAACATTTTATATCTATATATGAGTCATGGTTTTAGCTTTTTTTTGAAAATTATTCTTTTAGCTATTAGAAGTGATAAAACTTGGGTCCAAGAAAGAAGAAAAACCTGTCTCTAGGATTCTGAATTCTAAAGGATACTTTTTTCCCCAGCAATAAACATGAGGAGGTAATGTGACTTGAAGATGAAAAGTGAGTGAAGAAACTAGAGTGTCCTTTCCAAAGGACATCATCTTTAATGTTCACAGAACCCCAAAATGAATTTCTCTAAAGGATTTTTTAAAAAAGAGGTCCAGGGGACTTCCCTGGTGGCACAGTGGTTAAGAATCCACCTGCCAATGCAGGGGACACGGGTTCGAGCCCTGCCCCAGGAAGATCCCACATGCCTTGGAGCAACTAAGCCCATGCGCCACAACTACTGAGCCTGCACTCTAGAGCCCGCAAGCCACAACTACTGAGCCTGCGTGTCACAACTACTGAAGCCCGCGCGCCTAGAGCCTGTGCTCTGCAACAAGAGAAGCCACCGCAATGAGAAGCCCGTGCATCTCAATGAAGAGTAGCCCCCGCTGACCACAACTAGAGAAAGCCCGCGCACAGCAACAAAGACACAACGCAGCCAAATATAAATACATAAATATAAATAAAATAAATTTTAAATAAAGAGGTCCAGTGTTAAGTTCAGAATCACGTGAGAAACTAACTAAAAAACTTGATTGTAAGGCACATGATTCAAGGAAGCAAAGCCATGTTCCCCTAAATAGCACCCAGAAAACCAGGTCAGTCAAGATAAACGAGTTATCCTGCCATCTTCTCAGACGGGAAAAAGCTAGGAAAGCAGCCATGTTGGTCTCTTATCCCACATACTTCAGGACTGGCAATTCTAGGAGACTCCAAGGAAAGCTTCAGAGGTATTAAGAAATAATCAAAAAAAAAAAAAAAAAAAAAAGAAATCATTTATCTGAATTAACATTCCACTCCAGATGAGGTAATTAATTAGGCAAAAGAAAACAATCCTTAGTACTTTGCTCTGATAATTAACAAACATTAAATCTGCCATTGGTAATTTACTACACTGGGAACAGAAAATTTCAATTGTTCAACCTCAACTTGCAAGCCTTTTATCTCCTTGCAAGCTTTTTTCAATAATCCTTTATCGGCTGACATTAAGGAAAGTACAAAAGCAGTGGGGCACTGCTCAAGATGCTTACTTAACCTTTATAACTGCAAGATGGTACAGTGTGTGCATTTTTCAAAGTGACAGGCTGCTTTATAAGGAACATCAGCAGACTAGAGAAAGGAGCACCATGTCTGTCCAAAACAGAGAACAGCATCCTCCTTATTTTCCCAACCACCATGCAGAGCACTCCTGTAATTCTATGTTAATCCCTGCACTAGGAGACAGCCCAAATCCATTTATAGGTCCTTCAAGCATTGCTTTCAGAATATGATAAAACCCTGAAGGGGGGAGAAAAGCAACAGCATTACTTCTCACCCTCTCCTACAAATCAAAGGAAAGGACATATTGAATCCTGCTTTTTTAGTAACTTGAAGCCCTGCATAAAAATCTGCTTAACAGCTTCAGCCTGGGAACCAGCTTTTTTTTTTTTTTTTAATGAGCTGCATTGCCTGTGAGGTGGGTTTTGTTTTGGGTGTTGCCTTAGCTATATTTTCAGTCCGTCTATCACCAAGGTTTTGAGCACTAGGCTCACTGCAGTGAAATATGGATCTTTGATTCAATAAAGTCATGAAATAAAAAACTTCTGAAGTTCTCCCAAAGGAAAAGTGGCCTCCAAGTAATTAATATCATGTGTCCTAAATGTGCTGTTGTATAAAGCAGTTGACACTGCAAGAAGCAGCACCTCCAAAACCCTCTGAAGGGAGACATCCTGCTGGGTTTACATGGGGAAAAAAATGTAAGCAACATACACCCTTGTGTTTGCTATAGCTCTTTACAACTGAATCTAAAGCAGGAAGTAGTGAGGAGGGAGGAGTGGGGAGGAACAGAGCCAGTGACAGCTCTGTAAGTAGAACTGCCTTGGTTCCATGGTGAATTGTGATTATGGTGCATGGAGAGGGTGGAGGGGGGTAAGGAGTGGAAAAAGCCATGAGGAACTCCAGGGGTGATCTGCGTGGTATACAGACATGAAGGTATACATATATAAAAATCTATCAAGCTATCCTTTAAGATCAGTGCATGTAATTATATGTTAGTTACACCTCTCTAAAAAAGTAAATGGCTCAGAAAAAAAATCTTAATTGTTAATTTAAATCAGGGTGCTCCCACCTTACCACTTAGATATCACCATGATGCAGTGGAAAGACCATCGGACTGAGACTCAGAACATCAGGCTCTGGCCCTCACTAGCTGTCTGTCCTTGGGTAAGTGCCTTTTCCTATCTTTATGCAGGTCATCATACTGGAAAAAAAGATAGGTAACCTGAAACATAGGGTCCAGGGTTTCCCAAATGCCAGCTGAATCAGCCCTCAGAACTGTTGGCTAGGTAGGAATAATGTCCTCTAAAATTTCTGAATTTGAACGCCTCTGCAGCCTCTCAATGTCCCCGCCCCATTGCTCCCTGTTGCTTACACCTGTCCAATTCATTCACTTATGCTACCTGTCTAACCTCAGGAAATATGTGAATTTTAGAGCACTTGTCTTAGACCCTCAGAGTCATTTCTAGCCTGAAACTCTATGATTTGAAGTTTAGATACTTCACTAGGATTTTTTTTTTCCCACTTTGGCCCTGACAGGCTTAATGGAATACAGAAATCTAACAGAGTAACATTTAGAGCATGTATTTGATGTGGAACTATCCAGTAACAAGTATCCTGCACAACCTAGCTGGCTGGCTCTTGAAATCAACTAGCTGGTGACAAATTCTTTAGATGGCTAACCAGGCATGTTCACATGTTCTCGTTCTCCTAAATCTACAAAGCAGGCATCCACACAAGATTAAGTTTTAATGCTTCTATTTGGATGAGGATGAGAATGGAGGTGACTAGAATCAACAGCCACAAATAGATGAATATGGGTGTAAGAACAAGGACTAGTTACTACCATAGCCTCTCTCAGTTTGTCAGCTTGTCTGACACTTCATCAAATTCTCAGGTCAGTTTTCAGGATGCAGTAAAAGAAAATTATCCTGCAGAAGAGGATACATAGGGCTTCCCTGGTGGCGCAGTGGTTGGGAGTCCGCCTGCCGGTGCAGGGGATGTGGGTTCATGCCCCGGTCCGGGAGGATCCCACGTGCCATGGAGCGGCTGGGCCTGGGCCTGTGGGCCATGGCCGCTGGGCCTGCGCGTCCGGAGCCTGTACTCCGTGGAGGGAGAGGCCACAGCAGTGAGAGGCCCGCGTACAGCAAAAAAAAAAAAAAAAAAAAGAGGATACATAGCAGGTAACAATTTTTTTGTTTTAACTTAACAATGAACCTTAATATGACCATGACCTAAAGCTCTTACAACACTGTCTTTTCCCCTCTACTAACTTCTTTATTTCTACTTCTATTTTTAAAATACATAAGTCTAAAGAGATTTCCCATTGAAATATTTTTAAACTCCCTTTGTTTCTTTTGAAAGCACAATATCCTCAATTCTTATCCAGGAGTTAATAGTTCTTGCTTTCATTCTGTAAATGTTGGTAATGGCTTTCTTGACAAGGTTCTCTGCTTCAATGAACACAATATTTGGAATGATGAAAATGCTACAAGCATGAACCCTTCCTATATAATATTTAATAGTCCTGTTCACTTGACAACTGCAATGATTTCCAGAAGTTAAGCAAAGCAGAAATAATATCTACTTGATGTCCAGTTCTATATAAGGCACTGTCAGGGCAAACAGAATTAATCTAAGACTCACTCTCTGGCCACATAAGGCTTATAGTAGACCAATCTTATATGATTGGTAGACCAAGGCTTATATGAAGACCAATCCCCCTTGACTCCAAAGAGTAAGGCAGACCCGGTAACTACTCTGTGAAGTCTTTTTAATTCAAGGGCTCTCCCCCTAGCGTTGACAGTGCTTTCATTTAGTACCTTCACTTCTCTTCCTCCTTCCTAGGCTGCATGGCCTTCTGGCCACCATCCCCTCAGCACATAATGAGAGCACCACAGGGGAAGGGAGGAAAGAGAAGGTGCAACTCCATCCATTCTGTTCTCAGCATAAAGAAGCCCAGCAGGGGAGGCATTTGAAACTAATGACTAAAACAAGAGTTAAGACTTACCCTGGAGTTAAACAGGAAGTCAGAGAGAAAAGACCTTGAAGGTCACCAAGTCAACTTCTTTCTAAAGTCAAGGAAAGCCCAGAGGAAGTGACCATCTCAGTAGCAGGATAGGGGAGTTTCAACTCTGACTTAATTTGAAGAGCAGTGCAAGACCAACTAAGTCTTAGAATTTTTAAGCTCCAACCTCACATTTTTTCTTTTACCATTATTGATAACTACACCCCAATGAATTGATATTCAGGTGATTGTCCTGACACGAGCAGCAACAAACAAAGCTTCTGCTACCCTGACATATAAAGATGATATTCTTGACCAACCACACACAGAAAATGCAACTCTGTGCTTCTTTCCCAGAAGTAGTAATAAATTTTCACTGATCTATCAGCACACTAGATCCTTGTTTGGCTTCCTCTATGAGAGGTGGTGGGGAGGAGACTGTGAATGGAGAGCAGAGCATGGCTCATCAGACCCCACATCTCTAACAGCTGTGCTCATGGCCTCAATAAAATGTCCAAGGTACCACCAAACAGTCCACAAGGCAATGTATAGCTCTGGGGCTGGCCAAGAATTCACTCCTGAGCTTGTCTAGCAGCTTGATTTCCCCTTAGTCAGAGACAAAGAGAAAAATTCCTTAGGACACTGGTGCTATTCATTACCCAGGAGAAATGTCTTATCAAACGGCAATCCGAAAGTACAAATTAAATTCCAGCTATTGAGAAACATCCACTTACGTTATTTGTGTAATATAGACCATTTCTATGGCTATCTTAAAAATCAAATCCATTTCAGCTACTACATCTTTCATCTCAGAGTCTGCTAGGTGAACTTGCATATAATAAACTAATGATCTATATCTCCAGGACAATAAATAAACAAAATTTCAGGTGCTCCTCGAGACCCTACTTTCCACCATTCAAAGTACTAAGTAAATCAATTACCACCTGCCCTATTATCAGCAAGAAGACAATGTTCTGTCATTTTGTTGTCTCAAAGAGTGTTTGGCAGGCAGGACTAATGTCAAGACCCATGAGGGACAAGAGGTTAGACAACAAAGACAGCTCACTGTGATTCAGCTGCATCAGCAGAGCCCTCAGTTGCCCAGCATTGTCAAAACAGGCAAATAAAACCTAACATATAGTAATAGTACCTTGTAGGGCTCATTCCAGGGCTGCTTGCTTTGTTTTGTTTTTTTTTGCGGTACGCGGGCCTCTCACTGTTGTGGCCTCTCCCGTTGCGGAGCACAGGCTCCGGACGCGCAGGCTCAGCGGCCATGGCTCACGGGCCCGGCCGCTCCGCGTCATGTGGGATCTTCCCGGACCGGGGCACGAACCCGGGTCCCCTGCATCGGCAGGCGGACTCTCAACCACTGCGCCACCAGGGAAGCCCCCTGCTTTGTTTTAGTGCAGCATGCACGCGCATGGGTTTCATTAGACATTTAAAAGGGGCTGCCCAGCTTGGGGGAGGAGAGGAGGAGCCTTGTCAGCTGACGTCTGAATAGACTGCACATGTCTGATTCTCGACAAATCCATCACTCCAAGTGCCTAGGGCCAAAGAATCTAAGCAAAGAACTTAAGGACTACTATTCACACAGAGTCTCACTGAACTAATATAACAGGAAAAAGAATAGCTCATCCCTTCCTCTGAAGCTGTCAAAGTCCTAGCTTTTTAAAGGGAAACAGCAGTTCCCTGAAGAACAAAAAATGTGAGCATTCAAATGCTTGTTAGTCCATGTCCACTTGTACAAATGTCCCAATATACTACCAGTCAAAGGCAACAACCACCAAGGGAACCTGTGAAAAATTCCAGGGCTAGCACTTACACAGCTGAGCCAAAAAAAACAAAAAACAAAAGCATTCTCATACACGTTATTTCACTGATTTCTTACATGAGGAGGTGTGCTATGACTCTTTACAAAATTGAGAAAACTAAGGCTGGCAGTAGTTAAGCGACTTGTCCAAGGCCATGCAACTAGTTAGTGCATCCAACTCAAGTCTGTAATGAGACGAGGGAGCAAAAGATGAAGGACAATCAAAACCAGAAACCAAAGGGTCTAGAAGATCTCCCACATAGTACAAAAAAGGAGTGACCAGTGCAGAGGTGAAATACAGGGAAAGGGACAGCAGGAATCAAGATGACCAGTTAAGGCATTAATAGTTAATAATAAGGATTCAAGAGATCAGCTAGAAACCAAGGAGAGGACACAGGCAATGTATTATTTAAAGTATGCTTCTCAAAGCACAGCCCCCAGGCGCCAGGCTTGGAGATCACTTTCCCCCTGGTGGGGTCCAGGCTGAGGGAAGAAGTCCCCAGACTGAGCCCTGGACAAGAGAGTCTGGCTTGCCCCCTTGGGACCTGACCTATTCCTAAAGCACCCATTTAAGGGTTGGGGCTCACTTTATGGGGGACAACAAGAAAAAGAAGCATATAGAATTGTGAATTATCTAAAACCTACAAAGTAAGGAATGGCTCAAACAACCCGGAACATTTAGGCAGGAAACAGAGAAATTTGATTTATTCCATCCAGTCAGAAGAATCATAGTGGAGAAGCTACATACAAGCTAACTGTGTCTCAATCCAAGGAAATATTTTTTTTTTAATGAAAGCCATCCAACAGGGAAATGAGCCAAACAAGGGTCCCCAGGACTCACTATCCCTGAAGAGCTGAAACAGAAGCTGGTTGACAAAGCTCATAAGAGTGAAGAAGCAAAGGGTGAGAGCCTGGAGCAGGGTCCTCACAGCAAGAGTCATAATCCCCAGCCCCTTAGCTTCCTTTTCATGAAAAACAAAACAAAATATTATCCACCTACCTGAAGGCATTTATTTTAAGTATGGCTGTTATATAGACTATGACCAACATGTGAAGTCTAGAAAGCTAAGAAACAAAGCAATGTGGATTAATGAAGCAATCCGTAAAATTTCACAGAGTTCAACGAGGGATGAACTATGGTAAGTGCTTTGCCTATGATCCTGAGTTGAGAAAACTGAAATCCTGAGCAGGAAGAACATTGGATATATACAGGATTAATATGAAATGATAAAATTTAAGAAAATCAATACTGCTATTATTCACACCAGATATCAACATAAATATGATTAATATGTGTTCCGGGTGATACACTAAAAGGGGTCCAGGACTTCAGGTTAGGAGGCCAAATTCTAGTCCTGCCTCTTTCAAAAAAGGCAGTAGAAATCACCTCACCTCTACAGTTTCAAGTTTCATATCTAAAGTGGGTTGGGCAAATGCATAAGGGCCTATCCAATAATAAAATTATATGATTCCATTGCAATAAAACAGAAAATATTAATTTCCCAACAGCAAGGTTAGTTTAGTACTTAGCTTACCCATGAATTTTAAGCAGCTTTAATTTATGTTTGAAGCCATTTTCTTCTATTTTTTTGGAAGTTTTATTTTACACAGAGTAGGTATACCAGACACACTGTGGGAATCATAAGTAATGTTCCTAACCAGACTTTTCCTTTTTCTCAGCATTCAACATTAGGGGTAAAGTGATTTTTTCCTACAGATCTTTTACATTCTCAAAACAATCATGGGCTTGAGAGGCAAAGCATTCATCTAAAAAGTCTCTATTTGCATTGAAAAATACACTGTAGACACTGGCATAAATAATTTTAGGAGTATCAGTATCTTCCTAAAAATTAAACCGAACTCTTCCTCACAAACACATATGCTCTCTATAAGACCGCCCTCTAGAAATTTAAAAAAGGATAAAATCTTACTGATTATTTGTGAATTGAAAGATTCCTAGGAAAGATAAAATTAAAGTCACATAACAATCTCAAGAATAAAGAAACACATCATTACTGAATATCCCCAGCACCTAGCACAGTGATTATCACAAAGCAGTCACTCAATAAATAATTGCTGAATGAATCACTCACTCTCAAACAGAGAAGTGAGAAAAATAACTACTTAATCTTTCAGAAATTAAAGTGACACTAAAGATGAATCAATTGGGAGAACACAGTCACTTGATCACATCTTAAATTTTGCCAGAAACATTAAGAAACGTGCAAACACACTTGCAGATAAAACCACTATGACATTCTAAGAAATTAATACTAGATAAAATCTAGGTAGTATCTTTTACCTTTTATTGAAACAAACAAAAATAATAAGATGTTTAAGAATTCTGACTAGGCCTTCACCAAAAGAACAGAAAGCTCTAAATAGTTGCATGATTAAGTACAAGAGAGACTATAGAAAAGAAGTAGAATGTAGAAGAGCATGAACTTTAAACTCTAAGACCTGTGTTCAGATCCCAGCTCTACCACTCACTACCTAAGTGAGCTTAGCAAATTATTTGACCTCTCTAAGCCTCTATTTCCACAGCTGCAAAATAGAGTAACAGCATCTAATAGGATGAATTCAGAAAATCACTGAAAGGCACTTAGCACCGTGCCTGGCAATTACAAGTGCTTAATAAATGGTTCACAGTACTTACAATTGTTATTAGGGTATTCCAACTGCAAACCACAAGTTTGAGTAAAATCTCTTTATGTAATGTTCTAGAGAGGGAGGAAAGGATAAGTAGGTAGGATGGTGTCAGGGAGAAAAAGAGAGTATATATGTATTTTCATTCCTTTGTGGGAACCTCATAAAACATGTAACTCTTGCTCTAGAACAAGATGACTTCCATATGTCACTTAGGAATAACTGATGTTCAAACAGAATTTAATTATCTAACCTCTTTCACTCTTAACTCACTTAAACATCATGGTAACAGACATGTAGGTACATTAATAATTATGATTAATATTTTAAAAATAAATAGTTCCAGATGCAATAGATGGACTTTTCCCTATTACTTTTGATAAGTACAGTGAAAAGCCTTAGATACTAATCTATAAAACAAACATAAGATGACCCTGGAAGGTGAGAGAAGAGGCAGAATGGCTAGGCAACTTGGGAAATGAGGAATATCAAAGTGACCAGTTTTCTTCTTGTCTCATAAATTCCAGGCTGAGCACTAGAGAAACAGGGAACCTGGGACATCAACAGGCACAAAAGACAAAAGAAGCCCCAAGAAAAGCTTGCTTTCTCTAGCTAAAATGCCATGAAAGATGCAGATTAGCAAAATAGAAAACTTTGAGATAACTGCTCTCCTACAGCCAAACTCCACTGAAAAACTGTGGATCTAATCCCACCCACGCTAGGAGATCCTAGACTTCTACCTGTGCCCCAAACTCCTCTACTTTTCATCCCCTAGGGTAATACCAGGGTGGTGTAAATGCTGCCTGGGAAGCCAAGATTCACCTCCACCCAGTGGTAACAAGCCACCACTACCCCCATTCTACTGTATCACTGAAGTTCAGGCTTCCACACCCAGGGGTAATCAGGCATCCCTCCCCCTCACTGGGGTGGTGTCAGAGGAGGCTTGCTGGAGATTCAGGTTTTTCACAACCAGCTCATCACATTTTCAACATCCCTACTCCTGAGGTATCAGTGGAGACTCTGTGGGAACAGCAACAAGATGCTCCTTCCTTCCCCAGCCAAAGTGGTATCAGCAAGAGCCAAGTGAGGAGGCTGAACTCTTACCCACACCCAGTAGTAACAAAGGTGGTCTCCACTTCCCCTACCTGAGCAATGCCAGAGAAGTTCTGCTAAAACAAAATATTTAAGTAAAATCCTGAGTCTCATAATATAATACCTAAAATGGCCATGTTTCATAAGAAAGTCACTCATCATACAAAGACCCAAAAAAAGTATCAACTTGTATGAGAAAAGACAACTTATGTTAACAGATGTTAAAGTGAGATGACAAAGATTTTAGAATTATCTTCTAAGGATTTGCAAACAGCCATCATGTGCTTCCACATGAAATTATAAGCACATTTAAAACAAATGAGAAAGTAGAAGGTATTGAAAAATAAAGAGAAGATATAAAGAAAGCCAAATGGAAATTTTAGATCTGAAGAATATAATAAGCAAAACAAAAATGTCAAAGGATAGGCTCAACAACAGAATGGAGAGGACAAAAGAAAGAAGCAATGAACAGGAAGATAGAACAGTAAAAATTACCCAATCTGAACAAAAGAGAGAAAATAGGCCTAAAAATAAGAACACAGTTTGTCTGTTACTCAAAAAGTTAAACAAAAAATTACCATATGACCCAGCAATTCCACTCTTAGATATATACCTTAAAGAAAGGAAAGCAAGGAAGTGACCAAATATTTGTATACTCATGTTCTCTTCAGTGTTATTCAAAGTAGCCAGCCAAGTGTCCATTAAAAGATGAATGGATAAACAAAATGTAGTTCACACAAAGAATAGAATATTAGTCAACTTTAAAAATGAATAAATGTCTGATACATACTATGAGGGAATGAACTTTGAAAACATCATGCCAAGTGAAATAAGGCAGCCATCAAAGAACAAATATTGCATGATTCCACTTACACAGAATACCAAGAGTAGGTAAATCACAGAAACAAAGTAGATTAATATAGGATTCCAGGGGCTGAGGAGAAGGGAGAAGGAGAACTATTGCTTAATAGATAGGTACAGAGTTTCTGTTTGGGTGATGAAAATGTTCAGAAAATAGGTGGTAGTGATAGTTGCACAATACTGTGAGTATATTTAATGTCATTGAAATGTACACTCAAAAATGATTAAAATGGTAAATTTTATGTTAAATATATTTTCCAGATAAAAAACTAGAAGTATATGTAATAAAATAAGACTATAAAGATTAAAAGTTGAAAACAGCCTCAGGGACATGTAGGACTATAACAAAAGATCTAACATGCTTGTCTTCTAGTTCCAGAGATAGAAAATATGGGGGGGCTAAAAAATTTTTCAAAGAATTTCCCAAATTTGTCAAAAGACATAAATCTACAGATTCAAGAATATGAGACATCCCCAAATAGCATAAACCCAAAGAAATTCATACTGATGCATCACAGTCCAACTTCTAAAAGCCAAAAGGAAAAGATCCTGAAAGCATCCAGAGGGAAATGATGGATTATTTACAGTAGGAAAAAATTTTTGAGTACAGATTTTTTCTCATCAGATACCCTGAAGGTCAGAAGGAAGTGCCACAACATTGCTCAATGGCTGAAAGAAAAGAACTATCATCCCATAATTCTATACACAGCAAAATATCCTTCAGGAAATCAAGACATTCTCAGATGAAGGAAAACTAAGATAATTTTTCATGAGCAAGTGTGCCCTTCAAGAATGACAAAAGTAAATTCTCTACACAGAAAGAAAATGAAAAGCAGAAAATCTTAAAACATCAGGAAGGAAGAAAAAGTCAACAGAAAGAGCAAAAATATAGGTAAATATGGGACTTCCCTGGTGGTGCAGTGGTTAAGAATCCCCCTGCCAATGCAGGGGACACGGGTTCGCTCCCTGGTCCGGGAAGATCCCACATGCCGCAGAGCAACTAAGCCCGTGCACCGCAACTACTGAGCCTGCGCTCTAGAAATCGTGAGCCACAAATACTGAGCCCACGTGCCACAACTACTGAAGCCCGTGTGCCTAGAGCCTGTGCTCCGCAACAAAAGAAACCACTGCAATGAAAAGCCCGCACACTGCAATGAAGAGTAGTCCCCCCTGCTCGCCACAACTAGAGAAAGGCCGAGAGCAGCAACGAAGAGCCAACACAGCCCAAAATAAATAAATATAAATAAATAAGTTTATTTATTAAAAAAAACTCATAACACTGTCTAATGTGGTTCTCAATTCATGTAAAGAAAATATTTTAAATAATTATCTTTTAAATGGGACATGGTGAAAGAAGGTAATGTTTCTATACTTAATATAAGCAGGTAAAATGTCAAAACTAATAGACTGTGATAAGTTATATGTGTATAATATTATACCCAGTACAACTATTAAAAAAATCTATACAAAGAAATATACTCAAAAATAGTATTTAAAAAATCAACCTGGAACTCTAAAAAAAATGTTCAAGTAGCTTTCAGGAAGCCAGAAAAAAGAAAACAAAAACAAGTATCAGAGGCAACGAAACAGAAAATTTAAAAAAAAAATTTTTTTTAAATAGGCAGGCTTAAGGCCTAACATATCAATAATAACATTAAATGCAAATGTTAACACCAATTAAAAGACAGATTGGTAGAATGGATTTTTTTAAAAAAATGACCCAACTATATGCTATCCACAAAAAATTCAGTTCAACCGGAATGATAAAGATAGGTAGAAACTGCAAACATGAAAAAGATATACCATGAAAAGAGTAATCAAAAGAAAGCAAGAGGGCTTCCCTGGTGGCGCAGTGGTTGAGGGTCCGTCTGCCGATGCAGGGGACGCGGGTTCATGCCCCGGTCTGGGAAGATCCCACATGCCGCGGAGCGGCTGGGCCCGTGAGCCATGGCCACTGAGCCTGCATGTCCAGAGCCTGTGCTCCGCAACGGGAGAGGCCACAGCAGTGAGAGGCCTGCATACCGCAAAAAAAAAAAAAAAAGAAAAGAAAAAGAAAGCAAGAGTGTCTAAATTAATATCTAATGAAGTAAAATTCAGAACATAGAAAATTAACAGAAACAGAGAGGGACATTGCATGATATATAAGTCAATCCATCAAGAAAATGTAATAATCCTAAATGTGTATGTGCCAAACAGCAGAGTTTCAAAATGTGACACAAAAATGATCGGACTGAAAAGAGAAATATACAAATATACAATTATAGTTGGAGAATGAAACATCCCTTTCTCAAAAATTGATAAAGCGACTAGACAGAAAATCCACAAGGAAGTAAAAGAACTCAACGCTACCACTCATCAGGATCTCACTGGCATTTATAGAACACTTCACTAAACAAAGAAGAATACACATTTTTTTCAAGTGACCATAGAAAAAAATATCCAGGTAGACCATATCCTGGGCCATAACACAAAACATAAGTTTAAAAGAACTGAAATCATACAGCACATACTCTCTGACCTTAATGGAAGCAAAGCAGAAATAAATTACACAAAGACGGGAAAAAAAACTCAGTAAGTTGGAAACTAAAAAACACATTTGTAAATAATCCATAGGTCAAAGAAGAAGGGTCAAGAAAAATTTTTTAATGCCCTGAACTGAATGGAAATGAAATTACAACATACCAAATCTGTGGGAGCTAAAGCAGTGCTAAGGGAGAATTTATAACAATAAATGCATACATCAGAAAAGACAGAAAGTAAACACTTCCCATTTTATTTTATGAAGCTAGCTTCACCCTGATGCCAAATCCACACAAAGACAGTACGAAAAAGGAAAATCACAGACCACTATCCTTCATGAATACAGACACCAAAGTCCTTAACAAAATATAAGCAAATAAAATTTACCAATATGTAAAAAGAATTATACATCATGAACAAGTGGAATTTATTCCAGGGATGCAAGGCTGGTTCAATAGTAGAAAATCAATCGATGTAAGCATCATACTAACAGACTAAAGGAAAAGAATCAAATTATCATATCAACTGATACAAAAAAACTGACAAAACTCAGTGCACATTTATGAAAACCAAGAATGGAGGGAAATTTCCTCAACTTGATAGAAAACATCTACAAAAATAACAACAGCTATGGTCATACTTAGTGGGGAAAAACTGAATGTTCAACCCCCTAAATTGGGAGTAAGGCAAGGATGTCTATTTTCACTACTGCTTTTCAACACAGTACTGGATGTTTTAGGCAGTGCAATTAGGCTAGAAAAAGAAATAAATGACATATAGATCCGAAAGGAATTAACAAAACCATCTCTATTCGTAGATGACATGATTGTTTTCATATAAAATCCCAAGGAATCTACCAAAAAAAACCTTCTAGAACTAATAAGTGAGTTTGGGAAGCTGAAGATATCAACAGAAAAAAATAAATTATTTCTATATATCAACAACAAACACATGGAAACCAAAACTGAAATCACAGTGTCATTCATAATCTCTCAAAAAATGAAATATTTAGTTGTAAATCTAAAAACATACGTACAGAACTTATATGCTGAAAACTACAACATGCTGATAGATATCAAAGATGATCTAAAGAAATGGAGAAGCACACTGTTCAGGTACTTAATATAAGGCTCAATATAGCAAAGATGTCGGGACATCTCTGGTGGAGCAGTGGTTAAGAATCCGCCTGCCAATGCAGGAGACATGGGTTTGATCCCTGGTCCGGGAAGATCCCACATGCTGCGGAGCAACTAAGCCCGTACACCACAACTACTGAAGCCCGCGCTCTAGAGCCCACAAGCCACAACTACTGAAGCCCGCATGCCACAACTACTAAAGCCCACTCACCTAGAGCCTGTGCTCCACAACAAGAGAAGCCACCGCAATGAGAAGCCTGTGCACTGCAATGAAGAGTAGCCCCCACTCGCCACAACTAGAGAAAGCCCACGTGCAGCAACGAAGACCCAATGCAGCCAAAAATTAATTAATTAATTAATTTAAAAATATATATAGCAAAGATGTCAATTCCCCCCCAACATTAGTATACAGGTTTAACGTATTTCCTATCAAAACTGCAGCAGGATTTTTCTAACTATAGACAGGATTATTCCATATTTATATGGAAAGAAAAGGAACCAGAATAGCTGAAACTATTTTGAAAAAGAATAACGTGGGAGGAATCATTCTTATACTTATTATATAGGCTACAGTAATCAATACTGTGAGGTATTGGCAAGGCGTTAGACACACGGATCAATGGAACAGCATAGAGAACCAAGAAATAGCCCAACACAAGTGTGACCAACTAATTTTTGACAAAGTCGCAAAAGTAATTCTATCAATATGAAGAAAGGAAAGTCTTTTTAAAAAATAGTGCTGGAGCAACTGAATACTCAAAGGCAAAAACAAACAAACAAACAAACAAATCTTGATCTAAACCTCATACCTTATATAAAAATGAACTCAAATGAATTACAGATTTAAATGGAAAATGTAAAACTATAAAAGTTCAAGAAGAACACATAGGAGCAAATCTTCAGGTCCTAGGATTTGGTGAAAAGTTCTTAGATAAAACAGCAAAAGCATAATCCACACAAGAAAATAGTTGATAAAACTGATTTCACCAAAATTAAAAACCTTTGCCCTGCAAAGGACTCTGTTAAGGAATGAAAAGACAAGCTCCAGACTAGGAGAAAATACTTCTGAACTACAAATCTGACAAAGTATTCATATCTGGACTATATAAAGAACACTCAAAACTTTAACAGTAAAAAAAAACAAATAATCCGTAAGACGCAGGCAAAAGACATGAATAGACATTTCACCAAAGAGGATAATACAAATGTCAAATAAGCACATAAAAAGTTGTTCAACATCACTAGCCATTAGGGAAATACAAATGAATCATGATGAAATACCATTATATACCCATTAAAACAGCTAATAACAATACCAAATTTTGGAGAGGATGCTGATAAACTAATTCTCTCATACACTACTGGTGGGAATGTAAAATGGTACAATCACTCTGGAAAAGTTGAGCATTTCTTAAAAACTAATCATATACTTACCATATGACCCAGCCATTGCAAATCTGGGCATTTATTGCATAGAAACAAAACCCTGTGTCCACACAAAAATCTATAAATAACTTTTAAGCAGCTATATTTGTAATAGCCCAAAATGGAAAATAACTAAAATGTCCCTCATAAGTGAATGATTAAACAAACTGGCACATCCATACAATGGAATACTACTTAGCAATAAAAAAGAGTGAACTATTGGGGATGAATCTCAAGGGCATTATGCTGAATGAAAAGAAAAACAATCTCAAAAGGTCATACACACTGTATGATTTCATTTAGGTAACATTTTTGAAATAACAAAATTATGGAAATGGAAAACAGATTTACCAGAAGATAAGGTGGGGGATGAGGGTGTTATTAAGAAGGGGCACCACTAGGGAGAGTTTTGTGATGATGGAATAGTTCTGTATCTTGCTTGACTGTAGTGGTGGTTACACAAATCTACACAGGCATAAAAGGACATAGAACTAAATACACACACTGTACTGAGTGAAGGTTATCCTGGATCTCTTCTATACTATCTTTGCAACTTCCTGTTAATCTGTAATTATTACAAACTTTAAAAAATAAGGAAACAGATTCAAATAGCCTACACAATTTGTCAAAGGTCACAAAATAAGTAGCCAACAGCTTGAATCCTGGTTACCTGGCTCCTGCATTTTTATCTCTACCAAAAACACTGACTCTGATGCTTTCCCTCTCAAAATGACTTAATAAATAAAGCCAATGCTGTTGAAAGAGGGGGGAAATCCACTTCAAATGTAAACATAAAAGTCAAATAAAATAAGCTAACTCAATTTTGCAGACAATTGAACATCAGTCATATACTGGATATATGGTTTATCTAACGCTCCTTCCCTAGAGAGTCTCAAGAAAAAAAAAAGGGCAGGGTAAATGGGACTTGTATTTCACAGAATCATTTGAAGTGGAAGAAAAATGTTATCAAATAAATATTGCTTTGGAGATGCACATGGAGTAGCGACCTATAATGACAGGGTTTAGCTGGGAGCACTGTAATTCATATGGCTCTGGTTACAGGTGTTTCCCCCAGGTACCTGGAGCTGTTACTGCACTTGGGAGGGCATGGGCATCAGGCAGCCCTCTCATCCCCCCACCCCACCCCCTTGTTTAGTTACAAGCCCTTAAAAGAGAACAAACATTTAATTCCCTTGTAAAACAGATGAATGCTTTACAATTTACTAGCAGCTGCTGGCAGCAACACGCTCTGCTCTCATATTCCTATTAAGCAAGCTGTGGCTGATTTATTAAAAGCTCAGATACATCAAAACAAATGACTGAGACATCATTATAGTACTATTTACAACTCCTTAATGGGGTTACGGGTAGGGGCAATGCAGTACAGACTGCAGTCGGCTTCCCTTCTGTTCAAAGGAACTGCTTCCCCTGAATGGGAGCTGCCATACTCAGGTAAAAAGACCCGACCCTGTATGGTAAGAAGGGGGCAGGAGCCCATGCCTGTGAGGGAATCAAGGCCACCTGTGGCTTACAGAAACCCACGGGATCTATGACAAGACTCTGACAGTCCCTAAAGGCTTATAATATGGACAAGGTACAGATGACTGCTCTCTCTATCCTGTACCTCAGTTTCTCTCTCTACAGAATCAGAAGCTTCCCCCCAACCCCTTCCCCACTTCTATTCTCCAAAATAAATCTAGTAGGAAGAGGCAGGTCCTTGGAGGAAATTGAGGGAAGAAATTGGGAAGAGGATCACATGGTACTCGTGTGGGAAGAAGGCAGGAACAGAGCTATTTTCAAACACTAGAGATGAAGTGCTGGGTCAGGCCTTTGCAAGTTCAGAGCCCTCCAGCTTCCCTTTCTCTGTCCTCATCCTTCACCTGTGGTTCACTCCTTGCTCTTGTGCTCAAGTATCTTGCTCAGCTTTTTACCCTTGCCCCCCTCCCAAAGCATGATCGAGCAAGGGCTTGATTCTAGTCTTTTACTCCCTTGTATCAAAGTCAGTTCACAGGTTTCCCCATTCCTAGTGGCACCAACCTTTGAACAACAAACCAATCTGAAGGAGGAAAAAAGTGGGGCACTAAAGAGGGACAGAAAGAGGAAGGCCAAGTGGACCCCCAGAGATGTACTGGTGCTGAGGCTCAAAGACGAGCCCTGCTTTAGAGACTACAGTAGAGTCTAAAGCAGATGTTATGCTCTGAACGCATCACATTTACAATGAAATGCAGTCTTTACCATGACCTACAAGGAATGATGGAACCTGCTGGAGCCCACCTTTACCACATGGCTTTGTGAGCTCCTCAAAGGCAGGACACTAGGTCTCGATCCCTTCTAGACCCCCAACACTCAGTCCGACACCTCAGGGACTGTCAATCATGAATTAAAGAATGAATGAATGAACAGCCAAACGAATGAACAAATAAACTATTGATCTATGGTTATAGTACTTTATAACATTTTCATCTCTACATAGTATATTCTAATAAGTCAATTTGAATGATAAGACAGGTAATAATATTTCAAAGCAACTATACAAGTGTTAGAAGGGATAATTAGGGGAATAAGTGAAAAACAAAATTGCCTTAAGTTTCACTGCAATGTTAAGAACTTGAGCTTTCCACCCAATTGCCTGGATTCTAGTCTTGCCTTGACCACTAGCTAACTATACAGTGTTGCTCAAATTACTTAGCTTCACTCCATATTGTTGCCTCATCTGTAACATGGGAATTAATAAAGTCTAAATCAGAAAGTTGCTTTGGATATTAAATGAAACAATACCTGTAAAGCACTTAGTATAGTACCTGGTACATAGCGAGAGCTCAAAATATGTTCATATTTATTATCAATATCATGGATTCTGGGCCCACTGCCAGGTACAAAATTAAAGGAAAAGGAATTGACAAAAGGAAGAAGTCGACAAGAAAACGCCAGTGCCCCAAGTCTCTGCAAAGTCACCTTCCAAATGTTGTTCTTGGAATTGCAGCTGACTGCAAACCCAATAAAAGCCACAGAGTAATGAGAATGCCAAAAAGGCTAGTGTGATCATGGCTTCCATTATGAGAGCTGCATGATCCAGAATAATCATAGAGAGTTCAGCTATGTTCTTCCACTGCACTCTCAGACCACACCTGACAGTGGCAAGCTTTGTGAATAACGGTGTGCCTGGAAGCAAAACATCTGCAGAACATATTGACGAAAGTCACTGACAAAAAACTGAAGCCCAAACAAACTTGAAAGAAATCATAAAACTTAGTAGTGAGAAGGGAGGAAAGTGGTCATTTGATCTAAGCCCTCACTCTGTTATGAGGCAACAAAGACCCAGAAAAGTGAAGCTCTCACTGTGAGCCTCTTAAAAATAGGAATTGCATGTCATTTATTCTGATCTCAAGTGCCCTTCCAGAACTGAATTGTCCACAATTAGCATCAGAAGAGAACCACAACCCAGCCCTCTGAATCCCAGTAGTTGTGTCATCTACATCAGCAGCTGTCTCTGACTGTCTTGGTGGAAAATGGAAAAGAACTCGGTACACATAATGGATGTGGGACCTCTGGACGAGCTCGGCGCACTGTCCAGGGGCAGCCCTGCTCCACCCTATGTGGTGCTAGTTCACCAGCAGAGCTAGAGAACTGGACCCTCCCCTTCATTTGCAAACACTCCTCCCTGCCGTGACTTCTCTAGGAGTAGCCCCAAATTATTAACTTTCCTTTTCCAGATTGCTTCTGATCCATGTCACTGTGGCCACTTACAAACCAAGGAAGCACTAAACACCCAGAGGAAACAGGCTGGTGTGCACCTGCACTTCACACTCAGAAGATCACGCGAGAGTATCAGTGTGGCAGACAGCATCCTTTCCCCTTGCTTCTTTGCTGATAACAGAGCCCTGAGTTTACAAGGGAGGCAATGTGCCCAGCCTCAGGGAATCAAGCATGAGTGCTCTAAGACAATCATGGTTATTTGACAGTCTCCTTATAATTATTTGTGGGTGGGAGTGGGAAGCTGATAATGTGACTGAAGTCTGGTCAATGAGATGCAAGGGCAAGTCTTTATGCAGGCTTTTGAGGAAAATCTTCCTCCCTGTTAAGAGAGGAACATGAACCAGGAAGATTCTTTTGCTCCTGCATCCTTCCTCCCTTCTTTTGAATGCTGGGAAGACATTACTCTTGGAACCATGACAGCCATCTTATAACCGTAAGGTCACAAGCCTAAAGTGAAATCTAACACACTGAACAGCTGAAGGAAACAAAGGATAACCAGAGCTTGGATCTTTGATTCTCTGAATCAACCCTGGGAGCTCCTTATTCCTGACTCTTTGTCAAGACACTTCATTGGTTGGGCATTTCCATAACTTACAACTGAAAGCATCCACTTTTTGCCTATTCCCACAATCCCAAAATATCTATTTCACAGGATGGGCAAAATGAGTTTCTAGAGATTTAAATAACTTTACAGGACTGAATGAGGCCATATTCACAGGGCATGGTGTTAGGTAGTATGTAACACAATTCAGGGTCAAACGGAAGAGGAGTGAGGGAACTCAGATCCCCAAATGCTGGGGCTAAGATGAGGGCTAAGGTCCCAGGGCTACAGCTTGTGTTCTTGAAAAACCCTGAGTGTTTCACTTAGTCAAATATTATGCTTCTGCTTTTTAAATATTTCCATTTAAATGTAGATTTTGACCTTCTCACCAATGAAATATTAATATGAGTATAAAATATATATTACTCATCATCTGAGAGAGGGTCTCTTTCTAGTGTCTGTCATGTTTCCTCTCCACTGTCTTGGGATGACTTCTGAAAACCATGACAGTTTTATCTAGAGAACCCATCTCTGCCAAATGCCTCAATGAATGACCTAAACTTAGAAGACCACATCCTTCTCATATGCATTTTGGGTTTGTCTGTATGTGTCTGCTTAATTTCTTTCATTTAGTTACCAGTAAGATTGGTTTCCTTACACCAATGGTCATTTAAGGGCTGGGTGGGCAAAATGAAAACTGTCTCAAGCAATACAATGCAAAGGAAAGGCTAATTTAATTTGAAATATCTCCTTTCCTAAATAAGTAGCCTATATTAAGATGAACTGGGGTTTCTATTTCTTTCTAATAACTGCAGCCCATTAAGTAGAATGGAGGGTGGTTGTTTTTTTTTTAATTATAAATTGTTTTACTATTCAGTTTTATCATCATCATTATTCAGTCAGCCAGATGATAACTAGCAGAACAAGCAGAGCAACAGGGATTGGCCAATATGTGAATTTTCCCTATTTATTTCTTCATGCTTAATAACTAACCACTCTAATATGATACAAAGATATAATACTATTTAATAAACCACTTCCAAAGCAAAACCCTCTCTAGCATTGACTGATGGAAGTAAAAAGGAAGAATGATAAAAGTAAAAAGGAAGATTGTATTCAAGAGTTGAAAGACCTCGGTTGAGATCTTATAATCTTGGTTGTGGGCCTATTTGCAAATTACTTCAATTCTCTGAATCTGTTTCCTCATCTATAAAATGGACACACAGGTTTACTTTGCAGTGCTGCTGTCCCGACTGATTATCATTTGAACTAAATCATTAGAAAGTTCCTTCACTGATAAAGGAGACATCTTGGAACTAGCCTCTGAGGAAGTCTAAAATATTAACATTTCCACCTGTTACTTTTCAACTAGGTCAGCCAACAAACATCACACACTGTATCATCATCCACTTTCATTCTTTTATCAATCTACTCAACACTCATTCAACAAATAATTATTGCACACCTACTAGGCACCACATCAAGTATTCAGCATTGGACGATACAGACATGTTTCCTGCCCTCATGGAATTTATGATCTTCTCCAACAGACCTGCTCAATTTTGATCTCTTGTACACACTTGTTGTTAAGAACTCTGTTCTAGCAACAAGCCCCTAAGCAATATCTCACTACTCTACTACCTACTACACTAACAAATTCTCACCACTCTCCATTCAAGTATGAATGCCCCTCTGCTGAGTCCTGAGATCAGAGAAACCCATTTCTTTTGGTTGACCCCTAAAGCCATTCATCTAATATCCTTCTTTCATTAATTCACAAGATATTTACTGACCACTTCCTGCAGGTTCATTGGAAAATTTGAAGTCCAACAGTGTTATTCAAAATGCCTCTCTTCCAGGCCTGCAACCTTACCACTGATATACAACCTCGCCTTACCCCAGAGAAACACCCCAGAGTCACATGTGAGTGTGACAGGGTACCAAATACAGCCCTTTGCCCAGACTCTGCCTGGACACCATCCCACCCCCACCTGGTATATCCTCCACTATCAGCCTACAACTACAATCAGGACTCCACCTCACCTTAGCTCTGAGTAAACCCTCACCATTATGCCTGGCTATCAGTGAAGTTTTATACTTCTGAAGTCCTGAGCTAGGACGTGCAGCCAGCAGAGGGCCAGCCACTACAGTACGATTTCCTGCCATTTATCTGTTTTTGGTGATGCACTTTTGAGGCAAAACACCAGAATCAAGTCCATAGGACCACAAGCTCAAACACTTAACTTCAGGTTCATTGACTTAAAGTGTGGTCCCAGTAAAAATATATCCAAGACACCCAAATAGGTAAAATAAGGGATACTCATTGGTATTACCAATGGTTTAGGGTTGGAGAGTTTGAGCAAACTAAACTCTTCCTTTGAAATTCCAAACAGCATCTTAAGGCCACAGAAAGGGGCAAAAAACATCCCACTACCTCCTTGTCACACACCTCTGTGATCAAAAATGAACTACTCATTTTAATAACTCACTTTACAACATCAGAATAAGCTATAGCAAACTTCGGGTGTTTCTAAAAACTAACTCAATTTGAGGTTCTGAAGGAAGTTCTTAAAAAGGATGCTCTGAACAATTACAGGCTCAATACATACACAATGTTCTAAGATATCTCTGAAGGCAACCAAACTAATTGGGACATGTTCATCTGATTACATGTTGGTTACAAAACCAAACTCTCTCATACCAGCATTTCATTCACTTCTTTGTAAGCATGTCTAAATCCACTGAATTTTTCTCCAAATTAAAGCATAATATTGAGACAATAACAGATTTCAAGATAAGGTGTTCTTAAATATCACCTCAGTTTCTAGATAAGGCCTCTCAAACAGGAATGCACAGATGAGCTATAAATCTTGGAAATGACATGTAATATTTTCTGGGAATCCACAGCTTTCATGAGTCCAGTTATCATCCAAAAGTTTAAGAACATATCCCACTGTTCTCTATGCTGAATCAGTAATATTAAACTATGGTATTTAACTCTTATAGTCACCACCATCATCACAGAAACTGATACTTATTGAGCGTTTAGTTTGTATAAGGCACTTATGTGCTACGTACTACAGCAATGTGTTTTATATGCTAAATGTATCACTCAATAACCTCAACAACACTTTGTGGTATTAATATTACACTCAATTTACAGATATGGACCTTGAGAAACAGTAAATAAAAAATTTATCCAAGGCTATACCATTTGCAAGTGACATAGCTGATATCTGAATACAGGCAGCCCATTTTCGTTTGAGAAAATTTTCAAATGTACTGAAAATATGAAACGAACACTCATATGCCTACTATTTCAATTCAAAATTGCTAACATTTTGCCAAATTTGCTTAATCTACATACTCAGTTTTATTTCTGATGGAACCATGTGAAAGCAATCTGTAGATATTATAACAATTTCATGATGAAAACTTAAGCATCTGCTAAGACTAAAGGCATTCTTCTAACACAACCAAAATACCATTATCACACCTAAGACACTAACAATAAGCTCCTAATGTGATCTGATACCAGCCCATATTCAAATTTCCACAACTGCCCCCAAATACTTTTTATAGCAATTATTATTTTCAAGCCAGATCCAATCAATGTTTATGCACTGTATTTGGTTAATGTTTCCTCAGTCTCTTACAATGTAGAATAATACCACCAGCACTCAATTTTTTTCATGAGATTGTTTTGAAGAAATCAGACCAGTTATCTTGACATTTTAAATGCGTATGACATTTTAAATGCGTCTGATTGTTTTACCATAGTGTCAATTAATTTGACTCTCTACCCCCTGTGTTTTCTGTAAAACTGATTGGATTCAGGTTAAACATTTTTGGCAAAACTCCTCCTTGGTGATGCTATGTACTTCATGTTACATGACATCGGGAGGCTATCCTACCATTCATGATGCTGAGTTTGACCACATAGTTAAGGTGGTGACCACCACTGTAAAGAGACACTTTCCCCTATGCAAATGATCTGTGAAGTATTCTTTGAAGCCACAAGATTATTCTGTTCCCCAACACCCTTTCACTTAATGGTTTTGCCTTCCATTGATGGCCCTTGCCTGAACCAAATATTTTACTGCAGGTTGCAAATGTTGATATTCTAATTCTATGTTTCCTTGTACATTTTATTTGCTAGTATCCTTTTGTAAAGTACAGCTTTCCCTTATCAATCATAGAAGGACTCCAGTTTTTCATTACAAGGCAAAGAGAATGTTTAATTATTTTCCTTTAATTTGTAATTTTGAGAATGAGGAGTTGGCATAATAGTCATGTCCAATGGTGCCAAGTTTCTCTATTTCTCTCTGTCTCTCATCACTATGGATTCATGGATTCTTATTTGTTCTTATTCATATAAATTTGTTTTATATTCTATTGCAGTCATTCTTTTTAATGTCCAAAGTATCTGAAATTTGACCAATGGGAAGCCCCTTTAAGCTGTGGAGTCCAGTGTTCTTAACCACCACACTCATTACGTTGAGGAGAGCTCAACAAAACGACGTTTATTTGCTTAATCTTAACATCCTGTGGGCTTCACAGAGCATCTCCTGGTAGAGCACTTAAGAAGTATGCATTTTTATGAAGCACTTCCTCTACAGATGTCAGACGTTTTACATTAGAACTAAACAAATGAAACAGCTATTAATAAGCTCAAGTCTTGACGAGAATCTTAATTTTGTTTCAGAGCTTAATCTGAACAAAAGCAATAGACACTAATAACACATGTAATTTAATTCTGGGAAATGCCTTTGGAATACAAGGAGACTTCTTTACTTCTCAACAGTCCTCCTTTAATACCAACCAACTCACTGACACATACCCAAAGTGTATTATAGGGATCAACAAAAAACTAGCAACAATGGGATGATTTAAATTGGGCAGGTGGAAGAGTTAGTAGAGTAGTGGTTTTCAAAAATACATAATACTGGACCTGCCCAGAGTTTCTGACTCAGTGCTTCTGGGGTGGAACCTGAGAATCTGCATTTCTAACAAGTACCTGGGTGATGCTAAAACTGTTGGTCCAGGGATCACACTCTGGGAACCGCTGGCATAGACTGATTCCTATTTCTTATTCCCTCCCCTCTTTCCATCTCCCAGTCCTCCCTCCACCCTTGTCAAGCTCCTGAGCCCCATATACTTCACTCTCCTGCTACACTTCCTTCACCTACCAAACAACTGACAAGTGCAAGTAGGTGACTACTAGACCCCTAGCGAACCCATAAGGAATAGACTTGAGACCTTGAAGTGATTCTCCTGGCTTGGGGCCTACTTTTCCTGAATACTCAACACTCTCATACTACCTTTTTCCCCCAACTATCTTTACAAAGGAAGAAACTGTTTAATCTGGGAGAAAAAACAAAATCTTTGGCTTTTCCATAACTTTCAAAACAGATAAGAGCCTCAGACTGATGTCACTTTTTTTTTTTTTTTTTAACCAAATTAGCATCCCAACTAAACCAGCTTTTATCCCTTTATTCCATTATTTGGAAACAGACAAAAATAAGGCTGTGCTATAGAAGATATTCTGGGGTCAAGTCATAGTCACGTGTTTGATCTCTTATCTATGTCTAGTCTGGAACTCTAAAAAGTGATGAAAAAAACTCAACCAACATTTAGTGAGCTACTGCTAAACAGTGCTCAGCACTGCAGACAGAGAGGAGACTAGATCACAGTCTAGTGAGTGAGACGGAGCCCAAATTAGGTAATTACAACACAAGTACTGATCAGAATGATGACCCTGGGGCACTATACGATGTCCAAGCAAAGAGATGGGCAGTAAAGATCAGCAATTCACTGATCACTGGATATGCAGACCAGAATGCTGACTCCGGCCCAGAGATTTTCAGCAGATGAGGGTGTTGATGCCCTCTTCAGAATATCAGGAAGGCCTTTTTCCAACACATACCTGATTCTGATTCCCCCAGAGACCCTGCAAAACTATAATAATACAGCTACAAAAGCTTCAGAGTTTGCTTCCAGTGGAGATATAAACAGAGATAATGGGACAGATCTGACTAGAGATATCTGTTCCCTGTTATAATTTTAATTGTGGCTAAAAAACATTAAACTGAAGCTCAAGTCCCTAACTAAAGCCAGGGTTTTAAAAGTATGCCTCGTGGATTTCTGAGAAGCCACAGGAAGGGCTAAATAAATGGAACACATGGTTAATGTCCCCTCCTACCTCACTTCACCCACAACAGCTAGGGTTCTGTGTTTTTATTTGGTTATACTATCTAATAATCTCTCTATTTAAGCTAGAAGAATTTCACAAATCACTGATACAGTTCAGTCATCAAAAGAACAGGATATGGGACTGAGATGATTTCTGCACAGCTTCATGACTTGAGGCAAGTCACATACACGTTACAGTGTAAAGACTGAGATAAAAGATTCTGACAGAGTTTGACAGCCTGGGTGCAAATTCCAGCTCTGCCACTTGCGAGCTGTGTGACTTGGGCAAATGACTGAACTCCTTTCTGCCTCATCTGTAAAATGGAGATAATAAAAATACCTGTCTCATACCCCAAGTCATTGTATGGACCAAATAAGGTAACGCGTAATGCTTCTTGGAGAGCATCTGGCTTAAAAAGTGTTAGTGCTCTCACTGCTATTGTCATATCATCATCACCACCACCACCACCATCATCATCTCTTTAGACCTGTTTCTTCACCTGTAAAATAAAGACCATCTGTACATGAACTCTAAGAATCATCCCAAATTCTGAGCTACAGATTCCTCAAACTTCATGTCATCTCCAAGCAATGGCCACCCAGTTTTGTCAAACATACCACATACCAAAGCTTGATCCGAATATGGGAGCACATATATATGTTCTCCAGTTGTCACCTACCAGTTCCCCATTTCAACATTTATCCATATCAGTATGCTTCATGAAACAAGGCAACCCATGCCATCAAGAAAGACAAGCAAAAGAGAAAAGCTAGTCCAGGGCCCTAGCTGCAGGCAGAGACTATCTGAGCCCCCTGTTCAATAAAGATCCTCAGCATAACTAGCATAAGAGAAGCCGCACATCCCAGGGAGGCTGGTTTGCAGGTTTCCATTTTATGCCAAATTTAACCAGTCAAAGTTGAACTGAAAACATGTATAGTATTAATAAAAGGTTGTGTAGCTTTATTTCTTCTGCTAGAGCACAATCAACGATGCCAGAGAGAGCTAAGAGCTTTTAAAATACACCATGTGGTCCCTTAACAAACATGATGCCTCTTGATGAACACTTCTCTGCTGGTGTCCCTGGCAAACAAGCAAGAACTCACAGTAAATTGCTACACGTGATAAGTAAGCCCCCATTTCCTTCTCTGACACAAATGGCTCAGCAGTGACTCATGGCACGACCAGGAGGCAGGGAGAGGAGGAGCTAGAAATTGCAGGCTCCTCTCAGTGGGGCACTTAGGGGAATAATGAAGCAGGAAGCAGCTGGAATCATCCTGGGCCTCCAGAGTAGCACAAAGAGAACAAGAGGTAACCAGGAGAGAGATATCTAGGTTCAAAGCCTGGCCCTACCAAGTTCTAGCTGGATAACCTTGGGCAAATTAACCCCTCTGAGCATCTTTCAAAATAGAGAAAAGTGCTCCTCTCTTCAAAGGGTTGTTACACAGAACAAAAGATGAGTGATAGACAGGAACAGCTATCATCACTGACGGCTTCTCAGTTACCAGAACTACCACACCATCCAATGTGCATTAGTCTCATGGAATCCTCATAACAATTCCCTGAACCTGGATTATTATTATCCCCATTTTCACATGAGAAAACTGAGCCTGGTTAGTCCTCTTAGCCAACATTCCAGGCCAGGCGCTGACCCTTCACTTTTTCTTTTTCATGATACCTTCCTTAACAATCCCAAGCATGGTCAAAGTCTCTTACAGGTGCATCTCAAAAGGTCCCATTAGAGCAACCATCACACTCAAAAGAGCAATGACACCTAACGTTTACTGTGCACTACTCATTGGTTCTCTGGTCTCCCCTATTACGTGCAAAGCAGAAACTATAGGTATCATTATTAAAACTGTAGTCCTCCACTGCCAGGCACATCGTAGTGCTCAATACTTCTTTGAAGCAAGGAGTGAATGCTAATATCATTATTAAGTTTTTTCTAGGATTCCAAGTATTTGGACTAATTGAAATAGAGTTCCTGTGTGCAGAAAATGAATGCAGGTTTCCTGAGGACCTATGGCAAAGCTCTCTGTCATTGCCCCTAAGGAGCTTAGTTTGGTAATTTACCCTCATTAGGTATAAACTGGAGTGATTTAACCCCACAAGAATCCACCTCATCCACACAGATTAAATTAAGGGCTTTCAAATGGGGATATAAAAGAGGGAGAAAAAAAATCACCTCAAAACGATTTATCACAGATTACCTTTACAATAATTGTCCCTAAATCCAGTTTAGATAATTCAATTTACATAATTTCTTTGGAATGCAGTATCTTTTTGTGTGTGTGTGTGGTACGCGGGCCTCTCACTGTTGTGGCCTCTCCCGTTGCGGAGCACAGGCTCCGGACGCGCAGGCTCAGCGGCCATGGCCCACGGGCCTAGCCACTCCGTGGCATGTGGGATCCTCCCGGACTGGGGCACGAACCCGCGTCCCCTGCATCAGCAGGCAGACTCCCAACCACTGCGCCACCAGGGAAGCCCGGAATGCAGTATCTTTATTCTATATGTTGATCCATATCCAGGTATCAATTTTCTGTTAACTTAGTCACAGCTGACTGTTTCAGAGATGTGGTGAGCCGTCTTCCCAGACACACAGGCACGGGGCAATGACAGAGACACCACACTTGCCACCATCCATAAAACTGTAACATTGTGCACACTTTCTCAGCCAGCGTGCATATGAATCTGTTTATATTACACACGAGAAAATATTAGTTTTGATGAAAATATTCAAGTTAAAGAAGGGCAGATTTCCCTGGTGGCGCAGTGGTTAAGAATCCGCCTGCCAATGCAGGGGACACAGGTTCAAGCCCTGGTCTGGGAAGATCCCACATGCTGCAGGGCAACTAAGCCCATGCGCCACAACTACTGAGTCCACGTGCCACAACTACGGAAGCCCACGTGCCTAGAGCCCGTGCTCCGCAACAAGAGAAGCCACCACAATGAGAAGCCCCCGCACCGCATCGAAGAGTAGCCCCTGCTCGCCGAAACCAGAGACAGCCCACGCGCAGCAACAAAGACCCAAAAACAGCCAAAAATAAAAATAAATTAACTAAATAAAGTATACAATTCAATTTTTAAAAAAAGAAAAAAAGAAGGGCAAGAGGTGGATATGTAAAAATGCACAGTCCTTTGAACCCAAGTCTGTCACTTTGACATTTCTTACACACACAATTATTTAAGGCCTTGCGATGGTCAACTGAAAAAAAAAAGATAAACAGTGGCTCGTGTTGAGCCCTTCCATCAAGCACATCAATAAATCATGGCCAGGAGGCAATCTGCTCTAAGACAATGAACTGCTACTGCTCAAATGTGCCCAAATTCTCATACTGTCAAATCTCTTCACCCTCTTTCCAATAATCAGACTGCCACCTGTACATCTTCACCTCTGGGGTGTTATATACAGCACTCAACACTTTAAGTGCCCTACATGATTCTAGGAAAAGTATTTGTCCGACCACTGACCTTCCAATAAAACCAGCAACCTGCACTGAAACTCTCTATTCCTTATACGATGCACTATCCACACCAAATCAGTCTTCAGCCTTTCTTAAACTCACTGAAATTATTCTTCCTCTACCACAATCTCTAGAAATTTTGCTCTTGTCACATGTATGGGTTAAAAGTCAGTAAAGAGGGACTTCCCTGGTGGTCTACCGGTTAAGACTCCAGGCTCCCAATGAGGGGGCCCAGGTTCAGTCCCTGGTCAGGGAACTAGATACTGCAAGCTGCAACTAAGAGCCCGCGTGCTGCAACTAAAAAGATCCCACATGTGGCAACAAAGATACCACGTGCCACAACTAAGACCCAGCATAGCCAAATAAATAAATAAATAAATATTTTTTAAAAGTCAGTAAAGAAAAGGGCTGCAACATCTATGATGGTTTGGGGGTCTCTTGGCACAAATCATCAACACTGAATCAAAAGAACTCTGAAAAGATGGGATTTAGTTCTGTAGCATTTTCCCCTTGCCAAAAATTCCCTCTAAACTTCCACTAACAAGGATGAGAGGATTCATCTTGTCTAGTTGCCAATATGCCCTGGCGTACTGGGTTAAGAAAAATCAGAAGATCAGAGTTCTGAGATCTATTTATGATATTTGCCACAAGCATGAAAGAAGAAAACTGTCACAGACATGCTATGGATTTTGCCATCTTCATATCAGCATCTTCTATGTCCTGGGCTCCAGGTGGGTTGCAGGTATTATTTAAATTCTCTTTTCCTTGTTTCTGACCACCTTTGAGGACTTCTAAGGGCACAGGTGCTCTTTATAGCTTGCTCACCAGTCAGCTGGTCCTAGATGTTAGTAAGATTGAAAATGAGCATTAAAGGAAACCATCCAAGGTTCACTTTGGATAAATACCCCAATGTTTGGCTAATTCTCAAATTATACAAGATTCCTGGCTCTCCAAAAGTGGGAACTGAGAAAACACACAGGAAAAGCAAAAACAAAGAGGTAGGGGAGAGATGGATGGAGCACAGAGAAAAACAGAAAAGATATGGATGGAAAAAATAAATAAGGAAGAGAAAAGGAAAGTGAGAATATAATCTATAAATGAGAACAGGAGAAAGGAGACAAGAAAAGCAAGAGTTAAACTGGTTTTGCTTTATTTGGTTGCAACAGTCGCTTGCTTCGGGCCCAAGCTCAATAGGAAATTTTAAGGAATTCTCTGGACCTGCCACTTCCTGGCTCCTTTTAGGAGCCCAGCAGCAGTAAGGTTAAGTGCCTAGCATCATCACAGAGCTTTCTAAAGTAGTTCTTGTTTGAAGTCTGCATCAAGGCTGGGTTTCAGGTTTTGATTTGCATGCTAGCTGCTACACATAAGGCTGAGATTATGCTGGTGGTAGCAGAGGAACAGACATAGAATCCAACACGCCAGAGCAAGTAGAGTTTATCAGATTAAAGTCATAGAGCAGAAATTCCTCCTGTGTATTACTTCACAGATCTGGGATCAAGTGATTCGACAACATTCATTCTGTTGACAATGAGGGAGGGAGCCTGGCTCTTCCCTAAACCTCCCTCCTGCATGAAGGGTTGGCTCGGAAAGCTTTAACATGGCCTGACTGTTCCTTTATTCAGGTGAGGAAGGCAGACTAGGGAACTCCGCCTAAAACAGATGCTCAAACTGGAGTGTAGAGGAGGTGACTGGCTAGACCCCAAACAAAACAACCTCATTTTAAAATAATTTGAACCTGAAGAAAAAAGCCTTTCATTACATACACTTGGATGAACAGTCTATTGGGTTGTTTTCCTAAGTCCAGAGAAAATGACATACAATGTGATGAGGCTAGCCAACCTGAAAAGAAGGTTGAAGTAGGGGTGTGATACAGTATAATGACGGGATAATTTGTTTAACAGTGAAAAGAGGGCAGAGCAGCAGGTAAAAGCAAGTGTAAAGGATTCACTGGAGCTCTCTTGACCCCTCTGTCCCCGGGGCCTAGAGCAAGGCTTTGCAACCCAGCTGCCCATCAGAATCTCTTGAGAAACTTTCAGAACTATGTATTTCTTGGTGCTTACTTCCAGAGATTCAATCGGTTTGGGATGGGGCCCAAACATGACTATTTTTTTTAAAGCTTCCAGATGATTCTGAGTGTGGATGTAATCTTTTGTAATTTTTTTTAAATGTAATTACCATGGAGTGTAATACACGAACTGGGAATCTGGAATTTTCCAAAGACGTTCTAGGACAGATTTCAAGTTCAAGTGAGATTTTTCAGGATCAAGAATTCAGATAATACGGATTTACAATTAATGTGAAGTTCAAATATGACTGACCTGTTATAAGGTCAAAATCTAATTATAATTATGAATATAATAATCAGGTCAACAGTGAGGGTGAATGCTTTGGGGGTGCTCGATTTTATACCTGCTGCATGGAAATGAGATGAGCAGAAAGAGACAGGGGATCAGAGAGAACACTGGTTCTCAATAGATGGTTCCCTGACCAGCAGCCTGGGCATCACTTGAGAACTTGTTAGTATTTCAGATTCTCAGGCCCTATTCCAGACCTACCAAATTGTTAGGGGTGGAATCCAGCCATCGGTGTGGCAATAAACCCTCTGGGTAATTCTGGTGCAAGCTAAAGTTTGAGAAGTACTGAGGCACAGTAATACCTGGTTTCTGACTTTTCAATAAGGCATCCCAGGAGCTCCTTGTAGACATCCAGGAGGGAAATTATCTACTCTCTGAATCTTAAACACTTCCAGGCAACATCTCACAGCATGGCCAACTAATGAGTACTTACTGTCACCAAGACGGTTTCCTCAAAACTGCTTTTTGACGTCTATCGATTTGCCTTCAGGGAATGGGAGGCAGTTTATAGTTAATGACGCTGTCTTTGTTGGGAGGAGCAGGTGTGTTTGTTGTTTCTCCCCTACAAAGCAAAATTCTTCAACGATCTCTGAGTAACACCAAGGACTGGATTTCCTAAGTAGCTCTCTGCCATTCTCCTCTTAGCTCGTTGTTGATTTATCGAGTTACATCACGGAAAATTTATTAGCCTTCTGTGGGAGCAACATGAGAGGCAATGTGAGTAGGTGAAAAGGTCCTTCACATTAAAGTCTCCCTGCTATTCAACACCAGGTGACCCAGCAGAGAGAAAGACAGGGTAGTCCACAATACCCAGCCTTTGGCTAGTGAGTGGGTCAGCCGTGTTCTCTGAGGCTATCGGATGCTCGGGACATGCTGCTGAGGTCGTCAGGATCTTCCTTGTGATGGGGGGATATACAGCAGTGACTGAAACTCTTCTAGAACTACCAACAGGTACACACATAGCTCCAGGGAACCCAATGCCATATTCAATACCACCATTCAACTGACGCTTTAACCTACACTTACCAGTACATGAACAGAGGAAAAAAACACTGTTGCTATTTTAAATGAAAAAAAAAAACAAAAGAAAGGTCTAAAACATTACATAAGTTAAATCCAGATCCAGATCTTACAACCTCAACACATGACTTCCTCTGAAAAAAGAAAGGCACGTATTTCAGGCACCTGGAGGTCCTTCTCAGAATTTTAGCACAATGGCTACCTTAGGGATTACCACTGGCTCAAACAATCTTTTGAAAATGTTGCACAGAACACTAATGCTGCTTACGGCTGCTGAGCCCATTTAGCAAACGAGTTAAAACCCTGAAAATTAAGTCATTTACAAAGCATCGCTTAAATCTATCATTATTTAAACCATGTCGAGGGCCAAAGCCAAGTACTTTTCAATTATGGAGTAAAGTGATATAAGGATTTTTACTTTCAGACTCCACACCTAACTCTCTCAACAACCTAAGAGAAAAGATTTAGGGTACAACTGGAAGCCTCCTGAGATTTGTTTTTCAGTATCAATACGGGTGATTTTTTCCCTGCCACTTAGTACAAGTTCTCTCTGAAGCTAAGCCACCTGGGATCCCCGACTGATGCCCAAGACAAAGGCACAAAACTGTCAAGTAACTCAAAAAAAAACACCAATCCTGAGAGGTTAGTTGGGTCCTGGCTTAGGGAAGATATGCTATGGTTTCGTAGAAGGCTTACAGTGACACTCAAAAGACAAAAGCAACTTGGTCTTCAGACACTCTGATCTACTGAGAAGATCAAATTATGCAGCCCAGAAAGAGCAGGTGATCCCAGACCAGGCCTGGCAGCAGTAATAAGCCAGTCAAGAAGCTGTTCAAACTGCTCTGTTGTTGTCGTTTGGATTCTGGAGTCCTCTGGATGCAGCAATCCTGGAGTTCTCCGGATGCAGCAATCCTGGAGTTCGGCACCTTACTTCCAGTCATGATGCCCCAAGCCTCTATCAGGGCAGAAAACTCACAGAACAATTGTCCCCTAATTGTAACTGAAATTAAGTCAAGGAGATTGTTTTCATGCCTTTCTAAGAAGGAAAAAAAACCTTCAAAGTAGCGCATCGCAAAAGGATGAAAAAAATAAATTTCAACCTTTTTTCCCCTTTTTATGGTTGGGGAAAGTGAGATGAGAATCATAATATATAAATAAACTATTTACTTGACCCTAAAATTTTCCTCTTGAATAATGACTTCAGTATTGTGATCTCTATGAAAGTCTTTTCCTGTCCTTTCACTATGATAAAGGTTTTCTGACTCTCAAAACCTCTGAAGGGATTACATTCAGTTCAGAGATGGGAAAAGGAGATGAAAATCATTGGCATTCCTAAAATCAATACTTCTACGTCAGCTTCAAAACTCTCCCCTGGACCAGCAATGAAAAATGACTTTCCCCTAACGTAATGCTCTGTTACCCACAGTTCTGAGTTCCTAGTGCTTTCGTTATTTGTGCCCTATACCCAAACCAAAGAAAAATATCCAACTGCCTGGCTGACTTTTAGTAGCAGCTCAATAAATGTGTACCGAATGGATGAATGCACTCAAATAAATATGCTCCACTATTTGGGACCCTCATTTTTAACAAATCAGAAACGTTTCCTCAGTAATAATGGAATCAAAGGTGGTTAGCTACTTCCAGTTAGGATGTGATACAGATTCCCAATTTGTTAAAATAAATAAAACCAACTAGCAAAAACTAGAAGAAAGATATACTTGGAATTTAGGATGAAGTGTCACTAAGCATGTAAGTTAGACTGGAGCTTCTTAGGAAAATAAGACAAGGGGAAAAGAAAATATATCAAGTTATGTTATTTGTCACTTTCCAACAGTAAGAAACACAAATCTATCAGGAATGTTTGCCTCATACTAAGTTCTAGGAGTTATGTGCCATGTCAATTGTTATAGAAACTCTGCTGGCAAAGCCCCAGAACAGCCTTTAAATGGCTGCTTTTCATTCTGATGGCCTGTTCCCTTGCTGTGGAGAAAGGTGTCAGCAAAAATGATGTAGGTGCAAAGTACAGGAACACTAGACAGTATGGAATGTTATAATACTGACAATGTTTATGTTAATCGTGTGTGTAGTACACATGCAAAAGCATTTTCACCATTTTCTAATTCTATCTCAAACCATCCTATGTGGACGGGTAAGAGACTTTATCAGTTAGAATACACTGGGCTGTAGGAAACAGAAAACTCAACCAAAACAACTCAAATAAGAATTTTTTCCTTCCACATAACAAGAAGCCCTGAGGTAGAATGAATCCAGGCTGGTTAATTCAGCAGCTCAACGATCTCATCAAACATACCACCTTTCCATCTTTCTTTTAGCTCTGCTGTTAGTTTGTGCTCCAAGGTCAGTTCATGGACCAAAGATGGCTGCTGCCACATCAAGGTGCCACACACAGACAACAACCAGAAATAGAAAATATACATTTCTCCTCTTCTCAAACAGAAGGAAACTTTCCAAAAGCACCCATACAAGATTTCCCGCAATGTCAAATTAGCGAGACCTGGACATTTAACTGGCATGAGGAGTGCAATTATTGGCTTAGACTAGTCAAGATGTACCCCCTGAATTCAAGTCCACATGGACAGTAAACACCTAAGTGAAATCGGGGTTCTGCCATCAAGGATGCGGGGTGAACTGACAGATTTGGGCTGATATCCCTTAGAGAGAGATGTCAACCCTTTTCCCTAGACCACTGATCAAATTCCATGGAATGCTTATTTACAATCTGTGCTGTGTGAAATGACTTGAGGCATGGAAGTTTCTACAAAAGAATTACTACAGAATGCCTTTGTCCACAAAAGTGACAAAACAAAATAGAAAAACAGAAGAGGAAAGAAACCAGGCCATGGGCTTCCTCAGTAGGAACAAGAATATGCAAGCAAGGGCACCATGCCACAGACACGTGGAGTGAGCAACCTGAGACACTCGACCAAGAATTTCAGTGACTCAACTCAAGTACGATAAATAAATGACCGAACAACCCTTCTCTCCTCCCATGAGACTTTAAAAGCCCCCTCTGGTGCCAACCAAAAGGATAAGCTTTGTTTACCCTCACCAAGGTGACAAGTCAAATGCTCACTCCCCTTAAAATGGAATGAGTGCTTTTCTTCCCGTCTTTTTAAGTCCTCATGTTCTAAGTAAGAAGAGCTTCATGTGGTGTCCTCACATCCCCTTTACGTTTCAAATTTCTACTGAAGCATCTACTGCAGCCATCTTCAGAATCCGGGGCAAAGGGGTGGGGCAGGGGAAGCTCCTTTTTGTTTCCTTTCTAATGGTTATGATCCATCTCTGTAGAATAAGTTTGTCCTGATAGAGACAAATGTGCTGCACTAACGCACAAGGGAGGTGGCTCTTGAGTACAAAAACCACTTTTCTGCATTTGAGATCTTCAACTCTGACTGCATACCTTATATTCAAGCATAATTAACCATCCCTCTGGGATGCAGGAACCAGAAAACAAAAAGAGGCTTTGCTTGTAAGAGGGTGGAAAAAAGGAAGAGAGAAAACAGGAGGATGGAATGACAGAGTACATAATCCAGGGAGCACCAACTGTGGCTCCTTCCAAAATTCCCAGCAGCCACAACCACCTCTCCATGAGATATTGCTGGGGACCAAAGAGAGCATTTCCCACCCTGGGCCTATGAGGTAACTGGGGGAAACACTCTCTCCTAAAAGTCAGGAAATCAATAAAGCTCAGTAGTCAGCTAGCCTGACAAAGACAGAGCTGAAGCAAAGTGGGTGTTGACTCTTTTTCCCTTAATGTATGTACAGTTTTACTTTTATCCTAGCCTTCCTTAAGAGGGAAGTAAAGGTAAATAGCACGTGACACACAGTAGCCACTCAATAATTTGTCAGATGAATGAAAACAACCCCCAAACCACCCAGAAAAATTTCCCCTTCTAAAACTGAATATATTAAACTTTCAACATTATCATTTTAAGCAAACAGCATAGGCTGGGAAAAATACTTTGCCCACAAATAAAATACTATATGTGAATATTCACACTCACAGTAGATTAAAAATGAAAGTAGGCTCCTTGGTGAGAAAAAAAATCACAACTGTTAATAAAAGATGACACTCTCTTCACTACATCAAATGTCAAATGTACATTACCAGTTATCAACTGCCTTCTGCAGACGCAAATGGCAAGACACTTAATATTAACACACATACACACACATACCACACACACACACACAGCAAGCAAGCACACACAAACAAAGGATTCAAACTAGGACAAACAGAACCTTGAAGTTCCATTCGTCACACTTCCAAGCAAAAGCCCTCCCCAAAACTCAGTGTACTGAAGGGATTTATAGTCAAAAGCCATAGATTCAAGGCCCAGCTCCATCACCTAAGGCAGGTCACTTAAACTCATTGAGTCTTAAATTTTTTAATTCATAAATTGGAGACAATAAATACTTGCCCTGCTAATCCAGCCTTGTGGGAGATTAAAACAACCTTCTAGATAAGAAATTAACACTAAAAAGCACTATCGGACTGCAAGGGGGCTACTCCTACTTAATATATGCTTGGTACTGCTCAATCTACAAACCAAACAAGTAACAGTTTATCAAACTCTCAGGCCATGGTCCCCTGTGTTCACAAAATTCTCCCTTTCTGAATAACTATAGCTGCAGGCCCTGATGCAATTTGGGCTATCTAAAAAGGAAAAGAAAGAAAGAGAGAAAGAAAGAGAGCAAGAGAGCAAGGAAGGAAGGAAGGAAGGAAGGAAGGAAGGAAGGAAGGAAGGAAGGAAGGAAGAAAGAAAGAAAGAAAGGAAAGAAAAAGGAAGGAAGGAAGGAAGGAAGGAAGGAAGGAAGAATAAAAAGAGGCTCCTGATTCCCCTGAACAAAATAGTTATTTTGTATTTAACAGTAAAATAGGGGGCTTCCCTGGTGGCGCAGTGGTTAAGAATCCACCTGCCAATGCAGGGGACGTGGGTTCCATCCCTGATCCAGGAAGATCTCATATGCCGTGGAGCAAATAAGCCCATGTGCCACAACTACTGAAGCCCATGTGCCTAGAGCCCGTGCTCCGCAACAAGAGAAGCCACCGCAATGAGAAGCCTGTGCACTGCAATGAAGAGTAACCCCCACTCGCTGCAACTAGAGAAAGCCCGCGCACAGCAACGAAGACCCAACGCAGCCAAAAATAAATTAAAAAAAAAAAAAGTAAAATAGGGCAACAGAGAACTTGTTTCCATTTGGTGTGCAGAACCCGCACAAGGAAGGACTAGTGCTTAAAGAGGTAATAAATGGCACTGCATGTACTACCCTCCCCCTTTACCTGACAATTTATGTTGTACACAGCAAGCCTTTGCTGATCTTAATCAAAGATCAGTTTTACGCCTAAAGCATTTCGAAGCTGGGAGTCTTCCCCCTCCTAGAACAATAAAAGTATATGCTTGTGGACTTACTCCTGCATGGACCACAGAAGGGGAAATGACCAGCTGGTAAATCTGGACTCAATCCCATCATTTTAGTCATCCAAAGCAAGCAGGGAGGGAGGGCAGTAGTGAGCATCTAGTATACACCTGGCGCTACGCTGCCTGCAGAGGATTCAGATACCAAAGACACAACTGCTACCCTCTGAACTGCAATCCAGGCACGACTGCACCACTCCACTGTCAAAATGGGCACTGCAATGGAAGACGACAGAATTCCTGCTGAGAAAAACTAGAAGTGCTCTCATTCCACTGGTGCTTCCACTCAGATGAGTGTTCAATCTGGTTACACAATGGAAACACCTAGAGGATTTTTTTACACCACCAATGTTCAGGCCCCACGCTACAGCAACTTTATGTCTGGAATAGTGGCCCAGTCACTGGAATTTTTTAAAAGCTCCTCAAGTGATTCTTATGTGACCCTAGAGTTAGTTGGGAACTGCTGTTTTAGGTCCTTCTGTCTCAGGAAAGTCTTCCTTATATTGACAGATGGCAGTAATCCATTTAGCAGAAGAGGTCTAAAACTGTTAATGGACACGTGGCCTCATTCCTATGGATCACAAAAATTAATATTAAAAAGATAACTGCCTAAAACCTAAAGAAAGCTCTATTTACTGGGTGAAGAGAGAAATTTCTCCCTAGAGTAGCCCAGGAAATTATGTGTCAGTAAACATATCTCCTGAATTTAAGTTACTATCCACACAAAATCATCAGTGAAAAGGAGGCACCCAAAATGTAGCAAAAGTATTTTCTGCTTATGGCTCAACCTCACCAACCTTTTTTTAAATTAGCCATTAAAAGTCTTATTTCATGGGGCTTCCCTGGTGGTGCAGTGGTTGAGAATCTGCCTGCCAATGCAGGGGACACGGGTTCAAGCCCTGGTCTGGGAGGATCCCACATGCTGCGGAGCAACTGGGCCCGTGAGCCACAATGCTGAGCTTGCGTGTCTGGAGCCTGTGCTCTGCAACAGGAGAGGCCACGACAGTGAGAGGCCCGCGTACTGCGATGAAGAGTGGCCCCCGCTTGCTGCAACCAGAGAAAGCCCTCGCACAGAAACGAAGACCCAACACAGCCAAAAATAAATAAATAAATATTTTTAAAAGTCTTATTTCACAATCTCCAAAATAGATGCAGCTTTCACTTGCCCTCCAAAGGAAATAAAAAATACACAGATACATGGGGCTTCCCTTATGCCAGAGTGGTTAAGAATCTGCCTGCAAATGCAGGGGACATGCATTCGATCCCTGGTCCAGGAAGATCCCACATGCCACGGAGCAACTAAACCCATGCGTCACAACTACTGAGCCTGTGCTCTAGAGCCCGTGAGCCACAACTACTGAGCCCGCATGCTGCAACTATTGAGCCTGCATGCTGCAACTACTGAAGCCCGTGTGCCTAGAGCCCATGCTCCGCAACAAGAGAAGCCACCGCAATGAGAAGCCCACGCACCACAACAAAGAGTAGCCCCGCTCACCACAACTGGAGAAAGCTTGCGTGTAGCAATGAAGACCCAATGCAGCCAAAATAAACAATTAATTAACTAATTAAAACACACACATACACACAGATACATAAGTAGTTGCAAAAGCTCTATTTCACCAGTAACTACCCTACACTTACAAAGACAAACCAGAGCGAGAACTATGGCCACTGGATGTGCCAAATGTTCACATCCTTATCTGACTACTCCCCTGCCATGGCCTCACCAAAGCCAAGGGGAAGGTGAAGATGTTCACAGAAAAGAAACAGAGACACTCAAGTGGCTTGTCCGGCAAGGAGGGTTCTCAGAACTGAGGCATTATGGAGCTGATGGAAAGTGGAGACAATGCAGCCCAACCAAGATAAGGAGAAAATAAGCCAGTGCTGGTTTCTGTTGCTATACAATTTATACTTCTGCCACAAAAAGGTACCAATTCCCACAAAGGATAATAATGATAATTAATGATATAACTGTCATAAGTATTAGTGACTGATATATTGAGTATTTATATTTAGGGACTAAGCTAAGCACTAAATCCTCACAGTATCTCTACAAGGTATTATCCCTAGTTTATAGATGAAAAGATTAAGGCAAAGAGAAGTAAGGTCTGGGTCAAAATCACACAGCTAGGATTTAAAGTCAGCCTGTCTCTTCAGAATACTACATAATTATCAATTCCTCTGAAAGTTCCTAACAAAATCACCTCAATACCCACCATACCCATTTCTCTTTGTCACTTCATGCAAAACACTTACGGTTCTCCCTGTATAACTGAGAACTTCCTGCCTGTTTTCCACCTAGCAATCATAAACTCTAATATTTAACAAGTACTTCCTTTTATGTGCACATAAAAGTCAATGTCATGACATGGTGTGGCATGAGCCGAGCGTGAGCTGAAGCGATCCCCAACGTAAGCGAAACCTGTTGATTACTTGGCCTGGCACCGCAATATTAGTCTGATGTGTTAGTTTCCCCTAACAAAAACAGCAGTCAACAGTTAAGTACACAAGCCAGTAAACTGAGAAGACTTGTATTAACAGCAGGGGTAATCTACCAATTTGCTGATAGATGATGCTGATGGACTTTAGCTGCTGTGGGACATGTGTTTAGGCATCTTTTCATCGCTGCTGCTGACATACACTTCAACAAGCAGGCTCCTTTCAAGGGCTCCTTATCTAAACAAATTCCCCGTGCCCCTACAAGAACCTACAGAGTAGAGTTCAAACTTAATGAGGCATGCGGCCTTATCCTACTGCTAAGCCAACTACTGTCCAGCACAATCGAATTTCCAGGAGTAACGTGACACCCAGCAAGGTATCCCTGCTGCTTCTACTCAGGACAGGGCAGATGTAGCAGCACATCCCACCTGAGAAGGTGTGAGAAAAGGCAGAGGAGGAGAATAAGTTGCTGAAAAGGAGATTCAGGTGTGGAGATAAAATGATGACTTACTTTTATGATTTCATCTATCTCCTAACATTGCTAAGTACCAATATGCATGCTAAGAAGTGGAGATAAAAAGCAAATAGCTTGGGGCTTCCCTGGTGGCGCGGTGGTTGGGGGTCCGCCTGCCGATGCAGGGGACGCGGGTTCGTGCCCCGGTCCGGGAGGATCCCGCTATGCCGCGGAGCGGCTGGGCCCGTGGGCCATGGCCGCTGGGCCTGCGCTCCACAACGGGAGAGGCCCGCGTACAGCAAAAAAAAAAAAAGCAAATAGCTTGGATTAAAAAACTCAAGGTCCCTAGTTCAGCTGTAAACTTTTCTCTCCCCTTCTCCCTAGTATTTCATTTTGGACTTATTTTTATCCTTTGCAGAAAGTGAGCTGAAGTAGGACCGTGAAAAGCTCCAGGTTCTGAAATTGCAACCTGCACAGCAAAGCACAACAGGAGTAGAAGCCATATGTATGTTCTGCTGGGACCAGGATTCAAAGAATTCTCTAGGCCAACACTGGGTCAAAGAACCCATTCTCAACTCTGATTTCTGGACCACTGGTCAACAAAGAAAACAGCACAGCCCTTGTGTCTACCTTTGGGTGGGGCAAGACGCTACCTGTCCCGTGCTGAAACTTTCAGATATACTTTCGCCAAAGGAACTTTAATGTCCTATGCTGTTGTTTCCCTTTCTCTTAACACCTCCTCCCAGCAGTCAAGACTTCTGCCAAGATCAATAATTGCCCAATTCTATACAAAATGCATCTTTCTATTTGCCAAAGTTTAGCATCTAGAGCAGAAACGGTATAGGCTTTTCAGGCAAGCAGATTTGAGTCAGGTCTTAAATTTGCCACTTCCTAGCTACACAGCCTTTGGACCTTCTGCAAAAAAACTGATCTCCGTTATCATTAAAAGGGTGATGGTTAAGATCCACCAATGACAGCTGAACTACCCATGGAAGACACTGATGGCTGGTCCTTTGCTTCTTCTCTTCCCTTTTCAACTACCATGACCTCCTACTGCTGCTCACACCACCAGTTTTCTAGAGCTGCACTAGTTCAAACGCTGGTCATCTCTCACTTTTGCGATTACAATAGCCTCCTAACCCATCTACTTCCCTCTAGTCATTGATTCCCCTCTAATTAGATCCACGAAATTATCTCTCATCTTGTTACTTGCCATAACTTTCAGTGCCTCCTTTCTGCCTTTTAAAAAAAAAGGAAAAACTTACTAGACTTAAATTTATATTTCCTCACACCCCATCACTCCTCTGGATCCACCCCCATCCCCATGTTAGATTCCAGATCCCTCTCTCCACTACACACAGAACATCTTACAAATACTGGGAGCTTTACCTATGCAGGTACCTCATCCCTTTTACACAGAGTCACCCGTATTTCTCACGAGAGCCATCGGCCTCCCACTTTTAAAGCAGTGGCCTTAGGTAAATAAGAGCTTCTTCTTGAGATCTTCATTTTATTAAGCCTCACCAGGTGCAAGATCCCTGGCCCCAATTAACTGCACCCCTGCCAGAGGTGATAACAGAGATGAACTCACACTAGAATTCAACTTGTGAGGAACATATTTTTCTTCTTCACGAAACTGCCTAAATTCTGTACTTGACTTTACATTTATTTTTCTTGGCTCGAGTTTGAGAGTCCGGGTTCTCCCTACACTTAACTGAGCTCTTTGAAGGAACAGAACCCTCACCATCACACATGTACTCATTTATGCTCCTCTCCTTCCCTCTCTATTTATTCCTCAAAACCTGGCTCAACACTCCCTCGCCCAGGAAATACTGCCTTGATGATCCACTGCCCACTCCCTCCTCTGACCCCTTTCACACCTAATAGACAGTTCAGGTTAGCATCCCGCTGGAAAGTACCTTATTCTCTCCTTTGCTGAACCCTACAAGCAAGCAACCCTTAATTCCCTTGTGTCTTGCTTACTAATTTATTCCCCTGGAAGTGCTCAACCTAACACAGACATTTAGCATAAATGTGAATCATCTGCAAGGGCTTGTGAAACAGACTGCTGGCTCCACCCTCCAGGGTCTCTTAATTCTTTTGGTGATCACAGGATGATAACTGTGAATCTGCAATTTCTACGAGTTCCCTGAGGATGATGATGCTGTTGGTCTACACTTGTAGAAACACTGCCCTAAACTTCTCTTTCCCTAACTGGATAGAATGCACCTTTGAAGCCTGGAACTCATACTTGTGTTTCACAAAGCCTGGAACAGAGCAGGTGATCGATAAATATCTCTAGTGATTGACTGATTGCCTTTGTAAGTCTTTCTCTCCTGCCATGAGGTAAGGTTTCTCCTTCCTTCCTACAGCACAATCCATTGAGGAGTGCCACTGTAGAAGCAGCTCTGTATCAATCCTGTGCTTATATTACTTCCAAGCAGTACTGTCTGACTGGAGCAGGACAGAGGAAAGCACACCTCATAAACTCCATGAAATGCAGCAGCAATTAGCCTCGTGGGACAAGAAACCAAGTCTTAGATAGAACAGTCTCCTTTGAAAAATACGGGTCCTATACACCTCAAGACTGTCTCATACTTTAGTTACAATAAAGCTAGTTCAGTTATAATAAAACTCTCTGAAGATGCCGATTTCTTGGAAACTTCCCCCATATGGCTGCTACCCACTGTGTGCACCATGAACCAGGCAACTAATAGCTTACGTAGGCAACTCAGCATATCTGTCAGTTCACAGGGATCCAGTTGTTTCTTTAGGAACAATTAAGCAACAGCCTAAGGGGGAAGATACAAGTTGACAGAGTGCCTAGAATTTCCTGAAGAAACATTTAAAGAACGGCTGAAGACGGAAGGCAGTTCACTGGGCCTCTGCAGCACTTAATCATACCTTCTTATTAAAGTCAGTGAAACTGAACTTGGAGAGCATTTCTCTGGCTCATTTCCCCAGGTCTGTTTTGGAAATGGGAAGAAAGGATGAGAAGGTGGCAACAATGCCAAGAAAATTTCCTTGATTTGGATCAAAATTTTCATTTCTACTTAAAAAGGAAAACCCATCATCACTGCTTGGGTTTATTCGATGTGGTGCCCCACTCCCTTCCATTCAAAAGTCATTTCCATTAAAAGCCACTTAATTCAGTATAAAAGGTGCCCTTGCTGGGTCCCACTGTACCGTTTCCTTAGAACCAAGCTCTCTGCTTCTGTCCTTGGGAAGATCTGCTCCTGCTGGCAGACCGGTTGTTCCCAAGGAAAACTAAGGAGAGGGACACGTTTCCCCTACTCAGCAAAAACTCAGATCTACTTACTAAATACAATCAAATTTTACAAGGCACTGAAGTGATAACCCCCAAGCAGAGAGCCCATGAGGTGATAAATATCTTATAATCACAAAGGTCACAGACCCAGGTGTTTATGAGCACAGAAGATGTTTATGGCTATCCACTTGGCTAGAAATCTTTCAACCTTACTCTCTCCTTTATTGCCAGCTACATTATTATTATTCTCCAATTATTTTTGGAAAATCCAAAGCAAAGAGGACTATAAAAGAGCTTTATGAGACTGTTGAGCCAAATCAGTATGCCAGAAACAAATCAATGCTTCGAAGAGTTCTGAATACAATTATAGGCAAACAATAGTCCAATGTGTCTGGTAATCTCCCTCCAAACCATTATTGCATAGATTAAAAGATTACAGATATTCCTCTCTGCTTCTCAATATTAATAGTGATATAAAGCACATTTAATAAACCCAAACTGCCACAGCCCTAAGTTGGATTATGGGTCTGGTTCTTCATAAACTGACATGTACATGCAGACTCAGTTTAATAATATACAATCTTGGGTCAATCAAAATCTACCCTCACCAGCTCTCTATTTATTATCGCTTTTGCCACAAGCTGCACCCAATCAGATAATGTCCTAAAACTCTCTTGGCTGGCAGCTGCACAAAAATCTGCACAGCATCAGCATAACAAGTGACAGGTCTCCCCATCAATTACAACTCTGAGGGAAAGACGGCTTCAGCGGGGACATAACCCCACAGTCACACACCACCTTCGTTTCTGACGGACCATCAGATCAGAAAGGAAGCTGTCATCAGTGGAGAAAAGGAACCCAGCTCCTCATTAGCCAGGGTTTTCTTTTCTTTTCTTTTCTTTTTTCAACATACATCAAGGAATAATCATGGGTCAACTCAACTTTGACAGTTCCTTATGTAAATGGCATTTAAATGCAGGCAAACAGCTCACAAACAAAGAGGCTGCATCTAGGTTGGTGCTCACAGACCCACTCAGACCTAGTGTCCGTGCTGTGGGTCTCTCTGGGTTTTATCTCCTGCCAAATGACCAGAAACATCACCATGAACACAAAGTTGCTATTACGGGTTTTCACTGAGGGTGGAGATAGGCTGTGTGTATCCTTTTGGGATCCAGAGGCAAGTTCTCCTGCAGCAATGGCATGGAACTGCCTCTGAGACCACCCACATCCCAAGGCAGGACTATCCCCCTCCAGCCAAGCCAGCCTGTGTTTTTAGTCTCATAACTCCACCTCCAATCAGGCTCTCCACCCTTTCGCAGCTCTTATTCTAAGTTCTTTCAGCTCCAACTCAAGGCCCACTTTCCCCAAAAAGTCCACCTCACTCACATCTGACTTCCTGGGGCACTCACACAGAACACTGCACACCAGAGTACTAGAGTCTATTTTGTCCTTGACAGACCTCCAATTGTTAAGTACACGTCTTATGTCTCCAAATGATCCCTTAGCCAGACATATCCTCTCTCACACAAAGTAGTCATAAAACCTGGTACACTAAATACTGCCTTCAACAAGAAATGAGTAAGATAGGGATGTTACCAAGGGTCAGGGGTGGGTGGAAGCTATAAGGATGAGCTGCTAGAGAGCTTGGCAATTAAAACCATAAACATTCCTTCCTCTAAGCTTCCCCAGCACCCTGCTCATATTTTAGTTATCAACTTACCATACAGTCGTTGGTTTTGTATTTTTATATTTGCTTCATACATCAGAACTAGTGACTCTCAATAGCACAGCTGCATGCTAGTTTGTCTCCCTAGTGACTGATCAGAGTGAGTGAGCCTCTGATGATGATGATGATGATGAAGATGATGGTGGTGGTGGTGGTGGTGATGATGAAAAAAGAAGAGGAATGGCAAATATTTATTGAGTATTTACTATTTAGAAACACTTCACAACAACCTATTTTAAGCACTTCACTTACTAGATAGGTTCTATTTCTATTACTCATCATTTTACTGATGAAGGAACTGAAGGTCCAGGGGAAGTTACCCAAGGAAGTTACCAGACAGTCACAAAGCTGTCTGGCTTCAAAGTCCATGCCAACCAAATACCTCTTGAATGAATGAGTGAATGACAGACTTTGAGCAGGAAGGTAACTACAGTATAAAGAAGCAGTGGATTTGGAGTCAGATGTCCCAACCTAGAATCTTGGCTCTATCACTTACGGGACAGGAGACCAGAGCTGATTCATAACCTCTCCGGCCCTTGTTTTCTTTATCTACCAAAAGGATGGGGAAAACAGCATGGAGAAGCCACTTATACGAAGCTAGCCTTCATTTCAGGCACTCAACCTATGTCACTCCACATAAGTTTCAGTTCCATCCCATCCCAAATTCCAATCTTAGCCAGAATAAATGAGTTTAACACATAAAGGAAAGTACTAATCCCAAACTGACTTAATCTGCTAATATACTTCTAACACGTCTGGGGAGGGCAGAATGTGACAGGATATGTTAATTGCCAGGAGTTGATGAAATGACTGAATTCCACTGAAATGAATGGAAATTAAATAAATTAATATATGGTAAAGTACCCAGCACCATGCATGAAACATGGATGACCAAAAAAATGTTTCCTTCCTCCCTTTTAGAGATACACCAGGAAAATAAAGCTCTCAGATGTCAGAAGTCTTTGGTTCTACATTACCTGTCTCCCAAGAAGAAAGTTTGTGCCCACAGTTAACAGCTTTACTCAGAAACTAATGCCTCTCTATACCCAAACCTAGGCAACATTTCTCTCCCCTGTAGTACTTGGATTTCAGAGGCAAAAGGCTTAGCCTGTCTTCCCACTAGAAAACTGCAGCAAGCAGACAGCATGACCTCTCTCGGCTGGACTCAGACTGACAGTCACCCAAGTCCAAACACAAATTACTGCCTCCAAAAGGAAGTCACTTACTGACAGGGGCCTCTTAGAGTAAATAGGGTGAAAAATAGGGATGGCTCTGTCCTCTCTCGCCATCTATATGTAGAACATATGCACAGCTGAAATGTATACTTCATTATCCCAAGTCTCATTTAAGCATTAAAAGAAAAAAAAAAGAGATCAGAAAGCAGTCTGTAGAAGAGGCAAAACAGCAGAGCATTTCCTCCAACACACTAAAGTCTACTTGTCCTGACCTTGTTTCTTTAAGAAGATCTATCACCCCAAAGATGACTTTTAGATTGGTGTTTCAAATACCTGACCCTTTCAAAACCTGACAACTCTGTCCCCTATTAAACTCCCTCTTAAGGATGTAAATATTATCAAGTCCACAGGAAAAAAACTCCCCAATTTCAATAAAAAGAGGTAAGTCAGACTGTGTGCAAGATGCTGGGTGAGGGAAATAGACCCATTCCCCTTCAGAAAACATCCATTTTCTAGCTGCAGAGGAAGGCAATCAGCTACACAGACGGGATATGGAAGTCTTTGACGCCTTATCACATTTTGGCATACTATTTGAAGATTCTACAACATGGCAGCTTAAAACCATGTCAGAAGACTAGTTGTAAATGTCTTACAGCAAAACCAGGGTGATTTGCAACTGAGGTATCACTATTTAAAAAAATAAATTTTAACTGAAAAATAATTGGCTTCTCTCTCCATCTCTAAAAAAGGGGCTAGCTCCATAAAAGAATACCTATTATTCTTGAAGAAAGGAACTGCTGCCTTTCATTAAGATGCCATGAATGCTTTTCCTGTTGGCCACAACACTGTCAAGGGCAGCACATTCTCGGCAAACCCAACAGCATAAAGAGGGCAGCCCCTCCTCTGCAAGGACTGGCCCCAGACATCTCCAGAGTGCATGCTCCACTCCCCCCACGCTGCTGGGCACACACTGAGCACACACAAAGTTCCTGCAGATTTTTCCAAGTGCCAATTGAGCCCCCAAGTGCACATTCACTGTGCAGTCTTGAAAGCAGGGCTGTAGGTGACAAAGGGAACACGGCTCCTATTCTTTGGAGTCCTATTCACTAGACTGGGCTAGAGAGGCTCCAGACTGTGCAGGGCTCTCTGCTTCAGAGGCCCTCACCCGGGTGGCCTGGCCAGGAGCTGGCCACTGGTCCAGCAGGAGGGATCCACACAATGGATCCACGTCACGCAGACACCCTGCCAGCCACACACTTTTCTCTCTTGCCTAGCTCAACCCTGTCCACAAAGCAAAGCTCCTTCCTATCTTTTGCTGACAATCTGTCTTCTTTCTCACTCTCACTTTCTCACTCCAAACTGCCTGAGCAGAAACCGAGGGGAAGCAGCGGGTGGGGGCAGAAGCATCACCATTTCCTATAAGGAACATAGAAAAACAAATGACGTGGTTCAGCTTTTCACAACATTTGTATAGTATTTACAAGGTAGACCAGTGGGGCTTAAAATTTATGGTGCCAAGAAAATGTTAAAGCAACAAAAAGTATGACTCCCTAAAACTGCAGAATCTTTAAACCAGAAATTTACAATGGGTTTTTCTTGGCAAGGAGAGCCTCAATGGAATAATGGTGAAATTGTACTTACTCTGAGGATGTAAATGGAAATACCACACTTGCTGGCACAGCCCAAAGTCTCAATTGCCTTGGACTCAATTGCCATTTTCATAAATGCAGTCCCTGTTGAATCACAAGCAGGACTGTGAACCTCCCCCAGGCTCAGCTGCTGACTTCTCCCTTTTTCTGTTGACCAAAATCCCCTGATATGCCCACAGAGCTGCGCCAGCTAACACCCAGAGTCTGAGACGTGTCTAACTCTGAAGATAAAGCAGGAACACTTGAAGATTACAAACCACATTCAAACTATTTTTAGACACTCCCCTTATCCCATATAACATGAGTCTACAACTAGGAAGTAGAATGTGTGAGAAATAATAATTAGGAAGCATCCAATATGTGCACCAGATACAATGCCAGGGACTTTACAAACATTATCTGACTTAACTCTTCATAATGATCATATGCAGTAGGCACAATCTCATTTATCTAGTAGAGAAACATAGGCTTAGAGAAGTTAAAGAACTTTCCCAAGGTGGAACATCTGTCAAATGGAGGAGGATAACAAATCCAGCAGCGTGGATCTGACATCTGACTCCAGAGCCACTGTCCCCTAGACCATACGCTCTCCCTCCAAGTTGGCTAGAATAGCTGGGCAATGCTTATTCACAGTTCAAAGACTTCCTACATGCTTGCCAAATGCCAGGCAATGTTCTAGCACCGGGGACACAGGTGGACTGGACCTCCCCAACAAGGTGACACGCAAGCAGACCTGAATGAAGTAAGGGTACAAACCACATGTACATCCGAGTACAGAATGTTCCAGGCTAAGAGAACAATAGTGCAAAGGCTCTGAGGCTGGTAAGGCTTGGCTTGGTTTAAGAACAGCACGAAAGCTCAAGGGTCGGAGAGGATTAATGAAAGTGACGTGGGAGATAGCAGGCTCCAGACCATGCAGTATCTTGGAGGCCACAGTAAGTATAATCTTTGAATTACATTCTCAGTAAAATGGGAGACTCGTTGGAGGATTCTGAACTGAGGAGTGATATGATCTAAAGTATATTTTAAAGGACCACTGTGGCTGCTGGGTGAAGAATACTCTGCGGGAGGCAGAGGTGAGAGCTGGGAGGCTACTGCAATATTGCAATGGGTGAAAGATGGTGGCAGCTCAGCCCAGGGTGCTGGAAATGGAGGTGATGAGAAGTGGCTGATGAGAAGTTCTGTTCAGTCTGGTTTTAGCCCTCAGTGGCTGACAAAATCCTTCTTACTCTATTCTCAAAAGAACCTGGATCCGGAACCCTAGGGTTAAAAAGAGCCTGGCAGACAGTCAAATAAATAGTCATCAGTAAACAAAATCCAGTGTAAAGCTGTAGCCCACAACAAAGGGTTCACGGAGGGGGTGCTTGAGCCAATGGAGACCCAGCACTTAGAAGAATATGTCATGTTCAGGTAAAGTATGACAGGTAAGTTTTACAGCACTACCTTCTGGGTGACACCTTCTGCCCTCCAGGTACTGCCTGGCATCTTTGGCAATCCTAGTGCCCAATTTATCAGGCAGTGCAATCAATATAGCATTAGGTCTGGCAGAAGCTGGGAGGTATCTGAACATCTGTGCTGAATGGAAAAAAACCCCCTACTCCCACCTTGCCAATTGCAAGAAGTGTTTTTAAACATAATATCACTTGTTCTTTGCTGGTGTCTTTTTATTTTTCCTCCCAGAAATACCCTAATTACCATGACGAAGAGTTGGGGAAAGATGGCTTTTATGTGGTTTTATCTCCCAAACACTGTATTGTCATGGGTTTATTTATTTGTGTTTTTACAGTAACGCAATGCTCCCCTGTAATTTGAGACTACTATGGAGAGGGCTGGCATGTGTTTTCCACAAGATTAAAGGCAATTTCTGTTTTCAAAGCTAGTATTGCTTCTTGGAAAACTCACTTCCTATGCTAAACTAAATCCACTAAGCCAAAATTCTACATTCACCTGGTCTGCATTACAGCATTGCAAACAGGACTAGGAGGGACAATTTCATTCATGCATTGATTCAAGCAGTATTTACTAAACCCCTACTGCATCAGGCACTGTGGGGGTGAGAAAAAACAGCACAAAATAAAACAACAGTCTTTGCCCTCCAGGGGCTCTGAATCCAGATGGGGAAACACAGAAATGACTACAAGGCAGACTGTGATAAGAGCTGTAACAGAAGTAAAACAACATGCATTGGAAGAACAGGGAATGAAGGATTGATCCCACCTGGTAGGGACGGGTGGTACTGGGAAAAGTTATGAGGTGAACAGGACCTTCATGTCCCACGGGCTTGGGAAACATCACCAATAGCAGCACAAGGAGGCCAAAGGCACAGGAGAAGGAAAGGCTGTGAGTAACTGAAAAATCACCTGAAAGACTTTCAGTCTGGAGGATAATTATTATTGGGGGTGGGGGTAGGGACGACTTAGAGATAATAAGGTACAAATAAGATCAGAAAGGGGGAGCCTGGAGCCTGTCTTTGGAGGCCCCTCCTTGACGGAAGACTTTGCAGCTGGATATTCAGGGGACACTGGGGAACCATTTCAGGCACCCAAGTAAGAAAAGATTGTCATGTCTCGATTACATGCCAGACACACACTAGCTATCCACATGTGCCTCTTAAACCTCACAGTGATGGGACAACATGGCCGTTATCAGCCCCAGATCACAGAGTGGAAAACAGAGTGTTAGGTCAAGTTTTACCTGTTCTAGGTTTCAATCAATTCTTCCCAACTCCATGAGTCCATGGTAAGTATTCTTCCCACGAGGCCCTTCGGATTTCACTTTTATGACAGTAATAGAGTGGTGTGGAGTAAAAGCACTGTGGCCAGAAAACCACTGCCAGAGTTGAGCTGTTCTCAAAGGAGAGATACAGAAGGCATGAGGAGAAGCATGAGAGATACTTCCAGGATGTGTGACTCTCACTAACCACCTAGAAACTACCATCTCTAGGGGTACATGCTTCAGCATCGATTGTATGTAAATATTAAAAGGTTGCTTTCAAAAACATATTGTAAACATGCTGTGAATCGTAGGACTGGCAGCATAATATTGTCACCTTATTTCACAGTATGCCTTCTATTCCTCAAAAAGCTTTTAAACACAATATCTGAGTTAATTCTAATGGCAAACCCATTTTACAAATGATCTAACAAAGGCCAGAAAGCAGTGACTTACCAAAGGCCAGATTGTCAGTTTCTTCTGAATCCCAGCTCACCACCATCTTTCCCTGCCCCACAAGGAATGATGTTATTAGTCATATTCTACTGGAGGAAAAATCAGGGGGAAACGCATGATCCTTTTTAAATCTATGCTCTTCAATTCCTCCACCGACTTCCTCTCTGTCTCTTAAAAACTTGTATCTCTATCTTCACCAATGCCACTCTCACCCCAAATCAGACTCTGAATGTCAGAGTTAGGGCTTCTTATGATCAGAGAAGAGACCAAGGTTCAGGGAGGAAAAGGCCTCTCCTCTATTAAACAGCTACTATATGTGCCAGGGGCCTTCCGTACATCATCGATAACAGCAACTGCAATATTTATTCAGTCTTAATTATGGGCCAGGCACTGCACTAAGCATTTTAAATATTATCATAGTTAATCTTCACAAGAATCTTGTGAGGCTAGTAATTTATTTCTGTAGATGAGGAACAAATCTGAAGGCTCAGAAACGTCTAGTATAATTTGTCCAAGATGACATAATTTGTAAGTCACAGAGCTGTGGCTTCAATCAAAGCCTACTGAGCTGAGCTCTAAGGCCACTCTACCTTATCCGCTCTTATACGGCACCATAAAGGCAGGTGCGTTGGGGGCACGTGGAGTGGGCAGTGTCTGGAGGCTAGAACGGACATGGAGAAGCAGCAGTGGGGAAGCAGAGTCAGGCAGGAGCCAGAAGATGACTAACCTCTTAAGTTGTGCTATAGGGAGTGTGGGCCTTATCTGGATGCTGATCATCAAGCACAGCATTTTAAGTAGGTCAATGACCTGGTCAAGTTTGTATATTTTAGGAAAATTCACTCTGGGTTCAATGTACAGAACTGATTTAATTGGGGCAGAGGCAAGCCTGAAGGCAGACAGACAGGTTAGGAGGTTCTGCATTACTCTTAAAAATAGCTGATGAGGGCCATGTGAACCAGGGTGCTTCCTAGGTGTTCAATAAATATTTGTTAATTGCGGTATTGATTGGTTACAAGCGGAACAATCTGTTGTACCTAGTGGGCCATGTCAGCTCTATCATATGGCCGTTCCAGTGTGTGATCACAGACTCTGGGTGCAATGCTCACTTATGCTGAAAAGGCCTCTCTTTACAGGCATCGCTGTGTTATTTCCTCTCTGGGGTTTTTATCCCCTAATTGTGTGCTTCTACCAATCAAGGAATTTCAGATGAAAGGTGAGACCAGGTTTCTGAGCATCTGTATTTATCTGCCTTCTTTCATTAGGGGCAGGAAGAGAAGAAGATGGGTGGTTGGCGTATAGATTTGAAGAGGAGTCATGTATTTCCATGATGTGCATCCTCCACTCCGAAATAACTAGCTGCATTCCTTGTAGGCAAGGATTCAGAGGACTTACGTTGATGGGAAGGTAAGAAAATGATGGCTATGATGGAGAAGGGGGCCTGATTGTCCACTGAAAGCCTTTAACATCTAAGAGGGAGTGAAGTCCAGGTTAGAGGGGCTCCAGAAGCCATCTGACTGTTCTTTGCAACCCCCTGGTTTTGTACCCCTCTCTCTCCTAACAGAAAGCATGCAGCTGCAGAAGCCAGTGAGCCAATAAGGATCATCAGACATTTTGCCCAGCTCCCTAGATCCTGAAACAAAAACCCCAGGATACCCTTTTGCCTTGCCCTACCTAGCCATATACTTAATTTCTTTATAAGTGTGAGCTGAAGTTCCTACTCTGGCTATGTGTATATACTGAGGGTAGCTGCTCAGACACCACAGGCTAAATTAGAGGAGGGCTCATCTGAGTGACAGAATGAAAGCTAAAGGCCTTTTCAGATAAAGTAAAATCTAAGGAAATACGTCGTTCACTGTATTACCTAGTTAAGTACCAGACTTAGTGCCTAAGCATACACCTTAACTATTTAGAACACTAACATGAAAAATATATCTGGCTTCTTAAATAAACCAGAATAGTGACATTATACTATCCATTTACTTCCAGACTGAATCACCCAACAAATATCACCTGAACACCTACCTAGTTGTTCTTTAAGTGTGCATAGAAATCGTTTGGGGGAGTCTGTTAAAAATGCAAATTACCATACCCAGAGAGTCTGATTTAGTAGGTATGGAGTCATGCCTAGTGTGATGATTAAAATATGTCCACAAATTCTTGAATACTCCTCCCTTCACAAGGTAGCTTAATTCCCTTGAATGCAGGCTGTATTTAGTGACTCCCTTCTGACTAACAGAATGTGGCAGAACTGACAGTTATGAATTGCATGATTAGGTCATTTGTCTCTGTCTTGAATCATTCACTCTGGGAAAACCAGCTGTCATGTCAAGAGGTCACTTTGGAGAAGTCCACGAGGTAAGAAACTGAGGCCTCCTGCCAAAAGCCATGTGAGTGTGCCATCTTAAAAGTGGGTTCTCCAGCTCCAATCATTTAGGTGATACCAGTCCCAACCAACATCTACTGCAATCTCATTAAAGTACCTAAGCAAGAACCACTCAGGAATACCTGACCCACAGAAACTATGAGATAGTAAATGTTTGCTCTTTTAAGTAGATAATTTTGAGGTAATTTTATACATAGTCATACATAACTAATATAACTAGAAATCAGCATTTTAAATCTTGATCTTGGTGATTTATAATAAAAAATAATTAAATACCCATAGTGACATAATCCAGATGTTTCCAACTTGGTGTCATCTTTGTTAAAAGGAGGAAAACAACAACTTTAAAAAAACACATTAGACACTGCTCATCTTATCTGAGCTCATTACACTTACAACATTTTGTTTCCATGATACCCCTGTGTAGCCACTATATCATTTAAGCTTCAGGGAGGCAACATGAGGTCCAGTAAACTAAACATCATACAAGCAAGCTGGTCACCACTTGCTATAAATATTTTAAGTTTCCACCTAAAATCTACACTCAGTGGTGTAATATTACACGACAAATATTTCCTGATCAGACGTTAAATGCAAAACAAAAACACAAAAAACTCCCGAAATAAAGTCAAAGACTTCTTTTCCTAGGACCAAATATGATGAAGGGTCTGACAAACAAGCACTTTTAACTGTAGTAAAAAGCTAATCCATGACAATTCTTTACTTGAAATCATAAGGAAGAAGGAGCCCACAGATTGAGTATGAAAGTACAAGGCAAGGGCTCTGGAATGAATCTGCTTGGGCTTAAATCCCATTTTCGGGCTTCCCTGGTGGCGCAGTGGTTGGAGTCCGCCTGCCGATGCAAGGGACACGGGTTCGTGCCCTGGTCTGGGAGGATCCCATGTGCCGTGGAGCGGCTGGGCCCGTGAGCCATGGCCGCTGAGCCTGAGCGTCCGGAGCCTGTGCTCTGCAAAGGGAGAGGCCACAGCAGTGAGAGGCCCGCGTACCGCAAAAAACAAAAAACAAAAAACAAAAAAAATCACATTTACTAGCTGTGTGACCTTGGGTGAACTAACTTCTATCTGTGCCTCAGTTTCCTCAACTTATAAAATGAAGATAATAGAACCTAGCTCATAACACTGTGTAAGGAGTAATGGTCCAATACTTGTAATACCCTTAGAACAATGCCTCATACATGGAAGCAACAAATATAAGCTATATTCCATTCCAACATCATCTTCTATTAAACCTTTAGATGAATATCCTAAGAAAAAGCAAATTTTCTGTATTTTATCCTCATACTCTTGTCTTTCTTCTGTGGTTTTGAAGCTAGTGAAAGACCTTGGTTAGAATCAGTCAGGAAAAAGAAAACTATCTTTGTCCCAGTTGCTGGAATACTATCATCCAATATTAAACTTAGTGCTCACTGGGGGCATCACATCTACATTTCCTAAGGGAAATAAAAGTTGGCTCTGATTCCTGTACCTGTCTCAGAAGGAAAGAGTTCATCACTACTGTAATTTTTAGGATGATTACCTACCTGATTCCCTAAGTTGCTTGGTTCCACCTTTACAAAGATTTGCAAAAATCACGCAGAAGAATTTGCATTGTTTCTTTTTCATATTCTTTTCCCCCACATATTTTCTTGTCTGCATGTAGTTGGGTATTTTCTTACAGTTGCACTCTATTCCTCTACCATCCTACTGCGATCATTTGCCTCACTCAAGATATGAAGCCTCTTTAACTCCTCACTGGAATTTTTTTCTTCTCAGCAAGAAATACAAAGAAAGTCCGCTTTTCTGTATTGTTTGTCCCCTCCTTCTGACTATCCATAACAGTCTCTCTAAAGTAAATATAGTTCTCACAAGGAAATTTCTGGGCTGGGGCAGAGATAAAGGATGATTTCAAAAATGCCAACACTGGACAAAGCACTTGCCACAAACATAAAGTTGGTGTGTTTTGAAAGTCTTGCCATGTAACCTCACAACATCCTTGTAGATTTATCTACCTATTACGAAGGGTGCTACTTAATTAAGTCCACAGAGCACTGGGCTGAGGCTGTAAACACTGCCACAGTGGGTCATATTCACAATCCATCCTCACGTCAGCATTCTGCATCTGACAATCAACTGCACCAAGGAAGAGTTTAAAGGAAGACATAACTGTCCTCCCTCATATAAAAGCTAAAATATCAACTGCTGTAAGCTCAAGAGACTAAAAGGAAAGCAACTCCCCCCTGGTTCAATGATTCTTAAACTTGACTGTGCATCAGAATCTTGGGAGGGCTTATTAAGACACAGATTGCTGGCTTCCTCCCACCCCCACTCCCGCCCCCAGGAAATCAAGATGGGGCCTTGAAAATCTGCATTTCAAACAAGTTCCCAGGTGAAGCTGATGGAACCCAAAGATGCTACAACTCAAGACATGACACATGTGAGGACAAAATCTGCAATTCTCAACAACAACCCAGGTCTGTCACCATCCATGTAACTGTGAGCCCACGATCCTATATTTCGGCTCTCAACAAGGAATAAAACTAATAGATCGGCAGAATGATGATTTAAATCTTCATTAAAGGCATTACAGGATTAATTATCATGGCAACTCTTCACTGACTTTTGCAAAGTAAGGACCAAAGTGACACTTCAGATCCACCCTAAACTCAGCATTTCAGAGCCACACCAGGAACCAAGTCAGGTAATTCTCTGACATGCTGCAGAAAACAAAAATGAGCTCTAAGGCAACATCAAAGGTATGGGAAGTTTCATATGATGAGGAATGAAAGCTCTAACTCCTCACAGAAGACACCTGCAACACTGCTGTGAAACTCCACCTGGAGTAAACTACAGGGGTGTGTGTGTGTGTGTGTGTGTGTGTGTGTGTGTGTGTGTGTGTGTGTGTGTGTGTGTGTGTGTGTGTGTGTGTGTGTGTGTGTGTGTGTGTGTGTGTGTGTGTGTGTGTGTGTGTGTGTGTGTGTGTGTGTGTGTGTGTCCCAGGGGTCTGTGTGTGTGTGTGTGTGTGTGTGTGTGTGTGTGTCCCAGGGGTCTGTGTGTGTGTGTGTGTGTGTGTGTGTCCCAGGGGTCTGTGTGTGTGTGTGTGTGTGTGTGTGTGTCCCAGGGGTCTGTGTGTGTGTGTGTCCCCATGTGTATGCATTATGATTGCCAGGTCCATCCATCAGCAAAACTCCCATCTCCTTCCCTCCTATTTCCCTGTTTAATATGGTGTCACTGGAAAATGAAATGTAAAGAGCTCTGAAAAATGTTAATAGCCCCAAAGAAACGAGTGTGTGACACTGTGTTCCTCCCTAGGAACACCTGTGAGTTGCTGAGTTTAACTAGCTTACAGGCGGTACTGACTGGCATGGGCAGACAGGGATTTATTTTTTGACTGCACGTCTTCAGGTTGTATCTTCCATAACTATCAACAACTATACGGACTTTCATGTGTGGGCAGAGGAAACAGATGAGGATCGGGACACACAGGTTTCCAGAAAAGCAATCCAAAAAGTCACTATATAAGGAAGCACATCCAGTGAGTGGTGATACACTGGTGGGCATCAGGGGCTCCTGGACGACCTCCTCAAAGTGGCAGTATTTATTCAAGAGTTATCTCCAGTTGGTGCCAGTGACGGTAGACTGCCGATAGAACACAGTGCACAGTACATCAGCAGTTTCAACTACAGTATTCCAAGCAAAGCAGTTCCTAAGGAGAGCCATAAAATGCAGTCATTTATAATTCCGCTGAGACACGGATCTGATTATTGCCCATCATTGTGGGAGGAGCTAGAAACTGCCCAGACCAGCACCCACAGCTGAACCTGGCTTTTTCATTCTCTTTTATTAGGCATTACAGTAATTGCCTTGGAGTGAGCAAATATTTTTGAGGAAATGACCACCAAGTGAGAAAGAAAATGTCAATGAAATTTAAAAGAACAATTAATTTACGACGTGTCTGTCATGAACAGTCAACAGAGATTCTCAGAAGAACTGTCAATCTGCAGAAAACCACTATAAACCAAAACTCCTTCCATTGGAAGATTTAAGAATTCACAAAGGATTTCTCCCTTAATAACTATACTATTCCCCTGGGCTCTCCAGCAGTGTACCCAGGCCAAGTCCTAAGTAGAACTGAACTCAAGATATAGACTGTAAACCAAAAAAAATAAATAAATAAAACACTGCAAAAGTGAGATACTGGTTCACTCATCCAAGAGCGACAAGTACTTTGACCAACAGTAACGAGTGATGTATATACATAGCATACCCACTATGAGCCAGCACTCCAAGGTTGAGCAAGAAAATGCAAGTTCCTCTCTAGTTGGACAGATAAGACAGCTGCACAAAATAAGCAATAACATAAGATAAAATTTCATTAAGTAATGAAATGAGTTCACAGCGCTACAGGAGAACAGATAAGGGAGCCATCGAGGGGGGACAGAAGTAGACAGAAAAGCCCTTCCATTATCAGCCAAAATAACTTATCAGGTCCCCATGCAGGGGACACTGTGATAAGACTTGTGTAAACTGGTTAAACAAGAAATGTACCCTGCCCTCAAGGAATACAAGCTCTCAGAGAAGTGGTTCCACCACAGACTAGAGCTTAGAGGGTAAGCACAGATAATAAAGCAGGAATTCTGACCCACAAAAGGAAAAATAAAGGTTTCTGTAGGGCCTTTTCTATCGAACAAACTTTGTAAAAAGAAATAAATCCACTACCCTTAAAGTACATATTCAGGCTAAGGATTAGCTAGGGCAGCTGTCCAAAGACAGGAAACATACAGATTCTGATAAACAGTTCACTTTGATCCCAACATGCTGGTCTGGTTAATGTAATAAACATGAAGGATGGTGAGCACATTCCAAAGAGCCAAGCGTACCATCTCACCTCCCGGCCTCCGCACCTCTCTTCTCTCGCAGATACCTGCCCAGCTCACTTCCTCACCCCATGTCAGATCATTACTCAAGAGCCATCTTCTCAGCGACTCTTGTCTTGGCCATTGAATCTAAAATTGCATCCACCACCACCCCCAAAACACACAGTAGCACTTCCTGTGTCTCTTTCCTCCTTCCTTTTTCTCCACGGCACTTACCAGCTTCTAATATTCTAGATTATTTATTTATTTTCTTTAACGACTGTCTCCACCGTTAGAATGTATGTTCCTTTGGGACAGATATTGTACGTTTTGTTCACCATTGGGTCCTAAGCATCTAGAATAGTGTCTGGCACATATACGAAGAATAAACCTGCTGACTGAATGAATAAATGAATGAATGCATGTTGGTACTGACACCTAAGGTTTTTTTTTACAGATTGTACATAGTATAGTAAACACCATATTGCATAGTAATGTCTTTAATTTTTTTATATTTTATAGTATGTAAATTAAGTCCATCAAGGGACTTTGCTTTATTTGCAGAAAGTTTTGCCCAGCAGTAGGCATCAACAGGCACATAAAACCTTTTGGTCCTAAGTTCCATTTCCCTTCTATTTACTTTTTTTTTTTTTTTTTCCGGTACGCGGGCCTCTCACTGTTGTGGCTCTCCCGTTGCAGAGCACAGGCTCCGGACACACAGGCTCAGCGGCCATGGCTCATGGGCCCAGCCGCTCCGCGGCATGTGGGATCTTCCCGGACCGGGGCACGAACCCCATGTCCCCTGCATCGGCAGGCAGACTCTCAAACCACTGCGCCACCAAGGAAGCCCCCTTCTATTTACTTTTAATCTTTCTTTCTCATAAAACCCAGCAGTGTTAATTACCACTATTGAAATTGACAAGTATATCCTTACCAATAACCCCATTAACTGACATATATTGTTTTATTATGTACTTACTTTATTCAGTCAAGAAATGTTGATTGATAACCTACCATGTCACATACCTTACACTTTGCAATGAGGAAACAATGATGAGCAAGAAGATTAGAATTCTTGTCCTGGTGGAGCAGACTCTAGTCTAGCGGATAACAATTAGTAAGTAAGAACCAAAAACTATGATTAAAGTTATTCTAGGGGAAGTGAGGGGAGCATGGAAGCACACAGCAGGGATACCTATCCTACTTTAGGAAACCCAAAGAAGTATCAATTGTAACTATTTATCTAAAAGGTAAGTAGGAATTGGCCAAGCAAAAAGGTGAGGGGGTTGGAAGTACTTCAGAGAGAGAGAGTAGAAACAAATAGGAAGGCTCAGAAACAACAGAGCCCTTTCCAGGAAAAGCGCAGGGAGGAGCCAGGAGAGCTACAAGACCTGTTTGTGGCTGAATAAGTGGGCAGAGACTCCACCATGTGGGACCTTCTGAATCACTGATACTTGCATCAGTTCATGTCGGGAGGCTCTATGTCCCAAGGCCTGCGCTAGCTGCTATCAGGGGAGCAGAGCTGAATCAAACTGACAGAATTCCTGACCTTTGGCACACTTACTGCAAGAGAGACTAAAAGACTGAACTGAGGCTGGGAAGTGAACATTTTTTAAAATACCAAATCACAATATGTGGGCAAAAGCAGCTTCACAATCTCACCCCAGCGGCGTGCCTGACCAAATCTGGTTAGGGATAACTGGCCAAATCTCAGGGTAGGAGAAGACAGCACAAGGAGGGGCTGCTTTGAAATTCTACACCAGGGATATATCTGGTGACCCCAGATATAATTACAGCTTACTCACTCCCACCAGCTCAACTGCTGCTCTGATTTCTATTCATTCAGCCTTAGTCTAGTTGCTGAATCTTAATTATCACATTTTCTCAAATGGCCTGCACTCTTGCTACTTAGAACTTTGTGTGGAAGCTTTCCCAAAGCTGATACAGGAACAGATAACCCTGACCTGGTGTGTATAGTTAGAAACAAATTTCCTGTTACATGTTTATCTGACACTGATTTTATTTGAATATTTGAGAGTACATGCTCAATAACCAGGATACTGAAATGTCCTTTCAAACATATAGTTATAGACACATAAGTTATTAAAAACAACCCTTCAATCTAATTTGTTAAAGGCTGGTTGTCTAATTTTTCATTATCTTTAGGTTTTCAATAATATTTAGATTTCTAATGAGAAAAAGACTGAGGTACAATAGCAAATATTTGGAGTTACAAACCAAAAAAGCACCTAGAAAATCCTGAGGGGGTTTTGAGAAATTCCATGTACGATTATGCAGTGTATAGGTACTACAAATGATATATCTTCTGCTTGTCTCTAACAGCGGGTGCCAAAACTGGCTCAGGGGCACCAGGAGACCTGGCTGAAAATGCAGACTCCCAGGTCCTACCAGGAGATGTTCTCATTCAGTGGTCTGGGTTGAGGTACCAGAATTAGTACTTTTGACAAGTGCCACGGGAAATTGCATAGCTGGCAGTCTAAACTCTAAGCCCACCATGGTGTGGGATCAGTGGTCCTCAAAGCAAGTTCACATTCCATGGAAGGTATACACTGGGGCACTGGGAAAAAAATCAGAGCTTCTATTTATAATTATTTCTCATACCATTCTTACATAATTTCTAACATATATATTTTATAACCTAAAACATCTGTAAAGTGTGTAAATATATTAGTATGATATGACCAAATTCTTCAAATACGATCAAATTCTTCTTATGAGGAGTTTATAATTTTTAAAACATTGGAGACCACAGGAGTACTTTTGCCCAAAACTGCAACTGAATACTCCAGTGTCCCAGGGAAAATGGAAGGAATATGGAATTGAAAGAAAACACCTTGGTGAGGGGGCAACACAATGTCTTAAAACACACCAAAGAGAAAGCTGAAAAGACCCCAACTGATGCCCCAACCTTGGGGAAAGCAAGTTGGGGTATCCATGTGTCTCGTGTGTAAAATGAACACAGGGTGAACCACCTGTTCTCATAAGGTCCCCCCAGCACTAACTCACCACAGTTTTATGAAACACTAGTGAAGAGACACCCCGAGTGCAACAAAGATAGATGGCAGACACTATACCTCACAAATTCGAAATAGGGCGACAAAATCTACAAACTGTCTATGATGCAGGCATTGAGCCCATCACTAGAATCGTAAAGCATTCTCACTGAAAGAGCTTGATGGCCCCCACATTTTATAGAGAGGGAAAATGGCTCAAAGTGGAGACCGGTTCTGGCCAAGTAGCCCCAGGCAGCTGGTGGCAAAGCCGAGTCTCCTGATCCTGGGAGCATAGCCCTTCCGCTTTACCAGTCTCCTTCCTTTCTAAAATAAAGAGACTTTTTAAGATGCCAGAGGCCCAGCTTTCTGAAGATAAAAAATAAGTTCCATTCATTGTTCTAAATATGATTTATATTTGCAAACTTTAGAAAGAGGAAAAAAAATGTTCTGGGATTTGTTTTGCCTCCCTGTTTCTTTTTTCTTAATTTGAGGAGCTGGTGAAGACATAACCTTATACTGTTAGAAAAGAAAATTTAAGAGCATCTTAAATAAGGAAGCCCAGTAGCGATCACACTGTGATTATCAGTGAGGCTGCCAAGAGCCCATTTGAGAGCTGAGGTCTTCTGGAACACCACAGATCTCCAGCTGCCTCCAAGTCAGGCACTTCCTTTATCTCCCTGAGACTCTGGAGACAGGCAAGGTCAGTTTTCCTTCCTGCTTTGCTGCATATCTAATACTCTCTTCAGTGTGAATTTAAAAGGACAAAAAAAAGAAGGCTAGAGCTTCACATCTCTGCTGAGGAAACATCTGCCTTCCTACCAGCCCAGGACTGCTGAGCGCACACTGGGGGAGCACAGCAGTCCAGGTTTGGATTCAGGATTTGTATACCTAATCTCTGCAAGAGAGCAGCACCTCAAGATCTGTGAAGTCTGACCCCATCCCTTGGGGAGACAGGGGAAGGATGATTCTCAGGCACATGGCAGTTTGAGAACCACTGAGCTCTAGACAAGACGGCAGGGACACCTGGGCTCTGGGTAATACTCTTCCCCACCTCCCACTCACGACCATCCCTAGGTCCCAGTACATCTCCCCTCCAAGGTTACTCTCTAGGGGTGGAGGTAAGAAAGCAGTATCCCAAAACTTGAAACTTAGCCACTTAGCCACTCCCTCATTCAAAGTGGAAAGAGGGAGTAAACGAACTCATATCTGTTCGCTAAGCACTTTCCACATGTGATTCCACTGCATCCTCTCAATAAAAACCCTCCACATTCAGACGTACCGTAGTTAATTAAAAGCTTCTAGGGAAATCTAGACTCAAGTTAGGCTGAAGGAAGTTTTACTGCAAACATAAAGAGTCTGCTATCAGGGCAAATGAGAGCATAAATGAGATCATACAGACATGATCACACCATCAAAATAATCAAGGAAAATAATCAAGGATATTTAATATTAATGACTGATATTCCGAATTATACATGAAGGCCAATCCCCCCAACAAAAAAAGTACTGCTAGGCAATACCTCATTGCCCTTGCTCAAGTTACCAGTCTATAACTAAAAATAATAGAACTGCATTTCTTTCCAACTACCCCACAAATCTGTCTGCACCATCCCCACAACTGTTCAATTTAGTGAGGTTTGGCCATAAATGTTTTTCTTCTTCCAGATCACGCCACAAAAATGTCTGATTCTGGGACAGACTGCAGGACTGTGCAGTCTCTTCCCTATTTTCAACTTCTGGTCCACTCCATCTATCTTCAGTTAGGTTACATCTTTTCACTGCATTGTCTATCGATTGTGGACGAAGAGAAGACTTGAACAGGGATAGATAACCTAAGGCGTCACACCATGGAATGTGGAAAACATATCCATCACGGCTGTTCTCAGCCCACCCACAGCAGCCCTGAATGTTAAAGTCTGAAGGGCCTTCTCCAAGTAGTGTTCGAACATTTACAGCTCCATAAACTTAGTGTGTCATCAAGGTAACTTTGTGCATGAACCCAAGCTCCACACAGTAATTAGGTGGAGAGGAGAACAGGCAGGCACCCTTCAAGAGCTAATCGCGTCCTGTTGATAATGAGCCATGTAAAAGCACAGAACAGAATGACAATAGCCCCTCTGCCTCCAATAACCAGTAATGATACGTACAAAACAATTTCCCATCTCATCAAGGGTGGAGATGGAGTGCATCAATTCACCAAAATTTTTGGTTCCAAATTAATTTCCCATCTTCCCTTCTCAAGCCAAGTACAAGAGAATCTAACCATAGAAAGAACCTTTCGTGTCCCACTGCCAAGTCTCAATTTCTGTTGTCACTACTCTCATTCGTTTTATTGTACCCTGGACCATTAAAATAGCCCCCTAATTGTTCTAATTCTGCAAATGATTTGTTTTGTGCAAAGGTGCGAGAATAACTTTCTGATGGACGTCTCTTATCAAGACCAAAACCGGAAGGCCTTCTCACTGTTTACAGATCTTAAAATCTGGAATCAAGGCCCTCCATGATCCAGCCCAAACTCCCTTTCCAAACTTTTTTCCTCTGTATAAATTCTAAGATCACACAACTGGAAGCCAATGGACCAAATTCATCTGCCAATACGTTTTATTTGCCATGATTAATAACAGCAACCATAATAATAACAGCAGCAGCAAACTTAGAACTTCCCTATGCCCAGGCACTTTCTAAGCACTTTATGTACATTAATCCCTTAATCATCACAACTCTATGAGATTGTGACTATATCCATTTTAAAGATGACAGAAAAAGGAGGAGCCACCATTTCAACTCAAGCAGACTGGCTCCAGAGTCTGTTATTCTCAACTGCTATATTGTACTACCTTCTCTAAATGGATAGGTGGATGGCAGGGAGGGTCAATAGATGAATGGAAGGGTGGGTACACGAGTGGCACTATTTTATGAACTATTTTAAGGTTTTTGTTTGTGAATGCATAGTCTCCTCGCTAATAATGAAAGAAAATGAGCTCTCTCTTGAACTCTCCTGGTTTTTCTACCTGTAACAAGAAACAAAACCTTGAAACATGGACCTCCCCTTGGGCTGCACAGATGCACCTGCCCAAAGCACAGAAAGAGTCCTACGTAATTGAGTGGCTTTACCTGTAATGTTACTATCAAAATAGTGGCATAAAAAATACAGGCACCGAACAGACAAATGCAAAGTGCCTAATAAAGAGGAGAGGCTTCGAGGGAGAAAGAATAAATGAAGTATATGAACCATGCATATTTATAGCACCTGCAAATTAACTTCCCAGAAACAGCAATAAGCAGATAAAGTACCAGGCCTCAGTGGAATCGGGCACAAAATGAACGCAGCTGCAAGAACACAGAAACATACACGCTTTTACTTGCAAACATCTGCCCCCAGTATGCCCAGCAACTCTGCCACAACATGCTCACAGGAGCCCAGCAAAAAGACAAAAACTATTGCCATGTTCTTGCCTAACATCAATACCTTCCTACCACACTGACCCCAAGTTACCTTCAGTTTGCTTTTCATAAAAGAAAAATGGCAAACAACAGATGCCAAGAGAAAGTGCTAAGCCCGGCACGAGCTTGAGATGTATGGTCTAAGGCAAAAAGCCTTGCAAAGGGAACTAACTGAGCATGCCTCATGTTACTTGCCCTGATCAACTGGTACCTGGGGCAGCAACAAGTTCCCGGGGCCTCATCCTCCATGTTAACAGGAGGTGAGTGGGAGTTCCAAGCACAGTGCAAAGACATGATGTCTCCCAATTCCTCGGCAGAACACTTTAATCCAACCCTACCTAATTAGCATAATTTCCCTCCCCACTCACTCCAGGAGTCCTGTGCTCCAATCACACCCCACTGAGGAGCATTCCCCAGCTAGAGCTTTCACTTTGCTACCTCTAGGCCTCTGTTCATGCTTGGAATACCTTTTCCATCTCTACCTATCCCTCATCCCAATGACAGCCGACTTGCCCTTCTTTCTATATCAGGGGCTCTCAGCCTTGGTTGCACAGGAAAATCACGTAGGGAGCCTTAAAAAATACTGATGCCTGTGATCAAATTCCAAAAATACTGATTTGATTGCTGTGTGGTATGGCGTCAATATTAAGATTTTTAAAAAAATTCTCCCTGGTTATTCTAAAACACAGGCAAGGTTGAAAGTCACTTCCCTGGACCACTTCCCCAAAGAAGCCTTTTGCCTAACTGGGATGAACTGTTTCCACCCCGACATTCCCAGAGTGCTTTGTTTTGACTTCCCTCTGTAGAAGCCCCTATCACAGGACAGGCTCAGACCGCCACAGTTGTGAGTCAGGACTGAGGACAGCATTAGAACACAGCCCCTTGGATGAAGGCTGGAAACTGTTTTACTTACACATGCCGTCCCCCTTGGCATGACACTTTAGCCTCTGCAGCTACTCAATAAATCTTTGCTCAATTTCATTGAATTGCCATGGGTTTTTTCTTTTGGCTGCATCAGGTCTTAGTTGCAGCACCTGAGATCTTTGTTGCAGCATGCGGGATCTTTCATTGCAGCGCACGGGCTTCTCTCTAGTTGTGGCGTGTAGGCTTTCTCTCTCTAGTTGTGACGCACGGGTTCCAGAGTACGTGGGTTCTGTAGTTGTGGCGTGCAGGCTCCAGGGCGCATGGTCTCTCTAATTGAGGCGCACGGGCTCGGTAGTTTTAGCGCAAGGGCTTGGTTGCCCCACGGCATGTGGGATCTTAGTACCCCGACCAGGGATCAAACCCGCGTCCCCTGCATTGGAAGGTAGATTCTTTACCACTGAACCACCGGGGAAGTCCCCTGAACTGCTGTTTTTATATATTACACCAAAAACATAAATAGTGCTAGAATGTTCAATGAGTTTCCAGTGGAAACAGAAACTACCATAGGCCCTAGATGGTGACAAGTTTAGTGCTGGAGACAGGCCACCTCTTCCCCAGCAGGCCTCCCTCCTCTCTCTCTGCGACCCCTGAGGGTGGGTAAAGTTGCAAAGAAGTCCAGCCTTCCCTACATCCAGAAGAAAAGGAATCCACCAAAGCAGGCATTTTCACCCAAGACATTGATACCAAGGGGCAGGGGACTGAAAAATAGGCCCATGTTCCACAGAGCAAATTTCAACATAACAAATCCTTTGGAATAGCCTGCTCCTGGGAGAGAGAGCCCTAAGGCAGTGATTCTCAAGATTTATTGTAAATAAGAATCCCTTGGGTGGCTGTTCAAAATCCAAATTCCTAGACCTCAAACCCTCTCACCCCTAACCGACTGAACCAGAATATTCCTGGCTAGGGCGTGTTGATGAAGCCTAGGAGGTACAGCAAGCTCCCCAGGCGATTCCAGTGCTGGTGACCGGTAGCCCACACTTGCACCAACAAACAGTGGCCCAAAGCAGTTCAGATCCTCCAGGTACTTGGCCTTGTAGAATCACAGAGAATCTGAGAGGAAAGGTTTGGGGAAGCAGGGATAATCTGTAGTGCCTCTATCAACTGAAATTACTTGGTGGTGGGAGGTATTATAGGGACAGAAATGCCCTTATAGCAGTGTCTACTGCAAAGTTTAAAGATGGTAACAAAAAGTGCTTGTCTCATAGCAGATAATCAGTAAATGACTGACAATAATAATTATCCCTTTCACAGCTTCCTTCTATGATCATATTATATCTGATGTTTCCTAGAAATCAAGGAGACGGAGATATCATTCGTCTTAAATCACCTTCCCCTCCAACTTCATATTAAGGAACAGCCCCGAGCCTAACTCACCGTTCTTCACCACCCAGGAACACCTGCCAGCTGCCACCACCTACACCTTCCCCACCCTCCCATCCCACCAGGGCTCAGCCAAACTAAAGACCCTGCAGGTACATGCAAGGTCCCCGGTAGTGAACAGACCAGGCACAGCCAGTGCACTAACCTACCTGTGGGAAACGAACCGGAGGTAAGCCTTTCATCCTTACAGAAACTCAGCCTCACACAAGGTATTTATACCTCTGCAACTGCACTGCTTGCTGAAGTCCTGGAGAATTTCCCAGGCCAGCCTATGTCAGTTAACTTCTAAAGAGAGAGCCTGTAGTCACATCTAAGTATCTGGGAATTAAACCATGAAAAGACCCAAACATATCTTTACCTTGGCAGTTGTTCTACAACCTCCCTTCTTGACTCTAGTCAATGAAGCAAACCAGCTCCTTCAAATTTAATACCATTCTCGTCACCTTCCCATTAAGAGAAAGCAATTCCCACATTTTAGCCATAAATTAGAAGCCTTCCATTTTGCAGATGTATGAAACGACGTGACTGTATTCCACAAAGAGAGGCCAAATCTCAAACACCAAACTAAATACAGAGAGATGATTTGTGATACTTAAATATAATTACTGTGCTAGATTCAGGTTTTTAATCTCATGTTTTTCCATTTCATTATGAAATTACAGCCCCAAACCTCTGGACACAATAGCAGCATTGTCGCTGTAGTCATTACCCACGTTACTCAGAGGGAACACACAGCGCTACTGGAGGTCACTCAAGCACAGTAAATACAGGGCTGCACAAAGGCATCTTGCTCCAGCTGATCCCATTCAGTCCAGGGAGCAGAAAGAGATTTAGGCGTCTGAGCAGATGACAAAATGTCAGCAATTTAGGGCCATTATTTTTGAAAAGCATGCTTAGGGCTGAGCTATATACATTGGAAGATGGCATCAGAAACTATGAGGTCATCCTCCCATCATAATCAGCCCCAAGCACATCTCTGCTCAACAGCATGGAAAAACGGGTGGGTTCAGATAAGTGGAGCCCAGAAGTCAACCGGAGATTTAGAATATAGGAATTAAGGCTAGGGAGGGAATAACTGCATTTCAGTTATCTGAGGACGGAACTCACTCAGTGAGGTCTCAGGGGACAAGCAATCCTACATGAGACTCAGTAACACAGCATAAAGAATTTAGGTTAGAAAGAAGAACTTCCTGAACAAGCAAAAGAAAGGTAATTTAGGGATGTTAAAGCATCTCCATTAAAAGCCTTTACAGAATAAAGCAGTTTTAGAATATTCTTAGTGGGACAAGTTGATACTATGCTCTAATAAACACCTAAATAGTACTGGCAATGTGCTAGGCACCACCCTAAGTGCTTTACGAACTATTTCATTTAACCTTCAAAATAAGCCTAAGAGGCAGGAATTACAATTTTCCAGGTGAGAAAAGTGAGGAGCAGAGGTTATGGCTTGCCCGAGGCCAAAAAAACCAAGTGGCTCTTAACCAGAATACTATTATTGTATGATTCCTGCTATATGCTTCACTATGATTCAATTCAAAATAATTCTCATTCACAGTCAATCTCTTTCTCATTCTCTCACACATGCATGCATGCACGTGGGTGCCCGCATGCGCGCGTGCGCGCGCGCACACACACACACACACACACACACACTTTCCGTTATCCCCAAGAGGCATTATTTGGACTGTGATAAAATCCAGATTACATAAAAACAATGAATGATTCTCTGATGTTTCAACGCTTTGAGATATATTCAGTTATTCCAAGTTCAAAATTAAAAGAAGAATTGATTATTTTAAACAAATACCCACTGTCTATCTTATCACCTTTGTAAGGGTCAGAGAGTTCAGATATTAAACATAACAATGTTTTTAACTTCAAACGGAACTAGGGAATACATGTCTCTCCTTATCTCACTTCGAGAGATGCTGGCATTCTCCCAAGACAACAGCCTATCCAGAGCCAGAAATAATTTATGTAAAAGTTTACCTATAGTTCATCTAAGGTCCTATATTCTCCAACAGCCACAATAAGGTCAGCTAACGCTGATCCTACATAGCTTTTTTTTTTTTTTTTTTTGGCGGTACGCAGGCCTCTCACTGTTGTGGCCTCTCCCATTGCGAGCGCAGGCTCTGGACGTGCAGGCTCAGCGGCCATGGCTCACGGGCCCAGCCGCTCCACAGCATGTGGGATCTCCCCGGACTGGGGCATGAACCCGTGTCCCCTGCGTCGGCAGGCGGACCCCCAACCACTGCGCCACCAGGGAGGCCCCTACATAGCTTCTTGATGAATACTCTGGTTCTGGTTATGAAAAAGAAAGGTGTAGTGGTCCTTGGTCCCAATATAAATACAAGTTTCAATGTTCCTAAGAGAATGTTAATAGACACTACATGGACTTCCTTAAATCAACAGCATGGAATAATAGCATTCTAGGACTTAACTACTTGAAAAATTCATCTGAAGGAATTAACATTAAGTAAAGATCATCTAATGCACTGGTTCTCAAACTAGGTTAACCTTTGGAATCAGTTTTACAAAATACTGCTGCCTGGGGTCCACCATCAAAGGTTCTGATTTAATTGGTCTGGGATGCAGCCAGGGCACAGATACTTTTTAAAGTGCCTCAAGTATTCCTAATGTGCATCAAAGTTTGAAAACCACAGCTTTAATGGAAATTACCCACCTAGTCTATTTTTCAGGCAAAAAAGTGCATCACAGGAAACTTAAAACGCTTAGCTGCACTCTGTGAAAGTGGCCTTAATGGCCACACCCTTGATGTTTGTGGAGTAGACACCAAAAAGTCACTCACAAGAAGAGTTCTGCATCTTCTTGGAAACCTTTGTTGCTGCATTATACATTCATTTCTTTAATGTCCTTTGTCTAAAGACTTGCATAAACTTGTTTTATAACTTGGTTTTAGGAAAGAGTTTGCACCTCCTTTGAAACCTGACATGTTTCCTGTTCTTGAAAAATAAAAATCAAGTGCCCTATCTTGTTTCCTTTATAACCCTGAGTGCTAGAAGTATTAGAGCTGAGCTGAACAGCTAACTGGAGTATCTACTTGCTACCTGTATTTGATTCTCCTTCTGTCTATGCAAGTTTTGACTAACTATTCCTTTTTTTTCCTTTTTTTTTTTTTTTAAGGAGCAAGGTATAGAATATCTTTTTTGAAACTTGTTTCAAAGGCCAATGTGGAAACAGACAAAAGCAGAAGTTATGAATAATGGTCAAGTCCATGAAGGCTGACATTTAGGGAATCTCTTGGATGTCTTCCCTCTTTGTTCCTCGGACTGTGCACACTACTTGCATGCTTCTGTTCTTGAAGAGGTGCACAAAAAAACACAAGTATCCTACAGGCTACGTTATATTCAAACAATACCAGAGGAACCCTACTGTAAGGAATTTAGATATAGAGTAACTGCTTCTTAGTTTGCTTCCCTCTATTTGGGATTTAATGAAGTTTCTTTGGACTGAAATCTACTCAGACCTCACAAACTCCAAGTCTCGTCTGCAATGTGGTGGTGCTGCTCTCCCCTAAAGCCTGTATCTCTGTTTCCCTCCACTTGCTACTCTTGGGAAAGTAACTTCCACCTTCTTTCTTTGCACCCTCTTCCATATGGCTGGAATTAATAAGCCTGCAAGCTGGGGGCAATGTCTCTCCACAGCTGTCTTTTCAAGCAATTATTTAGAGACAGAGAAGGAAGTCATTAACAATCCTGGGAGTCAGCCAGAGACAGCTCTGCCACACAAAACACTCAGATAGGGCCCTGGGCCAAAAGGTCACTTTTTACTGGGGGCTCGAGTTGGGTGGGGTAACAAAGTAGTACAGAGAGGAAGATAAGGGAGCAGGTAGCAGGTTTTCACTGTATTTTTCTGGCATCTTCAACAAGGTCAATTTCTTCTGTGCAAAAAAGAAAAAGTCTAGCTGAACCAATCAGGAATTCATTCAAAAGTGACTACAGGCAAGAGGGAAGAAATGCCAGAGAAAATAATGCCTTTCTGAAAAGTCTGTCCTTTAAGGCCAAAATAGCTGCCTAAACATCATGAAAGCTCCACCTCTTTCCCAGGAGGCTGGGGAAGTGGGTAGGACTGGTGGCAAATGTTGTAACAGTACTTACTAGAACAAATGTTAATTAAGTCTATCCAAAAGTATGCCTGATTAGTGAAAACCAAAACATTTTACACAAGGTGGCAGATTCCTCCTGCTATGTCTACCCACTCACTACATCAACACTGGTCTCACCAACACAAAATTTTCTTGAATGATGAAGAGAGAGAGCCTGCTACTGCTTCCAGTTAGTTTCTCCTCTTGGATAAAACTAGGCTGTCCTTCTGTAAGAGGAAAAGAGCTTCTAGATTTTCCTTGTCTGTTAATAAAAACAAGTAACTAGATTCATCTTTCTTTTCCCTTCTCCGGAAATAGATCATGTAGAGATATTTTGAGAAACCAGTCAAACTTGGAACTGGTAATCTGATTTTAAAACAATGCTCAGGGGCAAGTCAGTGTCTCTGTGAACTCCAAAATCTTAGAAAATCATCAGAGATGAAAAGTCCTGTAACAAAATTGTCATGTTCTAGATCAGATGTGGAAAAGCTAGAAAGAGCTGACTTCAAACTTTACTATGATTACAGACAGTGTCCTTAACTTCAGAGTTTCAGTTTCCTCATCTGAAAATAATACCAAACTTCATCTGATAGGCTTATGTCTTTCCAACTTTTTAAAGCACAACATAATAAAAATACACTATTGTCAGGATCTGATGCACATGCAAGCATGCACATGCACACACACACAAACACACACCCTATCTCTACACACATACATCTGAAACAAAGGTTACTAAGTGTGATATACTCTGATACCATCTGATTCCACTTTTTAAAAAAATGCTGGTTGTTACCGACTAATGGGTTAAGAAATGCTGTTTTAGAAACCACTGTGATAGGGTGTCTTGTGGAATTGATGTAGTCAGGTGTGATCCACTAGCAAAGAGTAGGGTTATGACAAATGAAGGGTCTCTTTTCATACAATACAGTCCTTTCAAAGGAACTGGCAGAAAACATAAGTCCTGTTATTCAGGACAGTCCACAGAATACACCACACCATTCCACACTCCTGACAGTGAAAAGCCGCTGCCCTGGGTTGTGCTGTTGGACAGCCACTGAGTTACGTCTACAGCTGTTGGCATTCTGCTCTGAAGAAGGGATTCTTTGTTTATGTACTGTTTATCATTCACGTCAGGTTTGTGGAGGGGACTTTAATATTTCAGATTCCCAAAAGTTACTTACTACCATGTAAAAAAAAAAAAAAAACAACAGCAGCAGCAAACTCTGCTGAACAGCCATTTGGAGTGGGAAGGAGCCTCTCAATCATACAGAAAAATTTTATGCAAAGTACACCCTCTGTGTACTTTCTAAGACTGTCTTAACACAGTCTAAGACTATCTTAACACAATCTACACTAAAATCTAAGACTGTCTTAACCCAATCTACACTAAAAGCAACTATAATGATGAACTCTAATCCAGCTAACCAAAGCTGAATATCCAGAGATAAGAAGGGAAGATATGTCTTTGGAAAACACTCAAAACTTTCGAGAAAAAAAAAACATTTAAAATTGAAGTGTTTAAAATATTTCAGGTAATAAAAACTGTTTTCTCTAATGGTTATTTATTTATTTTGTGGTCATTTTTAAGGAGGCCTCCCATGACCACACTTATTAAAATAGCTCCCTATCCCATTTTCTTTTTTTTTTCTTTCGTACTATTTCTTATACTACCATCATTATAAATGCATTTTCGCCACTATACCTCACTAGAATTTAAATATCATGAGGACAAAGCCCTTTTATGGTTGTTTGTTTATTTACCACTGTATCCTTAGTACCTAGAATAGTGCCTAGCACACAGTAGCAACACAAAAAATATTTGTGAAATTAATGAATTAGTGAATTAAATGAGCAGAATGTTGACTTCTGCACTGGAGTTCAACCCAAGAAGCCACATGCCTCCTCCCACTACCTCCTCCATGGTTATGAGAGAATCACAGAAAGACAAGCCCCTATTCTCTGAAGGCATCCGCTGTACATCATGCACTGCCTCCCAGTATCTGTTCCTTTCTTCCTCTACATTTACAAGTAACAACTCCCCAGCTCCCCTTGGCATTGTTCTGGGTCAACCAGCTGCTCATCTCCTCTTAACGAAAGGAGATTATGTGAAATCAAAACACATTTCCCTGATGCCACTCCTTCAGAGCCTGCCCAGGGTTGGAAGCCTCTCACACCCTAAAGGAAAAACAACAGCAAACCCCAAGTGGGAAAAGGCAAAAGGCAAAGGGGCAAAGCAAAGCAAAAGCCCTCTGAACTGAGGTGCTCCAGCATAGCTGAAGACAGCTTCCTCTATCCCCTCTTCTCCTCTTCAAAGAGACAGCTGGACCTTGAAAAAGAGTGGCTGGGCTCTCCTCTGCCTGAGTACTCCAGGCTGTGAGAGAAAAGATCATTCCATGATTTGAGATTTTTCCAGCTGGCAGCTGATTACTGATTTCCCACTGGGATTCCATCCATCTAACCGAGTCTCTCCAAAACCAATGTTAAAGGGCCACGTAATCTTTCCTGCAATTGCTTGATCAAGCAGGCAGGGAGATTTTGCTGGAATCCAGGCTCTCCTTGTTTCTAATCTTGTATGGGTGGCACTTCATGTCATTTGGGGTAGCTCAATGCCTACTCACACTGGAAAACATGCTCAGGTGTTCGGGGGTGGTAACTAAAGGTGGGAGGGGGCTGTCATAGCAGCATAATAAAAGCAAATCACCTGGTAAAACAGGAGATGAATGCATAAATCCAGGCAGAGAATTTAAAGTAGAAATGCATTACCAACTAAAGAAATCATTTCACATGACTTATACTACAAATTGACTTTAAGAAACATCTCAGTCTGCACATGTATTCCCTGCTGAATGGTGATACCTATTCAAATGATCAAAAACAGTCCATTCTTAAATTCAGGATAAATCCCAGACCTCAGAAACAGGCAAAGGAAAAAAAAAAAAAAGTTCAAAAGCAGAAAGGCAGTAAATGTTACTCTCAGGACCAATCTCTGTGATATGCCTCAAGCTTGCTAACAGCATTTCTATGCCACAGGCATGCTACTTTCCTTTGCCTTCATTTTATTTCACAGGAAGTCCTTCCCTAATAGCCATGGAATATCCAAAAGGAGAAAAGAAGGGGAGGGCAAAGCATTCTGCTATCTCTCCTGCTTGGAAAAGACTCAAGAGCCTGGAAGGATGCCGCGAAACTCAGTGTGAACACAACAAACAACAGCAGCCAAGAAAACTGAATCCCAGTGAGAAATCTGCCAGCTGGGAGCCACTCTGTAATTGGAGAGGAAGCATCTACTTAAATGGCCAGTGTCCAGCTCAGTACAAACCCTGTGGTTACAAGGACCGGAGTGGAAACACCTCCTAAAATCACCACGGGTCTGATCGCTCCTGAACCGACTTCTACCAGTCCCAGTATAAAGTCATCCCTCCCTCTAAAGTGAATGTTCTAATCTCCAAAGAATGACATGTATCTCAAACAGATCCTCAATGAGGCAAAGGAGAGAGCCATCAGGGCAGCAGTACTTCAAGCCACAGCAGGTTTGGAGATGACAAGCAAGATAAGTGAAGCAAGAAAAGATGACCAGCACCCCCTTAAGAGGGTCAAAGGGCTTACTCTACACACGTGGCAGGACTGGACATGCCAAGGGAGCACCACAGCGTGTGCACCAGGGACTTGGGTATGGGTCAGAGGTAAGACCCAGAGCAGGGGACACAACTTCAAGCCACTGCTAATACACAACAAACCCATACAACTGGAATCTCATTACTAAGCTAAATACTTAAAGTCCATTTAAATAATTCTTAGTGACTCAACAAAGCCTTTCAGAAAAGGGAATTACTCTTGCAAGACACAAGAGTGAGAGCTAAAATATAGTTAACCCTCATCAACTTCCCAATGACAAGGCAACATAACACACTGTTCCTTCCCAATAGAGGATGCTCTCTAAAAGCTACTTATATTTGGTTGTAACATAAGGTGTGATTTCTTTCTCTCTTTTTTTTTTCTTAATGGTAGATTTCCCTCTCAGTTAGCTTTTCCTAGAATCAAGAAGAAAATTATCTTTCAGTCCCTGGGTGCATACCAAATAGGGAGTTTGGAATATAACCTGGGAACTCACGGGAGAAAGGTCTCTGGAATAGAAAACATTTACAAGACAGGTAACTGAGAATTGACTGTGCTACAAATAAATTCCCTGTGGCCTGAAATTCTTCTTCTGGAGGAACCACAAAAAACCATAAGCACTGGAAGAGACCCTACTGGTCATTCAGTACAATGCAAGGTTCTAAAACCTGGCCCCTTCTCAGGCATATTAACCTAACCCAAAGAGACAGCATCCATTCTGAAGGTTTAGAAACACTGAGCTAACCTCCTCGCCTCCACTTACAGATGGAGAACTAACGCGCCTTTCTGCTACAAAGCCCACGGTCAGTGTCCAACACAGAGCACAGGCCTTCACGCCAGTGTACGGTAACCTGAGAATGACTGACCCAAAGGTACTTATTCCAGCAGCCACACATGGCCGGCCTGAGTGAGGCAGCCAATTCTCAGCCCACAGGCAGCTCCCTCTCCAGAGCTTAGTGTGTGGCCTTTGAAACAAGTGGGAAGGGAAGGAGAGAAGAACAAACAAACAAAACCCAGCCTCTGCAGTCTACACTGAGGTTAGATCACAAGTCATGTGGTGAAGTGCCTCCAAGAGACTGGAAATACTCTAACAGAGATGCCTGTCAGTTCTGTGCAGAATAATTAGCTAGTAAAACTTTAAACAAACAATTATTCTAGGCCTCTGCCAACAGGTCACTGAGGGTAGGGCAGAAAAGAGTTCCCCTTAGGAGAGCTGGTCTCCAGGGCTGATGCCAAGGCCAAGCTGTGATTCACAGAACCCAATACCTCCAGGTGTTGTGTGCTGGTGCCTCCAGCCCACTCGCAGCAGCTAACCAAGCCGGCTGCTGTTGCTGCTTCCTGCTTCTGGCTAGTCCCTGCACCCGCAAAGGGCCCCTCTCTCTCCAAGGAGGCACCGCCATTGCTAAAAACTGGTGGTGGGAGGCAGATGTATTATCAATAGAAGGAATTTTTAATACTATTTTTCATTTTAAGAAATGAAAATAACAGAAGCATGTTTTCAACTCTCAAAGTAATTCTGAAAAAAATACCATAACAAAGGATAACCTTCATCTGGGCTGTGAAGACAAAGTCTTGAATTTAAAGAAAGAGAAGTGTACTTTAATTAGAGGACAAATATGATGGAAGTAGAGCTAAACTGAGGAGATGTGAGATCCAGATTCCAGCCCCAGGTTCACCACTGTGAAATTCAGCTGGTATGTAACCCTGCTAGATCTCAGTTTTTCCATTGGTAAGATGGGGAACAGGAGAGGGAGTAGGGGGAAATTGAAACAGCAGGAAAGGGGGCAGGGCACAACCTTTAAAAGAATGACATAGCCATAGGACATGACAAAAACTGGTTAGAACCATCTAGGTCCAAGACGGCGTAAGATTCAACTTCCAGTGGACCCTGAGCCTAATTCATTAGCATATGCTAAATGACACACCCACCAGCACCATGACAGTTCTGAGGCTAACCATAAAAGGCCAAAAAGTGGGCGGTGCCCAATTCCTTGAAATCCCTACCCCTTCCCTGAAATAGTTGGAATAATCCTCCTACGCATTAGCCTATGAAATTACCCAGCCCATAAAAACTAACCACATCATATTTCGGGGCCTCTCACCTTCTAGGATGGCCCACGCTCTGTCTCTGGAGTGTGTTTCTCTCTAAATAAATCCACTTCTTACCTATCACTTTGTCTCTCACTGAATTCTTTCTGCAATGAGACATAAAGAACCTGAACTTCATTAAGTCCTGAGACCAGGTGTGTGATCTCAGTTAAAAGACCATGGGTTCAAGTCCCATCTGAGTTGCATGGTTTCAAAATGATCAAGTCCTTTTGGCTCTAGAAATATATTTCTAATTATTTAATTTATAACTTTGTGGATAGCTCTTTAAATTGTGGCTGAAGTCAGTATGAGTCAACCTGATTAAAATCCTATCAACCCCAATTAAAAATAAGGGAGAGACTGACTATCCATGGTTGTTTCAGTCAGGTTTGTTGCTTGTTTTCAAAAGGAGTCAGGAAAGGCAATGAGGTGCTAGCGGAAACCATGACAGCCACTAATGATCCCATTTAACTCCGGCAATGACACTCACCAATGACCATTTGTCCCCAGATTCCACTTCTGCACTTTTACCACTACACCCTTATGCAAACCTTCCTTTCAGGTCCCTAAGTGTAGATACATCTACTTAGAGCTCTATAAATAACAACAGCCAGGCACACAGTGACCAGCCACCTGTGAAATTAGCATCAAATGGTCTGATCAGGTTTCTTTACCCTCCCTCCTCCTCTTTGCCCTGGGCCAAAAATCCAGACGCTGCAGTTAGACCAGAGTTGCATCATGCTTCGCAGGACCTGGGGATGGATAAGAGCCCTATCACCAACACAGGACAGCTGTTTCACTGTACATCATTCCAATGGGCCTTAATAGAAGATGTCAAGATTTTAACAAGCACCAAATCTCTAGTATTAATTTTATAACTTCTTGAGCCCTATGAAATTTATTATAACAAAAGCTCTAGTAGTTCCAAGAAATTAAACAAAGGCTTATTCTTATAGTCCAAGTTATTTTATAATCAATTTAACTGAATAAAATAAAATTTAACAATAACATCTAAAATTTGATGTGGCTAAATATCAGTTGGAACTGAAAAGGAAAGACTTCTTTAGATCATAGGTAGCTATGACTAGGACTCATTAAGACAATGTATTTCCAGCTTTACTTGTTGCATTTGCATTCCTTTACTTGAACAGATTTCCTGCCAAAGCTGGGAAATGCAAGGTGGCAACATTTATTTGTGAAGTTTCTCAGGAACAAGCTCTCCCTGTCCTTGCTAATGCATGGGTACTTGATATGAAAGTCCACCTTTATGATTCATTCAACAAACATGGATTTAATGAGCAGACACTATGTACCATGCCCATTGCTAGATTCTGGGGGGTCTCATGATGAACAGAACAATGTTCCTAATATTGTACTAGTATTCACATACATTGACTATTGACAACTACGTGTAGTCCTTTATTTTATACATGAATAAAAAGAAGCTTATAGAGATCAAATGTAAAAATGGCAGTCATTTTTCAAAGTTTCACTATCACTATTCCACAGCCCACGTCCACACCTCACTCCAGATACACAGACATACAAGCTTGTTTGGGTAAATACAGATTTCTGTCTAAATCAGGAAGAAAAGAGGGTGGTCAGTGAATGCTTGTTTTTGATGGTGGTGACAAGCCCTTCCCTCTGTCCTACTCACTGACCCCTTGCTGGATGGGAATCCATGCTATTCCTAAGAGCTCACAAGCTCATCAGCCTGTCTCAAAAAACTGATAGAAAACAGGCTGGACTTGTTCACAGCATTGCCTTTATAAGAACAGAAATCATCCCTTGTTTTCACTTATCATTCTTTAAGATTAGGCTAAATAATTCCAATGATCTGTCCATACTCCTACAGCCATGGTAACATCCTCTGTTTCTGAATCCTAAAGTTCTACATCCCCAATATGTGTTAGACCAGTAAGTCACAAACTTGACTACACATTACAACCATCTGGGGAATTAAAAAAAAGAAAGAAAGAAAAGAAAAAGACCTGGGTCCCACCCCACAGTGATTCTAATTAGTCTAGTGTGACATGGATGTTTTAAACTCCCCAGGTGATTCTACTGTACAGCCCAGGCTGAGAATCACTACATCACACTAGCACTTCTCCAAGTGTGGTCTCTGGACCAACACCACCAGCATCAACTGGGAACTGACTAAAAATGCAAATTCTCAGGACCCAGGCCAAATGAGTCAGAAAATCTGGGGATGGGGCCCAGCAATATTTATTTATCTATCTATCTAGATATTTATTTATTTATGGCTGCATTGGGTCTTAGCTGCTGCACGCAGGCTTTGGCTTCTCTCTTGTTGTGGAGCACGGGCTCTAGAGCGCAGGCTCAACAGTTGTGGCACACGGGCTTTGTTGCTCTGTGACATGCAGGATCTTCCCGGAGCAGGGATCAAACCCATGTCCCCTGCATTGGCAGGCAGATTCTTAACCACTGCACCACCAGGGAAGTCCCATCTGTATTTTAACAAGCCCTGCAGGTGATTCTGAGGCACCGTAACATTGGAGAACCACTACATTAAACAATCCAAGAATTCCTTTACTGTTAATTAATTTTTAGTGTATTTAGATGCTACATTTCCAACTAGATGATAAGATCCTCAATGGCAAAAACTATTATTTTCTATTTATTTCTATGTATCTGTAGCCAGTATGTGCTTTACACAGTAGATGCTTCATTAATATTTATTGGCTAAAACTGCAATATTGTAAATCAACTATACTTAAATTTAAAAAGCTAACAAAACCAACATTAACTAGCATGAATGATCTATCTCCAGAAACCTGATAAAATGCAAATGCCCTCCACCCCACAGAGGTCAGCCTTCCCCAAACTATCCAAAATCCTCTCTTTCATGGAGTGTTACAAAAAAGGGTTAGAAGCAATTAACCTGAAGTGGAAAGTTTTCTCGAAAGTATTCTCTTTAAAAGAAAGAAACAAAAATCATTTGAAAGCAATTTTATATTCAACAAAATTCAACACTTATTGATCCCCTACTGAACACAAAACCCTGTGCTGAAAATCATTAAGGATACAAATATGTCTTAGGGATCAAGCCTCAAAGGCCTTGCGGTAGTACCTATAGGGCTTTATTCTAAAATCCAGGAAAATGTTATGTTATGGTCTACATAAAAGGGAAATGTTCACAGGGATTGCTCAAGAAATGCTAGCTGCTTCTACCACGACCTGGGAGCAACAGTTTCAATCAAACCAAAATATCTTCACTGAACTATCAACTAACAAATATCTTTTAGAAAGACACATAATACAATTTGAAATAAACACAACTATTCCAATAAGTGACTACTAACACTACATACACACATACCAAAACACAACCACAAAAGTATTTGGGACTAGAAACCCCTGAGTGGCCAATTAGAAAATGGCATGGGGCAGGGAGAAAAATCCCCCAAACTGAAACATTTACATACTAGCAACCTTCCCTGCTTCACTAATAGCCACAATTGCTGAGGTCACCTAGAAATGCCCATGAGCTAAAGTGAGACACACACCTCTGAAGTTCTCTTCAGAGACTGTACCTTTATTATTCCTCCAAACACTCTTGAGTTGTTTTAACCACAGAAGGGCAAGTGAAGGCAAGAGGTGAAGGGAGAGGTTATGGTTCTTATTCAAACAACTACTTTCCCAGTTTATTTTTGGCTTCAGTGAAAGAGGCCTCATTTGGAATGGGAATGGGGGCCCACTCCTGAAGAAGCTGTCTGCCTCAATCCCAGAAGAATTCATGGTCAGTCACCTGGCTTTCTCCAATAGGTCAAGTAGCAGAGATGCTGGAAAAGGCGGTGCACATGATGCATGATAAAAACAGACCACAGTGGGGAAGGGTACTACCAATGTAGGCATCTCAAAGGAAAGGCAGGAAGAGACACACACATAGTCCTGCCATCGCAGTTTCCAGGGCTGCCTGAGGCAACAATGAGACTCCTTGCTACTAACATACAGGTTTACTGAACAAGCAAGCAAGTTAAACCTTTAGCCAGGAATGGTTCCACAGTTACATTCATGGATTATATATTTTTTTAAAGAACAAGAGAGGATGAAATTTGAAAATACGCTTAGAAGTTTCCCAATATCCACACCTTCTCTACCATACCCAGACCTTCCTTGAATACCTCCAGTGACTAACACTTACTATTTACGTTTTGGAAAGCCTTATCAGACAGAATGCTCTTCTTGAAACAGGGCCACAACATGTTTCTCTACTCCTTCCTATTACTGGTCCTGGTTCTACATTAGGAAAGAAAAAGCTAACTAATCCCTCTTAGAAACCACAATCCACATAAATATTTGGAGACAGCTATCATGTGCACATTTTTCAAGTGTTATCCCCTCTAATGCACACTGAAGATTCCTAATGTGTATTTTCCCCCCACAAATAATTCCCTTACCAAAAGATCAACATGATTAGAAGCTGTAACTGTGTCTGACCTCCTCTGACATTAGTCATCTGATGACTGTAACCATGACACATACAAAAACACACAATATAAATGAAGACCAGCTAAGTAAGCAATGAGTACTTAGGCAGACTGGACACCAGGAGAATGACCCACAGACCAGATCCAGCTCTGGCGAGAACAAGAGAACCCCAAGGTGAACTCAGAGAGAGGGTGTCTTACCAACAGCCAATCTCAGGCATCTATTATTTAAAACAAAGAAACCAGACCCAGGGTGCTTCCAAGGGTACAGTGTCAAAACAGAAAAGCTATGAGGAGTAACACACTGACACCCAGACACAGTCTGCTTTAAATCTGTTAACTGATTAAAAAAAAAAAAAAAAAAAAAAGAATTTCCTTCTAGCACCCAGAGAGGAGTGTTGGAAGCTCACCTGGCCCAGGCAGGAGATGCAGGCGGCCAACCCCCTGACGCAGCTTTGACTACTTCCGCTATGGACAAATGAACCAGCTGCTTTGAAAGGGGTGCCCTGGGAGGAAAGCATCCCCAAGTACAGCTCCGCCACCCGTCACATCCAGCCTTAGCCACTTTGCACACATACAGGTGTACCAGGCAGAGTAAAGGGGGAGAAGGCCTGAGTTGGAAGTGCCCTTTAGGTCGGGGAGAACCCATAGGTTTCCTTGGCAGGATTAGAAAATCCAGCCTAGGAGGCAATGTGAGAGTCACTGAGTTAAAGTAAGGCCAATGGGAGCGGTTTAAAAGCTCTAATGACTGGATTAGGAATCATTTCCTAGCCTCTGTTAAGAGCAGGATGTTGACAGAAAGCACCCCCCGCCCCAGGGAGGTACTGATGAAAACCACGACTGTCAAGGTGGCAGTAGCTCGCACAAGCAGATGTGGAATCCATCCTGTCATTAGCCAACAAGGAGAAAATGCTCTGAAAAGGAATGGAGAGAAAGGTGTGGCCAAATAGGAGAAAAAGCAAACACACCACAGTGCAGTTTCTTTATGACCCAGCATGACAAGTTACAGCTTCTAAGGATGCCATGTAACATTCTTTACAACATTACCCAACAAAAAACATACAAAAAATTATTTCCATGTGGGGATAATATGCTTAATGGTTTCTAATTATGCATTCTGTTTATTCTGCAAGTACTTATCTGGTAATTCATAATTTACCAGAACAAGTTTCTGTTTGCACAGATTGCTAACAGATTGATATTCTGAAGAATTCACAACTAGTCTAGATTACTCTAGAGAGATCAGGAGGAGTTCCCAAGAGCCACTAGCAGCATCAGAATCACCTGGGGCACTAATTTTTAAAAAATTGGTGGACTTCATCTTACACCTACTGAACAAATCTCCAGGGATGAAGACTGCCCCATGCACTACTGTAAATCAACTTTACTATAATGCAATTTATTTAGAATAAAATGCACCCACTCTAAGTACACAGTTTGATGAGTCTAACAAAGGTATACATGACAACCAAGTTATACAATATTTCTATCACCCCAAAAAGTTCTCTCATGTTGGTCCCATGGATTTTTGCTGAGATTTCCCTTCTTTTCCATTTGTTTAAAAAACTAATAACAATTGCTTGTTGAAGCATTTTTATGATGGCTCCTTTGAAATTCTTTTAGATTCCAACATCGGATTCATCTCAGTGTTAGAATCTGTTATTGGCTGTTCTTATTCAAGCTGTGATTTTCCTTGTTCTTGTGATTTTCATTGTATCCTGGACACCTTTATTTAGTAGGCAGTCTCCTGCTGAAGGGCAACGAGGGCTAGGCGAGTATGCCTCCTCCTGGGCCCACCAACACTACCACCCGGCAAGGTAGAGCACTGAGTCACCCTGCCTGTTGCAGGCAGAAGGGGAGGGGGGATTCAGCTCCTCACTTGACCTTGCTGACATCTTCCAAGTGAAGATGGGGCACTGCTTCATTACCTCAAGAGAGGGTGTGAGATCAATATATATGGAATCTAAAAAAAAAAAAAAAAAAAAAAGGTACTGATGAACCTAGCGGGCAGGAATAAAGACGCAGACATAGAGAATGGACTTGAGGACACTTGAGTGGCGGGGGGGCGGGGGAGCTGGGGCAAAGTGAGAATAGCATCGACATATATACACTGCTGAATGTAAAACAGAGAGCTAGTGGGAAGCAGCCGCATAGCACAGGGAGATCAGCTCAGTGCTTTGCGATGACCTAGAGTGGTGGGATAGGGCGGGTGGGAGGGAGGCTCAAGAGGGAGGGGATATATGTATGCATATGGTTGATTCACTTCGTTGTACAACTAACATGGTATTGTGAAGCAATTATACTCCAATAAAGATCTATTTTAAAAAGAGAGACAGAGGGCTTCCCTGGTGGCGCAGTGGTTGAGAGTCCGCCTGCCGATGCAGGGAACACGGGTTCGTGCCCCGGTCCGGGAAGATCCCACATGCCGCGGAGCGGTTGTGCCCGTGAGCCATGGCCGCTGAGCCTGAGCGTCCGGAGCCTGTGCTCCGCAACGGGAGAGGCCACAACATTGAGAGGCCCGCGTATCACAAAAAAAAAAAAAAGAGAGACAGAGAGAGAGGGTGTGAGATCAGATTCTCCTAAGCCCCACTGCCACCAGGGAGGGAGAAGCCTGTTGCTGCAGGGTAGGAGTGGAAGCTCAGCTTAGAGCTGGACCCCACTCATACTTCCCTGGCACTGCCTCAGAGCACTGCCTAGCTCCCCACAGAGGGGAGTGGAAGATCAGGCACCCTGCTCCATTCTGCTGACACCACCCCACGTAGGAATGGAAGTGCACCGCCTGCTTCCATGGGGCACAGGGGCAAGATGGACTAAAACAGAGGGTTGGTGGGGTGTGGTGGTGGAGTGTAGTTTTTTCCTTCCGTGTCTGGCTGCAGTAGGGAGGGTTTTGCCAAAAAGGTTTCCTGTTGTTAATTCGCCTTTTTATTCCCAGGCCTTTGGCTAGGGGAAACAGGCTTTTCTTAGAGCTTTTTTGGTCTGTGCCTCCTGGTGACTACGAATTGGAAGTTTTTGCAGTACTCTGTCCAAGATACATGGGAGTCAATAAGCAAACCCAAGGGACTCACCACCATGTCATTCCTCAAGTCCCCAAGTTGTAAGCAGCCTGCTCTCTTCTTTCTATCTTTCAGAGACGACGACTGCTTCTGTGTTATGTCCGATGTTGTTAGATTAAGGGGGAGGATCTAGGAGGAAAGGTGCTACTTCATCTTGGTGGAACTGGAAATCTTCCGGCTGTGAATTCTAAAATGCTCTCTGGATGATTCTGATGCACCACCCAGTTGAGGAACTGTCACAATGTTCTAGGGCATCAAAGAAAAATCAAACCAGCTGAGAGGCTCCACCAGGCAACTCCCCAATTATAGTTAATCCCTACAAAGTGCTTGCTAATGTACCAGGCACCTTACCTACCCCTTTATTTACATTAGCTCATTTAATCCTAACAATACGTTTATGTGGATATTATTTTCATCATCATTTTCCATGTAAGGGGTGAGACAATCTGACTCTAAGCAAATTGCCCAAGGTTACACAGCTCATATAGTGAAGGCAGGATTCAAAACCAGGCTGTTTGGCTCTCAGAGTCCACAATCCTACATACCCTACTCTCTCATACAATGCAAGGCCTACCTTTACGCATGTATTTTTTAAACTTATTCAAACACACTAAAGCATTATTCTACAGTAGTAAATAAAGTCAAGGAATCAACAAGTATTTGCCTTGGGCTCAAGTTCAGAAACTCATTGGCATCCACTTTAGGTTGAGAGGTATAAATCATTAAGTCCTAACTCCTTAGTCCAGCTTTTTATAATCTGAATCAGCCTGTATTTTCAAAGTTAATTCCCACTTTAAGACTGTAAGTTCCCTGACAGGAAGACCCTTATACCTCTGTCAGACTGTACAGTTGTTTATAACCAACTCAGGAAACATTTATTGAACGCATGAGAAAAGGAATAAATCCAACAACACAGAAACCACAGAGTAACAACTTGGATGTAGGGCAGCAGAAATGGCACTGGACCAATGTGAACGTTTGAGCTGAACCTCGATCTGACTTAACTGATTTGTGTAAACCCCAGGCCCTGTAAGCCTCCGTTATCTGGAGTCTGGGCAAGCTCACAAGTCTGGATACAGTCCTGCTCCCTCTGCCAGACAAAAAGGAGGGAGACACGGGGGGGTCCCCATTTCTCTCCCCTCTCAGTAAAAAATTAGGTCACACAGCAAACATGTATAAGGTAGAACTGAAACAAAAAATCCCAACCTCTGGATTGGATTCCCAGCTCCCACTCCTCCAGAGACACCAATGTCCTTCTGCCCTGGCGATGTGCCTTCTTGTCTGTTTGGCAAACTCCGCACTGTCCTCCAAACCCACCCTGACCATGAAGTCCTCCTAGACACCCTCACCCCATCCCCCACAGAATTAACGCTGCAGCTCCTATGCTACCAGCATGCCTTGTGTCCCTGCTGCTGCTGCACTGAGACCATCTACTCCACACCAGACTGTGAACTAAACCCGTGAGAGCAGAAACAGTGCTCACTCACTTCCGCATGCCCTGTGCTCAACACAATGCCTGGGACGCAGCAGCACTCAATGCATGGTTTTGACTAAGTGTTAAACCCAAGCAATTTTGCCTTTGGAACTTCAAATCTACATACTTAAGTGTCACATTTTAGGTACATGCTAATGCTATAGAAACAACTGATCTTGAAAAAAGGTCATAGAACAGAAAGGCAAATTATCAACAACAACAAAAACCCTATGGGTACATGTACAAAGATCTCTGGTGCTTTTGCAGATTTTAGGGGAATTTACACATTAAAGTTCAAAAGCCATGAGCACACTGTGGCCAGCATGACTGCAGGACTAGCCATCCTTAGTTCTTCCTTCCTCCATGGTTCTGAGTCCTCCCCCACAGTTCTCCAACACAGAACACTCATCTCCTTGGATGGAGAGGCCAGCAGGTGAAGCCACATTTCCTTCTGTGATCCACTCTAAAACCAACTGGCCATCAGCTCCTTCAAGGAGCAACCTGTTCCTGCCTTATGTGAAATTATGTTTTTTTAAGTACAACTAATCAGTGTTCATGAGCAGATCAGTTTTACATTTATCGTCTAACTTCAAATGGTGCCGTTAACTCCTTCTAAGTACAGCTGAGCGAGAGAGAGAGAGAGAGAGAGAGAGAGAGAGAGAGAGAGAGAGAGAGAGAGAGAGAGAGAGACACGGAGGGTGGGGGGGGGTGGCGGGGGAGTAAAAGAAAATTTTTAGGCAAAGTAATGAGAAAAATCAGAGCCGAGTAATTGCCCTGGAGGGGGAAATGTCTGCCTTCTGTTGTTCTCTTGTAGGTCTCTGGGAATCCTTGCTTTATAAAGCACTCTCTCTGAAACAAGACCCCCACAAAGGTCTTGTTTGCAGCATTCTAACTGTCTCTAACTCCATGTAGCTCAGCCTACACACTACACGCCATGCAGCTCAGGCCCCCAAGTCCAGCTGGCTCAAGCCAGAACTACTGGCTCCAATGGAGCTAAGAGGCAGCCAGGAATGAGCCCACTTCAGCTCCTCCACTTGCCTTTATGGAAATCCCTGTGATCTGAGGGCTGAGGATAGCATCCCACATGTAGCAAACTTTAAGCAAACACTTCCTATAATAATATTCACACACAATATACCCAGTACATTACAGGACTTTGTTAAATGTCTGCTGAATGACCATAACATCCACACCAAGTTCTAAGGTCCTCACTTATAACGTAAAAGTGTAAAAGCTGTTTTGCTTCATTAACAGAATCACCAGAAATGGACCAAACTAGTATTTGAGAAACCAACCCCAAAAAAGGCAAAAAAGAAAACCATAGCCTCTCAATAAGAGATGACCCGTATACATTGCTTATAACATGCTCTGACAAGAGACACAGCCATCCTAGTCAGATACCTTTTTATGCTGCTGAATTCCACGTTCATACCATCCTGACTATCCACCACAAAAACCAACTATTTTTCTTATGATAATGAAAGCAACTGATAAGTACCGAAACCCTTGCTATGTGGTAGCACTGTTCTGAAGGTTGAACGTGTGTTTTATTCTTCACAACAACCCTGTGAAGGAAGGACTAGAATTATCTCCATTTCTTAGCTACAGGTTGGTTCATTTGGACCCTCCTAACACAATCTCCTTATCTTTTCCACCTTGGCTTCTGTCCCTCATTTATTCTCAATAATCGAGCTCACTCTGAGGTTGGGGAAGAGGAGCAACGAAGGACTGAGCAGCACACCACCCTGTTCGCCCACTAGCTCTTGTTTGCATCTTTCATTCCCAGACAGTAAAGGCAACAGGCAGCTCCCAGGAAAGGAGGGGAAGCAGAAATAAAGGCATAAACATATTATAACCTGAGGAACAATCAGGTCTCCAAGTTGGAGAGCCAGCTATCTCCAGCTAAATGCAGAATGGTGCATCTCCATCGCCATTAACTGCAGGAAGATTACAGCCAATCTCACTGAATTTACAAATGAAACCCACTCTGTGAACATTACATAAGTCACCCCTCAACCTCCCACTTCCTGGACAGCAGTCAATACTTGGAAAGCAGTCAACTTCTTTTTCCCCGTGGAGCGAGGAAAGAAATTCCAGTGACGCTGTGTACACACTGAGAAATATTCACTAAACTCGTCTACTTGTGATTTTATCTCCCACCTAATTACAGCTGAAATAATATAATATGATTTACACTCCTTGTTCAAGTGTGACATATTTAATAGATTATTCAATATTGGTTTATCCAGCTATGTCAGACTGACAGCAGCACTTAATGCTAATCAGGGGGATGCCTATGTATCAATTTTAAGCTTCATACAGTTCAATGAAATTATCAGAGTTGCAAGACAACATCAATATGTTTTGATCTATGTGTGGAGAGACTTGGGATGTTTGTTAATTTTTCCTTTGTGCTCTGCTTCGCTGCACAGGATGGGGGAAGGAACGTAAGTGAACACACGTGCCCACACTCTGCCTCACATGTTTCATGGTTTGGACACCCAAGGCCCAGTCCGCACAGATGGCCCTCACTCCATCTAGAGCCCTGAGACTAGTTAATCCCATCAGGCCACACTTCCCTAGCCTCCTTGAAGGCTGCCTAAAACCTAGGCCCCTCCTTTCAGGAACCTATCTCCTGCAGCCACGTCATTCACCTCATCCTCTTCTGGGACCATTCTCCCTCAGCTCCCGTCCTTCCTACTCAGGCAACTGTGTCTCCTGAGCCCCTTTCCAATGGTACACAACCTTCTCTACGGCCCAACTTCCACACTGATCACTCCCCTCCATTCCCATTACTAACTGAAACCTGGCTCTTCTGTGCAATGACTCAGTGTCCCCCTAGATCTTCCTGCTCAATCTACACCCCACAGCTTGCAGGTTCAGAGCTGGTGGTGCCAAATGTGTCCTAAGTCTGTGACTAGACCATTAGTTCACTAATGTCATGCAAAACGAAATATATGCTCAGAGGCTGGACTACCTGGATTTGAACTTAGCAGATAACCACCCTTCTCGGTGTCTATTTCATTCACTAAAAAATGGAAACGTACTCCACTGGGTCACTGAAACAATTAAATGAGGAAATATGAGTAAAGTGCTTAGCAAAATACCTAGCACATGATAAGTGCTTAATATTTTTTTTTAACCTAGGCTCATTTTTCTTTCAGTTTCTACAATCTGGCATGAGATGGTGAGTGGTTTGGATGTGGTCAAACAGCTATGTGGGGAGACGGTCATGATTAAAACTACTAATTTACTCTATCCCACACTGCATCAGTCACTTGTGGACAAATCAAGTATTTACCAGACAATTGCCACAGACACAGCAATATACCAAACACGGCACAAGGTCCTGGGAGAGACAGACAGGACTAAAATATGGCACTTGCGGGCTTCCCTGGTGGCGCAGTGGTTGAGAGTCCGCCTGCCGATGCAGGGGACATGGGGTTCGTGTCCCGGTCCGGGAGGATCCCACAGGCCGCAGAGCGGCTGGGCCCGTGAGCCGTGGCCGCTGGGCCTGCGCGTCCGGGGCCTGTGCTCCGCAATGGGAGAGGCTGCGGAAGTGAGAGGCCTGCGTACCGCAGAAAAAAAGTAAGACAGTGAATTTTATCTTATGTGTATTTTACCACAATTTTTAAAAAAACAACTAGCTGGTTGGACTGCACACATATAACCCAAAACTTTTTGAAACCCAACTAAAGCATTTCCCATGTGATGCAGACTATGGGGGAAAGGTGTGGATAGGGGGTAGGGGGAAGGTGTAGAGAAAAGACAGCAACCAGCAACAAGATTCTGGCCTGAGCAGAAACCAAAACAACATGCAACCAATCAAGAGATAAGATCAACATTCCTAAACTATCAAGGAGGTCCTTCTATCCTCTCCAGATTCCTCTGAGGAATTTTTAAAATCTCTCAGAGGCATTATTAATACACTTACGTGGGCAGCCTGGAGAGAGGGGCAGGGAGACCTTGCTGAGTCTGTGGAGGAAAATGAATTCATCATCTGTCCTGGACCTTGTTCCACAGGCCCAAAGGTAAGTAAGTGCCCTTAAAGCCACAGCCTTAGGACCAAAGCTGCTTTTTTACTTGACAAGTTCAAACTCAAGGAGCTGTTTGTTCTTCCAGAGCCCAAAGTCAAAGAACTCATCAGCTTCTGAACACTGGCTTCAGAACACAACACAGCCACATACTTACCACACTAGCAACACTCTCCTAATGTGAATAGGGTTTGGCTGATAAGTGAAGTGCAATCTTCTGCATGCTGAAGTCACACAAGTTTTGCATGTGCCAAAGTGCCTACCTTCGAAAAGCAGATCTAACCTGGCTAGAATGCCAAGTACCACTTCTTTTTATAAGGTCTTTCCCCACGCACTCATCACTTCTGTATTTTAATTCAGTACTGTCAACCTCGGTGTCAGCCAGCCAGAATGTCCTCAATCACAGTTGTCTCTAAGAACTGCTGAGGAAAGATCCACAACAAGCCAGTGCAGCCCTGTACTTCTCCTTCATCACCATAGGGACTCCCTTGATGGTTTAAAGGGAAGAAGGGGGGAGGGGGGAGCTCTTGGGAATAAAAGCAGCTCCTCTGACAAGCATTCATAATTCCAGAAGCACAGCTGGTCTTCCAGTGCTCACCCTAGCAGGAGCCCATGTTACATAAATCATGTTCCCGCCACTTCATGGCACTTCAGGAAATTACTGGTCAGTATTAACCTAGCCTAAATTGCTCAGAGGATTATCAGAAGCGAACTCATTTGTGCTAGTAATATCAGCAAGAAGAGGATGAAGTCCATAGCCTTGAGTGACTAGCCTTCTTATCAGGCCACCCAGTGGGTGACCATGAGTGAGTGTTTGGCTTTGGTGCTACAGTTTCAGTGTGTTTCAGTTAAGAAACAAACAAGATCAGTCCCCATCCACTTCCAAGGTTTTAAAATTCAGAATGAGAATACACCCTGCTTTGAATTCTTAACAAAATGCTGTGTGAAACGATCCAGAGGGCTCACAGAGTACATACCATGTCTAAGGTATCGTGCTAGGCGTTACAAGGAATCTCAGCCTGGAAGGAAGCCAGCACAATTTGAGGCAGAGAAGTTAAATACATCAGTGTAACGAAGGAGAACATGAACTATGTACCAAAAGGGAAGTAAAATAATAATGTTGATAAAACAGCAGCAGCACAATGCAAGACACTGTTCTAAGTGTATCACCTATACTAACTCATTTAAGAATCACCATGACCCTAAGAGGTAGGTGCTTTTATTATCTCCACTTTACAGATGAGGAAATGAAGATACAGAAGGGCAAAGTAATCTGCCCAAGGTCAAACAGCCTTTAAGTGGTCAATCTGGAATAAAAACTCACAGTCTCAGTCTAATCTGTCTGAAATATAAGGGAGAGAGATCATAGCCAGTTGGGGGTGGTAAGGAAAGACGTAACAGAGATGAAGGCATTTGAAATGGACCTAGAAGGACGAGGAGATGTTGTTACAAAGGCAGATATAACAAGGATGCCTTATGTACCTGTTCTTACAAGAACAGCAACTTAAAAACAGATGTAAATCATACTCATACCAGCCACTGCTGCCATGCCTTCTACCCTCACAGCATGCATTTGAGAGGAAAATGAGATCCCCAAACCTGAATGGGTTCCACCAAATCATCCTCAATGTATCAGTGAGTGACAGTGCCCCCCAAGCATCTTCCTCCAGGATCCTGGGCACAGTGGTGGCATCACCTCAATATACTGCTAAATTGTGCTGAAGCAATTAAAAGCATCCTGATGAAGGTTCACCCTAAATATTTTTAAACCGTCTTATTAAAAGGTGTGATGCCAAGAAGAAGGCTGCATTAGTATTTTTAAGTTCATTCTTTGCAGTCAATCATTTAGAGGTGTGAAATAAGACTTATGTTTCATTTCTCACTTCCCATATTTCCGCTTGATTAACAGGCCTGCATCCCTGAGCTTTATATTGGAGGTGCATGGCAGAATGGGTTCTATATTATGATTTCACACAAACAAATAAGTTATTTCTTACACAATGATGAGTGTTTCCGAGGCAATTCTCCTCACCTGCAACCAACCAGTTCATAGGACACAAGGGCAACTCAGACTTTATGTCAGGACATATATGCTTCCAGAATAAATGAAGATTCCCTTATTGTTTTCTCCTCTTCTTTTTAAAATCTGGGAAGCAACTCAGTTTTCATGATATTTTAAAATTTCTGTCCCATGGCATTCTTTTACTATTATTTCAAAAGCCAGGCTCCCATCACTGTAGTTTCAGCAGTGAATATACTGCCAAGAGCCTGTATGTCACAAGACTTTAAAAAACAAATGTTGTCTTAGACGTTCACTGTGATGAGAATGAAAATGTCCTGGAGTAATGTGCTTTGAAAAATCTATAAATTCACTACATTTTTAAAAAAATTTCATGACCATGTGTAGAAATATCAACTCTCCAGAAACAATTATCTTCTTCCTTAGTCTAAAGACTTTTTTTAAATTTTGTTTTTTATCAATTTTTATTGGAGTATAGTTGCTTTACAATGCTGTGTTAGTTTCTGCTGTACAGCAAAGTGAATCAGTTATACATATACATATATCCACTCTTTTTTAGATTTCCTTCCCATTTAGGTCACCACAGAGCACTGAGTAGAGTTCCCTGTACTATACAGTAGGTTCTCATTAGCTATCTATGTTGTACATAGTAGTGTATATATGTCAATCCCAATCTCCCAATTCATCCCACCTCCCCTTCCCCCACTGGTAACCATAAGTTTGTTTTCTACATCTTTGACTCTATTTCTGCTTTGCAAATAAGTTCATCTGTACCATTTTTCTAGATTCCACATATAATCAGTATTATACGGTATTTGTCTTTCTCTTTTGGACTTACTTCACTCTGTATGACAATCTCTAGGTCCATCCATGTCTCTGCAAATGGCACTATTTCGTTCCTTTTTATGGCTGAGTAATAAAAACTCTTTTTTAAATTAACATGTGAACACTGGTCACTGGCTACAAGCCCAGCTCAGATTAAAGGCTAAAATATTCAGAGGAACCAGTATCGTAAACTACACAAGTGGGAAAAGACCCTATAAATCATTCAATATGATTTATTGATAATAAAAAGAATATTCAATTTCCTTATTTTACAGGTGGGAAAACTGAGGCTCAGAGAAACTCAGCAAGTCAGGACAGTTACTAGGACTTGAATCCCAGTCTCTTCTCTCAATCCGTGCCAGCGTGCCACAGCAGCGACAGCTAAAACCTTGGTCCTCTCAAATAATGAGCACTGTAACATAACAGTCCACTAGAATACAAACTCTGTAAGACTAAGGATTTTGTTGCTCTTGTATATCAATAAATCCCAGGACCAAGAACAGCGTCTGGCACATAGTAGGTACTCAATAAGTGTGCTGAAAGAATAAAAAACAGCTTCATCCAACCTTTAGTAACGACCCAAAACACAACCAAACTATTTATCAAGACAGTCTTTATTGTATACAGTTTGAAAAGACCCAATGAGAGGCAGCAGGACACGAGTAGAGGAAAGCCCCAAATATTGGTCTTTGCCAGGGAGAAATTTAACCCACAACTCCTGGTTCCGATTCCAAGTATTAGCTCACCCAGCCAAATTCCCTACTGGGAGAGCAAAGAAGGGACTTTCCAAAGTTAATCGGGATTAAAGAATTTCCTCAATATTCAGAGGAAGCCTACATTCCCCAACCTCCTATTTGATCTCAAATCCATGCCCCTCCACTTTTTCTGTAAACAATTATCCCTTCCCCTAAGTCCTTGACCCTGTACCCCCCAGATCAAGGAAACATACACAAATCACACATGAAGACAATCTTACAAAATGGCTAACAGGACTGAACTATTTAATGCTAGCACCAAAGGAAAGGCATTCTAACTCACTAAATCAATAAGCGATGAAAAACAACAGACATCCATGTCCCCCACAGCCAGTCACTGCCCTAATAACAAGCCATATGTTTCGATTCCGATCACAGCACAGCAACTAGGCCAGACACACTATCTGACAAAGTTGGTGGATGTTACATTTATCTAGCAACACACCACTCTGGGACGGCACAGAGGATCCCAACAAATCTAGGCTAAAGACCAGATCTGGAACCTATTCCCTCTCAGGGCAGGACAACACACTGTCAGTCCAGGGCCATTTCTAGGCAGCAGAGGAAGCATTTATCTGTAGCTTGCAAGCTACAGACTTTCTGATTCATAGACTCCAGTACACCAAACAGACCCAAGCTAGAGGGGGGAAAATAGAAAGCAACCCTCAGCATTGTATTAGTGGTTGGCCAAGACTGAATAAGAAGTTAGCAGACCACTGGGAAAATCTACCTGCCTTCAAGTCTCTCGGCAACCACCTTATGCGATAAGTGCCTTACATACTAAGCCAAATAACTACAGCTAGAAGCGTGGAACTTGAGTTTTTGGAATATCAAAACCTATTTTCTCATTCGTGTGCAACATTATGTTGGAGATGCTTTACGGTCACTTGTAATTACTTTAAATGGACAGCAGCTCTTTGCATAAAGGAGTTAGGTTTCTCTGCCTTCCGTTCAGCCTCTGTAGAAAGCAGTGATTTATAAGAGACCAATTTAAATATATTAAACGAGCCTCTCTCTATGGTCTGGGACAACTGTTCTTTGTTTTCACTATAAAACGAATCTTCATTTAAAAAATTCACCTCCAATGAAACTATTCTGGTAAGTTTTTATGTTGATCTGTGTTTTTTATAGCACATGACACTTATTTATATTTGGGGCAGGGCTTTATTGCTTGAGTTTATATCATATGATGCAACAGAGTTAAGTTCATGGAGAAAGACATGGTTTTCATTTTCAATTTAATATTAAACATTTTTTCTTTCGTTTTTTAGGCCAAAAGTCAAAACACAAAATGGGAAAATGCAAGCAAAAATTAAAGCCTCTCTATGATGGGATCCTCTCTATGACGGAAAGGCACAAGGAACCCTTCAAGGACTATAAAAACTGAAAACATGAAGACCTGGGAGTCAGGTTCAGCTTCCAAAATGTTTTCAATCTTTGAAATGGGTCCTTTATATTCAGGGGTGGGGTGGGGCGGGGGGGGGGTGGTTAAAAACATTAAAAAACAGAGTCTTTAAAAGCCATAACCCAGTCACAAAAAGAAGAGTCTCACTCCAAAGAACACCTGCTGACAGACACCAATGAGATGTGACTCCCCAGCACACAGCGGTCAGGGGTGACACCAGATGTCTGACGACTAGTCACACATCATCAAGGCATCTGGCTCAGTCATAGCAATCAAGTGTGTGGGCTCCCAAGGCAGACAGCTGTGTGACTTTGCACAGATTAACTCTCTGTGACTCAGTCTGCTTATCAACAGAAGAGATCTACCTCGTAGGGTTGTCATATGGATTAAATAAGCAAACACTTGCAGGGTGCTTACTGCATATTCGGTATGATCCTACCATTGTAACTATCATCCTCCTCACTCACACCTATACTTGCACTTTTTTTTTTTTCCCTAACACAAAGAGAAACCAGGCCCTAACTCTGGGCATTAGTAATAATGAGGACGGGTGGCTGAGCTGAAATGATCTAAGCAAGCCCACTTCCTACACAGGATATAATGCTGTTGATGATCATCTCTTACCTGGGGACACAAAAAGCAGAAAGGCCTACTCTGCCACCAGTTGTCTCCCCTGAAAGACCTCAGGTGGGGGTTACAAGAAAAACCCCACAACTTCAACAACTGAAGGCAATTTTTAGAACAAGAAGGAGACTGGCAAATTCACTGGGCCTTTCAGCAAGTAATAAATAATGTCAGTGAGCTTTTCTAAACTCTTAAAAGAAACACTTTGCGCTCTGGCTTCCCCGATACATTTTCACTGGATGGCATCCTGGCCATTCCACAGGTTCTGAGTTGGGAACCAAACATGGTGACAACGTAGATTTGTTTCTTATGTTTACTCCAGATTACCTGAGCAGAAGGAGGGCAGGAGAAGGGCCGACAGCTAGTTCCTGATACACTTAATAACTATGCCCCAGTCAGAAAGTTAACATGCAGTAAAGTAACCTACCCCAAATGTTGGAATGCAGCACCATGAAAACTGAAGACCTATCCACCTGAATCCACCTGATGAACAACAGCAGTAACAAAATAAAGAAGCAGTCCTGACGTCAACCTTGTTTCAGAGACAAACAAACAAAACCCAGGCTGTATTTGCAAAGAGACCACCATTCCCAAGTCCAGTACTTGGAGAGAAAGCCATGCTGGATACCAACGCCTCAGTGATTACAGCAAGACCAATGAAATCTAGCTATCTCTCAGCTGGTCCTGAGAGGCAAACACATCCTCACTCTTCAAGACCCAGATCAGGGGCTTCCCTGGTGGCGCGGTGGTTGAGAGTCAGCCTGCCGATGCAGGGGACACGGGTTCGTGCCCCGGTCTGGGAGGATCCTGCATGTCGCAGAGCGTCTGGGCCCGTGAGCCATGGCCGCTGACCTGCGCGTCCGGAGCCTGTGCTCCACAACAGGAGAGGCCACGGCAGTGGGAGGCCCGCGTACCACCAAAAAAAAAAAAAAAGACCCAGATCAAAGATCACCTCCTCTATCGACATGCCTTCTCTGACAAGCCAGGCGGACTTAGTTACTTACGTCTTAAATGCACACTGATATTTATTCAGAATTCTGTTGGCATGTTTACCCCAGAGAATTCTAATTTAAGTTTCTTTATTTCACTGTCCCCTTGGACTGTGAAATTTGTGGAGAGGAAACACGTATCTTCTTTTGCTTTGTACATTTGCTGAATGAATGAACAAATGAATGTCACAGGCTTGGGTTTTAGTTCATAGGGTTGATTTGTGTACTTTGTGTTCAAATTGTTGAAACTTATGGGGGGGCATTAAGAATATTAATTAGATTGTTTTTTAAAAAACTGGAATGAAACAGTGTAGAAGGAAAGGTAAGAAGAAAAATCCCACCAATCTCTGAATAATGGAATGTTAAATAAAACACACTGGAATAAAAATAAGGTATACACTACTGTGTCAGATTCATAGCAAAACAGATATTCAGCAGAAACATACTGTGTATTACCCATTTCTCTCTCCAAATAAATCAAAGAGATCTAATCCAATTTCAAGAAAGGATATATAAATGATAACTGACAAAACCCTGCCCAAATGAAATCTTGCATGTCAGGTAAAATGCTATATAGGGACGCAGATGGTGATGTAAATAGAAAGGAAAGTGGAATCACAACCTATCTTGCCAGCATGTCTCTGACAAAAGAGCAGACATTAATGCTATCACCCACACAACCACCAACCTTTCACTTCCCTGAAAGCCTTGTCAAACAACAAGGATTACTTCTTCTGGTCAATCATGTTCCTTAATCCACTGAAATATAAGCTTCATGAGAGCAGGAGCTTTATTTTTTGCTTCTAATAATATCCCCAGCACTTAAAATAATGCCTGGCTCACAGCAGAGGTTGAAAAAGCCTTTGCTGAACGAACTGAATGAATAAATGAGTGAGGAAAGAAGGGAAGCCGGGAAGGAGGGAGAGAAGAAGCAAGGAAAGGATTGAGGGACTAACTGAGAGGAGAGAGAGGAATGGTCTTCTTTGGGAAAAGTCTTTGTACAAGCTGCATAATGCTCTGCTGTGGCAATTCAAGCCAACGATTTTGGTGTTCATAATGAAAAACAAAATGAGGTGTTTTGTTTTTTTTTTTAAATTGCCCCAGAGTAAATATTGACTTTTAAAGCAAAGAACTGGGTATATATCCTTTCACTCATTCAGCAGACGTTCACTTTATATGCCCACCATGTTCCAGGCACCAACACCATGCACAGGTGAAGGAGCAGAAAATGAGACTAGGCAAAGAAAAAGATTTCAGCATCCTCACCATTGACATCACTCCTCATCTACTGTTTTCTGATCAAAACTAGCAGTCACTAGCAAATCAGTCCTGTATTAGGGCACAAAGTTCAATTTTGACTGGTATTATTTAAGATGAAGAAACAGAGAAAGGTGACAAAAGCATAAAAGAGATGAGAAAAGATACAATGAAAAAAGGTAAGAAAAACAACTGGAGTTGTCTGGCCTAGAGAACAAGGCTGGTTTCATTACAGGCTTCAAATACGCAAAGAGCTTTTATGAGATAAGCCTGAGCATTTCCACGGCTCTCTTCTCTTTCTGAGTAAGGCCTGTGTTTAGGCATTTCCTTCTATTGACTTCTGAGATGCCTCCCTCAAGTCAGAAGTGAATGCCAATATTTTGCTTGCTGATATGTAAGCAAGGGCTCAGCATTCCTAAAACACAAATACTAGTTTCCTCCTTCCTAGGCTTTAGCAGGCTGTCTGTAGGCATTTCTTTCCCACCCTGTAATTTCTTCTCTGCCTTTGTTATAACTGTAAGCACATCTGCAAAAGACTAAACACGACACTGTAAATGACTGTCACTTCCTTCTCCCCCACACTCGGCACCCAGGCTACAGAAACCAGATCACTTCACCAGCATCTTACACCAGACAACGTTTCAATGGGGCAGGTGATCACCTCACTACCTACAGCTACCAGCCACACATGTACAAGCCAATGCTATATATTTACTCTGTTACTTCTGGAGAAAAAGCACTAGAAGGCTGAGGGTTGGCCAAAGTATGGTCTCTGTTTGCAAGGCTGGGTTAAATCATGAAAGTGCATGCATCAAGGGATAACCGTTAACAAAATGTGAAATCATTCAGGTTTATAGTTCAGCATCTTTCCAATCCCTGGCCTTTACTCCCTCTTCCCAAATGCAGTTCTTCCAACTCCGATTACAAGATACCTAGTGATCTATTTCTTGATCCCACATGCCCAAAGTGTCCAGCCAAGTAAAAGGCAAAGCTCTAGACTCATTCCCAGGTCCCACTATACCCAATGCATTCATCTCTCAAAAAATAAAAAAATAAATTAGTAATAATAATGATAATGAAGAGAAAATGACAGACAAGGATGGAGGCACAATATAATTAACAAGGGTTTCCCATGGCTCTCATCATAATGTTGATCTTTGTGTCACCCTAAGTATCCCCATGGCAACCAATAATAAAGTCAAACCCATAAAGTCAAATGAAAAAAATGAAGCTGGGTTAAAGTGAGAATTCTTCCAATTATTAAGCTCAGCAAAACAATTCTTAAAGCAAAGGAAATAATTTATTATTGAGATCTTTTTAAGAGACAGGTTTCTTCACCCTTACTCCAATTTCCATGCTTAATAAAGATTATTAGTTTGGGAGGGGGCGGGGTGGTGGTTGTTGATTTAATTAAAGACTATGCAACATGAAAGAGTTTGATTATAAAGTAACCCCAAGATTCCACCATGCTTTGTGCCATCTTGGCCTCAGGCACTTGCCTTGCATACCATCTCCACTATAGTTTTCCTAATCTGTGAACTAAAAGAAATATTGGATTTATAAAATTGGGCTGACAAATTCTTGTTTTCTGTAAGACTACAGTCTCAAAATAGTCTGCTCCAAACCTCACCTCTTCCTCCTCTCCCCAAAACCACTTGATAGATGACCTTGTCGAGTTACTTAACCTCCCAATGGCTCTAATCCCTCAGCTGAACAATTAACTGTGTTCCCTCACCTCACAGGAATGTTGAAAGAGATCACTATTAATAGACTAGTCCTTGCAAAGTTATTTGCTAATGCAAAACCACTACATGAGGGCTGTGTCCTGAGGGCCACAGTGTGGTGTAGTGGGAAGAGAAAGGACTTTTGAGTTTGATGGAATCAAGTTAAAATCCCTACTCTACAACTTACCAGCTGCCAGGAACCTCAGACAAGCTACATATCCTATAAACCTCAGTTTCTTTATTTGCAAAATGGCAAAACAAAACAAAACCACCTTTCTCTCACTGCTATTGTTAGAATCAGATGAGCTAATGTATGTAAAGTACCTGATGTTCCTGGTACAAAGCAGGCACTGAAATGTCAGTTCCCTTTGCACCAACAAAACCTCTTGCAACTTCTCCTTGACATCCACAATGGCAATGCCCTAGACAGGCAAGCCCCACACGACATCCCACCTGAAGTACTGCAACTGTCTTCTGTGTTCCTATTTCCAGTCCCATCACCACCCATCCTTCATCATCCATCTTGCCATGAGCAAGTATGACCTCATACTATCATCCCCTGCTACTTAACATCCTCCAACAAATCCCTACATCCTACAGAGTTGAAATCAAAAGCCTCATAGAGAGAGAAAAGACCTTCCACTAACTGGCACCAGCTGCCTTTAATCCCCACGTCCAAACTGTCCATTGCTGCTCCTCCTAACCTGCTCTGTGCTCATCATAATCTCTTGGGGCCTCTGCACGTACTGGATAGTTATCCCCATCTTTCTGCCAGATGAGCGCCTCTCCTCACACAGTGCTGAGGTCTGGAGTGGGAGAGGCATGGAGAGAGGTGCTTGGCAGTCTGACTTTCTGTACCCTCCCCTTCCGGTTTAGTCACCTGTGAAGTCGCCAGAAGAAGGAAAGGACAGCAAGGGTACTCTGCGCACAACAGCATGGAGGCAGCAAGAAGCAAGACAGATCCAGCTCTGTCTTCCTAAAGGTCATTGAGAAAGGATGTCACAGCTGAAGCAAAGGAGAACAGGCCATTGTTAGACAGCAAGTGAACAGCAGAAACCAACCTGTGGCAGGCAAAGGCCTATACTGCGGCACTGTTCATCACCATCTTAATTACAATCCCCCATTACTGGCCTGCAGGTCTGAGAGCCAGAGCTAAGGGATGACTGCCAGCTCTCCCAGAAATCCTGGGAGCCCAGCTGTCTTGCCTTCTGGATACAAGCTCCTCCAGCTGTGGAGTGGAGACAGATCTTCCTTGAGTTAGAGGGTATTTCCTGAGCCTTCAACATTTGGCAAAACACCAGAACTGACTTTTGGATAAGCACTGCTGCCAACTCACAATGATGAAAATATCACCACCATGCAGTTCTGGAGTTCCCTGCCACTTATAAAGGTCTTTCACAACCATCACCCATATTGAACCCTCACAGATCCCAAGTTACTGGCATCCCCATTTTATAGAAGAGGAAACAACTTTAGAAAGACAAACTAACTTCCCCATAGCCAAAGAAGCAGAGCCTAGTTCTCAAATCCACCAATCCTTGTACACTCAGAACTGTTGAGCCAGGGAGCCACTGACGAAGAGAATTACCACTGAGCCTCTCTGGAACTTGGCAACTTCCTGACTCACTCCTCTCATCTCTTTCACTGAGCACAAAAACCAGGTCAAGAGGAACAATTTCCAACTCACTGGCACAAGGTAGGAAAATTTCCATGTTACATGTATCCAGATGCACCCCAGACAAAATGTGTGAGAGCAAGCCAGGCAATCCCTGCAAGGAAGTGGAAGGAAACCCCCCTTTCATCACTTCTTATGTGCCAGCCACTACTCTTCCCATTCTCATGTTATGTGATCACACCGTATTTTTCCAATTGTGAAGTGCTACTACCATCCCCATTTTATAATTATAAAAACTGAGGGTCCAAGAGGTGAACTAACTTGCCCTAGGCCATTCAATGGAGCCAATATCTAAACCTTAGCTATTTCTAAACTCTAGGCAATACAGTCGCGGGTCAAGAAGCATGGCTTCCTTTGAGAAAGGTATGCTGCAGACACACAATTACAAGTTCATATTACCTAAAATACAAACAGCAGCCACAGCCTAGCCATAGCCCACAGCTCTGCAGCTCACTGCAGATCCAAAATGCTCAGCTTCATTTCTAATTTCCCTTCTGCTTCCTCCATCAGTGACTCCTTAGAAATTTATATTAGTCTCTTATCTCTTTTCCCATTGATAAAGAATGCTTTCCTCCCAAAGTCATATTTTTCCATAAGAGACCTGAAGGACTAGAGAGCACGAGAACGCTTATGAAATTGACAATTTTCCATCCTCTTGAAGATTAATTCACTATAGAACCCACAAGTGTCATAATCTCAAAAAACCCATTCATTTTTTAACCCAACAATTATCCTGATTTAAATAAGTCTCACACAAGACTCTGACCTTAAATACTGAGTGTAAGCAGCATTGATTAAAAGCCTTAAACTTATCCTTTTATTGGCAAACACATTCAGGGGCAGTTATTCATGGCATCTGGTTCAGAAATTAGATACAGAGTTAGCTACAGATTGATTAGCGCTTAGTATAAAGAAGAAAAAGACTAATTCCTGTATTATTCCTGGCTCAGCAAGCAAAAGCCTTGGCTTGGATCCATGACAAGGGGTCCAGAGAGACTCCAGACCCCATCTGTACAACAGGAAACCTGGGCAATCCAAAGCTGTGTTCTGACAAGTCATGTTTCCTTCCATCAAAAGACTGAACGCCGCCGAAGACAGTCAGGACCCAACCCAGCCTGCTCACTCTCCCGGGTCCAAACATCCTGCTCTTGCTAGAAAATAACACTCCAAGGAGCCAGTGCCAGACCAGCTAAACTCAGGGAAAGCGCTCCTTAGCCAGCATAGGAGCACTTTTGAGCAACTGAGTAGGGGGAATTTGGACATACAATGAAAAGAGGGGCAGAGAAGTAATGAGGCAGATCAGCACCTGTGATGATCACAGTCATTTAATTTCCAATGAGTACTGAGTGCTGGGCACTGTTAAAAAAACTTTATGTGGATTAAGACATTTAATCCTTGCAACTCCATGAAAGAAACATTATTATAATCACCATTTTAAAAACAAATAACCCAAGACACAGAAAGGTTAAGTAAGGTCCAAGGTCACAACCAGTCACTAAGTGCCAGAGACAGTGTTCAAACCTAGGAAGTCTGGGTTTCAGACTCTTGTAATCCTGAACACTATACTGTACTTCCTTCCTCCTGACAGTACCTGGCAATATGCAAGCACCTGTTTTATGTCAATTTCTATGTGGCTGAAGAAGTTTATGTGTTGAGAAAAAGCCCTTCAGGTTCAACCACTAATGAGTAAAGACCTGAAGTTCGGACTAATACTCCATTCCTTTCACCCAACTTCTTTCCTTCTGCCTGACTATACACCCTTCCCCACCCTTCTATCATACAGAATAATACATGGGAAAAAAAAATTCAAAAGGTACACAGAATATAAGGAAAAGTAAGTCTTTTCACACCACTCTTGTTTCCCCATGTCTCCTCTCCAGAGGCAGCCCTTATCAGAAATAGACCAACAACAACAACAACAACAAAAATAACAGAGTATTTAGGAGACAAACAGCATTGAAAGTCACTTAACAAATGGGCAGGAATCAATCTGCAAGACCCAGAGTGAAAGCTGACTTTTGGCTAAGCAAACCTCCCACACCTTACGTGACCTATTAGGCTATTACTTATCAGCCACTGCCTCACCAATATGCTTACTAAGACAATTTATGAAAGTTCAGGGAAATGTTTTTCCTAGTCAATCATAGTTGGTCAAGTGATCATTTTTACCCTACCCACCTCAAAGAAAGCTTCATGTGCACTTGAAAATTACTTTATTTTGGTGATTTTTACTTAATAAAAACTCTCAAAAAAGATGTGTGACTTATTTTTCTAAACAAAACATTTTGGTCTGCACCACTTGCTATTATTATCCCTGCTTCTAATTTTCCAATGTCCCTCCCATTTTTTTCCTTCCACACCTTTTACTGCTTATTATTACAATGGAACAGGAACAGGTTCTGAAGACTGGAAGCAATGAGTTTCCATCTATTTCACTCCCTAGTTTCTGGGTGACCGCTGACAAATAAGTACCTTAATTCCATAAAACTCTGTTCTCCCTAATCTATAAAATGGAGATAAGACCACCAATCTTTGTGGACTATTCGATGAGATGATGCTTGTGGAAACAACTGGCTCATAACAGGCAATCAATACTTGTTAGCATCCCCTGTCTCCTCACTTAGGTCAGACCTTCAGTCTGAACACTGAGAACTCCAACAGCCTCACACCTTCGATCTTCCCAGTTGCCCACACACCCTACCACACCATCACACACAAACTACAATCATTCACTACTGAGTCAGCAAGTCTTAAATGTGAGGCTCATCGTAAACAGAATGAGAAAACAACTGAATGCACTAAGGGTACTCTGAAGACTACCCAAATGGGGGTTACTGTCACTATCTGAATATCTGCAAGGTATTCTGATTACTTTAAGAAGGTAAACTCCTCCTTATCCCCAGGCCCTACATTCCAGATACCCCTCAACTTGCCTGTTCAACCAGTCCCTTCAAAGAATCAGATATAGGACCTCCCTGGTGGCACAGTGGTTAAGAATCTGCCTCCCTAGGGGCTTCCCTGGTGGCGCAGTGGTTGAGAGTCCACCTGCCGATGCAGGGGACACGGGTTTGTGCCCCAGTCCGGGAAGATCCCACATGCCACAGAGTGGCTGGACCCGTGAGCCATGGCCGCTGAGCCTGCGCGTCCGGAGCCTGTGCTCCGCAACAGGAGAGGCCACAACAGTGAGAAGCCTGCGTACTGCAAAAAAAAAAAAAAAAAAATCCGCCTCCCAATGCAGGGGACACAGGTTCGATCTCTGGTCTGGGAAGATCCCACATGCTGCACAGCACCTAAGCCCATGCACCACAACTACTGATCCTGAGCTCTAGAGCCTGCAAGCCACAACTACTGAGCCCACGTACTGCAAGTACTGAAGCCTGTGAGCCTAGAGCCCATGCTCCGCAATGAGAGAAGCCACTGCAATGAGAAGCCCGCACACCACAATGAAGACCCAACACAGCCATAAATAAATAAATAGATAGACAGATAGACAGATAAATTTATTTAAAAAGAGAATCAGATGTGGCCCATTCTTTTCCTGCGGTTCCCTCTGCCTCCTCCTTTCCAGCCTGCAATGCCGGGGTGGTTTTTAAAACAAATGAGAATGGCACTCAAGAAGCAAAATGAATTCACTTAGCTCTATGCTCCTTTCTCCCTTGCTGTTATTTATTTTTGTGTATTTCACTAGAAGCAACATTTGTCAACATGGCAGCAGAGAAGCCACAAGCCAGGGAGAACTGGTTTTGTATAAGACAAATAACTTAAGCAGCACAGGAGCGGTTTTGAATAAAGCTGCCATATGAACGGCCACAAAGTGCAAAATGGTGAGCCCTTGCGTTGGTTGCAGCAGCTGCTTCAACACCCAGAGAAACAAATACTTTAGAGGGGGAAAAGCTAAATTGATTATTTGCAGAAAAATTCAGAGAATTTCAATCACATGATCCAGCAACAGGCAAACTGGCATAGTCCACAGCTGAAAAAAAAGATAAGAAGGAAGATGGAGCCTGTAAGAAATAGGCAGGGAAAGGATGAAGGAATAGGGCAGTGACAGCTAAAGGATGCAGGTTTCTTTCTGAGGTGATGAAAATGTTCTAAAACTGTGGTGATGGGGCTTCCCTGGTGGTGCAGTGGTTGAGAGTCCGCCTGTCGATGCAGGGGACACGGGGTTCGTGCCCCAGTCTGGGAAGATCCCACATGCCACGGAGAGGCTGGGCCCATGAGCCATGGCCGCTGAGCCTGCACGTCCGGAGCCTGTGCTCCGCAGCGGGAGAGACCACAACAGTGAGAGGCCCGCGTTCCGCAAAAACAAACAAACAAATACACAAAAACTGTGGTGATGGCTACACATATCTGTAAATACAGTAAAAGCCACTGAACTGCATACCTTAAATAGGTGAACTAAATTGTTTGTGAATTAGATCTCATACAGTTGTGTGGGGGGGTGTCCCACAGGAATTCGGGTCAATAAATAGGAAATGCATTCCAAATCACCCTCATTGATCTTTAGATGCCTAAAACCTACCAGCCTCATCACTGTTTAATCAAGCACTGGACTAGGTACACTGTATATGCCACTCATTTAATCCTAACAACCAACTCTTCAGTATTCCCAATTTATAGGAGGGAAATCTGGGGCTCAGAGACATCTAAGTGAGCCTGCTTCTAGTCAGGTGATTGTCATCAAGGCTCATGCTCTTCCCACCTACCCCACGCCTCCCTGGTCACACAATCACATCACTGAGGAACAAGGAAGGTATTTATGCCATATCAGTGATTTTATTCCTAGATAACTTATACTTACCCCTAATCAAACTGTTTTTCTGAAACAAAACTTGTCACAAGAGCTTTCTGATACACTCATATTTTCATCTACTCTAAAAAAGATACCAAGGGCTTCCCTGGTGGCGCAGTGGTTGAGAGACCACCTGCCGATGTAGGGGACATGGGTTCGTGCCCCGGTCCGGGAAGTTCCCACATGCCGTGGAGCGGGTAGGCCCGTGAGCCACGGCTGCTGAGCCCGCGTGTCCGGAGCCTGTGCTCTGCAACAGGAGAGGCCACAACAGTGAGAGACCTGCGTACCACAAAAACAAACAAACAAACAACAAAAGATACCAAGACCAAGCTTGTTCTTTTTGACCAGTGGCCCCCAAACTTTTGGGCACCAGGGACCAGTTTCATGGGAGACAATTTTTCCATGGGGAGGGGGCAGGGGTTGATGGTCCAGGTGGTAATGCGAGAGACGGGGAGCGGCAGAGGAAGCTTCACCCGCTCGCCCGCCGCTCACCTCCTGTTCTGCAGCCCAGCTCCTAACAGGCTGCGGACCGGTAGCAGTCCAAGGCCTGGGGCTTGGGGACCCCTGTTTTCAACAACACAATTTTCTCTAAGAACCTGACTCACTCTATGTCCAGTGCTAGCCTTGGGGACTCTCAGGACAGATGGGGCTGCCTATTTGGCCCAAACGCCATACTTTTATTTTAATAGCTATCCGTTTCTCTTTCCCCTGCAGTCAATAAGAGCTCCTTATAATTGTCTATGTATCTTCTGAATATAGATTTTCTCTTTCAATCCCTAGGGACCAAGGCCTTCACCAGTTACTGCTACAACAGAAAGAAGTAAAGTTCAGAGCTTTGTGACAGCTAGTTGTCAATCAATGGCTTTTGCAAGTTTATGCCCAGGTTTCATACAACTGATCCATGAACTGGGATTTTATGACAGTAACGATTACTGTTATATGCCACTTTTATGTAATACTTTTAATTTCTGCAAACCACCATGAGACACTAGCTCTTTTAAAAATTAGACATGTGGTCTCCCCACACACCTACTTTCCCACCTACTTAATTCTTCTACACAGATGCCTTATCTGGGAAAGCTTTATTCCTAACAGTGTGTGAACTTCCTGAGATGACGACACTAGAACCCCAAGCAGAGAAGGATGTTTTTAAAGGGAACATGATCTCTTCCTCCCAAGCTGAGATCTTGATGACAAGAATCCTGTCCACAAAATTCAAAAATTCGAAGTTCATATTAGGAAAAACCCATTCTTATAAGGAACTATAAAGAAAAATCCGAGAAATACATTCTATCTAGATTGGATTTGGCTCTGAAGTTTAATTAGGGAAGAAAATAACTAGCAATGATAATCCATCTATACTCTACTTAGTACAGAAACCCTGTTAAGTCTCCATGCTTTATCCCAATTTTACATTAGGAAAATGTGGCCTAACAGAGATCTAGAAAATTAACGCAAATACTATCTCTCGCTTTCTCTCTTTCTATCTAAATTTCTCTGTGTCTGCCTGTCTCTCTCACACACACACATATATTAAATGGGGGGGCCTCAGATTTGAACCTGAGTCTGTGTGAGAGCCAATCAGTGCTGCCAGGCAGCACACACAGTGGTAACTCTCAAGCTATGAAGCCAGAGACACCTGAATTTGAAACCCATCTTTGCTACTTACTAGTTGCACGATTATGAGTAAGTCACTTCTGTGTGTATAAAACAGAAGTATTAATACAGGTGGCCCTCAGTATACACAAATGCAGAATCCACAGATACAAATGGTCGACTATACTATGCCATTTTATATAAGGGACTTGAGCACTCGTGGATTTCGGTATCTGAGGGGGAACCTGGAAACAATCCCCCGTGGATATCAAGGGATGACTGACTGTACATTGCAGTTCATCCTGAAAACAAAACAAGATAGTGTTTATAATGCTTACTCCAGAGCTTACATTTGGCAAATTATTCATGTTTTGTTTCCACCACATCATTTTATACTTATATGCCATATTATAATATCCAGCCTTCACTGAGAACTTACTATGTGCAAGAAACCATTCTAAATGCCCTGTCCAAGGTCACAATACAATAACAAGCTGGGATTCAAACCCAGGCAGTTTGGCTCAGAGCGAAGGCTTCAACCCATTATTTTTCAAGGCAGAAGTGCAGTGCAGAAAGTTAACTTTGCAGATAATTTATCAATTCCTATTCACTAGAGCAATGGATCTCAGAGTGTGGTCCTTGAACTAGCAGCACTGGCATCACTTAGGAACAAGAAGGTATAAAGAATGCAAATTCTTGGACCCCACCTCATCCTCCTGAATCAGAAACTCTGGGGGTGGGGGGGAACCAGCATTCTGTGTTTTAACAAGTGCATCACAGTCACCTGAAGGACTTGTCAAAACACAGGTTGCTTGGCACCAACAGTATAGATGCTTAGGCTTCTGCCACAGGCAAAGAATCTTGAGGATGCTCAAACACAAAAATGCCAACAATGCCAGGTTCTTCTATCCAATCCTAGCTTCTTTTTGGCCACCAGCCCTCTGCAGTCAGCTCCGAAGGTACAGATTTGCAATGGCTGAAGTTGGTGTCCCATCTCCATCATCTGAAGGTTTGTGTTTGCCTCCATAAACTCCATTCTCAACACGGTAGTCACCGCCTACTTAATACTTCCCAGTACAACTCTCCATCTCAGTCAGCAAAAGCCAAAGTCCTCACAATACTTACAAGGCCCTATATGATCCATGACACCACCACCCCCCCATTCTGCTACCAACCACTCCCTGGATTCTCCTCCTGTCTCTCTCTCTCTGTTCCACTTCTACTTCCCACTCTGCTCCAACCACAACTGCATCCTTGCTGCTCCTCAAACACTGCAGGAAGTACTCACTTGACACACTTGTACTTAGCAGTCTCCCTGTCATTCTCCTAAGAAAAATAACACAGCTCACCTCCTTTCCTCGTCAAGTCTTTGCATTAACGTCACTTTAGGGGATCTTCCCTGACCCCACACCCGCTCCCAGCACTCACTTATTCCCAAACCCTGCATTATTTTTCTCCACAGAATGTATCACCATCAGATATAACAAATATTTACTTATTTGCTTGTGACTTGTTTCTCCCAAATAGAAGGTAACTTTCATCAGGGCACACACTGTTTTGTTTATTGATGTATCATCAAAGCCAAGAGGAAAACCAGGTACCTAGTATGCATCCACAACCATATGTTCAATGAACAAATAAGTGGGAGAACCCAGTTAATCCCAAATGGCTATCCCAAATAGCCAAATGTCATTTTAAAAAACGTTGATGCAACATGGATGGACTTAGAGATTGTCATACTGAGTGAAGTATGTCAGACAGAGAAAGGGAAATATGGTATATATATCCCTTATATGCAGAATCTGAAAAGAAATGATACAAATGAATTTATTTACAAAACAGAAGCAGACTCACAGACTTAGAAAACGAACTTATAGTTAACTTATAGTTATGGGGGGGGTGGGGGGGTGGGGGGAAGGGATAGTTAGGGAGTTTGGGATGGACATGTACACATTGCTATATTTAAAATGGATAGCTAACAAGGACCTACTGTATAGCACAGGGAACTCTGCTCAATGTTACATGGCAGCCTGGATGGGAGGGGAATTTGGGGGAGAATGGATACATGTATATGTATGGCTGAGTTCCTTTGCTGTGCACCTGAAACTATCACACTGTTAATCAGCTATACTCTGGTATAAAATAAAAAGGTAAAAAAAAAATAAAAAATAAAATTAAAAAATATGTTGATGCAAGAACTGGCATTGTTTTTATCTTTTTATTACCAGTAACACAATTGGACAACACAACTTCTAAACCCACATAGAATACTCAAAATCCCATTTCTTCGGAAGAAATTCCATGCATGCACCATGCAAACTGCAAGGTTACTTTTTCTAAGCCCACACATATATTACTTCCCCCCCGAATGTAATTTCTAATTTACAGCTCCAAAATATAATCTATATTGGAATTTGCATAAAACTCAACAGACCTGCAGCAAGATATTAAATTTTAAATTTGCATGCAAGAATGACCAAGTAATATTAGTCTAGCCAAGGAGATCATGTCTGTAAACTTGAGAGCTTGCAGATGTAATGAGAAGAAAAATTGTACACTTCAATGAAAGCAGGTTGATTAAAATGCTTTGATGCAGTTGTAACAGTGCAAGGGAGGAAAAGTGCATTTCAAATTTCATAACCCGGGCTCTGATAACATAAGATGAGACTTCACTGCTTCAGAATAAGGCAATGGAACATACTGGCATCTGCTCCATCTGTAAATAGTACTGGGTGACAAAGGTAAACAGCCTAAAAGCTTGAATGGACCTATCTGACCCTACATTCCCTGAAGAGCCCTTTGAATCAAGGAGATACATAACCAGCACTGACTGACAGCAATGGAAAGTGGTAATGTTTCTAATCTCACCAGTTGTACAGCCTAACTTATGCATGGTATGCATGGGTTTTTTTGGTTCGTTTTGTATTTGTAAAAAGTGAGAGTTTCTTGCTTCTAGAACACCAAAATGCAGAGGTAAAGTGCTCAGTGACTGGTTCTGAAACAACTAAGGTGATGGGACTACAAAGAGAAGAAGAGATGTTTAAGGACTGGACCTCAAGGGGCCCCAGACTCTGCTCTCAAGAAGTAGCCAAAGTGGTGCAGCACTTTGCAAAGGGGTTCAACGAGAAGAGTGTGGGTGCTTAGCAGGTTAACAGCCAAAAAAGGACTATCTGAACTTTCCGAGGAACCTGTCTACAGCACTTTAGTCTGATTTTTTAATGGGTATTTTGAGCAGTATTTCATGTGAAAGAGTCCTGGTGCTCTACAAGTGTGAAAATCACTGGTCCAATGGAATGGATGCCTTTCTGGTTGTGTGACCTCTAAGCCCTTCATATCAGTAAATGCTACTCCTAAATATTTACTCTAGAGAGATGAAAACGTATCTACATAAAGAACTGTACATAAATGTTCACAGCAGCTTTATTCATAATAGCCTCAAAATGGATACAACTCAAAAGTCCATCAACAGGAGAATGGCTAAGAACGTTACAGTACACCCATACAATGGGATACCACACAACAATACAAAGGACTAGACCACACCAATAACGTGATCAACCTCAAAAATAATTACCATGAGTGAAAAAAGCCAGATATAAGAATACAAAAAATATAACTCCATTGATATAAAAACTAAAGTGAACTTTAATCTATGATGACAGGAAGCAGATCAGTGGTTGCCTGGACCCAGGTGTAAGAATGGAAGATTAAGTGGGAAAGAGGGGAATTTGGGGTGCAATAGAAATGTTTTAGGTCTTGATTATGGTAGTGATTCAATTCTAAACTCACAGCACTGTATACTTAAAATGGGTGCATTTTATTGTATGTGAAAATAAAGTTGAAAAAAACACGTCCTACCTAACCTATGACAATGTTATTAAGGAACAAATGAGATAAGTGTTATGTGGAAGCTAATACACATGAACTGGGTATTAAACAGGTAGAGGACAAAGCTATAGCAGACACACAATTTTTTTATCCAAAAGCCAACGGCACGGCACAGAAGGCAGTCCTGGCTATTAACAATGACAATGATGAAAGCTAAAGTACTGGCACTTCCTTTGCGCCAGACACTTAAGATCTTTACATGTATCAATTCATCTAGTCCTCACAACAATCCTATGGGAAAGGAATTATTATTATTTCCATATTACAGATGAGGAACGGAGGCACTGAGTGGTTAAGTAATTTGCTCAAAGCCACAAGTAAAACAACAGCATACAATTTTTGGATAAGTGAAAGAAAGTCTTACAGGTAGCAAAGTATAGATACTAAGCCTGGAAAGCTGTTTTCCCACCTAAGGACAAATAAGTATAAAAGTGCTGCCTCCAAGCCAGAGCCATCAGTCTGCAGAAGGCCTTCCTAGTCAGCAGAATAGAAAGTCAGTTGTGCAGAAGACACTCCTTCTTCTCAGGGATTTGGGGAATAGGAAATGAAAACAGGGGCAGGGCGGAAAAAGAAAAGTTGATAACATCTGTACGTAAAAATCATAAAAGTGGTTCACAAGAAACTAGTAATAAACATAAACAACTCCCTACTATGTGAGGCTTCACTAAGAGTTTTAAATGTATTCTCACGCAATTTTCATAGTGACCCTGAGAAAGAGTATTATGATAAGCATTTTATATGCAAAAAAACAAGTCTTAGGTAAGATAACCTGCAAAGGGTACATACAACTAGCCAGTGACAGAAACCACAGTTGAATCAAACTTTGTCTATCTTCTAAGCTAGTAATGTTGCTTATTAAATCCACTCCCATCCAAATCTTAGTGAAATCAAAGTTTTAAGGAAATGACAGGGGAAAAAAGCTTAAAAGTATGGACATTCCAACTAAACCTAAACTGTCTCAAATTTGTTCCAATATTTTTCTGAGAATGTAATAGCCACTGTTATTTAACAAGCAAACATAGCAGGCACGGTGCTAGGGGCTTCAGATATGAATTCAGGTAATCTTCACAACAGTCCTACAAGGTAGAAAGAAAAAAACAACTTTCCACCTAGAATCATATACCCAAAGTTCCTCTCGAAATATAGGGCAAAATAAAGACATCCTAGATAACTAAAAAAGACCATTTACTACTAGTAGACACTCACTAAAGGAAATTAAAGAAATTGTGAACAAAGAAATTGGTAGCCATACAGGTAAATCTAAAACACCATCTGTAAAAAGGATAATAACATCTAATTTGTGTGTTTAAAAAAAGGTAAAACTGGGCTTCCCTGGTGGCGCAGTGGTTGAGAGTATGCCTGCCGATGCAGGGGACATGGGTTCGTGCCCCGGTCCAGGAAGATCCCACATGCCGCAGAGTGGCTGGGCCCGTGAGCCATGGCCGCTGAGCCTGCATGTCTGGAGCCTGTGCTCTGCAACGGGAGAGGCCACAACAGTGAGAGGCCCGCGTACCACAAAAAAAACAAAACAAAAAAAATGAACATTAAAGATTCAAGTCCTCAATGGAACAACTTGATGAGAAATGACCACCCTTAATACTGTACCCATTTTTGGCCTCTGCACAGGAAACTTTTCCAAGCAGGTTGGCAAGTCAAAGGAATGGTAAATAGAACCAGAATTTTTTACAGCTAGAACTATTCAAAGCCCACCACTATTTTTAATTTTGGATAAAAATTAACAATCCCTATGTGAAAGCCCTCTCTTTCTCACATCACAGGAGCAGCGCTAACCTCACACCTGGACTCTCTTCATAGCTCTCCTATTGAACACATTTTAAAGTATGTCAAGAATCTTTAATTATGTTTCACAGTTGTATCTTCCTTTCTTTCAATTGCCTAATATTTCAACTGCAGGGCTTTGGAAGTAGATTAAATAAAGATAAGCTCTTGTCAATCAGAGCTGGTTTCTCTCCCCCCACCTCCTCTGGTTACTAGTTCCAACTGCTGCCAATCAAGGAAAATCCTGCACATCAGCTGTCATTCATTCCTGTCTAAATGATGCTGGTCAGACTTCATTAGGAACAATGTCCTGATCAAAAGCTACAGCCAGGGCTTCCCTGGTGGCGCAGTGGTTGAGAGTCCGCCTGCCGATGCAGGGGACACGGGTTCGTACCCCGGTCTGGGAAGATCCCACATGCCGCAGAGCAGCTGGGTCCATGAGCCATGGCCGCTAAGCCTGCGCATCTGGAGCCTGTGCTCCGCAACGGGAGAGGCCACAACAGTGAGAGGCCCGCGAACCGCCAAAAAAACAAAAAAACTACAGCCAATCATGTCCACAAAACATCGAAAAAGCAGCTGGTCTTGTCTAGCTGGTGTCTGGCACAATTCCCATTCCTGGAGGATGCAAGCAGGGCCAGCCACACCTCCCCAGGGCCAAAAAGGCAGCTAGTCATGTCTCTGGCACATTTCAGGTTGCTATAAACTACATGTCTTCTGTTGATTTTCTCCTATCACTGGCCCACGAAAGGTAGTCAGACTTTATTAAGTCTTCCAAGCCAGGAAGACAACTGGGAGTTTAGCAGTCCTCTCATTCATTAGCTGGTTATGCCACTGAAGGGCTGAAGCCAAGCTGCTTATTTATTTCTGATCCTCCAAACAGAAGATTCAACCCTCCCTCAACCACCCCCCCACACACACATGCACACACAACAGCCACCATTCTACACATCATCACATCTCCACACTCTCTCAAAACAGACCACATACACTACATCAAGGAAAAACTAAAGAATTAGAACAAATCTGACAGTAAAAGCCTCAAAGATCTAATTCTTTCAATTCAACTGCTTATTACTGTTCTTAATAATATTTGTTTAAATGGAGCAAATGGGTGGAGGATTTTTTAAAATGCACCCTTTAATCACTTAAAGAAATTGTAAGACAGAAACCAAGTAGAATCTGGTTTAGGTGGTTGTTTTGTTTTGAACTTGCAAACTCTTTATTCTCTGGTTGGACTATCCTGTCTATCCTCAAGGTAGAGTGCAGAAAGCTGTACACCCAAGATTCTCCGTGCCAGTCACGCTCTGAAATCCCAGATCTGTGCACCCACATTAGGAACCTGACTGTGTCAACAGGCAGGTGTGAAATGACTCAGAGGTGGGCCGTTCATACAGAAAGAGGCATTCGCCTGGGTTCAGAGTGAATAAGAAGTTCAGTTATTGGAAGAAGTGGTTATTTAAATGTATGATTTCATCCTAATTAAAACTAATGGGGGAGAGAATATGCATTTAGCTGCCTAGTAAACAGTTCTCAGTTATTTCACTTTTAATATCTGAAGGGTATTACCAAGGTAACGTTTTCAGGGCTATAGGAGAGGGAGGTGATGTTGCTGAACTGCTGTCCCACCCACCCACATACCCTGCATGGTACCGTTCCCCTCCCCCGCCAAGATCATAAGCTTGGTTTTACACCATATTCCTTTCTCTTAGTGCATTTTTTAAAAAACCTCCAGCCATCCAACCCCCAGGCCAGAACCTAATAAAACATTCCATCTTAGAAAGCTTAACAGTCCAGTACACCTAACAAAACCATCCAGGGACACCAGAGAGCATCCCGCATGCACATTAATAACTGCGGGATATCTGATTAGGAGAATGTGAAATAAGAAGCCATTAATAGCAGCCCTCATCTCCCTCCTCCACACTGATTACCAAAAAAACAGCAGCAGCTGAATCACAGCTAAATCCTATTCACAAGGGACCTGGTGCAACAAAGAGGAAAACAACCGTTAGAGTAGTGCTTCTTGAGGGAAGCTGCTTTACGTCATTTTGATTCTGGCGTCAATCACTCCTGCCACCAACCAATAAGCATGTATAACACAAGCAAAGACTAGATTCCCTCCCTACTTCCCTGGGTTCAGCACAGCATACCCCGCATACTTAATCTGCCCTGCCAACTAAACTGCTACTTGCAAGGCCCCCAGAGGAACTCCTAGGTCCAGAGACACATAGGCTTAAATGTTTACCCTCAGAGCACAAGCAACATGAGCCAGGAGGTGGAACCACTGGCCTCAGGGCAGCCTAGTTTGCGCTGTAGGAAGAGCAGACTAACCATGTGACTTTGAACAAATGTTTTACTCTCTCTGCCTCAGTTTCTTTATCTGTAGCATATCAGTCCCCGCACGGTTATGGTGGGAATCAAATGAATTAAATAACATCAAGCACTAGGAACAGTGCCTAGAGTTGTGTGTGTGTGTGTGTGTGTGTGTGTGTGTGTGTGTGTGTGTGTGTGTGTGTGTGTGTGTGTGTGTGTGCGTGCGCGCACTCTCCCTCCCTCTCTTTCCACATATAGAGGTGAGGGTAGGAGAAGGATGGAAAAGGAACGAAAAAGGGGAAGAGGAGGAAGAAGAAAAAAAAGCTGGATCTAAGTATGTGGCTTAGATATACAGATAAGGAACCCAACAGCTAACCCCCCAACCCCCTGCACTGAAATGTACCCCATCCCAAATCTGTAGATCTCTCCCTTTCAAAGGCACGGCTTCCCCCACCCCCACCCCGGCTTAGCAGTGGAGAGATCAGAATTCCCCTTTGCTGCAAGAAAACTTTAGCAAAAAATCATTAAAGAGTTTCCATAAACCCAGTATTTTGAGACTGGTGAGAGATCTGTGAATTCCCAAACTTTCTGCACGTCAAAATGAATTTGCTGGTAGAGAGCCAATGTTTCCAATTTGATTTGGCATAATATACCCAGTTAGGATGTTCTCTCAATGTAATTAGCAATGCACTGTCAATGAGCAGTGTAGCTATTGACAATACCTGGTGCAATTTAATTTTAAATGTCAATGACTTGTTTGGGTTCACTATAACAGGGCTTTGATACATGACAAACAAGCACCCTAGAACAACAGGATGGATGATGAAAACAAGAGGCTGAAAGAAATCAGTAGGACTGTATAAGGGGCTGCCTTTCAAATACTCCCCTGTAACTACTCCTGGAGCAGGGCAGGCTCCTTCTCCCAGTGCAGGTTGGGGATTCAGGGAGTGTGTCACTGACACCAGCTTCTCAACTGATACCCACTGTTCCTCAAAGGATATGGGTTTGAGGAGCAGGCCAGTGTTAGGAGACAGGTGACCCTGAACAAGCTGGGTGACTTTGAACAAGTTATTTAACCTCTCTCTGCCTTAATTTCTTCATGTATAAAAGCAGAATAATTGTGAGGACTACATAAATAAACATATATACATAAACACTTAGCACAGTGCCTGGTATTGATACTTGGTAACAGCTCACTAAATGTTGGCCTCTAATGGTTAGTCAACCAAGTTAAAATTGGTATTATTAAAAAAATACACACATTATAGCAGGGTGTCACAAATTCACATATCTATAACATAGGGCCTTGAGTAAAGCTGGCTCAGTCCATACAAAAACTGAGGATAGCTAACCTTCTCTGGTGCACACCTGCTCTCAGCACCAACTGGAACTCAGCGTCTGCCAGACCCTCAGATTTTCCAAGAATAACCGCAAATCTGGATTTTTGTATGAAATTTCCTAATTTTTAAATGTTGGCAACTGCCTCCAAATTTTTAAACACCAAATAGGTCAAAGAACCATACTTGTGGCTGGACCAGGCTAATGAACTGTAACTGTGTGGATCTCTCCTGTCCAGATGAACCCTCAGAACCTCCCTGGGAAAAGTCCATCCCAAGTTTTTACTCATTTCCCATGTAGGAAAAGCCTTACCAGAGACCAGGCCACAGAGGGACCCACAAAAAGTCTAGAGTGTTCTCTAAATCACAGGACAAGAGGTGGCTGGGCCTGCCCCAGGTGCTTCCTTGCTGACTTACGGCCTGCTCACTGAGAAGGGAAGTGGATGATTTATAAACTGCAAAGGTGATGCAAAATGCTAATCAGCTTTAAGCTGACACTGGATAACACAAGCAAATTTACATCCTCTCTAAAATAATTCAAATGCTTTTCATGCGTAATAGCGGGCAAGGATAAAGATGAAGTGATAACACTTCAGAAGCTTCAGAAAATATCCCAATTAATCTAGGCCATAAACCTACAACAAATTCTCTCTTCTCTCTGCAAACAGGAACATACCACAACAACTGAAAATCACAGGAAATACCCAAATCAAATCATCAGCCAACAGGCTTCCCAATTCATGTGCCTAGGGAAATTCACTCTCTTTCTGACAAGACTTTGTTTTCCACAGTTTCCTTGGTCTCCTTATTCCCCTTTGCCAAACATGTTTTGGGAAGGAGGAGATGAGAGCCATGGAGTGAGGATGGATGGCCAAAGGGAAGAAGGAGCATTGATCACTAGATAGATGGGTGGTTAAATGAGAATTCTCCAGGACAAGAGTGGGGGCAGGGGAGGGCAGAGAGTCACAATGTACCGTCTTAGATAATTTTCACTTTCTTCATTATATTCATGTATTCAACAAACATTCACTGAGCACCCACTAATGTCAGGTGCTGTCCTAAGCACTAGAAATGCAGCGCTAAAGGAAACAAAGTCCCTGACCACACAGAGCTTACATCCTTGGGTCATTCATGCTGAGATCTGAGGCTTAATCTTCAAAGCAGATACCATAAACTTTCTTGGTCAGAAAGGAGCTTAGAAATCTTCCCATTCAGCACTGAACGTGAGATATAAATTTCCTCCAGAGCTTTCATGCAAGCAACATTTCACTAAGCCCTGCCCTCGGACCTATGCCAGCTGTCTACAGCAGTGAACCTTGCGGAGCTTGCAAACACCATGTGGGGGCAGAGAGGGGGACACCTGCGCAGCCACCTTCACTGAAGAGGACTCACCACACTGCAGTGAGCTCCAAGCTTCTACTGAAGTGTCCTACAAGCTTCAGGGAGAAGAGAGGCTTAATTTGCCCATGGCTCTCAGGCTGCTTCCACTTGAGCACCTCCATTCTTCTCTTATTAACTGGCAGTCTAAGTCAGATTTCTTTGGGGGAAAATAATAGCTCTACAGTCTACAAATAATTAGAAGGTAAAGCAGTATTTCATGAAGGCGGCAGGTCCACTGGTCTCCTCCATTACACTTATTTCTTATGTTCAGCATCTACTTGTTAGTCCCACGTCTGCTCTGGGGGGGCCACCAGAAGTGCAAGCTCTCCTCCACAGGATAACTCTGCAGGTGTTTGAAGACAGCACCTGGGTTACCTCCTTTTGTCCTCAGGCCTGACACCCCAGTTCCATCATTCACAATGACAGATTTGGTGTACCTACCCATTCAGATGCCTCTTTATTCTTTTACCATCATTATTGATACAAAAACTATATACTGAAGTGTCTGTTTTGGCAGTGATATTGTCCTACATAAAAGTTTTTGCAGAATGTTCTATTTAAGACATCCCCTCACAAAATCATACTGGATCAAAGACTTGACAAGAGAGAGGAAAAGTGTATTCTACAAATCATTCATGGAAGCCTGGAGCTTTGGGAGGAAGAAATGGAGTTGTCTGAATATCAAATGTGCTTGATCATAAGAATCAGATTTCTAGGTCCTATCCCAGACCTGCTCAATCAGAATTTCCAGGGGGGAGATGCCTGGAAGTCTGTATAGTTAATATAAGCTGTGTATGGTTCTCATTTACTACATAAATATTTTATTATATAAAAACGTCTATAAAATGAAGAGACTGAAATACAGAAAAGCAATGCTTTTAACACCTGTACCTTTAATAAGAGGAGGATTTTTATGACTTGTTCCCTCTCATTTGATTACAGTATATTGATTTCTACTTCTCCTTCTTAAACCTGTCACTAGTTCCCTCTGCCCCAAGCCCCACTGATAATCAAAGTAGAACCGGGTTAATATAGCACATTGGGGACTCCTACATTGGAAGTGGGGAAGAAAAATTAGTGTGTCAGACAGAGACTCTCAACCGAGAAGACCTCAATTTATATAAAAATCTTCTCAGAGCCCTTATAATCTCACTGACCATCTGTAGCACAGAAATGAATCCTGGAATTAGTGGTACTAAGTGGTTGCATAGCAGTAGATACTCTGGAGGCTTAAAAAAAAAAAAAAAGGAAAAGAATTTTCTATCTTGCACTCGAAGAAGTCAGTTAAGAATATACCATTACAGGGAAACCTCCCAATATGTAAGTACTTAGACATTACAGAACAACAAAAAAAAAATACTAAAATATTTAGCTTGGTCACAGTGGTATATGTAAAACCCAGATTTCTCCAGCCATGACTTAAAATTGGATTCCCACTATCTAGATCTTCATCATGCCCCTCACCCCCAGCGATTCAAACTCCTTGGAGAAAACAGAACTCTATTTACTTTGAAGCAGATTTAAGAAAAAAAAGAAAAAGTCTCCAAACACCAGAAAAGACTTTTTCCCTTACCTAAGCCTTAAAGAAAAAAAAAATGGAGGAGAACTGAGAGTTATTATTGGCACTTGAATCTACATCAGAAAAATGGCAGCCCTTCAAACTCCACATGTGGAAAAGCTCTTCATTTTAAGCTGAAAATGGGAAATTAATTTTCAAGTCTCTTGTCTAAGAGACAGCTTTTAAAAAGGTATTAACCTACATTTGGAGATTAATGCAAACACAGCCATCTTGTTTTAGTGGGTACAATCCAACTTTTATTAAGACAAAGACGGATTCAGAGTAATTAAGAGCTTGTCCAATATCCAGAATTTTATGACTCTAAATATTAGCGAAGCTGGCATTCTTACCAGCTTTGCCTCAGAGCTATTGCATTATAAATCCTTGATGGTAATGAAACACCAGCTAAAAAAAGGCTGAATAAGTCTCATTTAAAAACCAGCATTCCCGTCGAGAACTACCCTGACTTTAATATAATGTATAGCCCCTCTTAGAACATTAATACTATTGGGAAAAAGTGAGTGGTTTGGGATTTGCTACTAAGGAACCCCAACGAAGATAAACAAACCACAGGAACTGTTTTAACAACGGGAATGTTGAGAGACTCCCTGGTGCCAAAGTCTAGGACCACTTTGCTGACTGGGGCAAGAAAAGGACAATACACCACACTGGGGATGCTAATGGTGGTTTATCCCTGAGGCTCATCCTTAACACTGTTTGCTGTTTACACAATGTAACCAAGTCATGGATATTGTTTAAAATTTTTTTTTAAACTTTTAAAAACCACCCCAACGGGGTGCTCTCTTCTGCTACCCAAATAATTTTTTAAATATTGTCAGACTGTAGCCTTGACTACTTGACTTGACTTGACTACTCCCTTCTCAGAGGAAGGTTTCACTAGGGTCACCACATTCAAACCTCTCTCTACCAACTGGATTGAGGGGACACTTGTGAAATATGACCAAAATATTGACAACTGGCCATCACTTTTTCAGACTTCATAAATTCAAAGACTCTTGGTTATTAATTCCTAATGCAAATTTCTTCTGTACTTAAAAGGCTATAAAGGGGCTTCCCTGATGGCGCAGTGGTTAAGAATATGCCTGCCAATGCAGGGGACACAGGTTCGAGCCCTGGTCCGGGAAGATCCCACATGCCGCAGAGCAACTAAGCCCGTGCACCACAACTACTGAGCCTGTGCTCTAGAACCTGCGTGCCACAACTACTGAGCCTGCGTGCCGCAACTACTGAAGCCCACACGCCACAACTACTGAAGCCCGCATGCCTAGAGCCCGTGCTCCGCAACAAGAGAAGCCACTGCAATGAGAAGCCCGCGCACCGCAAAGAAGAGTAGCCCCCACTCACCACAACCAGAGAAAACCTGTGCGCAGCAATGAAGACCCAATGCATCCAAAAATAAATTAATTTTTTTAAAAGCCATAAAGAGTTAATCACGTAGAGATTACATCACAGCTTAATAAAAACAGTTCCCTCTCTGTTCTTTCATCAAATTTGCCAGCCACTGACTAATCTGAGGAAAATGCCAAAGGTTCCTGTGCCCTAGCCCCCAAGTTATTATTTGAAAGCAGCCTGTCATCTCTACCATCTTAGGATAGAAATGACACATGTCACCTGTGCACCTCACCTGAGTCAAAGCTAACTCCCCATATCCCAAAAGTATAAACAGGACTTGATGGAACAGACTAGATGAAAACATATCCTGCCCTCCATAATTAGCAAAAACCAAGCTGCTAAGTAGAACTGGCTCTGTTCTTCCCAGAAATATCCTTAAGTGGAAACTAAACCCCAATCTATATTCAAGGAAATAACACTCTTCACCTTTCTCTGTCCACTAGGCACTTCCCCTCCCCATGAGAAACAACATCCTCTTCCTTCAGGCACAAATCTTAAGAACAAAAACTGTGCCAGGAAAAATAAATTTAAATTGAGGCATCATGCTTTCTTGGACTATTCAATGATACTGTCAGAATATAATAAATTGTCTCTTAGGGGATTAACAAAGGTACCATTTTCCAAATGAACAAAGAATTTTTTTTTATTAAATACTTTTGCTTTTTTTCTCTATAACAAGACTTTACTTTTTATTCAAGACAGAAATGGATACCTAGTGTTTGGGTCTTGTCTACTGAAATTGACCACAGCCAAAATCTCAGCCAACATCATTTCTGAAAATCAAATTGGAAAAAAATATATATAAACGGAGAACACACAGAACACATAGAAATACACCTGCGGTCAACCAGGAAAAGAAATTCCATGGGAAACAAGACTGATTTAGCCAAGAGTCTTCCACAGAGCCAGCATCCCAGTGTTTGTTGAATATCCTCATATGCACCTCTCCAGACTGACCACAGGGACCACATACTCTGAAATCCATATTTACTTATTATATATTAAGTTTATTTCCTCAAGGTAGGGTTAAATCGCTGAAACTGCTCCGAGAACCTATGTGTAACTATGCCCAAACTTTACAACATCAAGAAGCAAACACTTCAAGGCAAGGTACCATACCAAGGTATTAATGAGCCTTCCATAGAGCCCTGTATGACGACTGGCCCCCAAAAAACAATTTTCACTTTTTAAATCAACATATCTTGATACTGAAGTTAAGAACTGGGTCCACTGCCTTCATATCAGCCTCCAACCCCAATGAACATATACTTTCTAAGCACCAACTACTGAGCTAGGCACAGTGAGTTACGGGAAAAAAAATTTGCGATTTGCTATGCAAAGCACTTCTTAACACATCACTTAAAGTAATCCTCACATTTGTTACCTATTTTACAGATGAGGAAAGGGTGGCCTTGGCAAGCCAGAGACTGACTTGCCTAAGGTCACTTGAATAATAAATTGTAGAGCTAGAACTCTAATAGCAAAGGGTCTGGACTCTGTGTCCCAGTGCTATGTACAAGGACAACCCAGCTGAATAAGATACAACCCTTGTACTCACACAGGGTTTTAGAGTTTAATTTAGATAAGAAGACACTGGCATGAAGGTACATGACAAATGACAACTGAGTGTACACAGCTGTACAGGTACCTGAAAGGAAATGACCTCTTGAAGCAATAAATAAAAAGTCCATGGAACATTTAAAAATCCATTCTATATAAAGCACCCAGATTCACAAACGAGAAACAGCAAGTTAAAGGGCTCCATAGGTCATAAATGTTACATAAATGTTAACTGTTAATAAAGGCAGTAATACCAGCTATAATTTACTTGGCATTTGCTGTGGGTCAAGCATCATGTCGAGCATTTCACATACATTCTCTTACTTAATTAAATGATTCATCAATATTATCCCCATTTTATAACTGAGAAAACTGAGGTTAGAGAGGTTAAATTACTTATCCAAGGTCACGTAACTAGGTGGTACAGTTGGGTTAAACAAGTCTTTCTGTCAAAGCCCATGTTTCTAAACTGCTATATGTACTGCCTCCAGTGTTTCTATTTTCTGAAGTCATTTTTGTTATACAGTCCCCAAAGTCCTCATGTACTCAGATCTGGTGCACATATTGTATATTTCCGATGGACGTCCTCAACTTGCAGGTTTTTCTGTATCCAGATCCCTAATGTCCACAGATTATAGAGTCGGGGTTAATTTAAAAAAAACTCCAAAGATCCCATGCGGTCTCTGACTATTGAGAAAAATCCAAGAAATGATGGTACACACATTTAACCAAAGGTTACAGCTATTTGGTATTTTAAACACCTCTATACAGTACACAGTATAAAAATAGTACACAGTGTAAAGACAGTATACACTGAAAAAACCCTTAAAACACAAAGGCACCCTGTTGTTATTCTACAACAGAGAATCTATCAAAGAAATTGAGGGGAGTCCTACATAGTAAAAATAAGCTCTTTGTGGTATAACAGCACAAAATTATTTTAAACGTCCAACATTAGAACATAAATGAATGGCACAATTTGATGTACTATTACGCAGTCATGAAATTATTAAGAAGATAATATAGTAACATAGGAAATAACTTTTTAAACGTTTAACAAAATAGAAAATTATTTGTTAGGATTTTACCACTACAAAAGTGACGTTTGCCTTACAGACAAATCCTATAAATAAAGGTATTAAAAAGGCAGGATAGAGGAAGGTTTCTTTCCTTTTTTTTCTTTTTTTTTTTGCATTACGTGAACCTCCCACTCCCGTGGCCTCTCCCGTCGCGGAGCACAGGCTCAGCAGCCATGGCTCACGGTCCCAGCCGCTCCGCGGCATGTGGGATCTTCCTGGACCGGGGCACGAACCTGTGTCTCCTGCATCGGCAGGCGGACTCTCAACCACTGCGCCACCAGGGAAGCCCAGGAAGATTTCTTAAAGCAGAGTCTGTGAGTGTTTTTCCCTCTTTACAGAAACTTTAAAAAAACAAATATATGTGTGTATGTTGTTAAATATAAGGGTAAATAGAAAAAGGAAAGGAGCTTTCCTCCCACCCTTTGCCCACCTGCTTCCCTGCCTTGAAGAGAATACATATATATTTATAAAGGAGTTAGAAGTTTGATAATATTAAAGCTCTTTCTTCCTAAGATGTCTCACCCCTCACAGAGAAATGAGGTTTGGAGTTGGACATGGCATATCTGAAATCTATTAGAAACAAGAAGATAGTACAGCCAACATGTCACACATACAGAAATATAAATATATCGTCAATCCTTGCTTTCTGTGTGCACTGTAAAATCTAGCTCACTAAAGGATTTTCCATGCTGTTTCTACTAGGAAAACACTCAAAAATCCAATGTTCATCTGAATTTTTTAACATCCCATAGCAGGTAGATACTGGTTATTTTCTAGAGAGGATTTTCTATAACACTGAGCAGAAAGTTGAGATTAAAGCTCTGCTAGCTCTAACTGAAATTAATTCTCTACAGCTGTTTAGGGAACTTGTAGCTCAGAAAGAGAGACGCAGCTGACTAGTTCCAAACGCTCTCTTCAAGTAGGAAAACGTATTTTAAAAAAAGCCACAAGCAAACACCTACCAGGCCACATAGCTTATATGTTCCCAAAGAACAGCATTATTTGATTGCAACTTTTTGTCCCTTTTTTCTTTAAAGCCTTTTAGGGAGGCAGCACTTCTGACAAAACTATGGACCCATGCAAAGAATGGATGAATCAATGTTTGCATAAAGATGTTATTAAAAAGACATAAAACCTTCAAAAAGCTTAAAAACAGACATAAAAAAAAGACATAAAACCTTCAAAAAGCTTAAAAAAAAAAGTGCCTACCCAGTTCATTATTATCCAGATTTCACCAACATTTCCCTAATCCAGGGGAAAGCTACGCTATAAAATAATGTGTTTATATGCTTTACCAAACAAAAGTGTTCCTTAGCTTTCAAACCTCTGGTTTTAGGCTACATTTGTGGTTGGCTTAGGGTGAGGAAATCCTGAGCGATCAGGAATGGTAGCTGCACAGGACAGCACTTCAGCAAAGGGACTGCATGTCCCCCAGGAGAGAGAACTTTCCTAGACCACACAGTTTCTCACTACCCTTCCATCATTCCCAAACTCTCCCTCTTTCCATAAGCACTGACAATCTCTTCCATTTGGCGGCCCACTTCAACTCCCACACATGCATTCCACTCCAGTAATCTACTACCAAATTTCTTTTTTATGGTACCATACTAAAATCCCATTGGCACATTAATACTCAATCTCTGCTGCATTTGGAATAACCTAGAGAGTGTTAACAAATACTTGGGATTCAACCTCCTAAAGATTCTGATTTAACTGGCATGGACTATGGCTTGGGTACTACAGGATTTTTTCATAAAGCACTCCCACGTGGTTTTTTTTAGAATTTGACAATTTGATTCTAAAATTTTATATGAAAAGCAAAGAACCTAGAATAGTCAAAACAATCTTGAAAAAGAACGAAGTAGGAGGATTCACACTACTTCATTTCAATACTTACTAGAGCATAAAGCTAGAGTAATCAAGACAGTGTGGTATCAGGAGAAGGATAGACAAATACATCAATGGAGCAGAATAAAGAGTCTAGAATAGACATAAGCAGAAACAGACTTAAAAAGGCAATTGATTTTCAACAGTCACCAAGGATATTCAATGGTGAAAACAAAGTGTTTCCAAAGAATAATGCTAGAACAACTGGATAAATGTAAGGGGGAAAAAATGAACCTTTACTCTTACCTCACACCACACACAAAAATCTGAGATGGAACATAAATCAAAATGTAAATGCATATAAATGTAAAGAAGAAAACAAGGGAGAATATTTTAACCTAAGCTAAGTAAAGATTTCTTAGAGAGGGAACAAAAGACTCAAAACATACAAGGGGGAAATAAGATAGGCTAAACTTAATCAAAATTTAAATTTTCTGCTCATCAAAAGACGTCATTAGGAAATTGAAAAGGCTAGCCACAGACTAGGAGAAATATTCATATTACATATATCTGACATGGGACTTGTACCAGATTATATAAAGAACTCCAGACAACCCAATTAAATAACAGACAACCCAATTTAAAATGGTCAAAAGACTTGAACAAACACCTCACTAAAGAAGACCATGTTGAACACCATTAAATCATCAGGAAAATGCAAAATCAAACCACAATGAGATTACCATCTTATACCCACTAGAATGGCTAGAATTAAAAAGACTAACAACACTAAATTTTTTTGAGGATACGGAATAACAAGAACTCCCATGAAATACTGGTGGGGGTGTAAACTGGTACAACCACTTTGGAAAACTGTTCGGCAGTTTCTTATAAAGTTAAACATACACCTACATACCTTATGACCCAACACTTTCACTCCTAGGAATCTATGCAAAAGAAATGAAGACCTATGTCCACAAAACAGTAACAACAACAAAAACAACGCTTGCACAACAGAGCTTTATTTATAATGGTCAAAAATTTGAAACAACTCAAATGTCCATCAAGAGGGAAATGATTAAATAAACAGTGGTACACCTAACACAACAGAAGACTACTCAGCAATAAAAGAACTGATTCCTGCAACAACACAGAACCCCAAAAACATTACGTTTAACAAAAGAAGCCAGACACATAAAAGTACATACCATATGATTCCATTTTTATGAGGCTCAAGAGTAGGCAAAACTAAGTTCTGATGATAGGAATCGTAACAGTGGTTGACTATGGGAGGGGGGAAGGGACTGTTTAGAAGTGGACTAAAAACTTTTTCAGGTGATAATTATATTCTCTAATTTGAAGGGTATGTGGGTGTGTGTATTTGTCAAAATTCATTGATTTGTACACTTAAGATTTATGCATTTTACTACATGTAAATTGTACCTAAGAAATTTTTTAAGAACCCCAGGTGATTATAATTTGTAGCCAAATTGAGAACCACTGCAGGCGGGGTTGGGGGGAAGCTAATCTGACATCTCTCCCTAACCCCCTTGCTCATTTGAGCTCTCCATCAACCTGCATCACAATGATTTCTTGTGCAAACTAATACTGTAGTTGTGTGCATCCAGTATTTTCATGTAACACTCTACATATTGCACCTTGCTGCCCAAATTCTGCATGTACATGTACATTAACCAGATACTGATTAACTGATCTGATCCTGGTACTTCTACATCACAGTGTACATCTATTTCAGCAAACACTTAAATCCGGGAGAGCTACCAACTATTCCCAGCATACAACTCCCCAGCACATCTTCCCCTTGAATCTTAGCAGACAGCCCTCAAAGAGCCTGCACTCTGCCTTTCATTTGCCACTGCCCTTAAGACAAACCCAGACCTCCAGCAACAATGTACCTGCTACTTTCAGGACTCGAAAAGGAGGCAGGTACCTCCTCATGCTAGTCTCTCCCTGGAATGTCAACCCTGCCCGTGTACATGGCATACTCTTTCCTGTCCTTTGAAACATCATTGTCATGTCGCCTCCTTCATGAAGGTTTCTCTGATCTTTTTCCAAGCTGCAAATGCCCCCTCTTCCATCCTCTCAAAGTACTTAATGAGTATCTCCAGCACATGTAGGCTATGTGGTAGGCAATGTGCTGGAAATAACAGCATACCTACACACTCTTACAGTCATCTATTTGCAAGACAATCATGCTTACTTTTCAAACTTTTGAACCTTACTCAGGGGGACTCCGTGAGAGCAGCAGGGGCCATCTCTTATTTAATGGTGGTAAATCCTGGTATACAGCAAGTGCTTGATATATTGCTATTGATTTTACAAATAAATTAATACCAATACCACACTGCCTTTCCCCTAAAGTCAGCTGGGATAGAGAACGAAACAAAAACAAACAAACCAAAAAAGTGACTACATATGAGTGTATTTTAAGTCTGTGGTAAAGATCTACTTGGGTATTACTAGGTACTCTCAAACCCAACCTAACAAATTCTTCGCTTCGGAATATCAAAGTTTAAAAACACTTCAGTTCTTAAATCTTAAAGAAAAATTCTACTTTTGATGACTCTTTTTCTAATACTATTTCTATTAACTAATGTTATAAAGTTCTGGGGCAGTTGCCAGTTACTTACATATCTGAACCGTAACAAATCACTATTCAAAATAATGCTACACATCAAGAACCCAAGAACAATAATGCTACACATGTGCAGAACACATGTCCTCTCTGGACATTCACCCCCAAGAGCTGCTCCTCTCCAATCACATCCTTCATCCTCTTATTCCACATTTCTCACATTCATATCCAGTTGACAATAATAATCCCAGTCCTAGATCATAATTTGAAATTCTTTGCAAAGAAGGAAAAAAATTACCACTGGGGAATTTTTGTGGTTATTAATATTTATCCATAAGCAGTAACGTTCAATCAAATCTTTTTCATTCAGCTCAGCAAAACAAACCAGAAAGTTAACCAATCCTGTACCCTTGAATCCTGATGCTACAGTTTTTGCTTTCTGTGCCTTTAAAAGTGCAATGTTTTCATTTCTCTGCAAAAGTGCTGATCCAGAGAGCATAAGACAACAGCAGTCCTATGGATATCACTTGTAGGGGAAAAAAGGAAACGTGAGAGATTAAAGAGACAACTCCCTCAAAGTCCAATGATGAAATGTGTCATGGCCTTTTGAACAGAAACTTCTTTGAAACAACAAAAAAACAAAACTAAAGATTTGCACAGGCCAAGGTCTATGGCAGGTTGTTCTGTGACACTCCGGCCTCTCACAGTTCTTGAAAGTCAATGAAGTGGTGAAATCACTAGAGTAGAAAAGGAGTTGAGAAATCATCTAATCATTTTACAGACAAAGAAACTGACGGTCAGAAAGGAAACATGACTCACCCACGAGGATGTGACATACAATGTTGGTGGCAGCTCAGGGGCAACATCCAAAGTGGTCTGACTCCTCCAGTTGAGTGATTTATTCTCCCCATCATTACCAAGATCCCTTGCTGACACTCAGGAACTCCCTGGAGACCCCTTCCTGCTTGCTAAGATCAATTGCTTCTGTAGTTTACTCTTGGGTCCACCCATCCATCCCCTACCACTGTGCTGCAGACTTCCATCCTCTTTCTGGGTGATTCCCAGATACTCCAGGATGCTTGGCTTGACTTCTGCGGCTGCCTGTGGAGGTAAACTGAGACTACTCATCCATTTCACAAAACTACCATTAGAGTGTAATGAGCTGTTTCATATTGAGGCCAGTGAACTAGGGTGTGTATCCCCCATGTTATAGACAGGGAAACTAAGTGACTTTCCCATGGTCACATAACTAATAATTGGAAAAGCTGGAATTGGGACCTAGTTCCAGGACTCTAGGAACTTAATATTAGACACTAAGCTATTCTGTCCTTTGCCCAAGTTAAAACTCTTCAAAATGGACCTATTTCAAAGCAATCCTTATAAAACATTCCTCTCCTTCCCCCTTCTCAAAGTGAAGAAAGGACTTCCCTGGTGGCCGCAGTGGTTAAGAAGCCACCTGCCAATGCAGGGGACATGGGTTCGATCCCTGGTCCGGGAAAATCCCACATGCTGCGGAGCAACTAAACCCGTGCGCCACAATAGAGCCTACACACCCTAGAGCCCACGAGCCACAACTACTGAGCCCATGTGTCACAACTACTGAAGCCCACGCGTCCTAGAGCCTGTGCACCGCAACTACTGAGCCCACACACTGCAACTACTGAAACGCACATGCTCTAGGGCCCACGTGCCACAACTACTGAGCCCACATGCTACAACTACTGAAGCTCACGTGTCTAGAGCCCATGCTCCGCAACAAGAGAAGCCACCACAATGTGAAGCCCATGCACCACAACGAAGAGTAGCCCCCGCTCACCGCAACCAGAGAAAGCCCTTGTGCAGCAATGACGACCCAACACAGCCCAAAATAAAAGTGAAGAAAGCATTCTAAAATGTAAAGTTTCCCAAATTTCCTAAAAGTTCTCAGAGAACTATGTAGCCTATACAACATTCTGTATACACAGAAGACCACAATTCAACTACTGCACATGACCAGGGCTGAAGTGACGGGGGTGGGGGGTACCCGACAGGAAATGCTGTGAAGGATGAAGGGAGTAAAAACCAGGATAAAGTGTCCAACTGCCTGGTATACAGCTCTTTGGAACAAGAACTGCTGTGACCTGCAGGTTAATATGCAGGAGTACATCCAACATGATCAAATCCTCCTTTTGCTTCTGCACTGCTCTGCAGTAGCTCTCACCAACTGCTGACACAGAACGTGTTTTGACATGGAGAATATGAGCAGCGAAAAGTCGTTCCTCTACTGGCTGCTTTAAAAACTGTGTAGGCCACCTCTTAGCAATGGTCATGTTTTCTCAGGGTGTGAGGGGCTCTGACACTTTGGTAATACTATATTCCAGGAAAAAAGCAATTCCAGATCCATTTCTCCATGTTTGTTTGTTTGTTTGTTTTGGGGGGTTGATGAGAATATTTAAGTTCTACTCTCTTCATATCTATTTCTATTAAAGGAAAGGACTCCTAATGCTACCCAATATTTATAAAGGGAATTTTCATAAAATTTCCAAAATTGTATACTTTGTTCTGCACATTAACAATGTAAGTATATCGGGGCTTCCCTGGTGGCGCAGTGGTTGAGAGTCCGCCTGCCGATGCAGAGGACACGGGTTCGTGCCCTGGTCCGGGAAGATCCCACATGCCGCGGAGCGGCTGGGCCCGTGAGCCATGGCCACTGAGCCTGCGCGTCCGGAGCCTGGGCTCCGCAACAGGAGAGGCCACAACAGTGAGAGGCCCGCGTACCAGAAAAAAAAAAAAAAAAAACAATGTAAGCATATCAACAAAGCCCATCCTTGAAAGGGAACCAGAAGTGCAGATAAATGAACTGTCCAAGGCTACACAGCTGCTAAAACACATGAGCTACAATAAGAATCCCTATCCATTTGCCAAGGCACTTCCCAGTTAAAGTTTTCTATTCTATGAACCAAAATGGCCTTCTCCTCTCCTTGTGTCCCAGTGGCACAGCTTAAACCCCTACTGGAAAAACTAAACAGTTACAAGAGCTACTAGTCTTCAACCTTTATCCACTACCTATACACAGTATATCATCATGCATCCATTAACAAAGAAAATTGCTTTTCATTTTCTTGTCCTTCAACGTGGGGATCCCAAACTTTCTCCTGCTTCTCAAGATTGGAAAAATCACATCAACCCTGCTCTACATCCTATCTCTCCACCCTTCCCTCTTCCAATCCCTCCTTCAGGGTATCTTTTGGATACTGATTAAAGAGTTTTGGGCTCACCACTTCCCAAAAGGTAAAGTCCAAACTCAAGAACTTCCCCATCAGATCTTGACATATGTGTAAAATGTCCTTCCCAACCATACCTCGCACTCCTCTGTGTCAAGGCTCACCATGCACCTGTGCTCTAGCAGCCACATCGAGCTCACTGAAGGACTTCCAAAGACAAGACTCATGTCTAAACCTCTGCAACTCTATTTACTCTCTTTTGTCGGCCTACAACACCCTTCCCTTGTCTTGACCACCAAACAAAACTCTAAACCACTCCAGCTCCAGTCTCCAATTCTGTGATGACTATCCCCAGCTTATTTCTCAAAGCTCACAGCACTCTGTGCTGAGCCCATCATAATTATTATAATTATATAACATATTATGTAATATAGGAGAGCAACTGGGTCCCCTTCTCATTCCAAGCTCATATAACAAAGACTCCCTAAAAACCCATTCCACAAATTTGTATGGATTAGGTGCTGGGAATACAGTGAGCAAAACAAACTGGGTCTCAATTCTCATGGAACTTACTTCTACTAGAGAGAAAAGGGAAAAACATTTAACAAATAAACTTATGCTTGAGGTGGAAATGAGTGCTGAGAGGAAAAGTAAAGCAGACTAAGGGAAGAAACAGTGCTCGCTTGAGATGATCAGGAAAGGTCTCCCTGAAAAGGGAGCTTCTATCAGAAAATTGAATCAAGTGAGGGAAGGACCCCTGAGGGTTAGAGCATTTTGGGCAGAGTGAAAAGTAAAAGTGACAGCCCTGGGCAGGGAGTACACAGCTGTAGGAGTGCCCAAGCAGAGTGGCTGCAGGGGGGCAAGATCCCCTGGGGCTTACACCGTATGCAGCAGGCACACTAGTCACACCTGGACCAACAAAAACTGGACCCTGGTCATTCTGAATCTCCTTTGTTAACATCCCTTACTGCCGACCAGAGTGACAACTGGGTGCTCTCCTGCGGAGTGGAAACTCTGCCCACAATACCCTGGTCTCTTCTGGCTGCTGCTGCTACGTCTTAGCTCCTCGATCTTCCACAGCTTTCTCAGGGTGAACTCCATTTCACCTTCTTTGGCTTTCTTCTGAATAAAGTCTAATAAATGCTGTGGTCCTACTTCCTTCCTCCTTCTTCAAAAAATTCCATAGCCCTTTCTGCTGCAGTTCCCAAAAGATCCTAATAAATCTCCCTGCAATACACTGGGCAGCCTTCTCCTTCTCCCACTGTAACAGCAGAGGCTATCTGACTTCTTAAGCAGAATTTTCCTCCCTAAAAAGCAATATACTGACTTCTTAAAAAACCCTGTCCATTTTTTCCTCTGTTACTCTAAAGCTTAACCGTTATGTGTCTCTACAATTATTTCATTTCAAAGAAAAGTACCTTTGTTTAAGCAAACCTAACACGTGGACTTATGAATTTACTCCAAGGATAAATTGGTCATGACTTTGGTTATAAATGGATATTTCACTTTAGAAAATGATTCATAATAGCATTACTATAAACGGCAAGCTGTCCTATTTCATCCTAAATTTAGGAGTCAATTTTCACACAATATCTTTGAGGACACATCATTAGGTCAGGTGAAGTATATCTGTACAATGAGATCTTTCAAAGAGCCAGGCTTGGATTCCCATCATATATTCTTGGGAATATTTTACTTAACCACTACCAATTTGGGTTGATTTATAATCACTGTATTGTGAAAGGCTATAATTCCTAAAATGTATGTTTCAACACCAAAATGTCTAAAAGTTCAGTAGCTATAAACGCATCAAACCAGGTAGTCTCCTGCTCTCACCTGGCTGAGATTCCAGACTTATAATTGTTCAGGTAGCCAACCCATATGTTTCCATTTTTCTTACACACATTACCATGCCAAATTACTTACACTGTTCTCTGCCACTTCTTACAGAACTCTTCTTGGACTTTTTCTATACTCACACTGTCTGATCATCAATTTGCATGTCAGTTCCTTTTAATTGGATTCCATCCAACCAGAATTACAGCTGCCTCTCTCTATGAAAGAATAAAGTGATTTTTTCCTTCAACAATGCGAGGGTCCCTACCAGGGAATCAAACTGTCACTCCACTTGCTATTAATTATCCTGAGCTACGCCACTGTTTCCCTTCCTTCATAAAGCCCTGAACCAGATTCCTTCCCCCTGTGATTAACAGCAGTCATGATGATGCCTTACATCCAATGAGCCAACGCAAGAGGGAAATCCAGGCATCAGGCATGTATGACAAGCAATGACAAGAATGTTCTTTAAGCAGAACATTTAACTGAAGCCAAGTCTCTTATACAAAATAAATGACTTCTGAGGTTAAAGGCTTATCTTGTGGACTTCTAGGGCAAAAGATCCCTCAACTTCCCATGGCAGTCTGCTGCACTATCTCAATCCACAAGGTTAAGACAGGTTTCCTGATACCTAAATCTCTTTAGCCATAACATAAGCCTGTGATTTCTTGTTTCCGTGGTGATGGCAGAGATCTTACCAGCCTCCTCTCTGTAACAATCCCCATGGCATTTAAAGGCTCCTATTAAATCATCCTTCAGTCTCCCCTTCTTCATGTTGTATCATATTCAGGAGAAGGACCAGGATGGAAAGAAGCCTCAAAATAGTTTCATATGAGACCCAACTGAAGAAATTGAGGTTTTTTTAGTTTGAATACTTGGGGGATATGATAGCTGTCTTTAAAAAAATCTCAAGGGCTTCAAGTACGAAATTAGATTTGTTCAATATGACCCCAGAGAGTAAAACAAAAAAGAACCAATAGAAACCTGCAGAGAGAGAGACTTCCCCTCAATATAAAGCAGGAATTTTCTAACAGAAAAATGGAGGTGTTCAAAGAAGACATGACCTCCCAAAGCAGGCCATTCCACGTCAGCAAAGGTGGGACAGCCACTTGGAAAAGATGTAATAATGTGTCTGTAAGCACCTTCAGGGCAGGCTGGCTACCATGATCTCTAGCTTCCTTCCAACACTATGATTCTACAAAACTAATCTTCAAAGGTTTAGGTGACTGGGGTTTTATAACAATGAAGAGTGAGGCTTTAAGGTAATGAGTGACAAGCCTCCCACCACTCACATAAACAGCACGTATTCACAGCTAACAATTCATTATGCAAAGGGTGAGAGGGAGGGCCTCATATAATTTCACTTGATGGGGGAAATGAGCAAAGTTTCAAAAAAGTCTCCCCTACTGTGGAGGGTAAAATAATGGCTCCCCAAAGATGCTGAATGTCCTAATTCCTGGAATCTGTGAATATATTATGTTATATGGCAAAGGGAATTAAGGTTGTAGATGGAATTAAGGATGCTGATCAGCTGATCTTAAAGGGACTACCCTGGCTTGTCCACATAGGCCTAATGTAATCTCAAAGGAAGAGGAAGAGGTGACTATACAAGTAGGAAAACAGAGAGATGGTTTCATGAGAAGGACTCGACCTGCTATCGCTGGCTTTGAAGATGAAGGCAGGACCACATGCCAAGGAATGCAAGAAAGCGCTAGGAGGTGGAAAAGACAAGGTAACAGAACCTCCCCTAGAGCCTCCAGAAGGAATGCAGTCCTGCTGACACCTTGATTTTCAGCCCAGTGAGACTCATGTTGGACTTCTAACCTACAAAACTGAAGATAATAAATCTGTGTGGTTTTAAGCCACCAATTTTGTGGTAATTTGTTACAGTAGCAAACAGGAAACTAACATACCCACCAAAGATCCTGATATGCCCACACATTCTCAGAGAGAATGGGTAATATTTACTGAATACTTTTAAGATGATAATCTCTAATATCTTTCATCAATGATAATCTTTGTCTTTTATGAGAAGTACAGAAATCTATATGAGAAGTGGAAGTCTATCCAGCCCAACATAAACTGCTGTAACAATTAGCCTTTAGATGCCATATCTCATGTTCATGTCATGTACCTGGCACACTCGATAAATTTTTAGTGACTTAAATTGAAGAGCCAAAGTTCAAATACCATCTTTGGCCTCCTTTGCTGCCAAGGACAAAAAAACTCTTGTGCTAACCAGAACACAGCTATCATTTAACAATCTCACCCAAGGATTAAAACAGTGGATGAACTCTTTCCAACTGCCCTCTGTTTAGCTTCTGTAGTTAGCAAAAACAAGAACAGTGTGCATATGTGGGTACATTTGAGAGAGAGAGAGTGAGAGCCTTTCCACACAATCATCTATGTTCCCCCATTCAAGAAGGAATCAGTCCAGATTACATTCCAGATCTACTTCCACCCCCTTCCCAAACTACAAATGCTACTGGTGTGGGTATGGCTCCCTCAACAATAGAAAACCTCAAGCAAGATGTATCTAAACTCATCACTTTTTACTTTTATTCTACTCCCTTCCATCCCTTCCTTCTGGTCTCCATCCTCCACCAAGTGGAAAATGCTGTCCAACTTTCCTGTCCTCATTTCCCCTCAGACTTACAGTCAAGCATTATGGTTAAGTTATGGTTCTGTGCCTACACAGGAGCAAGCAGCTGAAATGCTGTAAAGTTTCCAAGTGGAGCCACAAACACAGAGCCATCAGGCCATCTTTCATACTCTCTAATGCCTACGCACAAGGAGCTGTGGCAAACGTCACCCAGGAGCGCCTTGTTGGCTGGAGGCAGGCAGCTGCTCTACAGCTTCTTCTCCCAATACTGTACTTGGTCCTTTCAGTCACTGGGATTCTTTAAGAGTGCTTATAACCTGGCCCCATATAAGTACAGTTGACCCCTGAACAGCACTGCTTTGAACTGTGCAGTTCTACTTAAATGTGGAGTTTTTTCTATGGTAAATACTACAGTACTGCACAATCCCCAGTTAGTTCAACCTGCGGATGCAGAACTGCAAATGCAGAGGAACTACAGATACTAAAAGCCGGCTATAAGTTATATGCGGATTTTTGACTGTGGGGAGGGCTGGTGGCCCTAACCCCCACATTGTTCAAGAGCCAACTGTATACACTGCTGTACAGTCTTTTGTTGGCACATTCCAAATCTAAGGCACACTCAACTGCATTTTGACATAAGCCTGAGTCTGTCCTCTTCAGAGAGGAAAAAAAAAAAAACTTGGGAAACAAACATTTAAGACAGATAGTATGCAGTTAAGGGAGAGAAGGGACTTTCTAAACAAGTGAAACTTTTACATACACACATATACTTAATATTAGAAAACCTATATGTTCCATAGAACTTTAAATTCAGAAGTCAAAAGTCTAAATCTTACCACTAACAGAAGTCTCTCTTGTTTTAAAACTTAAAAAAGCAACTGAAACTCAAGGTCCCCAAGGCTGGCAGAGAGGTGTTTGGGGATCGCTCCCCTAGGGGCTCACATAATAGACACGTTCTTAGGCAGTCTGTCGACAGTGCAGTGGTTAGGCGTGCATACTCTAGAGCCAGACTGCCCGGATTCCTCTCCCACCTCTGTCACTCGCTCTTAGAAAAATCCCTGATCCCTCTGTGCCTCATTGTGTTCACTCACAAAATGGAATAATTACAGTAACTACACCTCACAAGGCTGTTAAGATTAAAGGAGCTCATAAACATAAATCACTTAGAGTAGTGCCTGGCACAAAGTTAACTGCACTAGTTTATGTAAGCAATCATCATCCACATTTGTCCCTCATAGGAAGTTCTCATAATGATCCTACAGGTCACATCATCATCTCTGATCAATGACCACCCTGACTCTAATAACCCAACACCATCTCTCCATTTTGACGCCTAACCTGACCATACATAATCTGCTGAGTGGGAAGGGCTATGTCTCTGCAGGTTTTGATGGAAACAGACTGGCTTTCAAGAAGAATTCACTGAGAGTATATAGTATGATCCTCCAAGGACACCAAGTCTCAGAGTATAGTATGACCCTCAGGCTTCGCTTTCACTTTCTGTGAACTGATGATCTCTAAGGAATCCTTCCACTGGAACACGGCACTCCACTAGCCTATGAATTATCTATTCCCAACCTAAAATATGTCCTTCATTGCTTTCCAGGTAAGAAATATTGATAGTGCTTCAAGAGCCACCAACGTCCTCTGGGCTGCTACCTACCCAGCATAAAAAGTGGTCAGCTCTGCAGCCATTTAAAGTTCTTCTTTCAAACACAGTTGGATTACAACTGCTCTAAACATTTCTGAAACCACCTTTGCTTATGCCTCAAGAAAAATTATATGAGCCAAAGAAGGAGTTATATGAATTGCTTTAAAGTCATTCATTGATGTTAAATCTAAGCAGGTTACCTAGGTAGTCAATAACCTCCTGTGGCATGTTTGACTCCAAATAAAATTTGGCTTCCTCAGGAAAACTAAGGCAATGGTGAAGACTAACACAATTGAAATTATTATTAGATATAATATAAACGCATCTCAAGAACAGCACCAAAGAGGAGTCTCTGAACCTTTTGAATTGAAGCTATGTAGAAAGAATAAGTATAAAACATATATGTGACAAGTATGCTAAATACTGCAACACTTTGAAAGAAATCAAAAAAGATCAAAATAAATGGGGAGATATACTATGATCACAGATTAGAAGGTTCAATATAGTGAACACTTCTCCCCAAATTTAGTGAAATTTACAGATTTAGTGAAATTACAATCAAAATCCCAGGAGGATTTTTTTAAATTATAGTTTAAATTATTCTAAAATTTATATGGAAAAACACAGGAACTAAATAGTCAAAACAATGGTTGAAAAAGAATAAAGCTGGGAAATTCATACTACTAGATTTTAATATAAAGCTACAGTAATCAAGATAGTGTGATACTGGAGAAGAGACAGACACATAGACCTAATAGAACAGACAGAATAGAGGATAAAATAGATCCATGCATATATAGACAACTAATTTTTTTAAGAGGTGCAAAGCTAATTCAGGGAGAAGGGACAGTCTTTTAAACAAATGATGTAACAATTGGGTATCCATATGAAAAAAAATTAATTCCAATCCATACTTCACACCATACACTAAAATTACCTCAAAATGAATCAAGGACTTAAATGTAAAATCCAACAGTACAAAACTTCCAGAAGAAAACCTTTGTGACCTTTGGTTAAGCAAAGATTTCTTAGCAATGACACCAGAAATATAATCCACAAAAGAACAAATTGATATGTGCACTTCAACAAAATTTTAAATTCTGCTCTTCAAAAGACAGTTAATGTGAATGAAAAGGCAAACCATAGGCTGGGATAATATATTTGTAAATCATATATTTGACAAAAGACTTGAATTCTGAATATGTAAAGAACTCTTAAACTCAGTAAGAAGAAAACAAACAACTCAGTTTTCAAAAAATAGACAAAAGATTTGAACATATGCTTTACAAAGGAAGATGTATGAATGGCAAGCACATGAAAAGATGGTCAACATCCCTAGTTATTAAGGAAATACAAACTTAAACCACAATGAGATTTCTACTACATGCGCATTAGAATGGTTAAAATTTTTTAAATATCCACCATACCAAGTGTTGGCAAGAATACAGAGGAACTGGAACTCTCACACACTACTGATGGGAATCTAATATGGTACAAACACTTTAGAAAACTGTTGGGCAGCTCCTTATAAATTTAAACATATACCTGCCATGCGACCTGGACATTCCATCCCTAAGTATTTACCTAAGACAAATGAGAACATATGTTCATACAAAGATTGGTATGTCACAGCAGCTTTATTTATAACAGCAGAAAACTGGAAACAATCTAAATGCCCCAAAAGAGATGAATGGATACACAAACTTTGCTATATCCAAAGAATGAAATAGCATTCAGCAATAAAAAGGAAACTATTGATAACCGCTGCCATGTGAATAAATCACAGAATAATTATACTGAGTGAAAAAAGCCAGACTAAAGAAAAGAATAATACTGTACGAGATTCCATTCATGTAAAATTATTGGAAATGCCAATTAATCTATAGAGATAGAAAGCAGACCAGTGGCTGCCTCAGGACAGGGAATAGAGAAAGGCAGGAGGAAGTTTTATAAAGGGGCATGAGGAAACTTTGGGGGGTGGTAGATATCTTCATTATCCTAACCATGGAATGGTTTCATGGGTATACACTACGTTAAAACTTAACACACTTATATGTGAAGTTTACTGTATATCAATTATACTTCAATTCTTTTTAAAGAATTCAAAGAGGAAAAGTAAAATAAAATGAAAAATAAAAAGCATAATATCTGCTCATGTTCTAATAGTTTATAGTCAAATGGAGGAATCAGACATAACCAATTGTGGAAGTACCACAATGAGAGATATGGAGTGCTATGGACACACAAAGGAGGGGTATTATCCTGAACTGGGAGGCTAAATATGACTTTATGCAGGAAACTGAAGTACAAGTTAAGCCTGACTGATTAGGTCTACAAGGCAGACTGCTTATAGAGATTCTACTGTTTATTTTCTGTTTATTTTTAAGTCAATCTCATCTTACCATCACATCTCATTTCATGTGTATTATTTCATGATGGTTATGTTATATTTTAACTATAAAACACCACACATAATAAATACCACATATTACACACAAATGTATACTTTACAGACAGTCACTTCCTCAGAACCAATAATCATCTGTTGTAGGATGGCAGCAAACACTGGTTTTATTTTGTTCTGTACATGGGAAAAATTGTAGAATTCAAAGAAACCAAACTAATAATTTGGGGTTTCTTCCCTCTATTTTTACAAGGCTAGAAATAAGTTATGGAAAACTTAATACAAAGAAAGCACAGGAAGTAGTATATATGGATTAAAGCAAATGTCCTTAGACCCACAAGACTTCAAGTTTCTTCTATACTAATATATTATAGACTTAACATCCCAAGAACCACAAACAGTATTTTTCCCAAGAAAAATGTATCTCTAATAATTCTAATCTTTCTACACAATAAAGAAAATAATTTAAATTAATCAAGACCTTAAAGGAACTCTGGAAAGAAGTACATTTAAAATAGGATTCAATCCTTCCACTATTCCTCAAAACCAAACAGTAATTACAAAACACTTGCCCTTTTCTCTTTCTCTCTGATTTTAACATCCTGTGAAGCATTCCCCCTGCCCAGCCGCTAAATGCCCTAAGCTCATTCTTAAACTATCATTTTCATGTTAATTGCATGGGGGTGGGAGGTGAGGGGCACAAACAGGCAAGGCAAAGAGATGGAACCACATAAACTAAGAGATCCATTTTCCTCCATGTGTGCTAAATGGATTTCAAAATAAAATACACAAGAAAACCTCAACCTCATTTTTTTTTTTTTTTTTTTGCAGTACGCGGGCCTCTCACTGTTGTGGCCTCTCCTGTTGCGGAACACAGGCTCCAGACGCGCAGGCTCAGCGGCCATGGCTCACGGGCCCAACCGCTCCGCGGCATGTGGGATCCTCCCGGACCGGGGCACGAACCCGTGTCCCCTGCATCAGCAGGCGGACTCTCAACCACTGCGCCACCAGGGAAGCCCTCAACCTCATTTTTTAAGTACTGATTTCCACCTGTACACTAAATGACTCTTTTGTCCCATGGTCTCATCCACCATGCCACTCTGGGTGTTGAGAAACAAAGAAATAGTCCAAAATAGTCAAGAGAAGAAAAGAAAGAATAAAAGGCAAGCATCGTGCAAAGAAAGCCACTAAGAATTATATCTGCCACCAAGGGCAGCCCTGATAATCACAGCCTCTCCCATGGGCCAGCTCAGACTAATCTCACTGTGAGATGGTGGAAACACCGCTTACCAACTTCTACATGCTGTGTGGTTCAGAAACAGATATTAACCGCATCTTGTACCTGGAACATTTCCGCCAAACTCCTGGTTCAACAAACAGACAAGAAATTTGACCAGAGCAAGAGATGTTAGTTTAAGAGATTAAATTGTTCACTGTCACAGTCAAGCTACCTTCTTAAAGATAAGACAATGCTTCTTTAAAAGGACTTCTCAGCTACAAGACTGTAATTTGGAAATTTAGATTTCTGTCTCCTGTATATAGAGTAGGACATAATCAAGAACTCACATTCCCTAACTTTAGCTTTTTTTTTTTAAATGGATGATCCTTCCTTTTTTTTTTTTTTTAAATTTTATTTATTTATTTATTTTTGGCTGTGTTGGGTCTTCGTTTCTGTGCGAGGGCTTTCTCTAGTTGTGGCAAGCGGGGGCCACTCTTCATCGCGGTGCGCGGGCCTCTCACTGTCGTCGGCTCTCTTGTTGCGGAGCACAGGCTCCAGACGCGCAGGCTCAGTAGTTGTGGCTCACGGGCCTAGTTGCTCCGCGGCATGTGGGATCCCCCCAGACCAGGGCTCGAACCCGTGTCCCCTGCACCGGCAGGTGGACTCTCAACCGCTGCGCCACCAGGGAAGCCCTAACTTTAGCTTTTTTGTAAAAACCTAAGGTTGCTCTTATTTATGGAATAACAATAAATACTCAAGGACCTAAGATATGACCCACCATCTAAGTACCCATATCAATGACTCTCCTAACAGGATACTAAGGTGGAAGCCAGTTTACTGCATCCCAAAGAGTCCAGCCAAAAGCCCCAATCTCAGTTTCTTTAATTGCCAAATACATTTTATAACTAGAACATACAACCAGTAACAAGCTTAATTATAATAGTGGGCATTTTAATTGCTTTTGGAAAACCAGCCAACAACCTGTGGTATACAGCTTCAAAAGGATGCAATCTCATGAGCTAATTAAGATCTAAACCCTGACAAACTGTAGCTCTCACAGTGATATTCACTTGCAAGCTGCATACAAGTAAGATATATAAAAGGATAATTTAGAGACACTGATGTAGAGAACAAACGTATGGACACCAAGGGGGGAAAGCAGGGATGGTGGGATGAATTGGGAGATTGGGATGGACATGTATACACTGATATGTATAAAATAGATAATAAGAACCTGCTGTATAGCACAGGGAACTCCACTTTGCTGTACAGTAGAAACTAACACAACATTGTAAAACAACTATACCCCAATATAAAAAAAAAAAAAAAAAGAAAAGAAAAGAAATTACTTATCAGCATTAGGGGACTTTAATTGGATTTTGCTTTGAATCTTCCCACAGTTTAGAGGGCTGGCCTTCAAGAAGAAAATGTCTCCCAAGCAGGAGAATTAGAACCGTTTGCTTTGTTTAAAGTAATTTCAGATCCCTTCACACTTGAGTTGTTTTAAGCTGACTTGGGAAGGTTCTGGCATTTTTTAGAAATTTTTAAAGGAAAGATACTTTTTAAAAGGAGGAAGATGTTCTATGTCATGTTATTGAAGCAATGACTCAAATTTGATTGATGGACACAGCTCAAAAAGTATCAGGAGAGTTTTCTAAGAAACAGGGATAGCACCTTGCCTCATTTCTATCTCCCCCACACTCTTCACTTAATAAAATTGAGAGTTCCGTTTTATTTTATTTAAAGGACAAAATCATCCTCATGGTGAAAAGATTCAACAGAAGAAAAAATCTCTGGTTTTGCCCTTTCCACCCTTAGTCAGTGCATGCTTGCAACAAACTCAGAACAAAAGTACCTTGTTATCTGGACTGCTGAACACTAGGATGGATGGTTTCAGAAATATGCTTATTTTTAAAGAGCCATGAATGAGTCAATTCACCATCTTTAAGGAGAGCACTCTCATGGGTGAAAACCTGCCCAAACTATCTGAATGCCCAGATGGGCATTTCTCAACACTGAGAGCAAGAAGTTAGAGTAAAAATATTATGAAGTGGGGAATTCCCTGGTGGTCCAGTGGTTAGGACTGCTGCAGGGGGTTCAGGTGCAATCCCTGGATGGGGAACTAAGATTCCCACATGCCACATGGCACGACCAAATAAACAAATAATTTTTTTTAAAAAACATTATGAAGTGAAAATTTCTGGTTGAAGTGCAGACTTCCTCAACCCATTGTTACCTCCTGCTGGGGCTAACTCATTCCTCTGGTGTCAAATTTAACTCCACCTGAACAGCTCAACAATTTGCACCTGACACCCACACAAAGCCTCTTCCTGTGATTAATACCAACTAGTTTAAGTCCAGATGAGCGATACTACCCTAGTTCTGGAAAAAAGAACAAAAGCATCTGAGTCTGGTTTCACAGGGGTTAATGCCACAAGAGGAAGAAAGGAGTTTTCCAAACTTCTCTTCTCTGCCCTCAAGCCAATTCTTCCAAGGTAGTCTAAACCTGGGCACTAGCCAGCCTTGTGACACGTTCCTAGCCTTCAGCAAGGAAGCAGGTCCTCAGTACACAAATACCCAACCAGGCAGCAAGGGCATCAGCTGAGTCGTGAGGGATGTCTGAGCTACTTTTGGTGGCTCTGATAAACAAGCATGTAACACCCCTCCCACAGCTTTGACAAAAATGTTCGTGTCTTTGCAGCAATAAATGGAGGGAATTCAATGTGGGACTGCTTGTGTGTCAGAGATCCAATTTTCTCAAAAGCTTCTAAATAAGCAACCAAATTTCATGCCCTTCAAAAAAAATCCATGACATAAAATATCCTAAATCAAAATTCAATTTTTTAAAAAGCCACAAAAACGTGTCTTTCTTCATTATCACATATTATTTATTCCCTCCCTAAAAGAAAATACAGGAAATAAAGAATGCAAATTGCTACCACATGATGGGGTCCTAACTCTGACCTCATATATCTCTCATAATAACACACACTATATGTTAACCCTGGTTTAAATACTCCAACTGCTGTGAACCCAGCATTCAGCGGACTGTGAGATGGGTGCCTGACATCTCTGTGTCCCTGCAGGAGCCGCTGCCCATTTCTCTCAAGATACAGCTCTAGACTCACTGACAACCACCACCCCTGCCCCCAAGGAAGTGACATTTGGTCACTAACATCCTCCTAAGTCTGAACTCCAGAATCCCACAGTCAAAATGCTATCACAAATGCTGTCTTTCTGTTCCAGAAAAAGACACAAAAAGAGGAGAAAGAGTTTTCCTCAAAAAGGTTTTTCTTTCAGTTGCCCATGAAAAAGAATACAAGAGAACTGATCAATCTGATGCTCTGGGATATTTTTTCTGCTTGTGATTCTGCAGATATTAACAAATCAGTGATACAAGACAGGGCTAGGTAAGCTAAACATCACACTGTCCTCTCTGAGCCATTCAGACTTGACTTGAACAAACTGGGCTTTCACAAACAGATTTAAAGGATCAAACGTGTCACTCAGAGCTCATTCTCTGAGTCCCCTTCAGGAATCTTAGAAACAACCTATAAAGCAAAGACCTAGAGAAGGAGGCTACACAGTCAGCATCCGAAGACCAACAATCCCAAAATAATAGATGCAGAGACTGTGCACCTATTTTTTTTTTTTAAAAGCCAAGACCGTTAATATGGTCAGCCGTTCTATGGGGAAGGGCTCTAAGACCTGCTCTATAAGGCAGACACACTAAACTAGACAGAAATAGGGTTTAAATGTACCAAATAAACTCAGTGTTATTAGTTACATGTTTCAATTAAATTTTTTTCATAAATGTTAGCTATCATGTTCTCCTACCAAGCGGATTCTGTCTAGTTGACAGTTAAGCTAAAGTCAGATGCTAACCCCACCAGGGTAGGGATTTGGTCTGCTTTTTTTCACAAACGTATCCAAAAACCAGAATAGTGCCTGACACACTATGTGCATGCAAATATTGCATGCAAATACTGTGTACATGCAAATATCAAATACAAATTTCTTTAATCCTTGCAACTACCTAGATGAAGAAACTTGGATTAAGACATTTAAGTGGCATGCCCAAGGTCACACAGCTGGTAAGTGGCAGCATGACACTCCTTATGTCCTTAAGAGTAGATCCATGTATATTGGTTATTGCAACCACTGGGTTTACTGCACAGTGTAACCAAACAATCCTTCAGCTTACTCTAAATTCTGCACTGAGCTAAGTACTATAAAATTAGTGTCTACCTCTAGCAATTGTTATGTGAAACCAGTCAAAGAAAGCAAACCGGTGGCACTACAACATAACACAGGACTAAAATTCACAATTATACAAGCTACAACTCTTTCTGATGGGGCAAATTTGTGTTAAAAGCATGCAGATACGGTCTGATAATTAAAACACAGAAGGAGCCAACCTGTTGGACATACCACTGATCTCTTAGGAAGAAATGGAAAAAAATCTTGCTTTAACAGTTAACGTTAAAGAGCAAAAGAAATTCTTTTAAAATATGATGACTGGTCATATTGGAGACTCAGGAGCAAACCAGGTGTTCCCTATCAAGAAAAATTCAACAAAAATGAAAAAATCGCAGGAAAGGATAAGTATCAGAGGTTGCAAAGGCTCCAGACCTGGTCTCCCGGTATCTTTATATTGGTTTCCTGGGAACATACCAGCCTTCATATACTGCTTAGAGCAGAAGCTTCTAATAAACATTCTTTTATTTTACAATATGCAAGATATTGCATAACGAAACAAGGTAAGGTGAAATCTCATCACACAATACAACACAAACAGCTGTGAGTTCCTAAAAGACAGCAGCTCAATTCAGCTGCATACCTGCAATTATTTAATGTCTAGTTAAGCTTGTCTCTAATAAATTACTTGATAATTACAAAGAGAATGGGAAGAAAAGGCATAAGCCACAGTTGAGAACTGGAGACAAGGGTAGGAATTAAACAAGGATAGAGAAAAACTCCTCACAAAAGGTCTGGGGAAAAACAAAGTATTTGAGCCAAGCAAGTTCAGTAATTCGATTTGACATATATTTTGTAAACATCTGCCAGTTCCATCAACCATGGCAGAGGGTACAAGGCTAACCTGTCCTGGGCCTGCCCGCAGTGTGCTCACCAAGTCCCTGAGCTACTTCTAGGAAGAAGGGCTGAAAGATAAGGATAGAGTTCTCACCTTTCCAGGTGGGCAAAACAAACTGCAAGATTATCAGTTTCCCTTTTCATTTAGTAACAGACTAGACCTCCACCACACAGTCAGCTTTCATCTGTCCAGAAAACCAGACCAGAATGTGCCAAGACAATACAAATGTATATAGGCAGTGTCCAAATCATTTTCACCACCAGCTTGAGCCACTCCCCCCTCAAGCTATTTCCTGAAATCCACCCAAAATAAATTCATTTTTCTCTATCTTTACTTCTCCTCTTGACCGCCCTCTGATGAAACAAAATTGCCAAAAGGAAACAAAAGGAAAAGGCTGAGAGGGGAGGGGTGGAGTAAAGGAATTTCCTTTATACACTGTCACAGGCTGAATGGTGTTTCCCCAAAATTCATTTGTTGGAGTCCTAACTCTTAGTACTTCAGAATGTGACCATATTTGGAGATAAGGTCTTTAAAGAGGTAATTAAGTTAAAATGATTTCTTATTAATACAATATAGCTGGTGTCCTTATAAGAAGAAAACATTCAGACATAACACGCGCACAGAGAAAAGACCATGTGAAGACACAGTAAGAAGGAAGCCACCTGCAAGCCAACAAGAGAGGCCTCAGAAGAAACCACCCTGCCGACACCTTGATCTGGGACTTCTAGCCTCCAAAACTTGAGAAAATAAATTTCTGTTGTTTAAGCCACCCAGTCTCTAGTACTTTGTGACGGCAGCCCTAGCAAACTACTACAAATCAGAAAATCAACTCTTAAAAAATAAATAATTTCCATGAACAGACTCATTCCAAATTCTTCAGCTAAATTTCCACTTAGATCCAAATAAAAGATCAACAACTCACTGGTATTTAATCCTTGCTTGTTGGGCCATCCCTGGCTATAATCTGATATAGCTGAAATGACATGCATTCTTCCCACATAGCAATTCTGCAGCCTTGAACTTAGGCAAGGGATACTCTACTCAAATCACAAAAGGACCCAGACTAGACCATCCATCTACCCAGTCATCCTTTCATCCATTCATGCATTCATTCTATAATACTTATTAGGCAGCTAATATTTGTAGGGGAAATGAAGAAAAATTGAGATTTAGGACCAGCTCCTTCTACTAGTACTAGGTACTATTACTTCTAGTAATAATTATATAATCCAGCTTAATTGAGACAGGTAAAAAGACCTATGGAAGCACCTTGTTAGGAAAGCCTAACACATAAGTTTCCAGGTCTTACAAGAAAAAAGGGAAGAGGAGAACATTTTAGGCATAGAAAACATATAAGCAAAGGCACAGAAACATAAAAACAGGAACTGGAAGTTAGAATATCAAAATATCTAAATGCAAATCCCAGCTCTAACACTTAACAAGGTGCATGACCTAGACAAATGACAGAACTCTTTGATGCTAAATTTAACACTGTAATCAGATAATGGCTGTCAAATACCTAGAGTCATCACTACCAATGTAGGGCTGCTAGTGGTTATATTTTGTTTGTACTTGGAAACAGTAGACAGTTCTGTGGGCTGGGCAATAGGGAAGAATAAATCTTTCGAAAGGAACCTGGAACAGTATTTTGGAGCCAGACTGTAAAGAGGCTCATATCGCCTATTAAGGAGTTTGGAAAACGGAATGTTCTATGAACAACAGGAAGCCTCTGAAGGTTTTTTAGACTCTAGTTGCAATGTGCAAAGTATGGGATTTCTGAAAGAAATCTCCAGTGGTGACAGCACAGTGAAACAATTGGGGAAGAGAGAATGAAGCCCGGGTGATGATTCAGTCCAAGTTTCTGGGCCAGAGAAAAGTAAGACAGAAAGGAGAGGATAGAGTCAAGGTACATTTTAGAAGTAAAACAGCCAGGACACAGTGATGTCCCAAGATGAAACTTGTTTCTCAAAGAAAATGACAAAGGATTTAATTAAGTTAGCTAGCCAGGTTACTATTGCACACTCTAGAAACACTGTACTACTTAATTAACTAATTTATATTCTAATGAATTTACATACATGCACACAGGGAAAAAAAAAAAAGGGGTAGCACAGCATGACCAAACAGACCAGAAATCCTGACCAATAAACTCTCTCTTTAAAGAGCCAAACAGCTGCAGAGAGCTTTTATTTTTAGCATTTAACATCTCTGATATTTACTAAAGTTTATAGTTCCTCTCCCTTGGGAGTTATTTTATTGTTTAAGTGGAATGTATTAATATTCGTACTTCCACCCTGACCAAACCCGCAGATAAGAGCAAACAGCTTCCTCTGACTCTTCAAGCTGCTGCTATTTTCATACCTAACCTACTCTGAAAGTATAATGATCAGCTCTAAATCTAGGCTTGGAGGCAGAGTACTAAAGGCCAGTACAACATTTACATTCCTCCCAGGCTGAGGCATGGAAATTCAGTGACAAATCAATTTTTTCCTTTACAGAATGGTGGATATGCAGGCTTCTGAGGCGGTGCAGGTGAGAGGAGATCCAAAAGCAGATGCCGGAGATGTCCTTCCATGAGTCATCTACATAATCCCGACAATTTTTAAAGCATTTATCAGGTCGACAAGAGCAGACCCGGTCATGTGATGGGGCAGGCTGAACAGTTTTCAGACAGGCCTCTGTCCACACACTGGTATGGCCATATTCTGGCCAAAGTCAAGCCACCATCAGGCTTGCAACGAAGCGTAAGACCACTGATTAGAATTACCCAGGAGTCCTGGTCCAAGGTAACACTTCCCTCCTTTGCACACCACCTACCCTGTACACACCCACAGAAACATGTCCACCCTCCAAACGGCCATAGGTGTTCTTTGTGCCTCCCTTACAGGCCTTTAACAGTTTCTGTCTTTATACTAGTTATTTGTAAACAATCCTATCTCTTCATCTAGACCATATGTTCCGGGAGAGGCAGGGTCCACACTGGAGTTCACCTTGTTTTGTGCCTACATAACAAAAATTCAATAGAAGTTTAGTGAATGACATGTTAACTGCAGCAGCAAAGAACCCTAAGGAGGACCTTGGAAGGCCTCTAGACGATAGCAATGCTTCCAAAAATGTAACATGCAGACAAATGACCTGGGGATCTTGTTAAAATACACGTTCTTGAACCCTACCCCCTGGAGATTCTGATTTTGTAAGCTCTGGGGTAGGAGGTCCCCAAATCTTCTGGGGGTGTTGATATTGCTGGTCCACACCAGCTCTGCCTAGAATAACCTCCTATCCAAAGTAGAAATTACCCCAAATGCGATCCTGAGAAATAACCTATAGTGGCCACTGTGCCCCCACACCATGACAAAAGTTTACACACACCCAAGGCGGCCCAGAGCACTTCAGGTCAGAGAACTGCTAAAGACATTCTCCCATGTACCAAGTCCCCAGGATTTCGGATGCCTGCCCCACAGACACTGAGGATGTATCTTTCACAAAGATCTCTCAGTGACCTTTATTCAAATCATCCACTCATTTTCCTTCCCTTTCTCTCTGCCTTTGCCTCTTTCTCCTTGTCCTTACACAACTGGAACCACGACTGAATACTAAACTACAGCCCTTTTTTCGTGCTGCTTAGGAAAATATCCAAGGGAAACTGCCTGCCTCTCAAGTTACAGGTCCTCCCCTCTCTAACTTTACCTACCTTTCCTATAATGAACTCCCTCCATGTCAGCAATTAATCAACCCCCGAAGACCACCCAGGAACAGCCATGGGGAACTCTCTGCTCTCTCCATAAAGCTGCCTGCCAGCACCGTATGGGTCCTTGTAAGTCCCTCACAAGCACACTGCCATCTTCATCGTCACAGCAAGAGGCTGGCTGCTCTCAGGCCTCCTTCTAGCTCTGATGTCCTAGAAGAGTCTGATCTAAACCCAGGGACACTTAGGAGCTATTCCAAGCGCCTCCTTTGCTGACATTCTCTTCTTAGCACCCCCTTGCTGGTGTCCGTCCTTTCACTCAAGAGACCAGGGGAAAACATCTGGAAATTCAGAGTCGGGAGACCTGTAGTCAAACCCCAACAACACCAAGGAGCTGTCTGACCTTGCACAAATCACGTAACCTAAGTAACCCTCAACTTCCTCAGCAGTAAACTCAACTATTTTATGAGGTTTAATTGAGGTAAGATGAAATATATTAAATGTTTCCCAAACTGCAAAACCCTACAGAAAGGTTATTTATCATCAATGCCCAGGTTCCCTCATAACCCTGCTTCACCTACTAACGGTTCTCAGCTCAAATGGTGCCCTTCTTGAAGACACATATCCTAGGCACCCCAGTAAAAGGAGAGTAACTTTACGTTCTCTCTGCATCCCCAGGGTGGTGACAGTCAGCTTTGCGTTTAGAGGTGTCTGTGCTCAGATTCCTGTCAGACTGCCAGCTCCCTGAGGACCCTGGGCAGCATGTCACAGCTCATCTTGTTTAGAGTCTGACACTCACTAATACTCAGATACCCTCTGCATGAGTCACATTTCAGTTAGTAGGTTAAACTCCTCTCTAGGTAAAGGACAGAGCAGGAAGAAAAGCTAATGAACGAAAGTCAAATGCAACACAACTGCTACCTTATCCCATGGGCTCTGAAATCACTGTCCCTTTTAAGTCACTATTTACTGGCAACTTACAATGTCCCAGGCCAGTGCCAATAAGCACTTCACACATATTATGAACCTTAATCCTCACATTCACTCAATGAAGCAGGTACTATCATTATCCCTATTTTATAAATGGAGAGAGTAAAGCACATACGTGTCTGAGGAGATACAGCTAGCACTGGCAAAGCAGGAATCTGAATCCGGGAGGTCTTATTTTGAAGCCAATGCTTTTAACTTGCAGGTGAGGCCGACCCTTCCGGGACACAAAGACTCAAGGCACTTCTCCAACTGGGAAAAGCACCTCTGCCTCCACATTTTAGCTCTTTACTCTCTGAACCAATTAACAGGACAAAATGACAGCACTGTGTTCCAGAAAAATTACAGATGCTCATTCTCTCAATTAGCATGTGATGGGGTGGAGGGGGACAACCAAATATTTAATGTGCTTGAAACCTAGTCTATGAAAGATTCAGTCACTTGAAAACCACATTTATAATTGGAAATAAATCTCAAGAAACACAAACTCCAGGCAAGGTTTTCACTTCAATAACCTTTGTAGTTAATAATTGATAGTAGCAAAAGAAGAAGAATTGGAGATAGGCTCAGAATTATACGTCCCACAATGGAGGCTAGAGTCAGAGGCTCAGCAGAATCTCCCAAACCTGTCACTTCAGATGGAAAATCCCCAGAGGCAGCTGAGAGTCATGAATTAGATTTGCATCCTTCTTTGGCCTGACATACCTATGACAAGACCCAGAATTTCAGGAGACCTGTATGTCCTGAAACCGTCTAAAATAACTAACACAGCTAATAATGGCATAAGGAAAGAAAAAAAATCTCAGTAATCTTTGCAACTTTTCCAAAATAGTTTATTCTTAAAACTTAGGAAAAAAAAAACAGAAAAGCAAGCAAGGAATATGACCAGAGTATTCACAGAAAATGAAGTACTATTAGATCTTGAATATAGTAAAAGATGCTCAGTAATGAGATGCTCAGTAATAGTAATGCTTACTATTACTCATAGTAAGAGATGTAAATTGAAACCACTTTGAGATACCAATTTTCTCCTATCAGATTGGCAAAAATTAAGAAGTTTAACAACACACCCAGTTAACAAGGTTGCGGGGAAATCCCTACTCTTAAACAGGTGGGAATATAAATTGGTACAACCTCTACTAGCAATAACTATCAAAATTACAAATGCACATATATTATACTTCGACTAAAAATTTCACTTCTGGGAGTTTATCCTTCAGATATACATACACCCATGGACGAAATGTCATGTGATCAAAATTATTCACTGCAGCATCACTTGTAATCGCAAAAGATTGGAAATAACCTAAATGTCAAAACTGGTTAAATAAATTATGGTACAACCATACAATGAAATACTATGCAGCTTTTAAAAAGTACTAGGAAGCTCTCTCTGTACTGAGATGGGAATGATCTCCAAGATATACTGATAATCACAAAAGAGCAAAATGCAGAACTGTGTTTAAAATATCTGACTATTATTATGACGTACATTCAAATGTATTTCTATTTGCTTTGAGAAATTATGGAGGATACATAAGAAAGTAATAAGGTAGTTATGGGAGGCTGGGGAATAGGGCATATGGGTCCAGGGATAGGAGTGAGACATTCCTCTATATGCTTTTTTGTTTGTTTGTTTTTGTTTTTGTTTTTGTTTTGTTTGCACGGCTCGCGGGCCTCTCACTGTTGCGGCCTCTCCCGTTGCGGAGCACAGGCTCTGGACGCGCAGGCTCAGCAGCCAAATCTATCTCACCTCCTGTGTTAGATTATCCATGCCACTGTTTCCTTACCATATATATACCTAACTCAAATCCTAACTTATCCCTCCCCAAGCACATATAGCAAAGAATTAAGCATTTTTAGCAATTAAAAACTCAGAACTTGGGCTTCCCTGCTGGCTCAGTGGTTAAGAATCCGCCTGCCAATGCAGGGAACACGGGTTCAAGCCCCGGTCCGGGAAGATCACACATGCTGCGGAGCAACTAAGCCCGTGAGCCACAACTACTGAGCCCGTGCACTGCAACTACTGAAGCCCGCACGTCTAGAGCCCGTGTTCCGCAACAAGAAAAGCCACCGCAATGAGAAGCACGTGCACCACAACAAAGAGTAGCCCCCCGCTCGCTGCAACTAGAGAAAGCCCATGTTCAGCAACAAAGACCCGAAGCAGCCAAAAATAAAATTTAAATAAACTTAGAACTTATTTGGAAGCAAACTGGAGCTCAAAAGCACAAATTGAGATCTCAAAATAAAATCTATAACAATAAAGTGGTTCTGGCTTTCTTTAGTGTGAAAACTTGACATGTTGGCAGACACTGACCAGAACTGACTCAGCAACACATCATCCCCAGTGGGATCTCACATATGCTCCCTGTGTTGACTCCAAGACTGTGTGCACTGCAAGGCCATTACAGCAGTCCACAGCACGTGTAGGATCTTACAGAAGAGGAGCCAAAATGACAGGGCCAGCCTATGACATCAGTGACCCAACCAAGAAAGGGCCCCCAAGCTCACAGATTAGGTATATACGTACATTAGATGGTATAGAGGCTGCCACTCAGTAGGTAAGTACTTTTTAATTTTTTTTAATAGTTTTCATTTGTTTGTTTGTTTATTTATTTTGGCTGTATCAGGTCTTAGTTGTGGCACGCGGGATCTTTCGTTGCAGCGCGCAAGCTCTTCGTTGCAGCACGCGGGCTTTTCTCTAGCTGTGGCATGCGTGAGCTCGGTAGTTGTGGCACATGGGCTTAGTTGCCCCGCGGCATGTGGGATCTTAGCTCCCGGACCAGGGATCGAACCTGCGTCTCCTGCATTGGAAGGTGGATTCTTTACCACTGGACCACCAGGGAAGTCCCGATAAGTAGTTATTTAAAAACCCTTTGGGAGACATGTCATCAAAGCTCAGCTCACCTAAGTGCTATCTAGGGAAAGTTATTTGCTTTTCTATTAGATCAATAAGTAGTAAATAAGGTCAGAGACTAGAAATGAACAATCAATAAAATGGGGAAAGCACTGTAACCTGTCACTGGATTTAGCTACATCCTTTGTTCTTGTCTAGAGAAGCTTTTCACAGGGAGATGGTAGGGAATGTACTAATAACTAACCATGTCACTCCATTTCTTACACACACACACAAACACACACACACACACCTCTTGCTTCACTGTGCTTAAAATTATGGGACCATTATTAATAGATCAAGATACTCCTTAATAACACCAATAGCACCATAGGAGATCACCTGGGGAGAAAAATTTGCCCTAGACACTAGTTCTATGCATAACTGGAGTTACCAGTTTTTACCAGTTAACCCAAAGTCACTGCTCAAAGTTAGGGAAACAAGGGCAGCTGAAAGTAACAACCCACGCTCCTTGCTCTTTCTCCTCAGGTCTGTCTTAGTGTCTTAATGAGCAGGGCCACAACCTGGAAGGCTCTACTTCAAACTGCTGCACTGTCACAAAATGTCTGATCTGCTTGAAGAGGTGAAGGGAAACGCTGCATGCTGATCCAGGTACAGAAAGTTCCCCTGGTACCTCATGAATTTTTGAAGCTGTCTCATACATTAGTTCAACCAAGATCACTTAACTTGATCTTGTTACAAATCCTCCTGCTACAGTGGACAGTGTCTGAAACTGTAATTTTAAAGTGTAAACGGAAAAGGGAAAGGAGGAGGGATCCTTCCACAAAAGCTGGGGTGAGGAGCTGACAATGCCAACTCTGAAGGTTCTGAATACACAGTGTGGGATGCCCAAGAAATCAAAGAAGAGAGAAAGCTGATCTGAGAGTTAACAAGATGCTTTGTTTTGCTTACACCCATAGACATAATGCTGAGATAGTCTGAGGAAAGCTTAGGCCAGTCCTCACAGCATATCTAAAGAATCTGTCCCTGACATCTCCACCGCAGCACTTGTCATATTAGATCCTGACCGCTGTTTTCTTATGTTAATCCCCTCTCTAAACAGTGAGCTTCCCAAGAGCAGAAACCACTTTATTTATTCCCAGTGCACCTAGCTCAGTGCATGACACCATGGATGTAGTGTATAAATCTTGTTTTAATGTTTGCTTAAAAGAGGCAACGCTTCTGCGGAAAGAAAAGGGAGCCCCTGCAATTCAGTTCCCTTTCCCTTGGCAAAGAGGAGCAAGACATCTACATCCTAAAGCAGTGACTCTCAGAGTGAGGTCCCTGGACCAGAAGCATCAGCACCACCTGAGAACTTGTTAGAAATACAAATTCTTAGACCCCACTGTGACCTGCTGGACCATAAACTGCGGATGAGGTCTAGCAATATGCATTTTAATAAGCCCTCCAGGAGACTCTAATGCAAAGTAAAGTTTGAGAATGGCTGTCCAAAAGTTTCTGCCCATACAGCTTCATACAGCTTCCTAACCTACCCCTCAGAATAAGTGAGTCAGATAACTCTGAACAATTTCTGGATGTTTGGAAATAAAAGTTTACACATAACCGTGAGCCAGCTTTTCTGGTAGTGTTAATTAACTGCATATGCCACACTGGTTCAGTGTTATTAACCTATCCTTCTCCACTCGCAGCACAAACATACATATTTTACCAATGAAAATGTAAAAGTCCAGCCAACAGCTAAGACACTAGGAAAAAAATCCTTTTCACAAACAGACCGAAACACATTAGGAAATTAATGTTACACAAAGTGACAAGAAAGTCAGCCTCCTTGGACAGAATGGAGGTCACTCTGTATTTATCTCCAGTCGAAGCAACTAAAAGACATTCAGGCAAGACTTCATTCCCTCTTTACATGGTTATGGTGGCCTTCTTGAGAATTCCAGGTTACCTGCTAGTGTTCCTATAAAGCACATCTAGATATGTGGGTAAGGACATTCAGAGTGTTTAAAGAGGGAGGAGTAATTATTTCAGACATCAATGACATGTCAACAACGAGCCAAATTACCCTGCTGATGTTCTGGAAAATATTCTATACCCTGTATCTGAAAAAATTCTGTACCCTAACCTGGGTCTGTCTTGGAAGGAAATCAGCCCAGCTCAGACACCCTTGGCAGATGCTAAGAAAGGATGGCAACAAATACCAGTTTCACAGAAGTGCCCCAGCAACAATCACATGCAAATCTAAGGAAACCAACACCAAAGTTGGAATTGCTTTTAGAGGGGACATCAAACAGCAGGAGAAGCCATCTGAAAAGTAAAATGAAGACCTCACATTGCCCATGAAACTCAGAAAACATCCCTGCCAAATAGTGTAAAGACTACAGTAGTCATTCCCAAACTTTAGCAGCATCAGAATCACCCTGGAGGCTTATTAAAGTTTCTGATTCAGTGGGTCAGTGCAAGAATTTGCCTTTCCAACAAGTTCCCAGGTTATGCTGCTGGTCCGTTAAATGCTTTGAGAGCCACAGTGCTAGAGCAATGCTGTGGAAATCAGATCTGCTGCAACTCCAGCTTTGTCACTAGCTACACAAGTCGTCCCAAATTCTCTAAGTTTTGCCTTTTTCTTCTTCTGAGAGATTACATCTGGAGATTCTCCTCTAACTTCAACACTCTCTTGTACTATGCAATACAAATTCCAGCTGGATTAGCACATGAAATTGCAGGAATCTTGAGGCTAAGAAGAAAGGTGCCAGTCCCTGAGATAAGCAATGAATTACATAAACAGTTAAAAATCACATACACACACTCCAGAGGCAATAAATTAGTCTTTTTTGTTGTTGTCAAAAGCCAAGAAAAGCATTACTAACCCATATGGGCAAGGGAAAAAAAAAAATACCCTCTTTTTATTTCTAGAATCCCATGCTTGTACCAAAAAAAAAAAGTCACAGCATGAGGTAAATTTCCCTTTAGCACCAAGTACTTCAATTATTTACCAAAACTTCCTGTGGCTTTACCCCCAAAAAGGCGGAAATGGGCTGCTACGATTTACTGAATGTCAAAAATATACCAGGCAGTGACAGATGTTTTCACATTCTCTTGTTCATCAAGTCTTCACAAGTGTATGAAATAAATATCTCCCATTTTGCAGATGAAGAAACTAAGGCTCACAGTTTATCTAGCTTTACAAGACAGCATAGATAATTACTGGCTGAGTCAGGATTTTTACTGAGATCTACCACACAACTCCAAACCTCTCTGCATGTTGCAACAATTTCCCCATCATTTCCATCTACCATGACTCTTTAAAATACCATAAAAAAGAGAGATCCTTTCCTTAAGTTAAAATGAGGAGGGTTCCGATGTTCTTAAATTAATTAAAGGAGATCATCTTCAAAAAGAGGTCTTTCGGGTAGTGCGTTCTCCACTAAGCTCTTGAATGGTAGAATCTCCAGGGGTTCTGGAGGTTATTAAATTTATTTTTATATTTATTTAAGACGATTATTTTTTAAAATTTATTTTTCAAGCCTGGAAAATAGGGCTAATGTGATGAGCTTGATCACATTCTTAGCTCACTCTGTACAGCCCAGAATGCCCTTAATAAGTAGCCTGTTAGAGGATGTGGGCCAGAAGCAGATAAAGAAAACGCCCCCATCCTTCACCTACAACACAACCCAGAATGATATCTACCATAACCCTTTAAAATGGTCAAATTCAGAGCAATATATCAGCTGATCCCAGAATATATTTCCCCATCTCCCCTTTTCGGAAAGTTGAGCACAAATCCAAATCAACTGAAGAGATAACAGATAAGAACCAAGCTGAAAGATATAAGGAATCGATAAATGCTATATTTTTAATGCTTGTAGGCTACTGAACTGCATGTGTAATTGTTCATACATGTAAGACTCCCCAACCTCATATTCATTCATCCCTCCTATGAAATCACCACACGAATATGTTCCCAGAGCAGCACTGGAAAACGCTCCATATGCCTTTATTTCATAGCCCTATCAAAAGTGTGACCTTAAAAATGATAGGCCTTCAAAATAACAGGTGTTTCTGTAACAACTCATTTCAAAAAGCAGCCAAGAAAAGTGTCTTCCAAAGGTGTGGTTCTGTCCCCTCCACTGCTCCCTGTCAACCACGTAAGAAATTATTTTTGTCCTCTATACAGACCTGACACGGCAATGCCACTGCCCTCCCTGAGGCAAATCCACATGGCCCGTCACCCCTGGCCCTGTGAAGTTCTCAGCTGGATGGCATGGTGGGCCACAGAAGGTTCTAATGAGGCCAAGGTGATGCATCAGAACCACAAGGGGGGGGGGGGTCAGTGCACTTGGCTCAGAGCCAGGGCTACAGACTTCACGTCTAACCTCACTCTGATAAACAGCTGGCTGTAATAGACAAAAAAATCCATTCTCCTGCAGGAAAAATACCTCCTGCCTTGGATCCCACTGAGAGCAAATCACACAGAGAATTACTACTCCTATCCTAGAGCACCAACTATGCGCAGGGCACTCAATGAAAGAAATAATGGCCTCTATTAATCAACTTATTAAGTGACCAACATTCCATTTTCAAATAATATTTACTAAGCATCCACTGTGTGTCATGCACTCTTCTAGGAGATGTGGATACAGCAGTGAACAAGGGAAGAAAACTCTCTCTCCTCACAAAGCTTCCCATCCAGTGAAGACTTAAACAGTGTGAACTCATACGGCGAAAAGCTGTTTTAATGGAAGTAAAGCAGAGTAGGCATTAAGAGTGATTGGAGAGGAAGGAGCTATTTTAGAAAGGGTCAGGGAGAGATGAGGTGGCTTCCGGCAAGCGCTTAAGCGGACATATGATGTTTACTATCAGTAATCTTTATGACAACCTCACAGGTACTTATCTATATTTTACAAATGAGGAAACTGGGGCTTAAGGTAATTAAAAGACTTGCCCAAGTTTATGAACGCCATGCCCCAGTCACAGCTCTATGATCCATGGTGCCCTTTCCACAATGCAAAAGTATCAAGGTACCAGCCTTGGTCTCCAACGCAAGGTGTGCTTATCCCAGGGTATGTGCGAAGGGGATTCACTCAAGTACAAAAGTAAAATCAGCTCAGCTATGTACACTTATTTTTTATCTCAATCCTTTAAACTCCTATTTTTTGTGTAAGCTTTATATGTGTAAATATGTATACAATTTAGACGTGAATATAAAAAATATTTATTATTGACAGGGACACATGATCTTGAAAATTTCAAGATCACTGCCCTAGAAAGTATATGCCGAGGAAACATACATGGTCCCTCTTCCCAAGAACAGAATATTTTGTTTTGCACAGCCTGTATTCTGTGAACATATTTATAAATTTCAAGACATAAAATGAAATAAAATAGACCATACTTGTAAATCTAAGGAACAGCTCACTCTGGAGTTAAGACGTTTTATTCCAGTGCCTCATTTGACCAACATGCAGGCCTCCAGGGCTGGGGCCCCACACGCACGCTGATGATTACACAGCCTGCTCCCCTGACAGGGAAACCTGTTCACTCCACACTGAAGGGAATCCACCAATTCATTTCAAATTGGTCACCAGACAGCAGCTGTCAACTGGTAATAACTTTTGGTCACTCCCTACCCGGGCTGTTTAATACACATGTAAACATAACTTTCATAATTGTTCAAATGCTTATTTACTCAAAACACCATTACGGGTCCATCAGACTGTTACAGGCTATCAGCTAAATAATATGCATTTTTTAAAAGGCTTGGCAGCTTAATACATATTTTTACTGCTCACATAACTCAAAAACAGCCTCGGAGTAAAACGTTTAATTTGACACATAAATAGTCCATTATATGGCCTAATCCTCTTTTGTGTTTTCAAAAAGGGAAGAAAGTGCCAGGGTATTTCAATTTGATAGGAGGAGCACAGCAAGGGAGGGGGAAAAAATTACTCACACACAGCTGTTGATCTTACTCCAGGGCCAGGCGTAAGGCGGTTGGTAAATAAAGGGGTATTTAAAAAGAAGGGGTATCTGGTTATCAGAAGCATTTAGGCTGATGTGTTGGGGTTTTTTAAACAAAATGAGAAAAGAAAGGCCATTATTTGGATAGTCTCCTAGATATTAATCCTCCCTCAAAATGTCTGGTATCATTTATCTACAACCATAAATTAATCTGGTAGACTGGTGTTCCTTAAAGCAGGGTCCTGTAACTACTAGTAACCAAAGGAGATCTGTAACTGATTTATGCATCTTTTTTTAGCTCTCAAAGGTAAATATGCAATTACACAGATACTCATCATTAATATGACCAAGAGTTGCTAGTTGCCTAGTAAGTGTTGGGGGGGGGGTCCTAAAATCTGTATTAATTAAAATCAGCAAGTTAGCAGAGTATACAAAGAACTTAAATTTTGGTCTACCAGAAACTCGGCTGCCCTCCAATGCCGCAGAGCGTCTACTGGGCACTCACACCAATACTGGAACTCAGAATTCTCAAGTGCTCGGGAAAGATGATTTATTATCACTGTAGCATCAGTGCTGTCTTGAGTCAGTCACAGTTTGCAATACTGCTATTCCTGCCTTTCAGTTTTAAATTACTTTTAGTTCAATTTTATCATTATAAGTTTGACTTGTTGAAGATTATCTGGTTAATTTCAATGTGTAGTGGTACATGTTTACATTTTTGTCCTGTAATTTTCAATAATGAGACCTTACGATACATATGTGGTGTGGCTAAAAACGAGAATAATCCAAACCCCTACAGCTAAAGCAGATATATACAACAAGCCCACTTCCCCCAAACTTGCTAGTATAATAAACATTCATCTATAATTTTTACGTTCTTTAAATCATTTGCCATCTACCACCAAGGAAAGCACAACAAAATTATATTTTTTAAGCTTATGGGACACTGCTTTATAAAATAAAATCATATATATACGACTCATAAAATCATATATATATGGCTCATACTAATATTTGCTTATCTTGATGCTGGATGGTAAAGGTGATGTAAGGAACTTCTGCCCCACCTACGTGGATTAAATCCAGAAATTTGAGAACCACAACTCCAGATCAGTAATTCTTAATGTTTTCTGAGTCAAAGTCACTTTTGAGAATCTGACAAAAGGTATGATGTTCTATATAGAAAGATATACACATGCATTAAAATTTGTATCCTGGGGCATGTTTAATTCTTTTTATTGTGGTAAAAGTCACATAATATAAAACATACTATTTTAACCATACTTAACTGTACAGTTCAGTGGCACTAAGTATATTCACATTATTCTACAATTCTTACCATCTACCACCTCCCGAATTTTTCACTTTCCTAAACTGAAACTCTGTCCCCATTAAACACTAGCCTTTATAAATCCAAATTACTTGTGCCAAGACAATTTTGTGGTCTTACTTTTCTATGATTATTATTTTTAAAACAATAGGTCTTTTAAAATTTTCCAAAGAGATAAAGGTTAATGTTGAAACTGCTTGTGACTCCCTGATAATTCTGCAAGGATCTTCTCCTTTTTAAATACTACTCTCGAGGTCCTTGAATCTAGTGTTAGTAACTGCCAGTTCTACATTTCATACTGTTTTCATCATCATTTCAGTACCAGCTCAGAAAACAGTACCTATTATTCCTTGATTCACGTCAGAATTTGTTCCTAGTTTTGGACACAGCGGGGTTGGTTTCTTTCCACTACTGAATCCTTCTCCAAAACCCTATGGTTTTACTCTAGAGGAGAAAATGACCTATTCTAATCTTCCATTCTAGTACCTGTGGTTTGGTCACTATAAGGCCATATATCTTTAAGATTAGAATACCGTCTCCTATGTTCACATCACTTCACACTTGGGAAAGCTACTGTCTCCATTTCATTTTTTCACAACAGTATGAGAAAAGTATTTCTTATATTGATCTGAAATCCATCCTCCTATAACCTAGCCCCCAATAGTCTTTGTGCTCAACTCGTAGGTCCATATGTGAAGTCTAATTACCTCTCTTCCTGAAGACAGCCTTCTGAATATTTGAAAACAGAGGACACAGCCTCCCTTGTTCTCTTCTATCCACCCAGCCTTCATGTTTTCAGGCCCGCCTCACCATCCTGATCATTTTCTCTGAATATTACCATTTTATCTGGCTCTGAACTCAACACTCCAAGGCAATTTTAACAACGGAGTAGTAAGGCCTGGACCCTTTCTCTGGTACCTTACTTCTACCAGTGTGGCCTCGGAAGAAAGCAGCGCAACCTCCTGCTAAACCGCATCAAAACTCTCTGATCTCAGAAAACACGGCACTATCCCTGAGGCCAGTTTCCCTACTAAATTCAATTTTAATCCTCAGAAATTTCTGTTGTTAACAACCTGCCCACCTGGACAAATAGCTTAGTTTGTCTAGAATTAGAAGATGGCCAAGAAGGAAGTGGGGGAAAGTAGGACGCATTCTGAATTCCCTAAAGTACAGAGGTGGCAAACTGGAGGGGACAGAGAATTGTGACCCACTTTCATTTTTCTCTCTATTTCTCTATTTTTCTCTATCGTCAGGGAAGTCAGAGAAACTTCTAGAACTGGGCCTTGGAGGAAGGGCAGGCTTTAGATAGGCAAAGAAGAACAGAAGGTCATTTCTGCCCCAGAATGATCTGGGCAGAGGTGCAATGGTGAGAACGCCTCTGGCATGTTACAAAGATAAGGAGTCAAGCACTCTGGATTAAGCAAAGGGTCCACATGGAGTTCTCTTAGGGAGTAAGGCAGGAAAGCAGGCTGGGGTCACAGCACACAGGCACTAAAAGCTAGGCTAGAGAGTCCAGCTTTCATCCTAGAAGCAGTGAGGAGTCACTGAAGTTTTAAAGCAGGAAAGTAACAGGATGAAAGCTATATTTTAAAGACAGTATGGGCCTCTGTACACACCAGGCATTTAATCAATGATGTTGATGGGACATATAGATTCAAACTGCCAGGAAAGAAGCATCTTGTAACCTGAAACTTACAGAAAAACCACTTCCCTAGTGAAATTCGCCTCCGCAACAACTCACTTTATCTTTTTAATTTACTTAAGTACAAAGAAAGAAAAGGAAACAGAATGTAACTCAGACAAACTTACATTGACTCTTAATGTCCAAGATTCCTTCATTTCCCTCCTAAATCAAAATGCATATTTTATAGCAAGCTAAAAATGATATAGAGGCATTAAATATTTACTCTTCCCATTTGCTATTATTTTTCACTAGTTACTCGGCTGTAACAGTCATTAACATGCTGCAAAGGAACTTCATGTAAATTCATCACTGGTCTGGGAATACTGTTTCTCTGATGTACTGGCTGCAAGCTACACCCGGCTCAGAGGCGCCATTTCCCTACAGGCAGGGCCAAATGTCTAGTTCACTCACAATTTACAAATGATTATTTTTCTAATTAATCATTCATCAAAAAACATAAATGGCAACAGGGTACGAAGACAGTGCTAGCAAAAAAACAGAAGAGGGGCACCGATCCATCAATCCTTCCATCTCAGCTATGAACCAGGGCAGCAAGCCTTGGCCCTACTGAGGGCCACAGTAGAGCCATCATTAAAGACTCCCTTGGTCTGATGGGGCTGCCATTTCAGAGAAGGGCTTGAGACCGTCCCAGGGTACAACTGCCACTCAAGCACTCCAGAAGGGGTAGCTCATTTCAGATCATCAAAACTCCCTAGTCTCTCCTTTTTCCAGTTTCTCCCCAAATGCCCACCCATTTACCTCCCCATGCCCCCTTCTTCCCAAGACACACAATAAAAATACTTCTCAGAGTGTCTTCATAATGAGATAGGGCTGGGACCTGGGACTCTACCAGAGCGCTTGCACCTGGACAACGGTCTCCTTGAGCAACAGAATACAAAGAAACTATCAGGGAGTAAAAATAACTGCATGCATGTCCAGTTGGGGCAATTATGAACAATAAGATACAAAAAGGCCACAAACCAACTGCCATTTCTGAGTTACGGAGAGCAAAAGCAGGGTACTGCGCATGATCCCAGCACACAGCACCACCAAAGGGGTGGGCAGGCCACCAAAGCTACACCTCCTGCACAACCCACTGATCCACCTTTACCCTCACCCCACTTAAGAAACCAGCTCCCCCCCGCCTCAGGAGCGAGCAAGGGTACCTGTTACTTGTTTTCGCTCCCTAGTGCCACAGCACAAGTCCCAGTTTAAAGCCTTGCCTGTGGCTTCCCTGGTGGCGCAGTGGTTGAGAGTCCGCCTGCCGATGCAGGGTTCGTGCCCCGGTCCGGGAGGATCCCACATGCTGCGGAGAGGCTGGGCCCGTGAGCCATGGACGCTGAGCCTGTGCGTCCAGAGCCTGTGCTCCGCAATGGGAGAGGCCACAACAGTGAGAGGCCCGCGTACCGCAAAAAAAAAAAAAAAAAAGCCTTGCCTGAATTTCTAATCTGGCCTCTTACCAATTTGTATTCATTAAAGGGTCCAAGGACCCAAGTCGGTATCTATTATGCCGTAAGAACCCACGGGGCTTTTTCCAATCTCAAGATGTCTGACTCTCATAACCTGAAAAGCCCTGAAATATCCCCTGGCTCAGACCCTTTATGTTATAGTTGGGGAAACTGAGACCTAGTGAGGTTCCAACATGTCCCTCATCATCTGTTGAACACAAGTTGGGGACCCTTCAAGCAGAGGCTTCGTTTTTCCTGGATAGGTCTTCCCCTCTCTGCCTCTATATTGATTAACAGAACTGTAACAGGAGAGTAACTGCAGCACTGCTGCTACCCACAAGAAGGCAGACATATGCAAGATCTACCCACCTTTGAATAGACTGGCCAAGTTTTAAGTATGTAAATCAGATTTCTGAAGTGGCTGTACTAAATTAGTACTAAAGAAGCTAGTATTAGTACCAAGTTATATTTCTAAAAGGATGCAGACATCCGATGTTTTCCCAACTGTAGATCTTGGTCTGCAGAGAAACCAAAATGATCCTACCTCAGGTCAGCCTGGAAGGCTGACTGCTAATAAAAAGGTGAAGAGCACAGAAAGAGCTCTTAGCAGATTCTAACGTGAAAACCCATTCTCATGAGGCCTTACAGTCAGTAAGTCTGAGACAGTATGCCAGGCAAAGAAGGGCTGCAATCATGAAATTGAAGTTTTAATCCCAGTCAAATAAAGTATAATCCCTGCCGTTCAGTGTCTCCAGCTGTACAATAGGTATACTCTTCCCACCTCAGAGAAAACACTGTAAGGAAGCAATATCCTCAGGAAGTGTAAATGTGGAGTTCTAATGGAAGATGGCCTCACTCATTTTCTACACTGTAACTAGGATATTATATGACAATGAGACTTTACACTTATTGAGTGCTTACTATGTGTTAGTACCATGCAAAGCACCTTACATGCATTAATTTCCCTAAACCTCACAAGAACTGGACACAGGTATTATTATCTCCATTTCACATGGAGTAACTGAGGCATAGTAGTTCATTAAATTGTCCAAGGTCATACACCTAGTAAATGGAAGAGCAAGGATTTTTCACCCAGACATTCTGACTGGCTGCCAGCACTCTTAATCGCTAAGGTCTCCCTCCACATCACTTAGTGTCTGGGGCAATAAAAGAGTAAGAAAAATATAAGTTTAACAAAGAAAAACAGAACCCAAATTGGCTAAGAGAAATCTGATCAAATAATATCAAAAAGCTATACATATTATCTCCCCTAGATGCTTGGGTTCTACAACGGCCAGTAAGATTCTGGAACAGGTAAATTAAGGGAGAAGTGCAACCCCCTCGTTTTACAGATGATAATAGCGGGGAGCAGAGCACTAAGGTGATTTGCCTAAGACCACTCACAGCAACTGCAGCATAAGTCTCCCAACACCCAGGCCAATTCCGTGCACAATTCAGTGCCAATCTACAGGCCTTGGTCCAGCAGTATGACCTTAACAAGCATGATTACCCAGTACTTATGAGGCTGATTCCAAGGACCTGATCAAGCTTGAAACCGGCTATCCTAACTTCCACAGCTACCCTGTTCTCCACAAACCACTCTGTCAGTCAGGGTAGCACTATTTAAAAGACAGACCTGGCAAATACTTGTGTACTGTGGGTAAGATTGTAAAATGGTGCAACCACTATAGAAAACAGTATGGAGATCCCTCAAAAAATTAAAAATAGATACACCATATGATCCAGCAATCTCACTTCTGAGTATACATCCAAAAGAACTGAAAGCATGGATTCGAGATATTTGCACAACCATATTCACAGCAGCACACTATTCACAACAGCCAAGAGGCAGAAGCAATCCAAACATCCATAGAAGGATGAATGGATAAACGAAGTGTGGTATATAAATAAAATGGAAGATTATTTAGCCTTAAAAAGGAAGGAAATCCTGTGACATGCTACAACATGGATGAATCTAGAGGACATTATGTAAGTGAAATAAGCCAGTTACAGAAAGACAAATACTATTATGATTCCACTTAGATGGGGTATCTAAGGTAGTCAAATTCACAAAAACAGAAAACAGAATGAGGGTTACTGGGGGCTGCGGGAAGGGAGAAAGGGAGAGTTATTGTTTAATGGGCATAGAGTTTCAGACAAGCAAGATGAAAAAGTTCTGTTTCACAACAATGTGACTACACTTAACACTACTGAACTGTACACTTAAAAATGTTTAAGATATAAAGGTAATGTGTTTTTTACCACAATATAGAAAAACTTTAATAATTAAAAAAAAAAGTGTGACCACAAAACAAACAAACAAAAAAAACCCCACAGGCCTGGAATTATTCACCTAATGCAGTTGTTTAAAGTAAATTCATACCAGACTTTATCTGAACTCACATAGTATATTTGCCATGTGGACAAAATGCTATAAATGCTCAAAAGCTAACTCTGAAAATCCCCTACCTATACAATTCTACTTAGGTATTCACAAATCAATCAATGAATGACTTGAATCAATGAATGTCTGCTGAAGAAAAACTACTAAGGGATTCCTACTAGTGTAAGGTAACATGTTTGAACCCACTTCATTCTGAGAATAACACACTCGTGCAATTATATTTTTCCAATATAACAGAAAACAACGATACCCTAAAAACATATCTGACTTAAAAATGTAATATCTAGGGCTTCCCTGGTGGCGCAGTGGTTGAGAGTCTGCCTGCCGATGCAGGGGACACGGGTTCGTGCCCCGGTCCAGGAGAATCCCACATGCCGCGGAGCGAGCCATGGCCGCTCAGCCATGGCCGCTGAGCCTGCGCGTCCGGAGCCTGTGCTCCGCAACGGGAGAGGCCACAACAGTGAGAGGCCTGCGTACCACAAAAAAAAAAAAAAAAAAAAAAAAAAAGTAATATCTATGTAAAAAAAAAATACACAAGGAAAGGTGAGTGATTTCATTCAAAGGTCCTTGCACGTCACAAAAGTAAAAACATTTTCTCATATCTCTAGATTCATTCAACTGAGGACAAACAACTGTCTCATCCAGTCAAAATAAATCAAATCAAATCAAATAAAAAACAAAAATAATCTACCTCACAGGAGAAGAGGTGTGTAATCAACGTTTGCTTCTCCTCCCCAGAATAAATTATTATCAACAGAAGATACACAATTACAGCTGACCACTGAACAACGCAGGAGTTAGGGGTGCCCAACCCTATACAGTGGAAAATCCAAGTAAAACTTACAGTCGGCCCTCTGTATCCATGGCCCCTCCTATCCTTGCTTCCTCCATATCCAGAGTTCTACATCTGTGGAACTAACCAACCTTGAATCATGTAGCACTGTAGTATACTTCACTATTGAAAAAAATCCCTGTATAAGTGGATTTGTGCATTTCAAACCTGTGTTGTTCAACGGTCAACTGTACATATTTTACAAGCCCACCATGTACAGCTGTAAAACTACACATACACTGTCCTCTCTTTCCCTGATTTCTTCCAAATTTGGACAATTACCAAAATATTTTTTCATTCCTTAAAACTGTCAATCTGGAAAGTAAATTTTAATGCATGCAGAGTTATTTTTTATATTTGAAATGTTTATAGAACAATCTACCAGGTAGCACACGTATCTGCCACGAAATCAACACACATTTCAAAAATGTAATAGCTACGATTATAAAATACTTAGTTCTAAATGCCTTACATGTATTGACTCAATTTAACTCTCAGAGATGCCTTATAAGGTGAGACCTGAAATACCTATTTTAATGGTAAGGTAACTGAGGCACAGGGATCGTGTAGTGAGGGCACGGTTGAGCCTGGATGTGAACCCTAGCAGACAGATTCCAGAACTCAGGCTATTTACTACTATGCAATGTTATCACCATGTAACATTAATGAAACAAACTGACACATGTTAATTCTGCCATATCTCTAGGAAACAGGCCTATGGAAAGAGCCAGAAAGAAACCATGAATGTCAAACACTCTGGCCTTGGGTCAATCACAATCTTTCTAGCTTTGTTTTTCTTGTTGTGGAATAGGTGTAATACCCCCAATGCCTGATAATACAATTGGCCAAATAGTAACAAAACCCAGCAAAACTACACATATACACTTCACTAAGGCAACAGCATGGCCAAAACGTTCCCCTGATATCTCCCTTCTTCAGCTTCACATCTAGAGACAGGCTTTCCTTTGCCAAATAAACTTTCCCATCCCCACAAAAGTAATTGACTACAGCAAAATATGCAGCATTGTTGGCAAAACTAAACAGAAGGAGTCAGCACCCCTCTTCCAAGCTGTGTCCCTGTCTGAAATATAATACAGTGGGCAGGCTGTTTCTTTGAAATAGATGGATCTATGGTTTGAGGGCAGCACAGAGTGTAAATCTGTCTCCGTGAATGGCTCACGCCATGTCTTTCTCGTTTTGTGTGCTATTGTGTGCTATCTGGCAATATATCTGTCACAGCTCCACTTCCTCCCTTCCACAGGAACAAAAGTTGAGAGAGATTGGAAATACAACCCCAGGCACAGCCTTATAAAGGCAGCAATTGAGTTTCTGAAAACTCCAGGCCAACTCCAGGCAAAGCACCAGTTCAGCTTGTCTGTACACGAGGCAATTTGGTTAGGTAATAACCCCATTTTGTCATCTTCTTTTGTTCAACTCGCAATGGAAATCCTATCAGAGAAAGCACCACTTACCATAAAACTATTGGAAAAAGAGCAACTTGATGCTGAGACCCAGATACAATATAAATTGTGCTTTTGCACACAGTGGTCCCATGTACAACACCTAGAAGCCAATTCAGGAGGCTACTGATAGCTGAGGGATGATTCTCAGTTCTCCCTGAAACGTTCTTTAAAGCCTCAGGGGAGACCGAAAATGCCAGAAGTACTGCTCTCAATGTCTCCGCCCGGCCGCCAAGACCCATAGGCCTGGCTTCTCCAAGAAACTCTCGCACGAGGATCAAGGAGAGGACAAGCTTTTCCTGTGCCTGCCCTAAAGAATATTGGCCTTTCATATTAGCTGTTCCAGATTTCAGAGGTCATCCTGAGAACTTGAAAGAGTATTACAAAATCATTGTCCTTCAGCTCCAAGCATCTTAAAAGCAATTTATCAATATCACTGCCAGCTTTACCCCAAGAGCTTGCTTTGGAATAACAACTGCCCAGCGTCTCAGAGAGAGTTCTTCCAGAGAACTGGCAAAGATCCCCAGGTTTAAATTACTTGTCCCCAAACTCAGCATAGAATCTCAGCCCATTTGAAAACTGCACTTATAAAAACCACCATTCAGCACAAAGCTACATGACTTGCAAATGATTCTGCTTCTGTCTAAGTTTGCTTTTGGTGCTTACAAGCCAGGCAAAGAATGGAATTTAATACAACTACAAAATTAACAACAGATGGCCTAGTACACTTAACCTAGAGGAGTAAACAATGTGAGCAATGTCTCCAAAAAATAAATCTCCCCAGGAAGGCTGTAAGAATATCTGAAAAGCACCAAAATAAAAATTGGTGGTTTTGCAAACAAAACTCAAAACTCGATTAGATCAGCATCTGAGCATTACCATTTCCTTAACCACAGTAACTAGTCTCAATTTCTCCTTTCATCCATGTGGGGCCTCTTGCTGAGGGCAAGATACCATCTTTTCTCTTGACTCGTCAAATAGACAACTTTCTCTTTCTACCTCTATATACAGCAATATATTCACTACTACTTGGTAAAGGCTAGGTTTTCTAGTTAAGCAGTCTGGTTTTACAACAGTACACAATTTTCAAACAATCATAATGTAATAAAAGACACTTAGCGTGAACTTTAATAATACAACTTACCTTTCTTTTGAAGATTCAGAAGACCAGAAAACTTGGGCCTTATATTCTTTGTTGGATGTACTGGTTATCACTGTTAGTCAAGGTAGTGTGATAAGCAGCTCGGAGACCAGTGGGGGCCACTAACTCTCAACCTCAGGCAACTCACTTCTCTGGGCTTTGGGCTCTCCTTATTTATAAAGAAAGAGTGGTTTTCAGGCCCTCTAAACTCTTCCAGCTCTGACAGCCTAAACATCTTCAGAAGCCCTTATATGCAAAAAGCTCCACTTAATAAGACGTCCAAGTAGACCACATTTTCTATCTGCCTAGGGGAATTTTCTATCCATTGATAATTCTCAAGGAATCTCCATAAACAGGTACCAAAACTGCCCATGATTTTTTTATTGTTAAAAAGGATGGTGAGAAGCTGTGTGTTCTTGAAAAGCATCTACATGTGAAAACCAATGGACTTACTTTTCATATCAAGTGAAAATCTACTGCTATATACAAAGCATAGTAGGAAAACAGTGTTTCAGGAGTGAATAAGAACTTAGATTAAAAAAAAAGAAAGCCTGTTTAGTAAAAAAAATTAATTAATTAATTAATTAAAAAGAGAAACAAGATTCTTACAGAATAATGAAATAAGTCCTTCTTTATTTTCAGGTTTTCCTCCCAAAATTGGTTGGTGGCTACAGGGACATAAAAGGGTCTTACCAATCTAATACTTGGACTGTAAGACTTATGTAAGTCAAGATACACTGACGTAGCTGACTTCAACCAAATTCTGGTATGAGACCTCCATCGTTCTATCTTCACCCAGACCACAGCCTGAAAAATTACAAGAGGAGGCTCAGAACTCAGTTTAGAGTGTGGTCATTTCTAAAAACATCTGCATTTTCAAAAAGGAAGAACGTGGACTTTCCTCAGCAATTCTCTAAATACATAAAGAATTAGAGGAAAATAATCTCAAGGAAGGGGAGGGAAAGAGTTTGTCCAGGGTTGCTAACATCCCAGGATGTGGGTTTCGATTTCTATGAAAGCCTCCCTGGGTAATCCCAGGGCTATACTTAAGGGTGTATAACGGGTTTCTTTGATTTCCCTGTGTCTCACTTCCCTTCTAAAACGCTGCAGAGTATGTTACTCATTGATGTGGCTGCAAATAATTTCTTATTTTTAGAATGATGTGGTATCCTTCAAAATAACTGGCGCTGTTTCTGAGCCCTGCAACCGTAGGTTCAGGAGTTGCTGACTCAACTTCTTAGGTATAAGGTTTTAGCCTCCCTTTCAGTCTTCCCATCTACCTCCACCTCACACCTTCCCCCGAGGTCTGCAAAAGCATAAAATAAAAACTATAAAAATTTACTCCTCAAACTTTCTTAAAGATCCGCCAAGATGATGCCAGTCCTCTGAGATGTGAATATATGTACATACAAATATACTCATCATGTGGCTGTGGATTCAAGAGTCAAAACACAACAAAAAAAACACCCTGGGAAATGATCAAAGTACAGGATTCTGTTTGAAAGAGAAAGACAGAGTCCTAGGGAGAATTAAGCATCTATGTCAATCTGTTAAAAGTCTTAGTAAGTTTCACTGGCCCTATAGGCAGAGTATAGTACATGGTTAGAATGTTTCCTTTCAAATTTTTTTTCTTTAATTTTTAAAAAAAGCAACACTAAAAACAAACATCAGAACTTAAGGTTTATGCAATTCTATAAAGTCCTAACATCAGAGCTGGCTTCTCATCCAGGAACTAGGCCACATACACAAAAAAGATCAGAGTCTCACACTTGGGCTACTTAAAAGGGGTTACTGCTACCAAGGACTCCTTATTAGATTTGGTAAGGTTCCCAGAATAGAGAAGCAAGGCCTCTCTTCCTCTACCTTGTTGCAAATGTGAAAGCATTATCAAGAAAAGAAAACTGGTCAGTCCAGTTTCTTCTCTATTAAAGACCTGCATCATTGTCAACTGTCACTCAGGGTTAAAGACACCAAGACTAACATAACAACAAATGCAACCAGCTAAAATATGCGGGAGCCCAAACGTATAGGACGTTGTGCACAACCATCAGCGTCTGTCCCCACAGACATCCTCTGTCCTGATGCCCATTCTTGTCCCTCTCAGCCTCAACAGAGCATTCAGCTCAACTATTCTTTCTCTAGCCAACTGACCTGTGATCAAAGCAAGGGGGCCACACCAGAGGAACTGAGATAAAACAGCTCTCACCCTTACCACACAGCTGAATACTTGGTTCCATTATGCCCTCCACTGTTACTTGGTTCCTTTTACTCAATAAATAAAAACGAGCTGATTAAAATGGTTCTCTTCTCAGCCATGTCCAACACACAAATGGATGACCATTGCCACTCTCCAAGTATGCCTTTGATTCTCTATTTACAAAACAGGAGTACGATTTCCTGGTCCTATTTTGCTCTGATGGTAAACAGATAAATTACATATTTGCAATATGTTGAAAACATTTCATATTTAGGAAAAATATGAACTACTTTGGTACTTAAAGCATCTATGAAGAAAAAGTATGCTCTCAACAAAACAAAACCACTAAACCCTTCTTATTTCTGGTTTCTAGGTTTTTGAAATCAGATTCTCATTCTTGGCATTAACAGTCCATTATTAACCCCCTTTTTGCCTGAGGAGCACATGCTGGAATATAAACTGATTGAGTCAAACAGTTGATGTGACTTCTGGAGTAACTAACGCACATCAAACCCCAGTTAACATATTAGCTGGCGCAGTTACCCTATAATTATAAAAAGGACTTCCTACCTATAAGGAAGGCAGGCTATGGGCAGAAATACAAACATAGCCTTATTCTGACCAATTTTAGCGCCAGATTCTTTTCTTTTTTTTTTTAAACATCTTTATTGGAATATAATTGCTTTACAATGTTGTGTTAGTTTCTGCTGTATAACAAAGTGAATCAACTATACATATACATATATCCCCATATCCCCTCCCTCTTGGTTCTCCCTCCCACCCTCCCTATCCCACCCCTCTAGCTGGTCACAAAGCACCAAGCTGATCTCCCTGTGCTATGCGGCTGCTTCCCACCAGCTATCTATTTTACATTTGGTAGTGTATATATGTCCATGCCACTCTCTCACTTAGTCCCAGCTTACCCTTCCCCCTCCCCGTGTCCTCAAGTCCATTCTCTGTGTCTGAGTCTTTATTCCTGTCCTGTCCCTAGGTTCATCAGAACTTTTTTTTTTAGATTCCATATATATGTATTAGCATATGGTATTTGTTTTTCTCTTTCTGACTTACTTCACTCTGTATGACAGACTCTAGGTCCAACCACCTCCTACAAATAACTCAATTTCGTCTCTTTTTATGGTTGAGTAATATTCCATTGTATATATGTGCCACATCTTCTTTATCCATTCATATGTCAATGGACACTTAGGTTGCTTCCATGTCCTGGCTATTGTAAATAGGGCTGCAATGAACATTGTGGTACATGACTCTTTTTGAATTATGGTTTTCTCAGGGTATATGCCCAGTAGTGGGATTGCTGGGTCATATGGTAGTTCTATTTTTAGTTTAGTTTTGTTTTGTTTTTGCGGTACACGGGCCTCTCACTGTTGTGGCCTCTCCCATTGCGGAGCATAGGCTCCGGATGTGCAGGCTCAGCGGCCATGGCTCATGGGCCTAGCCGCTCCGCGGCATGTGGGATCTTCCCGGACTGGGGAACGAACCCATGTCCCCTGCATCGGCAGGTGGACTCTCAACCACTGTGCCACCAGGGAAGCCCTATTTTTAGTTTTTTAAGGAACCTCCATACTGTTCTCTATAGTGGCTGTATCAATTTACATTCCCACCAATAGGGCCAAATTCTTGAGAATCTTTCCTCTTGTCACAAGCAACATATATGGACACAAACTTGGCGACAGATATTGACAGGGCTGGCTCTGGCAAAGTGAAGAAAGCAATATGCCAGAACAGCCATGATTGTGCCTTAAGAGGCTTCCATCTCTTCATTAGGACCCTAAATACACATGGCAGAAAGACGAACAAATTGGTCTTTAGCTCCCCAAAATGACTGCTACGTAGGAACACCACCCTTCTATGTTCAGGGAATGGAGTAGGGTCAGGTGAGGATTAGGGCTTCCTTTAATATAATCCCCAGCCAGCCCGTCTTTCCCTTTCTTTTCTTTACTAAAAGTACCAAGGACGGGCCTGCCAATTTCCTTTTTTAGTGCCACAATCTCTTGTCTTAACCAGACAGTCTCCTTCTGTGTCCCAGTAAAGCATAGAATACAATCCCTGTTTCTAAAAACACACAGTCCTTCTGAGGATTTTTTTTTTTTTTCCTTTTTCTTTCGGAGTATCTAGAGCTAGTAACAACAGAGAAGCAGAAAAACAGGCAGAGAGTTCAAGCTGAATTCTCTAATGAAAGCATTTACCAATGATTTGATTCCAGGAACAAACTCTAGAAACATGATGGGTTTGAATTCAGTCACCATGAGCTATAAATGGAATTAGCAGCCACTGAATGGTCACCCAATGGCTAAAATAAAATGAGTTATTGACAGCCCACAAATTTCCAGTGGTTCCCAGCATAGCCAGAGCCCCAAAATCACAACTGGCATTTAGCTGCCTTTTCCAGCAATGAACTACTTCAATTCACATGTCTGATCCTCACAACAGACATGCCAGAAACGAGAAAAAGAAGGAAACGCCAACAGCTTATGAAGACCCTTAACTCTCAAGACAAGACAGGCATCTCCATCCCTGGGTCTCTGGGATCCTGGCCAATGAAGTGTGCCACAACATCACTGGAAACCATTCAGAGAGGGATGCCAGCTCCCAGCTGGGATAAAGAATATTTGTGGAGGACTGCCTGAGGACGGGCAGCTCATCTCCTCCTTGACATGTTCTAAATGTTTTCTTTGGCTCAAGCCAGCCCTTCAGAGCCTCCTACATGGAATACATGATCTTGACCCTTACGGTTACTCTTTCCCTGTATCATGCTTTGTCACTGTGTTATTAGTATGCACTGAGAAAGAGAATAAAAACAATTGTTTCACAAATCACTATTGTGCATTTAGAAGGGCAGAGTTCATGCCCTCATCCTCTCCACTGAGGAGGTTTCTTGATAAAGTTGCAAAATGTTTTCCTCTTTATTCTGCTCCCTGGGAAGTCACCTCTACCTATTGCATAAGACCCTACCCTATCCTGTGTGAATCTGCCCATTAGCCTTAACATGGTTTTATTGTATTTTATCTACACTTGTTTTCTCTTTGCCCCTATTTCCTTATCTTATTTTAACCCTGTTGAACTGTACATGTTTTGGTAAGCCAGCTCAAAGCTTTTTCTGAATGACACCAAAAGTTAAATAAAATAGAACAAAGTATCTTAATAACTAGTATTCCCTACACAAACTGATGCTTCACCCAAATGACCAGCAACCTTCAGGGAGGGGGACAAATCTAGTTATCCTAAAGGATATCTTCAGAACTTTATCTATTCATGGCCATATTATTCATCATCATCAACCAAAACCCTGAGATCAATCTCAAACTTACACACTTGCATAGTAGGCTGCCAAATCCAAGTGGCAGAGATCAACATACACACACAGTGGCCAAAGAGGTAAGTATTCTGGGCTACTCCCATTCATTCCTTTTTTTTCATTCCTAAGTATCAACTTATAGTGAGCACTTTCATATATGCTTTCTTACTTGATCATTTTAACCACGTTATAAAATAGGCTGGGCAAGTGTTAGTACCCCATTCTACAGGTGAAGAAAACAGATTTCTTAAGTGACCTGTCCAAGGCTAATGAGTGCTGGGACACGTGCAGAAGATGGTGCGAGTAAAACAAGCAAGCAATGTACAGCCACACTGCTTAATTAATTATGCTCCAGACTTTAACAGAGGGAGAACACACCTGTCCACAAACTTTTCCTTTTATATTTTCCTAGCTAAAGAATTTACAGCCACCATACTTCCAGGACCCAATATATTACATAAAAAATAAATTTTATTTTATTTTGGTCCGATCATGAATGATTCCAGATGTTTCTGGGGCCCCACAGGTTTTTCTGTGCCATCATATTCCTAACTTGAAGCCTCAAGCCACAGATATGTCGCTCCAAGTAGAAACCCTAAAACTATGGGTTTGTTTTTTATTTTGGAAGGATAAGGTAGGAAGGGGAAAAACATTATCATTCCATTACTGGTTTTGTTTACAGAAGATGAACACAGGCATACTCTCAATTCCCGTCTGATTTCCTGAGATGGGCAAATGTATTCTTCTCCTTTCTTTCATTCTTGAGTCAGTATTTGTACTCCAAAATTCAGCTGGTATCTCAAAAAGGAGGTATCTAATTTTTGTTTCCTTCTACAACAAATTTAACATTTGAGAAAAGATTCCGTGTTAGGAGCTCCAGAGGCTCAACTATCAGAAAATCACAGAATTTTAGAGCTGGAAAAGCCTTAGCAATACCAGAGAGGAGTTACTGCATAGCCCATCCTCAGTCACACTCATGCTGTATATGAAAAGGTCATTTCCAATTCTGCCCTATTCAGGTCTGAATTCCAGGGTTCAACCTGAGAGAACATACAGTTTAGGGATGAAGGGTTTAGGCAAGGAGGATAAAGTAGCAGCCTTGCTGGTATATAAGCTCCTAAGTCACCTGTTTAATAATATAGATCACAGCAAAGGCATCCAAGTAGAAATTTTCAGATCCATAAACTCAAGAGTCTATGGGCTGACAACACCCCAAGCCCTATTGTTCATTATGTCACCTGACTGTGAAAGCAGAAACCAGGTCTCCATCTCTATATCCACAGAGCTGCACAAAGCATCTGGCATACCGATGGTATTCAATAACTATTCAGTAAGTGAATTAATAAAATAACTTCCCAGCCCATAAAAGAGTGTAAAGATTTTGGAGCCATTTTGACTTACACACAACACACCATACACACTACTTCATAAAAGGAAAAAACTGAATTTTTTTTCAGTTTTCCTTAAAGGTTAAAAAAATCAGCTTTCAAGTAGCTTTTGAAGCCAGAGTCATCCCATCTAATAAAATTTACCTTTTATGAAATGTCTACATACTAAATAAGAGTCCAATTTAGCCTCTTTAATTTCAAATACCTACAAGATAAACGCATGTTATTTCTATGATTTAAGTATCAGAAATAACCTAAATGTCAATAATAGAGGATTGGGTAACTAAACTATGATATATCCAAACAATGGCACTCTATATAGCTATTAATACTAATTCTACAGAATTCCGGAAACCTCATGCCAAAATATTATAATAAATCAAAAAGTCAGGCTTATATACATACATATACACACAAATGTGTATATACTTTTTTTAAAATCTAAAGCCATGAGAGTGGACAGAATATTTTAACATATATTTGTCCCCAAAATACTGGAAAGATATATGTCAAAAAAGAAAAGGGATTATCTCTTGGTGGAAGGATTAAACACTTTTGCTTTGCGCTTTTTGGGTATTTTCCACATTCATTTTTTATCCAGTAAATACATATACATAGTGAAACATATTACGCATACAAAAAAGTACATAAAACATGTACGTTTTCTAAAATAATAACATGAACACTATTGTAACTACAGTCATGGTTAAGGAAAACATTACAGTCCATTAAAGGCCCTTTATGTGTCCTTCGATGATCAAATCTCCTTTACCCACCCCCCTGCCCCCCGCACTCTCCTTTTATGTTAATCATGACTACCAAGAAAATATTATTAGTAGTATGATCAGGGGGAAAAAAATGGCAGGTTCTTGCTCTGCGTATGAAGATATGTGGGGGGAAAAACCTAATTCACACTTCTAGTAGAATACGATTTTGATATATTTTCCAAGAATGTACTTGTATCCAATCATACATCCTACCTCATCTGGTCTAAACATATGGCTGACCATAAGTTACAAAAGATGGGCAGCATAGGACTAAAGCTGACGATTCCAGTACCATTTTTCTAGCCAAGTGACATAACTAGCCACAAAGTAATTTAACAACAGTTTTACAAGGAACTATAATATAAGCAAATTGGCTGCTGGGTTCATGGAAAAGAGAGAAGATATTTACTTATCTTGATTGACAAGGTATCTTCACAAACACTGCTGTGTGCTAAGATGTATCGGACTGTATATTTTAAGTACTATGTAGTAATAGTGGATAGGCAGTTCCCTTCGTTCCTTGAGTAATGTTAAACGTGGGCCAGTCACAATCACTATGCTTTGAAAGAGGGTGTGGTATACTAGCTGTGCACTTGGAAGATGAGTTTTATACACCTGGGACTCCCAGAAAATATTATTTGGTGATGATCACTGGAAATTACTAAAGCTGTGCTATCATCATAACTTTCTTCATGATTTGAAATTTAAACATCCCCAAGTGGAAGCCACACTGCCTACATATATGAAAATGAAGTAGCAAAATAGAGCCACAAAAACCAAATAGAGGCAAAATACGTCAATCTATAATCAGCAAGAATGAGCTAGCCAAAACAGAGACTATCTGGAACAACCCACTGTACACTCAGTTACTGCTCTCCTTCCACTCACTGTGTGGCTGCTATTGGGAAAATCACCTGGATTGGCACATCTGTTGAATTACACACTATTTAAACATTCATTTGTTGCTTGCCATCAGCTGGCATGCCATCAATTGCGACAGTAACTAAGCCTCAGACAAAAGATGTATTGAACAGTAAAAGGATTATTAGCCTTGGTAGTATTTTTGGAAGACTGCTGTTGCATCAGAAAACAAATGAGAGAAGTGTAGCCATAGAGCTGATGAAGAGCAGTACAAACCTAATTTTTATGAAAGGGTAGAGGTGGAAGGCAGGCTGCAGACATCTCTGATAGCTGGCCTCATAGCTGGGAGGTTTACCTCAACAGTAATTACTGCTACTGGACTGGAAAGGAGACTCAGGGGAGCAGAGAACACATCATAAAGGTAGTGAAATGGAGAAAAGAGGTAGAATGAAAGTAGTAAGACCCCAACTATCTTCCTATTCCTACTTTTGGTACTCCTGGAAAGTCCTGCTTTGGGCATTTCTTTCTTGCTAGAATGTACTGTCTTAACAGCAAGAATTTCAGATCTTACAGGGCAGGAAAACCATATGCTTGACTCTTCTTATTGTTTCCCTTTTCATGGGGAATAAGGTGAAGTGACTATGCATGTCTCCACTACAGATGTACCATGGCCCACAAGACTGTTTCAAACCAAAGAAAAACCTGTTGGAAGTAGATGCATAACAGTACTCACCAAGCAAAAGAGTAATAGTACTTGACCACCAGGGACTTGGGATATCTAAAATTGGTTACTGAATGAAGTTTGGAATTTCCTAGAACGTGCAAAAGGACTCTTACCTAATTACGTAATATTCATTCATTCAATAAGCATTTGAAAGTTAAAAGAATGCAGATGCTGGTCAGAGGATATTTTTTCCTGCACCGAATTGTCAAAGACGATGACAGATAGATAGATAGATATAGTCTCTCTCTCTCTCTTTCTCCCCCTCTTTTTTTTTTTCCTCTCTCTCTCTCTATATATATGTTAGCGTATATGTGCATGTGTGTGTGTGTGTAACATTAAGATACCAGATTCATTTTACGGTATTTCAAAAGACAGAGATAGTCTCTGAACATAGAATATGGAATTCTTAAACTGAGTGCTCTTACTCTCCATTTACCAAGGACACGGCACTCTAACTCCATGATGGCAATTCTCTGAAGCACCAAAATAATATGGTCCAGGTATGCGCATTTCTAATGATCTAACATCACACAGTGATAGAACTCAAGAGAGCCTAAAGAAATGAACAGATAACAACATGCCTGATAAACCATTTATCTTGAAAATCACTTGTGTAAAGCTGGTTTCTGTCAAATATGGCAACTTGTACAGACAATTATACAACCATTAAATGTATGATTATAGTCTGATTATTAACTACTTCAAATATACTGAATATATGAATAATTTATTCAAAAGCTGGTGCCTAAAAAGGTAAACAGAAGGAATTTAGGAGGGAGAATGATTATACAGAGCAGAGGAGAAGGCTAGCACAGGGAACCTTATGGTACCAGGAAGAAACAATGGGACAAGGTAACAAAGAAATCAAATCAGGGCTACAGCTAAACTCTGGACACATCACAACGCCATATGATCCTGACTAAGTACATGCAAGGCAGATATATTTCTGTTGCTCAGATGCTGCATCCCAGACTCTGCAGATCTAAGACTGCAAAGATGATCTTGTATCAAGTGTCATAGAACCTAATAGGTAAACTCAGCCTAGGACCCTAAAGAACTTATCACTTTCTGGACAGTCAGGACAACCTGAGTTTTGTCTTCATCATTTCCACTGAGTAGTATGAATCTTACCTTTTAAAACATGCTCCTACGGAGTTCAAATACCACCAGCACCTTGAATTTATATAATACCATGACCTGAACCCACAGAGTGAAGTCAGAGTGAAAGGCTTAGAGGAGGCGAGAAGACATCCCAATCTTTTAATGAACTGAAATACATTAAGATGGGAGCATAAATGGGGAGGGGAATGAGTGAGAGAAATGCAGATCTGTATACTGAAGGAGCCAAAGTTACACACAGTGAAATTTTACTCGCCTCAGTTTTACCATTTGCAAAATGAGATGTGTTTTTCTTACGTCAGCCTGGTGCCAACCTTAAGAATGGCAAGTAAATAAAAGTGATGGGTCATCCAAACCTTTCCTACCTTCCCTTTGATTCCAAAACCAACATTTGTACCTATCTCCTAAACTAAAACCGCAGAACTTAATGTCAATAATTTCTACTGGCCAACCCCTTCAAATCTAACGATCTCATGTGGTACACCAACACTATGATGAAGCCAAGTGAAAGGAAAAGACATAATAAACTCATTCTTGCCATGTTACACTGTTAACCTCCTCAACATTACAATTTTTGACAGACACTTAGCTCTAAACTGATAGTCAGGGAGTGGGGAGGCTGACTCCATAAATGCTCATCTAAGGAATTTTCAGTGTAAGAGACAACCCCATTACACTGGTCCTTTCACTACTTTATTCTCTGTTTGTACGTTTCCTTGGTCATAGCACGAGACACAGCACTTTCCACCTACCACTTTCCATGGTTCGCTTGAACAAGCAGTCACTCTGGAAACCACAGCAATATCACGATGGTTAATGTAAAATATTAATGTCTCATTTGTTCAACAGTTTTGTGAAAAAACTTTTAGGTTAATCATATACTGAACAATTTTAATTAAAACAGTTATAAAACAATTAATCCACAAGAGCTAGCTTGGAACTCTGCCAGCCTTATTGGTTTAATGCATGTAGGCAAAACTCATTTTTTCCCTTTTGACTTAATGAATGCTAATATGTGACACAAAATATGCATACTAAGCTCCTAATACAGTTAGTCCATCTGGTTTTTCTTGCATTCTCTATTTGTCATTTTTCCTTGATAGCAAAATTGAAAATGAGTTCTCTGTGTTAGAAATGATAATAATGCCATGTGCAGTGTTTCATTAAAAACTGCTCTTTGTAAAAATCTTCCAGAGTGAAATAAACACCTTAAGTACTCTCTTTTGGCTACACAGGCTAGGAGTAAAAGGAAAGATAGGCCCGTGGACCAGGTCCAGAACTATAACTGCAGTTTGAGATAATACTGCACTTTCACTGCCATTTCCAAAAGATTCTTTGCTTTCTGAGGGTATTATGAAGACATGGAGGATAAAATATGAGTTTAAATATCTAAGACAAATCCTCAGGTATTTCAATTTGTTCCACATTACAATTTGTTTGATTCATTTTGGGATCTACTTGTTTGCCAAAGTAAGCACAGTTCAAGCCCTCTGCTGAATATTTAATGAATGCACAATTACCTTTTTAGCACAGGTTAAGAGACCTGTTATTTCCAGTAAGGCTTAATTAAGAACAGCACTGTGTCCGATGACCCCTTCAGAATGGTTTTCCAAGCAACAGCCCAAAGAAAAAGCACACTCACCTGTTAGCTTCCACTAGAATTCACCTCTCCATCCATCTAAGCCTGGCCATGCATCTGAATATTCTACGCTTTATAGTTTATCAAGCTCCAGAAATACAAAAGTTACACAGTACCCAACACTTCTAGTAAAAGCACAGGCATACATAGGTACTTAATCTCAGCTCCCGATTCAAATGTAAGCAACTATACTAAATCCTGTTAGAGATGAAGAAATGTACTTTAGCCCTCAAATGGTGAAAATGATCCCTAGCATAACTGTATGAGCTGTTGGCACCTTCACATCTGGTACGTATCTTGTTATTTCTGGTTGGGCACATCGCATGTGAGGCATATAAATCCGTAATAGGTATTAGATTTCCCTCTTAACCACCTCTCATGCAGGCCAAAAGACAAAATTTCTCTACTCTCATGATGCTTAAAAAGCAGTTGGGGGCTTCCCTGGTGGTGCACTGGTTGAGAGTCCGCCTGCCGATGCAGGGGACGCGGGTTCGTGCCCCGGTCCGGGAAGATCCCCCATGCCGCGGAGCGGCTGGACCCGTGAGCCATGGCCGCTGAGCCTGCGCGTCCGGAGCCTGTGCTCCACAACGGGAGAGGCCACAACAGTGAGAGGCCCGTGTACCACACACACACACACAAAAGCAGTTGGAATAGAAGACTTAACAATTTAATCCGAATATATCAGCCAAAGTACTCTGAGAAGTCAGTTTCCCTCATCAAGGTAGCAGAGCATAAAGCGATTTGGCAATACAAATACCAGCTTGGGCATGAGATTATAAAAATAAATACCAACATTTAAAAGCCTAATTGCAAACAACAGACATATTTGAAATTCAGGCAGTCAATCACCTGAATTCCAATCAGTCGATAAAAAGTAATCATTTTTATAAAAGTCGGTTCTGATAAATTCTCTAAATATGAGCATTTAATAATGTCCACTTGTAAAAAGCAACTATTTTTTGTGGCCTGATCTATTTGTGGAAACCCCATTGGACAGAACTAACAGGAGTGGACTAAACAATCACAAACTTTCAGCCCTTAAGTTCTATAATTGCATAAGATTTGTTTTATAACTAAAATCGTAAAACATGAGGGTTGAGAGACCTCAGACATTACATTTTACTACAAACCCCCTCATTTTGAAAGTAATAAAACATAACATATCACACTACTTGTCCTAGGAAGTTTTATGTTTGTTTATTTTAATTTGTTTTATTTATTTGTTTGTTTGTTTTTGGCTGTGTTGGGTCTTCATTGCTGCACGCAGGCTTTCTCTAGTTGTGGTGAGCGGGGGCTACTCTTCGTTGTGGTGCGCAGGCTTCCCATTGCGGTGGCTTCTCTTGTTGCGGAGCATGGGCTCTAGGCGCTAGGGCTTCAGTAGTTGCAGCACGTGGGCTCAGCAGTTGTGGCACATGGGCTCTAGAGTGCTGGCTTAGTAGTTCTGACGCACAGGCTTAGTTGCTCAGCGGCATGGGGGATCTTCCCGGACCAGGGCTCGAACCCGTGTCCCCTGCATTGGCAGGCGGATTCTTAACCACTGTGCCACCAGGGAAGTCCCTAGGAAGTTTAAGCTAAGAGCTAAAATGATATTTATGGATTACAAAGGAATTTCAACTATATAAATATGCCCTTATCACTGATATTTGAGAGGCGTTTTGTTTTGTTTTTTGTTGGCCATGCCATGCGGCTTGAGGGATTTTAGTCCCCCCAGCAGGGATCAAACCCAGGCCCCCATCAGTGGAAGCATGGAGTCCCAACCACTGGACCACCAGGGAATTCCCTGAGAGGTGTTTTTAATATACCAAAGCATCTAAATGAACCTCTAGCCCTAAGAGGTTGGTGGCCACCCTCTGCTTCAAAGGCATTTCTTTTCTTCTAAGGCAGGATTCTCAACCAGGGTGATCCTGTGGCCCCCAGAGACATCTGGCCATGTCTGGAGACACTTTGGTTGTCATACTTTGGGGGTGCTACTGATACAGAGACCAAAAATGCTGCTAAACATCCAACAATGCACAAGACGCTCCCTCACACACAACAAAGAGTTATGCAGCCCAAAATGTGAATAGTGTTGAGGACCCTGCTCTAAGAAGAGGTCACTGCCACCACCGGCAATACCCAGAACACACCTAGAATGGCAAAATAATGCCCAAGAACACCTCTCCCCTATGTAATAAGATGGTTCACTCTTCCAGGCAGCAATTACAACAAAATGGCCCTGACTCTCCCCATCTCCTACACAGTACTAAAAAGTCAAATAAACTCTTAATAAAAAAACAAGAAGCTCCAAATGCCTTTGATTCTTAATAGGAAGGGTTTCTTTAAAGGAGATAAAAAAGAGAGAGAAAGGAAGGAAGAAATAAGAAGTATATGGGGGAAGGGAGGTAATACTGGCTTTAGAACGAGATAAAAGGAGCAAATAAAGAAGAAAAATTACCCTCTCCTACAAATCTGTGAAAGCATTTCAAATCACTGCAATTACAGGTGCCCAGGAGAATCCCCCCTTCACATTCACAAGGTGCTTTCTCCTAACCCTCATGCTATTTCAAGTTAAAATAACACTGTCACAGAGTGGCTGGGCAGCACCATTAAAGGTAATAAGTAAATGGCAAAGACAGACGTGGCCCAGAATACCTTCCGCATGGAAGACACAAACATACATGGAGCACTGCAACATGTTTTTATCATTCGCAAGGGCAGTCTTGTCCATAATTCTAGACAAGGCTTGTCTACAGTCCTAACCTACAATATCGTGAACACTCCCCTTAGCAAAATCAGGAAAACACAATGGGAGCTTCAGGGTTTTTAAAGAAAGTAGTTTCTTTTCCCCTTGGTCATGGACCTTAGGCCCTAGAGATTTTAAAAAGTATCACACCAGTTGCTATCCTCGTTAAGTTTATTCACAATTTATCTGTAGAAGCAGGTCATATGATATTAAAAACAAAAACAAAAAAAAACTACCAGCACCAGAAGGCTGAGGTACTAACCAGTACCTGTGTTTACGGGAGAAAACTAATCAGTAGAAGCTGGTGAAAGGAAAGGTTTCAAACATTTTTGCTCCACCTCCCAAACACCCTAGTTTATAGAATAGGAAACACTGTGGCAAAGACAAACCTTTCAGTTTTCAAATTAAGCCCTTTCAGATTTTTCCCTTTTAAAATTTCTTACTAACTTGACTCAATTTCCTTTTCTTTAGAATTTCCACAATATTTTGATAAAACAAGAAATGTTCTTTTCTGAACATTTGTACCTCACCAATCAATCCTTCCAGGCTTGCAGTCTTCACTTCACTCCTCTTTAGTCTCAATTTTTTCTGGAGATCAAAAACACTACCTGCATACACAGAATTCTCTGCAGACAGACTAATGTTAACATGGGCAGGGAAACACAGTTTCTACCAATCTCATCCATGTAGGACATGGGGCATTCCTGGGCTGCTCCTTGTTCAACTGCTTTGATCTGCAGGCTGCCCACTTCCTAATGCTATGCTATGGGCTTTCTACATTCTCTGTGCAACGAGGTTGAAAAGTGAAAATGCACTATTTGTTTGCACTGGCTCATCAGCCACATCCAAGTCAGCATCTTTTCCAAAATCAACTTCTCACTGACATTACAGAACCATCCTCCCAAATAAGTAAATTCCAAATTTATCAACAGTTAAGATCTGCATCCTGAGAAATCAATAATAAATGGGTTTCCATCAACCGCACACCCTCTGCCCTCTGCCTAGAATTTGCCTGGATTGATTTCTTTTCTCCTGGAGGCTGCCACCATAAAGTCCAAAAAGGTTCAGTAGTGAACACATTAAAAATAAATAAATAAAGTCTGTAACTGTGTCAAACATCAATTTTTTAAATGAAAGGCTCCGGTAAAACTCAGTGGTATAAATGATGAAAGCCTTGGTTAAAAGCCCCAGGAGCGCCAACCACATAGGTACAAAAGGAAAACAGCAGGAAGGGTTTAAGCAGGTGGCCCAGGATGGAAAATTAGGAAAACACAGGCTTCTCTGAATGCTGCCAAGAAGTCCTCCAACAGAACCCAAGGAATGTGGACTCTAAGCCTGGAATGTTGTTTCTCAACCCTTCCTCTGAGAATCCCCTGGAGTGCCAGGGCCAAAGGATGGAAAACATACCATCAAAGACAAACCGAACAGCTTTTCAATTGGGTGGAGGTTACTGGTTTTACAAGAGTTTTTTTACAGTGCTTAATCTCCTACCTAATGTCCCTCTACCTTAGGCAGCAAAATCAACTTGATATTGATCAAAGTGGTTAACAGGGAAAGGGGCGTGGGAAGCTCACAAATCAAAGATGTGGCACTAAGGAAAGGGAAACAACAGGTGAAATGGAAGAGATTCGTTTGCACCAAGTGGTGAGGTATGGCTTCAGGCTGGATTTATGCATCTTTTCAATGATGAGATCTCTGGGAAACAAGCACCGGGGGGAATGGGACGGTAGAAACAACATAAAGGCTGGAGTCAGACGGACTTGGGTTTGAAACTGGGCTCTGTGGGCTACTAACTGTAAAACCTCAGGCAAGCCAATTAACCTAAGCTTCAGCTTTCCCGTCCATAAGATAGGGATATTCTCCCTACTATGCAGGGCTGTTGTAAAGCTGTCAAAATTGTATTAAAAGGTACCTGTCCCATGGTGGATACCCAATAAGTGAGTACAGCGGCATTGTTTTGAGAAAAACATTGCTTCCTCAGATTCCTAGGATCACTTTGACCCACATTTCTTTACTCTGTGTATCTCCTAACCTTCCTTCCTTCTTCACGCCAAATTCCTCCATTCCCTCAAACTCCAGCAGACCATATATTTCAATTTAGAAATTTTCTATAAGTTACAGATTTCTCACTTTGTTCCTGGATACTCCAATGCGCTCCAACTCTACTGCATATGAATGGACTTGTATTTGTGGCACCGGTCATTTTAAAGATACTTTCTCAAAAAACACGCCAGATTTCAAGGTCACTGTATATTTGCCAGTTGCTGTTTTGTTTTATTTTACGTAAGAACATGAATGTCTTAAAAATAAACTACCGGGGCTTCCCTGGTGGCGCAGTGGTTGGGAGTCCGCCTGCCAATGCAGGGGATATGGGTTCGTGCCCCGGTACGGGAAGATCCCACATGCCGCGGAGCGGCTAGGCCCGTGAGCCATGGCCGCTGAGCCTGCACGTCTGGAGCCTGTGCTCCGCAAGGGGAGAGGCCACAACAGTGAGAGGCCTGCGTACCACAAGAAAAAAATAATAAATAAATAAACTACCTACTGAAGCATATTCCTAAACAGTCAATGGAAGTATATATATGAATATCAAAAGCATAATAAATTTAATTCACTAAACAATTTCACAGTGGTTCTCAAAGGCCACAATATTTACATTGGGTAATTGCTATCATTCTTGCAGTGTTTACTTTTTAAGCCATAGGTTTATTTTTTAAATGAGTTTCCCTGGTAATGAAGTGAAGAGCCTACAAAGATACTGATGTCTATAAGAATGCATTGTATGGTACTGGGCAGTAATTTGCTCATGAATATCCCCAGGCTTATATGAATTCTCTTTCATCACAAGGAATGGCCTCAGCAAAGAGAGAAAAAGATAAATACACGAAGAGTCATGCCATTTCTTTACTGTATGACCTGGTCAGTTTAACCTCTGTGTGCCTTTTGGTGTCTCTGCATCCCATACAACGGGTTCAGAACCTGGAAAGTTAATAAAAATTAAGTTTTGTTTTTTTTTTTGGCTGCACTGGGTCTTCTTTGCTGTGCGCTGGCTTTCTCTAGTTGTGGCAAGTGGGAGCTACGCCACTCTTTGTTGCGGTGCACGGACTTCTCATTGCAGTGGCTTGTCTTGTTGCGGAGCACGGGCTCTAGGCACGCGGGCTTCAGTAGTTGTGGCACACGGACTCAGTAGTTGTGGCTCACAGGCTCTTGAGCACAGGCTGAGTAGTTGTGGCACACGGGCTTAGTTGCTCTGCGGCATGTGGGATCTTCCCAGACCAGGGCTTGAACCCGTGTTCCCTGCATTGGCAGGCAGATTCTTAACCATTGTGCCACCAGGGAAGCCCAGAATTCTTTAAGTTCCTCAGAAGAGAAGTCCTATATAATTGTCTAGCTCTCAGAAATGAACCAGCACCACTAACACCTGAATCTAAGGTTACAAAAGGATAACAAGAGAAACAGGTCAGTCATTCATTCACTTAGTATTCACTGAACACTTTTAGGATCAGAATAGCCCTATCTGGAAACTCAGATTTGTATATGAAATAATTCAAACAATAAGAATTTATGATATGCTCACTATATAATAAGAAAGGGGTGGGCAACCTTCCGTAAAATGCCACATAGTAAATATTTCAAGCTTTTCAGGACACAGGGTCTCTGCTGCAACTACTCAATTTTGCTATTGTAGCACCAAAGGAGCCAAAGACAATAATGTAAATCAGGGGTCCCCAAGCCCTGGGCCAAGGACTGGTACCAGTTCGTGGCCTGTTAGGAACTGGACCACACAGCAGGAGGTGAGTGGCAGGTAAGCAAGCAAAGCTTCATCTGTATTTACAGCCACTCCCCATTGCTAGCATTACCACCTGAGCTCCGCCTCCCGTCAGATCAGCAGCAGTATCAGATTCTCATAGGAGCGCCAACCCTACTGTGAACTGCACATGCGAGGGATCTAGGCTGCGTGCTCCTTATGGGAACTGATGCCTGATGATCTGAGGTGGAGCTGAGGCAGTGACGCTAGCGCTGGGGAGCGGCTGCAAATACAGATTATCATTAGCAGAGAAGTTTGACTGCACAGATACCATAATAAATCAGCTGCTTGCAGACATATCAAAACCCTATCAGTGAGTGACAAGTGATAATTAAGCTGCATCTGGTGGCAGGCTTTAAGTCAGAATCCGACACTTATTTCAGTCCACACGTGGCCCACCCATTATATTATTTACCACTTCCGTCCACACCTCTTTCCCAAACTGCGCACTTGTCTCAGTCACAGTTTGGGGAAGCCCACAAGCTAACCCTAGCCAAAATGAGTAAAAAACAAACGTTGCTAGAGAGCTTCCTTGAAAAGGGGGAAAGACCCAATGATGAGACAGCAGAAGACTCTAAGACTGCCAACAAAAAGAAAGCTGCATTTAAAAGAAAATACCAAGAGTCATACTTAAATTACGGGTTCATTGCAACAGGTGATTCATATTCTCCAAGCCCGCTCTGCGTAATATATAGCGACCGGCTATCCAACGAAGCCATAAAACCTTCAAAACTGCTTTGCCACATGGAGACCAAGCACCCTGCATTAAAAGACAAGCCTTTGGAGTTTACCAAAGAAAAATAACATGAACACAAAGAAGAGAAGCAGGGCTTCCCTGGTGGCACAGTGGTTGAGAGTCCGCCTGCCGATGCAGGGGACATGGGTTCGGGCCCTGGTCCAGGAAGATCCCATGTGCCGCGGAGTGGCTGGGCCCGTGAGCCATGGCTGCTGGGCCTGCGCGTCCGGAGCCTGTGCTCCGCAACGGGAGAGGCCACAACAGTGAGAGGCCCACGTACCTCAAAAAAAAAAAAAAAAAAAAAGAGAAGCAATTATTGAAGGCCTCCACTTCATCAAATGTGTCTGCACTGACAGCATCATTCTTAGTGGCTAACCGCATTGCTAAAGCTAAGAAGCCCTTTACTATTGATTAAGGGTTGATCCTGCCTGCCGCTAAGGACATGTGTCGTGAACTTTTAGGAGAGGCTGCAGTTCAAAAGGTGGCACATGCTCCTCTTTCAGCTAGCACCGTAACTAGATGAACTGATGAAATAGCAGAGGATACTGAGGCACAGTTGTTAGGCTTAATGAGTCACCATGGTACACAATATAGGTTGACAAGTCTACTGATGTTGACAAGAAGACAACAATGCTTTTTTTGTTTGTTTTTTTGGCTGCATTGGGTTTGTCGCTGAGCGCAGGCTTTCTCTAGTTGCGATGAGCTGGGACTACTCTTCATTGTGGTGCATGGGTTTCTCACTGCAGTGGCTTCTCTTGTTGCAGAGCACGGGCTCTAGGCACGTGGGCATCAGTAGTTGTGGCTCGCAGGCTCTACAGTGCAGGCTCAGTAGTTGTGGCACACGGGCTTAGTTGCTCCGTGGCACATGGGATCTTCCCGGACCAGAGCTCAAACCCGTGTCCCCTGCATTGGCAGGTGGATTCTCAACCACTGCGCCACCAGGGAAGCCCACAATGCTTGTTTCTGTGTGATATATTTTTCAGGAGGATGTACATGAGGCTATGTTATGTGCACTTTTGTTGCCAACCAATACCACAGCTATAGAACTATTCAAGTCTTTGAATGATTACGTATCAGGAAAACCGAATTGGTCATTTTGTGTCGGTATACACACAGACGACTGGATGGCTTTCTGGTATCACTGCTCGGGTCAAAGAGGTCGCTTCTGAATGTGAGTCTACGCACTGTGTCATCCATAGAGAAATGCTGGCTAGCAGAAAAATGTCACCTGAACTTAACGTTTTGCAGGCTGTAATTAAAATTATCAACCCCATTAAAGTACAGGCCCTTAACTCATGTCTGTTTGCGCAGCTCTATGAGGAGATGGACACAGGGCACACACGTCTTCTCTTATACAAAGAAGTGAGATGGCTTTCTGAAGGTAGATCACTGGCCAGAGTATGTGAGCTACGAGAGCTGCTCCAGAGATTTCTTTTAGAAAAAAACAGTCACCTCTGGCAGCACATTTCAGTGACACAGAATGGGTTGCAAAATTTACTTACTTGTGTGACATACTCAACCTGCTCAACAAACTCAATCTGTCACCTCAGGGGAGAATGACAACTGTGTTCAAGTCGGCAGATAAAGTGATGCATTCAAAGCCAAACTGGAATTATGGGGGCGACGAGTGAACACTGGAATTTTTGACATGTTTCAAACATTAGCAGAGATTTTGAAAGAGACTAAGCCAGGGTCTTCTTTCTCCCAGCTGGTGCATGATCACCTATCTCAGCTTTCAAAAGAGTTTGAGCATTACTTCCCAACCACAAAAGACCCCCAAACTGAGAAGGAATGGATCCGCAACCCATTTGTGAACAAGCCAGGTGAATCGACTTTGTCCGTGCTAGAAGAGGATCAACTGCTTGAGATCACAAATGACAGTAGCCTTAAAAGTATGTTTGAGACAACTTCAAATCTCCATACATTCTGGATTAAAGTCAAGGCGGAGTATCCTGAGATTGCCACAAAAGCACTGAAAAGCCTGCTTCCATTTCCAACATCCTGTCTTGGTGAAGCAGGGTTTTCTACAGTGACAGCAACCGAAACGAGATTACGGAGTAGACTGGACATAAGCAACACACGTCAGGTGTCACTATCTCCCATCACCCCCAGATGGGACCATCTAGTTGCAGGAAAACAAGCTCAGGGTTCCCACTGATTCTGCATTATGGTGAGTTGTATAATTATTTCATTATATATTACAATGTAATAATAATAGAAATAAAGTACACAATAAATGTAATGAGCTTGAATCATCCCGAAACCATCCGCCCTCCACCCTGGTCTGTGGAAAAACTGTCTTCCACGAAACTGGTCCCTGGTGCCAGAAAGGTTGGGGACGGACCGCTGATGTAAAAGAATGGACCTGGCCGTATTCCGATAAAATGTGTGAATGCTGAAATGTGAATTTCACATAATTTTCATGTGTCATGAAATATTCTTCCTTTGATATCTTTCAACCACTTAAAAATGTAAAAATCATTCTTAGCTCATTCCCGTACAGGCAGTGGCCTGGTTTGGCCTATAAGCCATAATTTGCCAACCCCTGTATCTGGCTCAGTGTAATGGGCATTTGGGCAGCCATAGAGAAGAATTAGACATTTTCCCTGCTTTCTAAGACAGAACAAGGGAAGTAAACCAACAATTACAGCACAATGTGATAAATGGTAAGAGAGGTGTGCTCACTATCACAGGAGCCAGCAGACAAAGCAATTAAGGAAATTTCTCCTAAATTGGCAATGAGGTCTTGATATAAACACTAAAGCAGTTCTAGGTTGGTTTTTCTGTATGTAACAAACTGTTAAAAGTTACCTTAATAAACGAAGAAACTGACTTTAAAAAAAAACCTCACCACCCACATCTGCTACGACTTTATCAGAACATGCCTGGGTGCATTTTAGAACGTCCTTTTTAATTAGTGTTCCAGGCCAGGACCTCCGGCAAAATCCATTCTCCATTGATCTACCAGGAAGCAACCATGTCCCAGGTGGTAGCTGACTGAGAATCATAAGGTCAAGTCCACAGGTCTTGCCTGTTTATTTCACCAAAGTCCTTTAGTTGTCACAGGTAATAGTTTTCAAGTACTCTGGGATAGAAAGAATCAAATGGGTTTTTTTCCCCCAAGTGAAAGGTCAATGGAAAAATCAGCTTGGCCAGAGTCTCAAATATTTGCCTGCACCCCACTGGTTCTGCCTAATCAAATCAGGTTTATTAGAGGGTCACCTCTAATCAGCACTAGGTTTTATCTGCATTTGGAGATGTTTAGGCAGATTTATTTTAATTACCTCAGAACAAACGAAGCTTGGGTCTTGAGACTTTAATGGTCAGGACCGTCTGCCCGGATGTTTTGTTCCAAGGGGGAAGCTGAGGGAGCCAGGAGGCAGGCTGACATCATCAGCTGTGTATTTAATTAAATCAAGATGAAGGGCAGGCAGGCTGGGGAGAATGATGGGTCAGCCTTCCTGTCCCAATACAGTAAGGCTACACCACTCATGACAATCCAAGGGGCTAAAGGTTCCCACCCCACCCACTCATCTGGCAGAAAGGACCATCTTTTCTGACTTCCAGGAAAGCAGACACTCCAGTGTGAGCCTCTGGCTTCTCCGTGAGCCTTGAATGTCGCAGGAAAGAAAAATCAACAACTACCACCTCCTAAGAGTCGACAGGCCACAGATCCCTCAGAATAAATACAAAACAAGCCTTCACAATGATGAATGGTCCAGACATTCACAGTTTCCACCAGAATTCCAGATGTGTTGGCAACTAGCTTCCTTCCTTGGATGTCTTAGTGACCCAAGATTTCAGGGAATAACCAAGACCTTGCTTTAATGTGACAGTAGGCTTCTGTATTCTGGTATCTTAATATCAGATTGCATCAGGCTTTGAAGGTTCCTTTATTTGAAGTACCTCTGGTAACATAATTTTTTTCTCCCCCCAGGGGAGAGAAAAAAAAAAAAGCCTCATGCTGGACTTGTGATCCAACATCAAATTCAGGAATTCAAACAAGTTCTCCCACTTGAGAACACAGAAGGAATAAAGTTAACCCAAGATCTGGGTGGTTCTTTTCTTGGTCAGTTTCCTCCCCCAGAAATCAGTCTGGAGGTCAGGGAGGACAGGGGATATGTCTCATTCACCCCTCTATCCCTGCTGCTTTCCTGTGCTGATGGTGATTAAATCAAAGACTAGCACACATTCATTGACCAACAAGTCCTATGCCCTTTTTTTTTAAGGAATAAGAAAACTCAATGATCTAAAAGGCAGTAAAAATGTGAGCAAAATAAACAAATTTTAAAATGTGAGCAACATTTAAAAATCTGGATAAACACCCAGAAACTACAGGCTGGGTGTTTCTGTTTTTATCAGGTTTTGTCCCCAACAGACAGTCAACCAAGCTGTTCAAGGAGTGTCAGGAACCCGAGCCTTTGTGGTAACACCAGTCAAGAACTCATTTCACACTGGTGGCAAGCTCTTATTTCCCAAGAGGCCTTTCCAAGAGATACAGTGGTCAGCTGTGCACGGACTTCTAATGGCTCTGAAATGACCCTGTGTCCCTGCTGCGGTCACCACACAGTCAGGAAGTGGCAGAGGGGCCATTTGTCAGGAGGCCCAAAGAAAATTATTGAACAAATCCCATCCGCCAAGATAGCTGGAGGCAGAGACATGAAATAGGGAAGAGAGAGGGGACGTACAGAGAAAAGAAGGAATCTGTCCTGTCACCACCCCACTCCCATCTTAACCTTCCATTTTTAGTGACAGTTCTTTGCAAGGATGAGCACATGGCATCAGCAGCACTTCGAAGGCTCGGCCTGAGAAATAAGATGGTCTTTGTTTCTGTCCCTATGTCTCTTCTCTGTCCAGTAAATCTGGGTATGTCGGAGCTGACTGCACCAGCACAGCCCGGATGGTAAATGAAATACTGAAATGGTTCCTTACAAGTTGGTAATAAGCCACAGTCAAAGCCCTCTCTCCCAACCAGGTCCCCAAAAAGGCATAGCTCCTTCCCTGAGACACCTCGTCCCGCCTTCCTGAGAGCAGGGGGCCTTCATACATTCTCAGGCCAGCTGTCCAACCTCTGGTCAAAAGCCTAGGGCTCACCTTTGGATGGCCCAAAAGGGGACCCACTGCCCATGACCCAAATCCTCTACCCACTCCCCAGTGCTTCTCACACTGTAGAGTACATCAGTATCACCTGGAGGACTTGTTAAAGCATAAACTGCTGAGCTCCACCCCCACAATTTCTGATTCAGTAGGTGGGACCCAAAAAAATCTGCATTGCTAACAAGTTCCCAGATAATGCTGACACTTCTAGCTCAGGGACCATGATTTGAGAATCACCGCAGTAAATTTATAAAAAACAAGAAAGCCAGGCAACTGTTGTTTTCATTTTTTTTTAAAATATGAGGGTCCCCAAATGAATGTAGAGCCTAGAGCTTTTTATATGTATAAAACAGCTGCCCAAATCCTGAAGTGTTTGCTCTGTTGTAGAAGTAGCCAGTTGTGATTCTGCACTCAGCCACAAAGCAGGAGTGTAGACTTTTTTCATTAATTGGAGGATTTGCTTCCTGTCTGTATTATTGTTTTATAGTTTCTAATTACTGGGCTGTGAAGTGCCAAACGGTCAACAAGCTTCCCTATTGTTATTCAGGTGCACCAACTGGTGCAGGCTGAAGAGCTCCTTGTTTTATGGGACTGCTGAATGACACACCCGATGGCTGTGACTAAGACAGGAACACAAATTAACCACAGAAACACAACCTCTACCAATTAACTAACCTTTCCAAAGCAAGAGCACTTAGGGCCTTATTTCTTCATCAGGAGTCCTGTTATTTGATTGCACAGCCAAGGGGGACTACAGCTGAAAAAGCCCACCTCTAACATTTTTCTTTGTTTTTTTTTTTTAAATAAATTTATTTATTTATTTTTGGCTGCATTGGGTCTTCGCTGCGGCACACGGGCTTTCTCTAGTTGTGGCGAGCAGGGACTACTCTTCATTGTGGTGCACGGGCTTCTCATTGCGGTGGCTTCTCCTGTTGCAGACCACAGGCTCTAGGCACGCAGGCTTCAGTAGTGGCACGTGGACTCAGTAGCTGTGGCACGTGGGCTCTAGAGCATAGGTTCAGTAGCTGTGGCGCATGGGCTTAGTTGCTCCAAGACATGTGGGATCTTCCAGGACCAGGGCTCGAACACATGTCCCCTGCACTGGCAGGCGGATTCTTAACCACAGTACCACCAGGGAAGTCCCTCTTTCTGGTTTTTTACAACACATAGTTGCCATCATCAAAGATCAATCCAGAACACTGGGTTTACCGAGTGAACTGAAAATATAAAGACCATAAGTGTTTAGGTTTGTGTACCAGGTATCTCAGCTTTTAAAAAGCTGCCACAAGCATAGCCCTCCTGGCTCTGAACTCCCAACCTTTCCCTGAGGAGTTGGACGTGAGCCCTGGGATTGGGCTACCTGGTTTGAATCTTGATTCCATCACTTGATTCCAGCTGTGGACATGGTGGCATGTTACTGAACTCTCCAGGCATCAATTTCCCATATGTAAAGTGAAGACGGTGATAGCACATATACTTTATCAGGCTGACTTGGTTGTAAGAGATAATCCATGTAAAGGGCTCGTCACAGTGCTAGGCACATTTTAAGTACATAAATAAGCTTTAGGCATTATTATAGCTTTCCGTGAGGCTCTGGGGCAAGACATGGAAGGGTCTGTAAACTATGGAGAGCAGGGCGGCTTCTCCTCCTTCCCAAAGGGGCTCAGAAAGATTGGGAGCTAGCCCAAGCAAGATTGGGAGCAGCTGATGTGGGAAGCAAATCAAGAAGCCCTTTAAAAGAGGAGAATGAGTGAGTTTATAAAGATCTGGTGTGCTCTTCCAGGCAAACTGGGCGGGAAAAGCAGAGATGGGACAGGGAGAAAAAGCAGGCAGGGCTGTCTGATGGCTGTTAAAAGCAGCTCTCAGAGGTCTCCAGACCAAAGTATGTTGTGATCCCAAAGCATCTGAAAACGATTAGCACTGAATACAGAAGTTTTATAAATTTCTCCTAATCAGATCCAATCTTTCTCCTTGTTCAAATTCCCTCCCTAACGTCTTCCCATCTAGAACTGCCTCAACAGACGTGGACACTAAGTTGAGATGGAGAGAAGCAAGGATGTATCCTTCATAGAGTAAGAACAAGAAGCCCAGAACAAAGCTGGGCTGATGCAGAGAGGGCAGGCAGGGTGAGCCTTGGGTCAGAGGGGCACAGGAGTAAAGGTCACAAGGACAAAACGAGCACACATTCTTCCAGCGGCTGCTTCCTAACAAAGGTAACCCTGAGAACTGCGTGATCAAGAATCAATAAAAGTAAAAAGGGGGCTAGTCCTCCTCAAGGAGCATAAAAAACCCACAATTGTGCGAGCATGTGCATTCACTATAAGGAGAATTAAAGTAATACTTAGTACACTTAGAGAAAATTACATTTCTGGCTTCAGACGTGTATACTCTGCTATGCTCTGAAACTCAAGAGTGAGAAGTGTTCTGTCAATGACCCCGGCTCTTGAAAATACAAGTGCTATACAGGAAGAGAACACCGTACACTTAATACAGAGGAGGGCTGGATAGAGATATTATCTTCATCCAAAGAGGGCTAGCTGCACTCTCCTTCTTAAAAGCAAATCAAAACCATTCATCCATCATAACTGTTCTTCAGACTCATGTCTGGCCCACATCTGAAATTCTCTTTAGTCTTTGAGGACAGGACACAGATACAGGGCTGCCCCACCAGAAAGGTTAAATAAAAATAGAGACACAGATGTAGAGAACAAACGTGTGGACACCAAGGGGGGAAAGCAGGGGGTAGGGGTGGTGGTGCGGGGGGATGAACTGGGAGATTGGGATTGACATGTATACACTAATATGTATAAAATGGATAACTAATAAAAACCTGCTGTATTAAAAAAAAAAAAAAAACTGAGCTTAACTCACTTCTTGGCCTAAGAACAGGCAAAGCCCAGAGCTAACAAGTCCCCTAGGCTCTATCAAGAAGAAGTCCCTACTCCATGACAACAGTGCAAGTTCCCATGTCAGAGTCTCTCCTCAGCCCCTTGGATACAGGAATCTTTTCATGGTTATTCATTGAGTAACCAGACGCAACATCAGATGCCTTGCATTCTGCTTGCGAACCAGTTAACTCAGAGGATCTCAATGGTGGTCGCTCAGCTCCTAGCTGAGGCACTATGCAACTTATTTTTAAAGATGCCTAGAAAAAATTTTCCTTCAACTCTGGAGGTCAATTCAGTATGTAATAATCATTGTGGGTCTTAAAGTTATCCATGTCTAACCAAACCACCTTTAGCAAAGATATAAGTCTAATTTACTTTTTTTTCCCCCCCCCAGTTCCACCAGTCCTCACTGTGGATGCAGTAAAGCATACATTCAGAGCTGGAGAGCCCCAATTTCTTGTACCTTTTTCTTTTTCCAAAAGACAGTAAATCTATAATATTTGACACAATTTACGTGCCTTTGTAATAAAACTTTGCCTGTCCATATATTCACAAATTGTTAAAAAATCCTGTGACAAAAAGGATGTTTTGCTTCAGAAAAATATGGTCACTGCATCTGTAGAAACAGGCAAGAGCCAACTCGAACTTATAACAAAACTACAAGCGCACCCTGAAAAATCTCAGACGAAGATGCCTCCAGTTTCCAAAGTTCCAAGATTCTTTAATTCCCAACATTTAGTACATGTTACATACTCAGCACATGATTCTTCGTGACAACCTCTAAAATGGACACAGGCTGTAAGAGATGATTTCACAAAGCGTAAAAATAAAGCTCCCACCCATCAATCAACCCACCCCCACACCTGCCACAATGACACAGCAGCTGATCTTACAAGTATTTACACACATCTCTGCTGACTTTCTTTCCCCAAAACCAAGGCTAAAAACATCCCTGGCACAGACACTAACAGCCACCATGCCAAAGAGCAGCCAGGAGACAGACTATTTTTCTACAGGGACATTCTCTCTACCAACGGCAGGTATCTACTTTCAAGTTGTTTAGAATAACTTGCCCCAAACCAACATAACCAACCTATTCCAAGAAACTTACTGTCAGCTCACCTGAAGAGCCAGAGACCACCAGAGAGTATAAGGGCAATGCTGATTTATGCAAACCTAAATTCTTCAATAAGATTAACTTACCTAATAGGATTTAGGGACGCTATGAAGGCCATTATGGTGTCTCCTACAAGCTAGCGGCTCCAAAGGCTTTAACCATTTGATTTAATCCAATCTGGTCTAATCTAATCAAGGCTGTCTCCCTGTATTCTGTCAGTAGACTTTGAGCAGTGATCTAAAAAAGAAGGAAAAACTTCCATTCAAATCACACCCCACAAACCATATATATACTAGCCTTTATCTAGAAATCAGGGCAGATCTGATGACAAATATGTGTGTGGGTCTTTTGATATTTTAATTTTCTAGTTTCAATGATCTATCAATACCTAGGCTAATGACTGTATGATCTACTTGATGTTCAGATTTTAATTAAATGGCCCGAGGAAGATTTCACATGTTGACCAGTAACCTTACTCAAAAAACCCACACTTTCCTTCTCATTTCCAGAGGAGCAAAAATCTAATTCAGCAGCAAGCTCTCTATGCAGACAGGAGATCAAAGCCTAGGCTGACTCAACAGCAGAGATATTCTCCTTGACTGACAGCACATGTCTCCATACAAGGTGGTTTCTGTCCCCTAAGAGGCTGCAAGCACTACCTCCAGATGCCCAGCACAAAGACAGATCTACAGCAAATCCATGTTGGAGCATTCTGCATTCACCTGACCTGCTCCAACTGTCAGGCTAAAACTAACAAGTTAGTCTGCGTCCCAAATCCTTGTTTCCCCAGGTGTATCATTACACCAGTAACAAGCTCATATGCTAACTAGTATGGGTTAAAGCATCCTAAAAAAGAAGAGAAAATAAAAATGAAATGTATAAGCTAGTATATTTTATTTATTTATTTATTTTAATATTTTATTTGGCTGTGTTGGGTCTTCACTGCTGCTCACGGGCTTTCTCTAGTTGTGGTGAGCAGGGGCTACTCTTCGTTGTGGTACGCTGGCTTCTCATTGTGGTGGCTTCTCTTGTTGCAGAGCACAGGCTCTAGGTGCGCAGGCTCAGTCACTGTGGCTCGTGGGCTCTAGAGCGCAGACTCAGTAGTTGTGGCACACGGGCTTAGTTGCTCCGAGGCGTGTGGGATCTTCCCAGACCAGGGATTGAACCCGTGTCCCCTGCATTGGCAGGTGGATTCTTAACCGCTGTGCCACCAGGTCAGTTCCTAAGCTAGTATATTTTAGATCTGCACTGTCTGGTACAGTAGCTACACTGGGAGAAAAGAAACTAAGTATCTCAATATTTCTATATTGATATATATATAGGATATATCAATATATACATATATGCATACATATTGAAATGATTAAAAATATTTGATATATTGGGTTAAGTTATTAAAATTAATTTCACCACTTTCTACTTTTTAATGTGGGTACTGAAGACTTTTAAATTGCATGTGTGGCTCACATATTTCAATTGGACAGCACTGTTTTAGACAATCTGTTCACTTTAACTCCTCAAAACAGTTTCAAAGGGGAAGTACATATTTCATTCCATTAACTCCATCAGGTCAAGGCCAGACGATAATCTTCAAAGAAAGAATAAAATAATCTTTGAACAAATATGTACTGAGGCCTCAAGAGGAGTAGGAATCACGGATTCCAGTGCCAGCTCAGGCACCAAATATCTGAATCAACCTTGAACGTGCTCTCTAACTTCTCCAAACTTCCAGCTGCTTGTGCATCTGTGAGATGAAGAGGTTTCCTAGACCTCTTGCCCAAATTCATAGCTACCTCTGGTTACCTCAAGGCAGGAATAGTCCTTTTAAGTGTAGTAAGCACAGCCTGATTCTCAGCCTACAGAGCCACAACTTCACTTACCATGTGCATCCAGCTTTGGGGAATTCTCCAGAACATACTCACTCAAACAATCCAGGAATGTCTAGTTTCAAACTGTAACCACTGAGCAAATGGTCCCCTTTCTACCACAAGAAACATTTCCTCAGGTTCTGCTAACAGCACATTTGAACTTAAATGGCTTAGGAAAAGCTGTCATTTCCTGGAACTCAGAGGTTAAGGAGAGATGCAGATAGGAAATCTTGACCATCAGAGGGAGGGTAACAGCCACCAAAGGTGTCGACCACGCAGGATACACAACTTTCCAGAGATGTCCTGAGTTTGTCTCCCACCCAGTCCTGCACGCTGCCTCACCCCAGTCATGCTCAGGCAGCCCAGGCCACTCACGCAACACCTCTGCCAGGGCAACACCTCACTCTGAACTAGATCTGCATTCCCAGGGGTCCGTAACCTAATTAAGTTTTAAAAAAAGTATTCAGGTTAAAGTATTTTATTCAGCAAACTTATGAGGAAGCAGTGGCAGAGCCTCAGCTAATGGCAGGGGATACAAGGACGAAGAGCAGCATGCCCTCAAAGGATACAGACTTGCAGTGGCAACTTGCACAGGATTCCAAGAAGTGCATGCAAAAACTGAGGTGAGCCCAGGTGAGAGAGAAGAGATGAAAAACAGCATTTCATACAGGGAGACCCAAGGGACAAAGGCAACAAACAGTGTGGTACACAGGGAGCAATAAGCAGTTCACTTTATGACGGAAAACAGAAGTGGTGCACAGGGCCAGCCTCATGGGCTTGCAGCCTGCACAGCCTTCCAGGGACCTGCACTCAGGAGGGCCCCACGCTTGGTTAATGCTCTGCTGTTGCCCCCTTTAAGCTGTTCATAATTTTTTAATAAGGGGTTCTGCATATTCACTTTGCACTCTGCAAATTACAGAGCTGGTACTGGTGATAAGAAACAATGAAAGTCCTCATCTGTACGCTTGGAATGACCCACTGGTGATCCATGCCATCATGGCAGTGGCTCTCAATAGAGTGCTTGACAACAGCCAGGAGTTCTACTGCTAAGATTCCAAGTCAGCAGGTCTGGGATAAAAAGACTAAGAAAAGTACATATTTTAATAGGCTCCTGGTGATTTTGATGTCGGAAGTTTGAAAAATTATACGTAAAAAGTAAAACATCTTACAGCTTTGTTACCTCTTACAGATAGAGTTCCGAAAAGGACTTCCTTTGGCACGTGTATCTTTCCCAAGCCCTTAACCCACCCCAGACATACAGCAAGGGTCTGCAGGACAGCACTGGGATTCCAAAAAGGTCACCAGAGCACAATTTAGAGAAGTTGTATGCCAAGAGCCCAATTTAATGGGTTAACCATACCAATAAAGAAAAACTACTTGCTGTCTAATTTATATTCAGCTTTAACTCCCACCCCCTTCCTGAAGCCCCCCACCTCCAACCATCCAAGTAGCAAAGCAACTGGCTCACTCTGGATGGTTGAAATTGTGCCGTAAGACTATGTGGGGAAGGAAAAGGGCAGAGAGAAAGGAAGAGAAAAAACAATTTCATGGTATACTTCTTAGAAGACAATGTTTCCTGTTCTTCCTCCTTCCCTGCTAATTTCCAGTGATCATTCCAGATTTTGCTGAAGTGTCATTCTTTAAAACACCCTAGAGAGGCTAGGTTCTCTTGTTATTTACTCTAAGAGCCTGTGACTGTCCTTTTGACCCTTCATCTAATTATACCTATTTGGCTATTGGTTTTGACTTTTCTTTTTTTTGATGTTTGTGTCTTCCACTAGACAGCTCCACAGCATCAAGAACTCTGTGTAATTCACAAGTGCCTACTACTTAGCACGTAGTAGTTGCTTAATAGACATGGTGAATGAATGAGAAAGGTTACAAGTCTGGGGTCAGCCACAGAAAGGAGGATGAGGTGATTCTTTGTTCACAGAGCAACAAGGCAAAAAACAAACATACAGGTGAGACTGTGACAACACAGCAAACCAAAGAGGCATGACTGGACTGTGGGGTGTTGGCAACTGTTTCCTTTCCCCACTCTTCAGTGGTCCTGGGAAGGTGTCACCCACTCGAACACAAAGCTCTGTGTAACAGGCAGAAGGAGGTAGTTTGGAAGCCAGCTGCTTGGGCCATACAGGCACAGGGTACCAGAAGTCAACATGGTTTGTCAGGTGGCTTCTTGCTCCCTGAGTACCTAGAGAGTGAGACAAACTCTTTTTTTAAAAAAAAAAAAGGTTTCCGGGGGCTTCCCTGGTGGCGCCGTGGTTAAGAATTCGCCTGCTAATGCAGGGCACATGGGTTCGATGCCTGGTCCAAGAAGATCCCACGTGCCACGGAACAACTAAGCCCATGTGCCACAACTACTTAGCCTGCACTCTAGAACCCGTGAGCCACAACTACTGAGCCCGTGCACCTAGAGCCTGTGCTCCGCAATGAGCAGCCGCCACAATGAGAAGCCCGCACACCGCGATGAATTGTAGCCAATCGCTGCAACTAGAGAAAAGCCCACATGCAGCAACGACCCAACACAGCCCCCCCCCCAAAAAAGGGAAGGTTTCCACCTCACTCCAGAAAACTAGAAAGGTCTAAGGAATCTGAAAGTATGTAAATACGTTTTAAAAGGGGAGTTGTGGGGGCCTGATTCTCTAAGAGCACCATGTAAACATGGGAGGAGACGTTAACCTACAGCTCAGCTCAGCAAGTGCCACGGAAAATGACTGATATCCAGAATAGGTCCTGTTCATTTATTCCTTCTTGAGCTCCAGCCTAAATGCTGCTCCTACCTACTTGTTTAACCATGTTTGAGTGATTAAGGCCTTTCCCCACCCATCCAACTTAAATAGTGCTAAGTTCTTAATTAAAACACACTAAAAAAAGGATGAACAACCAAATTCAGGTGCTGCATAATTTCTTTACATTTATGTAACGCTTTCCCCAAGGAACTCAAGGCATTTTACAAACTTAAAATTATCTAGCAGATATAAATCTTCACAAAATTCCCAGGAGAAAGACAAGAATGTAAGAAACATAATCAATAATAGATCCCTTACCTTCACACATACACACCTTCCTCCCACAAAATTAAGTGTGTACCACTGTAAGTCTCTCTAAGCCACAGATCTAAACAAATTCAGAAAATTATAGGTGACTTTTTTTTTTCAGGAAACCATCCCAAACAGAAGAGGAGCTAATGACATTTCCACCACACTGTGCAGCTTTTCTATTCTGTAATAGGAAAAAAAAAAACTCCATCCCACTCCAAAGTTAAATTTTCTAGACCAACTTAAAACACACCTTGTGGTTAAAAAAAGTTACTAAATTCTAATTCATGTCGCTCGGAATGTCTCTGACCTAACCCCTCAGAGGAGAATCTGCATTTTAACAAACACCTGAGGCTTTCCAAGGCCTTCAAAGGTATTGGTAAGGTTTTATTTTTTCTGCTAGGTGGTGAGTACATGATTTAGGGGCTTATTTTTCTTCTTTAAACCATATATATATATATATATATATATACACACATATATATATATACACACATACATATATATACATATATATGTATATATATGTGTATGTACACATACACACACACATGCATAGATATATATAATTGCTTTAGTGCTCCTGATGAATTCTGTCTGTGCAGACATGCCAGGAACCATGTTTTGAGAACCTGTGGAGGCTGCATCAGAATCTCCTGGGTGCTTTTAAAGTAGAATCATGTTATGGGTTGAATTGTATCCCCTGAAAAAAGGATATGTTGAAATTGTAATTCTTGGTACCTCAGAATGTGACCTTATTTGGAAATAGGTTCACTGCAGGTGTAATTAGTTAAGATTAGGTCATACTGGAATAGAGTGGGCCCCAAATCCAATATGTCTGGTGTCCTTAAAGGAAGACAGAGACACACAGGGAGAACATCATGTGATGACAAAGGCAGAGATCAGTGTTAAGCAGCTGCAAACCAAGGAACTCCAAAGATTGCCGACAAAACACCAGAAGCTAGGAAGGGGCAAAGAAGTATTTCCTGACAGGTTTCAGAGGGAACATGGCCCTGCTGAGACCTTGATCTCAGACTGCATGCCTCCAGCACGGTGAGGGAATATATTTCTGTTGCTTTAAACACCCAGTTTAATAAAGTGGTACTTTGTTAGGCAATCCCAGCCCTAGGAAACTAATCCAAACCCCTCCTAAGAATGGTATTGAAACTGTCTGACCATCTGATCTAATTTTGAGAAACCTGCCACAAGTTCTAGAATCCTAAGAACATTTGTGCAGGAAAAGATCTCTGAATAATCCCATTGTTATGAAGGTAGGAAAAAAATTGAGTTTCACAAAGAGTCTTAAATTCTCATCATTAAAAAAGTAAACTGTTATTTGGTAGTGACAATATTTTAGAAACACTTGCTAAATTTTCAGAAAAAATGAGACATAAGACAGGTACTTTTTTAAGCAAACAGAGAAGAGAGCTCAGGGACTATAAGGGAGTGTGAACAAAGATAGCCTAGCCTCCTGGCTCTGTGAAAAGAGATAGCAAATGCCATTGGACAAACATCGTTGCCCTAGTAAGTTTTAAAGAATTTATCTCAAACTATCCCCACTAGCCTCAGTTATTAGCCTCTGTTCCTATTTTAAAATTAAAAGGGTTAAGAGAGCCCTGACCTGTGTACCTGGTTTGTTGTAACCATATTTGAAAAGAGCTAATATTTGGAGTAGTGAGGAAAAAGCTATCTGATTCCACTAACCATCCATCAGTCCTTTTAAGTGTCTGACTATAATCCACAGCAGACATACTTAGCAAACTTTAAAATATAGCCTCTCAACATTGTTACAATTAAGTCACTCTGAAATGTCACGAAAAGCAATCTAGTCCCATTAAAATCTTCACACTCTCATTAAAAAAGCACTTACAGACTTGAAAATGTTCCTAATACATTATTTAAAGACACAAGATGTACAGTGACTAAAATCCTTGAATAAGGAAGAATAGTAGCAGACTACTTTTTTTAAATGTGCAAATTTGGGTCATAATTGGGTAATTGGCAAACTGCTGGTAGTAGTCAGGTTGTTATACACTAGTTTAAAAAAGGCTTGGGGGCTTTCCTCTCCTCTGAAATTCCAGTCCACCCAGGGACCATCCACATCACATCTTAGTTTAGTTAATGGTCCCTCCTCCTTCCTTCCTGGATCTCCAAGCCCAGTAAGCGGGAAGGGCAAGAGTTGGAAGGGAAAAAAAAAAATCCAGACCATTTCAGCTGGCAACTCCAGGCCACTAGTCATCACTGTAAAGTCCTGACCTCTGGTCCACTTGGTCTCCTCCCTTTCAATTAAGGGTCACTGCTATTTATGTGTTGTCATTCAGAGACCTCAAAGTGTTTTTACAGGCCCTAAATCCCCTAAGGGAACAGCAGGAGCCCCAGGCTAGAAGTCTCTTTTCCACTGCTCCCTTCCCGCAGCCCCCAAAACACCAATACAATCTACCTTTAACTCAGAAGTTGAATTTTGATCACTGAGGGAGTTTGACACCTGACTCCTAAAGCAGCTATTCAATCTCTTCAGTGCAGAGAGATGCAGCATGCCCTGCGGGGGGTCAGGCTGACCTCGGTGGGTTTAAATTTCTTTAGTGTTTGTTTCAACAGAATTACTGAAAATGCTGAGTCTGTATAAAAGATAAGATGCGTGACTCCTATTTCTTCTTTTCCATAGGACTGCATGTCACCACATGACACACTCTGCCTCCTGATCTAGAAAATGAAAGGGGTGGATTTCTCAAATTCTAAGGTCCTCCCTCTAAATCACTTGTGATTCCTCCCCTTACAACTAAGTACCACATCAAAAAATGACTCTCACTGCTTGATAATTTTGACTACAATTATTAAAAACAAGTAAGTGTTGTGTGGCTTAAAAATACTCAAAAAAAAAAACCCTGTTCAAGAATTAAAAATCTGTTTTCAAGCAGAAGGAAGATGGTGAGATTTTCTTGGTTCCTTTCCCACCGCAATCCTCTTACTCACTGAGATCTCTAATATATTATACCATGCCATTGCTGGTATGATGAATGAAACTGAATAAATAAATGTAACATGTTAATCATTCCTCTACAGTTAGTCAAACTGTCATTCAGCGAGCGCCTATTACATGCTTGGAGCTTTACGTAATTATTTCATTCTTTTTAGACAGATGTGAATATCCCAATTTTACCAAGGGGGAACCTAGAGCGATAAAGTAAGTTTACTAAAGTCAGAAAGGTAGAAAACTGGGGAAAGGGTACTGAGCCCTCTGCATCTCAACCTATGAATGGACCAATGAATGAACAAGTGAATTTTTTAAAGTTAAGACTCCAGAAAAAGAAATTAAGAATTCACTGTGTAAGTTCCCACCAACAAGACTTTTCAAGAGCAACATTTGTCTTCACTAAGTGTTCCTGTTTGGCAGTCCAACCCTGAAAAACCAAAGGCAGTATGTTTTATATCATCATTTTGCCCAGAAAAAAAAAAAAAAAAAAGTCTAGGGACCCTCTACAAATATTTGTGAGGAAAACTCAGTAAACAATGCAATGGCTGCAATTAAACACCACTCTCCCTGGCTCACTGGCTGCCAGGGGGTCACTGCCATCCTGCAACCTTTGTACCTAGACATCTATCTTTTGTTACACTGAGAACAGAGGGTGGGGTAGGTCAGCCTGGGCTACCATAAGGAAACAGCATACACTGGGTGGCTTAAACAACAGACATTTATTTTCCCACAGTTTTGGAGGCTGGAAGTCTAAGATCAAGGTGCCAGCATGGTCAGTTTCTGGTGAGAGCTCTCTTCCTGGCTTATAGACAGCCACTTTCTCCCTGTGTTCTTACATGGTAAAGAGAGAGAGCTAGCAAGCTCTCTGGTGCTTCTTCTTATCAGGGCACTAATCCCATCATGAGGGCCCCACCCTCATAATCTCACCTAAGGCCTCCCAAAGGCCCCATCTCCAAACATCATCCCATCAGAGGGTTAGGGCTTCAACATACAAATTTGGGGGAGGGAGAATAATTCAATGACAGAGACCTTCTTCAAATTAATTCAATGCTTCTACAATCCTTCAACCAACACTTAGCATCTAACACCTACAGGTGCAGTGCCGGGCAGGAAGGCAGAAGAATGAAGAAGCCTCAAACCTTGCCTTTACCAGTATCTGTGGACTCAGAAAAACAAGGGCATGGTACAAAAACACAGTGGGCCCAAAGCTTTAACTGAACAGGATTCTTAATCAATGTTTACTGATAACTATGGCTGTACTATCAAATAAGATGTTTAAGCACAGATCCACAATACAAACAAAAAAGTTTAAATATGGTTTCTGTCTTTCACATGTGTGGCTGAGAGACTCCTAAGGTGGTCGATCCTCACCTACACCAGTCCATGCCCATGTATGAGCCTCTCTCCTTGAGTATGAGAGGGGCCTGTGACTTGCTTCTAACCTGTAGGATACAGCAAAGATGACAGAGGTACATGATCATGTGTACGTGATTATGTGATAACATTACAAAAGATGGTAGCACCTGCCTCGTTCTCTCCTGTTGGCTATGACGAAATAAGCAGTCATATGGAGGGGAACCTCACAAGACAAGAACTGTGGGCAGCCTCTAGAAGCAGAGGGAGCCCCAAACCAGCAAGGAAATAAGGCCCTCAGTCCTACAGCTGCAAGGAAATGAATTCCACCAACAACCTGAGTGAGCTTGGTAGTGGATCCTTCCCCAGGCAAGCATCCAGATGAGACTCCAGCCCTGGGCAACATCTTCTCTGCAGCCTTGCAAAGGACTCAGCTAAGCTGTGCCAGACTCCTGACCCACAGAAACTGTGAGATTAATAATAAATGTTATTTTAAGCCATAAAAAATTTAACTTTGTGGTAATATTGGTAATATTGTTATATACCAATAGGTAACTAATATAATTTTCTCGAATGTACCATTTGAAGTGTTTTAAAATATTCCTCTCCCTCACAAATCAATAACTGTCTGGGATTATGTGGGGGGCGGGATGGCAATATCGTTATCTTTCAAGGAAATGAACAGGAAGGAGCCTGAAATAAATGCCTAGAATTATCTAGTCACAGAGCGGTTAGTAATCAGAAAGATATCAAATCTAGCCATTGAGGATACTGAAATTCTGTAAGGTTCAGTGACATATCCAAGGTTACCCAGTATCATCTTCATCATAAAGCTGGGAACCAACTTCTTACAAGGCAACTTTTTTTTTCTGGCAGCACCATGCAGCATGCAGGATCTTAGTTCCTCCACCAGGGATCGAACACCTGCCGCCTGCAGTAGGGGCTCAGAGTCTTAACCACTGGACCACCAGGCAAGTCCCTCCCCAAGGCAACTCCTTAACTCTAGATGAAAGTACTCAAAATGTATCTATCAACTACAATTCTTCCTAGATTTAGGATGAAAAACGCAACCAATTTCGTTTTCAGTTAAGACTTTGCAGCACCTCACTCGATATGGCTATGTGTACTGTGTATGTAGAAAAATGGGATGGATCTTTCCTGATTCATGGATATAGACAAGCTTGTTTTACTGTCAGTTTTTTCTTCCCCTTAAAATAAAAAATAGGAACAGAATTTCAGTCTTTGAGAGTTCCAGGTAATTTGGTTTTACTCCACGACCATCAGCCTTAAGGCTCCTATATGGGTTAAGGGGCAAAAAAAGTAACCGAGCAAAGCTATTTAACCTAAAAATGTATCCACTTTTAAACCTTCCATGGAAGTGAATCCTCCCCAGAGAATCATGGAATGTCAGCATTAGAAGCAACTGTGCTAATTCTGATCCAACCTCCTCAGTTATTGGAAAGTTAAGTAACTAGCCCAAGGTCACAAAGAAAATGAACTTCAAAACCATGTCACTTATTTCCATTGCACCATACTGGGAGTCACACTGCCCCCATATTGCAGATGGATACAAATACTTTAAAGGGAAATGTCATCAATCAACACCTTGACCTTGGGCCTCAAACACAACCACTGGCGGGGAGTAGAATATCAAGCTGAACTTATTCTAGGATATTCCAGATGAAGTACAGGGTGTAAGAGAAAGGTCCTACAAAAACTAATGATTACAAAACACTCATGTGAAATAAACACACTTCATGATGTGGAACTGTTGAGTTCCTACAAAAATGTTATTGAATTCTTGAAATTTAAGTCATATGTAGATGTTCAGGGAAAAAATGCTATGGGAAGGAGCCATACGCTTAATACTACTACTACCTTCCCAGTCTATGTTTTGTATAAAACTTATTTTTATTTACTAAATTTACTTAAAGTGAGTAAATTGCACAGCCCTAATGCCTTGCCCCAAGTCTAAACAAAACAGCCAATATGCACTGTGGGTACTGGTAGATGCTGCAGGCCCTGGAGATACAGGGACGAAGGTGACCCTGCTGTGCCCTGAAGTCCTTCACATACAATTGTAATAAGGCCAATGACAGAGGTGTAAACAAGGCTCAGATGGGACCACAGATGATGCAATTATGCTGGATCAGGGAAAGCATAGAGAAGCCTAGTCATCCGAGTCTTGATGCATGAGAATTTTGTCTGGGAGACCTATGGGGCGGTGGGGGGGGGGGGGGGTTCCAGTTAGTTTGGTTTTGGCTTATTGTATGAACACCAGCCCTGTTCTAAATTGGAGGGAAAAAATACCATTCCTTCCTCTGTCCTATTTTCTGTTCGTTACACATCTGAGCACGTTATTGCTATAATTTGTTTACATGTCTGTCTCCTTCACTGACAGCCAGCTCCTAAAGGAGCAGACACAGACTCCTTTCATCATTATTTCCCTGCAGTACCTAGCAGGGAAGCCCTTGACACAAGTTAAAACTCCACCATTCAACTTCCATAACTATAAAATAGCTATTAGATCATTTGCAACTTCCTTTAATCTCTCTACCACCAAATCTTAAATCTCCAATGAGGCACAAAGAGTCATTTTTAAAAGAAAATTTAAAAAGAAAAAAACAAAACAAAAACCCTACAGGTCTACCACAACTTCACACAGGACTGCCAGAAGCAATGCTTAACATATATACTCTGTCATATGTTGTATTAATTATTCTTTACTAACGTTGCTGCTTCTGTTTATTTCGTATTACTACTCTCTATACCAACCTTTCTCTTTCACAGGTCTAAGTTCTGCAGAATGTTAACAACTACTCCATGGGGGGTGTGGAATGGCTAGGACTCTGAGTTCAAATCAGTTTGGGAAATGTCGGATTGAACAAAGTTATTTTAAGGCAGACATCTCAATGCTTTCAATATGCTGATAGTAAAGTGAATTTCCAAGAAAGGAATGTAGCATTTATGGGTTTTTTTTCATTTAGCCTCAGAGCATCTTGGTCTCATTCTTCTATAGAAGGTGGGGAATACTTTCTGGGAAATTTATTCAAGTTAACAGCACTTACAGGTTGAAGAAAACAACAAATCTCAGTGGGACATCTTCAGTAAATATAAGCAAGACTGACAAGTGGATTCATTGCTTCATTCATACAACCAATATTTACTGAGCCCTGCACTATAAAAGGACAAAGGCCCTGCACTTATGGAGCTTAAATCCACTGGGAGAGAAGAATGTCCTCCATCCCCAGCTTGGGAGATAAAGAAATCTTTCTGGTCTCCCTGAGGCTGGACACTATTTCTTTCATAGCCCCCGAGCACCTGCTGGGTGTTCTGTTAAATAACTGCTAGCATCTTGATCACGGTAAAGTCTGTAGACATTTTCCAAAATCCCACGAAAACAAATCAAAACAGTAATAAAACGGACTGTTAGAAATACATGTTTGGTTATTTGATCATGTGGATAAACTTCTATATAGATAATCATTTTCAGAATAATTATTCAAGACCTGGAAGGTGCCTCAGAAATCATCCACTGTAGCCCCCTTGAATCTCCTAAGAGAAAACTGAGGCAGAAGAGGTGAGGTGCTTGACCAAGATCATACACTGAATCGAGGAATACAGGTTAGGATTAAGAACCATACGCTCCCACATATCTAAGGCTGCAAGAGAGGACAAAGACAGCAATGCAGCTGCCAAGGGCTGTGACCTTCTGCCACGTGGGGCTTCTCTCCATCCACAGTCAATGGTTTTAGGAAATAGCAGTTCCCTTGCTGTCTTTTCACTGCTTTCTTACTTTTCTTAGAAAAGTAAGAAGTCATTTCATCAGAGGCAGTTCTCTAAGCTGTCTCAACATATCGTTTATTCCAGTCATGTCCAAGCCCACCCTCAGAGAAGCATGGAATGACCTAGGCAACCAGGAACAATGAACAACAGGGTAGCCTTTGGGTGCCCGAAGGCATCACAACAGGTTTCAAGTCAATGAAACATCAAATAGTGTGCTCTTTTAAGGAGAGATTAGACTAAATGCTTCAACTATGATCAGAAAATGAAGAACAGCAGAGTTGGCATTCAGTCCTAGGTTCAGCCTGCAGCCTCTCTCTACCTGCTGAATGACCCTGGACCAGTGGCTAATTCTTTCCCCATATGTAAAATAAAGAGTTGGACTAGATAATATAAAGGCCCCTTAGGTCTCAAATTGTATGACTTTGCTGAACTTATGCCATCAACAAGGAACCTGCCATCCTTCCCTTGGGCTCTAACCAGTTTTGTCCCTTGTTGAGTCAAGATCTGCTACATTTGCATCAAGTACTGAATGTTACAGGACATAAAATAGATAACTACTCTCAAGGTACATTTTATTATACTTCCCTATCATTTAACATACAATAAAGAGATGTACTCTGAAATACTATGGAACCTAAGAGTACCGTATCCCGTGCTGGTCTAACTACCATGGTGTCCAATTTCCAGAACTTACAATTTTAATAAAACTCTATAATAATTCACTAAGAAGGGGAAAAGGCTAAAGTCACAGGAAAAAATTAAAACACAGAAAAGTTAAAAAAAAAAAAACTCTCTTTAATTCTCCTTTACTCCTGGTTTACCCTAAAATGAACTTTTGCTACAGACATTATTTTGCACTGGCAAACTGAAAAGTTTCAAACAGAAACTGTATTCAGAAGCTGCTTTCTAACAGTAAAACAAGGCACATCTGCACCCCATCCGTGAATCAAAGTACAGGTTGGCAGACCAGCAGCACCTGGGCCTTGGGAGAAGACTGTTTTACCTGCCTCAGTTCCTGGCTAAATCCCTGGGGCAGGTGAGACCTTCACTCGATCTCCAGATAAGAGGTCAGTTCAATGCATTTTAACATGGCAATACTGCTGGGAGTAAATTAAAATGTCTACTAAGAATGAAATTGGAGAAGTGAGAATATTAAAGAAAGAGAGAAAGGGAAAAAAGAAATGTGACTTAAGGGTGTGCTGAATTTTAACAAAAACTGAGGCTGATCTCACTAGTGAAACAAAAGGAGTCAGGGAAGCTGTACAATGTATGAAATGAGAATTTACTATTGATTTTAAATACAATCATACCAAGCACCACCTTGAGAAAAACACACAATCCTAGCACTGTAAGAATCTGAGAAATACAGAGTGAGAAGAGAACGGCAACTTCTGCTTGGATCATTACTTGCTCTTGAGCAAGATGTCACTTAATCTTTCTAAGCCTCAGTTTCATCAGCTATAAAACTGGGTGGGGGCGGTGGGGGGAGCCCCAGATGATCTGAAAGATCTTTTTCTTTAATTTCAACTCTCTTGCATATCTAGTCTATTCATTTATTCATCCAATTAACAACAAATACCTGCTTTTTGTCTAACTACATGTCCAACATTCAGGTATTGCAAATACAGAAAGTAAGATTCAATATCAGCTGTTGTGAATTCTAGCCTTGCAGTCTAGGCAAGGAGACTATTAAACAAAGCAGTAGTTACTGTAACAGAAATTTAGACAATGTATTGTGATGGCTTCTGCAAGGCTACCCGTGATGGAGATGCCAGAGTTTATCCTGCTCCTCTAGTCATGGGTTAGACAGGCAACACATCCATGGGCTTTGCCACCTCAAGAAGGTAAATGTTTTCTCATGTACTGAGCAAAGCTATCCACTTCTAGTCTATTTCTTTAGGTTGGTCCTTACTCATATGAAAAATATGGTTTCAGAATCTTCCCTGAGGAAAAACAAACCACTTCTGTTTTAATGAAGCATCTACTTACTTATCTAGTCTCTACCTTTTCTAAACAAAATAGCATAATACCATTATTAAAACAAGCAAAACTCTCTTGGACTACATGACGTAGGTGGCTGGCTTCTTTCACCTGATACTGGGAACAGAAGATTTATAAGGTTGAGATAAATTTTAGCAGCAACGGTAAAATCACTGATCAGGATTTAACCCACCTCCGAGTAAATACTTTCTATATTGTTCTCCTGAATACCAAGAATAAGCATAATAAAGCTCTCATATAGTGCGAGTGAATGTGAAAAATGGTACAACCTTCGAGAAGCACAATTTGACAGTACATACACATCAAAAAATTTTAAAACATATATGCCCCTGTCCAAGTAACTCAGTATCTAGGAATTTATCTGCTGCAAATTATTAAGAACTTTAAGATTTAGTAACAAGAATATGTATCACAATGCTGGTTATAATATCAAAAATGTGAAATGAGCTTAAGTGTCCAATAAGAGCAGACTGGTTGAATACTTTTTGGTACATCCACACAATGGAATACCATGCAGCCATTTAAAATGCTGCAGAACAACATTTTATGAAATGATAAGATGTTTCCAACTTATTAAGTAGGAAAAAAGTGGATTACAATTCAGTTTGTATGGTGTGGTTGCATATTTGTAAAATCAGAACATATTAAAAAGTGTATATGCACAGATGCATGCATTCCCTTTAAGGGGGAAAAGTATAGAAAGACAAATACCAGATTATGAATGGTTCTCTTGGTGGCAATAAGATTATGTGTGATCTTTATTTTCTTTCTTGTTTATCTACCTAAATCTTCCAATTTGTCTACAATAATACACGCTTTTGTCATTTTCAAAGTTTTCTTAATTAGAAATTTAAAATAAGCACACAGAATTTTAGTACCACACTTGGTAGAAGAAACAGAATATGCAGCTGTCCATACCAAGAGAGAGCCCTTGTGTCCTGCCAAAGATAAATGTAAATTGTTTGGCTGTCTCTGCTACAACCAGCTCAATTAGCGTCAAAACAAAGGCTCTTTAAAAGGCCATGCACACACTGTATGGGCCGGAGTCTAATTGAGCTAGTTGTAAATTAATTACCTAATGTTGTCAAAATGGGCAAAAAAAAAGAATTTGTTCCCCCCATAGAGCAACCTGAAGCTGATCCTAAAGGTAAGCAAGAGACAAATGTTGGTAGTGGCAAATGCTTAGTTTTGTAAAATACAGCAACAGAGGCTTTCCAAGTCATTGCTGATTCATGACAGATTTCCTTGCCAAGGCTTGATTTGTTAAAGTCCCCTCCTCCTTTCCCAGTTTAAGTACCTCCTTTGGCAGGGAAAATGATGCATTTCCATTCTCTCTTCTCTTAATCCTTAAGACTCCGGTTCTGAGACGAAAGAATCAGAGCCAAGTGTCTAAAGAGACGGGATGCTGAATTAGGGCCAGAACATTAAGCCACAGTGCCCTCTGGTTCTTCAGGGCTGAAGAATTCATTTCAGCTTTCCTGGTAAGATTGACCCCACCTGCACACCGCCACCCCCTGCTTTTTTCCCCCAAAAAACTAATATTTACAAAATATCCATTTACTGTAATAATGCCTCACCAGTCCAGATCTAATTGTGTTTAGAGACCATATTATTACTCTCAGACGTATTTTCAGCCATCACAAAATACCTTTTCAGCCTGAAAACTGGAGGGGTTTTTTTGTTTGTTTTTTAAGGAAAGAGGTGGGGAAGCCCTACAGTAAGTAAAGCATGACCATCTTCCTTAAAGATGTCACTTAAGTGACTTGAAATGAAAACCTGTATATTCCAAATGACCAAACTTAATTCACATTTTGATTTGCAAACACACAGGCAACAAGGAAGCCAAGATGCTACTTTTAAATGACCTTACTTTTAAGAGCTCAGACTATGAGAAGAGACCTAGATACCAGGAAGACTGGATAAACTTGGTTTTGTTCCAGTTCAATACACTTGATGGCCATGAGATTAAATACTAAGTAAACAGCATCCAACAAGTTCTTTAAAAAGAAAGAGAATTTACAGGGAGCAGATATGGACTTTGAACCATGACTAGATTTACTCAGACACTTTGGCTAGAAAATCATATAATTATAGTATCTTTGGGATGGGGAGACCTCAAAGGTCACTAATTCCTGGTGCTAACCCCCCACTACAATAATCCAGGTGAGTGATAAGTGAGCCTGTTTGAATGCCTTCAACAGCTAAACTCAAGACCCCAGAAAGCACTATTAGAAATCTATTCTCTTCATAAAGAATGCCAAATTGTGCCTCCAATGGGACCACCTGGATCTAAATGCCTCTTCCTGAAACCAACTCTGTAAATACTTTTCTACAAGAGAAACATTCCCAGATCCTCTTCTCACACAGTATGGTTTGTGATAAACCCCTTCACAGTCCGATCCCTCTCCCTCAAGCCTACAAATCCTGATTTTCGAGATAACCGATGACAGTCATTCATTCATTAAAAGGCTTCAATAGTCCCTCCACCCAAATAGAGCTGATTAAGACTGTATTTGATTAGGACAGGTTAAGGGTGATATCTATTTGATTAGCAAGTATCTTTTAGTGATCAAGTCTGTGGTGAGATCTTTCTTTTCAAAAGCAATAACTAATAAAAAAAAAAACCTCTCTGAAAAAAAGAAAAAAAAACCTCTCTTAAGTTTCACTTCATTTAATATTTAAATGAAAAGTGTTGGGGCTCTACCACAAAATTCTCTTTATAACTGTGGAATTCTATATACTTAAGATTTTAAAGAACTACAGAATATGAACTGATTCAGCTGTATGTGAATATAAAAAATAATAAGAGAATATTGAATAAGCCTAACGGAGAGATCTGACAATCCATTTTTACATTCCTAACTTCCAAAGCATATATCAAGTTCTAACTCCAGATTTAGTCCATTTTCTGGTCTCTTGGGGATCCAAGACTCAAAGGTAATCAACACATCCAATTAATCAAATATTTACTGTGTCTATTATGACTCAGTATGCTAAATAATGGCAAAACTATAAAGACCTAGAAGACATAATCACCATCCAGTAAGTTAAAATCTACTTAGATAAAATAGTCACTATTTTTAAGAGAATAATGAATAATGCAAGGTAATACACACACAAGTTCAAAATAAGTGATAGACATTTGAAGAGCCTAAAAAGACTTTATAAGACTTCAGTGACAATGAAGTAGGCCTCTAACTCCCTCCTAGCCCCCAAAGGAACAATTTCCAAATAAATGGACAAGGAATTTTACCCATTAATAACATGTAATTCCATTGACTGCCCTCTTCTTCCAAAACTATCCAACCCTAAAATGTAGCATCACCAGAGCTACAATATTTGAAGAATTTCTGTTCCCCAAAGAAACATATGAAGCCACAAAAAGAGAAGGGAAGACCTTAATTAAAACTGAATTACAAAGTTATCCTTAGGGATAAGAATATTACACATAAGGGGTTCTAGTATTTTTGCTAAGTAAAACTTCTGCAGCAGTTCAAGATGGACCTCTCTAATCTGTTCTGTGATGAACAGTGTTACTTGGGGATTTTAGGAGCTAAGGAAGGATGAGCCAGCAGTACAGCTGGTAATGTTATTTTGGAATTAAGCAATTCAGTGGACATGCTGGGGATCGAATGTAACAAAAATAAGACAGTCTTTTTGCAGTACGCGGGCCTCTCACTGTTGTGGCCTCTCCCGTTGCGGAGCACAGGCTCTGGACGTGCAGGCTCAGCGGCCATGGCTCACGGGCCCAGCCGCTCCGTGGCATGTGGGATCTTCCCGGACCGGGGCACAAACCCGCGTCCCCTGCATCGGCAGGCGGACTCTCAACCACTGCGCCACCAGGGAAGCCCAAGACAGTCTTTATGTATATCCAGGGGGTGAAAATTGTTATCTATAATTCAGCTAATTACATACTGTAAGAAAACGAGTGGACCCTGCCTATGCTATGCTGGTTTAAAAGGTTCTTCCATCAGACTGACCATTGGGCTGTTTTACCGTAAGTAGCAACTTGACATTAAATTTGAGGCAGTTCACCAAATAGTTAACTTTCAATAACCCTTCATTTTGTTCTGACCACAACCCAGGTGCTACACTATTCTCTTCTTTTTAAATATTTTAAATGGGGCAGAAAACAGGTGCAACTCTCAAACTGCTACTGCCTCTGAAAAGGTCAAAAACATCGTAGGTGGCAACAGAAACACTGCCCTCTGCCACTGTTTTCAGAACAGTTGTACAAGCTCTAGACCTTGGTTCTTAACCTTTTATGGGTCACTGACCCCTTAGAGAATCTGATGAAAGCTAGAAAAACGTGTGTATACAAAATCTTCTGCCCATGATGTTTGGGACATTTGTGAATCCTTTAAAGCTCGACCCAAAGTTAAAAACTTTTAAGCCAGACTGTGAACCCCATGGGGCAAGGATTACGTTCTAATGCTGGTTTCTATGCCCAGTTCTTAAGAAAACCATTGTCCCATGAGTAACCAATTCTCATCTACTCAAGACATGGATAAATGGATAAGAATAGATGGATGGATGAAAAATACAATATCGTAGTTCTCTTAGTGGTTTCCAAATCTGATTAATCATACAATCTCTCTGGGTGCTCTTCAGAAGAGATTCCTGGGTCCCACCCTCTGAGAGATTCAGATACAGTAGGCCTTGAGTGACACTCAGCAATCTGCATTTGTATCAAGTTCCATGATTAGGAAACCAGAGATGTGGAAGAAAAGCTTTAAAATTTTTTCTTAATATGCTGTTAAAGGATATACACATCCATGTGTTGCACAAACAGAAATAGAGAAAGGAAGTTGTCTAACTGCTCCAAGTGGGCCTGACAAACTGTTAAGTGTCAGAGTTTACAACCCTAATACTAAAAAAAAAAAAATCTGATTAGTGTGTTTGGTAGTTTGTTTGTTTTGTTTTCCCTGAAAGGTCATGCTATGATTCACAACCAGACATTTACTCGTGGCTAGTTTACAGCAAGAGGTTTATTTAGCACAGCTGCCAGTGAGAACTCCACATCATTAGAAGCACAGCTTTGCTAAACCTTCCTGACAAGTTTCGACTCCACAGACTGAAACCACAAAAGAGGAATGAATATGCTCTAATTTAGAAGAAATTCTTGACCTGAATAAAATTTTGTTCCACAATAAATCTTAACAGAAGGGCACTGCCATGCAATACCTTCAAGGGTATAAATTATGTCCACCTGTAAGACCTGGTGATTAAGAGACTAGGCTTAACCTGCACAATCAGGTGCCTCAATTTCCTCTTTCCTACAAAAGTGAAATTTTAAAAACCCTATTCCCCTTCTCATTCCTATTTCTACAGCTCAATGAGATCGTTCATTCCTTCCTTCCTTCACACTATAAATGATGCTAGACCCTGTTCTAGGACCAGGTATCCCAGCCCCCTGCACAGGATAAACTGCAGATAGCAGGCCCCCTGCCCATGTTGCTCACAGTCTACCATTCACGGCCATACTTCATGAAAACAACAAATTCCTTACTGGAGTCACTACATTTCAAACACATGACAACCTGATGAGTCCAGAGGAAGAATCAAGACTGTAGTTTCTATTAAGTCAGGGCACATCTCATTATGATAACCTCTTCATCATCCCCAGCAGCGTGGCATGTAGGCGGAGAGAACTAGGACCCAGGGGAGTCAAGAGGCTGGAGTTCCTGCCCAGGCCCAGCTTCCTGTGTGACCCCTGGTTTTATACCAATTAATAAGAATCCCACTTACCTACTGTAGATTGAGAGCTAGGTATATTATTACCTTACAATATTATTATATTACCTGAGCAGAGGCAGAACTAGAGGGCCATGTTACAAATAAATAATAAGACACGTTCAGACAAATTAGGTAAATCGACACATCTGTAAGTTGTGGGCCCAAGACTCACATATAAGCCTGAGTCCAAACTACACAAGAATTGCATAGACTCAGAGTTGTACAGATTCAAATTTCCCCCCCAAATTATAACATTGTGTGAGTCAATGGGACAGAATGTCATCTTCTCATTTTATAGATCCCAAGGCCCAGAAGTAAAGTGCCTTGCTTGGAATAATTCAAGAGCATAAAATAACCATCTCCAATTTTTCATTCCAAACTAAGTTCACCATGATGCCCCATTAGCTTCTCATAGACTACTTCTCTCTCTCCTTATAATATGGAGATAACAGACCTTTCTCAAAGGGCTGTTGTAAAACATACAAAACAAAATGAAATGCTTTATACAGCTTAAAGCATATCTGAATAAGAGCTTAGGCCCTAGATCTACACTGCTACATGACTTCAGGGAGATTACTGAGCACCTTAGTGCCTCGGCTTCCTCATCCGTAAAATGAGGATAATAAGAGTGACAACCTCAGAGTTATGACGATCAACAGTGCCTAGAACACAGTAAGTGCTCAGCAAATAATCATTATGATCGTCATTATTATAAACTTCCTCTAAATTCAACTGTCTGCGATCTGGTACTTTTAGGAATAAACAAAGTTTCACTATTGCTTAAAGACTACAGAAAACATCTTTGTAATTTATTTACCACAACATAGTTGTCCCCCAAAAACAATTTTTCAAACAAAAAAGTTTTAAAAGTTCCCTCTTGGGCTTCCCTGGTGGCGCAGTGGTTGAGAGTCCGCCTGCCAATGCAGGGGACACGGGTTCGTGTCCCGGTTTGGGAAGATCCCACATGCCGCGGAGCGGCTGGGCCCGTGAGCCATGGCCGCTGAGCCTGCGCGTCCGGAGCCTGTGCTCCGCAGCGGGAGAGGCCACAACAGTGAGGGGCCTGCGTACCGAAAAAAAAAAAAAAAAGTTCCCTCTTTCCACTGGTCTAATTTACCCACAATAAAGCCAGGCTCCATGCACACCTCAATTAAAGAACAGTCGCTGGCAGTGCCGTGCTCTCTGCAGCCTTTCACACCTCAGCAGAATGTGCATAAACAGTCTTCTTGCTTCAGAGGGCTGTTCTGAGAATAAACGGTTGTAAATGCCCTTTGTAATCTTTTGACAATGGTGCTACATAAGCACCCATTACTCTAGGCATTATAAATTAAGTATGTGGTTACACATGACAATACAAGAAATGCCTGAAACATCTTTCTGTTCCTCAGCATCCAATTAAATTATCATTTCCCCTAAGAAAGAATTCTCTGTTGCATTATCCCACAAAAATGACACTACCACCTAAGATGTTCAATACATGCGAGACACTGTCACAAGCAGTGACACTGTTTAATCCTCACAACAACCCTGCGTTACCATTTTTCCATTTTACAGATGAGGAAACTGAAGTAAAAGAACACGGAGCTGGTAAATGGCAAAACTGGGATGTGAACCCAAGTGATGGGGCTCCAAAGAACCTGCTATTAATTCACAGGACACCACGACCTCCAAGAGCAAGATTTATCTTCATAACCACCCTCCCCCTGCTCTCAATCCACAGGATACCGCGGCCTCCAAAAGTAAATTCTCTCTTCATAACTGCCACCTCTGCCCAAAAGAAATGTACCTCTGCCTATTAACACTACTGCTTTGACATTTCAATAATGGTTACTAAAGCATTTGGTTTAACTGCTCTGCTAACCCAGAGGCTCTATGCGGACACGGCCCCTTGCCCCCTCTGTATTTATATAACCCCAGTCCTCCTAAACATAATGTTGGTGCTCAAGAAAGTGATGAATGAATTAATTAAATGAGTGTTACCTTGACAATCTTATCATTCAAGGAGTTCCACTCTTTTTATACTTTTTTTTTTGAGCTTAATATTTCTTAATTTATTCCTTGGGGTTTTGTACAATTGGTAATTTTTTCCTTGTTTGCCCCTAACTGTTATGATTAAGGAGTTCTGTATCACACAGAAATGAGCTATTAAGCCTGAAAAGACATGGAGGAATCTTAAATGCATGCTGCTAAGTGAAATGAAGCCAGCCTGAAAAGGCTACATGCTGCATGATTCCAACTATATGACATTCTGGAAAAGGCAAAACTATGGAGAAAGTTAAAAAGATCAGCGGTGGGCTTCCCTGGTGGTGCAGTGGTTGAGAGTCCGCCTGCCAATACAGGGTACGCGGGTTCGTGCCCTGGTCCGGGAAGATCCCACATGCTGCGGAGCGGCTGGGCCCGTGAGCCATGGCTGCTGAGCCTGCGTGTCCGGAGCCTGTGCTCCGCAACGGGAGAGGCCACAACAGCAAGAGGCCCGCGTACCGCAAAAAAAATCAGTGGTTGCCAGGGGTTAGGAGGGAGGGAGGGAGGGTTGAAGAGGCGGGGCACAGAGCATTTTTAGGGCAGTGAAAGTACTCTGTGTGATACTATAGTGGTTGAAATCTGTCATTATACATTTGTCCAAACCCATAGAACGTTCAACACCAAAAGTCAACCTTAAAGTAAACTGTGTACTTTGAGTGACAATACTGTGTCAGTGTAGGTTCACCAGTTATAACAAATATGCCACTTCAGTGGGGGATGTTGATAATGGAGGTTACACACGTGTGGGGACACAGCATCTTTTTATACATCTTATGTTGCACTTTAATATTAACCTGCATTTAAGTGTTAATGTTTTGCTTTTGTTTTCTTTCTAAGCAAAACTAATCTTATTTTCTCTGCTCAGGCAATACATTTCATTAATTACTAATTCAACAAACCAAAGAAAAACAGGCTATTCAGCTGTCAGATCACACAAGACCTTTTTAATACTTCAGTCTCATGGAAATTTTTTAAGCAGAATTTTTTTTTAATCCCATTTCTGTTTTAATGACTCAAAAAAGAAACTGCCCCTTATGGGGGAAAGGAACATATAAAAGGTAATAAACATTTAATGACCCAATAATTAGTTATATCAGAGCAATCACTGTTCAGTAATTAACTTCTCTTTCGGCTTGTTCACTTGATATTTTGAGCACCTTGGATAGGCCTGGAATTATCCATATTATTTAAATCATGAGCTAAAATCTTTTGGAGGAGCCCAAAACACAACAAGGTTTGCAATCACCCATGTTTCATCTCAGTAACTTTCCAACGTGTCCTTTTAAAAAGCCAACTGATTAGCAAAACCAAGATCATCCCAAGCCCTCAGCACGGAGTGGGCACCAAAGCAGCAGAAATGACACTACTGCTAAACTGCGGGGGTTGCGGACATGGCAGCAAGGAGGGGTTAAACAAAAACACAACAGAAAATTAGAGCTTAAAAGATAGCAAAAAATAATTAAATCGCACCACCAGGAAAGAATACAGTGAACAGCTGGTATGTTGTTACTATGCAAAATTACAATTAAGCTCAGGTTAATGTCATTTCCAACTAATTACCCACAGTCAGTTGGAAGAGACACACTAAGAGATTTCACTTTACCCACTCCAACAGTTTTCCCTGCTTACAGATACAAGGCTCCTCACATTTTTTGAAGTCACATCTACACAAGGGCATCCATCTCATTTCCGTCAAAGGGGTCCCCCTCTTAGTGGTAGATGTTAGGAGTTGCTAACATTTCAACACCTCCCTTTGGTCACACTCTCTCTGCATGACACTTCCTTCACACCAAAATAATATGCACAGTGTTTTCTCCGCAAGCTTAATTTCCTATGTTCCATTCTCAGTCTTTCTCCTCCTTCCCTCCTCCCTCCCTGTCCCAGACCCTTTTTTTAATGCCCTGTGTGAACAGGAAAGTATTCATCATTTCACACTTAGCACACAAATCATTCCTTATTATGGAGGTGTTTGACAGCTTACACATAAAGGGTTACAAATAACACTTTCTAAATCAGTCATTTTTTAAAAATCTACATGCATTCATGCTAACCAACTACAACCCCCATCCAAAAAAAAGAAAGGAAACCCACCAGCACCACCAAGGCTAGAATTCCTGTCATTCAACTGTCCACTATGGCTACCTGCCCTAATGGTGAAGGTCCCTCCGGCCACTACCTTTTGAAGGGAACCTGTAAATAAATAAACACAGTGGGACCAAGTCTCACAGAGGCTCTGTGGCTTCCACGACTGACACCAGACACACAGAACCACTTCAATGCCAGAAGCACCCTTTCCTGTAACAGAGGCAAGCTAATTTGAAAGACCTTCCTAAATCCACTTCTGCTAAGGGCTGAAGGAGAGAGACAAAGGTCCAACAACCCCAAAGCAAGAAGTTTCCTCTAATCTAAATCACTCAAGCTCTTCTACTATCCACACACCTTGGGCACTGCCCCAACAGCATGCCGCACTAAAGTGCACGACACCACCCTCCTGCTTCACACGCTCCTGAAAGCACAGCTCAGATAATTTATCTGTTACTTGCACCTCTCAGAATCTTGGTGGTGGAGAGAATAAAAAGGAGGGGGGAGAGTAGAGAAACAGGCAATAGTTCCTTTGCTACTAATGGACAGATAACTGCAGAGTGCCGTAACAGATTTCAGTTCCTTTGTGCACACAGGAATATTTATTTAATCAGTGTACTGTAACAAAACAAGCCTCTGGGGCAGTGGTCCCCAACCTTTTTGGCACCAGGGACCGGTTTTGTGGAAGACTATTTTTCCACGGACGGGGCAGGGGGATGGTTCGGGTGGTAATGCCAGCGATGCTTCAGGCGGAAATGTGAACCATGGGGAGCTGTACGTGAAGCTTCGCTCCATAGCTCGCTGCTCACTCCAGCTATTGCGGCCCGGCTCCTAACAGGCCGCAGACCGGTAGCGGTCTGGGGGTTGGGGACCCCTGCTCTGGTGTACTTTTGAAAAGATGGAAAGCTGTCCAGAGCAGGGTGATTGGAGTCTTGTCACCTGCTCAGTTGATACTGGAGATAACCAAGATGGGGAGCGGGGGAAGGAACAGGGAAGGGGGCAGTTGTGTGTGCACAGAGCCCACGTGCCTACATTGCCTGCCAGGGAAGTACAGATGTGCAGCTGCCACGGCTCTCTTCCTTCACCCTAGCACAGCTCTGATGCTGGGTTTGCTCCAGACCCTTTACCATAAGCATCTCCTTCCAAAGAAAACAAGCAAGCCTGCTGTTTAATACAGCTAGGATCCCTCCCACTAAGAATCTAATGATTCTTCAGTGTCAAAATAAAAGGGAAACAGAAGAAAGAAAAAGAAAAGAAAAATCCTCAGGGAAACTTCATTACCTTTGGCTTTAAATGCTCTGAATGGAATTGATCAGAGGAGAGATTATTCTGGGGTGGATAGAGAGGAGGGCAGAACTTGTTTTATTTTTGTTAACCAAGAAGCTACTTTTCCTCATGTACCAAGATAAAGACATTTTGGCTACTGACACAGGTTTACTAGGCTACCCTGGCAATAATGACAAGACTCATTTGTTTACCAAAGTCATAACTGCCAGGGCTGGTAATCTGTCCTTACACATTTTTCAAAACTATCATGAGAATAGTTTCAGTGAATTAAATTTCAGAAAAGATACATCTTTGAGCTTAATCTTGATGTATGCTGTGAGCATTAACACACAGGCATTGTCAGGAACTGATTTAAGGCTGAATCAAAACATAGATAAACAATACAAACTTAATTTAACATCACCAGAAACTTACAGAAATGATAACGATTAAGAGCCATCTAGTACAGAAAGGCAGAATAGTTTTTACATTGTACCTTATTGTACTGTTTTATCAACCTTTACTTACATTCCTAGTTTCTTGGGATTTGAGGAGAAGGGGTGGAAGAGTAAGATGCAATAAAATTCAGATATTTTGTGCAATGTTCTATTTCTTGACCTGGGTCCTGGTTACTTGAATATTCACTTTGTGAGAATTCACCGAGCTATAAACTACACTTATTTCAGGATGTGTTCTATTTCACAATATGTACAGTTTTTTTGTTTTGTTTTGTTTGTTTTTAAACATCTTTATTGGACTATAATTGCTTTTCAATGGTGTGTTAGTTTCTGCTTTATAACAAAGTGCATCAGCTATGCATATACATATATCCCCATATCTCCTCCCTCTTGCGTCTCCCTCCCACCCTCCCTATCCCACCCCTCTAGGTGGTCACAAAGCACAGAGCTGATCTCCCTGTGCTATGCGGCTGCTTCCCACTAGCTATCTATTACAATATGTACAGTTTTAAAACCAAACATGCATGAATGTTTTATTTTCAGAAAGGGTTTGGTAGCATAGAAATTAATTATTTTAAACCACCACCATTACTGCCACCCCTAGAAATGACTCAAGAATATTTTCTATAATAGTGATTCCAAAATTTCTGTACCAGAGTTTGCTGTAAAGGAACTCCTGGGAAGCCTGTGAAAATACAAATGTACCAGAGCTACAGGGCAGGGATTAACTTTTAGGAGCTCAGGGATAGGGCCCAGGAATCTGTATGTTTAACAAGCTCCTCTGGGGGTACAGATGTGCAACTGGGTTTGGAAACCACCACACAACGCAATAATTTGTGAGTTGCAACCATCTGAAACCATCCACTCCAGATTCTCTAAACCAACATGGGTGACCAAGTGTAGTTATTTGGGAAAGGTTTGCAGAAGCTTTGATAACTGAAAGGGTGCTCTTACCAAATACAAAAAATACTTGGCAAAGGCTTTCATGAATATTTTTCTCACAATTACAATTTTTCCCCTAAAAGGAAGCTGATATGTTATCATCACTAAATTACTCCTACTAGGAACCTCATCCTGCAAATTTAAGAATAGAAACTGTGAAATCAAATAACTAGTCTGTGGCCACATGGGATTCGGGGTCACTGGCAAAATCTGAACATGTGCTTTTTCCACAGCACGGTCTGGGAGCCTGCCCCCTATTCTGTCATTAATGTGTTGTTGAGAGTTTAAGATTTCCAGACGTTAATGACACAACCAAAGTCATTTAGCAAAAAACTCAAAGAAAAACTGGAGCCCGCAGTCTCTCACCCCAGACAAAACTCTACTACCCATTACAGCAGGTTCCCATTAGAGGCCTTTGAAGGGTTAAGCACAATCCACATTTCCCCTTTCAAATTTATATTCTCTACTTTTAGATAACCACGTTAATCTGGGTTGGAAGCTCTGCAGTAAACTGAATTTTGCTTTTGGGTATGCACAGGCAACTGCAATTCAAAGACAGAAAGAGCACTACCCTGGGATCTTTTATCTGAGAGCACAATCAGGGAGCCTGCTGGATAATTTGTTTTAGAATACCAGAGCACTTGTTTTTAAACAAAGCATTAGCCAAGGAAAGAGGTTACAACAAAAGGAATCACAGGACCAAAAGAAAAAACAAACAAAAACAAAAAGCCAAACACCAAGAATCAAGGTGGTTCTTTCCACCCTCTTTTAAAGTCTTACTTGCCAGACAGGGAAATGTAGCTAAGGAAGGCTTGCATTTAAGCCCTTCCCCACCCCGCCATTCACGTCTTTTTAACTTTAACCTCCAGTGGAACACACAACCAATTTAAATCTAAAAGAAAAACACTTGCCCTTTCAGGAATCTTCAAATCATGCAAAACCCAAGTCTGAGGATCGCTCTTATACTCTAAATACTTTCCACTTCTGAGTAAACCTACCAAAGACTAGAAAGATGTCCTCAGGAGTAGGTCAGATAACCCCACAGGCAAACTTTAGTTTCTAAAATGCCTCCCACCCTCCTCCCTAGGGTAAAATCACACAGTCCTTAGCTATTTTAATTTAGTTCTTCCACAGGAATGACACAAATTAAATTTATAAATTTTTATTTAGTTCAGTTTAAAAAAAATGTTAATGGAACCAATACAGTGCAGTGGGAAAAGCAGTGACCTATATATTAGGAAACTTGGGTTCCACATCGCTGTCCTACCACTAACTCAGGAGGTCCTACTGAGTGGTTACAAAACATAATTTTCTAGATCTGTTTTCTCATCTGTAATAAGGTGACAGCCTAAGGAGTATATTATCACCTCTGAAAACATGTACAGAAGTAAGGAGGGATTAAGGAAGGGTAGAAAGCCCCATTAAAACAAGATCAGAATCAAACTCTTAAGAAGCACTGATTTAAGTTCTGTGGTGCAATGGTTCAAGTCAGGCTCTGAGGCCAGAATGTATGAGGCTGACCACTTACACGTTATGTGATCTTAGGTGTAAACTCTGTAGCTGTTTCCTCTCCTACAAAATAGAGATCACAGCAGCACCTACCTCAAGGGACCACTGTGTGAGGATTACACGAAATAAGAAATCAGGATACCTGACACACAGCAAGCACTCAGTAAATGCTAGTTCTCATTATAATTATCGAATACATCAATACTGAGCTAATGGTGGAGTTAAAGTTGAAAAACTATTAAGTACCTTCATGTCCTTTCTAATAAAAGGAGAAACAAAACATCTTGTATCTCTACATGAGTTTTGGTGCAAAACTCTGGTTCACTTCCATGAACCCTCAGAAGTCCCTGACCCAAACCTGTCGATTTGGGCAGGTACACAAGTACTGGAATCTCTATTCACCTGCACACACAGTCCCCGAGGACCCACAGATGTCTAAACCCACCAGTAAAGCCTAAGCTAGAAAGAGAAAGTGTTTCATCCTCTGAACAACAGTAACAAAAAAATCTCATTTCCCACCCACCCGCTTCACACACTGAAGTCAAAGTCTACTTTAGCAATCCAAAAGCTGATGAAAACAACATATACTTGCTTTTTTATTATTTTTAGATGATTCTCTTTAAAGAGCTCACAGATATAAAGACTTCTTTATATGATGGAATTTAGTTTTTCCCTCTTTAGTCAACAACTATATCTGATGAAGATGATGATCCAGCAAGGAAATCGTATCAACCACTGTTTTCTTCCTCCACATAACCCAAAAGCTGTAAGATTTCTTTTTCAGTACGTTTTTCACTCAAACTTGACATTTTCTTCTCACGATCTATTTTATTAACTGACTCCAATCTCTAACGCGTTCCCCTCTATTTGGGGATCCAGTGGTCCTCCATCAGTGCCCAATTCCCTGACTGCTGTGAAAACTGTGACAGATTTAAGCTTCACTTCTGATTGTCTTCCCAGTGAAAGTAACCTGATAGCCTGGCCCAGTATAGAGCCCTAGAAATAAACTTTCCATTTCTGCTTTCCTTTCCCTCAAATTTATGAGCATGTAGGTGGATTAGGGGATTCTACTTGAAGTAGAAAGAGAACTGAGTATCATTATTTCTCCAGCATCTTCTCTAAGCTTGAAGCTTAAGCTGTACATCTATTTCGTCCCCACCATGTTAAGCTGGTAACGAGTAAGATAAAATCCAACTGATTCCGAAAGTCCCTGCAAACTTTAATGTCCCAATGCTTAACCTCCCTTGAAGAAATACATTCATGAAAGCATCTATAATCAAAATCCTCAGAACCAAAAAACTTAATTTAAGCAAAATGAGGCAAAAATGTTTTGTCTAATGGCTCCCCTAGTGCTTTTCTAGGGGAGGATTACAGCCCCACCACACCTTTTTCTCTGTTAGACACACCAAACAATATGACACAGAATGTAACACCCACAATGTCATTCCTTGAAGGTAGGGGTTCTGTTTACACCCCCCCCCAGTGCCTAGAACAGTGCCTGGCATAGAGAAGAAACTCTGTAACCGTTTATTAAATGGATAAGTGGGCAGAAGGGGTGTGGGTACCCCAGGGAACTAAGACCCACAGGAGAAAATCAGGCCCCAAATAATCAAGATTGACAGTACTTGTGAAAGGTGTCACTGTCTCAGATGTACCCACAGAGAACTGGCCACTCTGGTGGTCACACACATCTTACAGGTACATCTTACCCCACATCTTACTGATAGAGTTGTGTCTCAGGCCAAAAAAGCCCTCAAGTGCCACCCAACAGCTCAGAGCCTTCCCGTAAAGATGCATGGTTTTCCACATGAAATCAGCTGTCCCCAGTGACTTCTATGTTAATTTTATAACAACTTTCAGCTAATCCCAAACACTTCCAACAGAAGCACCTTTGAATTTCTCAGTCCCCTTTCTAATGCCTCCTTCCTAGTCTCTAAAAGGCTTCGTAATCAATATGTAAATGTATCCCCAGCTTTCCTCAGTTATGGATGGGAGGAAGACAGCATCAGGAGAGGAGCATCCCAGGACATTACCCTTCAAAATCTTGGAAAGCAAAACCACATTAAAAAGCTCGACAGAGAAAATGAAAAAAAAAAAAAAAAAAGGCTAGGAGTACAGTTCATTAAACACATGGCTTGGTACTGGGCATCTGAGAAAACCCAGGGAAGAAAAACTGACACACCCTCCTTCAAACAGAAGGTCTCTACCCTGACTGCACAACACAATCCCCTGGGGAGCTTTTAAAAGTTCTGATGATGGGGTGGGGGCTCCCTCCACCCTCCCATGGGTATGGGGACTTTTTTTTTAATTCCCCAGGGGATTCTAATGTGCAGCTAGATTTGAGAATCCCCTGCTCTCAGGCTTACAGTTGACTCGCTTCCTCCTCAGACAATACACACTAAAATTAGCCCAATTTTAAGAAAGTGCTAAGCTCTGTTAAAGCTGGTGGTGGGTCCATGGGTGTTGGTCATGTTATGCTTTATACTATTCCATAGTTATAAAATATTTCACAGTCCTATATATACATATACATGCATTTTTTACACAAATATATTTTAAAGCAAGCTCATCATAAAAAGCTCCTCAAAAAGCCCAAGTACTAAAAAGTTCATTCTAGGGAGTACTGGAACTGACAGTGTCTGGGGCTTCTACTCCACTGGGGAGAAAAAAAATCAAGACCAATGCAATTGGGTCTGCTGACTTGAAAACACTGGTCTGAATTCTATAGCATACTTCACAGTACAGTTCTTGAAAAATGTCCCAGTCAAATTCAGTTCAGAAAGAGCAAAAGGTATCTGCTTAACCAACAGTCCACCTAAGATCAGCAGAGTTGCCAGGACTAAGCCAGACTGGCTGTGAAATCCTTTATATAATCAAACACCAAAGCGGGTTGCAACAAGACAGTATTACTCCTAGGGCTCAGCTCTAGAACCATCTTTTTAAAATGGGGTGGGGAGAGCATATGCCAGTGAATGTTTATCCAGTGACAAGCCCACCCACCCTCCTCCTCATGAAAGAGGCAGTGCAGGCCCTAAAAATCACACAGTCTGGGCTCAAATTCTGGCTCTACAATCTGGGGAAGTTATTTAACTTCTCTGAACCTCAGTTTCGTCATCTCTAAAGTGAGGATAATAATGTTACCTACTCCACAGGGCTGTTGTGAGGGTTAAATGTGAGAATGCTCTGGGTAAAATGATCACATGCAGTTAGCCCTCGATAAATGTTAGCCATCATTATCACTGTTGTTGCTGTTATTAAAATAATCACCCAAATGGTGGTGACTTCTGGCACTGAATAACAGAGCTCATTTCCAATTTGTGGTGATTAAGCATTGGAATTCTGTATATTCTTGAAGCATGTCTTTTGGGAGAACCATATCCATATAAACAGGAGAGGGGACACAAATACTCTGGTCTCCAAAAAAAGATGCCCCATAGCTCCTAAGGCCTGGAGTGGTGGCGGTGAGGTACAATGGGAGGCTCCCATAAAGGAATATAACGTGAGTTTTAGATCGGGTCTTGTTTTAATACCAGCTAAGTGATCTTGGGGAAGTTCAAAGACTTTATCGGTTGGGAAATGAGGGCTTTACACAGTCGTTCTCACTGTTTTTAAACTTCTCAAGTCACTTGGGTTTAAAAGTCAAAGTTCCTACAGGCGCCTCCCCCATCTCGGTCCCTCTCCTCCTCACTCACTCTTTTCTAGCCACCATCACCTCCTACAGTTACTCACACACCAAGCCACTCCTTCCTCCAAGCCTTCACCCTTGCTCTTTGCTCTGGTTGAATGCTCTGCCCGTGGCTATCCACGTTGCTTGCTCCCTCACTTCCTTCAGGTTTCTGCTCAAATATCACCTCCTCGAAGAGGCCTCATCTAAAACCAACTCTATAAAATTGCACATCTGCACACACATACCAGATTCTCACTATCATATCTTTAACCTGCTTTTAAAAACCCTGTTACTACTCAACACATTATGTACCTGTTTATGATTTACAGCAGATCATCCACCCCTGCTAGAATATAAACCCCGTTACAGCAGATATCTATTTCTCTTATTCACTACAGCATCCCCTGTGCCTACAACGGTGCCTGCCTGGCTCACAGAAGCAACTGATAAATATTTCTTGAATGAAAGAACAGACGAATTCAGATAACTTTTTCTTTCCAAAGAGAATCTTACTCTTACATATAGAAAACAGGTAAAGGTGGAGCTCTGTTTGAATGAGGTCAGGGCCTCCCCTCCACTGACTAAAGTGTCCCCTGAGGTGCCCAGAAACCACTGCCCAAATGATCTCCAAAGTCACTCACTACTCAGAAAGTCTTCAAGTCCATGTTATTTCTGTGAGACTCTGAAGAGAAACATTAAATTTGATAAATGACTTTCCATTCTGTGATTTCACTTATTATTCACTGGCAGCTGCATAAAGTACCCTAAAAATTCAAACCATACCATGTTCCAGAACTGCTGTATCCCTGAAATATCTACAACCAAATAGTAGGCATGTCCTACTATGGGGGGCAGGGGGCAGGTTGGGATCTCTTTCCATGCCCTGTTACATCGTCTCTGAGCCTCTGGGACCTACTGCTAAGCCTCTAGGCTGCAAAAATCTCACTGCTTCTAAGGGGGTAAGGAAGAAGGGTGGTGGACCCACGTGGAGACAGATGTTATACAATGGAGGATGTAAATTTGGGCCACATGGCAACCACCTGGTGACTTCCTGACTCCACTACATAGTCTCTTTTTACATCTAAATGACCTCCTGCCTTAGCCAGCTTTGGCCTTACATTCAGGAAAACACAGGTTGAGGGAGTATCATGTCTTAGAAAAGAACTCTGCACAAGGCATGAACAGTTGTGAGCAAAACCCCAGAAAAGTCAGCTGACTACAATATTGTGATAAGATCTTACGCACAGCTCAAAGACTTCCTCAAAATTGCAGGAAAGATATGAAATATACTCAGCTAACAAGTAAATAGGACCTTTGCAAATCTCTATCATCCAGCCTAGCAGTGCTGCACTAAGCAAGAGTTATCGACTGAAAGTGTGGTGACCCATCCTCTAACACTGTAATCTAATCCTTAAACTAAAGACAATTTAATGTCTTTGCATGTCCATATGTTTTCTAATGACGCCATTGCTGTCAGCATGCTACAGGAGTGCTTCTTGGAAGATGGAAGTAATGACAAAGCACATCACTGGGAAGGCAATTATATGCAGTACTAACCATTTTACAATGGCCATATGGGCTTTATTTCAACAATGTAATTTCAAAATCAGCCTGAGCATACATATTTCTCTGTCCTTAATCCCAGGGACACCATACTAAATGAAATAAGAGTACAGATGAAATATGGGCAGCTAATGTAGAAATCTACAACACAATGCTAAGGTAATGTTCATCTGAAAACAGTAAACAGAGGGCACCCACTGCCCTGAAGTGAAACTGACACCCATCTGTACCCAACCTAATAGAAAACATCACAACAGGGGTATTATAAACCACCCGAGAGGCAAGGAACAACACAAGGAAAAGTTTAAAATACACAGATCCTACCTAGTGTTCACAATCTGGGACAGGCCCGAGAGTGATACAGAACTCATACTGTACAAATATATAAAATTCAGGTATAAGGGATTGCTTTTAAAACTCTGAACTTAAAGGTATGGTGCCTACGACACTAGGGTTTTATAGTTATAGTTAAATTTCAAAGGACGTGCTTTGACTTGGGTCTCCCCTACAATCATAAACTGCTAAAAACTGAAATCTGCTGTATTTCCATTTTGGATGTGCAAAAGGATAACAGTGCTCAACTGTAGCTGGAGAGAGAGGGGCAAGACTGCAGGTCTCAGAGCATAATGGTTCTGAGAAGAAACTGCCTCCTCTCTCCAAAAAGAGACTTTTCACAGAAGTATTTACTTTGACTATCTTCACATTTTCACCCAGAAATCTTTTGAAATGTCAGACCCAGGGAGGGTACTGCACATGTGCGTGTGTGTGTTATACCACTCCTTAAGGGATGGTCATCAGCCAGGTCTGAATCCCCAAGTCTTAGAAGAAGAACTGTGTGGAGGCTCAATTTGGCCCAGAGGAGATGAAGAGGGGGCTTCTCAAGAATGTACGGTACTTGGGACTTCCCTGGTGGCACAGTGGTTAAGAATCCTCCTGCCAATGCAGGGGACATGGGTGAGCCCTGGCCTGGGAAGTTCCCACCTGCCGTGGAGCAGCTAAGCCCGTGTGTCCAACTACTGAAGCCCATGTGCCACAAATACTGAAACCCACGCACCTAGAGCCCATGCTCCACAACAAGAGAAAAGCCACTGCAATGAGAAGCCTGCTCATTACAACGAAGAGTAGACCCTGCTCGCTGCAACTAGAAAAAGCCTGCGCACAGCAACGAAGACCCAACGCAGTCAATAAATAAATAAATAAGTTTATATTTTAAAAAAAAAGAATGTATGGTACTCTAATCACAGTTGGGATTTCCATAAGAAGCAAATCTTACAGTAACATTCTCTTTTGAGAGAAGAGACCACATACTCTTTTGTAGCATAAACAAACCTCTACAGGGTGGAGTGGGGTATGGGGGAGAACAATTTGCAAATGTGCTTAGAAAAATGAAACAATGACAGAGGAAATAATGTACTATTTGTCATTGGTACCTTCAAGATAAAGATATCTTAGTACATTCTTTCACCAGAAAGAATGCAGTACCTATTAGTTAAAAAACAAAAACCTACCAGTAAGGTCTGTTTTATTGTGGAATAAATTGCCAAGAGAAGTGCTACTTCTTAGAATAGGTTAAAATCAAGCAAAATACTTACGAATTTATAGTAGAAAATAAGCTTATATACCCACAATGCCCTGTTGAGAGGGTGCCAGTCCCTTCTCCAATTCTACACTTCTGTTCTAGGGGCTGTTGTAAGAAATCAGCAACATTAAGTATGTGAAAGGATTCAGTACACAGTTACCCTCAATATTACCAGCCTGAGCACTTGCCTTTGACAAAGGCTTAAAATCTACCCGATCTGTGTGACCAGGAAAAAGTTCAGATTTTAAGACAGGGAAAAACAGTGAAAGGGACAGAGAGAAAGAAAAAGAGAGAGAGAAAAAAATCAAACCAACAACAAACATGCTACCGATGTACTGTATGAGTGGCAGCCACCCATGGTAAAGTCCAGCTTTTAAAAACAAAATAAAGAACTTCCCGAAAGATGGTGAGGTACTCTCCCCTCCCTAAATCCTATCATTATACCTAGAAAATCCCTTGTAACCAAGACAATTTTCAGCAGCAACAAGGAACAAACAAATGTAGCTTACCAGAGACCCATTTGGGACTCTGTCACAAAATGAATCTGTATTAAAAGAAGAGCAGAAAGGGATGAGGAGCTCGAGCTTTCAGGTCAGGCAGAAACTGCTGCATTTCCTGCCTCTCATACTGACCTCCTGCAAGTTGACTTAACTTCTCTGAGCCTCAGTGTCTTCGACTATAAAACAGGGATATCATTCATTTTTTCCACAGCATAGCTCTAATGAGACGATGAATGCAAAATTCCAAGCACAATGCCTGGCACAGAGTAAGTACTAAGTAAGTAGTAGCTCCCTTTCCTAAAGTTTCTTTTCATAGAATTTTTGTGGAAATAGATCAACCCTAAATAAGCACTGAGTACCTACTACACATGGATTACTGAGTAAAGGAAGCAACAATTCTGAGAGCCTCAGACACCTCAAAAGAAGGATATATGTAGGGAGAGTACAGAGGTTAAAATTAGAGAATAGAGGGAAATGAAACAATACATTAGAAATATAGGAAGATAACTCTGGCTCCCTCTTTTCCAAGGTTCCAGTCCTATTCCCAAGTTACACACAACAAGCCATGACGGAGCATATAACAGACCAAGAAAAAATTAACAGCACTTGAACTTCCCACCAGATCCCAAATAAAACACGGAGTACACTGTGTCACGGTCGACACTTAAAAAACTCCCTTAGGCTTTCCCCAAGATCTCAATCCATGGGAAAATCATTTCAAAAAGATGAAATACTCTGAAACTTAAGAAATAAAGCATTGCTCTGAGGTCAGCATTATCAGTAAGTTTATTATTATTATTACTACTACTACTACTACTATTACTATTGTTATCAGTGATTCTGGAAACAAAATTGCTGCAGATAAAATTAGTTCTGGGTTGAAATACAGATAAAGGATGGCTTTACTGGACAAGTTTAAAGTATGCATGATCCAAAATACATTGCCAAAAAATTTAACAATTTTTATAAAGTGATCAAGGAAGCGAGAAGTGTTGTAGATATGCTGAATTAAACACAGTTTTTGGTACTTTCAGGTATTACATGAAACTACTTTTAAACACAGGAAATATTTCTGGAATCACACTATATATTCAGTGCTTAAAAACAGTTATATTCCTTCAACTGAAGATGACCTGGAACAATCTGGGCCACTTCTATATTAGACTAATAAAACTAATTTTAAAACAACACAACTGTCTAACAGGGAAGGTTTTAACACTCAGGTATGAAATCACACCTCCCAGCACACAGGCTGAATTATCCCCCAGCTTCTCACCTGTAATGATCATTTGCTCCCTCTCCAGGTGGCTGTTAGCCACCAAGTATCTTCCTAGGCTCACATCTGCAAGTACAAACTGCCTCTGGGGCCTCACATGCTATGAGGGTGAGAGGGAGGACAAAAGCAAAACCTTCATGCTGGCTTAGACAACTTCTGGAAATATCTACTTCAACACACAGCACAAGAGCAATTTGATAAAATTAAAATACCCTTATGTCACCATGGTTAGCGATAAGTATTTTTCAAATAAAAAGAGTAAATTTACTTCACAGTTCCTGTAGAGGCCAGCTTCTTCCATTAAGGCCAATTCCAAAAATTTAGCAAAAGATCTTTCATCAGTTGAGAGGGCATAATTAGATGTTTTGATTAAGGCATTTTCCTCCCCTGGTTAACAAGATATAACAGATGTCACAGACTTCCCTAATAACAATACAGTCCTGCATTTGGCATCTTTACAATTTTAAAAGTGAACTGTCATATAGAAAAATTATAGCTAGGGTGTCTCCAATCATGGCTCTGAAGTGGTTATGACATGCCTGGACTTCCCAATGGAACAGATATGGAAATCATACTCCATATTCATAGCTGCAAGCCCTCCTTAGCACACACTTGAAAACCAACCTCTGAAATCTGAATGATGTGGGCTTATTCAAATCACCACCAATTATTCCTGGAAGCACCAACCAAGTGAGGTATGAAACCTGTACAGAAAATGCAAACCTCACAGTCACTTTCTTCCAGGAGCACGGGGAACACATGCAGAAAAGTGTCTCAGGAAAAGCAATGCCCATCTAAAGAGACTCACTGTAACAAAATCCAAGCTTCTATGCAGACAGGAGGAGTACCATACTTGATTTTCTTTTTTAATCATATTTTTTCACAGTAAGATTCCCCTGGCGTGTTCACCCAATTCACAAAAATTCGATTTACACCAATTTTGTCAACACATCAGTCCAGGGTACAACTAGAGATAGACCTGCATTTTAAATGGGAGGCAGCCTCTCTGACTGAAGTTCAACTCAAACATCCTGGTTTAACAACTCCATCAGTGACATTAAGCACAGATCTAAAGATTACTCAGCCCCTCTGTCAGTTGCATGTGTTATTTATAGTACAGTATATCAATCATGTGTTCCCCTTATTATTTCCTACTTTCTGGTCCTAAGCTATTTGGTCTGCCAAATTAATACATTCCATTGTTGCTGCAATCTAAACAATGCTTGATAAAAGATTAATAAAATAGTTGGGTTCTCTGCAACCACAACATACACACCCAGGGAAATTCATCAATGTCTTTTTATTTGCATATTTGACTGACTGCCCCCTGCAGCAAATATGTAAGGTACCAATGCTCAGGTATCCTGGTTTATGGTTTGCATTTAATTCAGGGTGTCAATCTGCTTCTGTTTTAATTACATCCATCTTGATATGTTATTACAATCTCATGAAAACTTCTTTTCATTGTATGAATGGCTATAAATATATACACATGACAAACAGTTGTTATAAATTTTCTGGTTCAGCAATAAACAGGCGAGATGCCTTAGCCAACACATCATGTGGATTTAATATTTTGAGTCTTTCTTCTTCAGAAGAAAAGTTTGGTTGAGCCTTCAACTCAACCAGATTCCAAAGTTCACTTGTTTCAAATGTTCTGCTACCAACTTTAGTAAGTTGCTCTGAGTCTCTCTGAATTGCCAGGCTGAAGAAAAATATTCTATCCAAAAAATTACGTTAAAATTTTAAGTGGGCCACATTAAGATCATCTTACATTCAAATAATTATTTTATCTTTCCATCGGTTATTCAAGGATAAGAAACCCTCATATCATCACCCTAATATTTATTTTTTCTTTTACATCCTCACTATGGAGGGGAGGGGGGGTGTTAAAAAAGACTAATGGACCTGCAGAGAAAGGCCAATTGTACACTGGGGGAAAGATACTGGGTAATAATCAGAACATTTCTTGGAAAAAATGGGAATCTTTACAATCATGGTTGATCATCCTCATTTGCAGTTATTATTATTATTATTTATTTTTTTTTTTACCTTCCAATGTTCTCAATCCTTAGAAATCCAAGTACTGAGGAAAAGCAGTCTCCTAGTTTCACTGGATAACACTGAGAGCCTCTAACTCCCAGTGTGATCTTAAGCAGGACAATTAACCCCTCTAGGCTGTGTTTTCATTTGCAAAATGAGAGGTAGAACTACAGCATTTCTCAAGACAACAACTGTGCCTCTAATGCTGCTCTGGCTTAGAAAGCACATCAACCAACAATAGCTGAACTGAAATGGATCAAAAGACTGCTCTGAAAAAGCTGAGGTCCTAACTTTAGGATAACACCCCCTGAAGATGTAGCTATGCACATTAATCTCAAAACTGTAATTTTCACAAATAATCAAACTGATCAGCCTAACAAATGAGAAAGGAGCAAACTTTGTAATATGTAGCAACGCACAAAACCAAATGCTTGTTTCCCCTTTTGCCCCAGTGAAAGTATAATTTCACTTGAACTATATAAGATCATTTCTTAGAACAGCACAATCCAGGACCTTCATTATTTTTGCCAACTGAACATGTACAGAGAGAATGGGTGGAACACTGGAATTTCTAGTATGTGGGTGGAAAACAAGTGATGTTCTAATGTTCAACTACTGTTCCATCTACATCTTTATTTCCTCAGGGTTGTTTTTTTTTTCCTCTTACTTAGTTTCTAACTATGGAAAACTATTCACTAAATCACCTTTAGCCAGCAACCTTTAGCCAGTAAGCATAACTGAACAGAGACCCTAGCAAACAACCAAAAAAAAAAAGTCTAGTTCACTATAACTATCGAGAAATCACTGCAATACTAGACTCTCTTAATTCCTCTTTTCAAGCTCTAAAATATCACTGCCATGAGAAACTTTGCAGAAATGTAAAATGAAGTTGGTGGGTTGTACTACACGGGAAGGTAGGTGTGGAGACAAGGAAAACAACATCCCTGACATCCCTCAGGAATCATCACAACTTGACCCTGGCATTGACTTAAATCCTGTCCCAGATTCAGTCTAAAGGCATCACATTTCACCCATATAACCAAGAGTCGCATTTTGTCTTCACAGGCTGTGTTTCTATATCTAACCCAGGTCACTTCAAAATGCTTCAGTTAATAACAACCACACAGTACCTGCAATTTGAAGGCTTTCTGTCAAAAATGAATCCCAACCTGCATTAGCCATTTTCCTTTACTTACAAACTGTGGGCTTTCCCTCCTCCTCTTGTGACTCCATTTTACTTATGTCCAAATGCCGTATCTCCGCGCACTTGGGTTTTCCAGGGCCCAGAGATATGGCACTACATGGTAGAGTGGCAAGCCAAAACGACAAAATATTTGTATGTACTTGGTCATTTGTGGTATTTATTCAGGCAAACTCTAACCAGAGCTCACAAATGAATGAGAAATCAGAAATGATGAGCTGATACAGCCCAGAAAACTGAGGCAAGCAATTTATCCTCATGGGGCTACCTTCAGAGTCCCTCAAACAATGTTCAAATGTTCAAATGTTCAAATGTTCAATGTTCAATGTTCAAATAATGAAGGTTTGTAATTTAAAGTCTACATTTCATTCAGAACTTCCTAAATCCACTGCCTTTCAAAATTCGTAATTTTGATAACTCTATCTCAGTAAAGGAAGAGAAGAGGAAAGGGGGAAGGAAGTTGGGAGGGAGGAGAGAAGGAGGTAGGCGGGCAGTGGGTGGTGGGGAGTCTACTGGATCCTAGGATGAGACTGACACACGCACTAGTATGTGAAATAAAAACCTAGAAAGACGGCAGCAATACAAATGATTTCAGGCTACAAGTCCCCTTGCAAAAGATGGAATCAGAGACTGAAAAGGAATGACACAAAGAAGGCTGTACTTGCCTAGTCTCTTCCTAAGCAAGCAAAGGAAGCCAGACTAAGTTAAATCTACCCCTCCCCTCCTCAATCACTAACAGCATAAAAAGGATCTATTCTTTGTGACCTTACAAGATAGGTACTGACTGCATACCCCCTACCCTGCAAGCTTGTTAGAAGAAATGAAGTAAGAATACAGTTCAGATCTGGAAGAAGAAATGCAAATTTAGGGTCTCACCAGCCTTAAATTCTATGCCCCACTTCTAGAAAAAAAAAAAATTCTGCATTCATCTATTCATTGAACAGGTACACATTACATAAGAAAAACTGTTCTGACCCAGCTAAATGTCCCTAAACTGGTTTTGATCCTCTCCTGTCTTGGGTTTCGCCAAATTAATTCCCTTCCTGCTCTTCCAAACTTCAATTATTTGAGAGTTTTTTAATCTGATTTTTTTACAGAACTTTCTCAAATGAACAGCTGCTATCCCATTACCAAGGTCTTTTTCCTATATCAACAAAATATTGGGTTTAATCCTAACCCTGAAAAAAGTGTTGTTTCTTGAGAAAAAAAAAGAAATAGTATGAGGCACTTTTACAAAGTTAGGCTACACTTAATATGTTAGTATATTACAGCATAGGGGTAAAATAAAATGTAAAAACTAACCCACCATCCACCCTCTGCGTGCGTGCACACACACACACACTCCCTCCATCAAAAAGTGCAATTGACCTTATGTCCAAAGCCTTTGGACATATGCCTTATGTCCAAGCCTTTGGACCTTATGTCCAAAGGCTTCCAAATTTAGCAAGTGGAACCTAAATTATTCTTTAACAGCTGCCCTCAACTCTTATTTTTCTTGGCTTGGGGACCTTATTTCTAATCCTCACATTCTCACATTCTCTCAAATCACCATTTATTTTTGACAGCATATAGAACTGTTGTATAGTTAGAATCTCTTTAACACCCTCAATGCTCCTTGAATCTCCTGGAATCATGTTGAATGCCCTGTCTTTTTTAACCCTTTTTCAATGGTGAAAGCTAGATGAAAACACTCTCAAAAAGGATGAAAGGGTAAACACTAACTTTGTGATTCAGTTTTTAAATTAACTGATTCATGTATACCCTGCCTACTTCCAAAAAAGATCTAAAGTAGTTCATCCCAACTACTAACACAAGGCATGTGGAATCACCACACCGCCATCTTCATCCTCATCTCCCATAAATACTCCTGGAGTGATGCTCTGCCTTGTTCAGTGAAATACTGAAATTCAGTAAGCAAAGTAATATACTTGAATTCATAACCAAGCACATTCACAGTCCTTTTTTTTTTTCTGTAGACTTTCTCACCACTTAGGAAATTCTCAGATCCTAAAGCTATGCAAATTGTCTGAAGTGAAATGCTGGAACTGACCCATTTACTCCACAGTCCCATCCCAAACTTCCCAAGATAGAAAGCGAAAAATGTAACAAAAACATAGCTCCATAGTTTTCACTTGCTGTGTAACAGCAGATGAAGGGTTCTGACCTTTCTTGAATGAACACATCATACATAAGCGAGCAAAAGGCAGATAATTTGAAACCTTTATTTTAACATCAGTGTCAACCTCCTTTCTCATCCAGCCTTCTTTGCCAGCTTGCTAAAAATCAGCAGTACAGGAAACCAGAAGGAACCAAGATAGGATAAAACTCACTCTGGCTGGAAGGCAGCTTGGTAGCATCAGAATTGGGCTGCTATCCCAATGAAAGAACTATTGATGAGATCACTCACCAATATTCACCTCATGTGTGGGGTTGTTAACAATCAATGAAGGGCTGACACCAGGCAGGAAAAGGGAGCAGAAGGAAAAGTGGACTAATCATCATTATTTACATCTCACACTCCCCTTGCCACTCCTACTTAAGCAGCAGCCTCTACTCTGACTCCAAACTTCTGTGCCTGGTTTTCCAAGTTGTCTATCATCAGCCCACTCACCCTAGACTCAGAGACTATCAAGTGCCAAGATCTGGAAGGGACCATTGAAATCTTTTCCAGCATTTCCCATACTGGATTATAGATTATGAATTATAATGCCAAGAATGAAAAAGTGCCCTGTGGTCTTATAAATTACGAAATAAGGCGCATCACTTCTCCTTCTCTAATATTCAAAACTCATATACACATTACAAAAGACTTCTAACCTGGGCAGAACAAATCACCCATTTAATTTTGTCTAGCCCATCAAGTTCCAAAACTATCTGAGAGTAGATCACATTTTTTTGGTCTGGAACACAACCTATGAACGTCCACAGAACTATGTTCCATTCCAGCTTGGGTACCTTTGCTCTAAAACTACTCTAAACCTCTCAACTTGTGGAAAAAGAAAATGAGGCTTTAAAGAGTGCCTTCCCAAGGTCACTCAACTAGTTAGGACAGCCAAGCCTGGAGTGTGGGTCTCCACTGGTCTCCCGACTCCCGAACAAGCACTCTTTCTTACACAATTTTGTTCTCATTTCCACCAGCACTTCCTTGCCCGCAAAACCTAATCACCCATCTTGTTTCTGTGCCTTCTTCACCATTCCCTCTTTTTAGAATGCCCACCCCCCCACACTCCCTCCGTGTCTATCCAAATCACTTCAACCTTCTAGGCCCCATATTCTCCAGGAAGCCTTCTCAAACACTTCAGCCTATCTCACTATCCCTTCTCTGAAAGCCTATTGCACTTAGTTGGTATTAGGCATTCAAGTGCCTGTTTCAAAATCATTTTATAGGTGCTGGACTTCATTTTTCAACTAAACTGCACACTCCTTCAAGACACTATATATATTTTAGGTGTCTGTACTCTTTCTAGTATCTTGCACCTATCAAACACTCCATGAATATTTGCTGACTGATACAAGGAAAACGATTAATGTTTTTTAAACAACGGAATAAGCGAGATTTGACCATAGTAAATTATTATAGCCTACAAACCTGGCACGTTACAAGCACATCAAATTCTGTACAGCCTATTTACGCTACCAATGTGCGGGTAAGCCCTGAAACACATAGGAAATGAAGACCACATGAAAGTCTTCGTTTGATCCTCCACCCACCAGAAATGAGTATTCCTTCATTTTCACCAGCCTGCAAAGCTCCAACTAGCCTCCTACCTGCTAATCCCACAATTTCATCTTCGCTTCCCTTGGTCAGTTGTACAAAAGGAGGCTGCCCTAAGAACCCAGTACACAGCAGCCGAGTGAGGGGGAAAATAATGAATTTGCAAATTTTCAGTCATAGTGCTCACATGGCTTCCTAATCAAGACTACACAGAAAGAAATGCAAATAACGACAGAAAGGTAATATTATCTGGCACATCTGGGCATGCTGACAGTTACTAGAACCCCAACATTCCCATTTATACTTTGTTTGCTGGAAACCACTTTTTAATGAGGCTTGATATCTGGGGATATTCACTTGTATTCAAAGAATATTCAAATAAACAATACCATACCAAATGGTAATTCTGCTTCTCAAATGCATAATGAAAAGAACACCATGTTCAACTTTCGCCTCCTCACTTACCCTCTTATCTTCTATCATGAGGCTCTTCACAATCACATACTTGAACTTCAGGGCACAATTACTCAAGACAAGTGTCCCTGCAGAATACGAAACTACCTCTGCCAGTTTCACTGCATATAAAGTGTGGGACTTCTCAAACCCCATCCAAAGCTTTCATTTTAAATAAGAACCAACAGTAGTGAAAAATAAATCAACATAAAAATGTAGATTCTCATTAGACAAGTTTCTTATTTTTCCTCCAGTACTGTAAGTAAAACCACAGTTAGTATGGAACAATTTTATCAGGACATTTCATTATGAGTTAGGAGCCTCTTCTTAAAAGGGAAGTCAAAATGAGCTACTCTAGACAAAACCATAGGCGTCAAATGATGTGTCCATTAACACCCAAAGTATACACTCGACAGTTAGCTAGCTACTGCTCTGAACCCACATCAGCTTAAAAGCCAAGCTGTGCAAGCCAGTATTTCTAGTTTCTAATCACAGTATCATACTAGCAGCAACCTTGATGACACGTGGTGACAACTGATTTCATTTCTACACACAAAAACACAGTATGTATTTAGGATAACTCTTAGAATCTCTAATAATTCTTAACATTTACAAGCACTCCTGTAACATACATTTCTGTCCAAGTTCATAGTTTAGTTGCCTGTTTCCTAATAAGCTCTCACATTTCTTAGTGATAGTTCAGTAAATCTTCCAAACTGAGTACAGTGGGACACCAGAGGTTTTATTTTAATGATCACCACACACATATGTCTGACCATCCAGCATGGACACAAACGTGATAAGCAGCAAACAGTTCTACCTTTTCCCAGAGAACCAGACATACATGATGATTTTTATTCCCCACTGTGTGTTTTTAACCTCAGAAGTGTATTTACAGCTTTCCTACAAAAATTAGGATGCCTAAATGTGAACACTGACCGGATATTTGATGATATTAGGGAACTGTTGTTAATTAACCTAGGTGTGATAATGGTACTATCGGTTTGGGTGGGTTTTTTGTGTTTTTTTGAGTCATTACCACTTAAAAAATACATACCAATTTCTCACATCACATCTAGGAGGAGAGAATGAGTAGATGGCATAAAGATGAGACATGAGTTGGCAACTGTTGAACCTGGTGGTGGTGTATCAGTACACTGGGGACTGCTATACTGTTCTCTGTACTTCTGTATATGTTTAAATTTTCTATAAAGTTTTAAAGAAACTTTTTAAAAAGTTAGACCTTTATACCCACACAAAGATATTCAAATGATATTCAGATATGAAGGTAGTGTAATATTCAGGTAACCGAGTAACCTGGGTTTTGAATCTAGAAAAGTAGCAGAAAAATAATCACAGCAAGGAAAGGAATGGTATTAATGGTACATTTCAAACTTGGCCTTTAAAAATTAAAAATTTTTTTTACACCCAAAAGAAACTAGAATGGGCACATTTTCTCACAAAAGCCAGATGGATAGACATATATATCACAAGCCCAGTCAAATATTTATTAAAAGTAGAACAATCAAAAACAACTGCATAAATTATATTTATCTTTACTTGGTCTTCAAAAATGTTCATGGGAATCTGGAGGACCCTCTTGCTTACTGAGAAGGGCCACACAGCAGAGCAGGATAACCATGCAGGAAGCAAAACCACTTATAAGCAGCTCTTACAAATACTGTCCTAAACCATCCATTGATAGCAACCAAATCCTAGGCAGCGTTTTCTAATTCATGTACTAGGACACGTATTGACATTTCAATTCCTATTTTAAAGCAAAAGAGAGACAGAGAGAAAGAGGTCACACTGTACAGTACCCTCCCACCTTGGCAAAGTTGAAGCCACAGTTAGAATTATCCTAACAAGTGGTGAGCCTCAACACTCAAAAGAACTCCGTAAGATCCATTTTAGCCAATAAACCACCAGTTCTAGAACCCAAGGACAACTGATTCAATCACTAACATCAGAATCTATGGCCACCAATACCACCACCCTCCCTTCCTCCCCAGCCACTAGCCACCATCCACCACCATCACCACCAGCAGCCCAACCAAAAAGCAGTTTAAACAGAAAAGAACAACCCTAACAGGAAGGCTTCCTTTTTAAAAATATTTAAACTTGACACCCAAACACACACACAGAACCAGCCGTCTAAACCTCTAAACCTGTACAGTTACCGCATGTGAGACTTAAGCTGTCATTAACAAAGCTTACGTTTGAGCATTGCAAACAATACCATAATAACAGCAAAAACCAAAGGGAAAAGGAAAAGTTTCTTTCAGGAACCTCAAACCATCACATCAGGTGCAGAAAAGGCTAGAAACCAACTCCTATCTTGGTTTTGTTCTTAAGAAAGCCGGACCAACTCTGCAGAGTCTCAAAGCGCTCTGTATGTGTGGCGTGTTGGGGGTGGAGGAGAAAAAAGGGGGTTACTTTTATACAGGTCAGTGACCCATGCCAGCACCAAATCAGATCCATCCAGGTAAAGAGAGTTTCCCTCTGACCCCTGGACAATCTCCTCCTACCGGCCCCCCATCACCACCCCCAAGGAGCCCTTTAGCTGGCAGAAAAATGTGCATTTGGAAATCAATGCTGCAGGTGCCCAAAGAATAAAGAAAGACACACAGAGATATACACACACACAAAGCCAATCAGAAAGATAAAAAAAAGAAAACTCAAAAAAAAAAGGAAAAGGAGAGGGACAATTGGGTGACAAGCCCTTCAGATACCCGCTAGGATTTTATTCTTTCCTCCCACCAGTCCTCTCTATTGTACATTTTTCTGTCCTTTAACCGAATTGCTCATGTACACACACATGTGCATATGTATGTGTACAGATAATATTACAATTAACCCTTTCTGTAATAGAGCCCTGTACGGAATACAGAAAGATATTCCATCCTTTCCTCTCTTCCCTCCCCTCCTCCCTCCTTTCTCCCAACCAGGAGAAAACGCCCCCTTCCCCAGCTTCACCAAAAAAAAAGAAAGAAAAAAAAAAAGGAAAGAAAGAAAAAAGAAATGAAAAGAAAAAAAGGGGGCAGGGGAAGGGGGGCAAAGAACCACAAAACCCCATCAGTCTCTGGTCCCGAGAACACCCAGGAATGGTCTATACAAACACACACACAGGGACATATGGCTCTGTAGAAAGCACACAGAGAACCGTCCACAGGCGCCCCAAACCCAGCAGAGACTTCCACCAGCCAAGAAGCCATGATTGGGGAGGGAGAGGAGGAAGGAGTAGGGGCAGAGCTCTCCGTGGAGGGGGGCGCATTGTTGTGATGCCTGAACCCCTTTCTTTCTGCCCATCTGCTGTGGAGGGGGTGCAGGGAGGGGGCGCAGGGGGAAGGCGAGAGAGAACGAGGAAACCTGGAGACCAGGCACGGCTTGTCGATTCCCTCCTGCTGCCTGTCTGCCCGCGCCCCCAGCTCCCCCCCCCCCGCAACAATAAGACCTCAGCCTAGACAGACAGACAGCCAGACCGACCGGAGCGCGGCGGGGGAGGCAGCAGAGCCGGGCGCAGCCGGCGGAGGGGGGGTCGTGCCTATAAAGGGAAACCGGGGGGAGGGGGGTCCCCCTTACCTCCAGCGCTTCAAAAGTGACAAAGCTGGTCATGGCAAATCCATCAATGATGTCCTCTTCGGCTGAGCTGGACTCTCTCCGCTTCCTCCGCGGGGGTCTGGGCCGGGACGGGGCGGAGGACGGGGGCTTCCCATTGTCTTCCTTGTCGGAGCCCGACGACGAGGCGAACGAGGGCGCCCGGGTCCGGCCGGCCCCGCCGCCGCCGGCCGCGCCGGCCCCCAGTCCGCCCCGGGAGCGCCTCTCCCGGTCTCGCTGAGACCGCGACCGCCGCTTTTTGCGGAGTCCATGGCCCCGCGTCGGGCCATCCATGGCTCTGCTTCGCCGGGGTCTCCCCGCTCGCCGCCTGCCCGCCACAGGCTCCGGCCGCGGCCGCACAAAAAAATTGACACCAATCCCTCCCTCCCCCTTCTCGGCTTCCCTCCGCCCCGAGGAGGGCGCGGGGGAGACGGCGGCCGAAAGAAGGGAGAGAGGGGAAGAAAGAGCGGAGAAAGAAAAGGGGGAAGGGGCGGAGAGAGGGAGGAGGGACGGGAGCGAGGGCGAGAGGCGAGGAGCCCAAGTGCGGGGCTGCCCACAGCACCGAGGGTCGGAGATTCCTGTGAGCAGCGCCGAGCAAAGTAATGGCTGAACACACAGGTCTCCTTTAGAGGGGAGGAAAAAAAAAAAAAAAAAACTCACCAAGCAGGCAATAAATCAGAATAGCGGAATGCTTTGATCAAGAGACTAGGAGGCTCCGGGGAGCCCTCCCCGCGGCCATTCTCCGCCGCGCCCCCCGCCCCCCGAAAACGCCTGCCCCCCCTCGACTCCAAATCGGGCCCGAAAAGGTCGCGGGAAAGTGGGGGCAATGAACTTCACCCGCCCCTCGCGCAGGAAAACACCCCCGACGCCTCTCACACACGCCTCAGAGAAAACTCACTCCCTGGCTCCAAAATTTTTAAGAAATGCATCCAGGGGAGGCCAAGGCTTCCAAGCGACCTGAGAGGGACGAGACCCCCCAGAGAGGGAAGCATAATAATGAAATAATTAGGAGGGGAGAGGGCGAAACTGGAAGAGGTGGAGAAGGGAGGTGGAGGAAGGGAAGGAGGATGCTGGAGCAGTTGTGGGGTTTGCTTTTCGGGCTTGGAGGGGGGAGGAGGAGAAGATGAAAGAAGAGAAGAAGCAGCCCCTGAGGCTGCCACCCACCCCCCTCCTCAAAAAAATATTTTTTCCAGTCCCAGAGAAGAGGTCACCCTTCCTCAAAAAAGGGAGGGGGCGAGTCAGTCGACGAGGAAAGCAGAAAGAAATCTCCAGCGGGAGAGACACCGGTGTGCCGCCGCCGCCGCCTCTTCTCTTCGCCCAGCCTGAGGGAGAAGCACGGCCAGGAAGCGCCGGGAACGCCGCTCTCACCGCCGCCGCTAACACTGCCACCGCCGCCGCCGCGAGAGCCCCGAGCCGGAGGGTGCACGGCGTGTCCCCCGGCGGCTGCAGCGGGAGCCCGGGCACGGCCCCATCCTCCGCCCGCCTGCCTCGCTCAGCTCCCGCTCCTCCCCCTCCGCGGCCGGCCCACCGCCGCCGCCGCCCGCCTCAGCCCAGCCCCGCGCCCGCCCGCGCGCGCCGCGCGCACGCGCACCTCCCTCCCCGCGCCTCGCTCGGCGCGCGCTCCCGCCCCCGCGGCCCCGGCCGGCTGGATCACGTGGCCGGCCGGGCTCCCTCCACCCCGCCCTCCCCAGTTGTAGAGTGTGTAGAAAGCAAAAGGCTGGGGGCTGGCCACGCTCGCGAGCCCAGGGCATGCGCGCTGGGGCGGCCGGGCCTGCGCACTGGGGGAGGAGGGGAGCCAGGAATGGGGAGCTAGGGCGGGTGGGGGCGTGGAGGGTGCAGCCCGCGTGCGGTCAGCTGCGACCCGCCAGAGTTGGCGCGCGGGAGTGTGGGAGCCGCGGAATGTTCCCGCCAGTCGCACCGGGGTCAAGTGCGGGCCGCTGTCGCCTGTCTACTCCGCGCGCCCAGCTCAGCGCCCTCCTCCGCGCCCTCCTCGGGACACTTGTCCTTGGACCCCCTACCCCAGGCCAGCTGGAGGCGCCCCGGCCGCCTTCTCCAGAGACCACCGCCCAGGGTATTTTCCTGGGGCGACCTTCGCAGCTAGGGAAGGAGGGGATTCAGAGAAGGATACCGGGGTGGAGGGGGTGGGGGTTCCCCGAGATGGGGCGCGACTGCAGGCGACAGAAAAGGGAGCGGGTGTCAAAGCGCGGGCCTCTGCTCCGCTGGGGGGCACTGGGAGGCCCCACGGCAGAGTTGGAAACTTTTCTGCCACGTGGTAGCACAACGCGTGGCCAAGTGACCCCCGCACCCTAATGACCTCTGAGCCCTCCTAGCCTTCGAGCGGGGGCCCTTGACAGGCGCGGGAGGCTTCGGAGCAGCGAGCGCGCGTCCGGGTGCCGAACTTGAACCTCGGCTGCAGCGGCCTAGGGCGAGGAGGCGGGGCTGGAGGGGGCGGGGACCGCCGCAGACAGAGGACCCGTTAGACCCGCAAAACACAGACCCTGCCACAGAGGGCTTCCTTTATCTGGGGAGAGGGGGGTTCCCTGCTTTTCCTGTCACTGCCCCTCCTACCGCCGCGAAGTAGCTGATGCTTATAAAAAGTTGTATTAAAAGAGTTGACTGCAGCCCAGAATAGATCATCAAACGCGACCAGCCTCTCTGGGTAAAATAGCTGTACGTTTTCGGGGCACTGGGATTTCTGATACGGATCAGAAAAACGCCGACAACCCTTTCCACCAACCTGTTAGTAACCCAGGTCAGTTTATGTCCAGCTACATAAACACCATGGCACATCACCCCTTACCCCCAGTACCCTACACTTGGAAGAAAAGGAAAATGGACGTTTTTTAATTGCCCACAATGAATCAGGCACCGTACTGGGCGCTTTGTACATGATTTCTCCTCTTTGAATCTAAATCTGCACGTTTTGTTAGTACAACTGGAAGAAGATAGAAAAGAAAAAGGACGTGACAACCAGACATAACTAATATTCATTCAATCATTTCTTCATTTAACAATTATTAGAGCCTGTTATGTACCAAGCACTGTGCTGGGAATACAGTGGTCCATAAAACAGAGGTCTTCCTTCTTAGATCTTAATGTTCTAGCAGGCAAACCTCACTCATCTTGCACTTACGACAATTTAATGGTTGGTCATTCCCTTAAGGCACAGTTGTTCAGTGTCCCCATTTCCGGATCCCAGGTCTGGATCTTTCTGAAGTCGAGGTAGGGAACGGGACCGGATAGGAGGATGGTGGACGCTGAGAAACAAGAGCAAAGAGGAGCAACCACTGAACCGTGAATGAGACTCAAGCTTTCTAAGTGTCCAGGGAACAAACCATTTGACCTTAGGCAAGACTGTTAAATGGTTAGTTTTCTCATCTGTAAGTCAAAGAGTTTCAATATGTTCAGAAAGTCCCTTTTCAGGTCTACCACTGGCCTTCTCAAAACACGTATTTTCAAGCAGATTGAGTGCTGTATTTCTTGAAACTAGTAACTGATAGATGGGATCCGACGCAATTTATTAGGAACAGCGTGCCACCTTCTAAAATTACCTGCCTAAGATAACTGAGCCTGCTGCCCCTGGAGCCATTAACTAAAACAGTACCTCTGTACACAGTGTAACTTCTTAGGCATTGTCCCAACAGCTGCTGAAATCTACTCTGAGGTTATCAAGCTCATTCCTACAAAAGAAAAAAAAAAAAGGCAAGGTCTTTGTAATTTAAAGCAAGGATCTGGGCTTATTTTTAGTATTTTTAAGAATGTGGAACATAAATACTGATAAGTTTCAAGGAAAACTAGCAACTAATGTACTTACAGTCACTGTTCAACAACTTTGGGGGTTGGGTTGAGGAAGGTGTGAAATTGGCAAATATAATAAAAAGTATAATATTAGTGACTTTCCAGAGTAGCCCTTGGCAGTCCTGTTTTTAAAGAGTAATGTCTGATAGGAAAAAAAATGGATGGTAATGCACTGCATCCAAGAACCTTGCCTCTGGCAAGAGTAATTTGCAAATGCATTTTGGGATAATGCTTAAATGATTTTTTTTCAGGGTGCAAGCATAATGCTCACTGGAATTGGTAATGCCTTTTGGGTCAGAGTCTCAATTTTTTTCCATCAGTGAATTAAAATTGTTTGTGGATTATATTGCCCATATTTGTTTCTGATTCTCCATACTGTCTATGTTGTAAGAGCTAATGATTAACAGACACCATATAATAAGCTCAGCACTTACTATGTGCCAGGCATTGTTCTAAGATGCATTAAAATAAATATCTCATTTAATTCTCATAAATTTTGAAAAATGTTTTATTGTATCTGTTTTACAGGTAAGTAAACTGAACTGTAAGAAGTTTAAACATACTTGCCATAGCTGTTTTGTGGTAAGCTGAATTTGGCCTGAGTGACTCCAAAAGTTGTTCTCATAATTGTAATGCTGAAATGCCTTCCTCAGAATGATTCCTCAAGTAATCAAATGCTATATATATGGTACAACCACTATTGAAAACTGCAATATATCTTAAAGGTAAACATATGAAAATACTTTGGCCCAGAAATTCCTTTCCTAGGAATATACTAATATCAAATATATACCAAAAGATATCTATTAACAGCTCAGAGCAACACTATTTATAATAACCCCCAAACTGGAAAACAATCAGAATGTTAATTGACAGTAAAGTAGATAAATGATTGGTGATATATTCATATAACGGAACACTATACATCACTAAGAATGAACAATCTGGTTTTTAAAAAGATTTATTTATTTTTGGCTGCGTTAGGTCTTCGTTGCTGTGCGCGGGCTTTCTCTGGTTGCGGCGAGTGGGGGCTACTCTTCGTTACGGTGCGCGGGCTTCTCATTGCGGTGGCTTCTCTTGTTGCGGAGCACAGGCTCTAGGTGCATGCGCTTCAGTAGTTGTGGCACGCAGGCTCGTGGCTTGCGGACTCTAGAGCGCAGTTGTGGCTCGTGGACTCTAGAGCGCAGGCTGAGTAGTTGTGGCACATGGGCTTAGTTGCTCCACAGCATGTGGGATCTTCCCACCAGGGCTCGAACCCGTGTCCCCTGCATTGGCAGGTGGATTCTTAACCACTGCGCCACCAGGGAAGCCCGAACAATCTGCTTCTAAATGCAGTATTATATATGAATCTCATAAATATGATGCTAAGTAAAAGAAGTGAGACACACAAGAGTATGTATTGTACAAAAACAGGCAAAACTCTTGTGCTATCAGAAGTTAGGATAGTAGTTACCCTTGAAGGGAGCTAATGACTGGGAGGGGCCATAAATAGGGCTTCTGGAGAGTTGGTCATGTTCTGTTTCCTGAGATTGGTACTGGCTGCTCATGTGTGCTCAGTGTGTAAAACTTCATCAAATTACATTTCTCTGTATGTATATTACACTTCAACAACAAAAAAATGTAATGCTATGTGGGGGTATTGTTTGTGTACATATGAGTACCTATATAATACTTCATTTTTTTTCATGTATTGATGTCACTACCAAAATGCTCATCAACAGTAAAATGGATAAGAAAGCTCTGGTTTATTCACACAATACCATACAGTGTGACTATCCAATGGAATACTGTAAGTAAACCAAAATAAAGCATACATATCATCAGGTTTCTTACTGGGCAGAACAAAAGATAAAGCTTAAACTTGAAATGGGCAGCTTGAATGAATTCATAATTCATATCAGCAGAAGCTTAGGTGATTTCTTAGCTAAAAGTTTGTAGTTGATAAAGAGTAAAGCTAAAAAAATAATTCCAAAAAAGGTTGCTTGTTTAGTAGGGAAGACACTCAAGTGGTTCTGGAATACACAAAGGAAAAAACTTACATCTGTATTAAGGAATAAACTACTTAACCCAGGAGAGCCTCTCCAGTTGTGCAATCTTTTATTCGAATCAATGATTAATACTCAAACTACATCTTGAACATTCAACCTTGACTAGGCAGAGAATACTATTATAGCTCAACAACTGAACTAAACTCTGAGCCTTCCATGCAGTGGTAGCTATTTTGGGTATCAGATTTTCTAAATTACTAAATTTTTACATCCCTCTAAGTCTTGCACTTTGCACTCTGCCAACACAGCAATTGTTAATACATCCTTCTTCATATTACATATTGGTATATAGTGTTTGAATTTAATTTATTAGGAAAATTGATTTTTAACTCAAGGCACTAAGGTTTATGTTTTGGTCATTTATAACTTTCAGTTATGTACTTTGTGTGTGTGTCTGCCCTGAGACCAAGGTAGAAATGAGCTGGCTAATGGACCTATCTTTATGCCATTTCCAAATGAACAAATAAGGAGACTAACACATTAATGTCCCTCTCTAACATTCGTAAGTCATTTTTTATAGTAAATATTCCTGGGGAGATGTGATAGCTTGCTTTAACTGACAGGTAGCCCATCAGCAGTAACATTGTTGTAACTTTGCACTGATTATCACCTGCTGTTTTAATTTTTTTCTGCACTGGAAGTTGTTTTTCAAACTGCAGTTTTAATGTACAAAAAGAGTGGGGGAGGAAACATGTAGTTCAATTTGCTATATGTTGTGCTGCTTTTATAATATCGTACAATAATACAATCTTTCTTCATCTCTGCAGGTGCCCCTGATGAATGACACATTGATTAACCCATATTCTTCAGACTCTGCCATATGGAGCCAATGAAAGATACCTGCTGGTGACCAAATGATGATCACATGAAAAGGTAGTTCTGGCAAATTTAACAAGCTAGATTTTCACAAAACCAATTAGTCTTCCTGTTCCTTCTCAGGGCAGTCCTTTCTATTGATACTTAAAGGGTCATTGACATGGTCAGGTGGGGAAATTGATGGATAATCATAAGAAAAAACTGTAAATGACTTTTTTTTTTTTTTTTTTTCCTTGCCGTACGCGGGCCTCTCACTGTTGTGGCCTCTCCCATTGCGGAGCACAGGCTCTGGACGCGCAGGCTCAGCGGCCATGGCTCACAGGCCCAGCTGCTCCGCGGCATATGGGATCTTCCCGGACTGGGGCACGAACCCGTGTCCCCTGCATCAGCAGGCGGACTTTCAACCACTGCGCCACTAGGGAAGCCCCCGTAAGTGACTCTTTAATGCTACCAATGGGAGATCTCCGTATTTATTACTGATTAGAACTCTGAGGATCAATTTCTCTATTGGATTTGGTAGATGACTTGTGATGGTTCATGATTTTATTTTTATTTGAAGAGCAGTATAGATCTAAAAGGATCAGATTCAGATAACATCCTGGTTGAAGAAGTTATCAATCCTTTGGAATTACATGAAGAATATAATAAATTATAACCCAGACCTAATTATAAGCTCCTATTTATAAAGCCTAGTAAATTATTTTACATTTCAGTTCTGTTCAAGGTCTTTCACCATCTGGTCCCAGTTACAGTAATAACTTCCTTTATTCCAGCATATATATTTCTATGCATCCTAAGCTAGCTCTTACCCAGAACATTTCCATGCCTTTGCCCATGCTAGTCCATCACCCCAGAATCTCCTCTCCTGCCATCTGGACTTACTGAATGTCTACTCATTCATCGAGACCAATTTATCCATCAACACCAACTCATCCAAAAAGTTTATGCAGATTGCTACTTCCATTCAGAATCAACAGCCTCGTCTCTCCCTATGTGGCACTTTAATTTATGTATATTTCAACGTATTATTATATATTTCAAAATAATATAATGAACAATCATGTACTCTCCCAGAAGCTTAAGAAATAAAACATTTCCAAAAAACTTGAACCCTCCTATGTATCTCCTTTGGTACTGAGTCCTCCTCACTCTCCACTCCTTAGCCTCCCCACCCTTCCCCACCGAGGATCATTATCTTGAATTCCATGCTTACCATCGCATGCATTTCTCTATATTTTTGCTTCATTGGAAGTATCCCTAAACAACATATAGTATTCTTTTGCATGTTTCAAAATTTACATAAATGATATCAACCTAAATCTATTCTTTTAAAACTTGTTTTTTATATTTGATGTCTTATTTGTGAGAGTTATTGGTGTTGATACATATAGTTCCTATGCATTCATTTTCACTGTTGCCTAATATCCCGGTATATGATTATTCCATGACATATTTATTTATATCTTGTCTACAGACATTTAGGTTGTTTACAGTTTTTGTTATTATAAACACGCAGGTGCACAAAGAGACACGACCCCTTTTTCCACACTACTGTTACAAAACTTACCACACTCTTCTATTATTTTGTTATTATATACACATCTCGTGACTTTTTCCTATCACCGGATAAACTCTAGAGGATAAGGATTGGCAGGTGCCCAATAAATGTTAACTGATTTGATAACTTATCCTTTCTGTATTTGAGTTGAGACTTTGCAGGCTCAGGCTGTTGTCTTTTAATTATAGTACAGAAGAGGACTTGAATTTTTAGATTTTCATACTTCTACTTCAGAAATCCTAAAAGGAAGGAAGCATCAAGTGAGAGTTGATTGGTCAGACTTAGTATAAAACTTGGCTCCTACCAAGCATCTGTCCTCAAAAATGAGTTGGTAGTATTTCTGTGTTCCTCAATGCCTCTGTCAATTTTGGAACACAGTAGATGTTTCTCTACGATTATGATTACCCAGTGATCTCATTTTTCTTCAAGTGCCATTAATTCTTTGGAAAGATCCTAAAAAGAGGAAACGACATTTTCATTTGTGATGAAAATTTATTGAGGTTCAGAACAAACAAACACATTGTTTCAACTATCCAAATAAAGAATATTAGCCAGTTTCTAGAATGGGCTCATATTACCAAGAATTTTCGTGAAATAGTTATTTCAATAGCAGGTTAGCTGATGAGAAACTAGCTAGCAGAAGAAAATATTTATAATTTGAACTGTTTATAAGTTGTCAATATGATTCTACCATATGTATGTTTTCCCCCAAAGTATTATTTCTTAAATTTAAAAGGGGAATATTATATAAAGATATTATTAGCATTATCATTTGTAATAGGGAAAAAACGGGAAAACAACATAAATGTCCTGCAATAAAGGGTAATTAAGTAATATAACATGGAAATATGTTACAAGTTTATGGATTCATTAAAATTATACATATGGTTTTGTGATGATATGTATTTGTTAATCAATGACATAGAACTGTACATACCTTGTGACTACAATTGCTTTTTTAATTATTAAATTATATATTGTCTATATAAAGTTTAGAAGGAACAAAACTACATATATAGTTGGTTTATTTTAGTGGCAATATGGATGGAAATTTATTTTTAAATTGCTTTTCTATATGTTAAATGTATAATAATAAATAAAACTGTGTAAGTATAATATTTCTTTTTGAGTGAGATCGGTGTACTAGCATGACTGACTGTCCTGGTTTGCTTGGAACCAAAGGGTTTCCCTAGATAGAAGACATTCACTGCTAAAACTGGGACCTGCGCAACTGGGATGGTTGTTCACTCTATAATGTGTCTTTGATTGGTAGGAGAAGATGGGAGGAAATTGTCATTTTACTTCAATTTTCAGGAAATAAACTAGATACTAGTTTGGTCACTGACCAGAAATTATTACAATTTAACACTCTACTCTTCCATACTGTGGCTAATCTTGGAAAATTGCACACAAAGTCTTAAAGAGACAACCTTCCACTAATTACATATTCACCTGGTATCCATTTCAACAAATGAAATTACTCTCAGCATATGTTAATTTACGTAATTACTGAAACACCAAAATCAGATTAACCACTGTGGCTCAAAGAAAAAAAGAAATCGTGGCTCCAGAAAATTGCAGAAGTGTTTTTTAAAACAAGTGCTTTAAAACGTTGTTCAACTTGTACATAGTTTTAAAGAAAGCTAATAAAACATGGCTATTTCGTTATTCACTCATGAGACAATTCTGAGTTCTTAACAGTATATTTTGGCTGTATTGCAGCTTAAAAGTAAGTCGTCCTAATATCCTGCACTTTGTTGGTTGTTCTTGTAATCTCCATTGTGCGTGCTTTAGTGGCATAGCACTCCTGTTGGAAGACAAATTATATCCACTACTATTATCTATTTTCATAATTAACAATTACGCAGTTATTCTAGAAGCCCAGCAGCAACAACAATGACATCTTTGTACTTGCAAAAAGCAAGTACTTTTCAAATTCCTGGCTCTTTTTCCCTAAAACACTGACATCATAGTAAAACATTGTTCTCCCTGCTTTGGGTTCGAATCATCTGATAAATTAGAGAAATCTGAAGATAATGAAAGAGGACATATGCTGGTATAATTTTGCAAGGCAAAAAAGTCTTTTCTCAGACTTCTTAATTTCTGTTGCTTGAATACATGGAATCTATTGTTTCATGGTTTTACTTCCTCATTTCCTATGCCAGATTATTATTGCCACTTAAAATGTAATCTTGGGCACAGTTCACCTTCCATGCTCTTGGTTCCAGTTACTGTACTATTATTAGAATACCTTTGCTTTCCAGGATCTTATTTCCAGAAGCTCATTAACATTCTTGATCATCATCATGACTATTATTATTATTTATTTTTGCTCTTTTGTACAGAATGAGTTCTCTTTATAGCAAAATTTGTTCGATTCAGTTTGTTCTCCCTATCATTAATAACTACTACTACACATTAGTATAGAATTCTGCTTTTGTTGAAAATTAACTCCAATAAATCAAAGAAACATAAAAAAACAAATATGGACATATTGTGGTACGATCCTTCAAGATAAAAACAGAGGTGTGCTCAGATTCTTTGTTACTCTTGCTTGATCACATGGAATCAAGCACTTCACCACATGCAAAATCTACTGCAAACTTTTGCTTCTCCTATATTATTAATTTCTAATTGCATTTCCCATTAATAATACCTTAATCTTATCTAACAGAAATATAGTGATATTACAACCAAAAATATAACAGGGCAGGAATAAGGGAAAAAAGGAAAAAGAAAGAAGAAGGGAAGTTGTAACTCACCATAAAAAAAGCCACACAGAGATTTTATGCATTATCATATTGTATGTACCCATTATTGTCAAGCTCTAGGTCTTATACCGTAGAGAAATTGCAAAGACAGAAACAGTAGAGTGTGTTCTGCTCAACACCCAACAAAAGTTAACTTTTCTTGGATTCCCCACATTAGGCATCCCAACCTTAGCTAACAGCATGTCAAAGTTTCTCTACCTCAGCACCTTCATCACACACACACACACACACACACACACACACACACACACGCCCAGGCTTATCTCTGGTCAAGTCCATTCTCTTTCTTCCATTCTGCCAGAAATCTGTTGATTATCCCAATTCACCTTTGTAGTGGACAATCAAAACATAATAACCTTACAGTCACCATTGATGATGGATGCCAAAACCTTTGAGAAACAGGATATCCACAAAGCCTCAGTGTCATTCCTGAGATCACTTACTAATTATATGGGGAAATAGAATTTTAACATTGCAAACATTTGGTGGCTACCACCTCAACCAAGTGATCACATCCTGCAGCACCAAGTATGATATCACACACCTATGGTGTCATGCACTGAGGGCACAACAGTACTTACACACTATTCCTTCCAAAAATATTTAACTTGAAACTGATTATTAGGACACAGCTAGACAAATCTAAAGTGAGGGACATTCTGCAAAATGACTGGCCTGAACACTTCAAAAATGTCAATATTTGGAATTACCTGGTAGGGCACGGGTTCAATCTCTGGTCTGGGAACTAAGATTCCACAAGCATGTGTCACGGCTCAAAAAAAAAAAAAAAGTCAATATCACGAAAAGCAAGCAAACAAAAAAGGCCGAGGAATTGTTATCAATAGAACAAGGGAGAGTAAAGAGAGGGACAATTGAATGCAACAGATGATCCTTGATTGGATGCTAGACTACAAAATATCAATAAACTACATAGGACACTATTGGGATGATTGGGGAAATTTGAATACAGAGTCTATTTTAGATAATAGTATTGAATCATTGTTAAATTTCTCAGGGAATTATCTTGTGGTTATGTAGGAGAATGTCCTTTTTCTTAGAAGATATATGCTACAGTATTTAGGGATGAAGTGTCATGATGTCTACAATAAATTCTCAAATGGTTCAGCAATGCCTATATATCCAAGAAGGGAGTAGAGAAAGAGAAAAAGAAAAAGGAAGCAAATGTGGCAAAATGTTAACAATTGGTAAATCTAAGTGAAGGGTATATGGCTCTTTACTGAATATTCCTGCAGCCTTTCTGAAGGTTTGAAATGTTGTAAAATAAAAAGCTGGGGGAAACATATTAAGCCAAAACCTTGCGTTTTTAGGAAAAAGAAATCCAGAAGTTAATATATTATAGCAAAATGCTTTTCTTCACGCCTACAAGAAACTACAAAGGACTCCAAATGTGTTGGCCCAGGTGTGACTGTAAAATGAGGAAGGATTAGCCCAGCGGGCTAGTAGGACATTGCTCTATAGACTACATTGCTTTGTACACTTGTTTCAGGAGATGTATTTGTATACATATATATAACATTCCATTTTATATATAATTATATATTATATATCATTAGACATGCTATAGTCAAATATACCCAATTTGCAAGTAAACAGAGGCCCAGAGAGGGACCATACCTTGGCCAGTGTCACACAGCAACATAGTGATAGAGTTGGACTTAGAACCCAGGAGTCCTGTGTTTTATTTACTATCTTAAGCTTCCTCATTTAGTTATTTCCACAAAATAAACAGCAACAACAACAGTCAGTTTAGAATTTCTCAAACAATTTCAGTTTAACAAAAAGTTTGTATTTCTTTTGTGAATGAGAACTGCCCAATCCTTCTTTTTCTACCAACCCTCTGTGAAAGTGAGACTACAGAGCAGAAATTTACATGGATCCAAAACCTTAAGCATGTAAGATTTTTGGAAACTAACTAAAGACAAACCTACAACAGGAAATTATTATTGCCAGAAAGCAAAGTTTGAGGCCATATGTTTCCTTACATAAAAGTGACAGGACAGAAATACAGGTTAACCTAAGGCTACTGGAGAGGAATGATTCTTTGTTTTCAGAGGTTTGAATGAATTTTTTATTACAGTTTTTGAGATGTGGTTTAACTATTTAGTGGAATTTAAAATTATTAGAGGGACTTCCCTAGTGGCACAGTGGTTAAGACTCTGCACTCCCAATGCAGGGGGCCCTGGTTTGATCCCTGGTCAGGGAACTAGATCCGACATGCATGCCACAGCTAAGAGTTCGCATGCCACAATGAAGGAGCTCACGTGCCGCAACTAAGGAGCCAGCGAACCGCAACTAAGACCCAGCGCAACCAAATAAATAAATATTTTTTAAATAAATAGAATTATTAGAAATTTAGTTGAATTCTGGTTAAAAACCTTTTTCTACCACTCCGCTTAATATAACCTATGATGTTTTTATTTCAAGCTCCACAAGTTTTCTTGAGTTACAAATGTTCTTTAAGTATTCCCACTGTAGTTTCTAACTTGAAGAAAAAATACCCAGGAGTCAATTTCTGTTGTTATTGTTGTTGTTGCTATCGATTCCATATTGAAACACAAATATCGCACCCCTTTAAAACCCCTGTTGCATGCCTGTCTGTCATTAGCAAGAAGATGCAGGACCACAGGGAAAGGGTGCCAGTGGCATTATGCCCATGAACAAGTGGGAGCCAATATCCCCTCTATTTTTCTACCAATCCTCTGTGAAAATGAGACTACAGAGCAGAAGAAAGGACAATGACGACATTATAGCCCAAGTGACCTTTAAAGCAAGTAAACCCTATTATTTGAATGGAGTAATGGATTGGCCTGAGCACTATTAGTCACTCTGGATATGACAGAAGTACACTTTCTGTTACAGCAGCAGAGTAATAATAACCTTTTCAGCATTTCATTTGTCTCGAGCAAGCAAAAGGGAGGAGATGTACAATAATAAGAATGCTGTCTTCTGTAAAACTTTTCTCAGAAATATGGCATATTAGAAAATGGAATCTGACATAAATTAATTTGCTTTGTTATACAGCCTTATTCCTCCTATCCCTTCAGGTTGCTTCTGTTTTGCACACAGTGTGTGACGTGCCTTAGAAACCTTTTCTTGCTCTTGGTAATGAAAATCCTGGCTTTTCCCCCTTGAGGTATTATGACCATCTTCTCTGTAAAATGTGAACATATTTGATATGTGAACAGTGTATGTATTTCTTTGTTTCCTTCCTTAAGTAGTATCCTAGCATAACTTAATTGTTCCTAGCTGAAATGATGAAACTTAACATTTAGGCATAAAGTACCATGTACGGAAAGATCTTCCACCTGGAGCCAATATACAAATTCTTACTCTTTCTGGGGAAAAAAAGTTATTTAGGCATATGTATGACCTTAGAATCCCAAGGCCAAGAAAAAAGACTTTCTTGGCTATATTCAAAATAATTTTATTCACCCTCAGCTAGGCAAACCTAGAGGAAGATTAGGAGATAAGTTGCCCACATTTATCATCATACATTCAATCAATACACTCACTAGACATTTCCCCTGACACTGTATTAAACCAACCCCCTCTACGAAGAAGATACAACTCTAAATAGAAAATAAGTAGACAGTGATGAACAGCAATATTATCCCTGCCTACAATTTAAGTTCCTAAGACTTTGGTAAACTTTTGAATCCTCTCTGCTCTGGACATAAAACTGCATTTCCTTGTTCTCTGGGGAATATAATTTGGATGACTTGCTCTCTCACTGGAGTTTTATATTATAGGGCAGAAGAATGACTCCTATACTTACAGAATGAGTAGCAATGGCCTAGGATTGCCATAAATATTGGCAATATGACCCTACAAAATAAGGAACCAGGTTGCAGCTGAGGTCCATCTTCTTGATTTCAGGGCACTGACCTGGATATGCATGGGTAAATTTGAGGGTCCTTACTTTAAGGGAAGTGTATTAATCAGGGTTCTCCAGAGAAACAGAACCAATAGGAGAACCAATGCAAATCTATAGCCAGTTCTGCTAACCAAAAGTGGCCCACCAGATGCTCAAATTCATATGCATATAGGAAAAGAGATTTATTAGAAGGAATTGGCTCATGCAATCATGGAGGCTGAGAAGTCCCACAATCCCCCATTTATAAGCTCGAGACCCAGGAAAGCCAGTGGTGTAGTTCCAGTCTGAGTCTGAAGGCCCAAGAACCAGGAGAACCAATGGTATAAATTCTAGTCCAAGTCTGAAGGACCAAGAACCAGAGGGCTAATGGTTTTAAGTTCCAGTTCGAGTCTGAAGGCCTGAGAACCAAGAGCTCCAGGGATATAAGTCCCAGTCAAAGAGCAGAAGACTAATGTCTCAGCTCAGTAGTCAGGCCCTCAATGGATTGAATGATGCCCATCCACACTGGGGAGAGCCATCTGCTTTACTCAGTCTACTGACTCAAATGCTAATCTCATCTAGAAACAACCTCACAGACACACCCAGAAATAATCTTTAGCCAAATAACTGGGCACCCCATATCCCAGTCAAAATAACACATAAAACTGACCACCACAGTTAGGAAACTAATATGTACTGACATCTACTAATGTGCCAGGCACTGTTCTCTGTGCTTTAACATATGTAATCGATCCCACATAACTGAAAGCTTCAGGAAGGTATGGACCATGTCTCTTGCTGAGCATTACATTCCTAGCATTCAACATAGTTCATAAGCTCACGGTGAATATTTACCAAATGAAGAGGTGAATGAAAGGACCTCATGGAATTCTCAAAACAACCCTGCCAAGCAGAAAAGGTAGAGCATATCCTCATTTTACAGATGAAGAAACTGGGGCTCAGTGAGTTTGAGAAGATTGTATTTCATTAGAGCTTAGAAATGCTGTCTAGTTATCTAAGCATCTTACCAAATAACGAGGGTAAAGCACAATTCTTATTGCCTAATAAAAACCATTTTAAACACTAGAACAAGCCCATGAAATCTAACATCCTGACTTTTGTTCAATAAGCTGACACCATCCCCACCCCCAACTCAGAACACTCTCTCTCTGGATGGGGTGAGAGAATAGCTTTCTGTTTTTAAGCAAAAGACTGAAGACACTTTATCAATTTACTCACACAATGACATCAGATGTGAGGATCATGTATGACATCTTTGAAGAAGCTGACTGTACTATATGACAGTGTTGTGTTTACCCCAACACTTTTGAATGAGATAGCAGCTATCACTGATACCATTTTACAGATAAGGAAAACACAACCAACGAGCTATTAAGTAATTTAAAGCAGTGAGTAGAATCTGGAATTCTTCAATCCCAGTCTTTCTGCCACATCATAAATAACCTGCTAGTATTGGGTTGGCCCAAAAGTTCGTTCGGGTTTTCCATAGCATCTTACAAAAATCCAAACGAACTTTGTGGCCAGCCCGATATATCTCCGTAGAAGTCTCGACTAAGCCTAAATGACTGTGGAATTATTTTTATCTGACTCACACAGTGTTATTAAAAAATTACAAATTAAAACTCAAGAGATATCCTATACTAATCTGAATTTCTGACTACTTTTAAAAACCCCAAAGATCTGGTAATGCCAAGTAGACTACTATGACAACACTGTCTTCCTTTTACAACACTTTTACATTGTGGTAAAATATATGTAACAAGAAATTGACCATTTTAACCATTTTTAAGTGTAATTCAGTGACATTAAGTACATTCACAATGTTGTGTAATTGTCACCACTATCCATTTCCAGAACTTTTTCATCATCCCAAATGGAGACTCTGTACCCATTAAACAATAATTCCTCATTCCCTCTCTTTCCCACAGTCCCTGATAACCTCTGTTCTTTCACTCTCTACAAATTTGCCTATTTTAGGTACCTCATATAAGTGGAATCATACATACTTACCTTATGTGTCTGACTTATTTGACTCAGCACAATGTTTTCAGGGTTTATCCATGTTATAGTGTATATCAGAATTTCATTCGTTTTTAAGACAAAAATATCCCATTGGATGTATATACCACATTTTGTTTATCCATTTACCTGTTGATAGACACTTAGGTTGTTTCCATTTTTTGGTTACTGGGAACAATACTGCTATGAACATTGGTGTACAAGTATCCGAGTCTCTGCTTTCAGTTCTTTTGGTATATTTCTAGAGGTGGAGTTGCTCAATCATATGGTAACTCTTTGTATTCCAGTAGGGAATATTGGTGGAACTATTTTAAATTCTCTAATGTCTAAAAACGTCTTTATCCTATCCTCACATTTGATTGGTAGTTTACCTGGGAACAAAATTCTGGGTTGCAAATCATTTCCCTTCTGGATATTGAGGCATTGCTTCATTTGCTCTAAGCTTCCAATTTCATTATGGAGAAGTCTGATGCCATTGGGATTTCCAACCCATTATATATGATCTGGTTTTCCTCCCTGTAACGTATTTTTTAGGCTTTTTTTTTTTTAAGATTTTTTTGGTGATGGTACATGCTACCCACAGTGTCTCTGTTTTATTTTATTTATTTTTTTTGGCCGCACTGTGCAGCATGCAGGAATCCTAGTTCCCTGACCAGGGATCGAACCCATGCCCCCTGCACTGGGAGCGTGGCGTCTTAACCACTGGACCGCCAGGGAAGTCCCTTTTTAGGCTTTTTAAAATATATATATATTTAAGAACAGTTTCAGGTTTACAGCAAAATTAAGGGGAAGGTACAGAGATTTCCCATATACCTCCTGTGCTTACACATGCATAGCCTCCCCGGTTATCAACATCCCCACAAGAATGGTTCATTTTTTTTTTTTTTAACTTATTTTATGTTTGGCTGTGTTGGGTCTTTGTAGCGGTGCGCGGGCTTCTAATTGTGGTGGCTTCTCTTGTTGCAGAGCACTGGCTTCTCTTGTTGCGAAGCACAGGCTCTAGGTGCACGGGCTTCAGTAGTTGTGGCACGCAGGTCTCAGTAGTTGTGGCTCACGGGCTGTAGAGCGCAGGCTCAGTATTTGTGCCACATGGGCTTAGTTTGCTCTGCAGCATGTGGGATCTTCCTTAACCAGGGATTGAACCTGTGTCCCCTGCACTGGAGAGTGGTTCATTTGTTACAACTGATGAACCTACATTGACACGTCATAATCATCCGAAGTCCACAGTTTACATTAGGGTTCACTCTTGGTGTCGTACATTCTATGGGTCTGGACAAACGTATAATGAATGACATGTATCCATCATTACGGTATCATAATAGAACATTTTCACTGCCCTAAAATTCCTCTCTGCTCTGCCTATTCATCTCCCCTTCCCCCTCCCCTCCAACCCTGGCAACCACTGATCTTCTGAATTGAACCTCCTGAATTGATCCTCTTATTGTTCTATATTTTCTCTCATATCCTCCATCTCTTTGTCTTACTTGCTGGGAGATTTCTTCAACTCTGTCTTCAAACCCTTCTGTTGAACTTGCTTCCCAACTTTTAATTTCCAAGAACTATTTCTTTCTTTTCTTTTAATATTTATTTATTTATTATGTTTTTTGGCTGCGCCGGGTCTTAGCTGAGGCCTGTGGGATCTTCATTGAGGCACGTGGACTTCTTAGTTGCAGCTGCGGCATGCATGCAGGATCTAGTTCCCCAACCAGGGATCGAACCCGGGCCCCCCCGCATTGGGAGTGCAGAGTCTTAACTATTGGACCACCAGGGAAGTCCCCTCCAAGAACTATTTCTTGTTCTCTGTCCCATTTTTAAGGCATCTCATTCTTATTTTACGAATATAATATATTGGTTCCTCTTCCTAACACTTTTGTTAATCATTGTTAAGTTTTCTTTCTACTCCCTGAAACTTTTATTTCCATTTCCTTATCCCCCAACCCCACACCCCAACCTGCATTGTTTGGTCTCTGTCTTTCATGTCAGAGGCTTTCCTCCATTGTCTGGTTCTTTGGCTGTCTGTTCATACTAAAGAATATGGCAATAATAAGCTAATTGGAAATACCAGGTTCCAGAGAAGATTGGTGCCTGGAGAGCTTCATCACAAGGGGATGAGTCTTCAAGCTGGCTTTGTCACTGATGGACCTATAAATGCTAGTATCTGTAGATCTTTTTTTCTGGGGCTGTTTAGTTTCTGCAGAGAAGAATCCTTTCCCACCAGGATGATTACAGGGAGAAGAGAGGTATAAGTCTGACTACTAACATCCTAAGCACTTATCTAGGTGAAGGTTGCAAGGATCCAGACCAATGTTGAAAGCTTCAGAGCACCACAAAATTACTAAGCTTAGAAGAGTTGATAGAACTCTTTTTTCTTTTCCTTTTTCTCAGTATATATTCTTACTCAGCATTGAAAATTTTAGAAGCTAAAATAACTCCACTGCATATTTTAAACAGGGGAACAGGTTGGCCTTTTGTCACAATAAAGCAAACTATTCCTGGAAAAAAAAAAAAAAAGCCTGCTTTTTCTGAAGTTTGCCAGTTCGGATGTTTTTCATGCCCCAGAAACTGCTGGTAACAGCCCAGCATGGTAAGGGGAAGAGAAAGTCTGTATCTGTCTGTGTATGTTGAAACTCTGAATCTCAGCCAAGACATGAAGTCATGTTAGGGTCTACAACTTGGAAGTAAAAGTTTAGGACATCACTAAGTTGTTAACAGATGAACTGGATTCCATCCTATTGTGTTCACAAACAAATGTCTACACTATTGTGCTAAGAGGTTAGAGAAATGCAGATGGAGGCTGAGGTTTCACTCGCTGCTGCCAACCACAATATATGTTCTAGAAAACAGAAAGGAATGGGTGTTTGAAGGGCAGAATGAAAGCAGATCTAAGTAATGTCAAAGTAAACACACCTGCAACCAAGTAATTACTCAGCAATATGAAAATACTGCCTGTACAATATAGTCCAAATCAAAAAGAGCTTGGATCTTGATTTCTGTATCTTAACAAAGCTAATAATGAGAGATGCTTGCTTTATCAGAAGTTAGATCAACATTTTTTTTAACGTATCTAAGATTTTGGAAAAGTCAGCAAATCTTATGTTCTGTCTTTCAAAATTTAAAGACTGAGAATGAGTTTCTAGAGAGAGAAATTAGATCTGGGTATGCTTAGGAAAAGTAGAATATTTCACTATTCTCTCTTGGGTTACTCCAAACTCCAACATTTTGTTAAGGATAAGAAAAATGCTACAATCTGAGTCTTTTATTCTAAGGTGGTCCAAGTGGTTTAAACAGTGTTTAATCAAAATCTTATTCTTTTGAGACATGAGCCCCATTTAACTTCTAGAACATTGTTGGCACAGGGTTTTCATGCCACCCCCTCTTCAGATCACTGAAAGCCAGCTTCCTGGAAATTTATTTTCAGTTAACAATTAAAGATACATACAAAAATTTATGTACAAGGAAAATGCAAAAAATTGGAGGCTACCTAAATATCCAGCTGTTACGGATTGAAAATGGGGGCTTCATCTAAACTTAGAAGAAAAAAAAAAGTCTGTTAGCTTGCCAGAGTTTGACTTATTGTGTTTATGTGTTTACTGCCTGTATGTAATAAGTTTAAATGACAGCAAAAGCATATAAAAATATCTGGGAATAAAATGAAACCCCAGTTGACCCTAGATGTCTGGTTTACATAATGCCAAGAATCTGAGATTGTTTGACAATACATACTGTATTGTCATACATACTGTATGACATACATACTGTAAAGTACACAGATCTTAAATGTACAGCTAGATGAACGTTTATACATGTATATATATATGCATGTAACCACCATCTAGATCTAGATATACAATATTTCCAGTACCCAGGACTTCCCTGGTGGTCCAGTGGCTAAGACTCCGTGCTCCCAATGCAGGGGCCCGAGTTTGATTCCTGGTCAGGGAACTAGGTCCCACATGCGGTAACTAAAAGATCCCACATGCTGCAACTTACAAGATCCTGCGTGCTGCAACTTACAAGATCCTGCGTGCTGCAACTTACAAGATCCTGCGTGCTGCAACAAAGATCCCGCAGGAAGCAATAAAGATTCCATGTGCTGCAACCAAGACCTGACGCAGCCAAATAAATAAATAAATAAACATTAAAAAAATTATTTCCAGCATCCAAGGAGGATTCCTCCTGCCATTCATACCATCATTCAAATCCCAACCCGAGTCCTGCCCTAGGTAAGCTCTATTCTGACTATCCGGAGTTTTTAAAAACACTGGTCAGGGACTTCTCTGATGGCTCAGTGGTTAAGAATCTGCCTGCCAGGCTTCCCTGGTGGTACAGTTGTTGAGAATCTGCTTGCCAATGCAGGGGACACGGGTTCGAGCCCTGGTCTGGGAAGATCCCACATGCCGCAGAGCAAGTAGGCCCATGAGCCACAACTACTGAGCCTGCGTGTCTGGAGCCTGTGCCCCACAACAAGACAGGCCGCAATGGTGAAAGGCCCACGCACTGCGATGAAGAGTTGGCCCCTGCTTGCCGCAACTAAAGAAAGCCCTTGCACAGAAACGAAGACCGAACACAACCATAAATAATTAAATAAATAAATAAATAAATTTTAAAAAAGCAGTTTCTTTAAAAAAAAGAATTTGCCTGCCAATGCAGGAGACATGGGTTCGAACCCTGGCCCAGGAAGATTCTGCGTGCTGGAAAGCCTGTGTGCAGCAACAAAGACCCAACAGAGCCAAAAATAAAATAAATAAATAAATTTATTAAGAAAAAATAAAGAAATAACGTAAAATACATGGTTGGTTAATACAAAAAGTCTTAAAAATACTCATGGCTTTTGGCCCAGTTATTCTGTATCTAAAAATTTATTCTGAGGAATATTTAAAGATAATGTGCAAAGATTCACCTACAAGGAGTAAAAAATTGGAAATGAACTAAATGCCCCCAAATGGGAGAATGTTTAAATAAATTATAGTACATTTATACAATGGAATATCATGTAATCCTTAGAAATGAAGCTATTGAAGTAAATTTATAAACAGAGAACCACATTGAAGACATGATAAATTTGAAAAGTAAGTTACAAATAGTGTATACAGTAGTATCCCATCTTGGGCAGTAAAAGGCTCTGGACCCTACCACACAGTCTGTGAGGTCTTGAATAAGTTATTAAATACCTCCAAGTCTCAGAGTAAATTATCTTACATTTATCTGTAAAGATAATAAGAGCGAAAATCGCATAGTGTTATTATGAAAATTACATCACATTTGACACATTTGTGCATTTTGTTAGCTATGAATAATACAATTTATTAATATTAATTAGCTATTATTAATATATTCATATACTAACATATACAGATCTTCCTTGACTTACAGTGGGATTGTGACCCAATAAACCCATTGTAAGTTGAAAATATCATTAAGTCAAAAATTCATTTAATACACCTAACCTACGAAACATCCTAACTCAGCCTAGCCTACCTTAAACGTGCTCAGAACACTGACATTAGCCTATAGCTGGGGAAAATCATCTAACACAAAGCCCATTTTATAATAAAGTGTTGAATATCTCATGTAGTTTATTGAATACTGTACTGAAAGTGAAAAACCGAATGGTTATGTGAGTACAGAATGGTTGTAAAGTCAGTTGTTTACCCTGGTGATTGTGTGACTTGCTGCCACTGCCCAGCATCACGAGAGGTATGGGACCACATATCACCAGCCCAGGAGATCAAAATTCAAAATCCGAAGTATGCTTTCTACTAAATGCGTATCACCTTTGTACCACCATAAAGTTGAAAAATCAAAACTCGAACCATAGTGAGTCAGGGACTATCTGTACTTACATCTTAATTGTTAACACAACAATTGCATGTTATTTATGTAATTTCTGGGTTTAACATTTTTAAATGATATCTAAATATTTTCTCCATATAATGGCAGAAATATTGCCCTTGAAGCCCTAATCCATTTATTCTTTTTCTTCTCACCTACTGTTTCTATAAATTTTGGCTTATTTTAGTCTGTCAATAAATCTTAGTGAAAATTTACACATATAAAACCATCCTGAAGATTGCAATAACTTACAACATAAAGATTAAGCTAAACATTAATTTGTCTTTTAGAAAATAATAAACATACCTAGAAGGGATTAAGAGTTCATATAATTTCTTCTAGTTCAAGACCTTTATTTTATAAAAAGATGAGGGAACTGTGGTTCAATTACTTAACGTTATTTGTAAGTGACAGAGCTGGGGCTTGAACCTGGTTTTGTTGACTACATCCTCAGCTCTGTTTTCTGAAAGCAGGCATCTAGCAATTACATGTAATAAAGTATTCAATTAAATGTTGTTAAATGATAAATAAGAAAATTGCTCAGCTTCTTAGGAAATAAGGTGAATAAAAATAACTTCTGGACAGCTAAAAATAAGCAACATTACTAAGCAAACTTTTTCATCTGTCATTATTTTCTTTGCTTATACAATTTAGAGGCACAATGACCCCAGTGGAGGCAGTACATTAAAAAAAAATTTTTTTTTTCAACTAAAAAACCCTAAAATTCAACTAAAACACACCATATGATAGATAGTTCATTGTCCTTTTGGAGATTCCCCCCCCCCAAGGGTCACCAATAAGGTCCTTTATTGGCCAATTACATTTTAAAGTCTCCCCTTCCAATCCTCTCACAGATTTATTTATCCTACAAATGTAACACATACCTTTACAACTTAAACAATTTTTGTGTCCTTTTGAAGGTTTTCTTCAGTCTCAGTCATCTTTTGTTCTTTCTTACAATTTAACAATTGTCTTTCAAATTATCTAATCAGTGGGCTATTTGTAGTCTTTTCATTTTCATTCTGTTCTTTCTAAGAGTAATTCTTCTCCATAGCTTGACTAATCGTTTTCTTGCTTATGCAAATGTCATATTTAATTCTGACCATTTTCGTTATTTTTTAATGCCTTTTCAATTGCCTCTTTCCTTAATTTCCAAATTGACTCTCCATGTTTTTTTCTGAATATCTGTCATTTACCTACATTCTTAAATTATTACATCCCTTATAAATCTGAGTAATTACACAATTTTTCACCCATTGATAAAGTGCTTTGAAATGTGCTAGATTTTGAGTACCTCCCCATATTAAGAGATTTAAATAGTCTATTTATACGTCATCTATACTTTATAATAGCAATTCTCCATATACAGTTGAAGAAACCAGGTTTTTTTTTTTTTTTCTATGTAGTTAATTCCCATCTCATGAATTTCATATCTACAAACAACTACCCTATCCCTGTACACCAAAACTCATCGGAAGCTCTAAGTGAAAACACTGAATCCTTCACAGAAGCAAAGGAGGGGTGAGGCTGTGAGAAACAGGAATGGTTAGAAGAACTAATTGTCCTAGAGGAAACTTGCTACCAAATATCTTCTTCCACATTTTTAAAAACTCCAATGATCTCTTCCCAGGAAAATTAAGGGCTGTTAATCATAGATACCGTACAGTTGACCATGAGTTTGACAGCTTCCTAATACCTAGCAGAGACATCAGGACTAAAGTCAGGATCTGAAACTCTGTGTCCAAGAAAAAAGAAAACCTCCCATCATCTTTCTTTCCCTTCTTGTTCCTCTTCTTATTTTTTTTTCCTCATCCCTTCCTTTCCTTGTTTTTCTTCCTCTTCTCTCTTGTACCTTATCACTCCTTTATCTCAGGACTCAGAACTAAGGCTGATTCTAGCAGAATTACTGTGAAGGTAGAGTTTTAATAGTTAAACAGAACTTTGTGGGCCACTTTTGGAATTTATCCACCACTTAGCACACTGCTGCTGTGGGAAAGTATTTCCCAGTTACAAAGCCAAACAAAGAAAACAATTAGTGAACAAAAAGAAGGAACACAAACTTACTTGTAAATGGCAAACTGACTTTTTTGTTTGTTTTTCAGGCTTAGACCTTGTATTCTATTTCCAAGTTCTTGCTCTTCCCAGCTGAATATTTATGCTTTACACTTCTTCAAAATCAGGTAAGTCTTTCAGTAAATGCTTTGGAATTTCACTCAAATCTGCTTCTGTGTGGGGTGCGCTGTAGTTACTCTTCTCTTTCTTACTCTTGTCATTGAATCTGATTTGACTGTCTTCTGGACTGTTCTCCTTTAGCCAAATTAATTGTGCAGTCAATTTTGGCCTCCTTGCTGTGGCCTATCCCATCGTGGAGCACAGGCTCCGGACGCACAGGCCCAGCGGCCATGGCTTACGGGCCCAGCCACTCCGCAGCATGTGGGATCTTCCCGGACGGGGACACAAACCTGTGTGCCCTGCATCGGCAGGCGGACTCTCAACCACTGCGCCACCAGGGAAGCCCAGCCTCCGTTTTTATTGCATGGTTCACTCTTGTGCTCCTTGTGTTCCCACTGCTGCACATCAGTCCTTGTCATGGCCTCCTTCGGGGCACACAAGTCCAATCCTCTTGTCATATCCATATGAATAATTTTATATCCACTCATTATCTCTTTAGTACTTTGAAATGACATCTCTGTCCTCTGCTAACCACCTTAGTTTTCTTTTAACATATATTAATTTTTAAGATATTTCACTTTCTCCTGCCATCATCTCATTTTATGAAAGGGGTATACCTGAAAGAGGTTTTTTTTCTCTTTGGTGGTTAAAGTTAACATTTCTCTCTCTGGCGATTTTTAAATACACCAACAGACTCTATTGTACTCTTTCTCCATCCTCACTTTCTTCCCTCCCTTCCTTTCTTATCTTTATCCTCAACTCTTTTTTTCTTGTTTTTGGGTCTCCTCCACACAGTGATCTCTCTTTTTTGTCCCTATCATTTTGAAGAAAACTTTTCATGCACCCACACATGTTTTCCACCAGAGTTTTGGTCCTTACTGGTGTCAGGACAGCACCAGCTCTTTCCTCCAGAACTACACATTCTAAGATACATGACTGCCACTTGAAACATTCTGCAAATCTGCCTTTGCTTGTGTTAATGTGCTACCCCAGCATGTCTTACTCTATCTGTACTGTCAGGCCTAGACAAGAACGTTAAGATCTTGGGCCACTGAAAGCTCAGATAGGTGTTAGCATCTTTCCCCAGCTGTTCATGCCTTGCTTGAGCAGGATATGGATGGTGACTTCTTCCACGGAACGCATGCCCATCAATAATTCTGAGGTTTGCATTAGCTTTTAGGCTGTAAAATGATAGCCTCTTGGGGCTAACAGAAAATGAGAAAGGTCAAGGACTAGGGAAGTATGCAATGGTTTTTTTGTTCATTTAAATGCCAAGATGGGGATTTCCCTGGTGGTCCAGTGGTAAAGAATCTGCCCTACAATGCAGGGGACGTGGGATCAATCCCTGGTCAGGGAACTAAGATCCTACATGTCTTGGGGCAACTAAGCCTGCGTGCCACAACTACTGAGCTCACACGCCTCATCTAGAGAGCCTGTGTGCCACAAACTACAGAGCCCACGCACTCAGGAACCTGCGCGCCACAACTACAGAGACCACGCACCTTGGAGCCTGCATACCACAACTGGAGAGAAAACCCACGTGCCGCTAGAGAGAGGCCCGCATCCTGCAACGAAAGATCCCGCATGCCTCAACAAAGATCCCGTGTGCCGCAACTAAGACCCAATGCAGCCAAAAATAAATAAATAAAACAATAAAAAATAAATCTAAAAAAAATACATTAAAAATTATAAATAAATAAATAAATAAATAAATATGCTTCCTCTTAAAAAAAATAAATACCAAGATGGGAAAAGGCAAGACTTTTATTTTCCTGTATTAAGGTTGACTGTGTGGTGGAGATGGGAAGTTGGGGAATCATGTACATTCAGAATACGGCAGCCAGGATGGTACAGAGAGGCATAATTTCCTGTTTGGATCTCTTCTCTAGCAATAAACAGTCTTTTTGTCTTTGATTCTCAGGTGTAGTTTATAATGGCCTTTGCTTTCTATTTAAATAACACTGTGACTCAATAGTGTATTACCAAAGATGATTGCCACTAAAGTCTTTACCTCACTGTACACTCAAGTACAGTTTAATTACATCCCAGTACGATACTTCATGTTGATAGGTCTTAGTTATGGTTATTTTATTCCTAATTAGCACATTAATTTAGGCTTTTATATTTCACATGCACTTGTATTCCTTTTAAAAGTTCTTTTTCCCCTCTATTCAAAGCAAATGAGGCATTATGTGTTTGCATTGTATTTATTAAGCACACATCATGTGCATTTCACATTCATTATATATCGAGTGCCTAGCAAATTGCCTGGCACATCCCTTTTTAAAAAAAAACTTTATTGAGATATAATTCACATACCATACAGTTCACCCATTTAAAGCGTATGATTCAGGGACTTCCCTGGTGGTATAGTGGTAAAGAATCCGCCTTATAAGGCAGGAGACGCGGGTTCTATCCCTGGTCAGAGAACTAAGATCCCCGACCACACCGGGTCAACTAAGCCTGTGTGCCACAACTACTGAGCTCACGCACCTCAACTAGAGCCCAGGTGCCACAAACTACAGAGCCCACACGCTCTGGAACCTGTGCACCACAACTAGAGAGGGAAAACCCGCATGCCACAGCTACAGAGAAGCCCGCACGCCACAACAAAGAGCCCGCATGCCGCAACGAAAGATCCCATGTGCCTCAATGAAGATCCCATGTGCCGCAACTAAGACCCGACGTGGCCAAATAAATAAATAAATCTTAAAAAATAAAAATAAAAAATAAAGTGTATGGTTCAGTGGCTTTTCATATATTCACAGAGCTGTGCAACCATCACCAAAGTCAATTTTACAACAATTTCATCACTCCATAAAAGAAACCCCATACTCCTTAGCTGTCACCTCCCAAACTCCTTCCCCATCTCCCTTCCAGCCCCAACCAACTACTAATCTCGTTGCTGTCTCTACTGACGACTATTTTGAACATATAAATGGAATCATATAATATGTGGTCTTTTGTGACTGGTTTCTTTCATTTAGTACAATGTTTTCAAGGTTCATCCATATTGTAACATGTACCAATAGTTCATTCCTTTTCATTGCCAGATAATATTCCATTATAGGGATATACCACATGTTTTTGATCCGTTCATTAGATAATGGACATTTCAGTTATTTCTGCTTTCTGGCTATTATGAATAATGCTTCTATGAATACTCATACAAGTTTTTTTGCAGGTATATGTTTTCATTTCTCTTGGGTGTATACTTAGGAGTGGAATTGCTAATTCCTATGATAACTCTATGTTTAAACTTTTGAGGAACTACCAGACTGCTTTCCAAAGCAGCTGCATCATTTTACATTCCCGCTAGCAGTGTATGAAGGTTCCCATTTCTCCACATCTTCACCAATACTTTTTTTTTTTTTTTTTTGCGTTATGTGGGCCTCTCACTGTCGTGGCCTCTCTCGTTGCGGAGCACAGGCTCCAGACGCGCAGGCTCAGCGGCCGTGGCTCACGGGCCCAGCCGCTCTGCAGCATGTGGGATCTTCCCGGACCGGGGCACGAACCCGTGTCCCCTGCATCGGCAGGTGGACTCTCAACCACTGCGCCACCAGGGAAGCCCTTCACCAATACTTTTTTTTTTTTTTTTTTTTTGCGGTATAAGGGCCTCTCACTGTTGTGGCCTCTCCCGTTGCAGAGCACAAGCTCCGGACGCGCAGGCTCAGCAGCCATGGCTCACGGGCCCAGCCGCTCCGCGGCATGTGGGATCTTCCCGGACCGGAGCATGAACCCGTGTCCCCTGCATCGGCAGGCGGACTCTCAACCACTGCGCCACCAGGGAAGCCCTCACCAATACTTTTTATTATCTTTTTGTTTATAGCCAATCTAGTGGATGTGTCATGGTATCTGATTGTGGTTTTGATTTGCATTTCCCTGATGGCTAATGATACTGAATATCTTATCCAGTGCTTATTGGACATTTGTATACCTTTGGAGAAATGTCTACTTAGATCCTTACTTTGTGTCTGGTACATTTTATATACTCATTAAATTTTTCAAATACTTAGATGAATTGTGAATTTAATTACCATGGAAACCAAGTTAAATAGATTTTATTATCTCAGTTTTGTAGACAAGGATTAGAAGGTGAAATGATTTACCTAAGGCCACATTGAAGGTCAGCTGCTTATTTAGGCCTTTGGATTCACTCTCTCTACTACCGGGGCCAAAATGCTTTGGGCAATGGCCCTACCATATATCTGCAAAGAACACAGCTGCTGTGAGTAAGGGCCTCTGATGGTTGCTACTTTACATCTTCCCACAAGTCCCACAAAAGCCTGCAAATCAGAATACTTGTACTTGGCCTTGAATTAATCTATCTGTTCAGTACACTTCATTCTTATAGAGTTAATTTGTTACTTGTCTTTTATTTGGTTATTTTTTCCAGGCACATTTTAGGTGACTTACAAACTGACTTAGCCCGTTTCAGAGATGACTCAAAGAGAACAGCTAAGTCCCGTTTTCCTTTACTTTCAACATTTGTAGGAAGACCATTCCTAGAGATGTCAAAGGTCATGTAGAAAAATATATTTATTTCCTGACCAAAGAGGAAAATTATTGGCATTCATATCAATCCAAACATTCAATGTATGTTTTAAAACTGCATACATTATGAATTTCTTAATTCATAATGTGCCCAGCCTTGTAAAGGAAAAGAGTACTCTTTCAAGGTTATCTTTGTAAAGCTAATTTCTTTGGCAAATCCCATCTAACGCCCCCTAATACTGATGAATCATTTCTAGCTCACCCCTTCACCCTCCTGTGTGTTGCTTCCTCTTCCTACTGAAGTTCTAGGGGTTTTCCCTGATAAGTTATGGAGTTTGCTGCAACCAGTGCTGAGTCTGGTCAGCAGCAGCCCTGTTCATTGCCACAGAAGTGGCACCACAATGTTGCATGTTTTCTGCCCTGCTGCCTGCCCACGGAGGCTGGACTGTACAGATGTGGAGCAGCCTTGGAAATCTGCCAATGTAGATGAATGAAAACTCTCATCATTTGTCCACACTGCACCACTGACTCAGGTGTTGAACTCAATCCAGGTCTGATTTTACTTCCTCTGGCTTTTCACTAAATATGAAATGACTGCAATAGATTTTTTGTGTACCGAAGTGCTCCTCTCTCACTAGGGACTGGCTATGTAGGAATGGGTTCTTTTCATAGACCTGAGGTGTGTTATTAGAGATTTTTGTTTCTCCCAGATGCATTAAAGTTGCTTTAGTCAAAATGAAACTGAGCCTCATTCTGGGCCAAGCGTAATGAAAGCGATTTAATATCAGCGCACATAGGACACCGAGGGTGTTAGTTTTCTGTGGCAAGATGCTAGTGTGTGAAGTGCACTGTTCCAGGGAATAGTGTTAGGTGATATTTTAGCTACTGATTCAGAGCCAGAATCCTAGGAACCCTAGGATCACAAAACTGGCAAGTCTTAGAAGTGGCCAGTATGTCAGAGGCCACCTCACCCAACCTCTCATCCACTGAAACACTGTCTCCATTGTGGCCCTAAGGGACGGCCACCCAGCATCCACAGAAATACTTCAGGTGATGGGGACTTCCCTTCTTACAAGTGGGTCTGTTTCACTGCTGGAAACTTCTGGTCCTTAGAATGTTCTTCCTTAACCTGAGATTCTCAGAATGCTGTCAGACTTTCTTTTCAAACGAGGTCTTTTATTCCAACAATAATATTGTCAGAAAAGAAACCTGTACAAAAGATAAATCATTAAACTTTCCGCTTTAAAACGTTCCATGGGTGGTGAAATGGCAAAAATCCCAAAAGCTAACTCCCAGACCAACCATAAACCAATCCCTGTACCACATTCAATCTCTGGAATTTAAAGATGCTGAAAGCACACATTCTGAGCTCTTGTGTTATGGAATGTGTGTGCTCTAGATTCTCAGTCTAGAGAATCTTAGATTGTCTTAAGCTGAAGTTTTTAAAAGTTGTGTCAGAATTAATAGTAACAGAATTTATGTTATAGACTAGAAATTTAATAGAAAACATTTTGAAAATGAGTTTAAAATTCCTAATTCACCGTAGTTTGGGCTAATTAGTCTTGCTTTGTTCTTTGACAATATTTTAGTTTATTTTTGCTTTTTACAGAAACTTTACCTTGATTTCAGCAAAATTTATGTACAGATTAGATTGGTAGATGATAGAATATATCTTTCTCTTTGTATTTTTTTTAGTCGCAGAAGATTCTGAGAGAGAATTCAATACCCCTTCCTAAACAAATTGTTTCGAATGATTCTTAATTTCTGGCATGAGGTTGCTCCTGCCTCTTACTTCTACAGCAACAGTGAAATTGCATTTAAAATACTTTTTTCAAAGTAGCTGTTTTTTTTTTTTTTTTACCATGCTACTGTGTCTGTTTTCCCTTTGAATCTGAGAGCGTCATTGGAAGTTTTGGGGTCGCTCTTAGAGGAGGGCCTTGGGAATCACAGACTGCAGCATGCAAGGGCACTTCTGAGATGGTGTGCCCATGCGTGCTGGTTTGTCATGCAGACATATTGTCCAGTTTGACCGGACAATTTGTCCTAGCAAAAATGTCCCGTTTTTTAAAATAATAAATTATATGGTCTCCCTTTTCAGAGCTCATTTAGTCCAATATTCTCATCGTAGAAAGGCAAGAATTGAAGACTGGGTAAATTCAATGACCTTCACAAGATCTCCCACAGCAAGCTGGTGATTGAGCAGGGCCAGGAGTCTACCACTCCTGCCTGCAATAACGACAATAGTTCTTACACCAAAGCAAGGTCCCGCCTTTCCAAATGAGTGTTTGATTTCTGGGGGACACCTTGTGAGGCCCTACAAGCCAGATCGCATCAGCAAGCTATAAAAGCAGCAATTACAGTGATGGGAGCTAACAGCCACGTCTGCTCTAGACATTCCTTACTTCTGAAGAACAGTGTCAGATCATGCCTGTTTTTCCCTTCCATTCTTCCTGAGCCAGTTTCTTTCACATGAAAGAAACTTTTTTATTTTACAAACTTTCAGCCGTCACGGCTCCCATTTGAATCACCTCCAAGGTCTTCACATCTCTCTTTACTACGTAACTCATGTCAGAAAATACACTCTTCTAAAGGTGTGCCTAAATTTTTTTTTTTTTTTTTTGGTAAAAGTTAAAAAGAAAAACTGGCTGATGATATTAGGTTTAAGAGATGAACAACAGTGGCCAGAAGACAAGGTGTGAATGAGCAAGGATAACGGAAATGATGGCAGGCTTAGGCTTTGAGACAGTGTTAATGGCTCACTTGCCCTGAGGTCCCTAGTGTGAAGTGAAAAGGTCCTCGTGTCAGTAATAGGGCAGAAGGTCTCATTTAATTAAACAAATTCTAGCCTTCAAAGCAAAAGCCTAAAAAGAAATCACTTCTCTTTGCTGATAGTTTCTTCCTCTTTGCCCTGACTTGTATTAATAACCAGCTTGATCTTTGCTATAACATTTACACTTATATACACAATTCTTGCGACTAATAGGGAAAGCAGGAAACTTCCTTCAACATATCCTTACTGTGTGTTTAGCCAGCCATTTGAGGCTGTTTCCCAAGGCTGCAGGGAGGACATGTCAGTGGAGTGGACACCAACAAAGGTGGGATGGAGGACTTTCCCTGCTGCCAAAAGCTATCGCTAGGACCCAAAGTGTCCTACAATATTGCAAGCATTGCTCAGAGACTTGAAAGAGTGGTGTGTGCGTTTCACAGGCCTCTTTATTTTTCCAAATCCGTTCAAATACAAGATTTGTATATATTTAGGGGGCTCAGTTGTTTAAATGATCACTGGGGATTACAAGAATTCTGGAGCCTCCAAACCCCTGCTGGGTCACTAACTTACTGGCTGTTGTGAGGGTAAATTTTTTCAGCTGCCCAACACTTCCATTGCCAGGAAAAATAAGCACAGAGTTGGCTTCTTTTCTGGGATGTAATTAGGATTAAACTTCCCAACTGGTGGCAGAATAAATAGTAAATTACATGTGCCTTTGTGCTTGCCATTTGCTCTGTCTGCAAAGCCTTTCACCCCCCATCACTTCGCATCAGTTAAGACCAAGTTCTTGGCACTGCATCTTGATTTCCCCAGGTGGAAGTTATCAATCCCTCTCCTGAAATTCTACAGCACTTTATCTCTACCTAATGTTTATGACCTTATAACCTGTATGCCTTATTTCTCTAACTGAAAAAAAGCTTTGAGAGAAGTCTGTTTCATGCATCTTCATGCCCCTCAAAAAGCTAATGTTTTGCTGGGCATATAGTAGGTACCTAGTAAATATGTGTTGAATAAATGGTTGATAAATTGAAAATTCTTTATAATAAGAGTGAGAGATGAATATTCCTTATTTCCTCTGAGTTGTGTTTTTCTTTTTAAATCTTGTTGATACATAAAGGGGAATTCAAAGGAACTTTCCCTTAGGTGTCTTCACAGGCCAGGGCTGCTGGTGGTTGTCATATGAAAACTACACACAATTCAGTTATTTGAGGTCGTGTAGACAGCTTCCCATTCATCCTGAAAACATAACTAATCCAAGGTGTGTATAGCTTGCAGATGTAAGATCTGAAAGACGCTCATAAGCCCTCTCATGTAGTAAGCAGAAAAATGACATTACATGCGTTGTAATATTTTGCACGATACTTTTTACCTGTTCCTTCTTGTTTTACTATTTTGTCAGTCTTTTAGGTAAGACTAGCATTTTTACCCTAATTGGACAATGACATCATAATGTACTAATCTGTTAACCTATGTTCACAAATCATTTAATTACCACTGCTGTCTTTGCTGTGCTGTTATTATTCAGATACGGGAGTAAATGATTCAACAGCTAACAGGAAGAAACTCATTATTTTCTGGGAAATGTTATTTTCAGTGTTTTAAAACACTTTAATTAAAACTTAAAACAAAACACTTTAATCAAAACTTTTAAGAAATCTGACATTGCTCTTATAACCACAGTAAATAAATAAAGTATTCATTGCTGTAATGTGGACAATTATTTGGGGACCAAATAATAGCTCCTGAATTTCACAATGAATAGGTTTCTCAAAAAAATAGATAAATTTTTCTTTTTTTTTTTATGCCAATTCACAATCTCCTATGATGGTGTAATTTATAAAATGCAGCTTCTAATATTGTTTTGTGAAGCACTTTGATGGCTGGGGATAAAAACAGCAATCTCCTTCCTATTTGATGCTGCTGTATACTGTCCTCAAACTTTCTTCATCTTCTAGTACTAATTCCATTTGGTAAGCACCCTAGGTCACTGCCACATCCTGGGAGCCACAGGTACTTCTGGGTTCTTTCCTCGGCTTCTTGATGAGTAGCGAAACCAGGCTGCCAGGTGCAAACGCCCACCAGATTTCACAACTGCTTCTCCTGATAGTTTGTATTCAGGATCAATAATATCATTATGCATTTATGTGCAAACATCAAAATTACTCTAAGCAATTACATTCCTACCTTCCCTGTACTCCCCCAATAAATAACATATCCTAAGGAAGGGGATGCCTGTCCTATTATTAAGAGATATCTGTGTGAACCCTGTAGTAAGAGATACCTATGTGAACCTTGTAATATAGTATTGACTCATACTGTTGCCATTTATCACATAGCATATGCATGCTCAGATTGTTATTTATCTTTTAGAATCTTGTCATTTCTCCTCTAGGACACTGAATTTCTCCAGGGCTGAGACTGTGCCCCCTACCTCTTGGAATCTCTGTATTACCCAGAAATGCATGTGCATATGCTTATAGGCTTTCTAAGGGTTGTTTGTGATTGGCGAGCAATAAAAGTGATTTAGTGAAAAAAGTAATCTTTTCCCTTGTAACTCAGGGTATGGGTAAAATTGTTCCTATCTTCCTGTTGTGCCCAAATACTCTCTTTCTAAGCTTTCCTTGAGACTTTTAGGCGGCACTGCATGCTTCCTCGGAGTGAAAACTCACTCTTCAACGACAGAAAAAGACAGCAGGTGAACACTAACCCAAGGTGTAGAAATGCAGACTTTCCCTATGTCCCTTCTGTTAAGATTAAAGAAAAGCTGATCCGGTGGTACTTTTGCATTCCTCTTTTATCTTCTATCAGTCCGCAGCTTTGCCCATACTTACTTTTCTGACAGCTTGCATCTTCATTTCCCCCAGAAGAGCCAGTGAAATGATATCAGCAGATAGAGTTGAAGAGAACTGTCTAACTCTTAAAGATTTTGATGGGAAGGCTCTCTAACAACCTGTCTGTCATCAATGGCATTAGGCCTAACCTTTGATAACAACAGCAGGGAATGGTGCTGTGATTCCACCTGACAAAAAAGGCACAGAGACCAGGATGCCCTACCAAAAGCAAAGCTGGGGCAGCGTGGAGGTACAGGGAATGGCGTGGCTGCCCACCACCACTAATGAGGTGCTGGTATTTCAGGCAAGTCTAAATACCTGTCAGTTATTGTGGGAATAACTGACACCCTGGAACAGTACTTGGAAATGGCTTTAAATGATGCTTTTTTTAAAATTCATGAGCCACAGGGACTTCCCTTGTGGTCCAGTGGGTAATAAGACTCCGCGCTCCCAATGCAGGGGTCCCAGGTTCGATCCCTGGTTGGGGAACTAGATCCCACATACATGCCACAACTAAAGATCCCGCATGGTGCAACTAAGACCCAGTGCAGCTAAATAAATAAATAAATAAAATTCATGAGCCACAGCATACCATAAGGGGACACTACCTTTCCTGTTTTGGTCACCTTACCTGAGCTTTTGAAGAGGAAGCTGATGCCCGTGGCTGGTGAAATGACCTCATCAGAGGAACCCAACAACCCGATCTGGCGTCTCTTGCATCCACTTCTCCACGAGCTCCTCCTCCCAGGATCCTAATTTGAGGCCAAAAAATGGTATCAAAATATTTGACCCATCTCTTTCTTAGTAAGGGAATGTTAAAACAACAGGAGACAGCTTTTACCTGGCCCCTAAACACAATAAAATTACTGCTTCAGCTGATAAGATCTAGTTTTCCTCTCTTTTTTCAGTAAAAGATAAATTCAGACGAAAAATTATTCTGGGCGTTATGAGGTAAGGAACAGTCAGGATTCTTTATTTATTCTTATTTATTTATGTAGTGGGGTTCTGACAATCTCCTGATTACCTCTTTCAATGTCATAAGCTGATCTGGGGCCCTTGCAGTTAGCTCTTATCTTTGAAAATGCTTATGTTTGGAAACTTTTCACAGATTAACTGAATTAGCTAGAGAATTTGCTTAATCTCTTGGTCTCAATTCAACTGAAAAATCTGCTTGCCACCAAAGAATTTCCCTCTAATCTACAAATTCGTCTGCCAGTGGCAACAGGGAAAGTTACTTGTGGTAGAGGGACTGAGATTCAGTCCACTACCTGAATACTTAGAGAGGGGTGACAGTTAAAATGCACATTCCCAGGCCCCACCCTGGGTTTCTGAATCAGCGTTCTAGTTTGGGTTCTGGCAAAAGCAGAACCTTAGACAAGGATTTGGGTGTCAGATGTTTATTTGAGAGGTGATCCCAGCAGTGTACTGGTGGGGGTCTGGGGAAGCGAGACAGGGAAGGAAAGAAAAACCAGTAAAAAGTGTATTAATGAGAGAGTTATCACTGTGGGCAAGTGGAACTCAACCCCAAGGGGACCTGAGAGGCTGCTAGGCACACACTTCAAAATTTTCCCACCCGTAAGAGAGGAAGTTGGAGTATTTATTCACCAGCTCCCATTCCTCATTGGTCAAAGGTTGCCCTTGGGAGCATTAACTCCCTGACACTTCTGGCCTGCCTCGTGGGTGCACACAGCATGCTTCTGTGACTAGAGAAAGCCATCAGTCAGAGAATCACAGAGGTATTGAGACAGGAAGCTGTCTGTGTGCATGGAACTGGTCACAGAAGCTACTGATAAAAGAGAGGATATGGGCAGGGCACCACCAACATCTCTGACAATCAGAATCTCTGGACGTGGGGCTTGGGAATTTGCACTTTTAACTCCAGATGATTCTAATATTCATACAAGTTTGAGAACCACTGCTCTAAAGGGCAATCTGATCAGGTTACCCCCATGCTCTACTACCTTCAGAGAATCCAAAGTCTTTAGTATTGCACTGAGTCCTCCAGGGTCTGGCTTATTCCAACCTCTATAGCTACATCTTCTACTCCACATTTTCCTCCCCAAACTCTGGATCCAGCCATCAGATTGCTTGTAATTACCTGAAAACCAGGCTGTTTTACATTTTTGTGCTCATAATGTTTCAGCTGCAAGTAACAGAAAACATGACCAACAGTGACTAAAACAAACAAGGATTTTTTTTTTAACATCTTTATTGGAGTATAATTGCTTTACAATGGTGTGTTAGTTTCTGCTTTATAACAGAGTGAATCAGCTATACATATACATATATCCCCATATTTCCTCTCTCTTGCATCTGCCTCCCACCCTCCCTATCCCACTCCTCTAGGTGGACACAAAGCACTGAGCTGATCTCCCTGTGCTATGCGGCTGCTTCCCACTAGCTATCTATTTTACGTTTGGTAGTGTATATATGTCCATGCCACTCTCTCACTTAGTCCCAGCTTCCCCTTCCCCTCCCCGTGTCCTCAAATCCATCCTTTTTTTTTTTTTTTTTTTTTTTTAATGCAGCAGGAAGTCTGGAGATGGGCTGCTGCTGACACTGGTTCCACTGCTCAGTAAAGTCAGGACAGGAGACTTTATTCTTTTAGATTTGCCTTCATGGTTGCAAGAGGCTGCTGCAGCTCCAGGTATCATGTTTGTGTTCGAGTCAGGAAGGGGCAGCACCCACTAAACAAAAGCTTTCCCAGAAGAACCAGCAGAGTTCACTTAATGCTTCATTGGCCAGAACTGTGCCACACAACTACCCAAACTGGCAAGGAGATAAGTAAATATTTAGTTATTCTAGGCTCTGTAGAGGAGGCGGAAAGGCAGATGAGGGTTAGAAAATTGGAAATGGGTTTAGCTTAGCCCCTTCTCATCCTGTTTGCCTCGGGGATGCCTATTTTACTTTCAAGACTCATTTTTCCCCACTAATACGTTATTTTGAAAATCTTCAAACTTTCAGAAAAATTGAAAGCATTGTACAGTGTACAACTGCATACCTGCTACCTAAATTCTACAACTGACATTTTACTCTATTTTCTTTAACACATCTCCATTCATCTATGCATTCTTCTATCCTTCTGTCTTATTTTTTGGATGCAATTCAAAGTAAGTTGCAGATATCGGTACACCTCCCCCCCAAATACTTCATCATGTATATCATTATCTAGAATTCAATTTTTGCTTAGAGTTCTTTTTTAGGTAAATCTACAAGCAATGAAATGCACAAATCTTGTGTACCACTCAATGAGTTTTGAAAAATGCATATAACTGTATAACCCAACCCCTAGTCAAGGGAAGTGGCACCCACCCCACTCAAAGGCGACCACTGTTCTGATTTTTTCATAGATTAGTCTTGCTTGTTCTAGAACTTCATATAAATGGACTCAAATAGTATATACCCTTTTATATAAAACCTGAGACACTTTGAGATGCTTAAAAATCGACTCCTCCGAACATCTTTTGTGCACAGACTTTTGAAATAGCAACTGTAACTTTTTTTTTAACTTATTGTTTATCCATTTATCTTTCCCTTGTAATATGTGATTTTTTCAAGGGCAAAGATCTTTTCTATTCATCTTTATATTCTTAGCACAGCTTCTACAGACAGTTAATAAATGTCTGGTGAATGAGCTAATGAAGGAATGGATGAAAGTTACTGGGTCGTAGTAGCTTAGTAGTAAATTTTAGTTCATTTCCCTTCTTCTTGTGTAGCCCTTATCCCATTTCGTTAGAGTCAGCTGTGTGGACATCTGTCTTCCCCACTAGATGCGTCCAGCTCAGGCAGGGCTACACCTTAGTCACTTTTGCAGCCTAGTGCTCAGCACAGTACTTGGCAAATTGTGTACACTGTTTTGAAGGTATGTATGAGTCATGTGACTGTTTGTTGTGTGGCTCTAATGATTCTCTTTTCTCATTAACAAGGGGATCCAAGAACCTTTACTGAGAATGGGATGATGAGGTGACGCTTTGTTTTCCATGGACCAGAGCTCCACGATCTGTGGAGTTATGCACAGCTATGTGAAGCATATGTGCTACGTGAGCACGTGCACAGCTATGCTCAGCTATGCTGTGTGAAGCAGGCAGGGTGGGTCTTTGCCCAGCCTTGACCATGACCATCCATTTACTTGCAGGCTACAAACCCATGCAGTGATAATGCATGCCAACGTGTTAACTGATCACTGAGTTGGGGCTGGTAGGGGCTCCCCGTGTGGTTTGCATTTGAATTGGGGAATCTGGATCTCTCATACTCTGTGGGAGGGGCATGCCCTGCCGTACTTTCAGGCAATTTGCGTTTCTCCCCAATCCAGGTCCTACCCCTGGATTGCCTGTTAAGAGAAGGTACCATTCCCCATTGCCTCTGGCTGCCAGGGCCCGCTTGGTAGAGCTTCTTCATTCCATCCTAGATTCTTCGCTTCATGGAGTAAATACATCACAAAGTGAAATGCTTCTCAGGAAAGACAGCTCTCTCCAAAAGGAGACTGCGTTTTCAGCACCATCTTGTGCCTTCCCCCAGCCCCTCATATATTAGTAGCAGCAGCAGTAGCAGTTTTCCTGGCTACTCCTTATCAGATTGGTTCCTCCCTCCCCAAGCACTATGCCCCCTTCTGTCTATTTTTGTTTTTACTACCCCTTTTGGAGCCAAGGTCCAGATTAGACCAGTGTGGGCCGATCTTGTCTTTTATACCAGCAGGGATACATTAGCTTATTGACAGAACCTGGGTCCTGCATAAGAAAATGGTCCTGGAGCCGGTGGTAGTGACCTGAATATCAGACCTCAGTCCCAGCCCTGACTTTGCCATTAACCCTCTGTGTTATTTTGGGTAAGTCATTTTCATGCTCAGGGCCTCGGTTTCCCCATCTAGGCAAAGCCCTAGATTCCATCTAAAATTACTGCCACGTCTAAAACTGCATGAGCTATTCAAGAGTCAGGTTCAATTTGAGATGTCAAATTTAGGTTCCACATGAAAAAGGCCTCAGCTGGCCGATCAATAAGGATTCCAAAGAAGTCATTTTTCACCTGTGAGTCCTTCATTCATCATTATCTTCCCTAATCATCTCATCTCTAGGGCCGGCCCTGGGCCGACAGATCTGTCCAGCTGCAGTTCTCTTGTTCTTCTGGATGGGCAGCAAACACTAGAGGAGGCAAGCCCAGCTTGGTTTGGCCTGGCGCAGAGAGGGATGGAAGTATTAATCAACACAGAAGTGGCTGCTGGCAGGAGATCAGAAGGCTTTGTCCAGGTTCGTCGAGTGAAGAGAACGGCCACGGACTGAGGCGGTGTGTTAGGAAAGGTACAGAGCATGAAGGCATTCATTTGGGGGCAGCCACCACAGTATGCTCTATGCAGGGACACAGTGACTGGAACACCTTGTCTGTACTAATGAAGCATGCAGCACCATGTGTTTTGTGTCAATGCAGAAGGCTAACTAATGGATTAACTTGGACAGCTTGTCTTCTCCAAATGAACGAAGTGGTGACTGTAAATGGAGGCCAGAGTGTTAGCCTGCTTTGGGAGGGGAAGCCAACAAGGACAGAAACACAGAGGCCTCACTCATACAGCTTACTGGAATCCCCTTCCCCAAACTACAGCTCAGACACAGAGCTGCTCACCTGTCACACACCATCCGTCTGTTTCCAGACTACGGTTCTTCATTAGGGGAGGTATTTTGGATGCACGTCACATCCCGTTCCTGATAACAGCACATCTTCTTCACTATCTACTGCATAAAGTGACTTCATAAGGAACATTTCAAAAGCTACAGTGCAAAGGGAAAAGTGGTTTTCAATGTGAAATGCAGTATAGGAAAGAATTGAAAGAGGAAGTCAAGCATTAATCTTTATTGGAGCATCTCAACCATTTCTTTACTGCATGTTGTTATTAAGCACAAATGTACCTGGTGGCTTATGGAAACCTGATAGACGGACATTTAGGTGATTAAAAAGGGATAAAGACAGGGGCATTTATGCCTTCTCCAAAAGGACTCCTCACTTTACTGAAGATTGCCTTCAGGAGTTCTCTTTTAAAAAATAGCAGCTTCTCGGAGCACTTAGAACACGATCTGATTTACACACCTCAGTTGATTCTGTTCTAGCTTAACTTTAAACCTTCTTCCTAGAGGCAGGAGAAATGCCTGTCTCTCTCTCCCTCTCTCTCTCTCCATCTATTCTCTCCCTTCCCCTTCCCAAGGAGCATGTCATCAACTGGGTCGGGGTTTACTGCAGAGACCAACAATGCCAGGACTGGAAGGGCTGGGAGATATAATCCAATACCAGATGTGACAAATGAAAATCGGGGGAGGGGTCCAGAGAGATGAAATGACTTATTTGAGATTATCTAGCATGTTGGTGCTACTTCCACTCCACAATATGATCTCCTTATCAGAGTCCCTTAGTTTATACCTGCCCATCCTAAACTGTATGCCCAGACCCTCAGACTTGTTATGGAATTGTCCCCAGTGAAAAAGCAAACCCCTAGCCCAGAGTGTTACTACACACTTGGTAAGAATTGGTTTACCAGGTCCTTCCCCAGTATGACAGCTTTCTAAAAGCAGGTTGGGGGTGCTAAGTAGTGCAGGCAGGGAGCCAACGGACCAGAAGACATGGGGTCAGCCTGGAAAGTCAAGCTGGAGCGGGAAATCCTGGGAGCATCTTGAACGCTTAGAGGAGAGGGCAGCAGAAGAGGAAGGTGAGAGAAACTGCAAAGCAAATTTTAACTTTGCTTATTTCCATATTTTCAAATTCAAACTTTCATTATTTATTATTATATTTTTTATCACATGTGCCTTAGAGCCTAAGTGTGCTTCAAAACCAACTCTGAAATTGCTGCCTAGTTCATAGTCTCCATAGCCTCATCTCCCACTCTCTTCAATCCACTGCAATCTGGCTTCTGATTCCCACTCCTAAGGTCACCAGCGACCTCCATATTGCTAAATCCAATGGATGTGTTTTTCAATTCTTATACTACATAACCTCCCTGTACCACCTGACTCAACAGTTCCCCTATTCTTCAAAATCTCTGTTTATGTACCATTAACCCAGGTCTTCCTGGTTTCCTCCTGGATTGCAGGCAACTCCTTCTCTCCTTTATAGACACACCTTCTTCTCTCTGGCCATTAAATGTTGGAATTTCCCAAGGCTCTTTCTAGGACCCTCTTTTCTTCTCACTTCATAATCTCTCTCTGGGTGATCTTGTCTCATCCACATCTATGGCTCTAAATATCACCTACATGAGAATGACTCACAAATTTGTATCCCTAGCCCAGACCTCTATGTTTCACCTCCATAAATCAACTCTTCTTGGAGCTCTTGTTGGATGTCTTATGATCAGCCCAAACCAAACTCATGATCTCCATGCCACAAGTCTGCACTTCTAGTATTCTCCATTGTACACCATGACCCATTTGCACAAGCCTGGAATGTTGGGGTCACCTTTTACTTCTTCATACTCATCCCCACAGTCAACCTACCACCTAGTCCCATCAAATTTACCTATGAAAAATCTCTCAAATCCATCTTCTCTCCAACTTCAATCCACGGTCCACACTCCTTCACTCGGACATCTGAAATAGTCATCTGACTATTCAATGACTCCCTTCAATGTGTTCTCTATATCATAACTGGAATCATCTTTCCAAACAACAGACCAAATTGTGCCCCTTTCCCCATACTTAAAGATCTTTTATGCCTTCTCATTGTCATTAGAATGAAAGTTTAAAACCTTTCACATAGAAGCAATCTTTTCAGCTTTGCAATGAGTTGCATTCTTCCATGCTCTGTCATCCCATCACACTGACCTCCAATTGTCATGTTGAGCTTCTTCCCATTACAGGGCTTCCTTCTCTGCCTCCAAAATCAATCTCTTCTCTTTCCATTTACTCATCCCCTATACTCTCAGATCATTTTACTTCCCCAGAAAAGCTGTGCTGGGTCTCCTTGAAAAGGCCAAGTCCCTGGAATTCTCTGGTGGTCCAGTGGTTAGGACTTGGCAGTTTCACTGCTGTGGGCCCAGGTTCAATCCCTGGTCTGGGAACTAAAATCCTGCAAGCTGTGCAATGTAGCCAGAAAAAAAAAAAGCCATATCCCCATATTCTAGGTTCCCAGACGAATATAGACTTCTCCTTTTCATAAAAACCCGGCATGTTTTTAAAAACCTTACATGTTTTGTTGTTGTTTATTGTTTGTTTTTAAACATCTTTATTGGAGTATAATTGCTTTACAATGGTGTGTTAGTTTAAGCTTTATAACAAAGTGAATCAGTTATACATATGTCCTCATAACTCCTCCCTCTTGCATCTCCCTCTCTCCCACCCTCCCTATCCCACCCCTCCAGGTGGTCACAAAGCACCGAGCTGATCTCCCTGTGCTATGCGGCTGCTTCCCACTAGCTATCTATTTTACGTTTGGTAGTGTATATATGTCCATGCCACTCTCTCATTTCGTCCCAGCTTACCCTTCCCCCTCCCAGTAACCTCAAGTCCATTCTCTAGTAGGTCTGTGTCTTTATTCCCGTCTTACCCCAAGGTTCTTCATGACCATTTTTTTTTTTAGATTCCATATACATGTGTTAGCATATGGTATTTGTTTTTCTCTTTCTGACTTACTTCACTCTGTATGACAGACTCAAGGTCCAACCACCTCCTACAAATAAACTCAATTTCGTTTCTTTTTATGGCTGAGTAATATTCCATTGTATATATGTGCCACAACTTCTTTATCCATTCATCTGTTGATGGACATATAGGTTGCTTCCACGTCCTGGCTATTGTAAATAGAGCTGCAATGAACATTTTGGTACATGATTCTTCTGGAATTATGGTTTTTCTCAGGGTATATGCCCAGTATTGGGATTGCTGGGTCATATGGTAGCTCTATTTTTAGTTTTTTTTTTTTTTTTTTTTGCGTTACGCGGGCCTCTCACTGTTGTGGCCTCTCCCAGTGTGGAGCACGGGCTCCGGACGCGTAGGCTCAACGGCCATGGCTCACGGGCTGAGCCGCTCCGCGGAATGTGGGATCTTCCTGGACCAGGGCATGAACCCGTGTCCCCTGCATCGGCAGGCGGACTCTCAACCACTGCGCCACCAGGTAAGCCCCTATTTTTAGTTTTTTAAGGAACCTCCATACTGTTCTCCATAGTGGCTGTATCAATTTACATTCCCACCAATAGTGCAGGAGGGTTCCCTTTTCTCCACACCCTCTCCAGCATTTATTGTTTGTAGATTTTTTGATGATGGCCATTCTGACCGGTGTGAGATGATACCTCATTGTAGTTTTGATCTGCATTTCTCTAATGATTAATGATGAGCATTCTTTCATGTTTTTGTTGGCAATCTGTATATCCTCATTGGAGAAATGTCTGTTTAGGTCTTCTGCTGATTTTTGGATTGGGTTTTTTGTTTTTTTGAGATTGAGCTGCATGTGCTTCTTGTAAATTTTGGAGATTAATCCTTTGTCAGTTGCTTCATTTGCAAATATATTCTCCCATTCTGAGGGTTGCCTTCTCGTCTTGTTTATGGTTACCTTTGCTGTGCAAAAGCTTTTAAGTTTAATTAGGTCCCATTTGTTTTTGTTTTTAATTGCATTTCTCTAGGAGGTGGTTCAAAACGGATCTTGCTGTGATTTATGTCATAGAGTGTTCTGCCTATGCTTTCCTCTAAGAGTTTTATAGTGTCTGGCCTTACATTTAGGTCTTTAATCTATTTTGAGTTTATTTCTGTGTATGGTGTTAGGGAGTGTTCTAATTTCATTCTTTTACATGTAGCTGTCCAATTTTCCAAGCAACACTTAATGAAGTGGCTGTCTTTTCTCCACTGTATATTCTTGCCTCCTTTATCAATGATAAGGTGACCAGATGTGCGTTGGTTTATCCCTGGGCTTTCTATCCTGTTCCATTGATCTATATGTCTGTTTTTGTGACAGTACCATACTGTCTTGATTACTGTAGCTTTGTAGTACAGTCTAAAGTCAGGGAGCCTGATTCCTCCAGCTCCGTTTCTCTTTTCTCAAGATTGCTTTGGCTATTCGGGGTCCTTTGTGTTTCCATACAAATTGTGAAATTTTTTGTTCTAGTTCTGTGAAAAATGCCATTGGTAGTTTGATAGGGATTGCATTGAATCTGTAGACTGCTTTGGGTAGTAGAGTCATTTTCACAATGTTGATTCTTCCAATCTAAGAACATGGTATATCTCTCCATCTATTGGTATCATCAAAAATTTATTTCATCAGTGCCTTATAATTTTCTGCATAGAGGTCTTTTGTCTCCTTAGGTAGGTTTATTCCTAGATATTTTATTCTTTTTGTTACAATGGTAAATGGGATTGTTTTCTTAATTTCACTTTCAGATTTTTCATCATTAGTGTATAGGAATGCCAGAGATTTCTGTGCATTAATTTTGTATCCTGCTACTTTACTAAATTCATTGATTAGCTCTAGTAGTTTTCTGGTAGCATCTTTAGGATTCTCTATGTATAGTATCATGTCATCTGCAAACAGTGACAGCTTTACTTCCTCTTTTCCTATTTGGATTCCTTTTATTTCTTTTTCTCCCCTAATTGCTGTGGCTACAACTTCCAAAACTATGTTGAATAATAGTGGTGAGTGTGGGCAACCTTGTCTTGTTCCTGATCTTAGTGTAAATGGTTTCAGTTTTTCACCATTGAGGACAATGTTGGCTGTGGGTTTGTCATATATGGCCTTTATTATGTTGAGGAAAGTTCCCTCTATGCCTACTTTCTGGAGGGTTTTTATCATAAATGAGTGTTGAATTTGGTTAAAAGCTTTCTCTGCATCTATTGAGATGATCATATGGTTTTTCTCCTTCAATTTGTTAATATGGTGTATCACATTGACTGATTTGCATATATTGAAGAATCCTTGAATTCCTGGGATAAACCCCACTTGATCATGGTGTATGATTCTTTTAATGTGCTATTGGATTCTGTTTGCTAGTATTTTGTTGAGGATTTTTGAATCTATGTTCATCAGCGATACTGGCCTGTAGTTTTCTTTCTTTGTTACATCTTTGTTTGGTTTTGGTATCAGGGTGATGGTGGCCTCGTAGAATGAGCTTGGGAGTGTTCCTCCCTCTGGTATATTTTGGAAGAGTTTGAGAAGGATAGGGGTTACCTCTTCTCTAAATGTTTGACAGAATTCGTCTGTGAAGCCATCTGATCCTGGGCTTTTGTTTGTTGGAAGATTTTTTTTTTTTTTTTTTTTTTTGCGGTACGCGGGCCTCTCACTGTTGTGGCCTCTCCCATTGTGGAGCACAGGCTCCGGACACACAGTCTGAGCGGCTGTGGCCCACAGGCCCAGCCGCTCTGCGGCATGTGGGATCTTCCCGGACCGGGGCACGAACCCGTGTCCCATGCACTGGCAGGTGGACTCTCAACCACTGCGCCACCAGGGAAGCCCTGTTGGAAGATTTTTAATCAGTTTCAATTTCAGTGCTCGTGATTGGTCTGTTCATATTTTCTATTTCTTCCTGGTTCAGTCTTGGAAGGCTGTGCATTTCTAAGAATTTGTCCATTTCTTCCAGGTTGTCCATTTTATTGGCATAGAGTTGCTTGTAGTAATCTGTCAGTTGTTACTTCTCCTTTTTCATTTCTAATTCTATTGATTTGAGTCTTCTCCCTTTTTTTCTTGGTGAGTCTGGCTAATGGTCTATCAATTTTATCTTGTCAAAGAACCAGCTTTTAGTTTTATTGATCTTTCCTATCGTTTCCTTCATTTCTTTTTCATTTATTTCTGATCTGATATTTATGATTTCTTTCCTTCTGCTAACTTTGGGGTATTTTTGTTCTGCTTTCTCTAATTGCTTTAGGTGTAAGGTTAGGTTGTTTATTTGAGATGTTTCTTGTTTCTTAAGGTAGGATTGTATTGCTATAAACTTCCCTCTTAGAACTGCTTTTGGTGCATCCCATAGGTTTTGGGTCGTCATGTTTTAATTATCATTTGTTTCTAGGTGCTTTTTGATTTACTGTTTGATTTCTTCAGTGATCTCTTGGTTATTAAGTAGTGTACTGTTTAGCCTCCATGTGTTGTTTGTATTTTTTACAGATTTTTTCCTGTAATTGATATCTAGTCTCATAGCGTTGTGTTCGGAAAAGATACTTGATACGATTTCAATTTTCTTAAATTTACTAAGGCTTGATTTGTGACCCAAGATATGATCTATCCTGGAGAATGTTCCATGAGCACTTGAGAAGAATGTGTATTCTGTTGTTTTTGGATGGAATGTCCTATAAATATCAATTAAGTCCACCTTGTTTAACGTATCATTTAAAGCTTGTGTTTCCTTATTTATTTTCATTTTGGAAGATCTGTCCATTGGTGAAAGTGCGGTGTTAAAGTCCCCTACTACGATTGTGTTACTGTCAATTTCCCCTTTTATGGCTGCTAGCATTTGCCTTATGTATTGAGGTGCTCCTATGCTGGGCGCATAAATATTTACAATTGTTATATCTTCTTTTCGGATTGATCGCTTGATCATTATGTAGTGTCCTTGTCTCTTGTAATAGTCTTTGTTTTAAAGTCTATTTTGTGTGATATGAGAATTGCTACTCCAGCTTTCTTTTGATTTCCATTTGCATGGAATATCTTTTTCCATCTCCTCACTTTCAGTCTGTATGTGTCCCTAGGTCTGAGATGGGTCTCTTGTAGACAGCATATATACGGATCTTGTTTCTGTATCCATTCAGCCAGTCTACGTCTTTTGGTTGGAGCATTTAATCCATTTACATTTAAGGTAATTATTGATATGTATGTTCTTATTACCATTTTCTTAATTGTTTTGGGTCTGTTATTGTAGGTCTTTTCCTTCTCTTGTGTTTCCTGCCTAGAGAAGTTCCTTTAGCATTTGTTGTAAAGCTGGTTTGGTGGTGCTGAATTCTCTTAGCTTTTGCTTGTCTGTAAAGGTTTTCATTTCTCCATCAAATCTGAATGAGATCCTTGCTGGGTAGAGTAATCTTGGTTGTAGGTTTTTCTTCTTCATCACTTTAAATATGTCCTGCCACTCCCTTCTGGCTTGCAGAGTTTCTGCTGAAAGATCAGCTGTTAACCTTATGGGGATTCCCTTGTGTGTTATTTGTTGTTTTTCCCTTGCTGCTTTTAATATTTTTTCTTTGTATTTAATTTTTGACAGTTTGATGAATATGTGTCTTGGCGTGTTTCTCCTTGGATTTATCCTGTATGGGACTCTCTGTGCTTCCTGGACTTGATTAACTATTTCCTTTCCCATATTAGGGAAGTTCTCAAATATAATCTCTTCAAATATTTTCTCAGTCCCTTTCTTTTTCTCTTCTTCTTTGGTGACTCCTATAATTCGAATGTTGGTGCATTTAATGTTGTCTCAGAGGTCTCTGAGACTGTCCTCAATTCTTTTCATTCTTTTTTCTTTATTCTGCTCTGCAGTAGTTATTTCCACTATTTTATCTTCCAGGTCACTTATCCGTTCTTCTGCCTCAGTTATTCTGCTATTGATCCCTTCTAGTGAATTTTTAATTTCATTTATTGTGTTGTTCATCACTGTTTGTTTGCTCTTTAGTTCTTCTAGGTCCGTGTTAAACGTTTCTTGTATTGTCTCCATTCTATTTCCAAGATTTTGGATCATCTTTACTATCATATTCTGAATTCTTTTTCAGGTAGACTGCCTATTTCCTCTTTATTTGTTACGTCTGGTGGGATTTTGCCTTGCTCCTTCATCTGCTGTGTGTTTCTCTGTCTTGTCATTTTGCTTAACTTACTGTGTTTGGGGTCTCCTTTCTTCAGGCTGCAGGTTTGTAGTTCCCGTTGTTTTTGGTGTCTGTCTCCAGTGGCTAGGATTGGTTCAGTGGATTGTGTAGGCTTCCTAGTGGAGGGGACTAGTGCCTGTGTTCTGGTGGATGAGGCTGGACCTTGTCTTTCTGATGGGCAGGTCCACGTCTGGTGTTGTGTTTTCGGGTGTCTGTGGCCTTATTATTTTAGGCAGCCTCCCTGCTAATGGATGGGGTTGTGTTCCTGTCTTGCTAGTTGTTTGGCATACGGTGTCCAGTACTGCGGCTTGCTGGTCGTTGAGTGGAACTGGGTCTTATCACTGAGATGGAGATCTCTAGGAGATTTTCACCGTTTCATATTACGTGGAGCTGGGAGGTCTCTTGTGGACCAGTATCCTGAACTTGGCTCTCCCACCTCAGAGGCACAGCCCTGATGCCTGGCTGGAGCACCAAGAGCCTGTCATCCACACAGATCAGAATAAAAGGGAGGAAAAGAAAGAAAAGAAAGCAAGAAAGCAAGAAAGAAAGGAAGGAAGGAAGGAAGGAAGGAAGAAAGAAAGAAAGAAAGAAAGAAGAAAGGAAGGAAGGAAGAAAAAAGAAAGAAAAAAGGAAAGAGAGAGAGAAAGAAAGAAGATAAAATAAAATAAAGTAAAATAAAACAGAATAAAGTTATTAAAATAAAAAATAATTATTAAAAAAATTGTTTTAAGTAATAAAAAAAGTTTAAAAAGAGGAGAGCAACCAAACCAAAAAAACAAATCAACCAATAACTAATGCTAAAAACTATACTTAAAAAACAAACAAAAAAACCGGACAGACGGAACCCTAGGACAAATGGTAAAATCAAAGCCATATAGACAAAATCACACACAGAAGCATACACATACACACTCATAAAAAGAGAAAAAGGGAAAAAAAAAATATATATATATATATCATTGCTCCCAAAGTCCACCTCCTCAATTTGGAATGATTTGTTGTCTATTCAGGTATTCCTCAGATGCAGGGTACATCAAGTTGATTGTGGAGATTTAATCTGCTGCTCCTGAGGCTGCTGGGAGAGATTTCCCTTTCTCTTCGTTGGCAGAGATCCTGCGGTTCAGCTTTAGATTTGGCCCCGCCTCTGCGTGTAGGTTGCCTGAGGGCGTCTGTTCTTTGCTCAGACAGGACGGGGTTAAAGGAGCCGCTGATTCGGGGGCTCTGGCTCACTCAGGACAGGGGGAGGGAGGGGTACGGATGCAGGGCGAGCCTGCAGCGGCAGAGGCCAGAGTGACGTTGCACCAGCCTGAGGCGCGCCCTGTGTTCTCCCAGGGGAGTTGTCCCTGGATCACCGGACCCTGGCAGTGGCGGGCTGCAGAGGCTCTCGGGAGGGGAGGTGTGGAGAGTGACCTGGGCTTGCACACAGGCTTCTTGGTGGTGGCAGCAGCAGCCTTAGCATCTCATGCCCGTCTCTGGGGTCTGCACTGATAGCCGCGGCTCGCGCCCGTCTCTGGAGCTCCTTTAAGCAGCGCTCTTAATCCCCTCTCCTCACGCAGCAGGAAACAAAGAGGCAAGAAAAAGTCTTGCCTCTTTGGCAGCTCAAGACTCTTTCCCGGACTCCCTCCCGGCTAGCTGTAGCGCACTAGCCCCTTCAGGCTGTGTTCACGCAGCCAACCCCAGTCCTCTCCCCGGGATCCGACCTCCAAAGTCCGAATCTCAGTTCGCAGCCCCCGCCCTCCCCCGCAGGTGAGCAGACAAGCCTCTCGGGCTGGTGAGTGCCGGTCGGCCCTGATCCTCTGTGCGGGAATCTCTCCGCTTTGCCCTCTGCACCCCTGTTGCTGTGCTCTCCTCCGCGGCTCCGAAGCTTCCCCCCTCCGCCACCCGCAGTCTCTGCCCGCGAAGGGGCTTCCTAGTGTGTGAAAACCTTTCCTCCTTCACAGCTCCCTCCCACTGGTTCAGGTCCCGTCCCTATTCTTTCGTCTCTGTTTTTTCTTTTGCCCTACTCAGGTACGTGGGGTCTGAGGTCTTTTGGGAGGTCTGAGGTGTTCTGCCAGCGTTCAGTAGGTGTTCTGTAGGAGTTGTTCCACATGTAGATGGAGTTGTTCCACATGTAGATGTATTTCTGATGTATCTGTGGGGAGGAAGGTGATCTCCACGTCTTACTCTTCCGCCATCTTGAAGCTCCCTCACCTTACATGTTTTTTAAAACACATGGTTTATACAATGTTTTGATGGAATATGTGGATGAAAGCACTCTTACGTTCAGTTCAAATTTTACATTTGTTGGTGTGATTATTTCATTGTCCACTCCCTGCACTAGACTGAAAACATTAAGAGGCGGGATTGCATGTACTTTTTATCTGTATCGTTATCACCCCTATCACTTAGTGTAGTCTCCGCCACATAGTAGGCATGCCTTAAATTCTTGATTATTTTATTAACTGTACCTTGGTCTTCTTGTCTGGAAAATGAGAATGTTACTATGAACCCAACCTGGGTCATAGAGTCTCAGACAGAATCAAATGCTATAACTGAATATGCTTTGACAAACTAAGGTGATATCCAAATGTTAATGTGAATTATTGATGTTAATGAAGGAAATGGGTCACCCACTTTTATCATGGAAGGAATACATTAAAAACATTTTACCCCATCATCTAAATGAGGCAAAACTGGCCTGGTATCATGTTCTGAAAGTTTGAGAAGTTTTAGCCTCAAAACTGAAACTTATAAGAGAATTACATGTCTCAAATTTGGACTCTTTAGATAGATGTGATGGACAGTTTTCTCAGCTGATATAATCTACAAGATAGGAAACGGCTAGCTGGGTCTTGAGATTATTTGCTTGGCTACATAGATACTCACTGGGTATAGATAGTTGAAGTACTTAAACTCTGTAAATAAATCATAACTCGAGATTATATTCATTCTCCTGTCAATCTATAAGCAAATGTGACCTACAAAGCTTTATCTCTCCAACTATATATTATTTGGAAACTCACTTCATCTCTTTCTGTGCTTCCGTGTTCTTACCTATAAAATGGGAATACAAAAATCTACCTTGCTGGGACTTCTCTGGTGGCGCAGTAGTTAAGAATCCGCCTACCGGGCTTCCCTGGTGGCGCAGTGGTTGAGAGTCCGCCTGCCGATGCAGGGGATGGGGTTCGTGCCCCGGTCCGGGAGGATCCCGCATGCCGCGGAGCGGCTGGGCCCGTGAGCCATGGCCGCTGAGCCTGCGCGTCTGGAGCCTGTGTTCCGCAACGGGAGAGGCCACGGCAGTGAGAGGCCCGCATACCGCAAAAAAAAAAAAAAAAAAAAAAAAAAGAATCCGCCTACCAAGTCAGGGGACATGGGTTCAAGCCCTGGTCTGGGAAGATCCCACATGCCACAGAGCAACTAATCCCGTGTGCCACAACTACTGAACCTGTGCTCTAGAGCCTACAAGCCACAACTACCAAAGCCTGCGTGCGTGCCTAGAGCCTGTGCTCCACAACAAGAGAAGCCACCACAATGAGAAGCCCACGCAACGCAACAAAGAATAGGCCCCGCTCACCGCAACTAGAGAAAATGCATGCGCAGCAATGAAGACCCAATGCAGCAAAAAATAAATAAATTTAAAAATAAAATAAAGTAAAATCTACCTTGCCTATCTCAGGGTCATTGGGGAAAGCTAAAATAGTTAAACATGGATTTCCCTGGTGGCACAATGGTCGAGAATCTGCCTGCCAATGCAGGGGACACAGGTTGAAGCCCTGGTCCGGGAAGATCCCACATGCCGCGGAGCAACTAAGCCCGTGTGCCACAACTACTGAGCCTGCGCTCTAGAGCCCGCGAGCCACAACACTGAGTCCGCGTGCCACAACTACTGAAGCCCGGTCGCCTAGAGCCCTAGCTCCGCAACAAGAGAAGCCACCGCAATGAGAAGCCCGCGCACCGCAACGAAGAGTAGACCCTGCTCACCGCAACTAGAGAAAGCCTGCATGCAGCAACAAAGACCCAGCACAGCCAAAAATAAATAAATTTATAATAAATAAATAAATAAAAATAAAATAGTTAGGGCTTCCCTGGTGGCGCAGTGGTTGAGAGTCCGCCTGCCGACGCAGGGGACGCGGGTTCGTGCCCCGGTCCGGGAAGATCCCACATGCCGTGGAGCGGCTGGGCCCGTGAGCCATGGCCGCTGAGCATGCGCGTCTGGAGCCTGTGCTCCACAACGGGAGAGGCCACAACAGTGAGAGGCCCGCGTACCCCACCGCCCCCCCTCAAAAAAAATAAGTAAAAAATAAAATAGTTAAACAAGTTAAATTATTTTGTAAATCATAAAGCTCAATACATATGCAATTCATTCTTGTTAATAGTAATTGTTGATACGATTATAATTAACATTCTATATGCAAGTCATACTTATAAATAGCCACAATGATTAATTAGGTTATGATGTTCGTGGCCAGATAACTGCTGGGGAACAAGAAATATCTCTCAGATAACTTGGTGGGGGAAAACCCAACAAATAGGAATCTAGAATGTTTCTAGATTTAGCATTTTATTTCCCCAATGGCTCTTTTCCGTCTTTCCAAAGAATTCTGCTAGGAGGAATGGATTTTTCTTGGTCAAAAATAAATATAACATGATAAAGGCAATGTAAGACTACAAACATAATGGTTAATGCTCTGAGCATCATTTCAGCTGGTGATTCTGAGTAGGGCTCTGGCCCTTTAGCCACATATTCCATTAAAACACTGAGCAAATCATGTGTTTTAACCACATATGCTAGGATTTGGGGAATAGGGATTTCTTTAATTACAAAACAGTTTGCACGTTTGCTGGGTGCACATGAGGTGCTATTTTATAAATGCAGAATTATCAGGAAAAGATTTAAAAACTAACACACAGAGAGATGAAATCTGGAGCACAATAGGAAACAAAATTGTTTGAAGAGAATGGCCTAGAAATCCTTTTGGCTAAATTCTGGTGGTTCAGAGTTTTGCACCTGTCAATGTCTTTTATTTGCTTCAGTATAAGATATTTCTTCAGGCTTATGGACAGCTCTGAAATTTCAAAATATGCATGGAAGCACATTTGTGGAAATGTAATCTTGTCTTCCCCTAGACCTGCGGGACTATGATCTATACTGGGGCTCCGTGTGCCAGATTGATGACGAAACCTGAGCTGTCCGGGAGAAAAGAGACCACAGAGGAGGAGCAGGAAAAGTGTGAGAAGTTCACATTTTTAAATAATTTGAATAACTGCTAATAAATATACTGTCTTCAAGGATGCAAGATAATAATAAAGACAGGCAGCTGATCCAAACTCCCCCGGCAGCAGAACAGAGAGGGAAGGCAGCATCCTTTATTAAAGTGCAACCAGGGTGTTTGAGGTTAGGCATTGGGAAGAACTTACTGATGGCAAAGACTTGTTCATTTCTAAAGACATCAGCACCACAGCTTGAGGAATTTTAAATTACAGAATAGAATAGCACTGGGCCAGTTTATTTGGAGACTGGGGGATAAACAGGAGCTCAGATGGTCTCCTCTGCTGCTGGCTCCTCTTTCCGCTAAGCACACTGACTTGAGTGAACTGGTGTCAGGGTACCTGGGCTTGAAACCAGATCTACCACTGATGAGCTGTGTGACTTTAAACAAGTGAATTAATCTCTCTGTGCCTCAGTTTCCTCCTTGGTCAAACAGGCATGATAATGACAGAATGTTCCTTCCAGGATTGTTGTGAGGATTAAATATGTAAAAGGCACACCTTTCAGGAAGTAAGCACATATCGTGTTAGTTATTATTATTTCGTTATTTTGTTAGCATTCATTCTTGCCTTTCTTCCCTTCTCTGCACACACGGTCCACTTCTCTGACCCGAGTCACATCCACACTCTTATCCTCACTTGCTTTGGGCTCCTGCCTTATATTTCCACCTCTGGATATGTCATACCCACTTGAATATGCTGCCACCCCCTCAAACCCAGCGTGACCCAAACCCAGTGTGGCATTTCCCACTCCAACTGACTCTTTTCTCCAAATAGCCAATACTTGTCTTCGATACTTCCTCACTTTAGTCTCCTAGACAAACACTTCAGAGTCTTCTTTGATTCCTCCCTCTTGTTCATCACTGCTATTTTCCCAGTCCTTTAAAATGCACTTTTGTTTCCTTCACCATTATCCTCTCACCAATTCCTTAACTTTAGCAAGAGATTGTGAACCATGTCTCTTCCCCCTCTTTTCTCCCCTACTCATCCCCACCACCCCTACTGCCAGTTCATCCAATCGCTTTGCTAATCTTCCTAAAATTCCATTTTGCTTTAGTGAGTCACCTGCTTAGGGACCAAAAATGACTTCTGTCACTGCAGTCAAATTCAGATTTTTTGGGGGGTGCTGGAATGTTTTGTACATGGGTCTGGATGGTGCACCCACAGTGAGTGTATTTGCCTGCTGGAGCTGCCGTAACAAATACCACAGACTGGGGGGCTTAGACAACAGAAGTTTATATTCTCAGAGTCTGGGGCTAGAAGTCTGAGATCAAGGTGCCAGTTGAGTTGGTTCCTTCTGAGACCTCTCTCCTTGGCTTATAGATGGCCATCTTCTCTCTGTGTCTTTATATGGTCCCTTTATGTGTGTCTGTTTCCTAATCTCCTTTGCTTATAAGGACACAGGGCCCATCTTAATGGCCCCATTTTAATGTAAATATCTCTTTAAAGACCCTGTCTCCAAATACAATCATATTTGGAGGTACTGGAGGTTTAGGACTCAAACATATGAATGGGGGGGAGGACGCAATTCAGCCCCTAACAGTGTATGTATGTAAAAATTCATCAAGCTATAATCTCAAGATACATATACTTTATTGTATCTATATTATACTTTAATAAAAACATTCAAAAAATTGACAGCAGTGGGACTTCCCTGGTTAAGGAGTCCAGTGGTTGAGACTCCATGCTTCCACTTCAGGGGGCACAGGTTCAACCCCTGGTCCAGGAACTAAGATCCCTGTGTGCTTCTGTGGGTTGGGGGGGAGAGGGTGGAATTGACAGCAGTAACAGTAGAAAATCAAATTCCTTTGCTTGACCCCAAACCCCATTTTCTCTCACCACTGTCTTAGACAAAACTTCCCCATCCTTCTCACTTCCCTAATTCTCTCCGTGCACTCATTCATACGCTCATAACCATCCTTGTTCCTGTTCCTCTATTCATGCCTTTCCTCCTCTCCATAGCTATTAAAATCTGTCTTTCAGGGATCAGCTCAAACTCCATCTCCTTCAAGCACAAATCTATTCACACACTCTTCTTTTTCATTCAGCAAGCATTTATGGAATGTGTTTTATGTGCTGAGCCCAATGTCCTGGGGATGGACAATGAGAAACATGCTCCTGGACCTCAAGAGGCCTGCTGTTTGCAGGACAAATGAGGAATAACCAGCCAGCACGACAGTGGGGGACACAGAGTATCTTAGCCTGCTCAGGCTGCTATAACAAAATACCAGAGACAAGATAGCTTAAACAACAGACATTTATTTCTCAGGGTTCTGGAGGCTGGGAAGTCCAAGATCAAGGTGCTGACAGAGTTGGTTCCTGGTGAGAGCCTGATTCTTTGGTTTCTGGTAAGAGTCTGTTTCCTGACTTGCAGACAGCTGCCTTCTTGCTGTGTCCTCACATGGCAGAGACAGAGCTTTGGTGTCTCTTCCTTTTCTTATAGAGGTACTGATCCCATCATGGGGGCCCTACTCTCATGACCTCATTTAGACCTAATTACCTCCCAAAGGACCCACCTCTCAATACCATCACACTGGGGGATTAAAGCTTCAACATACCAATATAAACATTTAGTCCATAACTCAGGGCATAATGGGAGTGCAGAGGAGGAGCACCTAACCAAAATTTGAAGAATGTTTCTTGGTGGCACGTTGTCAGAGACGATAAGGATGAGCAACAATTAGCCATATGAAGGGACGAGGAAGGGAGGATGCATTATGCATGAGTGTCTTGCAAAGGCTCCAAGATGAACGACGGCATAGCAGACTAGGGAACTGCAAGCAGCCCAGTGTTCTTGGTGTGAAGAAGGGGTGACGTGGAAAGAGGGTGATGAGGCTAAACAGAAAGCACAGAACAACTCAGGGAACTTTGGACTTTACCCTGCAGGCAGCGGTGGGTCACTGAAGGACAAGAGTCGGTCAACGTTGCAGTTTAGAAGTTCCTCTCTGGCACCAGGGAGGAGGATGAATTAGGAGTGTCCCACAGGAAGTTTTCCCTAAACCCTTTGCATCCTGATTTAGAATTCAATGTTATTTTTGCTCCCTGGGCCCTAGATTTCTCTTATCTTGTAAGCTTGTTCAGAGCAAGGACCCTGTTTTTCCAAGTGCGCAGTTTAAGTTCGCTGCAAAAACACCAGAGGAATCCTCTTCTGATCTTTTTCTTTCATTGCTGTGGTCAGATGTCACTATAACATTTTTCTCAAGGAGTGTTCTTTCCACAGGATTATTGTACTTATTTTACTGCACTTTCTTGGGCATGTCCAGAAAATGGTGTGATGTCAAATGCAAAGGTCATGGAGCTGTGGGCAGTGGCAGTGAGATGTAAAGCAGGGCTTCTCAGATTTTAATGTGCACACAGACACTGGAGGAGGGCTCTTGTTAAAATGCAGATTCTGATTCAGCAGATCTGGGGTGGAGCCTGAGATTCTGCTTTTCTGATAAGCTCCTTGGTGATGCCACGTGGTAAGTCCACAGACCATACTTTGGATAGCAAGAGTGTGGGAGGAAGCACCCCAGGCTAAGAATCTGACCGCCTGGGTTTGAGTTTTGCTCTGTCAGTAAGTGCATGTGAGAGACCTGGACCAAGTCATCTGTCTTCCTGGGCCTCAAACATCATCTTTTTTTCTTTATTTTTTCAAACATCATCTTTAAATAAGCAGTGTGTCTGGCTGATCTCTAAGGATCTTTCCAGCTCTAAAAATCAATCTGTGATTTGGTAAATTACATTTGGCAAAAAACATTTTCAGAATCTTGAAGAAAAGAGGTATCTGAATTTAGTCCACTACAGTTATTAATGTTACTGATAGAGGGACTATGGCTTGGGTTCCAGTGGATTAAAAAAAATAATAATCCTTTAATCCTCCTAGCATAGTCACTCACTACTTGGCTTGGCACAATGTAGATTATTGCTTTGAATGCATTGGGCTAAAACGAAAATCTCAAGTGGGGATCCTGATGCATTTATACTCCATTTGCGGCCATGCTATCCGGGGTGCATGTTGAAATAATTTTTCACTCTCAAAACAAGTCTCCATTTACTTTAAAATAAATTTTCAAGGAGTTAGATGCAAAGCCCAAATGCACCACGGTAGCCAGGAAAGAACAGGTCCAAGTGAGTATGGATTTTTGAATTTAAATATCTCTACCTTGGGATTTGGTTGATGTGATCCCTGAAGGTCTCAGCATTGCTACTGTACTGGGGTGAAAAGGGTGAATGATGAAGAGGACTATAACCCCACTTGTTACGGAAAGCTATTCCTGACAGCTCATTGGAGCTACCACGCTGAAGGCCAATGAAGAGGTTAACCATTTCTTTCTGTTTTTCTTTTTTCAAATACTGACTCTTCAAAGCAGTGTCAGGGAAATCAGAAAACAGCATCACAAGAAGATAAAGGCAGTACTCTCTTTTTTAAAAATAATTTTATTTATTTATTTGGCTGTGTTGGGTCTTCATTGCTGCGCGTGGGATTTCTCTAGTTGTGGTGAGCGGGGGCTACTCTTCGTTGTGGTGTGCGGGCTTCTCATTGCAGTGGCTTTCCTTGTTGCAGAGCACAGGCTCTAGGCGCGCAGGCATCAGTAGTTGCAGCACACAGGCTCAGTAGTTGCGGCACATGGGCCCTAAAGTGTGTGGGTTTCTGTAGTTGCTGCACGTGGGCTCAGTAGCTGTGACTCGCGGGCTCTAGAGCACAGGCTCAACAGTTGTGACACATGGGCTTAGTTGCTCTGTGGCATGTGGGATCTTCCCGGACCAGGGCTCGAACCCATGCCCCCTGCATTGGCAGGCAGAGTCTTAACCACTGTGCTACCAGGGAAGCCCCTGTTTAGATGTATTTAAATGTATGTAAGGAAAATGGCAAACTCAAAATGGTGGCACTGAAGGGAAAAAGGGAGAGACTATTAAATTCCTCTGAATTATTTGATTTGCTTAAACAATTATGCATTACTTTTTGAGCAAAAAAAAAAAAAATCAGTAGAGTTTTAAAAAGCAAAAAATAAATTAATATAAAAAAAAGTTAACCAATACCACCATGGGATTTGATCAATCTGTTTGTTGAAATGTTCTCTTTCTAGGAATGTGGGCAAGTTTCCCAAAAGCAGCCCCTCTATGATGATCCCCGCATACCCCGGCCTCGGCCAGAGGCAGTGCTTGTTGAACCCACTGTAAAGGGCTAATGTTGCTGTTAGGCTGTTTCCTTCTGCAGGCTTCTGTCAGGCCAGAGCTAGCCAAGTGAACAATAATCATTATCATCTCTGACAATCCATGAAGATTAAGGAAAAAAATTGAAAAACTGCACGTGCAAGTTATATTGTGTGTCTTAATTTTAAAGCCATGATGAAACCACAGAGCACTGTAGCATACTGCTATTTATCAGAGGCAATTATTAGAAATGCCAGTTTCCATAGTATGTATTTGTGCCCATAAAAATGCAGTACAAACTGACCTGTCTGGTCTCTGAACTCCAGATTGCTCTTTTGCCTTGATATCTTAATTTCTCCCAGTCCCCAGACCAAACAAGACAAGTGACAAAGAGATATTTGCTTCTTCTGGGAGAGTAACAGGGTGTCCCAGAACAGTTTTCCTTGTGGGCGGCCGTGAGCAGGTTGCCAGAGCTCTTGGCCCGAAGGGAAGGCTGAGGTCACCGTTTGGAGCAGGGCTCAGGTGGTGGGCCAGGCTCCCGCAGAAGCAACTGGAAGACCTTCTGGGCACTCCAGGGGGATAACAGGGAGGGGAAATGCCAACAGGGTCAGAGGTCTGACAATTACGCAGGTGGGGATTTGGCACTAGATAAATTTGGGATTATCTGCTGAAGTAACATTCTTTGTACCTCAGATTGGTAAGACCTGGGAAGCACTTGGGATTACAATAAGAAATGTGGGTCTTTTCCCTCTTTTTGGGGTAGTTCCTAACAATTGTGAAGTTCTGGAGCAGAAGTGGGAACTGTACCTTTTAGACCTAATGTTTCCACTTTGCCCACCTAGGAATGGGGTTCCTATACTTGAGGTCTTCTAGAGATGCACGTTCTTCCCTCCTTGCCCCTCAGTCATAGATCAGACAGTCAGCCCTCCTTTAACTAGGGAAGCAGACCAAATCGCGCTCTGGCCCTGGCCAACCTTGTCTTCCTCCAGGTGACAAGGTCTCTTTTTACCGCCCGTTTCCTTTAGATCTGGATATTAATTCCATTCCTCCGCTCTTCCCCATTCCCTGCCTCAACCTCCAGCACATAGGACTGGGGGAAGGATTTGGGGCCATTCCATGGGTTTCTGTGCTTCAGCCTCATCTATATTCTACCTGCCCCATAGCCAATCACTTACTCCAAGGGACTGGGGTAAGGAAGAAGTCAGAGCTCATGAGCTCTAGGAGAACCCCTCAGCTTGCTAGGGTTTGGCTTTGTCCCTTATGCTCTGAAGCATTTATAATTCTCCAGATTTTATAAGATTTTTTAAATGAATACAAGGCATGCAAACTAAGCCCTGTTTTTGTTATCATGACACTCATGTTCTCATCACCACTGGGGTGGGTGAAAGAAAGCATACTGGTGCAGCTTTTCTGCAGAGCCTCAGAAACAGTTATGCCCTCTCTGAGGATGACTCTTCCAGCCTGTGTGACCACAGTTCCCTGCTCACTCACTGTGGGCCATTGGCCAATGGCTACTCAGGTGGTATGGTGCCTCTGCAGCCTTCAAGAGTTCCAGGAGCCTTCAAATTTGCCCTTTCTCTACATCTTGGGAATTACTCATGGCAGGAGAGGAGCAGGCTGTACCAAGACCTTGCTCTCAAATCCCAGTTCAGAGAGAATACTGAGCTTGCCTGCTATGTGCACTGAGCCCAAGCTACCTCTGTCCGTCCACAGTCAGCCTGGCCTGAATACCAAAGAGTGGTTTTATAACTTTAGTGATGTATTACCTCTTTTTCCTATATCAGATAACTCCCAAATGGTTATCTTGAAGTTTACCTCATATATCTGTTCTCTCTAGACCAGTGATTCTACTGGTCTGGGGACCACACTTTGAGAATGACTGGTCTGACCAACTTTCTACCACATAGAACCAAATATAAGTAACTTTTGTTTGATTCTCTATCTTATGGTCAAACTGAAAAGGCTAATTGCCCTCCTATATATTTAGTCGTGATTAGGCTGATCAGTAAGGGTGACTGGCATAGTTAGACTTGAACAAGTCTTCCTGGGGGTGTAAAGATCACCTCATTCTTAGGACCTCAGTCAATTCTTGCAAACTATTTAGTTTCATGATCATCTTTTGCTAGTGGCTATGCTTAAGAGGTACACCTTTTACTTGAACTAACCTAGAAATCATAATGTAATTAATACTCTGATGCTAAGCAGAATTGTGATAATAGACCCAAGCCTGGGACTTTAATCTTAGAGAGTCAAGTATGTTCTAAAATACTTTGACCAGGTAATGAAACCTCTGTAAAAACCTACCTCATGTAAGTAACCTAAAATATAAAAATACTTATGCACAAAGATGTTCACCATGGCATTACTTAAAATGGTGAAAAATTAGAAGGAAACAAAAAGTAAATTGTAGACAACAGAGGTAAAACTGGGTATAGCATATATCAAAAATCTGTATTATCTTCCTATTTTTTCAGTAAATCTAAAACTGTTCTAATAAAAAGTTTATTAAAGTTTGGTATATCTGACTTGATGGACTATTGTGCAATAATTAGAAATGATACTTATGAAGAGCTTGTAATAATATAGGGGATTATTAAATCAAGTGGAAAAAAGAAGTATATAAAGCTATGTAGCTTTTTAAAACAGTGTATTCTGGAGTGAACTTCCAGAATGGCAGTCTGAGGAGCTCTGCTGGTTCTTTCCCCAGTGAAACATCCATAGTGGGTGAAAATTATTAACAAACAATAACTTGAATTATCTTGAAATTGTTCTAAAGGCACACAGCAAATGAAGAAACATTTATTCAAGAAAATCTACAAAATTGCAATAAAAGCAGTGAGAGTCTGTGACATTTGAGTCAGGACTTGCTTCCTCTCCCTGCCCCCGCTCCCTACCCCCCAACTCAAAGTGACAGAAGCTCCACTCTGAGTGGGTGAGCCAAGAGCATCATCCCAGCTGAGGACTAGTGCGCCTCCCCAGGAGGGCAGGCCACTAGCATTTCTCATCCCTCCAGCTCTATGTTGCAGAAGCTCTAATCCAGGAAAGAGCAACTGAGAGGTCTGGGGGCTTCTTCCTCTACCAAACCTCCACTTACAGGGTGGAAGCTCTACACCAGGCATATGTAAAGACAAAGACAAAGAGAAAATCTTGAAATAAGCAAGAGAAAACTACTCATATCAAGGGAAATCCAATATTAATAGTTGACTCATCAGAAACCATGGTGTACAGAAGGAAATGGGATGACATATTCAAAGTGCTCAAAGAAAAAAAAAATGTCAACCAAGAATCTGACATCCAGCAAGACTATCTTTCAAAAATGAAGGTGAAATAAAGACATTTGCAAATAAGCAAAAACCAGGAGAATTTATTGCTCTCAGATCTCTCTTATAGGAAATACTAAAGAAAATTCTGAAAGTCAAAGGCTGAAAGCAAGTGACCCAAGCAGTAGTGCAAATCCACACACACACAACAGGAACACCAATAAAGGTAATTATGTAATTATAAAAGAGAATATAAATGCATATTTTTCTCCTTTCTTCTCTTGACTGATTTAAAAAGCGATTGCATAAAACAATATGTATGTGATATTCTTGGGCTGATAACGTATAAAAGTGTAATATATTTGACAGTAACAGCACAAAAGACACAAGTGGGAGCAAAGCTGTATAGGAGTAAGAAACAACACCAGATGGCTTTTTGAATGCACACGAAACAAGCCAAGAAAATCAGAAATGGCAAATAAGAAGGTTAATATAACAAACTATAAATACTTGTTCTCATTTCTTCGCTCATCTTCTTTAACAGACATAAAATTATGTAACATAATACTTATAGAAATGTATTGTTGGGTTTGTAACATATATAGATGTAATATGTATATCAATGGTAGCAAAAAAAAAGGTGGAGGAGGGAATAGAGCTATATAGAGGGAACATTTTTATATCTCACTGAAATTAATCTGAAGTAGATTCTGATAAGATGTATATAGTAAGCCATTGAGAAACCACTAAGAAATACTAAACTATATATAGTGAAAGAATCATTAAAAGGAGTTTAAATGTGCCATAGGAAATAGTTAATTAATGCAAAAGAAAGGAGTAAAGGAGGACAGAAGAGCAAAAATTACATGAGGCGTATAGAAAACAAAAAGTAAAATGGCAGACGTAAATCCAACTGTATCAATAATAACATTAAATGTGAATTGATTAAATAATCATATTAAGAGGCAGAGACTGACATACTGGATAAAAAACAAGATCCAACTATATTCTGTCTACAGGACACACACTTTATACTCAAAGATGCAAACAGATTGAAAGTAAAAGGATGGAAAAAGATATATCATGCACATAGTAACTATAAGAAAGCTGGGGGGTTACACTAATATCAGATACCATAGACTTTAAAACAAAAATGTTGCTAGAGATAAGGAGGGAAATTTTATAATGATAAAAGCGTTGATCCATCTGGAAGATTTAACAATTATAAACATAAATGCATCTAAAAACATAGCCCCAAAAATACATGAAGCAAAAACCTGACAGAACTGAAGAAATAGAAAATTCAATAATTATATTTGGAGACTTCAATACCCCACTTTCAATAATGGATAGAACAACTAGGCAGAAGCTCAACAAGGAAATAAAGAACTTGAATAACACTATAAACAAAATAGAGATGAGAGATATCTATAGAACACTCCACACAACGACAGCAAAATATATGTTCTTCTCAAGAGCACACAGAACATCCTGTGATACAGATCATATACTAGGCCATAAAAGAACTTCAGTACGTTTAAAAGGACTGGGATTATATAAAGTATGTTCTTCAATTACAATGGAATAAAATTACTAGTGTTACATTGGTAACCCTAGTAACAGAAAGAAATTTGGGAAGTTCAAAAATATGTGGAAATTAAACAACACACTCCTAAATAAAGAGAGAGTCACAAAGCTAATTAGAAAACACTTTGATAAAATGAAAATGAAGTCACTACATACCAAAACTTGTTGGTTATAGCTAAAGCAGTGCTTAGAGGTAAACTTATAGCTGTAAATACCTATATTTAAAAAGGACAATCTCAAAACACTAATCTAACTTTCTATCTTAAGACAATGGAAAAAGAAAAACAAACCTAAAGCAAGCAGTAGGAAGGAAATAATAAAGACCAAAATAGAAATTAATGAAATAGAGAATAGAAAAACAGTAGAGAAAATCAACAAAACCAAAAGCTGATTCTTTAAAAAGATCAACAAATTTGACAAACCTTTAGCTAGAGTGACTAAGAAAAAAAAAAGACTCAAATTACTAAAATCAGGAATGAAAGGGGTGAGATCACTACCTTAGAGAAATAAAAGATTATAGGGAATACTATGGACAACTATATACCAACAAAGTTAGATAACTCAGATGAAATAAACAAATTTCTAGGATAATACAACCTACCGAAATTGACTCAAGAATTAGAAAATCTGTATAGACCTATCACAAATAAAGAGATTAAATTAGTAATTTAAAAGTTTCCACAAAGAAAAGCCTGGACTTGGTTTCAAGATGAATTCTACCAAACATACAAAGAATAATTAACACCAATCTTCACAAACTTTTTCAAAATATGGGAGAGAAGGGAACACTTCCTAACTCATTCTATGAAGCCAGTATTAATGTTACCCCCAAACAAGTAAAGCCACCGCAATTAAAGAAAACTACAGGCCTCTATCTCTCGTAAGTATAAACACAGAGATCCTCAATAAGACACTAGAAAACCAAGTCTAGCAACATATGAAAGTGATTATGCATTATGAACAAGTGGGATTTGTCCCAGGAATGAATGAGTGGTTTAAAGTTCAAAAATCAGCCGTTGTAATATACCATTTTACAGAATAAAGGACAAAAACTATACAGTCATCTCAGTAGACCCAGAATAAACTTTTGAAAAAATTCCAACATCCCTTCATGATAAAAACACTTAACAAACTAGGAATAAAAGGGAACTTCTGCAACCTGATACAGTGTATAAAATACAAAAACTCACAGCTTATATCATATTTAATGGTGCAAGTATGAAAAATTTCACCCTAAGATCAGGAACAAGACATGGACGTCTGCTTTTACCACCTATATTCAACATTATACTGGAGGTTCTAGCCAGGACAATTAAGCAAGAAAAATAAATAAAATGCATTCAGACTGTAAAGAAAAAAGTAAAACTCTCTCTCTTCGCACATATGATTTTTTTATATAGAAATTCCTAAGGAATCCTGAATTATTGAAACTAACAAAGGCATTCAGCAAGGTTACATGGTACAAGAACAGTATAAAAAAACCCATTAGTTTTATTCTATACAATAGCAATGAACAATTACAAATGAAATTAAGAAAATAATTCCATTTACATATGCATCAAAAAGACTCCGTCCCAGCTTGTGTCATGCAGCCACTCCTGAGGCCAGGTGTTTGGGTACTAGGTAATAAGATTGCCAGCTTCCACTAGAACTATGAGGTTGGAATTGAGAGAGTAATAGCTCTTCTAAAAAAGAGGTGTGTTTATTTAATCAAGTGGAAGAAAAGGTGTCAAACACTGGCACTTGCACTCATTAGGTACTGATGAAATGGAGATAGTATAAGTCCATAGGACCCATTAATGGTATTTCAGTCCCCATTCACCATCTTGGCTGGAAGACTTTGTGCAGTGAACAACTTATACAACTGTGCATAGTGGTCCTGTGCTCCCAGACACAAACCTCAACTCCAACAAGTGTCAGATGAGCAGGATAATAGAGCAGGCTCTATGGGCAAAGAGTTTGTGGTAAGGGATGAAACACTCATCCAACTAGGTAGACTATCTGAAGGGTGTTAGCCAGAGAGTGTATGAAGCTACGGTGCGGAAACTGTATTAGAGGGACAGAGCTCAAAACATAAGGTGGTTGGTTGATTCCAAATGGATTTAAGTAGAGGGCCTAGCCCAATGGATTACATTTTAGAGGAATCCCAGGACCTGGTGTGGGCAGGGATGGAGCTCTATGCTACAGTCCACCTTGATCAAAACTGGATCCCCATGGGACTGTGATCTCAGTACCTCCACTGGAGAGCAGCACAAACAAGGGCGTGGCAAGCAAAGCCCCTGCACCCCAGCCTACCACTCATGTCCAGATTGTCCTCCTAAGGAGGGTGGTCTAAAGTGAGGAGCAACTCCAGTGGCTAGAAATGGCTGTGGTGTCAGTAGGAGCCAGAGCAGCACTGGCAGCACTATAGCAGCACTAGCAAGGAAACCCCTAGAAAGGGTGACAAATTCCCTGTAGTGTCATCTGCTTTCTAAGTGGAGCTGCCCCAGGAAAACAAATGGGAAGCTCCCACTGGTTAATAGAACCTCTGGTGCCCATTTGTTAAGTGTGATTTTACAAGCTCCTCAGTGGCTTGCAAAGGCTCTCCCCAAATTTCCTTTCGACAGCGCACTTTCCCTTTTTTTTAGATGTGCACAAAAAGAACTGGGCTGCCCAAGAATGCTTTCCAGGTCAGATGGTTGGCTGTCTCCTCCCTTTAGCTAAATAAAGGACACCATCTTCAAAGGACCAGGAGGCAAGTCCATCTGGTCTCTCTGATTGCACTGGTCAGGAGAGTTCCAGCCAAGTCCCAAGCTTTAGCTATGTGGACAGTCAGCTCATACCACCCAGAATCTACATCTGGCTACCAAATGCACCTTGCTCTGGCCACCCACATACACAGGATCCAGAGCAACAGCTTCAGCATTCTCTTGCCTGAACAAAGAGGATGATTGCCACAAGCAGGGCTATTGTTCAATTGGCACTGGCATCAAAGGCCCGGGCCAGCTCCCCTTGGTCTGTCAGCTGCTATTCAGAAGGAAAAGAGAAGAAAAGCAAACCAATAGGTTTCTTGGAAAGAATCATCTGTGGACGTGGGATGTTTGCTCTAGCGCTGTACTAACGTGATTCTAATAACAACTTGTAAAGCTACTTAACATGGAGAACCTTACCAACACATATTCCAAAATGTCATGGCACCTGGTTCTAACAGGCATGCTGTTTCCCAGACTCAGAGCTTTTGAGAGTTGAGTCATCCCTGCCTGCCTGCCTACATATAAGGTCTGGACGTGGTGGTTCTGGGAAGGTTTTCACATGGATGTTAACCTTTTTACCCTATATCAGTGTTAAGAACATGTCATCTTGTCTTCAGATAACACACCACTAAAGCCTCTTTCTGAGAAAATCAGATTTTTTTTTTCTTTTTTGTGGTACGCAGGCCTCACTGCTGTGGCCTCTCCCGTTGCGGAGCACAGGCTCCGGACGCGCAGGCTCAGCGGCCATGGCTCACGGGCCCAGCCGCTCCGCAGCATGTGGGATCTTCCCGGACCAGGGAACCTGTGTACCCTGCGTTGACCGGTGGACTCTCAACCACGGCGCCACCAAGGAAGCCCCAGATTTTTTTTTTTTACCCTGGTCCCATGCCCACCTCTTGCCACCAATAGCAATGGGCTCTGGATACCTTCACATATGTCAGCTTTTTTGTGAATCAGTTCACCTGTACTAGTGTATTAAGGGTCAGGCAGGCACAGTCATCCCTGGCAGGCAGGATCATTTTGTGTGTTTAAAAATTTTATTTGTATTATGAAGTATTTCTGACATGTAGAAAAAGAACAGACAGTAAAAATTATGCACTGTGGTTTCCACTTCTGAGCTTAAAAAAAAATTACAAATATATGTCCTGTGTATTCTTTCTGGTTGCTTTCCTTCCTCCGTACTTCCAGGGGTCACTGCCCTTCCCAGTGCTGGTCATGCCCACGCACTCTGTATACTTTCGCAACCCGGATCCACATGTAACTCTCATTTTATGTTTTAAAACTTTGTGTAAATGGCATTAGACTAGGTAGACTTCTGCAACTAGTAACATTATGTTTTGGAGTTTTCCCAGGTTGATATATGGAGTGCTGGGTCATCTATTTCCACTGCCCTGTATGAATATACCATGATCCATTCCTCCATTCTTCAGGTGAGGGACATTTAGGCTGCTTCCAATTTTTCACTGCTATTAACACTACTGTAGTGAACATTCAGAGGCTGGAGTATTTTACAAACATTTTTTTAGGATTGCTGATGTGTAGTAATAACAAAAGGCAGCTAGACTTTTAATCAGTTTCACATTGTTTTTAAATTTTTAGAGACCATGCACCCCTTATCGATGCACTGGATATGAACCCCACCTACTGCCACTCTTGATTCTCTGCTGTTCTCTTGGGACATCTTTACATCTACTTCCTGACCTGTGCCTGATCTCTTTAGTGTCTGTGTCCTGAGGTCAGCTTGCCTACCATCTGTGATTCTTTGTACCATTTCTCTCTCCCAGTGGACTCTGGCTTCCCTTGCCCCTTTGATTATATAATTTCCAGCTATTCTAGGTGAAAACCTCACACACTCTTGCCCCTGTTCCTGAGGCTTAGACACTCTTGGCAAGCATCCCTGATGAATTCCTCAGGCCCTAAGAATAGAGATAAGAAGGGCATATATATAGTGTTTTCTCTGAATCCGCACCACCTCTTACTGGGATTGGTGTAGAGAAAATGCTCAGTGATTGAATGATTTACTGAATAAAAGGAGACAGTAAAATGAAATCTGATAGACGTGGCATGGGGTTGGGGTTACCTAAGATCCTTTTAACAACACAAGTAGATTGACTCTCATTGAATAGAGAATCTTTTATGGAAACACTATGGCACATAAGCCAAGTTATTTAAGAAAGCATAATAAATTTGATGTTTCCTTTCACCTGACTGCATTTCTGAAGAATATTCAATGTTCAACACCCACACATACACACGCAGAGGCATACACACCAACATTTCCATTTCCTGAAAAGATTCAGTGATAATCTATTTTAGGCACTGCTAAGCTGCTAAGCAATTTAAATAGAAGACTACCAAGTTGTCTTTTTAAGTAAACTTTTATTGAAGTATAGGAAACATAGGATGCACAAATCATGAGTGTACACTTCAGTGAATATTCACAAACTAAACCCAGATCAAGAAACAGAAACTACCAGCTCCCCAAAACCCCACTTGTGCCCCAACACTTCATACTCTTCCCAAAGGCAACCACTATTTTGAGTTCTAACACTGTAAATTAGTTTTGCCTAGTTTTGAATTTTAAACAAATAGAATCAAATCCTATATACTCTTTTATGTCTAACTACTTTTGCACAACAATAAGTTTGTGAGATGCATCCAAGTCATTGTGTGTAGTATAATTAATTCATTTTCATTGCTATATGATATTCCATTGCATGAATATATTACTATTTGTTTTACTGTTGATGGGCATTTGGGTTGTTCTAATTTTTAACTATAATAAATAGTGCTGCAATAAACATTCTTGTACATGTTTTTATGGGTGCACATATGCACATACTTCCTTTGGGCATAAACTTGGGAGTAGAATTGCTGGTACAGTAAGTATGCATATGCTCAGCTCTGATATTGCCAAACAGTTCATGTACCATTTTACACTTGTATCAGTAATGTGTGATAACTCCAGTTGTTCCTCACCAACATTTGGTATTTTCTGTCTGGGATGTATAGTTAAAAACTCTTGCCCAGTTTTCTAACATGTAATTCTTTTAAAATCACAAATTCTTTTTTCTTCTGATTCTACTTCTTTCCTTATCTTTTTTGTTTCTTTTCTGGCTCCTCTTCCTTTGCCTCCTCTTTACATGATCTCTTTTCTCTAAGGTTCCATCTTCTTCCTTCTTCCTTTATAATTCTACCTATACAAGACCATTTTTTAATTTAGCAAATAGTGAGTCCCTACTATGTGCTAGGGATTGTGATAGTTGATGAGCAATGACATGGTCCCTGCCTTAAGTCTAGTGGGGCTGCAAGCATTTAATAGGTAAACCTCATTAAAGACTTTAAATTACAGATGACAATCATTGCCATGAAGGAAAAGAAATGGGTGCCTCGAGCGTAACTTAGGGATTTAATTTGGATTGAAAAGTTCAGGAAAATCCCCTTTAAGGAATCTGAGGTAGGATGTTGAATAGAAGGCAAAGGATGGGTGTTGGGAAGATAAAGGATTAACACATGTGAAGTCTCAGAGAAAGGAAAGTACTTGGAGCATTCAGAGACCATGGGAACACCTGTGTTGGAGCCTGGGGAAAAAGCAGCATGCTGTGAGTCTAGAGATGGAGGCAGCAGACAGAACATGTGAAGCTTTGAAGGTCACGACAAGCATTTTGTATTTTATTGCAAGTGCACTGGGAAAACATTAAGAGAATATAGAGTAGGGCGCTCACATGACCTGATGGGCTTTGTCGGATCATTCAGCTACTGTGTGGGGACAGGATTAGAAAGAAGCAAGAAGGGAAGCAGGGAAACCAGTTGGAAGGTTATTTCAGTAATCCAGAGAAGATATAATGATGGCTAAGAGTTGGGCGGTAGAGTGGAGATGGAGAGAAGTGAACACAGGGGAGAGAAAATTGGGGGTGGAGGCAGCAGAATGGGCAAGATCTGGTTCTCCACTGGAGGTGATGGATGAGAGGGAGGGATGAGAGGGAAACTTGAATCTGTTTCCCAGATTCATGACCTGAGCAACTGAATGAGCACAGGAACCATTCTCTTTGTGGAGGGAGATTAGAGACAGTACAGATTTGGATGTGGAGAGGATCACAAGTTTTAAGCATGTAATATTTTGTTATACCTCTGAGATATACAGGTGGATATGCTTGATAGACAGTTTGGTGCTGAGATATTTCATTCTCAGCAATTTGGTTTGTTCTAGGACTCTCCACCGTTGAAAATGAGGCATTCCACTGCTTCAGAGAAGGGCAGACAAAGCTTAGAACAAAGGCTTAGCCTTGTTCTCAAAATAGGTTACTTTTTAAATAAGGGTAGGAAAAACAAATCCTTTTCATTTGCAAGGGACAGATTTTGTGGAGGGAAGAAAGGATTTGTGATTTCCTAGGAGGTAAAACTTGGAGGACTGAGCACAGAGTTTTTACTTTAAGCTCCAGAGAAAAAGGATGAAAGACATGATGTAAAGGCAGCTTCCCACCACACAGGAAGGCAATAGCCTCTTCCAGACTGAAGGAAAATAGAGTGAGAATGTTTAGAAGGAGTGCGGAGCCAGCAGGGAATAATAAGAGGGGCAGAAAGAAAACACTGTGAATGTGACATCACAGAAATCAGCGAAGAGAAACTATTTTAAGGAGTGAATAATCAACCTCTTCAAATTCTGCCAAGATCAGGTAAGAAGAGAACTTCAGTCTCTATTGGATTTAGCAAGATGGAGGTTGCTGCTGGTTTTAACAGAAGCCTCAGTGCCATGGGAGGAGCAGAAGAGAGGAATGAAGAGTGAAGGGAGAGGAGAAAGTAGAAGCACCTTTGGTGGACAACTCTTTGTAGAAAATTGGATGTGTATGGGGACAAGAGAAAGCATTATTTGGAGGAGGATTTGAGATCAAGAGAAGGTTTTCTAAAGATGCAACTTCCTAAAGCTTGTTTGAGTAGAGATGGATAGGATGAAGACGTAGGAGCTAAGTCCCTGAGAAGGCAGGAGAGGATGGGCCCATCCACATTCTTGGCTGCTATGGTGGCCATGAAAATCAGCTGCTCAGATCTCCTGCTGTGGGAAACATAATTGACTGATGACCTCAGCTGCTATCCTTCTGGATCCACCCCCACATCCCTGCTGAAACCCATGCTTCCCACAGGCTGTTCCTGGTAAATGACTAAGCATGGCAGGGCCATTCCTGTGGCAATTTTGGCACGAGGATTCCCCCTGCTAACCCTTTCTGGGAACTGTGCTGCAGTCTGAGACTCCTCTGGTCCCATCTTCCTTCCCCCGTCTCCTGTGCACGTGCCAGACCTGCCCGATCGTCTGAAGGCTCTCTCTGCCTTCTCTGCCTATGCCTTTTTATCCTTCACAGGCATTTCCCCCAGTAAATCTCGTGTATGTGTACTCCTGTCTACAGGTCTGCTTCTAGGAAGACCCAAGCCTACATAGCTAATGACCCCCAATCAGTCTCTGTTTATGGATTACTCTCCTCTGGCCATCAGGCTTGTCATTCTCACTTCTGATTTAGACAACTTCAACTGGAATTTTGCAGTGAGTGACCTCAACTTCTTGCTTCACCTTCATTCCTTCCCCCTTCTGCTGAGTACATTGTTCACACTACTCTCAGAGTAATCTTTAAAAATAAATATTTGGTTGTGTGACCTTTCCAAACTGAGTCAGCTTTATGACTTACCTGCCTTAAATTCTACAGTCTTCCCATCATGCCCAGAATACCATGGAAACTCTGCACTATGGCCTTTCTGACATCTCCTAACACATTTCCCACGCTGTTTCTCAATCATGCACAACTTATTCCCTCTTGAAGGCCTTTCCTCTTGCTATTTCCAGCTCTTCAGATGGCACACCCCTCACTTCATTCAAGTTTCTGCTCCAATGTCACCTCCTTAGAGAGACTTTACCTGATCACCACATCTGTAATTGCTCACCTCATCCCCACCCACTGTCATTCTTCAGCCCTTTATTCTGCTTCATCTTTTTCTTGGCATTTATCACTCTCAGAAATTATTTGGGCTCAATAGATATTTAAATTAAAGAATATTAGGCTTTAAAGATTCTGACAGCTACATATTATCTAGAGCAACATAGTCTGGTAGAAATATGATGTGAACCACATACGTAATTTCAAAGTTTCTAGGAACTCTCTGTAATGCCTTAAGCCTTCTAAAATAGTGAGCATGAATAGGGTTTGGCAGCTGTATGAAAGGATGTAAAATTCCCCAAGTGGCCATAGCTTTTGGTTGTGGAAAAGGCAAACTTACCTCACAGGGGTAAAAGCTTTCTACCTCATAAAGAAAGCACAGAAAGAAGAGATGTGTGACTTGGCTTTACCATGAAGTAGTCCTATGACCTCCGGCAGGTCACTTGGGTCCAGGATGTCAAATAGGTTTTACTTTTCATGTCATCTTCTATCAACTGATAGTGGCTGCCCGGAGGTCAGCTGACAGAAGGATTCTAAGGCTTAATCTGAGCTTCTTGGGAAACACTTCTTTGATCAGTTACTGATGTCTGCCTTGGGCACCGCTAGGAAAATTAGGCTGGATGTTCTGACTCCCTCTAAGACTAAAGTTTTTTCTTATTCAAAAGGGGATAAAAATAACAGCTCTCTCAGTACAACATGGACACTATGGAGCTTAAATGGAGTAGGCTGAGAAAATGCTATGAAAGTCCAACACAACACGAAAATATTATTAGAAATACGTCTTAGTACAGTTAGGGACAATATAATGGGTTTGTGTGTGTGAGTCTGCATGTGTGCCCACTTGCATGTGCTTATTTTCCCCCTAGGGAGTAAAGAGAGGTAGAGGTCAATGTTTTCCAAGAAGCTGGGTCTAGAAAAATACTCAGTTGTGCCAAGCTCAGGATGTGGAAAAGCTGTCTTGATGAAGATTAAACCAATTGATAAGCTTTTAAAAAAAATCTTCAATTTGGCCTTCCCCCAACTTAGAGTCAATTTATTATATGTGTGTATGCACATTTTTAATCTGTAAATGTTTTCAAAACAATCGTCTCTTTACAGGTTAGTTCGAATTCTTAAAAGGCTCAATTCCTGCTGCTTTGAGAAGGAGAGTGTCATTTTTCCTCTTTTATAAACCACTTATGGTCTGACCACATTTACTCCTTTTCTGTACCAGGGCATCTTTCTTGGCTTCTCCCCTCTCTGCAGATGCTCAAGCCACCTCAGTAAATCCACTATTATTGATTCAGGAAAAGGCTTTGATTCTGCAAACCACAAGCTGTTACTCATGAAACTATAACAACTTGGTATTAGCTACAAATCAGTGAACTTTTTAAAAGCAGTCGAAGCAACACAACTCGCTTACTGCTAAACCTTGATAAGCCCACCCAGGAACTACCAAACCTTTATCTTCACAGCCATGTGATCTTTGCTGCTTTGATAGCCCCTCTGCCACATTGATAAGGATTACACATCTTGTGGGAGATGTGTAATCCTCCCACAAGGGAGGATTCTCTGGAAACATTTCTAAGGTGGCTGCAGGAGAAAAAGGAAACTCTTTCTATGCGTGGGCTGTAATAGGTCAGCATCCTCAAATAAACCCATCCTCAGCCCCCCTCCTTTTCACCTGAGCTGTTCTTTAGGGACAAAATCGAAAATGGGAACTTGTCAGGGAAGGGTTCAAGCTATGACAAAGTGCTCTTCCATGATTCACTGGAGAGGGCATTTAGATCTCCAATCTCCCCCTGGCCTTTGCTTAATAGCGGACTAGTCTCTTTCTCTCTTTATTTCCCTCTCTTAGCCCTTACTCAATAAAATGTATATAACTGGGTCACTTAGACATCTGGTATTTGCTCTTATCATTATGACCCTTCTTTTACATGGGTCACTTTCACCTGGAGTTTGGCTGTGGATGAGTTTAGTATAATTTAGGAGAGCAACAGGGATAGTTATCCTGGGGAGACTCTTTGGAGTGGTATGTGAAGAGCAATACTAATCTCTCATGTGTCATCAGCCTGCTGGAATGGCCTGAGGGTCCATGGTCACTGCTTGTTAAACTGACCCTCTGAGGAGACCTTCAAGATGGCGGAGGAGGAACACATGGAGATCACCGTCCTCCCCACAAATACAACAGAAATACATCTATATGTGGAACAACTCCTACAGAACACCTAGTAAATGCTGGCAGAGACCTCAGACTTCGCAAAAGATATATATATTCTTTTCCTTTTTTTCTTTTTGTGAGTGTGTATGTGTATGCTTCTTTGTGTGATTTTGTCTATATAGCTTTGCTTTTACCATTTGTCCTAGGGCTCTGTCCTTTTTTTTTTTTTAGTATAGTTTTTAGCACTTGTTATCATTGGTGGATTTGTTTTTTGGTTTGGTTGCTATCTTCTTTCTTTTTTTAATTTACTACTTTTTAATTGTTCTATTTTTAATAAGTTTACTTTTTTTAATTTTAATAACTTTCCCTTCCTTCCTCCCTCCCTCCCTCCCTCTCTTCCTTCCTTCTTTCCTTCTCCCTTTTTTTCTGAGCTGTGTGGCTGGGTATTTGTGCTACGGCCGAGTGTCAGGCCTGTGCCACTGAGGTGGGAGAGCTAGGTTCAGAACATTGGTCCACCAGAACCTCCCGGCTCCACATAATATCAAATGGCGAAAGCTCTCCCAGAGACCCATCTCAATGCTAAGACCCAGCTCCACTCAACAACCAGCAAGCTACAGTGCTGGACACCCTATGCCAAACAACTAGCAAGACAGGAACACAACCCCACCGATTAGCACAGAGGCTGCCTAAAATCAAAGTAAGATCACAGGAACCCCAAAAAACACCACCGGGCGTGGCCCACCAGAAAGACAAGATCCAGCCTCATCCACCAGAATACAGGAACCAGTCCCTTCCACCAGGAAGCCCTACACAACCCACTGAACCAACCTTAACCACTGGGGGCAGACACCGAGAACTATGAACCTGAAGCCTGTGAAAAGGAGACCCCAAACACAGTACGTTAAGCAAAATGAGAAGACAGAGAAACACACAGCAGATGAAGGAGCAAGGCAAAAACCTACCAGACCAAACAAATGAAGAGGAAATAGGCAGTCTACCTGAAAAAGAATTCAGAATAATGATAGTAAACGTGATCCAAAATCTTGGAAACAGAATGGAGAATATACAATAAACATTTAACAAGGACCTAGAAGAACTAAAGAGCAAACAAACAGTGATGAACAACCAATAAATGAAATTAAAAATTCTCTAGAAGGAATCAATAGCAGAATAACTGAGGCATAAGAAGGGATAAGTGACCTGGAAGATAAAATAGTGGAAATAACTACTGCAGAGCAGAATAAAGAAAAAAGAATGAAAAGAAATGAGGACAGTCTCAGAGACCTCTGAGACAACATTAAATGCTCCAACATTCGAATTATAGGGGTTGCAGAAGAAGAGAAAAGAAAGGGGCTGAGAAAATATTTGAAGAGATTATAGTTGAAAACTTCCCTAATATGGGAAATGAAATACTCAGTTAAGTCCAGAAAGTGCAGAGTCCCACACAGGATAAATCCAAGGAGAAACATGCCAAGTCATATATTCATCAAACTATCAAATATTAAATGCAAAGAAAAAAAATAATAAAAACAGCAAGGGAAAAACAACAAATAACACACAAGGGAATCCCCATAAGGTTAACAGCTGATCTTTCAGCAGAAACTCTGCAAGCCAGAAGGGAACGGCAGGACATATTTAAAGTGATGAAGAAGAAAAACCTACAACCAAGATTACTCTACCCAGCAAGGATCTCATTCAGATTTGATGGAGAAATGAAAACCTTTACAGACAAGCAAAAGCTAAGAGAATTCAGCACCACTAAACCAGTTCTACAACAAATGCTAAAGGAACTTCTCTAGGCAGGAAACACAAGAGAAGGAAAAGACCTACAATAACAAACCCAAAACAATTAAGAAAATGGTAATATGAAAATACATATCGATAACTACATTAAATGTAAATGGATTAAATGCTCCAACCAAAAGACACAGACTGGTTGAATGGATACAGAAACAAGATCTGTATATATGCTGTCTACAAGAGACCCATCTCAGACCTAGGGACACATACAGACTGAAAGTGAGGGGATGGAAAAAGATATTCCATGCAAATGGAAATCAAAAGAAAGCTAGGAAGCAATTCTCATATCAGACAAAATAGACTTTAAAATAAAGACTATTACAAGAGACAAAGAAGGACACTACATAATGATCAAGGGATCAATCCAAGAAGATATAACAATTGTAAATATTTATGCACCCAACACAGGAGCACCTCAATACTTAAGGCAAATGCTAGCAGCCATAAAAGGGGAAATAAACAGTAACACAATCATAGCAGGGGACTTTAACACCCCACTTTCACCAATGGACAGATAATCCAAAATGAAAATAAATTAGGAAACACAAGCTTTAAATGATACATTAAACAAGACGGACTTAATTGATATTTATAGGACATGCCATCCAAAAACAACAGAATACACTTTCTTCTCAAGTGCTCATGGAACATTCACCAGGATAGATCATACTTTGGGTCACAAATCAAGCCTTGGTAAATTTAAGAAAATTGAAATTGTATCAAGTATCTTTTCCGACCACAACGCTATGAGACTAGTTATCAATTACAGGAAAAAATCTGTAAAAAACACAAACACATGGAGGCTAAAAAATACACTACTAAATAACCGAGAGATCACTGAAGAAATCAAAAATCAGAAATCAAAAAATACTTAGAAACAAATGATAATTAAAACACAACAACCCAAAACCTATGGGATGCAGCAAAAGCAGTTCAAAAATCAGAAATAAAAAAATACCTAAAAACAAATGATAATTAAAACACGACAACCCAAAACCTATGGAATGCAGCAAAAGCAGTTCTAAGAGGGAAGTTTATAGCAATACAATCCTACCTCAAGAAACAAGAAACATCTTAAATAAACAACCTAACCTCACATGTAAAGCAATTAGAGAAAGCAGAACAAAAATACCCCAAAGTTAGCCGAAGGAAAGAAATCATAAAGATCAGATCAGAAATAAATGAAAAAGAAATGAAGGAAACAATAGCAAAGATCGATAAAACTAAAAGCTGGTTCTTTGACAAGATAAACAAAATTGTTAAACAATAAGCCAGACTCATTAAGAAAAAAAGGGAGAAGACTCAAATCAATAGAATTAGAAATGAAAAAGGAGAAATAACTGACACTGCATAATACAAAGGATCATGAGAGATTACTACAAGCAACTATATGCCAATAAATTGCACAACCTGGAAAAAATGGAGAAAATCTTAGAAATGCACAACCTTCCTACACTGAACCAGGAAGAAATAGAAAATATAAACAGACCAATCACAAGCACTGAAATTGAGACTGTGATTAAAAATCTTCCAACAAACGAAAGCCCAGGACCAGATGGCTTCACAGTCGAATTCTATCAAACATTTAGAGAAGAGGTAACCCCTATCCTTCTCAAACTCTTCCAAAATATGGCAGAGGGAGGAACATTCCCAAACTCATTCTATGAGGCCACCATCACCCTGATACCAAAACCAGACAAAGATGTAACAAAGAAAGAAAACTAGAGGCGAATATTACTGATGAACATTCAAAAATCCTCAACAAAATACTAGCAAACAGAATCCAACAGCACATTAAAAGAATCATACACCATGATCAAGTGGGGTTTAACCCAGGAATGCAAGGATTCTTCAATATATGCAAATCAATGTGATACATCATATTAACAAATTGAAGGAGAAAAACCATATGATCATCTCAATAGATGCAGAGAAAGCTTTCGACAAATTTCAACACTCATTTTTGATAAAGACCCTCCAGAAAGTAGGCATAGAGGGAAATTACCTCAACATAATAAAGGCCACGTACGATAAATCCGCAGCCAACATCGTTCTCAATGGTGAAAAACTGAAAACATTTCCTTAAGATCAGGAACAAGACAAGGTTGTCCACTCTCACCACTATTATTCAACATAGTTTTGGAAGTTGTAGCCACAGCAATCAGAGGAGAAAAAGAAATAAAAGGAATCCAAATCGGAAAAGAAGAAGTAAGACTGTCACTGTTTGCAGATGACATGATACTATACATACAGAGTCAGAAAGATGCTACCAGAAAACTACTAGAGCTCATCAATGAATTTAGAATAGCATGATACAAAATTAAAGCCCACAAATCCCTTGCATTTCTATACACTAATGATGAAAAATCTGAACGAGAAATTAAGGAAACACTCCCATTTACCACTGCAACAAAAAGAATAAAATACCTAGGAATAAACCTACCTAAGGAGACAAAAGGCCTGTACGCAGAAAACTATAAGACACCGATGAAAGAAATTAAAGATGATACAAACAGATAGAGAGATATACCATGTTCTTGGATTGGAAGAAGCAACATTGTGAAACTGACTATACTACCCAAAGCAATCTACAGCTTCAATGAAATCCCTATCTAACTACCAATGGCATTTTTCACAGAACTAGAACAAAAAATTTCACAATTTGTATGGAAATACAAAAGACCCTGAATAGTCAAAGCAATCTTGAGAAAGAAAAACAGAGCTGGAGGAATCAGGTTCCCTGACTTCAGACTATACTACAAAGCTACAGTAATCAAGACAGTATGGTACTGGCACAAAAATAGAAATATAGATCAATGGAACAGGATAGAAAGCCCAGAGATAAACCCACACACATATGGTCACTTTATTTATTTATTTTTCTTTATTTTTAAAGAAGATGTTGGGGGTAGGAGTTTATTAATTCATTCATTTATTTTTGCTGTGTTGGGTCTTTGTTTCTGTGCAAAGGCTTTCTCTAGTTGTGGCAAGTGGGGGCCACTCTTCATTGCGGTGTGCGAGCCTCTCACTATCATGGCCTGTCTTGTGGCAGAGCACAGGCTCCGGACACGCACAGGCTCAGTAGTTGTGGCTCACAGGCCCAGTTGCTCTGCGGCATGTGGGATCCTCCCAGACCAGGGCTCGAACCCGTGTTCCCTGCACTAGCAGGCAGACTCTCTCAACCACTGCACCACCAGGGAAGCCCGGTCACTTTATTTTTGATAAAGGAGTCAAGAATATACAACAGAGAAAAGACAGACTTTTCAATAAGTGGTGCTGGGAAAACTGGACAGCTACATGTAAAAGAATGAAATTAGAACACTCCCTAACACCATACACAACAATAAACTCCAAATGGATTAAAGACCTAAATGTAAGGCCAGACACTATCAAACTCCTAGAGGAAATCATAGGCAGAACACTCTATGACATAAATCACAGCAAGATCCTTTTTGACCCACCTCCTAGAGAAATGGAAATAAAAACAAAAATATACAAATGGGACCTAACGAAACTTATAAGCTTTTGCACAGCAAAGGAAACCATAAACAAGACAAACAGACAACCCTCAGAATGGGAGAAAATATTTGCAAATGAAGTAAATGACAAAGGATTAATCTCCAAAATTTACAAGCAGCTCATGCAGCTCAATATCAAAAAAACAAAAAACCCAATCCAAAAATGGGCAGAAGCCCTAAAGAGACATTTCTCCAGAGAAGATATACAGATTGCCAACAAATACTTGAAAGGATGCTCAACATCATTAATCATTAAAGCAGTGCAAATCAAAACTACAATGAGGTATCCTCTCACACCAGTCATAACGGCCATCATCAAAAGATCTACAAACAATAAATGCTGGATAGGGTGTGGAGAAAAGGGAACCCTCTTGCACTGTTGGTGGGAATGTAAAATTGATACAGCCACTGTGGAGAAGAGTATGGAGGTTCCTTAAAAAACTAAAAATAGAACTATCATACAACACAGCAATCCCACTACTGGGCATATACTCTGAGAAAACCATAATTCAAAAAGAGTCATATACCACAATGTTCACTGCAGCTCTATTTACAATAACCAGAACATGGAAGCAACCTAAGTGTCCATTGACAGATGAATGGATAAAGAAGATGTAGCACATATATACAATGGAATATTGCTCAGCCATAAAAGAAAAGAAATTGAGTTATTTGTAGGGGGTGGATGGACCTAGTGTCTGTCATACAGAGTGAAGTTAAGTCAGAAAGAGAAAAACAAATACCATATGCTAACACATATATATGGAATCTAGAAAAAAATGGTTCTGAAGAACCTAGGGGCAGGACAGGAATAAAGATGCAGACATAGAGAATGACTTGAGGACATGGGGAGGGGGAAGGGTAAGCTGGGACGAAGTGAGAGAGTGGCATGGACATATATACACTCCCAAATGTAAAATAGATAGCTAGTGGGAAGCAGCCGCAGAGCACAGGGAGATCAGGTCTGTGCTTTGTGACCACCTAGAGGGGTGGGATAGGGAGGGTGGGAGGGAGACAGAAGAGGGAGGAGATACGGGGATATATGTATATGTATAGGTGATTCATTTTATTATAATGCAGAAACTAACACACCATTGTAAAGCAATTATACTCCAATAAAGATGCTAAAAAATATATATAAAGAAATAAATTGACCGTCTGCTTTTGTACCTGTGATTTCCACCTGGTCAGGTATCATCCGAGGGACCAAAACTTCTGGTATTTCTGTGTCCTTCCTGCGTGCTCTCCCTTTTCCTTCTCCCCTTCCTCCTTGTCTTGGGCAGCACTTGCGCCCCATTTCAAATCCTTGTTCCTCACCTTTTACTTTTGGCCATTGCTGTAGCCACCAGCTCTGTGCATGTGAACCTGATGTCCCTGGGTCAGGTGTCCTGCATAGCTTTCATGGCTTCCAGTATTGGGATACCACAGACCCCCTCATCTACTTTCTTCTTGGAAAGTGAGAGGAAGTTAACACCCTAGGGCACAAACTTTGTCCAATGTGGGTTGGGTAGATAAATACTCCCTTTATCTGTAAATAATTCCTTCATCCATCTCCCCTGTGGACAATTCTGAAGTGCATTTTTACATGGCTTCTCAGAGATCCTGGCAGAATTAAGCCCTACTTTTCCACAGTGATGAGGAACTCAAGAATTCACCCTCCACTTTGAGTTTCCTTCTCACCTGCTCCCCACTCCTATCCCTGGGATCACCTCTTAAATCAGCTGCCTGCACACAAGCCCCTGTCTCAGGTTCTGTTTTCCAAGGGAAATATAGGCCAAAATGGTCTAGAAAGCAGATTCAGGGTAGATGCTGGAAATAGAGTTACTCTGGTCAGCAGGAAATGGGGAACTCACTGCCCGAGCTAAGTGGTATGATGGTTCCTGACATACAGGTAGCACCATTTACCAGACTGTCAGTGGCCTGGGGGGCAGATGGAGTAGCTGTAGCACTTGAATAATAATGGGAACAATGGTAATGATAAGAATTATAGTGTTGATTGAATTTTTTTAACTGCTTTAAGAGCTGTGGTGCATAGGTTCAGCCTCACCTGAGCTAAGCTGGAACTTCATTTCCTTTACTGCATAGCCTGGTTCTGCTTGGGTCACGTGATTTTTGTGAGCTTTGGAAGATAACCATATTCCTTTTACAATCAGAAAAGTGTCTTAGTCTGATCTGGTTGCTATAACAAAATACCACAGACTGGGTGGCTTATAAGTAACAGAACTTTGTTTCTCCTAGTTCTAAAGGCCAGAAGTCCAAGAACATGTTGCCAGCACGATCTGCTGAGGACCCTCTTCCAGGTCTCATTGTATTCTCACATGGTGGAAAGGGCTAGGGAGCTCTGCATGCCCTTTTATTAGAGACCCATTCATTCTTTTTATAAGAGACTTAATCCCACTTTTTAGGGCTGCACCCTCATGACCTAAGCACTTTCCAAAAGTCCCACCTCCTAATGCCATCACGCTGATTAGGATTTCAACATATGGATGTTGGGGTTTGGGGGGACCTGAATGTTCAGACCAGGGCAGAAGGTGGGCAGGGTACCAGGTGTTGTGGCAACTCGTGGATATTGTCACTGATCTGTTGGCTTGCCTTGTGGGTAAGCCAGCCCACAGCTCTTCTAGCTCCCACCAGGTCTCCTCCAGCTTCTCTGACTCCTGGATCAGACATGTCTGCCTGGCCTACTTTAGTCTTAGCACTGGATGCAGAGGCAACAGATGTATGTAGACTGTATAACCAGTTCCCACAATTGCATAAGGTCGAATCCCTATAATAAATCCCATAGTCTAGAACATTTCTAGTGGTTCTATTTTTCTGATCAAACCCTAACTGATACAGAATGCCTAAAAATAGAAAATGCAGGCTAATTCAGCTGTCAACTCAGGCACACTGTGAACGTTAGAAAGCCCCCAAGGTAGTTTTTAAACAGATACATCTCCTGCAGCTGCAGGGCAGACAGTGCTGAAATCCAGGCTCAGAAACCAACTGTAAGGATAGCAATGTTACAGAAGAGACTGAAAGTACAACCCCACCAGGTTCCCTATGCCAAAGGAAGCACCCTGATAGAAGACTGAGTTCTGGTATTAGGACATTTGGATAGACAGGCCTGAGAATCTTGGGACCCCAGATTCTCCTATTACTTTGGACTAGCAGAAGCAGAATTTCTGCTTTGGTAGGGGAAGGCAGCCTTCTCTTATGTGTAAACCTGCAAAGCCTCACAAGATGAGGCTTATCTTCCTTGAGGTCTTGCCTCTCATTCCTCTTGACCAAGAGTTAAAATCAGGTCACAGAGCAGCCCAGGGGAGGAAATACAGTCACTGCTCTGGGAAGACATAGCCCCCCACTCCAGTTGCAGGACCTGGCTTATATGAATTGGTGGGTCTGAGGGGAATCATGTGGGGGAGTAGATCTTGAGAAAACCCACTGGTGATGGGATGCCAGCATCTTTGAAAAGCTCAAAGAAGCTCTGGATGATTTCCTAAAATTTACCTTCCCGTTCACTAAGTTTCTTTTCCCCAGTGTCTAGTCTGCTATCTAACCTACTCTGATTATTTTTATTTCATGGACCATATCTTTTTAAAATTTATTTATTTTTGGCTGTGTTGGTTCTTTGTTGCTGCACACAGGCTTTCTCTAGTTGCAGCGAGTGGGGGCTACCCTTCGTTGTGGCGCACAGGCTCAGTTGTTGTGGTTTGTAGGCTCTAGAACACAGGCTCAGTAGTTGTGGTGCATGGGCTTAGCTGCTCTGCGGCATGCCGGATCTTCCCAGACCAGGGCTCGAACCTGTGTCCCCTGCACTGGCAGGCGGATTCTTAACCACTGTGCCACCAGGGAAGCCCAAGGACCATATTTTTTATTTTCAAACTTCTATTTGCCTAAGTTTTTTCAAGTGTTCCTGTTATTTTCAATATAATGTAGTCTTGCCTAATGAATTCTATTCCTTTATATTTAAAAATTAAAACACTGTTATTTTAAGGGTTTTTAAAAAAAGATTGATCCACCATCTAAATTACTTAAGTATGTATGTTCTGCAATCTGTTGCCTTTGTTGTCTCTCTCTCTTATGGGAACTAGTTTCGTCAGCTAAATTGTGAAGATAACTGGTACTTTGGACAGTACGTAATCAAAAAGCAGTTTTACTTTTACTTCTGCCACCCTTTAAATTTTTCTCAGTTGGATTAGTTTTTCCACTGCCTTTGGATGTAAGCTTGTGCAGGGCCCATGCCAATTTTTCACTTTTAGGAAATAAAAGGTTCTACGGTTACTTTACACTGAAATCACAGTCTCAAATATGTATGTCCAATCCCATGTAATAATTGGCGCTTCAATTTTCATTAAAAGGCCATGACCTTGCCCTTCTGCTGCAGCAGTTTATCCTGGAAAAGGGGTTATGGTTGGATTCTTTCTTTCCCTAGTTATTTTCTGCCAGTTCAATGAGAATGTTCTCTCTCTGCCGCTGGAGGGGAGGGGAATGTTCTTAACTGATTGGTACTGTCATTAGATGGCCTTGTGCTACCGGAGCCTGGCAAGTGTTTAAAGTTGACTTATTTTCCTTGGGCATGTTTGTGGATTCTTCCAAGACTTCCCTTCCCAGCTGTCTCATGTTCCCCTCTCCTGGGTGATGGAGAGGACCTTCAGCTGTCTTCTGCTTTTATCACAGCTTCTGGAGTCTGGTGTTACCTTCAGTTGCTCTCTACTGAGACTTGGTCATACTCCTTGGTGAATCTTACATCAGCTCTCTCTTCCACGTGGTCCACATCCAGGACACTGGAAACACACATGCATCTTTTGCCTCAACACATTCTGAAGGGAAGGCTGATCCCAGAGCATCAGTCCACAGAGAAGTCCACCAGACTGCTTCTTGCACGTTGGATTTCTCAGGTGGGAGTCAGACAGTAGTCCATGCTGTCAGCCCTTACCTTCCTCTATCTCTCTCTCTCCTCATTGTGTGAAGTGAGTCTTGACACACCAGTAACTCTCTCCAAAACAACGTTCACTAATATCCAAGTCCCCTTCTTGATTTGGGTGAGGGTTTTAAGAGTCATCTAACTAGTTCTTGACCACCTCCTTTGAAATTTCTCCATGGAAAGCTGCCTCGTAACTTACTTTGGAACCCTGTATCTATCAACATAGGATCTCAACTTGTTAAATAATTTTTTACTGAGTGCACATCTTGAATGCAAATGGATTTTCTTTGTGTGACCTTTGGCCTTGGGTTTCAAAAGTATCCCAACAGGATGGTCCCATGTTTGCCCTTCAAATTTCATGAGTTCCAGGCTAGTGGATATATTGAATTTTCAGTATGTGGTTCCTCATCCTGTGAGTGGTTGTGGACTTGGGCTCCCCTCCTGCAAATGCCACCAGCTTGAGATTTTGTTTTCTATCAGGTGACCATTTTAACATCTGGAACTCTAGGTAGATGATAGATCCCTCCAACCAGCTGAAGATGTTTTGAGGGATTCCAATTCTTTTATCTTATTTCTCCACTAACCTTAATTCTCTTGAAAAACTTTAAGGGCATTAGAGTGGGTGATTTCTTTTTTATTTTTTGGCAGTGTTGGGTCTTCACTGCTGTGCGCGGGCTTTCTCTAGTTGCGGCGAGCAGGGGCTACTCTTTGTTGTGGTGTGCGGGCTTCTCATTGCAGTGGTTTCTCTTGTCACGGAACACAGGCTCTAGGTGCACGGGCTTCAGTAGTTGTGGTGCACAGACTTAGCTGCTCCGTGGCATGTGGGATCTTCCCGGACCAGGGATCGAACCTGTGTCCCCTGCATTGGCAGGTGGATTCTTAACCACTGCACCACCAGTGATGTCCCAGAGTGGGTGATTTCTCATGCAAACAACAAAAAAGTCAACGTAAGTGAGTTTAACAAAAAAACAAAAGGGGGAGACATATAAGCTCCTGTAGAGGCTGGGGTTAAGTCTGGTCTCATGGGAGTCTTTTTCTGGGCACAAACAATGTGGCCCACTACTATTCCTGTCTCCATTTCTCAGTTCTGCTTGCCCAGAGTTGGTTCTTTTCTCAGGAGTGTTTGCTACAAGGTTGCCCAAGTTAGCACTGATCTACCTCCAGGACAGTGGGTCTCAACTGGGGGTAATTTTGCCCCCTAGGGGACATGGGGCAATGTCAGGAGACATTTTTGGATGATACAACTGGGTAGAAGGGGCAGGATGCTACTGGTGTCTAGGAGGTAGAGGCCAGGAATACACAGGACAGACAGCTCCCCACAACAATTATTCAGCCTAAAATGTCAGTAGTGCTGAGGTTGGGAAATCCTGTTCCTGGTCTACATGCTTCCTCTTCTATGTCTAGCAGGGAAAAGAGAATAATCTAAGTTCCAGAATACCCTGAAAAGGTCCTGATTGGACCCGTGTAATAAGTGACAATCACCCTTCTCAAAAGATACTTCCTCTTTTGTAACTGGAGTCTTTTCTCTCTCTCCCCCAGCTCTTAATTATGTTGACAGATTTAGTTTCTTTGCTTAAATCTTCCTCCTAGTTTTCCCAGCCTCTCTTCCATTAGTGGGTGGCGATCGGGAGGTGTGGAACACACACATTATATCTTACTTTCGTCACTTATTGGAACATTTATTTTACATGGTTGAGAGCACATTATACACACACGCATACACAACATAATATTAAGTATTATGTTTTCTTCTCTAGATATTGTATAATAGGTGTTTCCCATGCCATTAAAAATTCTTTGTAACAAACATTAAAAAATTCTGCCTAACATTTCATCATACAGATAAACCACACTTAATCATTACCTATTAATCTTCCTTGAATTTAGTGTCTTTCTTAGTCACTTATAAAATATGAGGATTGGGCTTCCCTGGTGGCGCAGTGGTTGAGAGTCCGCCTGCCGATGCAGGGGACATGGGTTCGTGCCCCGGTCCGGTCTGGGAAGATCCCACATGCTGCAGAGTGGCTGGGCCCGTGAGCCATGGCCGCCGAGCCTGCACATCTGGAGCCTGTGCTCCGCAACAGGAGAGGCCACAACAATGAGAGGCCCGCGTACCACAAAAAAAAAAAAAAAAAAAATGAGGATGGATTCTTTATGCAGCCACTTCTTGGACCTTAGGAGCAAAACTAACGTAGGCCGGTGTTTGTTTTCCGAGGGCTAGGAGTATAAGGACAAGGTTTCAACAAGTAGTTTCCAAATGACTGAAGACTGATTGCAGTTGAATTACCTGGGAATTTGTTTAAAATACAGATTCCAAGGCCCTGATTCCAGTCTACTGAATCAGAATCTCCACACATGGGAACTGAACAAAGTTCTCCTAATCATTCTGATGAAAAATTAGGTTTTGGAACCACTGCCATTGTTTACCTAAAAGAATAGCTAGCTTACTCTTTGCATAAATTCTTAATCTTAAATACTAGTTATTACAATGATACTTTTGGAAGTACGGTACTGAATGCTAGTTGTAGTAGATATTTGTCATTCATTATGGCTAGGTTGCAAGTGAATCCCTTTCTTTGCTTAGGAAACTCCTCATTTTTTTTGAGTCTTGGTTTGGGGCAAAAACTATCCTGTATAGACCCTAAAATATTCTGTATTTGTTTTCTTAGTATCCCTTGAAGCTAGGACTCAGGCAGGGGATATAAGTTCTGCCAATCAGTTATACGCATGTCACACTTTAACCCTGTGTCACCAGCAAAGCCTATGGGGTCCCGGGAAAAGTAAGATGGAATCTAGTGATAATGTCACCAGCAAAGCCCAGTAACAATTCAGTGGCCTTTTTGCCTGCACCTATCCGCTAGACAACGGGCTCAACCACAGCACCAGCAGGAGGATGGTGGGGGCTTTGGGAGGTTCACAAGGGAATGATTGACTCTTGGTCTTTGAGGCCACTCTGATGCGGTAGAACTCTGCAGCCTTTGGGGGAATTCAGAGCAACTCTGCCTAGCAACCCAATACCTGGATGTGGTGCTCACAGTGTAGCCCCCAGAGTCATCTGGACTGAGCCCCCTTGAGCGGACCGTACTGTGGCATCGTTGGGATCAGAGACTGAAACTCATGTGTCTGTCTTCCTATGTAATACAGCCTGGCCTCAATATCAGCTGGGAGATGGGGAAAGTTGACCCATTACTGAGTCTCTAAATTGTAACACCATTTTATGATTGGACCTGCTATGTGAGAGACAAAATAAATGGGGTGAAATTCCCTATGTCCAGTTTTTTATGGCCTTACATCAGAACAAAGGTCTTCAAAAGAGATGTGAGCTCTCCTCCACTGAGGTAACACCAGTCCTTGACCCTCCCTCTGAGGATCTTCTTGATCTCCTCCCTAACCTTCCTCCTACTCTCTCTCCCTACCCCCTTCCTTCATATGTCCTGATTTGGGCCACAGGCATGAGGGCCCCCTCCATACCAGCCCCTTCCCCCTGAACACAGTCCAGCATGTACATGAAGTGGGACTAATTACCAGCCAAGGTCTAAGGACCCACTAGGAAAAGTAATCCCTTTGAGGCAGGTCCCCGATGGAGAAGGAGGGCTCATCCAGGTACACATCCCATTTACCACTTCTGATCTGTCTAACTGGAAAACTCATAGTAAACAGTTCTGGGAAGATCCAGAGGGGTTTCTGAATCTGATTAGGGGAATCTTTCAGACCCATGACCCCACCTGGGCTGACATCCAGAGCCTCCTCAATGTACTCCTAACTGGGGGGAGAAAAGATCTTTTCAAAAAGTCCGAGACTAAGCAGACAAAGAGAACAGAAACAACGTGGGTGGGTCATGCTATTTTCAGACGAGGGATTCAAGCAGTCCCAGATAAGGAAACTAACTGGGACCCAGAGACAATGGAGAAGGGGGAAGAAGACAGAGGCTGACCCATTATAAAAATATGATCCTAAAGGGAATTCAGGCAGCAGGAAAGAAACCCGTCCATTGGAATAAGATAAAGGAAATCAATCAGGAGCCAAAGGAAACCCTTCTGGATTCCTGGAGCACCTTAGGGGATGCCTCCGAATCTATACTATCACTGACCCTGAGTCATTGGAAGGGAATGCAATCCTGAGGTCATACTTCATTTCCCAAAGTGCCCCTGACATCAGGCGTAAACTTCAGAAACTGGAAATAGAACCAGATACCATTACCTCTCTCCTGGTCGAGGTTGCCTACTAGGTGTTTAATAACAGAGATGTAGAGGAGAAAAAGTCAGAAGATAAAAAGGTCCAGAGACAAGCCCACCTACTGGCTATTGCCCTTCAATGTCCACCCATTGGCACAGGAAACTGGAATAATCGCCCACGAAGACCCTGGACTCTGGTGAGGGACCCCCAGCCCCCACTGAGGGGTAGCAAGCCAAGGAAACTAGGACCCAATCAGTGCAGCATATGTAAAATAAGAGGAACAGATAAAGAATGATGGGGCCAGAGGGTTCCTAAGCTGGCACTACAACTGACCCCCGAGAAGCTCCAGCTGACATTGGACATGGGGGGAAAGCCTGTTGAATTCTTAGTAGACACCCGTGCCACTTAGTTCTGAACACCAGATCAGGCAAACTCAGTCACAAGAGTTGTACAATTATGGGAAGGCCCAAGAATGTAAAATGTAAACTGGGGACTTTCCTGGTGGTGCAGTGGTTAGGAATCCGCCTGCTGGTGCAGGGGACACGGGTTTGACCCCTGGTCTTGGAGGGATCCCTCATGCCGCAGGGCAACTGGGCCTGTGCACCACAACTACTGAGCCTGTGTGCTGCAACTACTGAGGCCCACGCGCCTAGAGCCTGCGCTCCGCAACAACAGAACCCACAGCAATGAGAAGCTCACGCACCACAATGAAGAGTAGTACCCAATCACTGCAACTAGAGAAAGCCTGCGTGCAGCAATGAAGACCCGACACAGCCCAAAAAAAAAAAAAAAAAAAGTAAACTGGATGAACACATGCTCACTCCATTCCTTCCTGTATGTCTCCGAATGCCCTATACCCCTGCTAGGAAGAGATATCTTACATTAACTGGGGGCTACTGTCCACCTAGTGGGAGACAAACTGGAGACTGGTGTCCCCTTAGACAAAGGGCACAAAATGATATTGTTAATGGCTAAGACCAAATCTCCCAGGACATAGCAAGTTGACCTCCCTGGAGTAAATCCTGAGGTCTGGGCTCAGGGATGGGTGGGATGAGCTGTAGGAGCCAGGCCCGTGATAGTCCCCCTAAAACCTGGACATATATGGCCCAACAGAAAACAGTACCCTCTTCCTCGAGAGGCCTTGTTGGGCACTGTCCCTGTTATATAGGACCTAACTGACCAGGGCCTTATTAGACCATGTCAATCAGCCTGTAACACCCCCAATCTCCCCACAAAGATACCCAGTGGGTAATACCAGAGGTGCAGGACCTCAGGGCAGCCAATGAAGCCACCGAGGATATACATCCAGTAGTCCCTAATCTCTACACCCTGCTGACCACTCTACTGTCCACCAGGACCTGGCATTCTGTATTAGATTGAAAACATGCCTTCTTCTGTATTCCATTAGCCCCAGAGTCACAAGAGATGTTTGCTTTTGCGTGTCAGGACCCAAATATGCAACAATAACACTGCTGGACAGTCCTGGTCCAAGGGTTCAAAAAATTCCCCCACCATCTCTGGCGAAACTTTAGCTAAAGACCTAAAAGATCTACATCTGGAGGAAGGAACCCTCCTCCAGTATGTAAATGACGTTCTGATCACCAGCCCTACTAAGGAGGCCTCTGGCAAAAATACTGTAACCACTGTGAACCATCTGGCCGATAAAGGATTTAAGGTGCCCAAGAAAAAGTTTCAAATATCACAATCTAGGGTGACCTAACTAGGCTTCATTCTCACAGAAGGTCAGGGAAACCTATCCCAGGAAAGGAAAGAAGCCATTTGCAGCCTCACCCCTCACAGAGCCTCACCCCTCCTAAAACTAGAAGGCAGCTTAGGGATTTCCTGGGAATGGCTGGGTTTTGCTGCCTCCAGATCCCTAACTTCCTTGTCTAATAGCTAGGCCTCTATACGAAAAGTTAAAGGAAAGGATAATGATCCTTTTCAGTGGAATTCAGAATGTGAAGGGGCCTTTCAAGACTTGGGAAAGCAAGGGAGTTCCCTGGTGGTCTAGTGGTTAGGATTCTGGGCTTTCACTGCCGTGGCCGGGGTTCAAGCCCTGGTGGGGCAATTGAGTGGCCAAAAAAAAAAAAAAAGAATTGGAAAAGCTATTACTTCAGGTCCCTGCCCTGGCCCTCCCAGATGTAGCTAAACCCTTGGACCTTTACATACATGAGAAAAGGGGGATTGCCACTGGGGTGTTAGCTCAAACACTGGGACTCCCTTACTGAGTGGTTGCATGGCCTCTTTGCCTACGGGCAGTAGCAGCGACGCCCACCTGCTAAAAGAGGCTAAAACGTTAATGTTTGGTCAGCCAGTCACTATATGGACTCCACACCTGGTTCAGGCTTTAGTAAGTTCTAAGGGAACAGGCTGGCTATTCCCCAGAAGGTTGTTTCAACCCAGGTTATGCTCTTAGACAACCCAGTAGCTACCATAAAAACCTATCACAAGCTGAATCCTGCCACCCTGTTACCCACAGAAACAGGGCCCCTGGAGCATGATTGCATGGAAACCACAGACCTTGTCTATTCCAGTCACATCTAACGGAGAAAGTGAGCCTCTCCCAAACGCCCGAAGAGGAATGGTTCACGGATGGGAGCCGTTCTGTGAGAGGGAAAAAGGCTGGCAGGAAACAGTAACCTCCCACTCAAGTCACAGAAGCAGGAAGCCGACCCCCAGGGCCTTCTGCCCAAAATGCAGAGCTGATAGGCCTCACCTGAGCAGGACAAAAGGTAGAGGAGGGGTTTGTCACTGGCAAAGCCCGTTAACAATTTCCAAGAAATAACAGCAGAATCTGGGTAATAAAATAAAGTCTAACCTTTTTTTTCCCTTTGGGCTTAGTCTGGTTTCACGTGCTCATCGGGTGCAGCTGGCAGACGCCTCGCACCCGGCCCTTCAGACCGGAATTCCCAGAGTGCAAACAGGCTGCCCAGACGCCTCAGCTGGCCAGGCGGGGCCGTGTGCAGAAGCGCAGCGCACGATACCTCAGTTCAAGATGGCGGCGGCGGGCCATGTGCAGAAGCTCTGTGCCCGGCGCTAAGATGTGGAGCGAGCGTGAGCCGCACAGCTGCGCCAGTCTCGCGAGCACTCTGCCCTCTCTCCTCCCTGCTGACGAGATTCCTATAAAGCAGCCCCGCTGCCCACAGCCTGTTGGGAGAGTACGAGCGTGAGCCGCACAGCTGCGCCAGTCTCGCGAGCACTCTGAGCGCTCTCCTCCCTGCTGACGAGATTCCTATAAAGCAGCCCCGCTGCCCACAGCCTGTTGGGAGAGTATGTGCTCTAGAGCGGGAGGTTGTACTTCTCCCTTCTTTAATGAAAGAATAAAACTTTCCTTTGCGTCTGAATCGAACGCGTTCTCATTTTATTGGCTCCAACGACTCCAGGCAGGAAGACCCTTGTTGCAGCCCGACTTGAAAAGGTCAGTAATAATGTCTAACTCCTTTTGTGCCTACTCTAGTTTCACTTGCCTACAGGGGGCCGTGTGCAGAGTACTTGCACCTAACATTTAGGATTAGAGTTTCCAGCCTGCACCCCACACTTCAGCTTGGTGCTCTGGGCCGGGTAGAGAAGACCTGTGTGCAACAGGCCTGCGGAGGACCCGCGAGAACTCTGCCCCTCCCTCCACACTGTAAACGAACCCCGCCAACCACCGGTCGGGGAGAACGTGTACTTTAGAGCATAAGCTCCCGCCTCTCCGTTCTTTGATCAAAGGCTAAAATTTTCCCTTGTGTCTGAACTGAATTTGGTCTCATTGAGGTCCCACTCGAAGGGGTCGGCGACACTTGGTGCCACAGTTACAAGAAGGCAGGGATGTGGTGCTTTCTCAGTACAAGAGGCAGCAGCAGTGGTGGCAGAGTGGTGCTCCTGGTGTGAAAGAGGTGGACAGGCCAATCGAGGTGTCCAGAGCTCAGGGCCAGTGTTAACGGTGCCCTCACTAACTCAGTTCTGTGGTGTGATTTTGGGCATTGTTCCTGAAAGCTGAACCTCAAACCTGGTTCTCCATACCTTGGTGAGTGTATGAGCTACCCTTTATCCATAAAATAACAGACAACCCCTCAAGCAAACAAACAGAAAGTCCCTCCTTTTCCGATTGAACATAGTCAGCTTCAGTGTATGAGCTTTCAAGGATGGTCTATTGTAATGTTATCCAGGGAAGCAGTAGATCCCCTTGCATAAAGATGCCTTTCTTATTCAGGAAAGAAGTTGTAAAAGCCTGTGTTTTTGTCCTGAAGCAAGGGTTATCTCAAGTTTGCAAGGTGGTAAGCTACAGCGGAGCCTGTACGCAAGAAAAAATTTCCCTCAAAATGCAGCTAGCAATTTGAATGCCTAGAGAGGTTTTTATTTGAGGCCCGGTAATTCTATATCACAGAGCCAGGAAAGGAGCATTTTGGCAAGAAAAATTGGAAGGCCATGGTTCTAGTTGGCTTCCTGGACACGAAGTGACCTGTGGGGAGTCCCTGCTGAAATCTCACACAGTCCTCTGATATCCCACCAGGATGAATTATTTAAGAATCACACCCTTGGGGTTCCCTGGTGGCGCAGTGGTTAAGAATCCGCCTGCCAATGCAGGGGACACGGGTTTGAGCCTGTGGAAGATCCCACATGCCTCGGAGCAACCAAGCCCGTGTGCCACAACTACTGAGCCTGCGCTCTGGAGCCCGCGAGCTACAATGACTGAGCCCGCGTGCCTGTGTTCCGCAGCAAGAGAAACCACGGCAATGAGAAGCCTGTGCCCTGCAATGAAGAGTAGCCCCTGCATGCCACAACTGGAGAAAGCCTGCGCACAGCAGTGAAGACCCAACACTGCTAAAAATAAATAAATAAATAAATTTATTTTAAAAAAAAATCACACCCTTAAACTACAGCATGTGGTAACTTGATGGATGGAACTCTGTAGTATAGTCTATTTGAACGTTGACAGATTCCTACCCAAATCAATCATTTCTCTTTGGCACAGTTGAATTCGAACTGATTTTTTTTTTTTTTTTTTTGACAGTGATTAGCCTACAGTTTGAATTGGGTCTTAAGGCTCTTCCTGTTGAAAAGCTTCACCCTAGAGTACTCATCCATCTTCCTATTAACAATGGTGGGAGGGCAGGCATCCCATGTGTCGGAAATAGGAATAAAGTTGCCTACTATGTACATGCTAAAATGAAGTAGGACTCAGAAAGCCCTCTTTTATTCTGTCTAAAATTGGAATTTTGTTTAGTGCAAAGACAGTCCCTGTCCACAGAATCGAAGGCTGAGGATAGACTAATAAGTGTGGTATGAAGTCTTCGTTGTTCATAGCTAGCTCCTCAAGAAGATTTATCACATGTAAGAAGCAGAGTGTAGAGTTGTACCCGTGGACAAGTTGTACCCAAAAGCTTTTTACTCTTCACACAAGATGCTTGGTTCAGAGGCTTGCTGAGCAGAAAGACGATATGGAATCTGAGAATAAATCTGTCAAGTTAAGGAGTCTATAACATTTGCTGGATGACAGAAAGCTTTTTTCAAAGATGGGGTAAACTCTATGTTCAGTCTGAGGGAATCTGTAATCCGAAGAGTCATTTTGTGTAAAATTTTTGTTAAGGGCTGGGGTAAACACCTACACTTTGTCTTAAAGATAATGAGATATGTTGTTATGGAGGAGTTTCCTATAGCAGATACAGAGCATTCTGGATTCTGTGAAATCTAGAGAGTTCATCTTCAGACTGTAAGCTCCAAAAGACTAACTCTTTCAGTGGTCAGTACTTACTTGTTTTTCTACAGTTCCTTACAGAAGTCATGTTGTGGACAGCTATGCCACCACATCTATTAAGGCTAAATCCAAATTTCATTAAAAGTAAAATTTTGGCAAGTGAAATTGTTTACGAGAGGCTTTGAGCTTGAATTTCTATGTAGCTTCCTGTGTGTTCCAGTCGTGATCTCAATCACATAATTATGTCAAGGTTGTATTTTTTTCTTCCCTGGCATTCCAACTAAGAGGCCAGGTCATCATTCTCCTGGTGGTTCACATGGGTTGGAAGACACTCAAGAATATGTTTAATTAAACTGCCTCTAATGAGCAACTGAGTTTTATTATTATTTTTTTAAACTTTTGTATCCTAGAATGTTATTGATGAAAACTCAAAATCTGGAATTTATTTTGAAAATATAGTTGTTTACTTAGCAAGATAGGATGGCAAATAGGTTGGGGGGCTTGTACTCAGTGTTTGATCAGGGCAAGAGCAACCAGTCATGGTCCGGACAAACTGTCTACCTCAGGACAAACTGTCTACCTCACTACCTCCAAAAAGTGTTCATGAAGCTTAGATTCCAATCCAGTTCTATTTGGTTTGGGGCTCACATTCTTTACATTTTTAATCGTTGGGTTATCCATTTCTATGCTCTTTCAGAATAAGTTAGTTAGAAGTTAATTAGAAATATAGGTAATAGGACTGGATGAGGAACTTGGGTCAACTCCAGGTATAATTAGTTTTTTAAATAGGTATATTGAGATATACATAACATTTAATTTATTCATTTCAAGTATACAGTTCATTTAAAAAAAATTATTGGAGTATAGTTGATTTAAATGTGTCAGTTTCAGGTGTAAAGTGAATCAGTTATACATATATATATCTCCACTTTTTAAAATTCTTTCCCATATAGACCGTTACAGAGTATTGAGTAGAGTTCCCTGTGCTATACAGCAGGTCCTTATTAGTTCATTGTTCTCTAGTATATTCACAGGGTTGTGCTATCATCACCGTAATCTAATTTTAGAACATTTTCAACTGCCCAAAAGAAGCCTCAAGCCCATTAGCAGACACTCCCTACCTGCTGAACCCCCAGCCCTAGGCAACTGCTAACCTACTTCGTGTATCTATAGGTTTGTCTATTCTGAACATTTCATATAAATGGAATTTTACAATATGTGCTCTTTTGTGACTAGCTTCTTTTACTTAGCATAACGTTTTCAAGGTTCTTCCATGTTGTAGCATATATCAGTACTTCATTCATTTCGTTACTAAATAATATTCCACTGTATAAATATATTATACCACATTTGGTTATCCATTCATCAGTTGATGAATATTTGGGTTGTTTCCACTTTTTAGCTGTTATGAATAATACTGCTCTGAACATTCACGTAGAAGCTTTGGTGTGGACATGTATTTTTGATTCTCCTGTATACTTAGGAATGGAATTGCTGGGTCTTTTTTTTTTTTTTTAAATGAGGATGACTAAATTTTTTTTTTTAATATATTTATTTTTGGCTGTGTTGGGTCTTCGTTTCTGTGCGAGGGCTTTCTCTAGTTGCGGCAAGCGGGGGCCACTCTTCATCGTGGTGCGCAGGCCTCTCACTATCGCGGCCTCTCTTGTTGCAGAGCATAGGCTCCAGTAGGCTCAGTAGTTGTGGCTCGCGGGCGTAGTTGCTCCGCGGCATGTGGGATCCTCCCAGACTAGGGCTCGAACCCGTGTCCCCTGCACTGGCAGGCAGACTCTCAACCACTGCGCCACCAGGGAAGCCCTGCTGGGTCTTTTTGAGGAACTGTCAGACTGTTTTACACAATGGCTGTGCCACTCTACATTCCCACCAGTAATGTGTGAAGATTTCAATTTCTTCAAATAGTTGCCAATGCTTGTTATTATTTTTGAATTACTCTTAGTTCTTAATGAAGCCTTTTTATTTTCACTTTCTGTGTTCTCCTGTGATTTCCTGGCACTCCTGTCCTTTGCTGCCCAGTATTCTGGGCTCTTTTCTGGCTGCCCCTTGGCCTCTATTGCAGTGTGTGAGCTGAGATTACTGTGTGCAGAACTCATATTTTGAACTTTCCCTTTCTCCTTCAAAATATAACCATCCTGTATGCTATTCCATTATGACTCTGCTGTGTTTATATATCAATTTAATAAACTCATTTTATTAAGAAGTAATGACTGATAATAGTCTGCTATGCTACCTCTCCCTGGAATTCTGAATTTTAACAAGAGACTGTTTAAAGAGTCTGTGGGATACCTTAGTCTATGGGATAAATTATTCACAGCAAAGTTTAGGCAGGATACAAGGAAATGGTTGAGAAATATGTTTTCAGCTGAACCTAAGTGACTAATCTCACTTGATTTGTTTCTTTTCTGGTACAGCTCTGCAAAGGTGCCTAGAATAAGGAGCTCTTAGAACTGGAAGATACAGTCCTCTTTCTTCCTGTCCTACAAAACCACCACTAAGGTAATGCTGTATATTATTGATTGGGTTTAACTATAAGTAAAATCATATTTAGCACATTACTTAGCCAACTTTCAGGAAATTGGAAATAATTTAAAAATTTCTTAGCAGATTACAGTCGTGTTGGGAAGTTGGTCAAATTAATGAATACAAACCAGGCTAACGATATATATTTTCGAAGAGTATCTAAAGGGTTCTAGTCTTCTCCAAAAGCTACCACTTTGGATACTGGGTCTGCATTTCAGGGATTTATTTGAAGACTACTTATAAATAGAAGATCTTAAAGGACATTTCACCTCTTTTCTAATCAATGGGAAAATTAGGCTTTCTAGTAATTTGTAGTCAAATCAATCACTTTACTGAGTTGTAAATTCTGTTATTTATGTTGTTGCTTCTCCCTGGGCACTTACTTGGCTCTCACCCGTGTTATGGGAGTTGGCTCTTAAGATTTTGCTCTTCATGAGAAAAGGAGCTGCTGAAAACAAGGTTCCACACTGTATAATTTCTATGGCTTGTATTAATGCAGACAGTATAGTCACCATAAAGAAGAAAAATTACCAGTGGAAGATAAAAAGGTATTTTAAAGATATTTTAAAACTAAAATACTAGTTGCATTACAATCACATTCTAGTGCTGCAATAAATTGCGTGAAGCCAATAAAGCAAAACTAACTGAAGATATTTGGCACAAACCAAAAAATGAAATGAGAGTCATTATGCAGTCTGTTACAGGGACATGGCTCGATGTAGTTAAAGCAATAAACTACCTAGGGGTAATCTTTACTTATTTTAAATTGCATATTCCAGCTGCAAAGCTGTTTTTGGCATTTTTGCCACACAGCTTTACTAAGCTAAGGAAAGAATTACATGTCTGAATAAGTCATGTTCTACTAAATATTCTTCCTATCTCCAGTAACTCATAACTCACTTGCATCATAATATTGTTTATTCTAAGATTAATCATGGTTTTCTGCCATAAATTAGCTTTTTTCCAACAGACTGGAAGTGAATTGATCCTGAACTCCAATAACTACTTATTTTATCAGTAGCTTCCAATCTTTCTCGTTTACTTACTAGGCTTTTTAGGTTTTCAGGATCAATGAGCTTTTCTTATGACTAAAGAAACCCAAATAGGTCAAAACCATTGGGATTTGAGAAGTGAACTTTTACATAGTGTTAAGTGGTTTTCCTGGAAGACAGATTATCTGAGGTGATGGGTGATTTGCCAAGGTGTACTGTTCTTTTATATGTTAATAGATCTTTTACCTTCAAAGGAATGTTCCCTTGAGTCAGCAACCCAGAGAGTAATCCTGTCTTTAAAAGGATAAGAATTTGCAAAGTTAGATAAAATCTGGTCAATGGATTACCTCAGCAGTATCCAGGAATATATATAGGGAGTGGGCACCATTGTTTCCTGGATAAGCCAGTGACAGAGTTAGGGCTGTTCTCTTGAAGTGCTGAGGATAGACGGAGGATGGGGAGTTCCTGGAAGGGGGAGTAGGCCCCTGTAGAGAGGACAAAATAAACTTATTCTCGCTCTTATTTAGTTATATTTTGACTGTTAAAATGTATTAACAGAACTGTTTGCATTCAATAATTGAGCAGCTTTTTGTTCTTTTTTTTTTTGGTATTTATTTATTTATTTTTGGCTGCATTGGGTCTTCGTTGCTGTGCGCGGACTTTCTCTAGTTGCGGCGAGCGGGGGCTACTCGTCTTTGCGGTGCGTGGGGCTTCTCATTGCAGTAGCTTCTCTTGTTGCGGAGCACGGGCTCTAGGAGCACAGGCTTCAGTAGTTGTGACATGTGGGCTCAGTAGTTGTGGCTCGCAGGCTGTAGAGCACAGGCTCAGTAGTTGTGGCGCACGGGATTAGTTGCTCTGCGGCATGTGGGATCCTCCCAGACCAGGGCTCGAACCCATGTCCCCTGCATTGGCAGGCAGATTCCTAACCACTGTGGCACCAGGGAAGTCCCTGTTCTTTGTTTTTTGCTTTTTTTTTTGCTGTACGTGGGCCTCTCACTGTTGTGGCCTCTCCTGTTGCGGAGCACACGCTCCGGACGCGCAGGCTCAGTGGCCATGGCTCACGGGCCCAGCCGCTCAGTGGCATGTGGGATCTTCCCGGACCGGGGCACGAACCTGTGTCCCCTGCATCGGCAGGCGGACTCTCAACCACTGCGCCACCAGGGAAGCCCTGTTCTTTGTTTTTGAAGAGAGGGTCCTCATACATTGCTAGTGGGAGTATAAATCAGTGCATCCTTTATGGAGGTCATTTTGTTAACATTCATTAAAAGCCTTAAAAATTAGCACATAATTTGGCCTAATAGTTACATCTAGGAATTTATTCTAGGGAGATCATCATGACTGGGCTAAATATGTTTGTACAAAAAGCATGGTTTGTAGTAGCAATAAGCTAGAAACCACCTTGACATCTCAGAATTGGAGACTGTTTGAATAAGTTCTAATAAATGCACAAAGGAGAGTATCAGCCATTAAATGAGCTATCAGGGGACTTGGAGGGGAAAACTTATGCTTTGGGAAAAGGTGAATGAAATATTACTGAAAAGCAGGTTACAAAATAGCAAGAACAGGATGATGTCCTTTTTTGCTATTAAAATATGCATATTTACATAAAACAAATTAATGTATCAGACTGTTAAGTGTGGTTGTGTCTAGTAGTAGTATTGTGACTTGTTTTCTTCCCTTTACTTGTATTTTTTCCAAGTCTATTTTAATGAATATGTATTACTTTTGTACCCAGATTAAAAAAAAGGCTTGAGAAAAATCTTCAATGAAATTCATGTATTATAATGATTATTCCAATGTGAAATACTATCCTTCCCTCCATCTTTAGGCTTGAAGTAGGCTGAGTACCAGACAGCCCGGGTTCTTTTCTCTTGGGCCTCCCTTCTCCACTCTGTCCTGGGCAGCTTCTGAAGAATTGCTGTCGGTGCATCTTTGGGGTTGAGGGTCATTTGATCTTTGGGATTGGGAGTCTTTGATTCCATGGGGATCATCATATCAGCTGCCTTTGTGGAGAGAGGTTCATGGAGAGGGTTCTGAAATGTCTTCTGATACTCTGTTCCTTTCCCAAACTCACCTCTTCTTCGTTGCCTTGGAAGTTTTGTGGGTGGTAAAAAGCATGTGTTCTGATGACCTTCGTACCCCTTTGAGAGAGGCAGTCATTGAATACTGTGAAGAGCTGCTCTAAAGTTAAAGGAATTTGGGTTCAATTCTGGCTCTGTGTGCCCTTGGGCAAGTCAACTTCTCTGCAGCTCAGTTTCCTCGTCAGTGAAATAGGTAGTACTTCTCACTTTATTGCCTTTGATTTGGGTTGTGCCCCTAGTGTGTAAAGGCAGTGTAGGATGTCAGAATATGTCACCCCAGAACGTGCCATTTGGGCATATTGATTACTTTAAAGGCACTTTGAAGAAGTGGCAAAAAGGGCACTCTGACCTTCCTTTCTCTTCTTGAAAGCAGGAGATAAAACGCCCCTGTGCAAGGTGCCCTTCCTGTATTAGGAGGAAAGAAACATTATCACCAGAGACAGGGAATCAAGGCAGAGAGAAATCTGTACAAACAGACCTTGTTAAATTAGCCTTTTTTTAGTTACTTTTCCACAATTAACTGTGCTAGCCCACACTCCTTTGTCTTGTCATATTTTCACTGTTCACCACTCTTTTCCAACCTAGTATATAAGCTTTGGGCCATAACTACTTCTTTGGGTCTTCTTTCGTGAAGGCTCCCATGTATATGTAAAAATTACTAAGTAAATGTGTATGCTTTTATCCTGTTGATCTGTTTTATGTCAATTTAATTCTTAGGCCCAGCCAGAGACCCTACAAGGGTAGAGGAGAAATTATACCTCCCCTAGTGCTAATTATTTACAAAGAGGACTAGTTACTGATGTCTGACATCTCTGTAGGCCCTCTGCTGAGTGTGATAGCTGTCCTCTCACCTAATCCTCAGATCGAGTTTATGGGGTAGGCCCTGCCATTATATTCCCACTTTGCAGATAATGAACGTGAGACTCAGTCGCCCACAACTTCACAGCTGTTGAGTGGCTTTTTAAAAAAAATAAATTTATTTATTTATTTGGCTACTTTGGGTTTTCATTGCTGCATGCAGGCTTTCTCTAGTTGTGGTGAGCGGGGGCTACTCTTTGTTGCAGTGTGCGGGCTTCTCGTTGCAGTGACTTCTCTTGTTGCAGAGCACAGGCTCTAGGCATGCGGGCTGCAGTAGTTGTGGCTCACAGGCTCCAGAGTGCAGGCTCAGTAGTTGTGGTGCACGGGCTTAGTTGCTCTGTGGCATGTGGGATCTTCCTGGACCAGGGCTTGAACCCGTGTCCCCTGCACTGGCAGGCGGATTCTTAACCACAGAGCCACTAGGGAAGTCCCTATTGAGTGGCTTTTAATCCCTGCTCTGTTTTGTCCTCGGTGTCTGAAATCAATTACAAGATTTAAAATTATTTGTTGACACTCAAGATTTAGAATTAATTTCTCTTCTAATTACTCATCTCAAGGTCAAAATTGTCAACAGTTCTTAGCTGCCCACAAGGTGTAAGACACCACGCTGGGCATGTATAAAAAGGACTAGAAGAGGGCTTCCCTGGTGGCGCAGTGGTTGAGAGTCCGCCTGCTGATGCAGGGGACATGGGTTCGTGTCCCGGTCTGGGAAGATCCCACATGCCGCAGAGCGGCTGGGCCCGTGAGCTGTGGCCGCTGAGCCTGCACGTCTGGAGCCTGTGCTCCACAATGGGAGAGGCCACAACAGTGGGAGGCCCGCGTACCGCAAAAAGAAAAAAAAAAAAAGGACTAGAAGAAAATGTTCTTTGCTATGTTCAAGATTCCTGGTTTCAGTCTATCACCTAACTAATAACTTAAAATAAAATGGATGCATTTGCATTAGAAGTGTCCTCTGAATCGAATGCACATGAGCTCAATGGTGGCACATTATGTCTTTTCCATTATGGTCAACCATCACTGGCATTAATTAATTATATTTTCTTTCTTTCCTTGCAAGGTAACTGCGCTTAAATTTTTGTCACAAAAGAGCTAATTCCATTGTACTTCCATCAAATGTCGTCCTTTAAATAGGTGGGATTTGTTTTTGCTGTTGTTTTACAAACCTTGTAATCTTGCCTACAACGTTTCTTTCTGTTTGGCCTGGCATGTTCATCAAGTTTTTGCAGAAAGTCTGTGGCATCACAACGGGTATCACCTTAGCTTCCTTCTGGAGTCCTTCCAGGTGTTAGGAAAGGCATGTTTTTCTACAAAGATGGGAAAAAAATCACAGCTGTGAGACTGACTTTTCCTCTCAAAATGAGGATTTCAAAATGCCAGCCATCTGAAACAAACTATAAATAAAAAGATAAAACTGACTCACTTTTTTCCCCTCTTTTAAACCAGCCTCCTTTTTCCTAAAGTTGTAAACCAGTGACAAAATGAATTGATCCAATGTTTTATTACTCATTTACCGTAAAATATTACAGTCTTAACAAGTTGATGAGTGACTATATAACTGAAAACATTCTTACAATAATTCAAGAAAGTTAGCATGATACCAAATTACGATACACATGAAACTGAGTAGGCAAACGTTACTACTACTATTACTATACTTTTACCACTATAAGTTAACATTTATTGAAGGACTTAGTATATGCCAGGCGTGTCATTCATTTCTCACTATTATCCTATTGTGGGGAACTATATCTAAACACTTGTTTTTAAACCTCATTTTACAGATGAGGAAGTAGAGGTTGTAAGAGGTTTGGTAAATTGCCCAAGATTACACTGCTAGTCAGTGTTGAAACCGCAATCCATACCTAGTCTCATTTGTCAATGCCTGTCTTTATAACCACCGTGTTATATTGCCTCTTCAAATGATTTCTAATTAGTTTTCATGTTTACACTAACTTATACTACATAGCTTTGCTCAGCCATCATTTAAGAGTAAAATTATAAGATCGTTAGCCCATGGTGTCAATTTTACCTTGGACATGTAAAGTTCGTTTGGAGGGAACATACTCGGATTTCAAGGCTGAAATGAGAGGTGGATGGAATTTCTTGAAGGTCACGTAATCATTTTTATTTTTAAACATTTTTTTTTTACATAATCATTTTTAAAAAGAGCTTTGTCTTGAGAGAAATCTATCATCATGTTTGAAATGGTTTCGAACTGAATGTAGAAATGGGGAGACTGCCATTCCAGGGCACTTTGAATCGGACTACGCTGGAGAGCACTTGGTGTGTTGGTGACCACTGCTTCCTGTACAGCCTCAACCTCCTTCCTGAGGTCAGGTCTGGACTTCATTTTTCTTGCTGTATGTTTGCACCTGGGTCTACTAGAGGTACTCTACACTCAGCAGGCTCAAACCACGCTCATGATCTGTCACCTTAATCTTCTCCGAAATCCCTGTTTGGTTTGTAGCATAACCAACCTTTCAGTTATTTAAGATAAAAGTAGTCAGTAATCTTTGATTTCCCTGATTGTCCCAAACCAACCTAATTAGCCTATCTACATACTAAGTGCTATTGTTTCTAGCTCAGATTGTCTCTAGTCTGTTTACCCTCATTTCTATGACTACCTGACTGATTGGCCCCCTTGTCACAACTAAGAAACCAACATTGGCATATGACTATTAGCTAAACTTCAGATTTTATTGTATTTTGGGTTTGTTTTTTTTTTCCCCACTAATGTCTTCTTTCTACTCAAGGGTTCCATCCAGGATACCACATTATATTAGATGTCATCTCTCCTTAGTCTTCTTTGGTCTGTGACAGTTTTTCAAGTCTTGTTTTTGATAACCTTGACAGTTTTGAGGAATGCTGCTGTTGAATGTGTTCTGTAGAATTCTCTCAGTTTGGGTTTGTCAGATGTTTTTCTCCTGGTTAGGCTGTGCTATGGGTTTTTGGGAAGAAGACTGTAGAAGTGAAGTACCATTCTCATCACATCACATCAAAGGTATAAACTATTAACATGGTTTACTGATGTTAACTTTGGTCATTTGGTTAAGGAAGTGTTTGCCAGATTTCTTCACTGTAAAGTTACTTCTATTTTTTTCCCTTTGTATCCTCTTTTCTTTAGATGCAAGTCACTAAGTGCGTCATACACTCAAGAAGTGTGTGTGTGTGTGTGTGTGTGTGTGTGTGTGTGTGTGTGTGTGTGTAGGAGATAAAGCTGCAAAGCTGCATTTCCTGGAAGGGAGAGTATCTATATAAATTATTTGGAATTCTTCTGTAAGGAAACCTTGTCTCTAAGCCTAGATTTATTTATTAGGTCATTTGTTTATATCGGTATGGACTCATGAATGTTTATTGTATACTTTGGGTTAACATCCAGTACTACACTAAATTATTACAGCTTTGACCACTGAGGATCTTTCAGATTGGCTCCTGCATTCTTTTTTTTGTTTTTTTGTTTTAAATGTCCCTATCTTTTTGTTTTTTGAGTACTTAATTTTTTTGGCACTACAAGATGTTCTGGGCTCATTTTGTATCTTCCCTGCCCTAGCCTCAGACTCAGCCATATTCCAAGGAGCCCTGGTTCCTTTTATTGGGGAATGGTGTTAGAAATTAAGATGTGGGTACGTGGTGTGCTCATTGCTACTGGAATGTCATTGCTTCTAGGCCCTCCCAGCTGAAAGAGCCAAGAAATATGTGTGTGTATACTAACTCATGACTACACACATATCTGTAATGATTTCTGTCTACTTGTGTCTATAATACGCTAAAAGGGAATTCAGGATAATGTCTCAGAATTTAGCACCCAGTGGTTTATTCTAGCCTTTCCCTCCTGCTTATCTGTAATTTCCCTCACCGATAGTGATAAACCTGGCTCCCACAGTCCACCATCTGTTTACCCATTAGTTCAGTCCCAGTGTACATGTGAAATGGTTTCAGAATTTTTAACCTGTAACCCTGTGAGAAACAACTTTACCAACTAGAGTACCCCAACTAGAGTACCATATTTATGTAGATTTCCATTTGTCTCTTGCCTTACATTTTCCAAAGTTACTTAGATGAGTGATTCTTTTCTCCAACCCTGTTCATATATCTGTAAAACATTTCAATTATTTTGTCACAGTCTGTGTTTCATCCTGTGATCCTTCCATCTCCTGGTTGATATTTAAAGAAAAAAAATCTACATACATTGCAGTTCACCGTTTGTGATGTAAAGCTCTACGGTTTTTGACAAATGCACAGAAAAATGTATCTACCCTAGTTCCATACAGAATAATGCTATCACCCTTAAATTACTCTTTGCTTCCCCTTTGTAGCCCCCTTCTCACCCACTCCACAGTTTTACTTTGCCTAAAATTTGCCTGTGCTCCTCTACTGGTGTCTGACTCTTCCAATGAAAGATGGCTCAAACATCTTCTCTTCTGTGAATTCCTTCTTTTGCATTCTTACCTTCCAATGCCACAACACACACATTGCTACTCAAATAATAATCATTACTAAGGTTCCTATAGTACTTTGATTCTATTACAGAATTTAAATGTTATAATGAAATTATTATTGTCATTTTTTGTCTTCTCTATGCCATAGTCAGCTCCTTGGGACCAGGGACTATGCTTTATTCATTGTTATTTCTCAAGAGCTTGGATTACAGTTTGTGTTCATTAAATGTTTGTGGTTTTCTGAGTTGGATATGTTATAGCTAATATTCAAATTAATCAGCTAATTAAACTGAACAAGTGTTTATTGAGCACCAGATAAGTTCTTGGCAGTTTAATATGTGCTGGCTGTGAGGAATACAAGATGAGTATCCTATTTAAAATTTTCTGTGGGTTTATAGTATCATTGAAACAATACTTAGTGGTTGATGCTGATGTGTTTGTGGTAGGAGGTTGGATCTGGGGGTGAGGAGGGGTCCTACTTTGGTACTTTGGGCAGGCAGAATTTCAGCGGTCCAGAATTTGGTTTAGGGTATCAGGAAAAGAAATATCAGTTCAGAAAAATAAACAGAAATAAATATGACAAAAACAAAAAGCCAAGGTAACTAGCTCTTTTTGTGTCTCCTCTTAAAAGGGAAATGACAGACTCAGGGGCCCCACGGCTTACCTGCCTTGCTATATTTATGCTGGCAAAGGCAGCTCATGTGCATTGGATAATAAAGAATTTGTCTGTTTTTGTCTCAGGTTCCTGGCACAGAGCTTCTAAAATTGGAATTTCCCAAATGAAAAGAGTATCTTTTTAAAAAAATTAATTAATTAATTAATTTTTGGCTGCGTTGGGTCTTCGTTGCTGTGCATGGGCTTTCTCTAGCTGCAGTGAGCGGGGACCACTCTTCATTGTGGTGTGCGGGCTTCCCATTGCGGTGGCTTCTCTTGTTGCGGACCATGGGCTCTAGAGCACAGGCTCAGCAGTTGTGGTGCACGGGCCCAGCTGCTCTGCGGCATGTGGGATCCTCCCAGACCAGGGCTCGAACCCGTATCCCCTGCATTGACAGGCGGATTCTTACCCACCGTGCCACCAGGGAAGCCCAAGAGTGTCTTTTTTATTCATGAACCCCCTGTCACACCTGAGTTTATGCTAATAAGATGACTCCTAGTTAGCCCCTGGATAGCTTCAGGATGGGAGCTGGTCCCCAGAAAGGCTGACCATATGACTAGAGGGTTTGACTTTGAGCCAGCTTGACCTCTAGGCAGCAGGGGGATTGGAGATTGAGTTTAATCACATGGCTAGTGATTTAATCAATCGTGTTGACACAGTGAAACCCCAATAAAAACTCTGGACACCAGAGCTCAGTGGAGCTTCCTGGTTGTTGAACACATCCACGTACTGGGAGGGTGAAATGCCCTGATTCCACTTGGAGAGGGTATGGAAGATTTGCATTGGGGACCCTCCCATACCTCATCCTGTGTGTCTCTTCATTTGGCTGGTTCGGATTTGTATCCTTTGTAATAAAATTGTCATCATAAGTATAACACTTTCTGGAGTTCTGTGAGTAATTCTAACAAATTGTCAAGCCTGTCATGGGAACCTTCAAATTTATAGTCAGTCAAAAGCATAGGTAGTCTGAGACACCCTGAAACACAGTTAGCATCTGAAGTGAGGAGAGTCTTACAGAGCACTGAGCCTTTAACTTGTGCATCTGTGCAAGCTGCAGGTGGTAGTGCCAGAATTGAATTGCAGTAACCAGTTAGGGTTGGAACAGAATATTTGTGCCACCAATGAGTGAATACAGCATCAGGGGTTGAATTCCAGGCTTGATGTCAGGGGAGAATGAAGTTTGAGGAACTGGTCTCTTAAGCTTCTTCAAATCACAGCTTGTGGGTTTCTTACTACTTGTATCATGGTGAAGGCAGATGAGGGGTGCTATAGCAGAATGTTTGTGTCCCCCCCCGCCCCCCAAATTCATATGCTACATTCTAGTATCCAGTGTGTTTATATTAGGAGGCATGGACTTTGGAAGGTAATTAGGTCATGGGGGTAGAACCCTCATGAATGGGATCAGTGTCCTTATAAAAGAGACCCCAGAAGGCTCCCTTACCCCTTCCACCATGTGGGGATACAGTGAGAAGACAGCCATCTATGAACCAGGAAGCGGGTTCTCACCAGACACCGAATCAGTGAGTCTGTATTTTCCCCGTGGATGGATGTTCCAGGCTTCGGGGGCCACGGCCTGTGGGACCTTCCCACTTAATGCCTTATATAGGGAGGTTCATAATTCTTAATGGTCCTGGTAGTAGGTGTTTATTTTTTTCTTCTCTAAAGTTAAATGTTATTGATATCCAAATGCTGTGTTGCTGAAAATAATTGCATTACCAAAATCCAGCTTTATGCTGACAGACCTAATTCTGACTGAATGTAATTTACAAATCAATAAACTGTTATTATCTAAAGTTCCATGCCAGGATCTGAATAGTGCCCTAATTTAATATGACTTAACACAATTCTATATTACATTTCTATCCTTGTTCTGTCAGCTCAAAGAAAATACAACCATGTTGGAGGTGGTGACACCCGGGGTTATTGCCTGACTTCTTTGGGTGTGATTTTTGGAAACAAGGTTGCAAAGGTGGAAAATATGCCTGTGGGGCCTCTCAGCCTGTTTCTTACTCTTTCTGTTTCCCACTTGGCCTTTAGCTCCCACAAGACCTTCCTTTGTCAGGAGAACAGCCATCTTCCAGGAGGAAATGGCTCATAATAGTGATACCTTTCCCAAAGGCATTTGCATTTTAGCAAGAAACTCTTGAACACCTAAAAGTCATCCAGGTGCAAAGGCAAGGGTTGGAATGTGCTGGGTGGAAAAATGCCCCAGGAGCAAAGAGGTGGCACAGACCCAACATCAGCAAGGCCTGGGTTCAAGTTTTAGTTCTGCTGCCCTCTGGCTTTGCAAGCTTTGGTAAGTTTGTTTTTGTTTTTTTTCCCCAATAACTTTATTTTATTTATTTATTTTTGGCTGCATTGGGTCTTCATTGCTGCGCACGGGCTTTCTCTAGTTGTGGTAAGGACTCTTTGTTGAGGTACACGGGCTTCTCACTGCGGTGGCTTCTCTTGTTGTGGAGCACGGGCTCCAGGCACACAGACTTCAGTAGTTGTAGCATGTGGGCTCAGTAGTTGTGGCTTGTGGGCTCTAGAACACAGGCTCAGTAGTTGTGGCTCATGGGCTTAGTTGCTCCGTGGCATGTAGGATCTTCTGGGACCAGGGCTCGAACCTGTGTCCCCTGCATTGGCAGGCAGATTCTTAACCGCTATGCCACCAGGGAAGTCCCACTTCGTTAAGTTTTTTAACTCCTCTGGGGCTTACTATCTTCACTTGTAACACATGGGGAAGGTAGAAGTAACATTTACTGAGTGTTTTATACAGTGATCTCATTTAGTCCTGTCCACACCTTTATATAGCATGCATTATTATTCCCATTTTACAGGAGAGAAAACTGAAGCTTGGTGTATAGAAATTACCTAAGAATATGGATCTGGTGGTAAATGAGAGAGCTTCTGAATGTTTCTGAAACTAGTTGAGTGGTCCACATGAGATGATGAACTGTCCTTACTCCCTCTGCCACACCTACGCAGGGGGCTTTGGGCAACCATGAACAGTTTTGGCAAGAGATGGGAAGGCAGGCTTCCATCAGCTCCTCAGAGGAGGAGTAGGTATGGGACTGGGATGACACCAAATCCAAGGTCATTTGTCCACTGACATTCCTCCTTCTTCCTTGATAACAGGACCCACCCTTGTTCAGATGGCATAAGGCAGCTGTGGTCATCTCATTCCCCTATGGTAGATCTGTATTGCCTAACAGCTCTCCTTACAACTAGCTGTGACCATCTGTCCCAGTTCTGGACAATGAGACCTACTGGACAGTCTGCTGGGGGACTTCTGGAAAAGATAATTTCTTCTAATAAAAATAGGTATGGGAAGAGGCTCCCTTCCTTCCCATCCTCTGAGTGGTGTTGTGGGAAGACCTATTTTTAGAATGGCTGCAGTCACATTGTGATGATGAAGTCATGGCAAGGAGAGTCACAGAGGTGCTGAAACACCCTGGTAGAGCTTCTTTCCAGGTTTCTATTTAGATGAGCTAATTACATGTCTCTATCACCACTCTTGGTCCCATATTCTGTTACTTGCAGCTGAAGCCACCCTATCTGATAGTCCTGGTCTGCAGGAGTCTGCATCCTCCCCAACCTTCCACCCCTGAGAGTCCTCTCCTAGGGATTTCTGCTAGTGATGACTATGAATTTTCAGGCTAGAATTTCCCAGTGGGCTGGGTCCTGTGAGGTACACATATCTTTAGCAGACAGGAGTTCCTGGAGAAAAGCTAGGCTGTCCCTTATTCATAGGGAATGAAGAACAAGAGAGCAAGGCTGCCTTCTTCTTCTTTTTTTAAATATTTTTAAAATTTTCTTTATTTATTCATTTTTTGGGGCTGAGTTGGGTCTTCATTGCTGCGTGTGGGCTTTCTCTAGTTGAGGCAAGCGGGGGCTAGTCTTCGTCGTGGTGCTTGGGCTTCTCACTGTGGTGGCTTCTCTTGTTGCAGAGCATGGGCTCTAGGCGCGTGGGCTTCAGTAGTTGTGGCACGTGGGCTCAGTAGTTGTGGCACACAGGCTTAGTTGCTCTGCAACGTGTGGGATCTTCCTAGACTGGGGCTCGGACCCATGTCCCCTGCATTGGCAAGCGGATTCTTAATCACTGCACCACCAAGGAAGCCCCAGGGCTGGCTTCCTAATTGCAAGGCTTAGTGCAAAATAAAAATCTGGCACCCCTCGTTCAAAAATTATAAAGAATTTCAAGACAGTAACAGCAGACCATTAAACCAAGTGTGAGGCTCCTCTGAGCAGGGGACCCTGTATAACTGTTCAAGTCATTTGTTCATGAAGCCATCCTTGCAAGAGAGAGGCAGATGAGAGTTGCTGCCTTCTGGCCAGAATTCAGCCACATGGTTCTCTATTGGTGGGGAAGGAGGTTTCTAGTGTCTAACAATTCCCGCTGAGTTGTTTCCTACTCAGTTTTCTGGTAAGACTATCTCTTTAGAGCTTGTGTTTTCTTGGTCTGGGTCCCATAATTTTGGCATATTTGTTCTGATATGTTTTTACTCCAAATTTCCACAGGAGGAAAAGGAACTAAAATTATTGAGCCCCTTTGCATCAGGCATTTTCATGTGTATTATCTCTTTTATCATCACACCCTTTAGAGGAGAAGTGTTTTATATCCCTGTTTTACAGATGAGCAAATCAAGATACAGAGTCATGAAGTGATGGGAGGTGTGGTTGGGGTTTCACCCTGAGCTGGTCCATTTCCAAAGTTTGGACTCTTTCCTTTGCATCACCATGCATCTTCTCCTCTCTTGGTTACCTCTTCCTACCCTGTAAAGCTCCAATAACACTCTTAGTTTCCATGAGCCAGTTCCCTCCATCCCAAGTGAAGTGGAAGCATTATGTCTTGTTCAGCCTTCTCTGTCCACAGCGGGGGATGTTTTAGCAATTACTTTACACTCTGTTTAATCCCATAGGAGTCATCACTGTTGGAGGCTAACAATAAAACAGGCTCATTGGAATTTCCTGAAGGTAAGGCTCTCCTCTAAACAGTTTCATTGTGCTAAACTGTAATGGCAGAGGTTGCTCCTCTCCATGACAACTTTGATTGGCAGGGAAATCCAGACTGCAGGCTGGAGCCAAACAGTCTCTTCCTTTGTCACAAGGATTGGGCCATGTTCCAGGCACCATTCCAGTGTGAGAGGCAAAGCTGATAAATGTCCTTGATAATCACCTTCCCCCAAACTTCCAATCCATCCCTTTGCATTTCATAAATATTTCCTGAATGTCCACTCTAACTGCTGTGCTGCCTTAAGACCAGAGAGTTGAAACAAAGTCTCTGCCCTGAAGGACTTCACTATTTAGTAAAAGAGAAAGACAAGTTAATATGCATAGTACAGTACAACAGTAAAAATGTGTCAAAGAAAAGGGACAGATTACTTTTCTGCAGGGAATCCGAGAAGACTTTCTAGAAAAGGAGATCTCCAGGTTGGATTTTGAGAGATTAGTAACAGTTTTTCAAGTAAAATAGGCATGAGGGTAGAGGGCTTCCTAAGCAGAGGGAATGGCGTATACAAAGGCATGAAGCAGCATGTGTGTAATAGTTAGCTATCACTGTGTAACAAATCACTGAGAAACTCAGTGGTGTCAAGTGATAATCATTATTTCTCATGGGTTTTCCTGTACAATGGTGGATTTAGCCTGTGCTTAGTTGGGAACTGGCTCCAAGTGGAAACGTGTACTCTATCAATTCTGCTACATTCAGTTGGCAAAAGCAAGTCATGTGGCTGAGTCCAGGGTCAAGGGGTGGGGAACAAAGCCCTGCCCATGATGGGTGAGGACTGCAAACTTAAAGGGCTGAGGGTATAGATACAAGGACAGGTGAAGATTTGGGGCCATTAATACAGTTTACCAAGGAAGAGTTTCTCAACAGTGACAGTATTGACATTTTGGGCTGGATTATTACTTTCTGTGGGAGGGTGTCCTGTGCACTGTAGGACGTTTAGCAGCATCCCAACTTCCACCTGCAGATGCTTGGAACAGCTTTGCTTGTGACAATCAGAAATGTCTTCAGAGTTTCCAAATGTACTGTGTGTGTGGTGTAAAATTGCCCCTCTTTGGGAACCACTGTACCATTGTATGTTCAGAAAACTCAAAATATTCTAAAATTGTTGGAGTGTAAGACGTGAAGTAAGGAAATAAAGGGCAGGGGAAGAGGAGTGAAAACGACTAAAGATACAGCTGCAGAGGTAGGTAGAGGCTGATTTTGGTGGGATCCCATATGCCAAAATTAGGAACTTAGAGGTTTTATCAAAGGACATCAGATTTGGGCTTTGGGAAATTGACTCTGGTGTGTGGTGACCCCATCAGCTGACCCCATCATTCTTGTTGTCAGTCAGTGGCAAGTCTTGGTACAGGGCTTTTCTGGGGACACAGATGCTGAGCAGTGGCAGCTCTCTTAGCCCTCTGGGGGTATAAGGAGTGAAACCACTCACACAAAGGCTCACAGCTCTGAGTGCTTCATGTGCCACGGAGCACTTGTTTATCTCCACGACTGTATAAAGATTAATGATAGCCTTTTTCTGAGACATTTTGCTCCTGGGTCTCAAGGAATACATTGTTCCAGTAATTTCTTTGATTTTTCTCATCAGGGGATGATGCAGCTGAGTAATAGCATTCATATAAATACTTTTTTGCCTTTCAGAGAACATACACCCTTCTGAATTATACACTGCAATTTAGAAATTACACTTACGTGTGGAATATTACGGTTTGGTGTACTTATTAGGGAGGCTGGCGTCCGTCCTTCAGTTAAAGATCCCTGGGTATTTCTATTATGGTGTAAATTAGCTAGTATTTTTCTGAGTTCATTATTGCTATTTTTAACGTCCATTATTTATTTATAAGGTATTAGAGGTACACTCAGGTTCATGGCCTTACAAGAGAAATGCCTTCTGGTTAACTTGGCATCGCAGGGCTTAGCACAGAGGCACAATTTATTTGAAATCAGAATTCTTTCAAGTTGATTTGATGGTAATGGTTTATAGCACAAACACATAGAAGGTGTGTCTTCTTTCTTTTTGAATTTTTGTTGAAAGGGGCAGAATCTTATGAGAAGGGAGTGCTTCCCAAATGGTATAGACAACTGGTTTCATTTTATAATGGGGGCTCCATAATGCCTTGTGGGACTGTTACTCTTCCTGTTATGAAGTGATTAGTGCTTGGGGGGATGAGATTTGGGTTATGTGGTGTTTCTAACCCTGCCAGAACATTGTTTCCCAAGCGTGCTGGATCCCATGAATTACCCGATGTGCTTGTTTTAAACATTCTGAGTCTAGGGCTCCATCCTAGGAGAAAGGCCTGGGAATCTGTATGTTCATCCAGTACTGCAGGTACGTCTATGACTGGGCAAGTTTCGGAAGGACTAGTCTAGGTTCTCAGATTTGGCTCTTGCTTCTGATCACTGAGAAAGCTTTTCAAAATCCAGGTTCCTAGGCTTCACTTAATATCTCTGGGAACAGGGCCCTGGAATCTGTTTTTATTTTTTTTAATTTTTATTTATGTTTTAAAATTTTATTTTATTTATTTATTTTTGGCTGTGTTGAGTCTTCGTTGCTGTGTGCGGGCCTTCTCTAGTTGTGGCAGGCGGGGGCTACTCTTTGTTGCGGTGTGTGGGCTTCTCATTGCTGTGGCTTCTCTCATTGCGGAGCACGGGCTCTAGGCACGTGGGCTTCAGTAGCTGTGGCTCACTGGCTCCAGAGTGCAGGCTCAGTAGTTGTGGCGCACAGGCTTAGTTGCTCCACGGCATGTGGGATCTTCCCGGACCAGGGCTTGAACCCGTGTCCCCTGAATTGGCAGGCAGATTCTTAACCACTGCACCACCAGGGAATCCCATGGAATCTGTTTTTAAAATAGGTCTCTAGGTGATCCGTTTGGTTTATGTAATACTGCGTTGGATTGAAAATACTACAGCGGTCAGAGGTCAGGTATCCACCCTGTCTACCATTGTATCTTTTTTTTTTGGCTGTGCGCAAGGCACATGCAGAATCTTAGCCCCCAGTACTGGAAGCGCAGAGTCTTAACCACTGGACTGCCAGGGAAGTCCCAAATCTGCCTAGAACCATGCTTGGGACATAGTAGATGCTCAATAAATTTTAGTTTAATGAAAGGAGTCAATACATCATGCTTCTATGAGTTTCTTGTCTATTGCCTTTTTTCCTTCTGCTCTTTTTCAGATGCTAGAAGCAACAAATTAAACATATTTCCTCCCCTGGCATTTTTCTTAGGGAAGAAATGTGCATTTAACTGAGCTAATGTACATTAGTTCAGTTGGGGACTCAGGAGGGTCAGCATTTCCATATCTGATGGGAAAATAGATGACTAGCAATACAAGGTTTACAAAAACAAAGCAAACCCCAAACAAAAAAACTTTCTTTTTTCCCCCCCATACCCTTGATCTAGAAAGTTCTCACGGGACCTACCCTATTTCTGTTTGTAATCTAATTTCTCTGCATGGAAACTGCTCTCAGGGGAAGAGGAGGAGCAGATTCTTGGGATCTGGCCAGTAACTTTGGGCAGAACACATTACTTTGCCTTATCTGTAAAATGGAGGTAGTACCTACTCCACAGGGTTATGAGGAGAATAAAGGCAAAGAGTTTGAATGAAAGCCTTTTGTAAAGTATAAAAAGTATACAAAGTATGTGTGTGTTTATAAAAAATTAATATCATTGCTCTTGGGAGACAGTGTATTATAATCAAAAGAGCTCAGGTTTTGGTCTCAGACTGACCTGGATTCGAATCTGGCTACGTCACCCACTTACAAGCTCTTAGATGCTCTGAGCCTCGCTTTCCTATATGGCAGTTTAGAAGATTAAAAGACTGAATGGTAATGCACGTGGAGAACTGGGTTATAGAAGGAAATATCCTCATGGGCATATAGGCAATCAGTCTGGTTCTAAGATGCTTATGAGGAGGAGAGCACCGTAGCTCCAGCCTGCCTGGCTGGGTGTCCCTTCTGTTGTCACTGACTTCCTAACTGCTAGTTGGGGAGAGAGTGTGGAGGCAAGTTATTGTCATTTGCATTCTTAAAAGATTGTGGTAAAATACACAGAATGTATAATTCACTATTTTAAAACGTACAATTCACTGGAATTCATTACATTCACAATGTTGTGCAGCCAGTCACCCCTCTCTAGTTCTGGGACATTTTCATCACCCCCAAAGGAAACCCTGTACCCGTGAAGCAGTCATTCTCCATTCTCCCCAGCCCCTGGCACCACTAATGTGCTTTACGCCTCTATGGATTTGCCTACTCCGGACATTTCATATAAATGGAATCATACAATATGTAGTCTTTTGCGAATGGCGGCTTTCACTTAGCATAATGTTTTCAAGGTTTATCTATGCGCTCTCTCTCTCTCTCTCTCTCTATATATATATATATGTATATATTTAAAGAACATTTATTTATTTTTGGCTACGTTGGGTCTTCATTGCTGCACGCGGGCTTTCTCTAGTTGTGGGGAGCTGGGGCTACTCTTCATTGTGGTGCGCCGGCTTCCATCGCGGTGGCTTCTCTTGTTGCGGAGCACGGGCTCTAGGTGCGCGGGTTTCTGGGCTTCGTAGCTGTGGCTCGTGGGCTCTAGAGTGCAGGCTCAGTAATTGTGGTGCGCAGACTCAGTAGTTGTGGCGCACCGGCTTATTTGCTCCACGGCATGTGGGATCTTCCTGGACCAGGGCTCGAACCTGTGTCCCCTGCATTGGCAGGCGGATTCTTCACCACTGTGCCACCAGGGAAGCCCTATGCTGTATATTAATCGCACTTTACCACTGAGGAAACTGAGGCTCAAGGAAGGTAAGGAGCTTGTTCCAGGTCACTTGGAGCCCAAACTCTTTGGCTTGGACCATTCCTCATTTTTATGCCCTCCTGACTACTCTTGGATAGACTGTGCCCTGTGGAAAAGGCACCTCATCATGGTCCTACTTGGGTGATCATTGCCATTCAGTGTTCTTAGCTGAACTCAATTCTATGTACTATGGAGATAAGTGATCTCTTAGGCTCTGGGTTTGTCTAAACTTCAAAAATAAACCATATTTCTGGGTCAGCAGCTGTGAGGGCGGCACTGAACAATGACAGTGCCTTGGACACATTTAGCCCCAAAGCTTTCATCCTGTCCTCTATTGCATCCTTAGTTAAAACAGTATTTTCCCTAGACTCTGATCCTGGGTCCATTCCATACCTGCAGTGTAGGGGCCTGGGGATCTGAGTGTTTAACAAGTGTGCCAGGTGATCCTTAGGAAAAGAAGTCATGATCGGGGGTACTGATTCTCTACTGCAGATGGGGAAACCGAGACCCAGCAGAGCACTGACCTCCCCATGGTTTTGGAGTTGGTTCCTTTGACTTCTTCTAATGAAGAATGGAGGTCTGAGGCATCAGAATATGACTCTCAATACATGACTCTCAATTTATGTTTTATTACCTACTTAGCTCTTTGAGAAATGGTTACATCAAAGGTCTATTAATCTCTGAGCTCCTGGAGGACAAGGACAGATTGTTGGAGTGCCCTCCTAGCATGTTAAAAATTAGTGACTACGGTAATGATGCTGATGACAATGATGATTAGACTCAGTGCTCAGGCCTGGATCCAGTCCCTTAACTTCTCTGGATGAAGTGTCTTCCTTCATTAAATCAGGATAATGAGACTCTCCTGCTGTTGTTTGTGAGACCAATTAACTACTGTCTTGGAAGGACCCCGGACCTATAAACACTTTGTAATCTATTCAAATGTAAAAAGCTTGTTGATGAGGACTTTAGTTTGTGAACTTAAGCATACAAAAGCCAGAAAATGCAAATGTTCAGGTCTGCCTGGTGAAGTCAGGCTGCCAATCCTATTTGCTGGTAATAGCTTTTCTAGTAATTCAAACCCTATAAAACAAGCAACTAATGGTTTGCATTGCAAATAAACAAACAAAACCCTATACGGAATGAGTATGAATTGGACTTCATCAAGAAATTTTTTCCAGTTATAAATAATGGTTTGAGGGGTGTGTGTGTGTGTGTGTGTGTGTTTGTGTTATGACTGTTGTTGTTTTGGAGCTCTTTTTTTTTCATGATGTCGAGGCTAAAATAGTTATATGGCAGATCTGCTTTTGGAAATCATGTCAGTTCAAAATAATTTGTACAAAACTCCTTTCTTAAGTCTATTTGGGCTGCTATTACAGAATACCACAGACTGGATGGCTTGTAAACAATAGGAATTTGTTTCTCAGGATTCTGGAGTCTGGGAAGTCCAAGATCAAGGCGCCGACAGATTCAGTGTCTGGTGTGAGTCCACCTCCTGGTTCATAGATGGCTGTCTTCTCGCTATAAACTTGCATGGTGGAGAGCATAAAGGACGTCTCTGGGGCCTCTTTATAAGGGCACTAATCCCGTTCATGAGGGCTCTGCCCTTGTGATCTAATCATCGTCCAAAGTTTCCACCTCCTAATACCATCACACTGGAGACTAGAAAGCAGCATACAAATTTTGAGGGGGATACAAGTGTTCAGTCTATAGCAACTCCCAACACGGAAATTCTGTTTTATCTGTATGTAGCAACAGACCTGCAGGCTGCTGTTCTGCCCATGCTCAGGCTCAAGGGAGGAGAGAAGAGAGGGGTATGAAAAGGAGTCATTCTTTCTGAACAACCCCACAATCACTCCCACCCACACCTGAACCACCACTCTACCCCCTTGGTCTTCCCCTGTGACTAATAACCAATGTCTTTTATAGCTTCCATGATTTATAAAATACTTTACATTTTATACCCCATTTAAATTTAAGGACAACCCTGTGAAGTTGTTGACAACTGTATTTCCACTCCATTTTACAGATGAGGAAATTGAGCTTTAGAAATGTGAAGTTTGCCTTGCCCTGTCTTCTTAGTTCAGGGTCATTTTTATGGCCCACACTGCTTCCCTTGTGGGACAGAAACCTTCCCAACGATGCCGGCGCTGGGAACCAAATGGCACAAATGTTAGAAGATTTGGTCCTGGATGATAGCAACAGATTGATCAGGCAGAGAGAGTGCTCTCCTAGATATGGGAAACTGACTGGAGTTCTGGAGTTCCCCAAAGCTGTGGTCTGGGGGAGGCTCACATTTCTTGAGCACTTACCACGTGTCTGGCCTTGTTCTAAGCTGCTGATGTGCAGTGAAGCCTAGGGGATAAGTGTGAGGTTTCAAATGCTGATTTTCCCACTTAGCAAGTTCTTCATGCCTCAGCTTTCTCTTCTGTTATTAGTAGTAATAGTTATTACTATTAATAACTAATAGTTATTACTATTATTAAAAAAGTAATCATAGTAATAACTACAACAGTGTGGTCCTCGTAGAGTGATTATGAGGATTAAATGAGTTAATACATAGAGAATTCTTATAAGCGCTCACATCAGGAATGGTCCCAAGGTCACTCAGTGAGTGGGAGGCATGATTGGAATGTACATCCAAGTCCCTCTAAAGCATGTGTTCTTAAACAACCGACCTTTCCGCCCTTGAGATGGCATACTTGTAAGTGCCAGCACACCAAGGCTCTGATGTCATCCATCTATTCATTCAAACATTTACTGAATGCTTACTGTGTGCCAGGCCAAGCCAAATGCCCAGAATAAGGTCTTACCATAAATAAGATGCTGTTCTGGCTGTGGGGCATGTAGTGTTGGGTTTGATGGCTTCAGCATGAGGAGGTATTGTGGCAATACCACGTGGTCAGTACCATGATGGCAGGAAGCCTAGGAAGCTGGGGGTCCCAAAGAGAGACCCCCCAACCCAGTCTTGGGATGAGGATGACCCCTTGAGCTGAGTCCTGAAGACGGGCCAAAGGCTAGGAGTGGGTATGGAGTGGGTAGAGGCCTTATGGAGAGAGCAGTCTACTTGCAGAAAGGCCAGGGGAGCCAGGGGATGGTGCTCTAGGAAGGAGTGAGGGGAGCAGGGGAGGCTGCTGAGAAGGGAGGCTGGAGAGGTTATGGAGACCAGATCATCCCGGCCACGGAGTGTGAGCCGAAGGCAGTGGCCTCCTATCATGTTCACATCTAGGAAGGACTGGTGTCTGCCATGTGGAGAACAGATGAAGTGGGCAGAAGGGCACTAAACAGCATCAGGGAGATGAGCTAGCTGTTTGTTACAGAAACGGAGCAGCAGGGATGATAAAGGGTGTGAATGGAAGGGGTGGTAGTGATGGTGGGGGCTGGGAAGAGGGGCTTGGATTCCAGAACCCTCTTGCATGGCTGGAACAGCTCCACCTAACTTTTAAAAAGGCCCATTAAGCTGCCTTTTGGTGACTTTCTTTGTTCTTCTATTATAGATAACAAGGTTTCTTGACAGAAAACCATTTGGTGTGAACGGACAAGGCATAGTAGTGAGGGAGTGTCCTGCAGGAGATTGGCAGGCCCTGACAGCATATCTCTGGGAACTTAATTTAACCCAGAGGCTACATCTTTGTAGGTGCCTGGGTAAGAGCAGAGAATGTACTGCTGCCCTAAAGAAGGGTTCTTAAACAACAAACGAGAGACTTGGATAGAGTTTGGAGATCCTGAAGACACCAAAGCTTTAATGCAGGCCATTTAAGGTCTAGGTGCCATCCCAAGCCTGGCACCCCAAAAGCCAGAGGATGTAAGGCAGATAGATGGAAGAGGCTTCCAAGGACTGAGTATTGCCTTGGTGAGGGAAGGCACTGCAAAGTCAAGTGTCCCTACTTGAATGAGAGACACCAGCTTTCACCCTAGTGGAAGGCTGCTTTCCAGAACCCTGACCTGGAAGAGCTGGTACATAGCACTTGCCAATTTCCATGGTGTAAATAATCCCAGCATTTCTGATTGAAGACTACTCATGTGACATCACCAAACCCAGAGTCCGGCGGATATGTGCAGTAGCCCACCATTCCATAGTATTTCCACAGCGTTGATACAACACATGTAAATGACCTCAAGGGCATAGACTGTAGTAACAGTAAAATGTGGTAAAATAATTAGGAAGTGATGAGTTTTAAATATTTGTCACCTTTTTTTTTAAAAAAAAATTTTATTTATTTGGTTGTGTGGGGTCTTAGCTGTGGAAGGCGGGCTCCGTAGTTGTGGCATGCAAACTCTTAGTTGCGGCGTGCATGTGGGATCTAGTTCCCTGACCAGAGGTCAAACCCCGGCCCCCTGCATTGGGAGCGTGGAGTCTTATCATCTGCACCACCAGGGAAGTCCCTCAGCACCTTTGTTTTTAATATAGTTTATTTAATTGTAAATTTATATAATTTATTTTTTAAGAAAGGCTGTGCAGCATTTCTGGTAAGAGCTGGCTACAGGACCCCAATAACTTTAAGGCAAGTCTTGGCCACCTTTACCCATTTTTTGTTCCATCACCTTGTAGGCTGTTATTATATCCTGGGGTTGGGCTAGATTTGCTGCTCTAGACTTAAACAGTAGACTATTTTACTACTAACCTGAGTTCAGAGAGCTTCTCTGCTTCTTTCCTTGAATGTCAGGCTTTAGCCCTTTCCATTCAGTTGTTTTCCAAGAGCCCGAATTTGGGCCCCACCACTTTCTTTGTTCCTCAGGTGGACACTTCTGGCAGTTCTGATTCCTGTGACTTCCGTACCCCACATTCAGACAGTCATCAAATCCTTGTCCTTCCCTGCAGTTTCTCCTTTGCAGACTCCCAGCCGCACCTCTTCCTCCTGTCACCCAGCATAGGTAGGATCCATCCTCTTCTTAGCTGATTGCTGCAGTGTCTGCCCTGGCTGTCCTTCCTTCTGCTTCTCTCTTCTCCAATCCACCACCCCATGCAGCGGAGTCCCCATCTCTATTCTGATCATGCTCCTGCTCTGTTTAAGATTCTGTGGTGGGACCAGCTCCTTATCAGGTCATTTTAGGCTCCCTGTTCTTTTATCAGCCACTGTACTTACATGCCTACTGCTGTGGGGAGCAGAGCCGGCACCCTTAGGCCCAAGGTTCTCTGTTCTTATTACACCGAGGCCACCCTCATGCGTTCACTGGCATGTAGCGTTTTTGGTTGGTCAGACCTCCTGACAAACTCCCCACCCCAAATCATTTCTGTAACATTTCTTCTCCTACCGATTTGACTTACATCTTGGGGGAAATTTTAAGATTGTAATCAGCAGCACAGAGAGAGAGAGAGAGAAAGGTGTGAAAGCCACAGTTTCAGCAAAGATGAATCCAGGTGAATTCAAGTTTGAATTCAAGGTCTTTTTTGGGACACATAGGCTGAATCCTTGTTCTGAAAGACAGGGGTGGGGAAAACATCAAGACCACTGACTGAGAGGGAAACATTGAACCAACCCCCCATGGTTTTGGCATTACTTAGGCAAACAAGTGAGCAGGATTAGTATTGCTGATGGATAAAATTAAACACTGTACTACAAAGTGCACACAAGCACATGGATGTCCTGGGAGAGGTGAGAAAAAGTTCTTACTGAAAGAAAAAACAAAAAAACAATAAACAAACCACTAACTGTAACTATTTATAAAGTTGAAGCAAAATCAGTGAGTCCTAAATCAATTCCTAATTTTTCATGTTTTTTTCCCCCGGGTGTTGAGGTGACTTCTGTTTATTGATATGGAAATTTAAAAAAATTTTTGGTTGCACTGCATGGCACGTGGGATCTTAGTTCCCTGACCAGGGATTGAAGCTGCGCCCCCTGCAATGGAAGCATGGTGTCCTAACCACCGGACCGCCAGGGAAGTCCTGGTGTGGAAGTATTTTAACAACTGGTACGGTCACACAGTTACATACCATATGATTATCAGCCCTCAGAGGTGGGTACTGTGAATATATTCATTTGACAAATGAGGTATATTAATAAAGAACAGATTTGACTTTGATTAATAGAAAATGCAGCTTAAACAAAATAGGTGTTTATTTCTCACAGAGATGGTGAATACACTAAGAAAGGTTACTGAGGGCTAGAATGTTCTGGTTATGGGAGAAAGCATTATTTTGGGGGCATAAAAAATAGGTAGAGGGCTTCCCTGATGGCGCAGTGGTTGAGAGTCCACCTACCGATGCAGGGGACACGGGTTCGTGCCCTGGTCTGGGAGGATCCCACATGCCGCAGAGCAGCCGCTGAGCCTGCGCGTCCGGAGCCTGTGCTCCGCAACGGGAGAGGCCACAGCAGTGAGAGGCCTGAGTACCGCAAAAAAGAAAAAAAAAAAAAAAAATAGGTAGGACTTGATGTCCATCAACAGATGAATGGATAAATAAAATACGGTACATACATACAACAGGATATTATTCAGCCTTAAGCAAGGAAATTCTGACCCATGTTACAAAATGGACATTATGCTAAGTGAAATAAGCCAGATGCAAAAAGATACTGCTTGTCTTCACTATGGAGCCTAAAAACTGTGACTTTCTTGGGTTCTCTGAAACTGGGAGTAGCCATTTAGCAAGGTCTGGCCAAGGAGTGATCAGAAACCTACGGCACGGGGGGGGGGAGCGGATTTTGGAAGAAAGATTTTCTTTAAAAAGAGAAGCCAACTTGGTGCCATGCTTCCTTCTCTTTTTGTGCTTTGGTGTGAGATGTGATGTTTGGAGCTATGGAAATCATCTTGTGACCATGTGGGAAAGATCAAGAGAATCACTGAGATGTCATTTCTGACATCATTGAGATGCTGGACCAATACCAACTGCCACTTATGTCTGGATTTCTTATTATGTGAAAAAGTAACCCCCTAATTGTTTAAACTACTTGAGGTAGGCGAAAGCATTCCTAGCTGATACAAATATGCCTAGCTAATTCTTATTAGGTTTTCAGGGAGTCAGTATAGAGAAACTTTCATTCAATACAGAAGACACTTTATTTGATACAAAAGTATTTGTTGAGTGCCTTTATCGTGCCAGGGTCTGTGCTAGCTTCTGAGTTGTTGTTTTTTTTTTTCCTGGAACAGGTGCATATTGCTTTTTAAAAATATATTTATTTATTTATTATTTATTTTTGGCTGCATTGGGTCTTTGTTGCTGCACGCGGCTTTCTCTAGTTGCGGCGAGTGGGGGCTACTCTTCGTTGCGGTTGTGCGGGCTTCTCATTGCTGTGGCTTCTCTTGTTGCAGAGCTCAGGCTCTAGGCACGCGGGCTTCAGTAGTTGTGGCTCGCGGGCTCTAGAGCGCAGGTTCAGTAGTTGTGGTGCACAGGCTTAGTTGCTCCTTGTCATGTGGGATCTTCCCGGACCAGGGCTTGAACCCGTGTCCCCTGCATTGGCAGGCGGATTCTTAACCACTGCGCCACCAGGGAAGCCCGGTTCTGAGTTTTTGATGGCTTTCGGGAAGTCTTCCTGGACCTCCTAACACTGAGTGAGATGTTCCCTCTCTGTGGTCTTGTAGCAGCTTGTCCTGATGCCTCTCACAGCACTGACTACCTGTCTTGTCATTGACATGTGTAGATGCTCTAATTCATGGTAAGTTCCTTGGGGACAGAGATCCTATGTCTGAGTCATTTCTACATCCCCAGTGCTGAGGGCAGTGTCTGACACACACAAAAGCACCCAATTAGTTGGATAAATTCCTGAATTTCAGGCCAGTCCTAGATTTGAAAAGCATGAGAACATCGTTTGTTAGCTTCTTGGTGTGTTGAAGAATCTGCCCCCACCCCCCATCTCTGTCTCTCTCACACACACACACACATGCACACACACATACCAGTGGGCACATATTCCACTGGACAGAGCTTTGGCAACGATTACTGTCATGATCTCACCTGAATCAGGCACATGGAATGGGGATGGGGAGCCAAGGCCCTTTATAAAATTAATTATGAACAGGCTCTGAGAAGCCACTGCAGAGATGCTGGCAGCAGGGTTCTTAGCCTTTTGGCTGCAGGGATTGGACCCTGCTGGGAGGAGCAGCATAGGTAAAAATAAGCTAATTAGGCCTGGCGTGTGTCTGTGCTTTGAGAGTGTCCCGTGCTCCCTGGGTACGTTTGCTGTCTCTGCAAACTGGAGAGAGGTCACGCCCTTGAACTAGGCAACCCTGGGCTGTTTGTTGGGGCTGCCACACGGGGGAGGGGGATTCACTGGGTAGGACAGGGATTTGGGTAATTCTGTTGGAACATGTTGGTTGTCAGCACAGACTGGCAGCTCGAACAAGGAGAAATCCACCTCTCTCTGAACCGAAGCTTGCTTTAGCAGTTTTTCCATAATTCCCGGCATCTGGGGAACAGGAGGCCCCGCTGGCTGGACATTTCCTTCTTATACTTAGCAGCCTTTTTTCCATAAGAAGAGAGGTTGTACAGTGTAGTGAGAAGAACCTGGACATGGGTGTCAGGCAGTCCAGAAGGTGAACTCTGGGATCTGCCACTAACTACTTGTATATTCAGAGGTCTGTTACTTCTCTCTGAGTCTCAAGTCTGAACTGGGACCCTAGTCATCCCCAGAAAGGCTGTTCTGAAGATGAAAGGAGTGTAGATAAAGTGCTTGTGCCTGGCAAGTAGTAAGTGTTCAATTAGTGGTAGCCATATTACCATTATTATGGTAATCATTGTTTATTCCAAAGAATACAAAAAGAATACAGGCTAACCCTGTGTGTGTGTGTGCACAAAACATATGCATCCCTTTTTGAACATCCAGATTGGAAATATCTGCAGATGGAGACTTACTTTGGATAATTTTCAGGTTTCCCCTCAGCAGTGTGTTTTAGTTTCTAATCTGATCTCACAGTTACTGAGCCAAGCACATGTCTCCCCTCATGAAATCTTCACAAACAGCGCCATCAGATTGGTACAAATCTCTCCATTTTTGAGGACACCAAGATCCAGGGATTCTCATATTTCCCCAAGGCCTTGCAGGATTCATTTCCTGGCAGGCAGTCATTACTCCCCCATGCATCCTGCCTCCCCAGAAGATACATCCTAGTTCCTCGCCATGCTGTGCTGTGTTGTGCTGTGTACCTCTTCTTGAATAGGCAGCCTTCTTCCTTTGTAACTTCGTTTGAACTGTTGACTTGCTGTGTTGCTCTCTTTCGTTGAGATCAGTTTTTTTTTTTTCCAAAGCCAACCTATTTGCACAAAAGCACTAAGGAGCCCACAGATTGCTGAACATTTAACATTCACAGGCAACATGCCACAGTAACCAAAAACACTTGAAACATGACCCAGACAAGGGGGTGGGGGAAGGAGAGGATTGGAAGAAGAGGCCCAGCAGATTGCTGGCCAGTGGAGGTGTCATTCAGGCACTTCTTATAAGCAGGAGGAATTGGCAGGTTGGTTAGGTCAGAGAAACACTAGCCAACACTGCTGTTGTTCACATCTGCCGATGGTAGCTGCCTTTGACAGTAGAGTTTGCAAAACTCCAAACAAAAGAACTATTGATGGAGATCAGCCTCTGGGTAAATGCACGGATGGCAGTAACATATTTGGACAGGTCGTGTCTTGGAGTTAGGGCTCAGGGTTGCAACTAAATCATACCCACTGCTTACTTCTGGACCTTGAATTTCCCCTTAAGAAGGTGGATGGCTGGGCAGGTCCCCCGTGTGAGCGACAGGGGGAAGGAACACTTGGCTGGTTCAGAAACCACTTAGAGAAGGGCAAACCCTTTACTCGGGATCTCAGTTTTGAATCTTAGCTTGCTGGGAGTTTTCATTTAAGCCAGATACATACATTTTTCTTCCTGCTGTAAGATGTACGGGGTACATGGACCATATTTCCTTCTTAATTGTGGACTGAGAGGTACAAATTTACTGAATGGAAGTATAATGCCTGTGGATTGAATTGAATTGGGTTGTCAAGTTACATTCAAGAGAGTGTTTTTAGTGGGGAGCAGGTACAGAAGGCCAGAGTTCTTGGCTGGGAAGGTGAAACTCAGAGGAGTGGAAATGCCAAGTGTACGACACTGCTGTGGCTGGCAGTTGTGTAAGCTAGACAAAATAGCTCTTGTGCTGGGGAGAGAAATGCCATTTAGAAATATAGCGCCATTCTGGTGACACCCCAAACCTATGATGAAATGAAAAGAATAAAGAGCAATCTTGGTATAATTTGCTTAATTTTGCATATTTGATATGAGAAACAAGGGTACCTTTGATTAAGTCTAAGAAAGACTTCCATGAGTTGTTTCCTCTAACTGGGTAGCACTCCAGTTCTTTTCTCCTTTGGAGTGGGAAGTAGTATATGCAAAATTAACGTAAAAGTAGACTTGAAACCAATAACCATACTTGATGAATTAAATTGTGGTGGGACAGGAGTCATATTCTCTGTAAGACTTCTCAGCTCTGTGTGTGAGCTCATTCATAAGCTCAGGCTCTGGTTTATGAATGGAGTGGAGTCATGGGAGCCATGTGGGAAGAGGAGGTGCTTCCACCGTGGGAGGAAGCCTTGAACCAGGGATCTCTTCTGAACATAGTTGCTGGGAATCCACGCTATGCTTATCAATGAGACAGGTTCCGTGGCACCTGTGTGATCAATTTTGTGATGTCACAAGGGTTTAGTCTTTGGCTTCTCTTAGGTTTGGGATTTTGGAACGGGTGATTGTGGCTTATGGCTTCTTCGGCTTCTCTCTCAAGTGCGACTGTGCCAGGGATGATTTTGTGCAGCGGTTGTACCACCCAGCTTCCCCACTTGGAGAGAAACAAGTGTGTGAAGTGGAGCAGCAGAAGTCAGGCATATGATCGTGTGTGGGGCTGGAGAGACCTTGTTGTGGCGATGCTTTCTCCCCAGACCAGAGCTTTTGGTCTTTGCAAAGGGACGGGCTGGGTGAGATTTTTCTGAGTGATATTTCAAGGTCTTCGTCCTAAAGAGCTTCCTGGAGATAAGTGACAGGAGCAGTAGCTATCAGCCTGATCTTATTTCTCCACTGAGTGTAACTGTTTAGCCCCATCCACACACAGATTTTGGAGCTTCAAGTGGAGAAGGAAATCTTGACCGTGCTCAGAAATAGCAAGTTGCCTGAAGGACTGGGGATGGGTGGGAACCTATTGCTGTGTGACATTGTCCCCTTAGTGGAGGTGAGTGACTGAACTGTTGGTCTCTCCAAAATCACTAGTGCAAGAGTTTTAAAGTATCGTTGGACCAGCCATTATTTGTATGAATGAACTCTGAGTTATCAGTGCTGATGGCTTGTCCACAGGTAACAAGTGCAGAGACGGGGTCAATCTCTCTTCTCTTTCTCCAGGAGTCTAGTAAGAAGGAAAGATTTGAAGTTACAACATACCAGAATCAGAAGTTCAGGACCCTGGAATCTGCATTTGGCTGGCATTTCAGGAACTGCTGTAAACTTACAGCCAAATACCTATGACTGGCAAACAAGCAGTTCATGGGAAAATGAGGTAGTGCTTCCGTCAACCTGATGCAAGGTGTGGGCAGCCAGAGCAAGGCGTCCTTCAGGAGGACCCCTTGTCTCATTTTGCAGTGGCTCTTCTAAGATCTAGGAGAGATCTAGTCTGATGCTGCTGGAAGAATCTCTTAGAGATAGAAGCCAGCAGAGTTGAGACTCTGCATCCAGCTGGAGACCAGCTTCATGTTAGGTAGTACATTACATACAGCTCTTTCAGGCCAGGTAAATTGAGTGAATTGAGTGGTGGGGAGACCTACCAGGTAGAGTGGTTTGGGCTGTGGAATAAACCACGTTGGGGTTCTGGTCTGACTCAGAACTCCTGGACAGCATGCTTTGCCTCTGTCATAGCTGGACTTCACATTCTAGTGGGCAGATAGATACTGGACAAGGAAACATGGGTAAGAGTAATTCCACACTGTGGTAAGGGGAAAGGAGAAACTATGTGTGTTGTAATAGCAGGGGAAGTGGGGGATGGGTAAGAAGAACACTAGATAGGGAGCCAAGGAAGGCCTGCAGCGTAGGTGATACTTTGAATAGATGCTCAAATAAGGGGCGATTCTAGTTCTCCACTTTCCTTGGGCATGTGGAAACAGTGCTGTCCTTAATCCCCCATCCACTATTAATCTTTAGCTCTGACCTTGTGAAAAGCACATGCATGCATGTGGGTGTTGAGTAAATTCCCCTGATGTTGAGAAGCCACAGCGGGTGTAGACCTGCTCCGTCAAGCAGAAAGCGGGGAGAGTGATGTCAAGCAAAGCTTGATCCTGTTGGAGATTTGGGAAAACTCAAAGGAAGGCAGAGGGGCCAGTGCTGCAGAGAGCGTGTTAGAATCACAGTCAGATATGTTGGCTTATGATTTCAGCCCTGCCACTTGCTAGCCCTCTACCCTTGGGCACATCAAAGGACTTCCCCAAGCCTCAGTTCCCTCTGCTTTAAAATAGGAATAATACCAAGCTCAGAGGGTTGTTTTCATGGTTCAGGGAGAGGACACGTGCAAAGCACTTGGCATAGTGCCTGGCCTGTGGTAGCTGCTGATTACGTGTGTCCTCCCTTCCCTCCCCCTCCCTCCCTCCCCCTTCCTTCCTTCCCTCCCTCCCTCCCTTCCTTCCTTCTTCTCTCCCTCCCTCCCTCCTTTCCTTCCTTCTTCCCCTCCTCCCCAGCCTGCCCAGGAAGCACTGATGACACTTCTGTTTATCAGATTTCGCTGCTCCAAGCCCATGAGACAACACCCACCCTCTCCCTGTGTTCTAAGTCCTGTTAGGAAAAAATCTGCTGAAGGTGGGAAAGCCTGGGTGATTTTGCCTGTGGTTGTCTCTGAAAGAGAAAAGACATTCTTTTGATTCTGTTTTCTCTCTCCTTTAAAAACACACAGCACCACGCAGCTGAAACCAGAGGCTTGTTTGAGCCCCTCCTTTATCTTTCTGTAACCCAGCTTTGGGCTGCCTTATTTGGGATCTCAACTGAGGGCAGGAGGAAAAGCTCGGGTTGGGGAGGGGGTGCTGGGCAAAGTGCTCCTCCTTCACAAGGAGGAGCTGGAACGAGTGGCTCTTGGCTCCGCCAGCTGCGTGGACGCGTGTGCTTAGCTGTTTCTGGCAGCTAGTTCCCGGCTCACTTGGCCCCAGCTGGATCTCTTGATTTCAGCTAAGCAGGGCTGTTATGTCCTCATTTTGGAGGGGGGAGGTACATACATAGCAGCCTTAGAAATAGTATTTAGGGAGCACCTTCTGTGTGCTTAGCTCCACACAAAGTAAGCCCTGGGGTGGTGCTGGAGATGTGAGTCTGGGATTACGTGAAGGAGAGGAGGTAGAGAGCTGTAAGGAGGTGGGGCTTTTCTAAATTGCTAGGAGGCCTAGTTCACCAAACACATATTGAGCATCTCTGATGTGGATGAGACGTGGCCGTAGCTCCCAGGGAGCTTCTTGGTTGAGTGGGAGAGGGAGAGATGAGTAAGAAGTCGCAGTATAACAGGGCAGGTTGTATAACAGAAGCACAAAGAAGGCTCCATGAGGAGACAGAGGAGGGGGTGACACAGTGAGACTGGAGGAGTCTCCTGCCTCTCCCTGGGGGTGGGGGACAGGGATGTCATGGGGGAGAAGTAGGGGATACCAGGGGCTGGGGTAAAGGGTGGTCCAGGCAGAGGGTACATGCAAAGGCCCCCAGGCAGGGGTGAGAGCCAAGGTGTTTAACAACTTTCCTCCTTGTTGGTCCAGACGTTCACCCTGGGATTGCTGGAGGTGGGGGGTGGAATGGCTGGAACAGCAGGAGGCACTTGGGGGTTTGGGGCAGTGGCTGTTTACCAACCTGTTCAAAAGTCTTTCTGTATTTAACAGCTAAGTCTGTCCCGGTGAGTATTGGTGGAACGTCAACTTTCTCTGAGGTGAGAGAGAAAGGGCCCTATGGAAAAATGGTGATGATTTGGGATGGCTGAACTGCTGGCTGAGCCTGGGGGCGTGGTAGGTGGGGTCAGAAAGGTAGATGGGGACCAGAGGATGAATATAGCCTTTTATACTCAGCTTAGAGCTTGGACCTTAACGCAAAGCCGGTGGGAGCTGTTGAAGGATTTTAAGCAAGGGGGCCAGTGGAAGGGGACTATAATTTGGATGGATGACCTTAGGCTTAGGACAGGGTGAATTGGCAAGACAGGGAGACCCATCAGGAAGCTTTTCCAAGAATCCCTAAGAGAGGTAAGAGAGTCTAAGAATGAGGCCATGGCAGTGAGGAGGGAGAGGGGTATGGGTTTAAGTTATATTCACAAGGCCAGATCCCAACACTGGTGATTCATTGGATGTGCAGGGTCGGGGAGAGGGAGGATTTAGGGTGACTCGTGGATTTTGGTGTGAGTGAAGGGTGGCGTCAAGCAGTGGAATCTGAAAGAGGCTGGGGGTGGGGAGGATAATGGGCTACTTGAAGGCGGGGTGGGGGGGTGGGTCTCGGCAAGGAGGGGGCTCTGGATCTGGAAGGAAGTCTCGTGAGTGAAAGCAGCATGGTGTGTATAGGAGATTCCGCTGAAGCCAGAGGGACGTAAGTAGAGGAGGGAAGTGGGGGCATAGGTTGAAGGTGTGTCCGGTTAAGTTTTTGCCGAGGAACCAGCAGGAAGGGTTTGAACTTGATGGCAGGTTGAAAGGGGTGTTAAGCTTAGACCAGTGTTAATATTAGGCTGGCAGCTAAGTAGAGGCTGGGCTAGGGGATAGGATACTGGAGAGAATGGTACAAGCTGGTGAGAGATGCTCTGAACTCTAGTGATCTGGGGGCCCTGGGAGTGCCGTGGGGATGCTGAAAGGAGCAAGGGAGATGTGAGCAGGGCACCCTCACTGCACTGCTTTTTGCCATTTTATCTTTGGGGTTTGGTGAAGTATTTCACCAAAGAGTTGACCCAAGAGTTCTGCTGCTAAAATAAAATTGGGAAACTACTGCACTAAGCAAAAAAAGAGTGAAGGGCTGTAAGGCAAGCATGGTGACTACCTGGAAAAATGATTCGGGAGCTTCAGTGGTGTGGGTGAGGTGTGTTGTACAGAAGGAAGGAGGTGAAATGCATTGCTCTGTCAGATTTAAAAACGTGTACTTTGGTCTCGAAGCTCTGAAGTACAAAAGAGTAACAAGAGACTTAGTTATAGCCTCTCATGTTCTCATTTCACATATATTTATTAATTTATTTTTGGCTGCGTTGGGTCTTCGTTGCTGTGCGTGGGCTTTCTCTAGTTGTGGTGAGCAGGGGCTACTCTTCGTTGCGGTGCGCAGGCTTCTCGTTGTCATGGCTTCTCTTGTTGCGGAGCACGGGCTCTAGGTGCGTGGGCTTCAGTAGTTGTAGCACGCGGGCTCAGTAGTTGTGGCACACAGTCTTAGTTGCTCCGGGGCATGTGGGATCTTCCCGGACCGGGACACGAACCTGTATCCCCTGCATCGGCAGGTGGACTCTCAACCACTGCGCCACCAGGGAAGCCCGGCAGGCGGATTCTTAACCACTGAGCCGCCAGGGAAGTCCCTGCCCTATGTTATGCACTGTGCAGAATACAAAGATCCAGCCCCTTCTCTAAAGGACCTTATGGCTTAGAAATACAGGAATAGCTACGACCCAAACACTAGTTAAGTCAGGTGTGGTAAGTGCCAATCTAGGTAAGGGCACTTTACCTAGATTGGGACTCAGGTTAAGGAGATGAGGTGTGTCACATCAAAACCCTGCCAACCCAAGAATGGCTCAAGTAGGACAGGTGGAAACTTCCAGAAACAGAACTCCCTGTGGGGCCCCATGGAGCAGGTAGAACACTGTAGACTCTGAATTTTCAGCTTGTTTTAGAAGGAGAAAGCAAGTCCTGGAAGGGGGAGGACCAGGAAGGGGGAATTGCTGGCAGGTGTCACACAGGGTTCAGGTGTGGGAATTGATGAGCAAACAAGAACTGAGAAGGGTCGGACCCTGGCGAGCGGGATGTACTGGCTGCAACCCTTTGTTGCCTTGGTTTCTCTAATTGTACAAAGGGAGTTTGCCTGAGTTCCTGGTGAGTGCTGCCTTTCTTCTTCCAGAGCCCATGGCAGATGTGATAAATTCAGTCACAGCCTTTTTTCCCCTTTGGGCTCAGATGTAGCCTCATTTCTCCCCAGCACCCCAGGCAGCCACTCCTTCTCAGATGATATATATATATGTGCAGTGAAACCAGTCTGTGAGTCCTGGGTTAGGTAATTCAAAAGACCTCTTTTCTAACTGACATTTTAGGGTTCTGTAACTTACCAACAACTGTGGACCTAGGATGGGTCATTATGTTCACGTGCCATTTTTCCCCCTTCTCTCCAGGACTGGGGAGACGTGAAACATCAGTCTGAATTTTAAACTCAAGGGCCAGCACAGCGCAGAGTTAAAGCTTTAGAAACCTTTTGAGCTTTGAGGTCATGTTTTATGAATTTAGTACATCTAAATGTAGAGAGCCAACGAATGTCTTTCTGTTTATGGAATCTCTAGCACTGTTTTCCCCCAGATTGATTGAGATATAATTGACATTTAACATTGTGTAAGTTTAAGGTGTACAATGTGATGAATTGATACATTTACATGCCACCAAACGATTACCACAGTAGGGTTAGTTAACACCTCTGTCATCTCATACAACTGTCGTTTCTTTTTTGTGTTGAGAACATTTAAGATTTAATTTCTTTCAAGTGTATAATACAGTATATATAATACAGTATTGTAACTATAGTCACCCATGCTGTACATTAGCCCCCAGAATTTATATCTCATATCCAGTTTAGACACTTTGACCAGCATCTCCCCATTTTACCCACCCCTCTGCCCCTAGCAACCACCATTCTACTATTTGTTTCTATGGGTTTATTTTTTTTTTAGATTCCACATTTAAGTGAGACCACATAGTATTTATCTTTCTCTGCCTGACTTATTTCCCTTAGCATAATGCCTTTTTCTTAGAAAAAAGCTTTCAGCCTTTCACCATTGAGTATAATGTTAGCTGTGGGCTTGTCATATATGTCCTTTATTATGTTGCAGTACATTCCTTCTGTACCTAGTTTCTTGAAAGTGTTTCTTTTTTTTTTTCCTTTTGCTGCACCGTGCAGCTTATGGGATCTTAGCTCCCTGACCAGGGAAGAACCTGGGCCCTCAGCAGTGAGAGCCAGAGTCCTAACCACTGGACTGCCAGGGAATTCCCTCTTGAGAGTTTTTATTATGAAAAGAAGTATTTTGTCAAATGCTTTTTCTGCATCTATTGAGATGATCATATGTTTTATAGCTTTTTTCTATTCATGTGATATATCACATTAATTATTTGTGTATGTTGAACCATCCTTACATTCAGGAATAAATACCACTTGATCATGGTGTATGATTCTTTTAATGTACTGTTCAATTCAGTTTGCTAATATTCTGTTGAGAATTAAAAATTTTTTTTCATCAGGGATATTGGCCTGTAATTTTTTCTTGTAGTGTCTTTATCTGGTTTTGGTATCAGGGTAATGCTGGCCTCATAAAATGAGTTTGAAAGTGTTCCCTCCTCTTCAGTTTTCTGGAAGAGTTTGACAAGGATTGGTGATAATTATTCTTAAAATGTTTGGTAGTATTCACCAGGGAAACCATCTGGTCCTAGGCTTTTCTTTGTTGGGAGATTTTTCGATTCCTGATTCGATCTTCTTACTCATTACTGGTCTGGTCAGATTTTCTATTTCTTTATGATTCACTCTTGGAAGGTTGTATATTTCTAGGAATTTACCCATTTCTTCTAGATTATCCAGTGTGTTGGTATAGAATAGTTCATAGTAATCCCATATGATCCTCTGTACTTCTGTGGTATTAGTTGTTATGGCTTCTCTTTAATTTCCGATTTTATTTGAGTCTCTTTTTTTCTTAGACTAGCTAAAGGTGTATCAATTTTGTTTATCTTTTCTAAAAATCAGCTCTTAGTTTTGTTGATTTTTTTCTATTGTTTTTCTGGTCTCTTTAATTTATTTCTTCTCTGCTCTTTGTTATTTCCTTCCTTCTCTTAACTTTGGGCTTAGTTTGTCCTTCTTTGAAATCTGTAATACCTGGGTGAGAGAGGTGCAAAGATGGTCTTACACAAGGCAAAGGAACTAGGGTTTCTTCTCTCTTCTCATATTAGGTTGTAAGGTGTGAGCAGTGAATGTCACAGCAACGCTGGGAGCCAGGCTCAAGATACTGTAAATGGAAGAGACCTAAGGGATTCTGGAAAGACTAGCAATGGTGCTTACCACCTGGTGCTGGAGAAAATAACCCAAGAGAATGCTCCCCCTCTTCAGCTACCGTAATTGAGATAAGGGACATGCACATATAGAAACTGGGTGATTTGCACATATGTCTAGGCTGGCTTGGCACTTCCTCCCACCTGATCTAGTGCAGTCGTCCATGGTACAGTGAACAAAGTCATGGCTAGTGTTTTTCATAAAGCTATATGTCGTCAATTTAAATAAATGTCCTTGATTCTGAGAATTTGTTCTTTCTAAACTTTGGTGGTTTAAATATCTATTATTTCATGAAATGGTGCTAGTGAGGTTTTTGTTGTTGTTGTTGTTGTTCTTGCTTTGTCAAAGGAGAAAGTTGGCAATTCTCTTTTAGCTCCAAAAATCTTTTTAGGAAAATGTTTTGGAGCATGGGGTCCAAATTCCGGGGAGCCACAGTTGAAGCTCTCGGTATTTAGTGAAAACATCAGTGGATGTGGCTCAGGCCCCAGGGACACTCTTGAGGCTGTCCCTCCCTACCTCCCCTCCATTCCAGATCATCTTGTTCTTCCCTGTCTACCTGTCTTCCTCTTCTGGCCCTTTAACCACCCACTTGGTTCTTGATTCTGCCGTCATCCCTGCATGCTGATCTTGAGAGCCCCCTCCTTTCATGTGCTCTCAGCCTGCTCCTAGGCCCTAGAACCTGAGCCCAGGACCCATGGCCAAACTTATCATGGAGCCTCAGAAGACAGTCTGCACACATATTTTCTGATTTGATGCTTTGATATGTTGTTGAGTAGATTTCCATTCAGTTAACAGTATCTAAGATGCCTTTCCTGGCTACCAGGCCTCCCCAGGAGTGCTGAGGGCAGGAAGATTATGCCAGTCTTGGACAATACTGTAAAAATGTGTTCTCTGAGGGTCCATGGAAAGGGTAGGCTGTCATGGTGGGACACTTGTTTACAAATGTAAAAATGACGTGGGTACTGGAGCACAGGTTGAGCTGAGAGGAGGACTGTATTCAAGTTTCCATTTCACTGTTAACTGTTTTGAGGACTTAGGTAAATCACTGCCATATGATGCCCCGTTTTATGGATGAATGAAGTGGGGTTTTGGCTGGATTCTCTCTCTGAGGCTCCTTCTACGTCTGTAGATCTCTGACAGCATGTTTAGTTTTGAGGTCACATGTCACCTCTGAGAACTATAGTTGGAGATCACTAGTCATGATAACTAACACCAGATGGGACCTAATTGATTAAGCCCCAGCTTGGGTGAGAGTGGCCGGGCAAGGGATGCGGAGAACCTGGGCTTGTCGGGCTTTTATTTCTCTCTGCCCACCACCCCGCACCACCTGCCCGTGCGTGCTTCATGATTCCTTCTTCAGTGGGTACAAATGCTGAACTGAATTGTTCTTGCATCCTTTCATATGTATTAGTTTGTTCTCTTTAAGTAGATATTGCTCTCATGGAGGGCTGGAACTGGGTCTTTTCAAGGGGTGTGCTGGTAAATGTTTCATAAATGGCTCTCTGGAAAAGAAAAAAAGCCCTGGTTTGTAGCGTTTGCAGATTTCTAAGGTGGAAAAAGCCTTGCACCATGGCTGATTTCAGGCTACCAATGGGATGTCACTGAAGCCAAAAAGAGAGGGGCATAATTGGCTCTCATTAGCCAGTATGAACTGGTATGAGCCAGTATAAGCCAGTAGGAGCTGGCTTCAGCACACTCTCATGGCTCTGAGTGCAGATAGCACAGTGCTGGGAACACACAGTAGGTTCTCAGGAATTGCTTATCAGCAGCTTCCTCCCTGTGAGGATGAGCAGGAAAGGGTGGTGAGGTATGCACCACCGGGGGCATTTGTTGTTAGCACCTTTGGAAAGAGATCCTCTGCCAGGTGTCTTTCCCATCTTCCATCTGTGGCCAAGGAATCTTTCAGATACATTTTGGATCATGTCACCGTTTAAAATCTTCAGTAGTTCCCTGTTGCCTACAAGATGAGTTCTAGATGCTTTTGCATGGCATTCGGGGTCCTTCAGTGTCAGATAACCAACTGCCTTATCCATTTCACCTCCAGCATTCCTTGACATGGATTCTGTGTCCCATCTGATCTGCACTTCCAAACCACTCAGAATGTCCAGTGTCAAGCCTCCTGACCTTTGCAAGTGCTGTGACCTCTGCCTTGCTTGCCTTTCTTCCACTCACCACCTGTAGAATTCTTAGTCTTAAGGCCTTGCTCATGTGTTGCCTCCTTTAAGGTACCAACCCTGGCACCACTTGGGCAGTTAGACTCCCCCTAAAGTGCTCCTTGCAGTCTTTAGATAGCTCTATTGGAGCATTGATCACACTGCATAATAATGTTACATAAATGTTTATCTATTGTGAGCTCCTTGGGGGGAAAAGGAACATTTATTTTTCTTATCCCTCGCACCCAGAGCTCTGCCTGGCACATAGTAGGTGCTCAACAAGCGTGCGTTAAATGGCTAACCAGAGAGACAATTGTACTTCACCTCTCCCCACCCTCTCTGTCTGTGATTCAACTGCGTAATTAGGAATTGGCAGCACTTTCAATTCTTCCCTCCCCACCTGGGCTTAAACCAATACTAAAAAGTTTTATTTGGTTGACTGTTGTCCTTTCAGGCAGATGAAAGTGGCAATTCAACCCTCTTTTATCAAACCCTGCATGTGTCAGAGCATTTGAAGATGATGTGTGTGGGAGCTCTGGCTCTCTGGTGATTTCTCTCGATTTAATTAGTCTGACCTTCTGTGATAATCCCCCTCGGATGTCCCTGGCTCCCCCCTCTACTTCTGTATCATATTCAGGCTTCTGCCATCATCAGCAGAAGACCAACTGCTCAGCTCAGCCTGTAGCATAATTCACAGCTTGGCTCTCAAAAATGAACTTTTACTCCAGTGGAGCTGCTCTTAGCATTAAAATTGGCCTGAGAGAGCTAGGAAAGTTTATCTTGGAGCCAGCATGGGGTCCGTCCCTCCAACTCAAATATTTCTCTTCAAAACTAGCATGAGCTTTAGTGTGGCACTACCAATGACTTCCTGAAATATTGGTATATCTTTAAACATTAACATTTAGTTACAGTGCTGAAAGCTTTCTGGAGAGTTTTTAAGTCTTTCCTACCCCTCCTCAGAATAACCAGGGCTTTTATACCTGCTTTCCTTTCATTTCAGGGCATGGGGGAATGCATTGAACTGGTACAATACGGGGCTAATCAAAAAGCTATTTATTTTCAGTCCATCCTCATAGGATTTCCCAAATGGAGTAGAGAGTCCACTTTAGAACAATCCAGAAAGTCAAAGTGGTAGCCCTGGCGCTTCTGGTCTTCATGATGCTGGGAAAATTCCTGGGAGTTTAACGCTGTCCTTTCAAACCCTTAGCCCAGGCTCTGAGCTAGAAAATTATTATCTTCTCCATTTCCTGTTTTGGAATAAAAATCTAGCAGTGTAGGAAGGAATAACTTCTTTCTCAGCAGTATTAGATAGAATGGAGCAATTTGTAACATGGGCTTAGTCAACATTTATTGATACATACCCTGGGCCAGGAAACATTCTATCCCCTGGAGATACAGGGATGAATAAGGCACAGCCACTGCCAGTAAGAGATCCACCAAGTGGAAGAGATGAATGTGCCAACAGAGAAGCACAATTGAGGCACGTTAACAGGGTATCTGGAACCCAGAGCAGGGGGTAGCTAACTCTGTTGGGGCGTATTGGAGAAGTTTTCATAGAGCGTGGGATACTTGAGCTGGGTATTATAGGATCAATAGAGTTTCTTCAGCTGCTACAGATTGGAAGGAGCACTCTGGGCAGTGTTGTAGCACCTAGAGGAGTGGGCATGGGTTTGTGTTGGCTTGAGCACAGGGAACACAGGAGCCTGTGGTGCTGAGGCTGAGCACTGGGTGCTGAGGCTGGAAGGGACTTTGGAACCAGACTATAAAAGGTTTTTCACTCAGTTCTAGGGAAATTGGATCTGTCCTTTTGGCACAGTGGCTATGGCAAGATTTGAAGCAGAATAAGGGTATACTCAGATTAGAATTTATAAAAGATAATAGAGGGTGGTGTTGCAGAGAGAGGGATGGAAACCAGTTAAGAACCCTATGATGATAGATTCAGAAAAGAAATGATGAGGGCCTCAAGGAAGTCAGTGGCAGCAGAGAGAGATGGGAGGGAGCTGTCTGTAGCTGCCAATAAAAATCCGCATGCAGGGGCTCCGAGGGTGACACGGTGACAGCAGCCGTCAAACACTGGCTGCTGAGGAGCCTGTGAGTCATCAGAAGGGGATGTGGGGAAGCTTGGTGTCATGATGATTAACCAGATATGCAGGAGATGTTTCAGGGTCAAAGGGCCTCTGAGATTGTGTGGTAGAATACTTACTGCTCCTTGAATATCTATCCATGGGCTCACCCACAGCCATGTGACTAGTTCTGGCCCCTGGGCTATCAGCAAAAGTAATCTATGTCAGTTCTAGGTTGAAGCAATTAAGAGCTGGCTCTTCCCTTGCCACAGTGTCCTGGAAGCCATGTCTTCCAGATGTGCAGCTGTAAAATGCAAACCTTCTGGATCCGTGAGTCTGCCTTGGGGTGTTGCCAGATCCACAGTGAACTTTGCCTGAATAAAAAGTGGAATCTTATTGTTAAGCTACAGAGACTGTAGGGCTCTTTGTTACTGCAGCATAACCTAGACAAAGACACTTCCTTCTTTCTAAGGCTGTTGAGGCCTGCAGTATCTATGACTGCAGGTTATTTTAGCTCCTTTCCCACAGCTGATGCATCAGGAAAGTGTTTGGAAGAAACTACATGGCAGAGGTATGCTTATCTGCCTCAGAACACTTTGGCTCCTCTTGGCTATAGAATATGACAGTTTTCTCAAGCGGGCAGACCCTTGGGAGAAAAGAAAAAAGATTATATGGTGAAATGCCAGAATCCTTTACAATGCCACAGAGATTGACAGTAATTCTTAGTACTCCTGGAGTATGTGTCATCCTGAGAAAGCATAAATGTATTACAAGCCTCCAGGGGCAGGATGAAAGCTTTTCCATCATCAATAGTATATGCCTCTTGTCAAGCCTGAGGCAGAGAAGGAGGCCTTGATGGGAAGGAGATTCGTCATCGTGTGCCAGAGGAGGAATGGCTAAAGAACCTGGGGATGTTGGGCTGGAGGAAAGAGGACTTGGTGGGGGTTGCACTATTGAGTCTTTGGAAGTTCAGGGGCCATTATGTGAAAGAGAGCAGATTTGATCCTGGTGGCCTTACAGGGCAGTTAGCCCAATGGGTGGACGTTGCATGCAGGTAGATTCCAGCTCAGTAGGGTAAACGTGCTACTAGAAGATGGATTACTAGGGCTGCCTAAGTGGGTGGTGAGTTCCCCACCATTGAAAGTGCTTCATCATAGGCTGGAAAGCCACTTGGTAGAGAGGCTGCTGTGGTGAAAGGGGGAAGTGAGCTGGGAGACAGTCTTCAGGCTGTGTGATGTTGGGCAAGTCAAGTGACCTTTCTGAACTGGTTTCTTTAATTGTGAATAATAATAAGTCCTACTTTTCAGGATTATGGAAGGTATATGATGTGAAATACATTTACAGGCTGATGTTGAAAAATATTGGTAATAACATCATCATCGACTACCACAATAATGGGACCTCATTTATTGGACACTTACTCTGTGTTAGGCACCATACTTTGCACACATCTCATTTGACACTTATAATAACCATATGAGATAAGTACTATCATTAACCCGTTTTACATGTGAGAAAACAGAGAATTGGAGTGACTTGCCCAAGTTCACACAGTTAGAAATTGGCAAAGTTGGGACTCCAGTCCAGGTCTGTCTGGCTCTGGAGTCTAAACTCTTAATTATTATGCTTGTTGTAACTCTTCAGGATCAAAATAGCAGATGCATATGTGGTTGCTCTGAATACTGCAGAGGATGAAGGTTTTTTTAAAATTTAATTTAATTTATTTATTTTTGGCTGTGTTGGGTCTTCACTGCTGCATGCAGGCTTTCTCTGGTTGCAGTGAGCGGGGGCTACTCTTCGTTGCAGTGTGCGGGCTCCTCATTGCGGTGGCTTTTCTTGTTGCAGAGCACGGGCTCTAGCCGCATGGGCTACAGTAGTTGTGGCGCACGGGCTTAGTTGCTCTGCGGCATGTGGAATCTTCCTGGGCCAGGGATTGAACCCGTGTCCCCTGCATTGGCAGGTGGATTCTTAACCACTGTGCCACCAGGGCAGTCCCAGGACTAAGGTTTTATTTGAAGAGGCTCATCATTGGATGGACAACTGGTCTTGATGAAATTAAGTTTTCTTCTAATACTATCATTGTATGCATACTGTTCAGTTGTGTTGTGGCTGATGGTTTACAACATGTTCCAGTTACCTACTGCTACATGATAAACTACCCGAAAACTTAGTGACTTAAAATGACAGTAACTATTTTATTATTATCTCTCATGGTTCTGGAGGTTGACTGGGCTCAGCTAGATGGTTCTTGCTCAGGGTCTCCCATATGGTTTCAGCTGGGGCTGGAGTCACCTCAAAGGCTCCCTCAGGACATGTCTGTGTGGTGGTTATTGCTGTTGACTGGAACAACTACATGTGGCCTCTGCCTGGGCTTCCCCACAGCATGAGGACTCCATTTCAGATTAAGCATATCAAGAGAGCCACATCTTTCGACCTAGCCTTGGAAGTTGCAATACATCACTTACTCCAGTCACAAGCCCTCCCAGATTCAGGAGGAGAAACCACATCCCCACATCTCAATGAGGGGGGTTCAGAAATCACATTGTACAAAGTGCATGTGAGATAAGCAGTGTTACGGAGGCAATTTTTAGACAACACAATTTGCCACAGGCTGATAGGAGGCATTCATTCAAAGGTTTCCTCTTGGGAGAGTAATAAATAAAGAGTTTGGAAAGAAAGAACTGAGAATTTCAACATTGTTTCCATTTTGAAGAAAACCATCCCAGTTAGTATTTTCTATAATTTTTGTTAACTTAGACATTGGTCAGCCCCTCATATAATTTTTATCAGCTTAAACACTGGCTTTTAATATATCAGCCAATGGCTGGTCTCTACCCTTCATGGAATATATTGTTATGTATTTATATATAAAAATGACCAGCCCATGGCTTACAACTTCAACATTTATAGTTATATCTTTTTCTGCTGGAAATATTTTGCTGGAAATTATTTTATGCACATTTGTTGACTGATTTTTTAAAAATTTCCCTATTTTAATACTTAAGAATGGGTGAAGGGATGTGGTGATACCAGCAATGATACATCTGGTGGAAAGGAGAAATTTGAAAAAAGACTAAGATACTGTGTCAGGTTCACATGGCACAGCTCTCCCGTTTGGGAATTATCATTAGCAGTTTCTCCTTTGAAGGGTCTACAAGGAGTAGAAGAGGACTGGATTCTCTTTGACTGAAGTGTATTCTGAGGAAAATACGTTTAGGGACCAAAGATTCAGCATCGCCTTTGGGTCTTTTAGCTCATGTTCTTGATGGAAAGAATTCTGTCAGGGGAACCTAAGTCAGGAGTCAGGGAATCATGTCATCCGCTGTTTAATTTTGATGACTGGGCATTTAAGTGCCTGCCAGGCTATGTGCGCAGAGAGAAGGATGGAAATAAAAATATAACAGCAGGAGTGAGAATCCACCTTGGCTCTCCAGGACGTCCTTAAGGCGTTGCCGTGCCCTAGTTTCTGGCACTGCGCATGCTCCTTCTCCTGGGGCTGCGAGGACCCACAGGTCTTCGGGCTCTTATTGGCTTCCCTTTGTTGTTTGTCCAATCCCTTGGAATCCACATTAGGTGAGCATCTCATAAGCCCTTTGATCTGCAAAGCAGTGCCTTTCAGAGTTTATGTCAGTGAATGGGGCACTGAGGAAGAATTGACGAACTCTATCGTGGACTGGAGTGGGACTAAGAATTTACAGAGGAAAACCAAGGCAGATGAAAGGGCACATGGAAGAAGTGATTGCAGGCTGCATGGAATGTTGCTCTGTCCACTCAAAGAGCGACTATGTCTTATAGTATATACGCATGTGTAAAGCAGATGGGATTCTTGTAAGCCAAGCTGGATGTGAGCCTCTCACTTGCCCAGCAGTGAGACCTAAATAGAGAGAGAGAGAAATGAAGACTGATGGAGATGAATGCTTTATAAGAATAATTATTTTAGATTTTTAGACTAGAGAAGTTAGAATTTATAAAATGTATATGATATATATCATATATATGCTAAAAATCATATGTATGTTTTATATGTGTTGACGTATACATATATACAGCTTGAAAACACACACATATACATACTCACACAGAAATAATAATGCAGGTTTGGGGTTTTTTGTTGTTGTTTTCTTGGCAGGGAGGGTATTTACATTACCTTACACAGAGATTTTTCACTTTACCATAGAATCCCCTGAGGGTGACCAGCTCTCCTCCCTCCCTCCCCACTCACCCCCACTCTCCTTTCCTCTCTCCCTTCCTTCCTTTTTAATCTTATTATAGAAATTTTCAAGCAAACACAGAATTGGAGAAAGTAGTATAATGATCCTTGATAAAGCATTCCTTTAAATGCCTCTTCTTTGGAACATTTACAGCAGAGTTCAATTTACAAAAAAATAATTGCCTGGGAAGTTTAGAAAGGTTCATCTTTGTGTAAAGTGAAGAGTAAATATATTTTATAAAATTATTCTCAGGAGATCTTCTCCTGACCTAATATAAATCAGTAAATCCAGTAGAATAGCAAAATCAGAAAGGCTGCTTCTCCACTGGTATGTTTTTTGTTGTTGTTGTTTTTTTTTTAAATCCAGCCTCATGAGAATTTAAATCTGAGGAGAAACACTGAAAATATTTGTTTAGGCCAATGCTTCTGGCCAGTTTGTTATAATGCATGACATATGATGCAACTGACCAGTTATTTCAGTGAAATAGCCAAGTTGATAGTTTTAGTTTCCCAGCAAATTGACCAGTGGTTTCACAGAAGCAACCTTTTAAAGCATGATTTAGACAGCACTCTTACACCAGTGCTGTATGGCCCAGTAGGAGGAAGGAAGACATATTCGGAGCTGGAGGGGGCTCCAAATATGGGCTTAGCGGTCATCCAGGGGGCGAGGTGGATGGAGCAGGAGGACGTGGCCTTTGGGTCTCTACTCTTGAGGGTCCCAAAGGTAGAACTGAATTCCTGGAGTTGGCAGGTGGTGGCCAAGACGTGGACTTGACTCATAGTTGAGGAGTTGAGTGTGAAAGGAGTCTGGCTTCTGAAGGGCACCTGGGAGGTGGGGAGGGGAAGGAGCTGAGGAGAGGTATCTCAGAAAGGAGAATGGTTCAGGATGGAGTCTGTGACCCAGAGGAAGGTGTCAGAAATCTGTTCCTAGTGGGGCTTGTCCCCATGGCAGGCTAGGACCTCTGCGAATGCTGAGCCACAGTGAAACAGTGGCCTGTGTCGCCTGCATGGAACCATCGTGGGAAATTGAACAGAGCATGGCTCTCACGCTGCTGCACATTACAGACCCTGGGGAGATTTTACAAATTTCCATGCCCTCCAAACAGGTCGCACTCCAAACAAATTAGGACCTCTGCAGATGAGACCCAGGCATCCGCATTTTAATTAAATTAATTAATTAATTGATCATGCAGCTTGTGGGATCCTAGTTTCCCCACCAGGAATCGAACCTGCACTCCCTGCACTGGAAGAGCGGAGTCTTAACCACTGAACCACCAGGGATGTCCCAGGCATCAGCACTTTTAAAAGTTCCTTAGACAACTCCAAGGTGCAGCCAAGTGAGAAGCAGTGGCGTAGAGTATGAGACAGGGCACAGGGGCACTTGGCTTCTGTCTGCCACTAGCACACGTTATATGGTCTTGGACAAATCATTTAACTTCTCTGAACTTCAGCTGTTCAGCTAGAACTTGAAGGGGTTGGACTAAACGGTCTCATTGGTGGTGTAAACAAATGACTCCAAGATTCTTTGAGAGCTGGAGTCTGTGTCCCCTCCCCTTGAATGTGGACTTCGTGACTTCCTAACCAATAGAATATGGTGGAAATGACACTGTGCCAGTTTTTGGGTCTTAGCCTTAAGAAGCTGACAGCTGGGGACTTCCCTGGTGGCCCAGTGGTTAAGAATCCATGCTGCTGGTGCAGGGGGTGCAGGTGCAATCCCTGGTTGGGGAACTAAGATTCCACATGCCACGTGATGCGGTCAAAAAATTTAAAAATGTAAAACAAAAACAAAAAAACCCAAACAAACAACCTACTTGTTAAAAAAAAAAAAAAAAGCTGACAGCTCTATTTTCTGTGTCTTGGGGCACTGGCTTTGGAGCCCAGCCACCATGCTGACAGGAAGCCCAGGCCACACGGAGAGACCACAGGTAGGTGCTGACAGACCCAACTGAGGTCCCAGTGGATCTCAAGCATCACCTGCCAGGCATGAAGATGCCGTCAGACGATACTGATCCCCAGCTGTTGAGTCAGTCTCAGCTTCAAATCTTTTTAGCTGATACCCCAGATAGACTTTGTGGACAGAGACAAGGTGCCCCCAGTGTGTCATGTCCAAATTCCTGACCCACACTGTCCATGAGCATAATAAAATGGGTATTTTACTTTATGAAGTTTGGGGTGCTTTGTTATGCAGTAATGATAACTAGAACAATCTCTTGGTTTTACCATTTAGGGAATATTGGAGATTGATAGTATAGCAAAGTGTTTAAGGGGATGGATTCTGGAGGCAGACTGTTCAGTTTCAAATCCTGGCTCTACATTTCTCTGGCTATGTGAATTAGGGTAAATTATCAATTTTTCAAATGATTAGCAATTATTCAAATTATCATCTGAAATGGGATACTAATAATACCTACCTCATAGGGTTGTCATGACCGTTAAATAACTTAATACATTTAAAGAGTGAGTCCCATGCAAGTATTTACAAAGATTATAATGATGGTGGTGATAAAGGACAAGGCTACATGTTACCTCTAGTTTGTAAAATGCTGGGATGGGGTGGAGTAAGTGGGGGGCTGTTGCATAAACTGGGCACGACCTGCCTTTGCCTAGCGTGCCTCCCATGTTGCTAAGTACATCCAGGGATCCACATTGTTCTTAGCTATTCAGCAGGTGTTCAAAGGCACCTTGGAATTGTATCATGTCTCTGGACCTGTCACTGTCACATTGCTCAGAAATTGGATTCTGCAGAGTAGAAACATGTGGCTTGTTGGCAAGGCAACTGGTTCAGAGCAGGGACATTTCCAGGCTGAGAGAGCTCGCCTTTGTCAATTGGGTTACAGCCCTCATAAAAACCTGTCTATTTGTGTTCTTTTCTGGATGCTCAGAGATGTCAGGCCACCTCGAGGGCTGAGGGGGAGAGTGCTGTCCTTGCATGGGTGGCTCCAGCTGCACCTCTTTCTTTGTACGCCCCAGCTGCTAAACCAAACCCTGGACCTCCTAAGTGTGGGGTACCTGGGCCTGGAATGGTGGTATTATATCTCCAGCGGGGAGGGCCTGCAGCTCTGAGTGCTTCCGACTTTTCTATTTTTGCCTTCAGGTAGATGGAGAGATTCGGGTGAGGATTTGCAGCCCCTATGCTCCTGCATACAGTGTCATCAATTTCCATTTTAAAAACCAGAAGGGTAGCCTTCTAATATATTGAGTTTTGGGTGTGACAAATAGAAATTTATGGCACGAGGGTTAATTGCTCAACTAAGATCTGTCAGCAATGCCATTATGAATGAAATGAAAGGATACGAAAGTTGAAAAAAGTTTAGGTACTCAGGGTGGCATGGTGGGACTTGGAAGCTGATGACAAATTCTTGGTTTAAGTGCTGGCTCTGCCATTTGTGGCCCGTGTGATCTTGAGCCTCCACTGATAATATAGAAAGGGAATGCTGATGGCATCGTATCAGAGTACTTTCATGAGGGCTGGAAAAGCTTGATAGATATCCAGCTATATAGACTGGGTTGGGGTATCTTCAAAAAGGATCCTTACACTTGTTTGTCAGGGTCAGATAAATGTTCCTTCATTCGTTTATTCACTTACTCATTCATTTATTCAACAAATATTTTTCAAGCACCTGCTATGTGCCAGGCACTGTACCAGTTGCTGAGGGTATAATTAGTGAACAAAACAATATGATTCCTGTATTTCTGGCTTAATTCTAGTGGTTAGAAACAGGCAAAATAAATAAGAAAAATGTGGTATATTAGACCGTGATAAGTGCTATGTAGAAAAATAAAGCAGAGAGGGGGGATGGGGACTCAGGGGGTGGGGAAGTATTTCGGTTTTAAATACCATGTCAGGAAAGGCCCCTCTAAGAGGGTGACATTCATGTAAAGATTTGGAAGAGGTAAGGAAGTGAGCCACAAAGTTACCTGGGGGGAAAACTTTCCAGGCAAAGCAGACAGGACATGTCAGTGCCCCCGGAGTGCACCTGGTGTGTTTGAGAAACAGCAAGGAGTCCGGTGTAGCTGGAGTGGGGTGAATGGGAGAGAAATGGGAATGAGGGCACACTGGTTTCAGAGCCAGATTGTGTAGGGCCTCGTAGGTCATTCCGAGAACTTTGGCTTTTTCTCTGAATGAGATGGGAAGCTCATGGAAGACATGGAGCAGAGAAGGGATATGATCCTACTTAGTTTTAAAAAATGTAATTAAAAAATTTTAAAAAACAGCTTTATTGAGGTAAAGTGACAAACAGTAAACTATACATATTTAAAATGTGCAATTTGAGAATTAAAAAAGTTTTAATTATGATATAATACACATAACATAAAATTTACCATCTTAGCCATTTTTAAGTGTATAGTTCATTAATATTAAGATTATTCACATTGTCGTGTGACCAGTATCACCTTGCAAAACGAAAACTCTACACCCATTATACAAAAACTCCCCATTCTCCCTTCCCCCCCAGACACTGGCAACCACCATTCTGTTTCCTGACTGATTTTGACTACCCTAGGTATCTCATAGCACTGAAATAATGCAGTTTTGTCTTTGTGTGACGGGCTTATTTCACTTAGCAAGGTTCATTCTTGTTGTAGTACTTTTCTAGAGAGTCGCTTTAGTTTTGATGAAAACCAATTTATTAGCTCTTTAATGGGTTCGTTTTTTTAAGGTGTCCTCCTACTTTGATTTTAAAAGGATCCCTCTGGCTGCTGTGTTGAGAAGAAAGTGAATGGTGGGCAAAGGTGGAAGTGGGGAGACCAGTTAAGAGGCTATAACGAGAAGACCAGCAAGAGGTGATGGTGGTTTGGATTGCAGCGGGGGTGGTAGTGGAGGTGATGAGAAGAGGAGGGATTTGGGTGTATCTTGAAGATAGAGCCCATGGCATTTTCTGATGGATTGGATGTGAGATATGAGAGAAAAAGAGGAGTTAATGAGACTCCAGCTGAGGGTTTGGAAGGATGGCATTGCTGTTACCTGAGACGGGAAGGCTGTGGGCAGAGCAGGTGAGGGCAAAGACTTGGAGCTTGGTGTTTGACATATTAAATTTGAGATGCCTATTTGACATCCCAAGTAGGGGAGTGTTGTTTGGACCTGAGTCTGAGCTCTGTGTGATTCAGCCTCTGGTCATGCTGGGTTCTGTGTCATCCCCTGACATTTCTCTTCTGAATTTATATCCTTTGCTGAGCTGTCACTTCCTTTATTGGAGCTCATATACCAACTGCATAAGTTCTGACTCATGTAGGCAGTTGCTGACGATTCAAGCTCAAGACCACAGCCTGGATCGACTTCATTTCTATACCACAGCTACACCAGTTCCTACCTGTCCTTTACAAGCCTGTCACAATGTAGACGCTGAGAGTGGAGTTACTTTCTACCTATGCCCTTGTAGTAGAGATTTTCAGGCCTTGCTGACTTTTGGGAGGAAAAGCCAAGGGACACCTCTAGCTTTTCCCCTCATTACTCTGAAAACTATCTCTGGTGGTTTGAATTGTTCCCAGTTTGTAGGTTAAAAACCTGGGGGGCTAACACCAGCTAAGTCTTTGCTGAACACTGATGGTAGCTTCTAGTCACAGGACCAAAGGGAGAGGTAACGACATTCTCCTTGGCCCTGCAGATGACCTTCCTTACTGCAAAGCATCTCTCCTGGGATGTTGCTGTTCATCAGGAGTGGACTTGGATCTATTTCCCAACTACATGGAGATTTGCTTGAGATGCTTCTGAGCCTCAGTTTTAAGAAGGAAAAAAAGGAAAAAAAAAAGAATTAATCTTTAAGGAAGACCGAACAACTAGCACTAATATATTATTGAGGCCAATAAATGCTTCCTTGGTCTCTGGGGTAAGTGAAACAGCGCCATCCGCTGGCCAGTTCCTCACACCATGTGACGTCTCCAGGGGGCATATATGCTGAGTTTATTATTTCAAGTGTCCTAGAGGCAGTGATCCCAGATTTAATATGCGGCTCCTCCAAAGATGCCAATTCCTTTTTAGGAGATTTTGGTATATTCTTTTTCTCTCCAGATTTCGACTTATTGTACTAAAACCAAAATAATTCCAAAAAGAAAAGTGATTCTTTTGCTCTTGCCTTGCTTTTGCAGCATGCATTTGCATTATTCCTTCCTCTTTCTGGTCCTCATCTGCTTGCAGACATATTTACATTGCTGTAATCGTACTGAATTGATACAACTTTGTATTATCATTATTCTTAAAATTTACTGAGTGCTACTGTGTACCATACCCTGTGCCAAGAGTTCACAGCCATTTAAGAGCTTCATTGTATTCTCTTAACTACTCTTTAGGTATTCTTATTAGCCCTATTTGCTGGACAAGAAAACTGAGGCTCAGAGCAGATATTCACAACCACCCACTTTAACATTGAGAGAGCCTGGAATTTGGTAGCAAGTGTTTGAGAGTCACTTGTGCAAATCACTTAATTTTTCTGAGTCTCGGTTAGTGTGATTCCTTCCCACCTCCTGGCACCCTTGAGGACTGAAAGGAGTTGTGTATATGAGGGTGCTTGATAAAGTGTAGTTTTTATTATAGTTCTAAACAGTAATTTTTATTTTTAAAATAAATTTATTTATTTATTTATTTTTGGCTGAGTTGGGTCTTTGTGGCTGCACGCAGGCCTTCTCTAGTTGCGGCTAGCGGGGGCTCCTCTTTATTGTGGCGCTCGGGCGTCTCATTGTGGTGGCTTCTCTTGTTGCGGAGCACGGGCTCTAGGCGTGCGGGTTTCAGTAGATGAGGCTCATGGGCTCTAAAGTGCAGGCTCAGTAGTTGTGGCGCACGGGCTTAGTTGCTCCACGGCATGTGGGATCTTCCCAGCCCAGGACTCGAACCCATGTCCCCTGCATTGGCAGGCGGATTCTTAACTGCTGTGCCACGAGGGAAGCCCTAAACAGTCATTTTTAGCCTTTCATTAATAATCTTCTTGTTGTTGGATTTAGGTGGTCTTTCATTTATTTATTTTGGCTGTTAAAGTGACATTGCAATGAACATCTCATGTAGCTTTAATTTTTATTCTTTAAAATATCCTTAGGATAAAGGGATATTATGGACTTTTAAGATGGTTCCTGATATGTATCGCCAAGAGTTGATATCAATTTATATGGCGTGTGTGGGGACTGGTTTTACTGCAGTGTTGTAATTCTGGATAGTTTCTAAAGTTCCTCTAATGTAGTAAGTGTAATATGCTACCACATTATTTGAGGGGGCATTTCTTTGATTACAAGAGAAGTTGAATGTTTTCCCAGATGCTTGTTTACTAGTAGTATTTCTGTTTTTATGAATTGTTTTCTCTAGTTTTTGGCTAGTTTACGTATTGGGGACTTAATGTTTTGGCATCAATATGTATAAGTTCTTTATATAACATAGACATGAACCCTTTGTTATATTTGCTGTGAATGTTTTCTCCAGATGATATTTTCCCTTTGATTTGAGTTATATTAGTTTTGTCCAATGGTTATTTATTTCTATAATGTACAAACGGACCATCCTTCATAATTTATTTCAACTTAACTTATGAAGTTATCATCTCTTGTGCTCTGTTTAGCAGCACCTATGCTAAAATTGGAACGGCATAGAGAAGATTAGTCTGGCCCCTGTGCAAGGATAAATTCATAAAGTGTTTTATATTTTTTATGGCATAAGAATTATATCTCAATGAAGCTGTTAACCAGAAAAAAAGAAAAACCAACTAAAGAGTTAAAGTAAGACAAGTTTCTTTTTAGAGTGAGGATTTTATTTAAGCTTTTCCTATCCATATTCACTTGTGATATGTGCCTGTAATTTTCTTTTTGTGTATTTTATCATTATCAGATTTTAGGAAGAAGATCATGCTTTGCCTAATGGACATAAACGTACTCTTATCTCTTTTTGCGCTCTGGATATTTTATGCAACATTGAAACCATCTGTTTCTTAAAAATATGAAAATTGTTCTGGTGGAAACATTGGGACAAACTGCATTTTTTTTAGTTGTTACCAAATTATTTCTTCAACTTCTTCTTCGGTTATTCTGTTTAGATTTATATTTCTTGAGTTATTTTTAGTAATCTATATCTTTCTAGAAATTATTCATTTCATTGAAGATTTCAGTTTATTAGCCTGCAAGTGTGCATAACATTCTCTTTGGATTTGGAGGAAAAAAATCTATTTTCTGTATTTTGTCCTGTCTCCTTTCTCATTTCTAATTAAAAATGTTCCCTTAATTATATTTGACAGAGGTTTGTTTATTTTAGTAGTCTTATCAAAAAAACCACTATTTGAACTAATTTATCATTCTACAGCTTTATGTTTTACAATGTATTTATTTCAGCTTTTATCTTCATTTACTGCCTCTTTTAAAATTACTTTTCCCTGTAATTTTTTTTTTTTTTTTGCCGTATGTGGGCCCCTCACTGTTGAGGCCTCTCCCGTTGCGGAGCACAGGCTCCGGACGCGCAGGCTCAGCGGCCATGGCTCACAGGCCTAGCTGCTCCGCGGCATGTGGGATCCTCCCGGACCGGGGCACGAACCCGTGTCTGCATCGGCAGGCGGACCCTCAACCACTGCGCCACCAGGGAAGTCCTCCCTGTAATTTTTAAATAGAAGGCTTTGTTAATATCAATTTGGATAATCCCAGCCTGAATAGTTTTATGAAGACTGAAATAAGTTGTGGGGAGAGAAACTGATGTATTATCATTGTGTGTTTATCAATCAGGGACCAGCAAGGACCAGAGAGAACTGCACCAGCCATTTCAGTAGAGGGAATTCATACGGGAGCTGGTTAGGGGGTGCTGGAAGCACTGAAAAGCCAAGTGGGCTGGTGGATTGACGTAGAGATCCCCACCCACACACAGCTGGAGGGACTGAAGAATTAGGAGGGAATGTTCCCCGACCCCAGGGAGCCAGAAGCACATGTCTGCTGAGAAGCCACACAAGGCGGAGCTGGGGCTGGGGACGGAGAAAGAAAATGGGGAGGGTAACCTGGGTTTTACTCCCCTCCTCTCCCCAGTCTCCTCCCAGTGCCTCTCTTTGGCAGAAATTAACCAGAAGCCAGTTGGCAAAGGAGCCTGAGAAATGCAGTTTGCAGGGAGTCAGGCTGAACAGGGAAGGGCAGCCAGTGGACCCAAGAATGGACAGTGACCAGCACAGACACTTTCCCTTCAACCCAGGTGAGGTCAGAAGGGTTTGTAATGCTAGTAAGATGACAACCCCAGCACCAGGATGCTGTCATAGCTTTGCTTTGTCCTACGGGCCTCAGCTTCTCTACCCTTTTCTCATTCTCCCTGTCTCTGTTCTCACTTTTGATCGCTGAGCCCATTTTAAAAAGTTAAGTCAAGTTTCTGTCTGGGCTCTTTCCCTAGTCAGTTCTCTCTCCTTTGGCCACCTTACCCACAGCCTTGATTCTAACCTGGACCTGCTTATGGGGGTACCCAGCTCTTTATTTCCATTTGTGATTTCTTTGGGCAACTCCAGACCTGGATTTCTAGCTGCCTAATGGGCATCATGGATGCCTCCGAACCCTTGTAAATTGGATTTATAATGTTCTTTTCCCCCCACATCTCTTTTGTCCCCTGGATTCCTTTCTCAGTTGACAGGACCTCCTCCATCCCGGCATCAGAGATGGCCAGCTTGGAGTAACCCTTAACCCATTCTTCTCTCTCCCATCCCATACAGGTCTCTGCACATCTGTTCAAATCTGTGCCCTAAGATTTCGCTGTTTCTTTCTTCTTATCTCGCTGCTCTTGCGCCAGCTCTGACCTCATTATTTCTCCTCTGGTTTCTTCTAATTTTTATCCCTTTCTCTATAATCCCCCCTGTTCCAGTCCATTCTTCACATTAATGCAAAAATGATGGTTTTGGAAACAAACTGTTCATGTTACTTAAGCTGTAAACTCCCAAAGGGCCTCCAAGCGCACAGTATCTGTGCCAGGTGTCTTCACTCTGGGGTCAGCTCCTGCCGCCTCATCCCACCTCCTCTTTTGCCATTTTCCATCACCACTCTCTGATCCAGTTGTGTTAGATTACTTTCTCTCCACTGAGCAGGCCGGGTTGTTTTATATTCCCGCATCTCTGCACCTGCTTCTCTCTGATTCTGAAAGGCAGTGGTTCTCAAAGTGGGTTTCTGGGCCAGCATCAGCATCACCTGGGAACTTACTGGAAATGTGTTGATAGTTTCTCAGTTCCCAACCATACCTACTGAATCAGAAATGCTGGAGGTGAGGCCTAGGAATCTGGGTTTTTAACAACTTTCCAGGTGATTTGAACGCAAGGTAAGTTGAGAACCGCTATTGTAAAGGACTCTCCCTTGCACCTTGAGTCTTACTCAATAACAGATGTGAGCTTTGAGTAGCCTTTCCTGTTACCCCTGGGCAGGGGTAATCACACACACATATAAATACAATTCAAAAATTATTTAACAGACGCTTGCATAATGCTTACAACCAGGTGCTGTCCTTAGCACTGTAACAATTGAAAAGCTTTTAATCCTCATAACAACCAGAAGAATCAGGGGCTGTTAGAACTACCGCTTTCAGATGAAGGAATTGAGGCACAGATTGGTTAAAGTAGCTCAAAGCCATGGAGCCAGTGAGTGGCAGAGCAGTGGTTTGAATTCTGGTCACCTGGCTGCAGTTTCTGGCCCTTTACCCCAGCCCTCACTTGTCCTCAGCAGTAGTAGCTGTATTAAAAGGATGTGCCGAGAGGCTGTGTGTGATGGGCAAACCAGTCTACTGTGCATTGCAAAAGTTTTCAGTGGTGCTGTGTGTGACTATTTCTTCACCTTAGCCAGCACCCGCCCCTGCCAAAGCCACGGAGAGTGGGTTCAGTGCAGGGTAGCTTCTCTGCAGACTCACAGTTCTGCTTACAGGTTTTCTCTCTCTAGCTGGAGAGGCCCTGGGCTAACGATTTGGAAGAGCTTATTTCTTTTGAGGGCCAGCTGGCCCAGGAGGCCTGAGGATCAGGCTTCAGTGGGAGTTGTTAATCTTGAATAAGTCAGACTATTTCTTGAAGTATTTTGGAGACCTTTTAGAATAGGTGACAGTATTCTCCCCAGGACAGCATAGGCACTGCCCAAAGAACAGTTGGCTTAACTAGAGGTTTATAGAAATCAGTTCCAGTTCTGAAGCATGTTTCCACTTCTGTTTGGTTCCCTAATGCACAGGATTTCTAGAATTCTCCAGAGGAAAGGACCTTAGTACTTAGTGCCTCTGTGTTACATGTCCAGCACTGCATTCTCCACTGTGAAGATGTGAGAGAAGTATAAAATCGGCTTATGGGGGTCTTCTGGTATATATAGTTGGAGAGAAGAGATAAGGCACATGCATGAAGAATTAGGACAAGGCGTGATTTTATATATTAGCATACAGTAATTAGTGTGGATTCAAGTGCCAGATTGAGTGATACCAACAATTAGAGAACAGGACGGCACGTTGTAAGATGAAGATTGTATGTTATGAATAGTAAGTATAAAATGAGTTAGAGAAAGGAGATAAATGAAGGCTGGGGTGTGGAGGGGAGGTTTTAGGAGGGAGTGAGATTCGATCTGAGTAATGCAGGAAGATGATAAATAATAACATGTAATTGAGAGCTTTACTGTGTGCTGTGTACTCTTCTGAGTGTTTTTCATTAATTCATTAGATTTTTATAATAGCCCTGCGGGGCTTATTAATAACCTCATTTTACAGATGAAAGTTAAGTAACTGTTCACAGTGACACGGCTGGAAGGTGGGGGAGCTTGGATTTGAACCCACAGCCTAACTTCAGCTGTTATGCTTAACCACTCCACTATAGAAGTAGAGTTTGCTCTTTCTTCCAGGACACTTGGGAGCCCAGCACTTGGGTTGCATAAGGGTGAGGCAGGACCAACCAATGAGCAGCAGCATATGGGACAAATGGGGCCTGGGTGGTATTGGTCACCAGGTGCCAGGAAGATAGTCCAGCCATGTGTCCACCTGCTAAAGCTGGGCAGAGAGGCAGAAGCTATAAGCATTAGCTACAGGTGGGAAACAGGAATTGGTAGACCCTTGGGGGCGGGGGGTGGGGTCTTCATGTCCTCAGCCTCTGCCTTCTGTCACTTCCCTCCCCATCCTGCTAAGAGTCTCTTATTTCAGTGACTTGTTTCAACAACAGCCTTCCTTCCTAGCTTCTCTCAGCCCCAGTCAATCATATTCTCCCAGCAAGGCTCCAATTCTGGAAAAACCCAACTGTCTATGAACTTTCTCCAAGCCCCAGAGATGAGCAGCCAAACTCTGGTAGAAAAAGTTACCCATCAAGGCCAGTGGGGTTTATAAAAAAATCATGATTGCTGATCGCAGCTGCATCCTTAGCACTGCCCATCCATCCATCCTACTATAGGTACAGAGCTGTTATCTCTTGTCTGGATGCCTGAATCAGCCTCCTAACTGGTCACCATTCTTTTCCCCCTACAAACCAGTTCCCAACAGCACCCAGAATTAAAGAGCATATGATGTCCCTCCCTGCTTACTCCTCAGCCCCCCACTTGCTTCCTATCACACTGAGAATGAAATTCACAAGGTCCTTCCTGACATAGTTTCTTCCTGCCTCTTTGCCCTCATCTTCCCCTATATTCTCCCTTACTCTACTCCACTCCACTCACGGCGGGGTTTTCTGTTCCTTAGTACTTCAGGCCTTGGCACTCATTGTACCCGCTGCCTGGGGCTCCCTTCCCCAGATATCCCCATGGGGGACTTCTTTCCACTATTCAATGCTGTCTGTTTAGAAAGGCCTCTCTCCCCGTCCCCCACCGTGGGTAAAGTTTCTCTCCATTTTTTATCATATTTTTTTCCTTCAAAATATTATCACCAGATGAAATCTTTACTTGTTTACCTCTTGTGACAGAGACTGTTAAATGCTTATTCTTTTCTTTACTAACAGAACTTTATTTTCTTTGTGGCAAAATATATCCAGCTGGGATTATATTTCCCTTCCATCCTCCCTTGAAGGTAGGAGTAGCCAGTACATTTTACATATTACATATGGGCTAGGGCTTCAGGGAAGGCTCTTTAAAGGGGCCTGACTTAGTGCGGAGGCACCTCCTTTTGCATTTTCCTTTTTCTCTTTCTTCCTGCTAGACTGTAAAAGGAATGGCGCTGTGGCAGCCATTTTGGAATACGAGGTGCTCTGAAAGATGGAAGCCACATGCTAAGAATGGTCGATCAGAAAGATTGGCAGAGTCTGTATTACCCATGACATTGTAGAACCACCCTATGAGTTTTGAATTGCCAACCCCCAGGTTTATTTTATGTGAGGGAAACTAGACCTCTAATTCGCTTCAGTTGATATTATTTGGCTTTTCTGCTATACTCAACCAAGCCTATTCCTAACAAACTTATTTATAATCTTTCTTCCTTGACTAGAATGTAACCTTCACGAGTCCAGGGACTTTACTTGGTCCTTTACTGTTGGTAACTTCACTGTTACTACTAAATCCCTGGTACCTATAATATTATCTGGCACGTAGTAGGTGCTCAATAAGTATTTACTGAGTGATGAGTGTATGGTAATGGAGAGGGCCAGATGAGACTTCCTGAGGTGCTATTTGTGGGGTATGGATCAGCCAGGGTAGGCTAGGTTATGCTGAAGGAATAACACCAGAAAATCAGTGGTTTACACAATAGGAGCTTATTCCTGCTTAATTATGGTCATCTTCAGGTCTCAGCAGGTTTCCAGGTAGCTGTTCTCTCTGTCCACCATTCTCGGCTGCTTTGACATTGTAGCGTCTTTTCTCAAGTTCACCATGCTTCAGAGTTCACCCTGGCAGAGGAAGGGAGCATGGAAAACCATGAATAAGTGCTGAAATGCTTCTACCTGGAAGCAGAAATGGTGACACATACCATTTCTGCTTATATTTCATTGACCAAAGTTGGTCATATGGCCATGATGAACTTCAAGGGGGCAGGATGGGGGAGAAATGGAAATATTGGAGAACACAGGGTGTGTCTGCCATAGGCTCTAGGCAACCTCTGAAACTGCTGGGGAGGGAGTGGGTAAGAGCCCTGAGCACACTCAGACAGGAAGAAATGGTAAGTAAATCCAACTGAGGATGCCAATCCAGGGAGGAGAAAATTAGCCATATGCACATTGATGCTTCCTTGAGTTTATTTTTTTGAAGTGTGAACATGACAACTTCTTGACCACATGGTCCAGCCTGTTGCTCATCCAGGATTGTTGATAGCATCCGCATGTGTGTATTAACTCTGGACCTCATTTTTGGTGCCTTTGGTGCTCTCCCACTTTGTCCTGCTACCTGGGCCTGCACCCTAGGCAACACATTTTAAACCCTGAACTTCCATATCATCTATTCTCTCGTCCGAACTGTGTCCCATCACTTTAGGGTTTTGAATTAAGCCATAAACAAATTCAAGCTAAGATGTGAAAGTTTGATAAAATAACTCACCTAACATATTTGCATTTTAATGGAGGCTCTCAATGCCTTAAAGCAGAAGGGTTGTAATTTCAGGCACCCTGGTAAGCAGGTTGGGAAAATATTTTTCTCTAGAGGAGACTTTTAGTGCTCCTTATTAAATCTTTCACACTGTTCTGCAGACAGAACAGGGCTGACTCTCTAGGCTGATTTCTGTCACGTTCCAAGCCAGATACCACCTGGGGAGAGGGTGCGGTGATAACAACGTAGGCCCTGTTTTATTAAGTATATTGGCAAGAGAAGAAAGGAAACCTATTCAGAGGAGATGGACTCAGGTGTGCAGAGAAAAACAAATAAAGCATCCCACTACTCTGTCCCCCGATAAAACATCCGTTGGCTTTTGAATTATGCTGCTTTTCTATAAAAGACAACTCGTGCCTTTTGTGCAGTTGTGGAAACAGCTAGGTTTCTTCCCCACTGTTTGACATTTTCCATGCTTGTTGCTAAATCTTTGACAGAAGCATTAGCTGGGCTGAAGAATAATAGTGTTGTAAGAAAGCTGATAATGGCCTAGAAAAAAAAAGTATGTATAATACATACCTTGACATTGAATCGCTGAGTACTTTAATAAGTAATGCACACAAACGGAGGCCTTTTGTGTTGACATAAAATGTAAGCTCTACCTTTCTTCTCATTGAGAAGCATAAAGAACAGGAGAGGAAAATAGATGGAAGAAATTCAAATATTTTCCTTCGGGGACTTTGATGTACCAATGTGCTGTACACCAATAGGTTCTTTTTTAATTTCCTCAAGTGTTACAGAGAGAATGAGAGTGAGTGAGAGAGAATGAGAGAGAGGGGATAAGATGTGGGTTGCATTTCTTGATGTTTCCCAGAAACCAGTTCCAGACGTGAACTGGTTTCTTATGATAACGTGGCTTTCAGAATCACGGGGGGCACTCTCTATAGGCTGCCTTGTAGTGAGCACCACTGAAGTCAAAGGGGTCCAGGCTTGTGACCTGGCTCTTGTGACCAAGAGCCAACCTCAGTACCAGAATGAGTCTGTATGACCTGAGATGAAGCATCTTCTGGGGTGGAGCCATTGGACGGGACACACAGTCACAGACAGAGCCTTCAGGATGGGTAGTGAGTAAGAACGATGAAAGCTGTCGAATGTGTGAAGCAGGTGTCGGTGAGTCCTGCAATTTTTTGACTTAGACTTTTTTGGAAAAAAAAAATCCTTCTACATTTTCATTGTAAAGACTCCCCTCCTAGAGTGTCAGATGACAAACGTGAAGCTTTCTTATTCCTTTCTCTTGTTTTCAAGCTTTCTCTACAAAAGCTATTACTGCCTTCACCTCTCCCTCCCATCTGTTGCCCAACCTTCAAGCGCTTATTGAAATGCCTCTTCCTTGGTGACAGCTATTTCCCTACCCCATGATGTCATGGAATTCCAACTCCAAATATGCCTAGTTGCCTCCTGTAGATTATTCTTAACCCTGCCTAGAAATTGATTGAATAAAGATGTATTTTTGGCTGCAAGTAATCAAAAATGAGGCTCACGGTGGCTTGAACAACAAAGATAGTTGTCTCACATAACAAGAAGTCTGCTGTTAGGAGTTCTGTGGTTGGAGCAGTGGCTTCCAAATGCCATCAAGGCTCTTTCTCATTTTCCACTCTGTCATCTCTGGGTATGGACACTGGGACCTCACGCTTAAAGCCTCATGGTCACCATGTGGCTGCCGTAGCCTTTTATATTCAAGGAAGGAAGCAGGGATCTGAGTGACAAAAAAGATCGTCCCTTTATTGAGGAGCAAAAGAATATTTCCATGAAGTTCACCAACACATTGGCTCTCAAATCTCATTGTCTAGTGCTTGATCACATGGCTATTCCTAGCTGCAAGATGGGCTGCAAAAATCAGTATTTTGCCAAAGCAAATAGGATTGTCCACAACTGACTTAGACTCATCACGATTCATTGCCTGGAAATGGATAGGTCCTGCTAGTGAGAAAAGCACTGAGGGTTCGTAGGCAACTACAGTGTATGTCTGTCTGTAGATGGTACCTTTTTATCCTGCTCTTGGTTTGTGCCACAGATGTACATCTTACTCTACAGTATATGTATGTCCCTGGGTAGTGGCTATAAATATTTATACATTAAATAATAATTTTTTTCACTGATTTTCATTAAATAAACTAAGATAAGTTGTTTTTTTTTGCGGTATGCGGGCCTCTCACTGTTGTGGTCTCTCCCGTTGCGGAGCACAGGCTCTAGATGCGCAAGCTCAGCGGCCATGGCTCACAGGCCTAGCCGCTCCACGGCATGTGGGATCTTCCCGGACTGGGGCACGAACCCGTGTCCCCTGCATTGGCAGGCGGACTCTCAACCACTGTGCCACCAGGGAAGCCCTAAGATAAGTTTATAGGGAAAATACTTTGCCCAAAATTATACCAAATCACATGCTTAAAATAGATAATACAAATGTTGAAATATAAAACTCTATAGGCAATTTCCACATTTGAGCAATAGATGTGTTCCAGCAAAGTGCCCATAGGTGACTTTATGTAAAATAAACCCTAAATTCCCTTTAACCATTATTATGCAATTGGAGACGTATTCCCATTGGAAAATATTATTCTGTAAGTGGTAAATGTAGCTGAATAGCAGATGAAGTTTCTATAGGATGGCTCAGCTCCCAAATGGGGCTTTGCATCAGAACTACCCATTGGGGTTTTCTAAAACTATAAAATTCCCACACTTCTCTTAAGATTGGTGGAAAGGAGGTCTCGGGAGCTGTGGATTTATAAAGTTTCCCAAGTGACATTGTTACACAGGCAGGTTTAGGAATCATATGTCATAGACATAGAGTTATGGAACTTAATAGGATTTTGAAATAATTTGGTCCCATTCCCTCATTTTATGGATGAGGAAAGAGAAGTTATGAGCCTTGCTAGTGGACATAGAGGTCTATAGCTTCATGGACTTGAATTAAACCCTGTTTACTCTTATGTTCATGCCCTTGCCAGGACATCGCCCTACTGGGATTTAGGATATTTCATATATACATGATGAAATTTCCATAGGCAAGAGAGACCTTCCAGAGTTCGATGCTATTTTCCTTAATCAAGAATCTACTGCGTACCTTCACATCTCTTATTCCTCTCTTCAACTGGAACTTTCCTCAGAATGTAAGATTTTCTATAGAAGTCATCAAACTCCTTATTCTTAGAACTTCTTGCTTTGGACCTAAGGTGTACATGGCCTTAGAGAGCCGGGGTACATAATTACAATTCACCGGGGGCTACTAATCTAAAAAAAAGAGACAAACTTATTTTGAATGCTTATTATATGCTAGGTACTGTTCCAGATGCTGCAATAGGAAGGTCATAGAAAGGTTTTGGGTGGTGGGAGAGGAATTATCAACATACCACTATAATGTATAGAGGGTGTTAACTGCAACATTCAAGGAATGTACAAAGCACAATGATAACATGGGAGAAGAGATGAACTTCTTCTGGGGTAGGGTGGAGGGTGCTTTATATGTAAGATGTGACTTCTGAGTTGACTCTTATGGTGAGTAGAAATTCAAAAAGAGACCTAAGAGGACAGAGTTCATGACTGTGTGAACAACACGTGCAAAGGCCCTGGGACATGAAGCAGCCTGGTAGGCTGGGAGAACTGATAGAAGATGGAAACAACAGTGGAGAGGCCAGCTTGGAAGAGGACTTAGGTGCTAGATTAAGGCATTGGAACGTCATCCCATAAACAATGGGGACATATTGAAGAGCTTTCTGCAGCGAAGTAGCAAGCTCAGGTGGAGGCTGTACAGGAGAGGAAACATTTTGAAGGCAGGATATTGTCCAGAGGTTATTGCAATAGTTTGTAAAGCAGGGTAAGAGGTTTCTAAGGGGTAGAAATAATGGGGATAAAGAGGAGGGGAAGGAGCCAGTAGGGGTTTAAGAGATTGAGTTGACCAGCCTTGGTGGCTGATTGGATATAGAAGATGAGGAAGAGGGAAGAGTTGAGAACAGTCTTCATGTCTCCTATGTTGGGAACAGAGCAAGAAGAGGAACATTTTTATTTTGTTTTGTGGGGAATATAATGAATTTAGTGTTGACCCTTGACTTGAGGTACCTAAAAGATACATGATGAAATTTCCATAGGCAAGAGAGACTTTTCTGGGCCTACAGCTTTGAGATTCATCACTTTGACGTTAACGTATCCATTTTCTATGTTGAGTAAGGAGACACCCGAGGCCGTAAACCAGGAGCTCCTAACATTTAAGGAAGGCATTTGTCAGCTTTTACTGTGTAACAAAACACTCCAAATGTAGAGACTTAGAACCACCAGCATGTGTTGTCTCCTCCTGATTCATGGTTTGGCTGGGTGGGGCTTCTGGAGTGGGCTGGCCTTGCTGAGGCCGGGTGGTCTATGATGGCCATTCTCACGTGTCTGGTGGTTGGCTTGTTGTCAGTTGGGATAATAAAATGATTTGGCCACATGTCTGTCATCATCCAGGAGGCTAGCTCAGGCTTATTCATACGGTGGTGGTTAAAAGATCCCAGGAATAACAAAAAAGGGAAAAACTCCAATGCACAAATACTTTTCAGGTTTCTGCTTGTGTTACATTTGTCATTTGTCAGACAAGTCACCTGGCAAGCCCCCGAGTCCATGTGGGAAGGGACATAGACATGTGAATTATTGTGGCTCTTTTGGCCGACACTCTCCCACAGGAGCATGACAAGTGGAAAGGGAAACCATGAATATCTGAGCCCTTACTTTGTGCCTGGCAGTGTGCCAGGCAATTTAGAGAGGCTTAGAGAGGTAAGAAGTTGGCTCAAAGTCATACTTAGTAAGTGAATGAGTTGCCATTCAAACCTTGCTCCATGTAGATCCAAAGTTCGTGCTTGATTGTACCCCCACTGTCTTTATATAGCTAGTGTAAGTTTCCTGCATCCACAAACCTTCACAAAGCGCTAAGAACCCCCTTTGCTGCTGCTGCTGAAACATACAAACAAAAAAGAGTGACCCTTTAAAATTTTGAGATTAGAGGTTATATGCTTGTACTTGACCATTTGTTCTTGATTATGTCTAAGGCTAATTGTTTATCTTATGAATGGTTAAGGCTATTAGCACCATAAGTGCTGCTAGCACATTCTGGGGTTTGGCACATCTGGCTTGGGATGACGCACGGGGAGTGTTCGGCTTGCCTTTGAAAGGTGTTTATTTTTCCTCGTTAAGTCTGTGTGCAATCTATGCTTTCTGCACTTGACGATTTCTCCCTTCAGACTTGCTTTCAAGAGGAGTGCCCTGGAGCCGGTGCCTGGATGCATCCTCACTCCTCTCATGCCACTGAATCTGTTTTACATGGTTAGCTCTTAACAGAGACTCTGTGTGTGCGTTTTTTTAATTTCATGAGAAGGTGTAGTATGCAAGACATCAAAAGGCCCTGGGCAAGTTGCATCCTCTCCCTGTACCTTCCTTCCTGGCTTATGAAATGAAAGGACCGACTAGATGATGTGTAAGTTCACAACCACCTCTAAGGGCTAATTGTTTGTGATTTGTAATCCTTGCTTCTCAGGCCACGGGAAAAGGGTAAGAGTCTGGATTAGCTTCCTGTACAAAGTTCTGCGTGATTGTGGACCCAAATGCCTCTCTAGCATCATTTCCTGCCACTGCTTTTCACGGCCATGCTATAACACTGGCTATTTCCTAAAAGCCCATGTTTCCTTCTGCCCTCACAACTCTGTCCATGTGGTTCCTCATCCTGTAAGGTCCCTCTCCTTTAAGGCACTCTTTCTTTATTGCTTAAATCCCAGCTGAGACCTCAGAGGTAGCAGCCTCTGTGAAATCTTCCACAATCTCTACCACTTCACACAAGCTCCTAACAGTATTGAGAGTTTTTTTCTGTGCCTTCCTGTGTCCTGTGTGTATCTCTAATAAAGCAAGATCACCCTTTATTGCAATTTTTTGTCTCCTCTTTGGACTGGGAATTCCTTGAAAGACCATGGCTTGGTTCTCGGTGTCTCTGACTTCCTAGTACAGTGCTTGGCACATAAATGGCACATAAATGATGCCGTATGTGATGAGAGATTGAATAGCTGTCTCCTTCCTATCCTGTGAAGTCTACAACTCCTTCAGCCTTGCCTCCCCTCCCCCCTCCCCTCCCCTCCCCTCCCCTCCCCCTCCCCTCCCCTCCCCCTCCCCCTCCCCTCCGCCCTCCCCTTCCCCTCCCCTCCCCTCCCCTTTTCTTTTCTTTCCTTTTCTTTTCCCACACCAGCTTGTGGGATCTTAGTTCTCTGACCAGGGATCTAACCCAGGACCCTGGCAGTGAAAGCCCGGAATCCTCACCACTGGCCCGCCAGGGAACTCCCTTCTCCAGCTTCTTCTGATGCTAGTGCTGACTTCTGTCTCATAATGCTGGAAGGATGTATGGTAATTGCCACTCCCCCTCTAAGTAATAGGGGTAATACCTTTAGGTTTGGTGGAAAAGTGGGGTGTCTCCAGCTTCTGGGTGCCCATTATTGAATTCTAGGCAATTTACAGCTTCCTGTATCTGTGCTTTCACTAACCCCTGGCTTGTGGTGATTTGAGATCCTTGAAACTTTCTAGTATTTGCAGAGAATGATCAACTATTGCTCTGGCTTCTGACACTTCAGATGGGTTGAGGAGTGATTTAATCAGGGAATGTGCCAGATGGATTGAGGGAAGGAAAACCAGAAGGTAGGGGGGAAACATAGAGGGAATCACAGAAGTCAAGGGAGATTCTGTGTTTGGTTTACTAGGAGGATGATGGTGTTGCATTTGTAGACGTGTCTAAGACGGAAAGAGGATCAAGTTTGGGAGATAAGATGATACATGTTTGATCATGCTGAGCTTGAAGTGTTTGTGGGACATCATTGTGGAATTGTTCAGGAGGCTGTCAAAATGGAGACTTGATGCTGTAGGGATATGAAGGTCAGAATCATAGTGAGAAAGACTAGGCTTGCTGAAGTTGAGGGGGTAGATGGGATTGCCAAGAGAGAATATACAGAGACAGGCAGATGCTGGTGAATGGGTACTTGGAGAACGTCTAGTCTAACTGTGAGCCCGAGGGATGTGGAAGGATGTAAGAGTCCCAGAAGAATATAAAACCATTGAAATTTACGGAGAAGAGTTTGTTGAGAGATTGTTTGGAGACTCTCAAAGGGAACTCTTACTTACATATCCTAAATGAAAAATAGAATTGTCTTCATGTGATGATACCCTCTTTAGCTATGTGCAGGGTGTTTGCAAGTTTGCATTTGAAGCCTGGTGGTTTCACCCAGACAACCTGATCAGCTGAGTGAGCTCGGACAATAGGCAACGAGAAAGACTTTGCATGGGAGTGGGGAAATTCCAATAAGATGGGCGGATTAGGAGTGTCAATCACTGGGTTTTTAATACTGGTAGAATTCTTGATTGCTTTTTAAAAAATAATGTGTGTGTGTGTGTGTGTGTGTATATATATATATTTACTCCCTAGTTTTTCCCTATGAGCAAAAGGTATATTTCTGGATCCACGTGGGATGACCCTTATGCGTTAATTAACTAATTTATTTTTGGTGTCCATCCAGCCTCAGAAAGAGGCCGGTTTATTGGCAGCTGTTCTGTAGTTATTGTTGTTTTTTAAATAAGCAATTAGTACTCAGAAAGTACATTGGGAATTCTTATTTATTTATTATGCTAAAATTTATAAAAATTTACAGTTTTAACCATTTTTAAGCATACAATCCAGCAGCATTAAGTACATTCACAATGTCATGCCGCTATCACCACCATCCATTTCCAGAACTTTGTCATCATCCCAAACAGAAACTATGTCCCCATGAAACATTAACTCCCCATCCTCTCTCCCTCCAGCCCCTGGCAACCACCATTGTACTTTCTGTCACTGAATTTACCTAGTCTTAGGTACCTCATAGAAGTGGAATCACATATATTTATCCTTTTGTGTCTGGCTTATTTCGCTTAGCATATCCTTGGGAATTCTCGCCAGCTCCCTGGCATTTGGCTATCCCAGTGTCTTGGCTGCAGATTTCTGGAGTATGTGACATAATTCTTCAAGTATTTTCTCATAGGCTTTTGCTCTGCCCACTCTTGAAATGGTAAGTAGAAGTTTCTCTCCAAAGGAGCCACTTTGCACATTTTTAACGCAACTTCCAATTACAACAACTGTGCGATGGTAATCATGGTGGTGGTTTCCGCTTTTGAATTGTGGTACATGGTGGTATTGATCCACCATGAAGGTGCCCTGCGTCATATACTCCTGGCCATGTAGGGGCTCCTGGAAATCCTTCATTATGTTATAAAACACCTCGGCTTCCTTATCCTGAGTAATTGCGACCCTGTCCTGTGAACACTTGTCACATGTCAAAATACTTCTTCATTTTAATGGCTTTAATAAAATTTTTTTACAAGCCCCCATTTTTTTAATTATTAGATTCAGCAGACATAAAATTACTCTGCCAAATTGCCATAAAAAGTCTCTAAATGCTTATTCCCAATTTCTATAATTATCTCCTTGTGGCCCAGGAGCACATGGTCCCCAGACCACACCCTGCGTAACACCCCTGTCTGGAGCACCACATGTGGGGGCGGGTTGCTTGGAAACATAAAAGATTTTTGTGTAAGATACTTTCTCTCAAGAAAACTTTCCTTCTTCCTGACTCTTGACTCCTCATACTGTAGGCGGGGATTGGATTGCCTGAACTGATATCCAGCTATTACCCAGCTTCTGGGTAAGAGGCTGTCTTCCTGTTGTTCTGGATCATGTTTGTGTTAAGAACCCTGATGTGAGTAATGAATTATCATTGGCTAGAATTCTCATGTGGAGCTTTGCAGTTGTCAGATTTGGTTCTCTCAATATACTGTTGTAGGGTGTTGTTGTATTCATTCCCAACCAACATGCTATCTAAAAACATCCTCCGGGCCACCTTGCTGAGCTAAGTGGTGCAGCTCTGCAATATATATACCAATTTCCAGCCAACTTTTTTGGTCTTATTGATAATATTTAAATCTCTGCACAATTCCTGGTGCTGAGGATTGGATGCCTTCAGTAACTCTACAAGTTAATTTGATGTTGAGTCTTAAGTGGCAGGTAAGTCTTAAGAGAAGCTGGGATCATGGGAAATCTTATCAAGGCCTATATTTGGGCTCCACAGATAGGCAATACTACAGTATATTTCTTTTCTTTTATTTTTATAAATTTATTTATTTATTTTTGGCTGTGTTGGGTCTTCATTGCTGCACACAGGCTTTCTCTAGTTGCAGCGAGCGGGGACTACTCCTCGTTGCGGTGCGCGGGCTTCTCACTGCGGTGGCTTCTCTTGTTGTGGAGCACAGGCTCTAGGCACGCGGGCTTAGTTGCTCCGTGGCATGTGGGGTCTTCCCGGACCAGGGCTCGAACCTGTGTCCCCTGTATTGGCAGGCGGATTCTTAACCACTATGCCACCAGGGAAGTCCCTATAGTATATTTCTGCTTACAGGGTCCTGATTAAAGTCAGAAGACAGCTTCTTAGCATATGAATCTCAGGATGCAGGTCAGTGGGCTTCAAACATCTTGACATAGCAGGAGGCCTGTGGTGTAGTGTGTAAAATATGGATGTTGGAATTTAGATCTGGGTTCGGTTTCTCCTCTGCCATTTATAATCTAGATGAATTTGAGTAAGTACTTAACCTCTCAGAGCCTCATGTAATGAGAGTGTATATAGAGCTTGGTGCCTGGTGTAGAGTAAGCACTCACATGTTGGTTTCTGTCCCCTCTGTGATTTCTCTACTGTGGTCTAGAAAGCAGCTTTTGAATGCTCAGGTTATATGTGGAAAGCACAGTCAATTGGTTCACAGTAGTGGTTGAGAACAGATTTATACTGCCTGCTGTTGCGTTTTTTGTTTCTTTTCCCTGGAGAGTTTGCAGTCCTTGTCTCTTAAAGAGATTGTGTTTGGTGGCAGTAAATAGGCTTTTAGCAGAATGGCTCTTTAATCCTGATCAAGCATATTCTGCCCTCACAATAGAAATGCAGATGAAAACTTAAATGAGATATGACCTTTTACCTCTTGTTTGGGCAAAGATCAAGAGTCTGATACTGGACTTCCCTGGGGGCGCAGTGGTTAAGAATCCACCTGCCAATGCAGGGGACATGGATTCGAGCCCTGGTCTGGGAAGATCCCACATGCCGTGGAGCAACTAAGCCCGTGCGCCACAACTACTGAGCCTGCACTCTAGAGCCCTCGAGCCACAACTGCTGAGCCTTCATGCCACAACTACTGAGCCTGCACTCTAGAGCCTGCACGCCACAACTACTGAAGCCCGTGCACCTAGAGCCCATGCTCCACAGCAAGAGAAGACACCACAATGAGAAGTCCGCGCACCGCAACAGAGTAGCTCCCACTCACCACAACTAGAGAAAGCCCGCGCGTAGCAAAGAAGACCCAAAGCAGCCAAAAATAAATTAAAAAAAAAAAAGTTTTATACCATGGTGGGTTCAGGAGGATACTGGACAGCATGCACTGGGGGTGGGGGTCAGCAGGGAGAGTAAATTGGACCAACATTTGTGGAGAGCAAATTAGTAAAGTGTGTCGAAATCTGGAACGCACATTTTACTTTTAGAAATGTCTTTGTGCTTGCTCATATGCAAAATAAAGTGTTTACTGATATCATGTCATTTTCAAGATACATTTTTAAGTGAAAGATGCAAGTGGAGAAGAGTGCATATAGGTTGCATTGTGTGTATAGTATTTTCATTAAATAAAAAGGAAAAATTCATTCACATATCTAAAAAATATTTTGGGCTAACCCAGACATATTTAACCATGGAAACACAAAGGGAACAAAATGGGACCACAGTGTTAGCAGAAATGTGTAATAATATGTAGCCTTCACTGTAGGTGTGAAACAAGGGTCTCCTATAGCTCTCTTTTCCAGTAAATTACATGAGGTCAGGTTGAGTCTGTTTTGTTCCACTCTCAGCACCTAGGACAGGGCTTGTCTCAGTAAACACTGTTGAATGAATACATGAATGAATGAATGAGGAAACTTGACCTTTTTCCTGAGCTTGCAACTGAATGAATCCTCCCAGCAGGAACCAGGGAGTTAGTGTGTCACTGTATTCACCTAATGTTCACTGAAAGTGTTTTGGAAGATCGCAGTTGCAATGGAGGAGAAGCACAACTAGGACACGTATAACCTGGGGCCAGGTGACCTGGTAATTGATTCCTGGAAAGAGCCAGCAATATCATACAAGGGAACTTAATACTTGGCACCACTTGAAAGGGTAATTTACATAGAACACCTCCTGTAATCAGGTCAGTTTTATTAGTTACTTTATAAAGAAATATAAATGTTTATAATAGAAAATAAAGATAAGCAAACAATAATAGTAATCCCACTAGCCAGCTACAGCCACTGTAGACTTTTTGGATGTGTCCTTCCAGGTTTTTTTTTTAACATCTTTATTGGAGTATAATTGCTTTACAATGGTGTGTTAGTTTCTGCTTTATAACAAAGCGAATCAACTATACATATACGTATATCCCCATATCTCCTCCCTCTTGGGTCTCCCTCCCACCCTCCTTATCCCACCCTTCTAGGTGGTCACAAAGCACCAAGCTGATCTCCCTGTGCTATGTGGCTGCTTCCCACTAGCTATCTATTTTACATTAGGTAGTGTACATTTGTCCATGCCACTCTCTCACTTTGTCCCAGCTTACCCTTCCCCATCCCCGTGTCCTCAAGTCCATTCTTTATGTCTGTGTCTTTATTTCTGTCCTGCCCCTAAGTTCTTCAGAACCATTTTTTTTTCTTTTAGATTCCATATATATGTGTTATCATACAGTATTGGTTTTTCTCTTTATGACTTACTTCACTCTGTATGACAGACTCCAGGTCCATCCACCTCACTACAAATAACTCAATTTTATTTCTTTTTATGGCTGAGTAATATTCCATTGTATCTATGTGCCACATCTTCTTTATCCATTCATCTGTTGATGGGCACTTAGGTTGCTTCCATGTTCTGGCTATTGTAAATAGTGCTGCAATGAACACTGTGGTACATGACTCCTTTTGAATTATGATTTTCTCAGGGTATATGCCCAGCAGTGGGATTGCTGGGTCATATGATAGTTCTATTTTTAGTTTTTTAAGGAACCTCTGTACTGTTCTCCATAGTGGCTGTATCAACTTACATTCCCACCAACAGTGCAAGAGGGTTCCCTTTTCTCCACACCCTCTCCAGCATTTATTGTTTGTAGATTTTTTTGAAGATGGCCATTCTGACCGGTGTGAGGTGATACCTCATTGTAGTTTTGATTTGCATTCCTCTAATGATTAGTGATGTTGAGCATCCTTTCATGTGTTTGTTGGCAATCTGTATATCTTCTTTGGAGAAATGTCTATTTAGGTCTTCTGCCCATTTTTGGATTGGGTTGTTTGATTTTTTGATATTGAGCTGCATGAGCCTTTTGTATATTTTGGAGATTAATCCTTTGTCAGTTGCTTCATTTGCAAATAGTTTCTCCCATTCTGAGGGTTGTCTTTACATCTTGTTTATGGTTTCCTTTGCTGTGCAAAAGCTTTTAAGTTTCATTAGGTCCCTTTTATTTATTGTTGTTTTTATTTCCATTTCTCTAGAAGGTGGATCAAAAGGGATCTTGCTGTGATTTATGTCATAGGGTGTTCTGCCTATGTTTTCCTCTAAGAGTTTGATAGTGCCTGGCCTTACATTTAGGCCTTTAATCCATTTGGAGTTTGTTTTTGTGTATGGTGTTAGGGAGTGTTCTAATTTCATTCTTTTACATGTAGCTGTCCAGTTTTCCCAGCACCATTTACTGAAGAGGCTATCTTTTCTCCATTGTAAATTGTTACCTCCTTTATCAAAGATAAGTTGACCATATGTGCATGGGTTTATCTCTGGGCTTTGTATCCTGTTCCATTGATCTGTATTTCTGTTTTTGTGCCAATACCATACTGTCTTGATTACTGTACCTTTGTAGTATAGTCTGAAGTCAGGGAGCCTGATTCCTTCAGTTCTGTGTTTGTTTCTCAAGATTGCTTTGGCTATTTGGGGTCTTTTGTGTTTCCATACAAATTGTGTAATTTTTTGTTCTAGTTTTGTGAAAAATGCCATTGGTAGTTTGATAGGCATTGCATTGAATCTGTAGATTGCTTTAGGTAGTATAGTCATTTTCACAATGTTGTTTCTTCCAATCCAAGAACATGGTATATCTCTCCATCTGTTTGTATCATCTTTAATTTCTTTCATCAGTGTCTTATAGTTTTCTGCATACAGGTCTTTTGTCTCCTTAGGTAGGTTTATGCCTAGGTATTTTATTCTTTTGTTGAAATGGTAAATGGGAGTGTTTCCTTAATTTCTCTTTCAGATTTTTCTTTTCTTTTTTTTTTTTTTCTCTTTCAGATTTTTCATCATTAGTGTATAGGAATGCCAGAGATTTCTGTGCATTAATTTTGTATCCTGCAACTTTACCAAATTCATTGATGAGCTCTAGTAGTTTTCTGGTAGCATCTTTAGGATTTGCTATGTATAGTATCATGTCATCTGCAAACAGTGACAGCTTTATTTCTTCTTTTCTGATTTGGATTCCTTTTATTTCTTCTTCTCCTCTGATTGCTGTGGCTACAACTTCCAAAACTATGTTGAATAATAATGGTGAGAGTGGGCAACCTTGTCTTGTTCCTCACCTTAGAGGAAATGGTTTCAATTTTCCACCATTGAGAACGGTATTGGCTGTGGGTTTGTCACATATGGCCTTTATCATGTTGAGGTAAGTTCCCTCTATGCCTACTTTTGGGAGGGTTTTTATCATAAATCGGTGTTGAATTTTGTCAAAAGCTTTTTCTGTATCTGTAGAGATGATCATATGGTTTTTCTCCTTCAATTTGTTAATATGGTGTATCACATTGATTGATTTGTGTATATTGAAGAATCCTTGAATTCCTGGGATAAACCCCACTTGATCATGGTGTATGATCCTTTTAATGAGCTGCTGGATTCTGTTCACTAATATTTTGTTGAGAATTTTTGCATCTATGTTCATCAGTGATATTGGCCTGTAGTTTTCTTTCTTTGTGACATCTCTGTCTGGTTTTGGTATCAGGGTGATGGTGGCCTCGTAGAATGCGTTTGGGAGTGTTCCTCCCTCTGATATACTTCGGAGGAGTTTGAGAAGGATAAGTGTTAGCTCTTCTCTAAATGTTTGATAGAATTCGCCTGTGAAGCCATCTGATCCTGGGCTTTTGTTTGTTGGAAGATTTTTAATCACAGTCTCAATTTCAGTGCTTGTGATTGGTCTGTTTATATTTTCTATTTCTTCCTAGTTAAGTCTCGGAAGGTTGTGCTTTTCTAAGATTTTGTCCATTTCTTCTAGGTTGTGAAATACATTGGCATATAGTTGCTTGTAGTAATCTCTCATGATCCTATGTACTTCTGCAGTGTCAGTTGTTATTTCTCCTTTTTCATTTCTAATTCTATTGATTTGAGTCTTCTCCCTTTTTTTCTTGATGAGTCTGGCTAATAGTTTATCAATTTTTGTTTAACTTCTCAAAGACCAGCTTTTAGTTATTTTGATCTTTGCTATTATTTCTTTCTTTTCTGTTTCATTTATTTCTGATCTGATCTTTATGATTTCTTTCTTTCTGCGAACTTTGGGGGTTTTTTGTTCTTCTTTCTCTAATTGCTTTATGTGTAATGTTAAGTTGTTTATTTGAGATGTTTCTTGTTTCCTGAGGTAGGATTGTATCACTATAAACTTCCCTCTTAGAACTGCTTTTGCTGCATCCCATAGGTTTTGGGTCATCATGTTTTCATTGTCATTTGTTTCTAGGTATTTTTTGAGTTCCTCTTTGGTTTCTTCAGTGATCTCTTGGTTATTTAATAGTGTATTGTTTAGCCTCCATGTGTTTTGTTTTTTACAGATTTTTTTCCTGTAATTGATATCTAGTCTCATAGCATTGTGGTCGGAAAAGATACTTGATACGATTTCAATTTTCTTAAATTTACTAAGGCTTGATTTGTGACCCAAGATATGATCTATCCTGGAGAATGTTCCATGAGCTCTTGAGAAGAAAGTGTATTCTGTTGTTTTTGGATGGAATGTCCTATAAATATCAATTAAGCCCATCTTGTTTAATGTATCATTTAAAGCTTGTGTTTCCTTATTTATTTTCATTTTTGGATGATCTGTCCATTGGTGAAAGTGGGGCGTTAAAGTCCCCTACTATGATTGTGTTACTGCTGATTTCCCCTCTTATGGCTGCTAGCATTTGCCTTAAGTATTGAGGTGCTCCTATGTTGGGTGCATAAATATTTACAATTGTTATATCTTCTTCTTGGATTGATCCTTTGATCATTATGTAGTGTCCTTCTTTGTCTCTTGTAATAGTCTTTGTTTTAAAGTCTATTTTGTCTGATATGAGAATTGCTTCTCTAGCTTTCTTTTGATTTCCATTTGCATGGAATATCTTTTTCCATCCCCTCACTTTCAGTCTGTATGTGTCCCTAGGTCTGAAGTGGGTCTCTTGTAGACAGCATATATATGGGTCTTGTTTTTGTATCCATTCAGCCGGTCTATGTCTTTTGGTTGGAGCATTTAATCCATTTACATTTAATGTAGTTATTGATATGTATGTTCCTATTACCATTTTCTTAATTGTTTTGGGTTTGTCATTGTAGGTCTTTTCCTTCTCTTGTGTTTCCTGCCTAGAGAAGTTCCTTCAGCATTTGTTGTAGAGCTGGTTTGGTGGTGCTGATTTCTCTTAGCTTTTGCTTGTCTGTAAAGGTTTTCATTTCTCCGTCGAATCTGAATGAGATCCTTGCTGGGTAGAGTAATCTTGGTTGTACCTTTTCCCTTTCATCACTTTAAATATGTCTTGCCACTCCCTTTTGGCTTGCAGAGTTTCTGCTGAAAGATCAGCTGTTAACCTTATGGAGATTCCCTGTATATTGTTGTTTTTCCCTTGCTGCTTTTAATATTTTTTTTGTATTTAATTTTTGATAGCTTGATTAATATGTGTCTTGGCATGTTTCTCCTTGGATTTATCCTGTTTGGGACTCTCTGCACTTCCTGGACTTGATTAACTATTTCCTTTCCCATATTAGAGAAGTTCTCAAATATAATCTCTTCTAATATTTTCTGAGTCCCTTTCTTTTTCTCTTCTTCTTTTGAGAAGCCTACAGTTCGAATGTTGGTGTGTTTAATGTTGTCCCAGAGGTCTCTGAGACTGTCCTCAATTCTTTTTTTTTTTTTTTTTTGCGGTACGCAGGCCTCTCACTGTTGTGGCCTCTCCTGTTGCGAACACAGGCTCCGGACGCGCAGGCTCAGCGGCCATGGCTCGCAGGCCCAGCTGCTCTGCGGCATGTGGGATCTTCCCAGACCAGGTCACGAACCCATGTCCCCTGCATTGGCAGGTGGACTCTCAACCACTGCGCCACCAGGGAAGCCCCTCAATCCTTTTCATTCTTTTTTCTTCTGCGCTGTGGTAGTTATTTCCACTATTTTATTTTCCAGGTCATTTATCCGTTCTTCTGCCTCAGTTATTGTGCTATTGATTCCTTCTAGAAAATTTTAAATTTCATTTATTGTGTTGTTCATCATTGTCTGTTTGCTCTTTAGTTCTTCTAGGTCCTTGTTAAATGTTTCTTGTATTTTCTCCGTTCTATTTCCAAGATTTTGGATCATCTTTACTATCATATTCTGAATTCTTTTTCAGGTAGACTGCCTATTTCCTCCTTATTTGTTTGATCTGGTGGGTTTTGCCTTGCTCCTTCATCTGCTGTGTGTTTCTCTGTCTTCTCATTTTGCTTAACTTACTGTGTTTGTGGTCTCCTTTTCACAGACTGCTGGTGTGTAGTTCTCGTTTTTGGTGTCTGCCCCCAGTGGGTGAGGTTGGGTCAGTGTGTTGTATAGGCTTCCTGGTGGAGGGGACTTGTGCCTGTGTTCTGGTGGATGAGGCTGGATCTTGTCTTTCTGGTGGGCAGGATGGCATCCAGTTGTGTGTTTTGGGGTGTCTGTGACCTTATTATGATTTTAGGCAGTCTCTTTGCTAATGGGTGGGGTTGTGTTCCTGTCTTGCTAGTTGTTTGGAATAGGGTGTCCAGCACTATATCTTGCTGGTTTTTGAGTGGAGCTGGATCTTAGCGTTGAGATGGAGATCTGTGCGAGAGTTTTTGCGGTTTCATATTATGTGGAGCCAGGAGGTTCTGGTGGACCAATGTCCTGAACTCAGCTCTCCCTCCTCAGAGGCACAGCCCTGAAACCCTGCTGGAGCACCAAGACCCTGTCAGCCACCCGGCTCAGAAGAAAACGGTGAAAAAAAGAAAGAAAGAAAGAAAAATAAATAAATAAAATAGTTATTAAAATGAAGAAAAAAATTATTGAAAAAATTTAAAAGTAATAAGAAAAAAAAGAAAGAGAGAGCACCAAACCAAAAAACAAATCCACCAATGATAAGAAGTGCTAAAAACTATACTAATAAAAGAAAACAAAACAAAAAACAAAAAAAAGCAGACAGACAGAACCCTAGGACAAATGGTAAAAGCAAAGCTATACAGACAAAATCACAAAGAGAAGCATATATGTACACACTCACAAAAAGAGAAGAAGGAAAAAAAATATATCTATTAAAAAGGAAAAAAGAGAACAACCAAATCAGTAAACAAAATCTACCAATGATAATAAAGTCTAAATACTAAACTAAGTAAACATAAAACCAGAAACAAATTAGATGCAGAAAGGAAACCCCATGTCTACAGTTGTTCCCAATGTCCTCCACCTCAATTTTGGGATGATTCCTTGTCTATTTAGGTATTCCACAGGTGCAGGGTACATCAGGTTGATTGTGGAGATTTAATCCGCTGCTCCTGAGGCTGCTGGGAGAAATTTCCCTTTCTCTTTGTTCGCATAGCTCCTGGGGTTCAGCTTTGGATTTTGCCCCGCCTCTGTGTGTAGGTCGCCTGAGGGTGTCTGTTCCCACCCAGAGAGGATGGGGTTAAAGTACCAGCTGATTCGGGGGCTCTGGCTCACTCAGGACATGGGGAGGGAGGGGTACAGAATGCGGGGCGAGCCTGCGGCGGCAGAGGGCAGCATGACGTTGCAACAGCCTGAGGGGCACCTTGTGTTTTCCCGGGGACATTGTTCCTGGATCACAGGACCCTGGCAGTGGCGGGCTGCACAGGCTCCCGGGAGGAGAGGTGTGGATAGTGACCTGTTCTTGCACACAGGCTGCTTGGTGGCTGCAGCAGCAGTCTTAGCATTTCATGCCCATCTCTGGGGTCCGTGCTGATAGCTGTGGCTTGCGCCCACCTCTGGAGCTTGTTTAGGGGGTGCACTGAATCCTCTCTCCTCACGCACCCCGAAACAATGGTCTCTTGCCTCTTAAGCAGGTCCAGACTTTTTCCCAGACTCCCTCCTGGCTAGCTGTGGCACACTAGCCCCCATCAGGCTGTGTTCACACAGCCAACCCCAGTCTTTTCGCTGGGATCTGACCTCTGAAGCCCCAGCCTCAGCTCCCAGCCCCCACCCTTCCTGGCGGGTGAGCAGACAAACCTCTCGGGCTGGTGAGTGCTGGTCGGCACCGATCCTCTGTGCAGGAATCTCTCTGCTTTGCCCTCTGCACCCTTGTTGCTGTGCTCTTCTCCGTGGCTCTGAAGCTTCCCATCCACCCACCCCCTGTCTCTGCCAGTGAAGGGGCTTCCTAGTGTGTGGAAACTTTTCCTCCTCCACAGCTCCTTCCCAGAGGTGCAGGTCCCGTCCCTATTCTTTTGTCTCTGTTTTTTCTTTTTTCTTTTGCCCTACCCAGGCAAGTGGCGAGTTTCTTGCCTTTTGGGAGGTCTGAGGTCTTCTGCCGGCGTTCAGTAGGTGTTCTGTAGGAGTTGTTCTACGTGTAGATGTATTTCTGATGTATTTGTGGGGAGGAAGGTGATCTCCACGTCTTACTCCTCCACCATCTTGAAGGTCTCCCCTGTCCTTCCAGTCTTACAACGCACACAGGCACAGACACACACACACACACACACAGACACACACACACACACTCCTTTTTAAAATAATCCCCTTTTTGTTTCACGTAAAATAGAAAATTTCTCTCCTTGTTTGGTCTTATTTCTGCCTTTGTCCTTTGCCACATGTGAGCAATGACTTACTATTCACCTTCTCTGGGTTACAGTCAGTCCCCTACATAAGAACGAGTTCCATTCCGAGAGTGCATTCGTAAGGCTTATTTGATTGTAAGTCTAACAGACTTAGACTAGGCATCCAACTAACACAATTGGCTATATAGTACTGTACTGTAATAGGTTTTATTCTTTTTAATTAATGTATTTATTTATTTATTTTTGGCTGTGTTGGGTCCTCATTGTCGTGCACAGGCTTTCTTTAGTTGCGGTGAACAGGGGCTACTCTTTTTTTTTTTTTTTTTTTTGTGGTACACGGACCTCTCACTGTTGTGGCCTCTCCTGTTGCGGAGCACAGGCTCCGGACGCACAGGCTCAGTGGCCATGGCTCAAGGGCCCAGCTGCTCCACGGCATGTGGGATCTTCCCAGACCTGGGCACGAACTCTTGTCCCCTGCATCAGCAGGCGGACTCTCAACCACTGTGCCACCAGGGAAGCCCAGGGGCTACTCTATGTTGTGGTGCATGGGTTTCTCATTGTGGTGGCTTCTCTTGTTGTGGAGCATGGGCTCTAGGCACGCGGACTTCAGTAGTTGTGGCTCACAGGCTCTAGAGCGCAGGCTCAGTAGTTGTGGCACATGAGCTTAGTTGCTCCATGGAATGTGGGATCTTCCCGGACCAGGGCTCGAACCCATGTACCCTGCACTAGCAGGTGGATTCTCAACCACTGCGCCACCAGGGAAGCCCCTGTAATAGGTTTATAATATGTTCGCATCTTTGAAAGTTCACAACTTGAAGGTTCATATGTAGTGGACTTACTGTGTTCCCGTACTCTGGGTGTTCTTACACTGACACTCTGCCGTACTGTTTTAGATCATAGTGCTCTTTTCTGATTATTCTCCATAACACTAAGATGATTTCTTCTGTAATCATGCAGAATGACTTTCACTTCTCTGAAATGTCCCATCCTTTTCCTTTGTGCCTTCTTCTGGACTTCTCTCTGCCTTGAAAGTCCCTCCGATTTCTGTTACCACTTAGTTCTTTTGTGTTCTTCAAACCTTGCTCTCAAATATTTCCACAAAGAAGGCTTACATAGCCATCCATTCAATTAGATGTCCCTTCTCTGCATTTTTGTTATACATTGTACAGACTTCAGAATCTTAGTGTGCTCATGGTATACTGTAATTTTTGGCTTCCTTGTCTGTTTCTCCTACTAGAGTGTAATCATTTTTTTAAAAAAATTTATTTATTTTTTGTATGTGTTAAGACTTCGTTGCTGCACACAGGCTTTCTCTAGTTGTGGTGAGCTGGGGTTACTCTTCATTGTGGTGCACAGGCTTCTCATTGCAGTGGCTTCTCTTGTTGCAGAGCACAGGCTGTAGGTGCATGGGCTTCAGTAGTTGTGGCACATGGGCTCAGTAGTTGTGGCTCATGGGCTCTAGAGCGCAGGCTCAGTAGTTGTGGTGCACGGGCTTAGTTGTCCTGCGGCATGTGGGATCTTCCCAGACCAGGGTTTGAACCCATGTCCCCTGAATTGGCAGGCGATTCTTAACCACTGTGCCTCCAGGGAAGTCCCTAGACTGTAATCTTAAGTAAGGGAACAATGTCTTATTCAACCTAAAATCCCTGGAAGTGAGTGACAGGACTGAGCACATAGTAGATGTTCAACAAATGCAGACGGGTATAGCAAAAGCATAAAATGCACACAATGCTTCATAGTGTATGTGGGGGCTTTCACTTGCTTTGTCTTGCTCAGCTGGAGAGCAAGTGGAGAGAGCACATCTTATGAGCCACCTTTGGCTGTTCTCTGCATATTCATCCCTCCTCTTCATGGGAGCAAGGGGGTCTATCTGATTGGTAGTCTGAAAAGAGTAATCTGGACATGCTATTTCCTTTTGGGAGTGAGCTATGCACCCAGAGTCTGAGGTACCTTGTACTCCTCAAGCTCTAAGCCTTCCTTCAAAATCGCCCTGGCCCCTGACAGCCTGTCCTAGCCCAGCCTGGCCTGGGACTAAATGAGCTATCTGCCTCATTCTGGGGTTCAGGTGGCAAGGCCATTTGTCTCTCATTTTACTCTGTCTTTCAACCTGCCCTCTGTCTCAGGAATAAAGGTAAAAATTCTAGTCTTTGTCTTCTTTTTTGTCTTGTTTTTCTACTTATTCAGGGCTTGGGTGGTGAAAAGACATAATATTTATTGAGGTGTCCTTTGCAACCCCAATAGATGATTTGACCATTATTCTCATTTAACTGAGGAGGAAACTGAGACTCTGAGGGGTCCAAGGACAGGTCTACGGTCATGGCATTGCAGGGACCGGATATCAGGTCCTCTGACTCTCCAAACTGCGCTCTCTCCCTTTGAGGTATTTTTTGAGTTTTCCTTCCACTATCGGGACTGCAAGCTGTAGCCAGAATTCCCACACTGGGTGGAAGGAGGAACTCAGGAATCTTAAAGCCTCTTCCAAGTCTGAGTCTATAATTCATCTCCTGGGGTGGCATATGATTATTTCTTTTCTATCCCTCCCCACGGGGTACACGCTGTGTCCGGTACATGTATGTTCACCGCCAGCCTGATTGTTTAGCATGAGAGGCCCTAAGAACAGAAACAGGCTGTGTAAACATTCACTACAGATGGTTGCAAAGGAGCAATGAAGTCATGTCTTCAGTATGGGAAGCACTGAGCAATGGTTTTCTCAGTCACACCCGTCGGCACAGGTCAAGGCACCATCAATCACATCATCCTCAGAAATAAGGACTGTCAACATAAGCGTGAGGGCAGGAGCTGATGGGCTGCCTGACCACCGGCTCCATCCCCTGCTTTCGGGGGAGCTGACCCAGGCTCTCTGTTACAGTGTGCAGTTTCTCCAATAAGCTCAGCTTCGGAAAACAGCTTCCCTTTACTTTTTATGTGTTTTCTGGGCTTTCAAGCCCATGGGTATTTTGAGGGAAACATAGTCCATATGCTTCTGATTTACTTACATTAAGCTTGCCAGAAGTTTCTTTTGTAAAATCTATCTCACGTCTGGGAAACCTTTTCAGCCTGTTTTTTAAAGCCTTTTAGCCTGGATCTTCACACTCAAAAGGAAGCAGAGAATTGAAACAATTATTAGGATGTAATTGAGACCAGAAAACTCCCTTTGCCTTTGTTACCTGAGCATTTCTGGGAAAAGGTAAAGCTAGAAGGCCTCAGCTATAGAGGTAATTGCCCTAGTTATCCACTTCACATTTCATGTGTGGACACAATCTTTAAAGACTAACATCTTTCTTCAAAGCACCATGTGCAAGGTTTTGGTTTTCTAGTTAAGTTAATCTTGGCAAACTGTCCCTGGTCTGTTTCCTATTCAGAAATCTCTGAATTTGAGTAGGTTATAAATTTGATAAAGTGCTTTTATTTATTTATTCTTTGCTTGGAGGAGAGAGTGACATAAATCCAAGGAAAAATAAATGTACATAAAACTTTGAAACGATACTACTAACTTTCAGATGATAAGTATTATTATTTTTATTAGCAGTAAATGTCAAAGCACTGAATAGTGCTTGGGAGAGTTGAAGAGGTAGGAGAAAGAATATATTGAGAGACAAATAGGGACGATCTACTTAAGAAACAGGGAAAGTGAACTAGAGCTAACTGCCCAAAATACACATCAATTTAAGAAGCGAAAACTCTGTTTTTATAGTCACGTAAATTCCTAACCTAGACGATTGGATGGAAGTCAAATGCTGGTGTGAAGTGCTGGGATCCCCTAAAGAAAAGAACAGAGTATCCCGTTACACCTCCCACCCATCCAAGCAGGGCTGGAGTTATCACACATTGTTTACATATACCTGTTGTCAACTTTCAGCTGAATTTCAGTTATTCTCTTAAATTTTATAACATTTTCATAAGGTGAAGTTCTGATTTTGGAATTTGATTTTCTACTTTTTCCCTTTACAACACTGAATGTGTGTTTTCCCTGAATGGTGTTTATGCTGAGATGTTCCCGAAATTACAACTAGTGAAAGTAGAGAGACCCTGTGATAGTAAATGAAAAATGAAATGTCTTGGGAAAGAGCACAGACTTTTTTTTTTTAACATCTTTATTGGAGTATAATTGCTTTACAATATTGTGTTAGTTTCTTCTGTATAACAAAGTGAATCAGCTATATGTATACATATATCACCATATCTCCTCCCTTTTGCATCTCCCTCGCACCCTCCTTATCCCACCCCTCTAGGTGGTCACAAAGCACTGAGCTGATCTCCCTGTGCTATGTGGTTGCTTCCCACTAGCTATATGTTTTACATTAGGTAGTGTATATATGTCCATGCCACTCTCTCACTTTGTCCCAGCTTACCCTTCCCCATCCCCGTGTCCTCAAGTCCATTCTTTATGTCTGTGTCTTTATTCCTGTCCTGCCCCTAAGTTCTTCAGAACCATTTTTTTTTTGTTTTTAGATTCCATATATATGTGTTAGCATACAGTATTGGTTTTTCTCTTTCTGACTTACTTCACTCTGTATGACAGACTCTAGGTCCATCCACCTCACTACAAATAACTCAATTTTATTTCTTTTTATGGCTGAGTAATATTCCATTGTATCTATGTGCCACATCTTCTTTATCCATTCATCTGTTGATGGGCACTTAGGTTGCTTCCATATTCTGGCTATTGTAAATAGTGCTGCAATGAACACTGTGGTACATGACTCTTTTTGAATTATGGTTTTCTCAGGGTATATGCCCAGTAGTGGGATTGCTGGGTCGTATGGTAGTTCTGTGTTTAGTGTTTTAAGGAACCTCCATACTATTCTCCATAGTGGCTGTATCAATTTACATTCCCACCAACAGTGCTAGAGTGTTCCCTTTTCTCCACACCCTCTCCAGCATTTCTGGTTTGTAGAGTTTTTGAGGATGGCCATTCTGACTGGTGTGAGGTGGGTGATACCTCATTGTAGTCTTGATTTGCATTTCTCTAATGATTAGTGATGTTGAGCATCCTTTCATGTGTTTGTTGGCAGTCTGTATATCTTCTTTGGAGAAATGTCTATTTAGGTCCTCTGCCCATGTTTGGGTTGGGTTGTTTGTTTTTTTGATTTTGAGCTACATGAGCTGCTTATATATTTTGGAGATTAATCCTTTGTCAGTTGCTTCATTTGCAAATATTTTCTCCCATTCTGAGGGTTGTCTTTTCGTCTTGTTTATAGTTTCCTTTGCTGAGAGCACAGACTTTTAAAGGGGGAGCATAGGTTGCCAATCTTTTAACTTCTGCAGTGCATGGAATTCCCCAAAGGGGTGGAGATGTTAGGAAAGATGAGGGTAGGAGAATGACAAAGAAGTTGATTCCCAGGGTGACTTTGTGGGACTCCTTGCTGTTTGAAATCCTTTGAGCAACGACTTCCAGCAACCTTAGGGCTATGATCATATTCATCATTGTCTCTGTTGTTCTCAGTCTTCTAAGAAAAACGAAAATCAAATCCTGCACTTTGGATTAACAAAGGGCCATGGTGATTATATAATCGAACATTTTAATTTTACAGTTGAAGACACTGAGACCCAGACCTATGAAGCAACTTTCCCCTGGCCCCCCAGCTTGTTAGTGGCTAATCTAGGACTCAAACCAAAGTCTGTTGACTTCTATTCCAGAGGTTTTTCCATTGCAGCAAGTGTCAAGATATAATTTGTCATCAGAATATATATAAGATGCTCAAAATCGTATGATATTAATATGTTTATAATTTGTCATTTAAACATTTAAAATCTTACAAATGTGAATGTTCAGGTAATTATGTGTCACTAGATATTGCTTCATAATATTTCAATCTGAAATTTTGTATGTTGAGCTGGTATAAAATCAGGGATTTCTCTCCTGTCCCCAAGAGCGTACTACTTTTCTTGCCTACTTAAAATGGTTTATTTTTAAGTAAGAGAAATGCTTTTTTCCCCCATCCAAATTAAACCAGATGAAATCTTAACTTTCATTTTCTCCCCTGGAATTATGCCCTGCCTTATCTGAATATTTGCCTCGCCAAAACGTTTATCTGTAAGTCAGCTGGTTCTAAACTTGATTCTCCTACTCCCTGTCTAGGTAGATTTGTGTATGTGGTTTACATTCCCTGGGCATCCATGTCATGATTCAATGAAGGCAGTACTTGGGTTAAATAGGCAAGTTTCTTTCTGGCATTATATGATCATACTCAAAGCAGGTATTTTTTCCTGTTTCTTTGGGAAAAGTACTCAAAGAAAAAAAATTTTAATAGCTAATCCAGAATACTGGTGACTCCCGTCTTTCACATAGGAGAAGAAAAAAAATTAATACAGGTAAGTTGATCACAACATTTTCTGAAAACTTTACCAGGTGGCACATGCTGACATTCATGTCAAACTACTGTTCTCTGATGGTGCAATGTGAAATGTTTTACTAGTACAGCTGTTTTGACATAGTGTACTAACATGTTCTTGAATTCCTGACACAGGCATTTCCCATGTGTTGCTAAATTCAAATCCTCTTTAAAGAATAATTCCAGATTGATTCCATATACAGGGCTGGATGGAGAGTGTGCATAAACATTGTCATCATCATACGTCTTAGGTACAGGGGACAAGAGATTCAGCTGCACTCCCATCAGGCAAACACCACAGTTCTGAGTGTAATACAGGGCAACGCCACTTCTCTGAAACAGAAAATCACCACTGGCTTCTCAACGTGGTGGTAAAGACATGCTTTTAGGTCACTTCTACATCATTACTGTGACTTAGTTTTCATTATTCAGTGGTTACATTAGTGTATATTTTATTGTGTGGAAGTTAAGATATGCAAGAGCAATTTGTGGTTGTGCTTCCATTTGTCAAAATCTCTTGCACAATTGACAGCCTTCTTCCTTAATTGACCAGGGCCTCTGTTTTGGGTGCTGCCAATGCAAAACTTTCTTATGAGAACAAACCGCTTAAACCAAGGTCAAACAATTTCTTAATGTGCTTGAATGGAAGTTCAAAATTAAGGTTACAGAGAGAGTAAATGCCGAAGGTCAGGAAAGTACAGATTCAACGTCAAGTCCTAATGTTTCTGCTTTTCTGGCAAGAAAAGACAACTGGAATCAGAGAATGGAACTTCCAAGGAAAAAATAAGCAGAAGATGATATTTCAGTTGTGGCTGAGAACCTTTGGACAACCCTCCTCTTCTTCCTTACTGTAGGGGAGTCAGACATCTCTCAAAACCTGTCAGCACACTCTCGTCTTCTCTGAAACTTCTTTGTGAAATAGAGTAGAAAGAATGCAAGTTTCAGAGTCAGCTGAGCTTCACCTTCTAGCTCATCCACGTCCTAACTCTATGACCTTGAGTATGTTAACTTCTTTGAGCCTCGGTTTCTTTACCTTTCAAAAAATAGAGGCAAGGATTCCAATTCTTCAGCATAATGTGAGGAATCAATGATACAATATGTGTAGAAGTGACTCTGCTATACTTACCACATAGTAGATGCTCAATAAATGCTACTTCTCCTTAATTTCCGTATCTGCCTATATTAAGACAGGAGCTATTGTTTGACCTTACAAGTCTTCCTTTCTTTATGTGGATGTTGGCCTGCACAGTGTTTCAGAGCATTGTTTAAGGAGAGGCAAGGGCCTCTGGCACAATATAAGAGGGTCTTTGCTTATGACATGGTTCCTGTGGACTCTTTAATCTTCCAAATATCAGATTCTGCATGATTTTCTACATTTTCTTTCCCTTAGTTGATCTCCTGGGATTTGTCTCCTTGCCTACCTAAAACTACTGTACCTATGAGGTCTCTAAAGCCTGACTGGTCCCCTTCCCTTCCAGCCTGAGTTTCAGTATTATCCCAGAAGGCTCTAGTTATTTCTGGCATCATAACAACAGCTAGTAGTTGTTTGGTGCTTACCGGGTGTGAGGCATTGTGCTAAGTGCATGATGCCACTTAGTCTCACTTAACATGATCTCATAACAGCCCAAATGAAGAAGATGCTTTTATTATCTACATTTGGTAGTCACGTACCTGAGGCTTGAAGAGGTTGAGAGACAGGCTGAATAAATGGCAGAACTAGGATTTGAATCCAGGACTATAAAACTTCAAAACCAGTGCTTAGCTGCTGTGCTAGAGAGATTTTTCTGGACTACCTGGCCACTGGACTCGCTGGATGCAGTTGGTATAGAACTGGAGGGCATGAACACTTCATCCTCCAGGGGGAAAGATTGACGACAGAAGTCACGCAGCTGAAACATTCAGTGGCTATGAACAGGATGCAATTAAGCCTATAATCTGTTATGATCACCTGAAGGATCATTTGGAAATGAGAATTCTTCCCAACGAGCAGTTCAGATGATGTAGGTGTCCATGTTTGATACCCATAATGTCTGTGTTTATCATTCCGGATGGACGAGCAGGAGATATCTCTGAGTGTCTTCAGAATGAACAATTGTAGGAATCTGAGTAGTGACCGTGCAGCCTCTCACCCTGTAGGATTCTCGCACACAGTGGAGCTCTTAATTCAATAGCTGTGTCCATCCTTTCAGAGCAAGAGAGCAATATGGCCTCAGCCTTTGGGAAGACACTATTGACTGGTAGAGTTGGTGACAAGTTGGAGAGCTCCCTTCCATTCTGGCCCTCAGCATGGTGACATCACCTCCTTTTGTTCTACAGCCCTGGGGGAAGGGATCCAACATGGAGGTGGGGGTGGTAGATTTTGACTGCTAGTTTAGGAATAACTCAGGGAGGCAAGGCACCCAGGTTGATGCTTAGAGAAAAAAAAAAAAGAGTTTCTAAAGTTTCTATAGATAGCATGCACTTATAGTCCCCTCTCTCATTTTGATTACCAAGGCAAAGAAAGCGGGACTGCCCCAGTTTACTGGGCATTTGTGACCTAGCCAAAGGGGTGCTTAATTTGGAGTCAGACAAGGCTGGGTTTGAATTCCCATTCTATTAATTTTTAGGAATATGAACTTTGACAATTTAGTAATCCTCTCTGAGTTCCCCCGACTTCATATTGGGAATAATCACATAGTGATAATTAAAAACTGGCCTCAAATTCTTTGATACTCCTCCCAGTGAAAGGTGGGTGTCTATGTCTCCTCCCCTCATATCTGGGTGGATCTTGTGGCTGTTCCAGTCAATAGAATATGGCAGAAGTGATGCTGAGTGGCTTCTGAGGCTCTTCCTATCCAGTCTCTGCCTGGTGTCTTGGGACACTTATTCTGGCAGGGAGACAACTCCAGTGTAAGAGGTACAACTACCCTGGCGGGGCCACGTCTGTAGATCCTGTTGAACAACCAGCTGACAGCAGTATCAAGTGGCAGCCATCTGTCTGAGCCATCTAGGACGTCCAGTCTAGTTGAGCCCTCAGATGACCGCAGCATAGCCGACGTCTGACCACAACTATGTGAGAAACCCCAGATGAGAACTGCCCAGCCAAGGCCTTTGCAGATTCCTGACTCATAAAACCATGAGCAAAATCAAATTGTTGTTTTATACCACTAAGTTTTGGAGTGATTTGTAATGCAGCATCATTAACCAGAGCACATACCAATTTTGAAGGGTCACTGCAAGGATTAAGTGGGAGGACATATCTGGAAATCCTTCATGCTTAATAACTGGTGAGCAAGTGTTTCTTCCACACTGGTCCTCTTCCCATCTAGGGTTGTCATTGTTGCCCAGGATGACCTTGTGTCCCCAGGATAGTGAGTTTTTTTGCAGAAGCTGAAAGCATATAATGAGGTCATCCCCTGAGTGACGCCCTCTCTTGTGGTTGTGTGTCTTGAGCCCAAGTCATGGCCTTGGGGACACTTGTGTAAAATTGAGGCCATGTAGGTAGACTTGCAAACTGGAGTGATACCTGGAAAGGTGAATACCATCACTGAAGACTTACTGCCCCTCTCAGAGCTCAACGGGCTTTTCTCATTGCCCTTGCTGTGGGAAATTCGCACGGAAGTGATTCAGACCACCTGCTGACTTCAGGCTGGCTGCTGTTCTTTTTCTGGTCACTTGCTATGTTCAAATTTGTCCTGATCTACCAAGGAGACAGGGAAAATTGAAGTACTGATGGAAAGGGGTAGGGCTGCGGGTAAAGTAGTAAGGGCAGGCCCTTGAGAAAGAAGAGTCACAGGACATCAGTCTTTATGGGGTGACAGTCCTACATGTGTCCTGGAGGGGGAGGTGGGGTTTGCCCCAATAAATAAGAGGAGTCGGTGACAGAACTAATTCTACCTGGCATGGATGGTGGAGGAGGTCCTGAGACTTAGCTGGGGATTATTTACTTGCCAGGAACATAAACCACCACACATTCTAATGTAAGAAAGAGGTTTTTTTTTTTTTTTTTTTTTTTAAACATCTTTATTGGAGTATAATTGCTTTACAATGGTGTGTTAATTTCTGCTTTATAACAAAGTGAATCAGCTATACTATACATATATCCCCATATCTCCTCCCTCTTGCGTCTCCCTCCCACCCTCCCTATCCCACCCCTCTAGGTGATCACAGAGCACCAAGCTGATCTCCCTGTGCTATGCGGCTGCTTCCCACTAGCTATCTATTTTACATTTGCTAGTGTATATATGTCCATGCCACTCTCTCACTTTGTCCTAGCTTACCTTCCCCCTCCCTGTGTCCTCAAGTCCATTCTCTATGTCGGTGTCTTTATTCCTGTCCTGCCTCTAGGTTCATCAGAACCATTTTTTTCTTTTAGATTCCATATATATGTGTTAGCATACAGTATTGGTTTTTCTCTTTCTGACTTACTTCACTCTGTATGACAGTCTCTAGGTCCATCCACCTCACTACAAATAACTCAATTTCGTTTCTTTTTATGGCTGAGTAATATTCCATTGTATCTATGTGCCACATCTTCTTTATCCACTCATCTGTCGATAGACACTTAGTTTGCTTCCATGTCCTGGCTATTGTAAATAGTGCTGCAATGAACACTGTGGTACATGACTGTTTTTGAATTATGGTTTTCTCAGGGTATATGCCCAGTAGTGGGATTGCTGGGTCATATGGTAGTTCTATTTTTAGTTTTTTAAGGAACCTCCGTACTGTTCTCCATTGTGGCTGTATCAACTTACATTCCCACCAACAGTGCAAGAGGGTTCCCTTTTCTCCACACCCTCTCCAGCATTTATTGTTTGTAGATTTTCTGATGATGGCCATTCTGACTGGTATGAGGTGATACCTCATTGTAGTTTTGATTTGCATTTCTCTAATGATTAGTGATGTTGAGCATCCTTTCATGTGTTTGTTGGCAATCTGTATATCTAAGAGAGAGGGTTTTTATAGTCATGATATGGGGGAATCTCAAGGCATCTAATAGTGAATTCAGAGTGGGTCTCAAGGAGCTGAAAAGGCAGCAGAGCTATATCCTTTCTACCTCCCTTTTTCGTTCCCTTCCTCTGGGGCCACATGGTTTCTTGTCTTGGCTTCACTTGGCAGACTGATTTCATCTTCAATCTCTTAATTTTTACTCTGGTATGACTTCTGGTTACCCGTGGCTTTGTGTTACTATGATAATAGAAATGGTGGTAAAAATGATAATAATCGTTATTATCTATGGAGAGCTTGCCACTTGTCCAGGTCCTGTTCCAAGTGCTTGGCCTGAAGTAATTCTTGTGAGAACCCTATGGGGTAGTTACTATCAAGGTCTCCATTTCATAGGTGAGGAAACTGAAGCCTAGAGTCGTTAAAAGTAATTGCCCAGAGCAGCACAACTAATGTGTATCAAAATTGGAACTCAAATCCATGTCTGTTGTCTTAGTGCCCAGCATCAGTTGCCTATCCACAGACCTGGATCTCTAAGATAAAGTTTCTTTTTTTGCCCGCACTGCACGGCTTGCAGGATCTGAGTTCCTCCAATGGGGATTAAACCTGGGCCCACGACAGTGAACACGCCGAGTCCTAACCACCGGACCGCCAAGGAATTCCGAAGCTACAGTTTCTTTAAGGGTAGAATTTAACTAGCTGTGGCCCCGAAAGTGGTTTTGAGTCAGATATCCAGTTGGGGTTGTGGCATATAAGACCTCTGTAGGCTCAGGATTGGGGTGGGGTAAGGGGATGTTCTCTACAAAGGGAATGTGAGTAGAAAGGAAATATTGGGCCTCTTTAGCAAGCCAAGGATTGAGGAGAGGTCAGAGCACAGAGCAGTGTTGTCCCTGTGGCCCCTCTGCCCCGGTAGTGACCTCTAGCTGGAGCTGGGGCTGGCACAAGGCTTCCCTGGCAGGGGAGGCCAGTCTGATGTGCCAAGGACTTCTTCCGCCCGTATCCAGTCAGGTCTGCTCCTGGTCAACTTTCTGCCTTTTCCAGGTAGACTGTCCCATCCTCTCTTCTCTAAGGGACCCAAACTTCAGCAGAGACCTGTGACTTAAATAAAATACCGTGATTTTTCAATGTTGAGATGGAAATCACAACAACATTGGAAGGATTTATTCCTGCCTTTATGACCTCAAGACCAGGCCCATTTCTGCCCAGTAGCCCAGTTGCACGAATGCATTACCATTTGCAAGAATGCCATGTTGTTCTGTGATCTCCTCCCCTTCAGACCATGTAACTTCTGGGAGGAGTTACCCTTCTCCTTGGTTCTCTTGACCTTGGCTAGGCTACAGGCAATGAGGGGGCTGCAGCTGGGCTCCTTTTCAGCAGTGCCTGAAAAGGTAGGGAGGACTTTGGTAAAACACTGTGCTGGGCTCAGCTCCCTTAGTGAGTGAATTGAGATAAGAGACCCAATAGAACCAGACATTTGGGTGTCAGTGTTTGTGTTTGGGAGGGAAGGACTTTATTTGGAGACTTGAGAAGGAGGCTCTGCTCTTTATAAAACAACAGAGGGAAGTTTAGCCTTTGCGTGGGCAGCTTCCATCAGGGAGCAGATGGGGCTTTCAAGACACAGGAATGTTTCCAGACACCACATGTGCCTTTGGAAGGCAAAGGACAAGTTCTGTAAGGAGCTGAAGGGAACACGGTTGCCCCTGGGCCTTGGGAGTCCTGATCATTCCTAAGAAGGGATAAAGCTCCCCTCTGTCCCCCCTGCCAAGGACCACCCTCAGCCAGCACTGCCGACAAGAGCAGATCAGGCAGGACTGATGTCTCAGGAGGACAGGTGGCAGGGAGGATAGAGAAGGAGATGGATCAGACTCATGAGCCTACGTACCCTAGTGTCAGAGTAGAAGGGCATGGGGCTGGGGGCATGCAGCACCCTTGATGTGGCCTGAGTGGGTCAGCTCTAACCTGTGTGTTTGCCCAGCACAAGACCTGATCGTTATTACCTTGAACTAGTTCTGGGAGAGGACGCTGATGGTTGATAACTCACTCGTGGGCTCAGATGGACACTTTTTTGCCCGCTTTAGGGCTGTATGTGGTCTGCTCATGTGTTGTCATGGACTCTCATGTTCCTAAGGTGCTAAGGACTCCCAGGTGATGTTACCTGTCTCGTGTTGAGTTTGAGGTGTAGCAGGGGTGCTGGACAAGATGGTGTCTGAGAGTTTGATTCAATCTGCACATCCTTCCTGGTTGGCAGAAAGAGAGAATTAAGGGTGTTCTCTGTACGGCCGTTAGTCACCCTCCTTGGCCACACGTGAGTGTTTGTGTGTGTGCACGGGCACACGCTTATATGCATGCATGTGTAGTTGTGCCTGCGTATGCGTAGTCTGTTTCTCATTATGGTATTAAGGGAGAATTTGTGGAGAATATGATGATATTGTCATTCTATACAATGAATCTCAAAAGTTTAGGCGTGCTAAAAAATATAAAAGAAGTTAGACATGCACCTATTATATGAGTAGGCTCTGGAATCCATCTGACCGGTTTGAATCTCAGTTCGACTCCACATACCAGCTGTGTGATTTTTTGTTATTTAACTTCCCTGAGCACCAGGTCTCTCATTTCAAAGACCAGGTTAATCATTTACTTACCTTACGGGGTTATTGTGAGGCTTAAATGAGATAATCCATGGAAAGTATTTGGCATGCTGCCTGTCCTATTGTAGAGGGTTTATAAATGTAAGTTACCACTGTGATTACTCAATATCTCTAACAACCTCTCCGCATTGCATTATGGATGGGCATCATGTCTTTATCTAAATCTTTGCTGAACTCATGCATACTTGTAGCTTCACTAGCCTTTGGAGAAAATGCACCCCAGATGGGTGTTCCTGGGCAGCTGGAAGCCCCTGTGAGCAGCAGCCCTCTTCCAAGTTACTGTCCCACATGTCAAGCTGAGTGTCTGCTGGCTTGGGATTTTGAGTGCCTGTCCTCTCCTGGCCTCACTCCAGGTTGGGACTTCTGGCCAAATTTACCAGAGCTCTGTTCTCAACTAAAGGATCAAAGCAACTTCCCTCCAAGATGAATACGTTTCCCTCCATGAGTTAAATAAGTTCATTACCTAATTGAAAAAGCCACGCAAATGGCAAGAGATGCCGTGGGAGAGAGCGCATGTGGTGTGCAAATGTGTGTGTTTGTGCATGTGCGTGTGTGTGAATGAGTGTGTTTATGGCTGTGTGCACCCTCATGGAATGAGGTGAAGGAAAATGAAAACCATAAATCCCCTACTGCTGTTCATGGAGCATCTTTGGAGTTTGAGTCTGAAGATTATAGTTGAACTCTGCCAGTTCATTCATTATTTAATCCTTTAATTGATGACTGTGGTGGAAAGATGACAGCAGCACATCCTTGGCAGGGAGGCAAATTCCATTTATTTGTTTATTACAGTTGCACGATTTAGCTAGTGGAGAGCGAGTGATGGGAGGTCACCCATGCTTCATGGTTCAAACTGTTGTTATAAAGAACAATTAATCCACTTAGATATCTGGCTCCATTCAACCTGAAGAATCTCACTGGATGCAAAATATTGTGGAAGAAAATGTGGAGGAGGGAAAGGATTTTTCCATTTGCTTGGCTCCCTCTTACTGTCTGGTCTTCCAAAAGTGCCTGGGGTTCTCCAAGATGATGAATATTCAGGAGTGTTGGTACCATCTCTTAACTCCTATTGTTCTACTGCCAGCATCCTCTCTATGGCAGTTAACCACACATTACCTTAGGATGTTTTCCTGAATTGCTATGTTAAACTATGAAAATTTCTATTCTTCATTTGTTATCTATATATTGTCTTCTTAAAAAGATTACAGACTCCTTGAAGGCAGGGATTATCCCTTAGCTTTGGTACAGGAGAGATGCTTAATAAAACAGGACTGAATGAGAACCGACATGAAAATTGATTGAGCTCCTGTTGTGGACCGGGACCTGTGCTTAGAGGCTTCATATACATTTGGCAAGATTTGAATGTGGAGAAAATGGAGATATAGATCTATCTGAATTCCAAAATAACATAAAACATAACATAGCGTTATAACATAGCATAACATTAACACAACATAATAAAGGAAAAAAATACAGAAACTGTAAAATAGTAAAAAGAAAAAATTGTTTTATAAATTTGGAGAGAATATGGTAATCACTCTAGCCAGATCCTCTTCACAAGAGATTTAAGTTTCATGTTTACACTCACAATCTGAATGTTTATATTCATAGAGTTTTCACATTTACCATGGTCTTCGCATGGCTCTTTCTAAGGTTTCCAATAGGCTTCTATTGGCAAATCCACAGGTTCCTCAGGTTTAGTGAGGAACATAGAAGCTATTCTGGGTACAAAGAATTTTTTAAAAAGTAGACGTTATTATTTTTTTAGAGTTGTTTTAGGTTTACAGCAAAATTGAGCAGAAAATGCAGTGAGTTCCCATATACCCCCCATCCCCCACCTCCACATGCTCCCCCACTATCCATATGCCACACCAGATGGTACATTTGTTACAGTGGATGAACCTACCTTGACACATTGTCACCCAAAGTCCACAGTTCACGTTAGGGTTCACTCTTGGTGGTGTACAATCTATAGCTTTTGACAAATGTATGATAATGTGTATCCACCATTATAGTATCACACAGAATTTTTCTACTGCCCTAAAAATCCTCTGTGCTCTGGGATTTAGTGGTTTATTTAGACATTGGAAGACATAGGGGACTGAAGTGAAGTTTGTGGTAATCTTTCATCAGTGATTTTAGCCTGATCTACCAAAATGAAGGGCTCAAAAGTGTTCACTGGGAAGTCACAGCAGATCTCCTGTTTGACCCTGTCTTGTTTCATCTCCCTTCAGAGCATAATGTGCTTTTCTTCTACCTTCCAAATCTCCAGTGGACAGTAACTCACCACATGTGGGGAAGGGGACTTTGGGAAATGCAGTTCTTGGCTTTCTTAAAGTGATGCTTACGTGAGGAGACCTCCAAATGGACTAGTAGTGCTGAGGTGACAACAGTCTTTTCATAGTTGACCATTCTAGAGAAAGTTGACCTTTCTACAGCATTACACCCTCGCCCTCCTGGAAAGTTCACTCTCCAGAGAGGCACAGCCCAATGCACTGAATTTATTTCTGGACTAAGCATTTATCTTTAATCCCTGCGTCCTTCCCTGTTTTGGAATCCAGGCAGGACAATCTAAAGGAAATTCCAAAGACACCTGTATTTCTTCCCCCTTGAGCTTAGAACATGTCTAAAGCCAGTCAGACACTGGAATCAAATCTAGATGACTATGGTCTGTTGTGTTTTATAACTTCAAGGCCTTTTTTACTTCTTGGGCTCTATCATCCTATATTCTTAGGGCAAAATATTGTTTCTGACCCCTTTCCATTTCTTAAAATAAAAAATAACAGTATAACTTCAAACTGTGTCATTATTTTATAGTAACATATTTTGTAAATCTTAATCACAGCACCTCATAGTGGAAAGAGTAACTTGTTGAAACCAGTCTTCTAGAGGGCAGGTCATGATTTTTCTGAGATATCCAGGGGTTAATTTTGGGACACCAGATTCAGCAGCAATCCCGAGCCTTATCCCATGCTCTGTAGGACTTCCCAGCCTTTTCTGCTCCAGTTGTAACTGATAAGCGGCTGCTTTGTCACGTGAATAGTAAGATACAGCAGGCACTCAGCTCAGCACTGCATGTAAAATAGGAATCACTTGGACGTCATGGTCATCGTCATCAAATTGATGTGAGTCCATCCTGTGTAAAGCCTTTCCATTACTAAAACAAAAGAAGAAGAGTGGGGCTTCCCTGGTGGCGCAGTGGTTGAGAGTCCGCCTGCCGATGCAGGGGACACGGGTTCGTGCCACGGTCCGGGAGGATCCCACATGCCGCGGAGTGACTGGGCCCGTGAGCCATGGCCACTGACCCTGTGTGTCCGGAGCCTGTGCTCCACGACGGGAGGGGCCACAACAGTGAGAGGCCCGTGTACTGCAAAAAAAAAAAAAAAAAAGCAATGAGCTTTCCAGCATTTATTTATTCAAGGAGGCTTGAAGTACAGGTGGCAGCATTCATAGCACTGAAGATAGTTCCTCCCTGCTGAACAATTTCATTGTTTTGGGGTCACACTTCACAGTGAATGGGAAACTCTGAGGATACGAAATGTGTAAGTTAACCTCCACAGAAAATTATTTTCTGTTGTGCACCCCCTCCTTTCAGGTTCAAGCTGTCTTTATATTTTGCTCCTTGTATTTCTAAAGCTGCAAAGAAGAGTTAGTGATTCATTCCTGCTCTTCAGATGGTTTTGGTGTCATAAATAGAGGCTCTTTTAAATTTGTGGCCACTTAAGTTCACCAGCCCTTGTCTCGTCTAATCAAATTTGGATCATCACTTGCAGCATCAGAAGGAGGCTTGTCGCCTAAAACTCCTGAAAGTTAAGAAAAACAAAACCCCTTTTGCTTTTTATTATAAGAACAATGCAGGTTCATTCTGGAAAACCTGGAGAATCCTGACAAGCAAAAACAAAAAATAAAAATCATCTATAATGCAGTGCCCAGGGTTGACCACTATCAAGATTTTGGTAAACATATATGTTTTTAACCTCTCTGTCTTTGTTTTCATTTGTATACTTATTCCAATTCCAGGCCCGTCTATATATAAACACCCCTGCACACCATATATCTTATCAGTGATTATGGATAGGTACACTCTGCACTCTGCTTTACAGTCTGCATTTACTTAAATATTTGCTTATATTTCATTAGTTATTCTGTAGCATCATTGCTAATGGCTACTTCCTGCCTTTTAATGGTTCTTTATGCAATGATGTTTAATTTTATTGCTCATAACCAAGTTTTCTTAATACATCTATAGTAAAAGCTTGTCCAGTCAAGCCAGAGAAATATAGATGTCAGAGTAATTTGACCAAGCCCAGGCCGAAGGTTATTATGTTTACTGTCCCGTGAAGAAAGATTTTGCTGAGCAAATGTGAATGTTGGTGCTGGGGATGTGAAACAGATCTAAAAATGACTGTGTTTCAGGAAAGTAATTTAGCAACAGTCACTTTGCCTCTCTGACTTGAGGACAAATATAATTTCCTTTACTCCTTCCAGTATACCTAATGGGGGCCGGCAAATACTGATTGTGGAGCCATTTGTAGGCAATCATAAACTATACTACAACCAGTCTGTATGTATATGGTATTGAACATAAAGTATGTGCAAGAAATTTTGGTAGATGTTTGAAGAGAAATAAGGACAAAATCCTCCCACCAGGAATGAGTGCCAGGTGCTTGTGTCTATGCTAGTTACCCACTCAGTATCCACTGCTTTCTTATTTTTTTGCTAACAGTGTCCCAATTTTGTTGTGGGTATTGTTGCATGTGCCTTGCTCAGATGAAACGTTCACTTTCTAGCCTCCCTTGAAAGTAGGAGTGGCCATGTGATAGTATCCAGGCCAATGAGTTGTAAGTGGGAGAGTCTGCAGTGGGGCTGGGGGGAGGGGAGCTCTGGGAATGTTTTGACTTTTTCCAGCAAAAGAGACAGACTTAGCTGCCATGCTCCTTCTCTTCTCTTTCTCCTACTTTCAAGCACTGAACCTAGATTTGATGTCTGGTGGTGTGGCAACCACATTTTGATCTTGAGGTAGGGAAAAGGAGAATTCCTGATCTCTGGTGGCATTATTGAGCAACTAAACTAACAGCAGCAGCTTCCCATCTCTGGACTTGTTATATGACAACAATAAATTCCTAATTGTTTATATCACTGTTAGTCAGTTACTCTTTCTTACAGCTGAATACACTCCTGAAAAACACACTATTTGAATGCAGAGATCAATAACAAATGCAAATGATCGATGGTGTTTCTTAGGAACCATGCAAAGTTTCCTTTGACTGGAATGGTGGATATATCAAGAATGGGGGATATGAGTTTTTGGGGATAGATTGGGATCATAAACAAGGTTTATATGTGAGGCTTGTCTGGAATATCTTGAAAGTGAGTGAGTTTATGCTCAGTTTGGTAAACAGTAAGAAGCTACTGATAATTTGGGGCCAGAATTTGGGAAGTGTAAGCTGGCATTAGTGAGAGAGATGGATTGGAGTGGAGAGGGATAGGAGATGGGGTACAAGTCAGGCGGCTTTTGCTTCAAACCAGGTAAGAAGTCCTCAAGTAAGGTGGTGGCTATCTTAGTCTACTTGGGCTGCAAAGTAGACACATGGTAACAAAATACCATAACCTGGATGGTTTAAACAACAGAAATTTATTTCCCACAGTTCTGGAGGCTGGGAAGTCCAGGATCAAGGTGCTAGCCAATTTGTTCCCGGAGAAGACTCTCCTCTTGGCTTGTAGATGGTTGCCTTCTTGCTGTGTCCTCACATGGTAGAGAGAGAACGTTCTTAGGTCTATTCCTCTTCTTCTAAAGGCACCAGCCCTATTGAATTAGGGTCCCACTCTTATGACCTCATTTATCCTTTATTGTCTTCTCGCAGGCCCTATCAACAGAGTCACACTGAGGGTTAGGGCTCCAGCATATGTACTTTGAGGGGACACAGACATTCAGTCCATAACAGTGACTGTGGGGTGGAAGTAAAGGGTTGGTGTCTGAGGAACTGCAGCAATGGAATCTACCAGACCTAACATTGGTTGATGTGGGATGCAGGCAAGTGATGAATCAAAGCAGTCTCTGAGAGTCAAACTTTAGTGACTATAAGAATAGTGGCACCGTGTATAGAATTAAGAACCTTAGGCAAAAAGGCATATTTTAGAAGAGTTGGGTTTTTAGGCCAGTTGAAATGGAATGGAGGTGCTGACATGACATTCAGGAAGAAATGAAATGATGTGGCTTGTTACACATTTGGGAGTGGGGTGTTTCCTATGTATTAGTGGTCCTTTGGGTGTATTATGCCATTTAATTTTCAAACCACCCTGTGGAGTACAGCTAGTATAGTCTCTGTTTTATAGATGATGAAACAGACATTGTGGTATTCTAGGCTGGAAAATTACACCCCATGTTATTGGAAGAAACCTGTCAAACTTGATCATCCAAACTGCTATGGGTGGTCCTTGTGAACATGGAGAATGTTAGTGGTTTGGAAAATTAGAGACAAGCAAATGGAGCTTGGATTTCCAACCAAGAAAGAGATGGAATCTGCAACTAAATAGGTTTTAAGAATGTCTAATGGAAGATTAAAGGGCTGGCATGTGAGCACCTAGAAAAGGAAGCCGTAGATCCTAGCAGCCAGTGTGGGTTCGCCACGAGCAAGTTTTGTGTGATTAACTTCATCCAGAATGCTGAAAGTCAGCATGGTGTTTGGCAAGAAAAAGGACGAGTGAGTGGAATCGTTACTGATTAAAGAGCTCTATTTTTAAAGGGACTGATTTAAAAGTAAATGTTAATCCAATGGGAAGTGTCTGGTGACATGCTTTGGAGCTTTGCTCCTGCATCCTGATTTTTTCCTTTTAATCTTTGATTTGCATGAATGTTTAGAAAGAGGTTTATTAAATTAATGTACAACATGAAGCTGGAAGCCTAGTAAGCATGTTAGAGATAAAAATCAGTATCCTGAAGGGTGTAAGCAAAAGGATGAGGTGGCCAGATTTAACCAGATCAATGCATTGGGAAAAGTGTCAGGTCCCATACACAGGTCCTACTGCTCCCAGCTGGAAAGACATGGCTTAACAGCACCTCCTATGAAAAGGAGTGTTAGTTGAGATAAACTCTGTGATATGGCTGGAAAAAGAGTAAAAGTGGGACTTCCCTGGTGGCACAGCAGTTAAGAATCCACCTGCCAATGCAGGGGAAAATGGGTTTGACCCCTGGTCCGGGAAGATCCCACATGCTGCGGAGCAACTAAGCCCGTGCGCCACAACTATTGAGCCTGTGCTCTAGAGCCTGCGAGCCACAACTACTGAGCCCGCGTGCCACAACTACTGAAGCCCGAATGCCTAGAGCCTGTGCTCTGCAACAAGAGAAGCCACTGCAATGAGAAGCCCATGCACCACAGGGAAGAGTAGCCCCCACTCGACACAACTAGAGAAAGCCTGTGCGCATCAATGAAGACCCAACGCAGCCAAATATAAATAAATTTGTATTAAAAAAAAACTAAATGTGATCTTACCTGGCATTATTGCAAGCACTTAACATCTCTGAGCCTCAGCTTTCCCATCTATAAAATGGGCATAAAATCCTCACAGAGTGGTTATGGGGATTAAATGAGGTAATGGAGGGAATGCATCTAGCAACTGCAGTGATACACAGTAAACTTCAGTAGATGGGCTTGTTATGTGATGAACGGATCAAAGCAGTGCTGGTCCTCAGCTAGGAGGGAGGAGGACTCAAGACACACGTTTGGTATCTTGGGGAGGAGGGATTTGGCTTGGTCTCCATGGCTCCAAACGGTAGAACCCAATGGGTGAAAGCTTCAGAGAGACAGAATTGAGCTCAACTCAAGTCCTGGGAATGACAGGTAACTTGAGAAGTGCTTCTAAGAAGGTAGCAAGTTCCCTGGCACTGGAGGCGTTTAAGCACAGATTGCTGGCCTTGCTGGGGGTATCGTAGAGAGACTCAACCATCGGGTGAATAGTTGAACCAGAGTTCCTCTAACTTTGAAATGTGATGATTGGTAATTTTGGCTGTGGGGGTGGTTCTAGAATAGGAGTGAATCAACTCTAGTACTCCTTTTGAAGAATTATTTATTTATTTATTTATTTATTTATTTACTTACTTATTTATGGCTGTGCCGTGCGGCATGCGGGATCTTAGTCCCCCAACCAGGGATCGAATCCACACCCCCTGCAGTGAAAGCGTGGATTCTTAACTACTGGACAGCCAGGGAAGTCCCAGAGGAGTTCTGTTAGAACTTTATTTTTATTGATGGTCTCTTGACCACAAGAAGAATGGGCTTCCTTTGAACAGTTAGAATCAAGGTGGGCGTGTGCACCTGGAGCCCTCAGACGACCAGTCCTATCTGCAGAAGCACCCCTGTACTTTGAAGGAAGACTTTGACACAGCCAGGTTACCCTCACCCAGTCCTTACAGAATCCGGTTCAGCCCTGGCACATAAAGCCTGTTGAATGAATGTTTGAATATATGATTCAGTGAAATAAAAAAACCATCACCAGAACCTAAGCTTCCAGCATTGCTTATCTTACCAGCGTCAGGGTCCTATTCTGGAATTTCTCAGCTAAAAATTCTTCTTGTGCTCATGCGATGTTATAAATCTTTCAGAATATGTTATAACCACATCTGAGTACTGTTAGTTCGTATAATAAGCCAGGAGGAGGAATTCGTTTTTGGTGAATATGAGTAAAAAAAAAAATCCTTCTGTTTAAGCCCACACCTCTTTGAAGGGCCTGGCATATGTTGCTGCTAACCCAAAACTACTACTAACATACCCTGCCTCCAGCGAATGATTTGTGTTCCTTTGGAAACAGTCTCCCATGGGAAGTGCTAGAAACAGAGCCCTCACTCCCCCTGCTTCCCCAAGAACAACACAAGTCAACAAATCTGGAATCCTTGCCTCTGTCCTTTTTAAAACAGTTGTTGCTGAGAATCAAAGTCAGCCCACAGTGCATATGGCTTGATTCAAGTGGCTACGTAGAGAGAACACAGCTCCAGGAATATATATAGTACATTCTCAGACTCTCTGCTTTTGCTCCTTATCACTCCATGAATCAGTAAACAGCAGCATGTCACCACCAGCACCAATAATCAGCCAGACAGATTCTAGTGGCTGTAATCTCATCTCTTATTTCCTTTGAACTCCTGAGAGGGGAAGACTGTCAGAGGTTTTATTCCACTGTTTTTGCTTTCTGATGCTTAAAGTGAGAACTGCGTTAAGTTGGCTGCATGGTCTCATCCCGGGAGTGATTGGGAACTTCGGGGTGGGGGGAGGTCTACTGTGGGTCCAAGACAAAGTGGAGACCTCAAGGATATTGGGGAATAGGGAAGAAGGTTCAAGTCTTCCTCCCTGGGTTTGTCTTGGTATGTCTCTCTTTGCCATGTGAAGGTGAAGCAGATGGTACTCCAAGGTAAAGATCTTAAGGTACAGAAATGGGAGGACCTTTTGAATCCCATGTAGGGCTCAGTCTAGATCACCAGGCTTTTGACTAGAGAGCGATTCTAAGCCCTGGACTCCATTAGGAGCATAGCAGGGGTGGAATGATGGCAGCCATGGCCAATGCTGGTCAGGAGTTTGGGGTCTGGTCCATCTACCCTTTACAATCACTAACACCAGTTGTCCTTCAGGCAGAGGTGAGTTTATGCACATAAGTTGGGGATTTTGGTTTAGCCTCCTGAAGAAACTTGCACTGTTAAGAGAAGCTCTGGTTTTCATTAGTAAAACTCAGAGAGTTTGTGCCTTGAATCTGATTAGCAGGAAATCTGGGCTTGGTAGGGGAGCAAACTTCTGAGTTCTTGAAAAAGCTGACTTCAAAATAAGTAGACTTCTGGTGTAAAATGCCTTTAGTATCTGGATTGTGGACTGACTTAGTATTAGTGGACTCAAATTTCATTGTATTCTCTGTTTTTTTTTTTTTCCATTCAGAGAAAATGTTCCGTAGAAATACATAGAAGGTGGGTTCAGACATTAGGAATTGATGGTGTTTGTCCAAAAACAGATAAAGCAGAATGGGGATGAGGCTTCTGTATGCAGGTGGTATATAATTTTAGATTGAGTCACAGGAACAACTTAATGGAATTATCTGAAAGTGAGTTGTTAAGAAGGAAGCAAAGAGCAACAACAAAACAATTTCCTATTTGCTAGGAATCAAGTTTGCTCATTGGAGGTAGAAAAGTACTTCTGTATCCGAGGGTAAGGAAGACCTACCGTAAGGGACTTGAGCATCTGTGGATTTTGGTATCCACATGTGTGTTTTGCCGGGGGACGGTTCCTGGAACCAATCGCCTGCAGACACTGAAGGATGACTGTAGAGTAAGTGAGTGAGATTATTTGGGAATTGGTATGTGAGCAGATAATGCTCAGATCTTGGGAGGTAACTCAGAGAGAAATGGGATCAGCTTAAAAATACTTTTCAACCTTTTAGGCCCGGAGACACCTTTGGGAAGAGGACCAGGTGGTGAGAAAGATGTTGAGAGGTTGAAAATGTCTTAGCTCAGAGGGAGGCGGGAGGAACAGGAACCTCTCATCTAAGGGCAGGTTGAAGGTTTAAAAATGCATCTGAAGCTGTGTTCTGGGAAAGTAGTGTTGAAGCTGTCAAGGCTTGGGGAATTCAAGTATTGAAAGAAGACAGGTGTTATGGGATTTTAGACCTCATGCTATCACTGAGAGCAGGTTTGGGAAATTCCCTAGAGGCAGCTGAGATTCAGAAATCTTTCAAGTGGGTTTCTCCAGCTGGGGCAAATATGGAAACTAAAGAGGATGTCCTCCTTGGAGGGAGACATTATGGGACAAAGCTAAGGCATATCTGAATGGAAGGAAGATGCAACAGCTATAGAAATGGAAATGTTGCGCAAATAAGTAAGCCTTGAGAGCCTTCTGATTTGGAGAAATACAGACAAAGGTATGCTCCTGGGGTCAGGGGAGGGTACCAGGCTGTAGATTTTTGATGGAGTAGCTGCTGTGTTACTGGGCAGAGCCCTATTCACGGAAGTTTAGGGTGTCAGGTATGCAGGGTTGGAGAGGGGATCATGCACAAATTATTGCGGGAAATACGAAGGTTTATTGGCTGGACCTTAAAGGAAAGCTCTTGAGGAAGGATGAGGTGACTGGTTCTTTTTGCCCTTTCCAAGAGGTGTTTTCTTAGGATACGGCAAACTTAGTATTTTGATGAAATTCCCTTCTTCAAGTGAGTATTAACTTTATAGGTGGTGGACTTTGGATACGGGGCAGGACTGACTGATGTGGTGGAAAAGCTGAAGCCACGTGGGCTTTTTGGTTCCTCCTTTACTTTTTTTTTTTTTTTAACTAATCCCTTCACTAAACTAATATGAACTCCTTATCTGTGATTGGTGATAACAGCAGGGATCTAGATTACATAAGATGTTGGGTTTAGGAACTGTTATATCCACTTGGGAATTGACCGTAAGATTGTAAACTACTCTAACAGTCATATTTGGTTTGGGGATTAAGTGCTTTTTCTAAATATTGTGGAAAAGGGCCTCATGCTATTGTATTGTGTTTCCTTATAATTCCCTGAAATCCTGGAAAGATCAGACATTCAAGAGATTGGGATAATCACATTTGGAAGGTGTTAATGTTCCTGTGGGAAATATACCAGTCTGTGAGAAAGCTGAAAAAGAAACCATGGCCTCGAATGCACTTCCTTTGGTCGGGGTTGAGTGGATTCAGAAGGAAAGGGAAGAAACCAGGCAACTGTGTTAAGATGATATTGAGGCATTAATTGCTCTGAATTAATCTGAATGAATGAGGAGGGAAGACGAACATACACAGATTTTAAAATATTGAATCAGTTTTGTTTTTCTGGCATAACCCCAATCTAGTCATTATAAATTATTATTTTTAGATACTGTTGGATTCATTTTGCTAATATGTTGTTTTCAATTTTTGTAGCTACATTCATGAGAGAAATTGACCTGTAATTTTCCAGATCATCTTTGTCTGGTGTTGGTATCAAGTTATAGTAGCCTAAAAAGTTGCCTATTCTCTGAGTTTATATAAGATCAGAATAATATTTTCCTTGAATATTTGGCGAACTCTACTGCATATCCGTCTGGGCCTGGCTTTACCTATGTGGAAAATAATTTTAATTACAGAGTCAATGATTTGACTTTAATGATTATAAGACCATTCAAAATTTCTGTATCTTCTTGGGTCAGTTTTGGTAATTTATATTCTAGAATTTCTTCATTTCACTTAAGTTTTCAAATTAATTAGCATATACTTTTCCATAGTATTCTTTTTTAATATATTTATTTATTTATTTTTTGCTGTGTGGGGTCTGTGCTGCTGTGTGCGGGCTTTCTCTAGTTGCGGCGAACAGGGGCTACTCTTCGTTGAGGTGCACAGTCTTCTCATTGCGGTGGCTTCTCTTGTTGCGGAGCATGGGCTCTAGGCACGCGGGCTTCATTAGTTGCAGCACGCAGGCTCAGTAATTGTGGCTCATGGGCTCTAGAGCACAGGCTCAGTAGTTGTGGTGCACAGGCTTAGTTGCTCCACGGCATGTGGGATCTTCCTGGACCAGGGCTCGAACCCGTGTCCCCTGCATTGGCAGGCGGATTCTTAACCACTGTACCATCAGGGAAGTCCTTCCATAGTATTCTTGTATTATCATTTTAACTTCTGTTCTATCTTTAGTTATGTTTCATTTGAAATTTTCTGCTATTATTTATTTGTGACTTTTCTATTTATGCTTTATTGAATCTCATTAGAAATTTGGGTATTTTATTGATCTTTAAAAAAAATCGACTCTTGGATTTGTTTATTCCTTCCACTGTACTTTTGTTTCCTATTGCATTAATTTCTGTTCTTATCTTTATCATCTCCTTTCTTCTACTCTATTTATATTCTTGTCTGTTTATCCCCTCATTCCATCCAAGTTCTTAAGTTGGATGTGCAACTCATTAATTTTTAGCTTTTCCTTTTTAATGTCAGAATTTAGAAGTGTAAATTTCCCTTTACCTATTCCTTTATCTGTATGCCACAAGTTTTGATATATAGTATTTTTGTTATATTGTATTTGATTATAAATGTTTAAACATTTCTGTTATTTCTATGTTGATTCATGAATTATGGAGAAATATGTTTTAAATTTCCAAATGTATTGATTTTTTAAAGTTGATTTAAAAATTTATTTCTGTCTCAGTTGCGCTGTAGTAAGAGAACATGCTATGTGTGCATGATACTTAATTCTTGAAAATACTTTGAGAATTGTTTGTGGAATAGCACATACTTATTTTTTGTAAATATTCCATGTGTTCTAGAGAACAGTGTTTATACATTAAACCTAACTTGAGAAATGTGTTGATATCGTTATATCTTTCTTTACATCTTGACCCTTCCTTTCACTTAGAGTGTGGTCCTTAGGATGCTGTGTTTAACGCAGAGTTTTTAAGGTTTCTCTCCCCTGCTTTGCTTGGACACAGAGCCTGGTCTCCTATTCCCTTAGGTGTGGCCATTAATCTCCAAAATTCTAGAGTCTTGGAATTAGCGTTTTCCCAAGGCTACCCAACTTTGGTGTTTACTTACGAGTCTCATGTTATAAAACATTATTTTTGCGCGTGGGAATTTTCCTTATTTTCTTGTGAGCTCAGCAGTGCACTTACATTTATTGTAGTTCTTCCATCATCTGACTGTTTTGTGGGGCTGTTTCAAAATATCTGAAGCATCATATTGCCAGAGGCAGAATTCTCTACATATTCTATACCTACTCATCTCTCTGCTCCCTTCTCACCTTTTGATGAGGTCTAGAGTAAAACATAGTCCTCAGGGATGCCCAGTGATCTGCCATCTTCTTGGTGAGGAGGAGGTAGAGCTCTTCTCCTAGAAGAGAAGCAATTTCAAAAGCATTATTTTCTCTCCAACCCCTATTTTTAATGTGTGACTCTTCTCTCTTCCATCCCAGCTGGAACAGCTAGTCTGAAATTTCATATTAGTTTGGTAATACTATTTGCCCCTTGCTTATTTATACAGAGATGTTTTAAGAGGAATTTCAAAGAAAGGTAGAATATCATGGTGGTAATGATGGTACACTTAGAGGGAAGTGGTGGGAGAGAGCAGGAAGGAGACAAAAGGAAGGGAAAAAAGTGAGATTCGGAGTAGGTCTTAGTTTAGACATAAGTTACATAGTATAAGTGAGAGGCTATTGGCATAGATACATGTGTGGGCTCCTAGATTTTCAGAAAGGGTCCCCTTCGTAAGTTAATACTAGTAACATAAACAGATAAAATGACAAAAGATTGCTTTCTTACTATGTTTATGCTCTGCTTTAGGGGATCAGGGTTCAGGACATAAGAAACATCTCTTCCATTAAGTGCTTACCAGTTAGTTTGTTGGACAAGATGTAAACAGCAATAAGAACAATACTCATCAGTGTATGATCCCTGCCAATGCAAAGTGGTAACAGTGTTCAATTGGGGCAAGTTCACTGCAAACCAATGGCGCCTAATAAGTCTTCACAGAGAAAGAAAGACTGAAATTGGCCTTGAAGGATGCATTCGATTTTCAAGGGGCGAAAGAGAAACAGGGACCAATTCTCTACATAGAGGAAATATCTGTCTATCTTCCCCACTCCTGACGTGGGCCAGCCTGTGGGGCAGGTTGCCCACATGACTCAGAATAGAAGCCTAATGTTGCTGAGTTAATAGTTCTACAGCTTTCTCATTTTATAAATGAGGAAACCGAGATTTGGAGTACAAGGTCATAGACCCCAGGTCTTCTGACACTTGGTCTGTTAGTCTTCCTTCACATACTGTGTTTAAAACCTCCTGTAATTATACTACTAGCTCTCGGTTCGTCAGGAGTTACCTCAGTCCATGATTGGAGTATGACTAATGCCTGGACAGCATAAGCTTTGCACGGACAGTAATTATATAAGAAAGAGTTGTTGATTTTTAATTTTCATCTACTTCGGAACTTTCTAATTCAGTGAAATCCCTGCAATAAATAATTAGTTGGTATTTGCAAATGCTTACTCTCTTGAGAAAGGTGCTATATTAATATAAAGCAAAAGGCCCTTTGGTGTCAAGCTCAGTACCTCTGAGCCTGGAAGTATCAATTAGCTGACAAATAAGTTCCTAGAACAAAAGTGAATTTGATGATCTGTTACACAGAGGAGTCAAGGCAAAGACACAGTAATCACAAGTGATTGAGCATGGAAAAATGAGGGAAGACTCCGTAAACCACCAGAGAGAGGACTCTTGATTTTCATCTAATTTTTGATGATAGTTTTAGCAATATCTGCAAAGGGGAATATGGTATTTTAAGCTGCCTTTGTGTGAGGTTAACAGGCTCTGTCTGTTATCCCTGTGCATAATTGGGTGGATGCTGTAACACTGCAGCGAGGGATACTAGCACCAAGTTCTGGTAGGTAAAACCTCAAGGCAGATAAATTGTCTTTTGAAATAAATGGAAACCATTTGATGATAGCCTGAGAGATTGCAAAAATGAGGCGTATATTGAAAAAGAAGAATGGCTTTTCTCATAGGGCAACTGGGAGCTCCAAGAAATAATGTGTTTTACAGTAACTAACTAAATCTCATTCCTCACTCTGGAACCATCTTCCTTGGGTAAATACTATATATTAGCTGTTGGTTAGAACCGTGTGGAAAGCCCCAGTCATGTTTCTGGGCCTGAGCCTGGGACTGCAGTTCTCTGGAAGCTGATTTCTTACTGTCGGGCTTGATTTTCTAACTGGCACATCTCCTGCAATTCCACCCATCACTTTTGGGGTCCATTTCACCACAAACCTGCTTCCTCCAGCCAATTGCCGATTCTTTCTTCTATTATTCCACTTCTACTGGAAATTCCAACCTTTTTTTTTTTTAGGTTAAGGGTTTGAAAACATCATCTTAGAGAAAAGTGTTCCTTTCTGTTTCTAAATCGATCTCTCCTTTTCTTGCAAGGTACCACGTCCTTAAGCCATGTACTGAGAGGAGGCTGCGTGGGTACTGGTGCTCATTCCTGGAACTCCCAAAGAAGACTGGAAGGGGTCTCAGATAGAGTACCACTGTCCCCATTTTTCAGATGAAGTGAAAGAGGCCCAGAGAACTTGTCAATCATGTCATAGCCATATTAATGTAAAGCAATTAGAAGAGTACCTGACACACAGTACACAAATTATTTAAATTACCAAGAGACAAAGCAGGAGCTCAGTTGGTGTAAGATGGACCAGTTTAGAAGGGGATGGTAGGGGACTTCCCTGGTGGTCCAGTAGTTGAGACTCCGTGTTTCCACATGGGTTCGATCCCTGGTTGGAGAACTAAGGTCCTGTATGCCATGTGGTGTGGCCAAAAAAGAAAAGGGTGGGGTGGTATATGGGGACAAAGAAAACCCACCAGCGTGGTTCACAGTTGGTGCTTCCCAAGTTTTGCATGCCCCAGGTTTCACAAAATGGTAACACAGGGCACACTCAGCTTGCTTGGGGCCAGGGATGTAGGGTCCAAGGCCCACCTGCTACCCTGACAGCTGGGAGGTAAGCATCTCAGCTCCCTGTAACTCACTGTGCAAAGCCCAAGTTAAGCATTTGGGAAAAAAGTTGAGACTTTGACAGACAGTGGATGGGAAGTTTGGCTGAAAGGCTGTGTGGACTTGTAACAAGGATGGCTCAGACAGTTAAGATGTCAGTGGCAAGGAGGTCCAAGAAGATGTGGCTGGCTGTGCTTTGAGGTGCAGCCCAAGAAGAGCTAGGCCAGGCCTGAGCACAGGTAGGAGAGCCCTGAGGATGTCTCCGAGAGTCCTGCGGGAAGGTAGGGCCCCATTCTTGGGGAACTGAGGTCTTGGAGACACTAGTGGTGCTCAGTGCCCTGACTTGGGTGCTCAGTGCCCTGACTTGGGATAGAGTTGGCCTCAAAGCAGAAGGGAGGATTGAGCTGTAGGTGGGGCCTGTGGGGTGGGGGACGGGCAGCCAAACAGGCATTCAGAGGACATTGTGGGTGTCCTTGTCTCTGACTGTGGTCAGTGTTCTTCCCTCCACTGCACACAGTGATTTCAGCTCCTCAATAGGTCAGGTGGGCAGTATCCATGTCAGTGGCACCTACAGGATGTGCCAGACCCTCCCTCTGGAGGCCCCTTGCCCGCTGGGAGTCATCCCTCGAGCTGTAACCAGCCAGAATCTTACCTCCCTTTTCTCCACAAAAGAAAGTTCTTTCCATTAGCCACAAGCAACAAGATGATCTCCCATCTCTAACCATAACTTCTTACAAAAATTAGTTCTCTTTTCTCTGATTATAAGAGCCATCACTTTTGATCCAGAAAATGTAGAAAAGATAGAAAAATACAAAGAAGTGAATAAAAGCATCCACAGTCTTACTGCAGTATCTTAATTCTTCTAGACGCCTTTTCTGTATATTACAACAGAGTGGTTAGAAACAAGGGCCTGGAGTCATAAAGACCGGGGTTTGAGCCCTGCCTTTGCCACTGATTAGGTGTTTCATCTCCAGCAAGTTGCTTCACTTCAGTGTATTATTCCATTATCTATAACTTGTAGGTATTGATGCCTTCCTCTTGGGCTATTATAAGAATTAAGTAACATTGCATATAAAGTACAGTTCGTGGTACCCAGTAAATATTTAATAAAGGATAGTTTTTTAAGAACAGGGATCATGTGCTTTATAGTATTTTAAAAAGTGTTTTTTAATTTAACTGTGTAATCTTAGTATTTTTTTTATTTTTTAAATTTTTATTGGAGTATAGTTGATTTACAATGTTGTGTTTCTGCTGTACAGCAAAGTGAATCAGTTATACATATATATATATATATATCTCTACACTTTTTTAGATTATTTTCTCATGTAGGTCATTACAGAGTACTGAGTGCTATACAGTAGGTCCTTATTAGTTATCTATTTTATATATAGTAGTGTGTATATGTCCATTCCAATCTCCCAATTTATCCCTCCCCACCGACGAGTGTATTACATATGAATATTCTTAAAGAACAGTCATTACAAATCTGCATAGTGTTTCTAACCCTAAATTCTTATTCAGTGATGCAACTTGCTTGGACTGCTATTCATAAGAGTCAGATTAGAAAGTGTTAATAGTTGAATATATTCCAGCAATCACTTTTATGTCTGTTATAGTATGTTTTATGCTGAAGATATTCTGGTTTGCACTTAGATAAGTCTAGGATCCATGTGCTTGAGTTTTCATTATTAGAGCACCTGTAATTAAAAGTTTGTTTACACAAGGAATTAAGAGTTGTCAAATATTTGCTAACAAACTTTAAAAATGAGACCCTATTCAAACGTGACTCTATTTAACACAAACCTGTATGGCATAAGTGTTTGGTCAGTTTGCAGATGATTTTCAGATGTCTTGGCGGTGCTAAATATAAAGCAAATGGAAATTGCAAATTTTGTAAACAATATAGGATTTCATGAAGTTGATGAATGTGATATAGTAGGATGGCTCATTTCTCTCAAATCTATTGACAAATAAGGATCTCACAAGCAATCGAATAAAAGGAAATCAACCAAAGCTAATAATAGAAAACAAAGATCAAGATATTAAATAGAAAAAACTGGAATGTCAAAGAATTTAGAGGAGCGCCTATCTTGGGTCCTCTGAATATCTTATGGGTTACGCTTTTCGTGATTGTGTCAAAGGTGTTGTGAAGGGTGATGTATCTATATTAACATAAAACATTGTTGGGAAAATTTTGCCCAACCTTCCCAGTCAACCCTTAAATCCTTTTTGCTTTTGAGAATATGATTAGAATTTTAACCTATAGTTTATTAAATAGAAAGCAAAATCATCTCTTCATACATTCTCATTTTATTTTTCAAGATGAAGTTGCAGTCAAAATCTTTTCACTCTTCACACTGAGATTTTGGTCCCTGTTTTACAAGTATTCTTTTAAAGTAGCTCTTTTCCATTTCCTGGTGCCAGTCATCCTGGGATGTCCAAAACCTTCTGTGTATGTTGTTCTGCATTGCTAACAACCAGTGTAGTGTGTTTCAGTGGGTGAGTGGGCTACACCCAGGTTACTCGCTCAGTGTGCTTTCCCGGTGACTTGGTGACCATAACCTTCAGTAGACAAGACCTGAACGTCCACTTGAATTAGTATGCTTTGAACTACTTTTATGATTCTATTAATCTTGATTGTCCAGCTATGCTTATTATTGTGGCTTAATTAATATTGTTCAACTGGAAAGAGTCAGTGGGGGAGGTTTGCGGATTTCCCTTCCTGGAGAGCTTTGAAAAAGAAATAGATGAGCATCAATTCTAGATTCTGGAGACTTTCATCTGCTTGCAGGTAGAGGGTTGAACTCATATGATATCTTTGATGCATCCTCTGGTTATTGCATATTCCAAAGTGCCCTGGCATCTTCAAGCCGGGACCTTTCAACACCCACCCCCCCCACCTCTCTTTGTCATTTGCATTCACCAGGTAAAAACAGAAACGGTATAGTTTACACCCTTTGGAGTTTGCACTGATTCTACTCTCCTTTGGTTTCTGATGATGGGCTAGTTTACATTCAGTGGTTGAGCTAACTGCTGTGCTGTGGGTTCAGAGGAACCCCTTAGCCTTCTCCTGTCCACTTATTCTTGCTCTGGTCACCATTCATTCTTTTCGCCTATGTGTGTTTTCCAAATTAGTAGTTTGCTCTTGTGTGTTGACCTTTTTAATATTCTGTATTTTGATTGGTTGGTCTTAGCATTCTCTCTCATTTTCAGCCTGGCTGACCCTCCAGGGAAGAGGTGAAACAGCTATCCAATAAAAATACAAAATACTGAAAAGGTCAAAATGTACTATTACAATAAATTACCATAACTCAAACAGGGAAGTGGGCATTAAAATTCCGATACGTACAAGGACGGAGATTGGCATGAGAGTTGAAAATGGCACCACATTAATGCATTTGGATGTCAGAGTTCACCCGGAAGAGAGTAAACACTCTAAAACCAGAGTCTGAACTCTATCTTGTGAGTCTCCTGTGCTGTCACATCCTGGCATTGTTGGGTAATATAAATGCTGCATGGAACCAACTGCTTTCATCGTTTCTCCTTCTTCCCCAGAAGTGGGGACAAGAGGGGAAAAAAAAAGAAAGAACAAATATAGTTTCTGCAAGATGAAACTCTTAAATCAGGCTTGCAGAGAACCACTGACAATTTATGGCTGGTCAAGACACAGAGCATCCACTTTATTTCTTTTATTATCTGGGTTCTGTGGGCTGTCACTCGGCAGAAGTGGCATGCGTATAAGATAGAAGAACAATTTTCAAAGCCCTTTTATCCCCTCCCCAGTTGGAATATTTATTCTAGAGATACTCTGCAAGATGTCGCAGAGAATGCTGAATTGGGAATTAGGAAACATAGTTGTAACCCATCTCTGCTGTGGACTTGCTCTGGCTTATGCAAGTTACTTACACCCTTAACCTCGTCTGCCCTTATAATAACATCAAAGACTTTGAGAATCTTACACAGGACATTGGAGATCAAAGTACCAAAGTCAGTGTCTATCACTTTGTGAGTATCAAGCAATACCAGCTCCCAAGCTCCCCCTCCTCCCAAACGCTGTGATCTTGGCAAGTCCCCTAACCTCTCTGAGCCAGGATCGTCGTCTTTTTCCTAGAGCTAGAAGAAACCTAGTGGTAGAGTGTATGATTCAATGACTTGCCAGGAGGTCCCCCTCCTCCCTCCATCCCATGTGAGAAGCAGAAACGAAATAAATCAAATCTCCAACCTGGAAGGCCATTTCATATTGGTTGGATCAATAGCAAATCCATTTTCCCTGAGACATTGCCAACAAACATCACTGGTGGCTACTGACAGCCGGGCTGTTGGCAGCTGTGGCCTGCTCACCTCGCCTGCCTGTCACCCTGATGATGCAGACCCCCACAGGGAGCAGGGTGTGCTATCAAACGCCTGACAGAACTTTAGGGGAGGGAGCCTCCTGCCCAGGGGCAACCACAATCTAATTGGCTCCTGCTTCAACAAATTAGCTCTTAAGTGGTGGCGTGAAGAGAGCTGTGTTAATCTACTAAATCATAAACCTTCCCCGCAGTGTGATGCTAAGATCCAGACAGATACTAATCTCCAGCCGTACTGTCAGTTATGGTTTTGACACCAACACTTTGAATTGCCAACAGAAAATTGTATTTGACATTTAATTCCAATCATGCAGTCTTTCATTGAAAGCGCTGTCAGTTTACCTTTATTTGGGAGAAGGGGAGACAATATGCTCGTGTCTTCTGGTAATTTTTCTTTTCCTGGTACGAGGTGGGGGTGGAGAGGAGAAAGGAGGAAAAATCAAACTTCAAATAATGTACCAATTGAAGAAGTACTCTAATCCTCATGGCAGCCTGATGCTGAAGCCCGCATGCCTTTGGTTTTTAGAGTCCCAAATTTGCTGCATTCCAGCAAATCTCCGTCATTTTACACAGATTAGGAATTAATTCGGGTCAAATAAGGATTAATTAATCAGCAGAAACCAGCCAGTGGCATCAATGTGCCAATAAGCATTTTAAAATAATCTGCTCTGATTTTGAATAGGTATTTTCCGAGGGTGGGGCCTCTGGAGTATTATTGCAATCAGGTAGCCAACAGAGCTAGAAAGGAGGGAAAATGTCAGTTTAAATCTCATCTGCCACTGAAATGCCACCTTTCTTAAATTGGGTCCTGGGAAGTGAAGAGATGGGAAAAGGGCTGGAAAGAGGTGCTGTATTCAGAGGGCAAGAGAACGAGTCTTAACGGCTGGGGTTCCCAAGCTCGAGAGTGCTTGGGAATCACCTGGAGGGCTTGTTAAAAGACAGATGGCTCAGTTTAATTCCTTTATGGCTGCGTAATATTCCACTGTATATATGTGCCACATCTTCTTTATCCATTCATCTGTTGATGGACACTTAGGTTGCTTCCATGTCCTGGCTATTGTAAATAGAGCTGCAATGAACACTTTGGTTCATGACTCTTTTTGAACTATGGTTTTCTCAGGGTATATGCCCAGTAGTGGGATTGCTGGGTCGTATGGTAGTTCTGTGTTTAGTTTTTTAAGGAACCTCCATACTGTTCTCCATAGTGGCTGTATCAATTTACGTTCCCACCGACAGTGCCAGAGGGTTTCCTTTTCTCCACACCCTCTCCAGCATTTATTGTTTGTAGATTTTTTTGATGAAACTGAGTTATTTGTAGTGAGGTAGATGGACCTAGAGACTGTCATACAGAGTGAAGTAAGTCAGAAAGAGAAAAACAAATACCGTATGCTAACACATATATATGGAATCTAAAAAAAAAAATAGAAAATGATCAGAAGAACCTAGGGGCAAAATGGGAATAAAGATGCAGACCTACTAGAGAATAGACTTGAGGATACGGGGAGGGGGAAGGGTAAGCTGTGACAGAGTGAGAGACTGGCATGGACATATATACACTATCAAATGTAAAATAGATAGCTAGTCAGCTTGGTGCTTTGTGACCACCTAGAGGGGTGGGATAGGGAGGGTGGGAGGGAGGGAGGGAGATGCAAGAGGGAAGAGATATGGGGACATATGTATATGTATAACTGATTCAGTTTGTTATAAAGTAGAAACTGACACACCATTGTAAAGCAATTATACTCTAATAAAGATGTTAAAAAAATAAAAAAGACAGATGGCTATTGGGTACCACCCCCAGAGTTTCTGATTCAGCGTTTGGGGGTGGGACCTGAAAATCTGCAGTTTTAACCACTTCCCGGGTCATGCTGACGTTGCTGGCTCTGGACCACACTTTGAGAATCACTGCTTCAGCGTCAATAAAGCCTTCAGACAGGACAGGATGGAAACATGTACTATGAAACAAGAGAAAGGGGCTGGGGAGACGTTGACCCCCAAATAGTACAGAAAGCACATCAAAACTTTCAGGTATGGCAGGTAGGTCAGAAGCATGACTCCAAACCAGCCAATATTGGAGGACCGAGGGATCAATAATGTGGTGTGGCTAATCTTTTTCCCTTCACTTGTTGCCTTCCCAACCCTTTGACTATTTCGGCAATACAGAGGGAAGGAAGGAGTGGGGCCGAAGGTCAAACTGAAGGTAGCCTATCTGAAGTACTGAAGATGAAATGGAAGGGAAAGCTATTGGTTAGGATGATGTTTTCTCATCATTACTGGGAGGCACTCAGGTATAGTGGAAAGAGTACTGGATTGGGATTCAGAAAAATCTAAGTTAGAGTTAAGTCTTGGCTTTATAACATTACTGTTACTTGAGATCTCTAAGCCTCAATTGCTTCATCTATAAAATGGAGGTAGTAATATCAAATTAAGTGAGAAAATGCACAAAATATTTGCTCAATAAATGCGTGCTTCCTTTGTTTACCACAGATGTCCATCATCCAGGCCATTTTTTCCTTCATGTGAGAGTAGCTGTGTTAGTGTAATAGGGAAGAACCTTTTGTATTCTACTACAAGTTAATCACTAAAGGGATGTTGCCTACAAGCTTTAATTATGCATAATGGCCCATCTCTGGGATCACCTCCAGGTCAAGGGGACATCTTCCCAAGTAATGAGCATTAAGCTAAAATACCTCTGTTGGACTCCCCTGTTTCCTGTTCTTTTGTCCTTCCTTCCTTCTTAGTTTCCCAAATTTAGTCCATAATATTATCTTGCTTGCAGTTTACATTTGAACTGTCAGTAAGCGTTTATTTCTTCTCATGCACCTCGGGTACTTGATTTGTCAGCTTTAAATAATGTTCTCGGACTCTTATCTGCTACTGATGAGGTAAATGGCAGAGTTACTGTATCTCCTTCCTTCTTTGTCTTCCCTGGTCCGTTTTTGTAAACTTTTCTTTTGTTATTGTTATTTCTGGATTGTCAGGGTATATAACACTTACATTCTCTTCCATCATCCAAACCTATGTCTGTGTTTCATTTTTTGCTCCTAGGTGAATGTATTTAAGACTCTTGCGCTAGAACCCAAGGCATTTCTCACACTGCTGTGGATTATCCTCTGGAAGTTTCCTCAAGAACTGCTGTGGAGTAACGTTCCTTGAGTTTTTGCAGGTTCAGAACTGTTTGTTCAGAGTCATTACTCTTGGAGAATGATTTGGATAAATATAAAATTCTTGGCTCAGATGTTGAATATTTGGGGATTTTTAGGCATCTCTCCAGTGTCTTGAAGTGTTGAATGTGGAGAAATCTGAAGTCAGCCTGATCTTTCTCTCTTGTAATCGAACTTTCAAATGCTGGATCAAAAGATTCTGTATCTTTAAAGTCCAGCAACTTTGCCAGGCAGTGTCTCAGTGTTGATGTTCTGGGTCAGTTTTCCTGACCATGAGAGGCCTTTTCAACACGTAAAATCAAGCCTTTCATTTCAGGCTGGTTGAATTGTATTGTTAAGTATTTGTTTTCCTTCATTGTTCTGGTTCATTTTATTTTTTATATTTTAAGGGAGTCTAGTATTGGTTCTCCTTCGTGTGTCTTTCACCTCTATAATTTTATCTCTCATGTCTGTAACTCATTTCATTTTGTGTCCTTTTATTCAGGTTTCACATACCTGTCTCTATATCCCTTATTCTGTTGTCTTCAGTGTCTGTTCTGCATTTTGCACCTTAATGCTTTTGTTTTCATTTCTGTGGTGTTTATACCATTTATTTCTACTTCTTCCTTGAGCTTTGCCAGCCACAGTTCATTGTGAAATTTTTGAAATGAATAATTTTTCTACCTTTTGTCCTTATTTTTTCTTATAGACTCTCTGCATTGGTTCTGAAGCAGTTCTCTCTATTATTACTGTTGTTTTTATCTGTCTATAATCTATATGGTATACATTTTTTAACCTTTCTATCTAAATTCTTTTTTTCTATTAAAATTTTTAAATTGAAGTATAGTTGATTTACAACGTTGTTTTAGTTTCTGGTGTACAGCAAAGTGATTCAGATATATATATACATATATATATAATCTTTTTCATATTCTTTTTCATTATGGTTTATTACAGGATATTGAATATAGTTCCCTGTGCTATATAGTAGGACCTTGTTGTTTACCTATTTTATATGTAGTAGTTTATATCTGCTAATCCCAAACTCCTAATTTATCCCTCCCTCACCCCCTTTCCCTTTTGGTAACCATAAATTTGTCTTCTATGTCTGTGAGTCTGTTTCTGTCTTGTAAATAAGTTCATTTGTATCATATTTTAGATTCCACCTATACGTGATATCAGAGGAGATTAGGCTCATTCATGGTGGTATGGCCATAGACAACATGATATCATATTATATTTGTCTTTCTCTGTCTGACTTACTTCACTTAGTATGATAATCTCTAGGTCCATCCATGTTGCTACAAATGGCGTTATTTCATTCTTTTTTTAACGGCAGAGTAGTATTCCACTGTTTATATATACCACTTCTTTACCCATTTATCTGTCAATGGACATTTAGGTCAGCGGTCCCCAACATTTTTGGCACCAGGAACCAGTTTTGTGGAAGACAGTTTTTCCGCGGATGGGGTGGGGGGATGGTTCAGGTGGTAACGCCAGCGATGGGGAGTGATGGGGGAGCGATGGGGAGCGGCAGATGAAGCTTCGCTCGCTCGCCTGCCGCTCACCTCCTTCTGTGCGGCCTTGTTCCTAACAGGCCATGGACTGGTACCGGTCCGCGGTCTGGGGCTTGGGGGGCCCCGATTTAGGTTGCTTCCATGTCTTGGCTATTGTAAATAGTGCTGCTGTGAACACTGGGGTGCATGTATCTTTTCGAATGTTTTCTCTGGATATATATGCCCAGGAGTCAGATTGCTGGATCGTATGGCAACTGTATTTTTAGTTTTTAAAGGAACCTCTGTACTGTTTTCTATAGTGGCTGCACCAATTTACATTCTCACCAACAGTGTAGGGGGGTTCCCTTTTCTCCACATCCTCTCCAGCATTTGTTATTTGTAGACTTTTTAATGATGGCCATTCTGACCAGTGTGAAGTCGTATCTCATTGTAGTTTTGATTTGCTTTTCTCTAAAATAATGGTGTTGAGCATTTTTTCATGTATGTCTGTATGTCTTCCTTGGAGAAATGTCTGTGTAGGTCTTCTGCCCATTTTTTGATTGGGTTGTTTGCTTTTTTCTTATTGAGTTGTATGAGCTGTTTGTGTATTTTGGAAATTAAGTCCTTGTCGGTTGCATTGTTTGCAAATATTTTCTTCCAGTCTGTTACGTGATATTATATATACGATTACTGCTATTATTATTCTTATTCCAGCAATGAATAATGATGATAATGCCATTGTTGGTGGTGGTGGTGGTGTTATTCATAACGGAATGAGCTGAGTTTTCTGAGCCAGCTCATGGGCGGGAGATCCTGTGTGGGGATGGGCCTGGGCAGCCTCCGATGCTCCCTCCTGTGCTCCATGAAGATAGACTGCTGCTGTGAGCCAGTAGGGTCCCAGAGGGTCCAAGTCACCTGTTCTGTCCACCTAGTCCCTGTAAACATTCAACGAGCCTTCACCTTCAGGCCATGTCATTTAGGTGGCACTTTCTGAAATCTGTCCCTGCTGGACTCTCCCGTCTCTTTTTTTTCTTCTACTCTTCACTTCCCCTAACTGAATCTCAGTCCAGTCGCGGCCTGTTTAGGGCACCCTTACATGTACTTTGGATTATATTCATCTTCAAATTCTGTGGAAACCACAGTCTGTGTAGTTTATAATTCTCTTTTTGCTTTTGTGTGACTTCTAGGGGGAGAAGGAGTAAAATGAGGAGAAGCCTACTTATTTACGTAGCCATGTTCAGACTAGAAGTCTTGCTTCTGAAACCAACTTGGAATCCATGTTCTGTTGATATTCTTTTGCAGCACTGTTGTGTGGCTTAATTTAAAGCCTGGTTGTAAGAGAAATTTGCTTTATAAAATAGAGTTTTCTCTCAGCGAGGGACAAAGAATACTTAGAACAGTGCTATTCTTCATGATAATGGTACTTTTAGTATCTACCAATTCTGGATAACTGTCTCAGGAATCCAGAAAAGACGCTTTTACAAAGCAATTATCAAACTTGTATCATTTACGCCTGCCAGCTCTGAGAGTGGCTGTCCTGTTTATTGATTTCTGATCCAAAGCTGGAGAATGACTAGAATTTTGGCTCCCAGTGGTGACATCAGAACAGCCCTGGGTTATAGTGCAAAGGGTGCTCTCATACACAGTTGGTAAGGATATAAATTGGTACAGGATTTCTGGAGGGACTCTGGCAGTCTGTATCAAGAGACTGGAAAAAAAAATCATACCCTTTCACCCAGTAAGCCTATTTTTAGGAATTCAGCTTACAGATATAATCAGAGACTCAGTCAGAGATCAATGCCCAAAAATAATTACAAAAAATTGGAAACTGCTTAAGTGATCAAGGGTACTAGTTAAACTGTGGTGCATTCAAATGATGGAGTAGAAATCATTCATTAAAATAATCTTTCTGTTAACATTTCAGTGATGTGGGAAAATGCTTATGGCACTATGTTAGGGTAGGACATAAAAATCTATAAACCTTGTGATCTTAGTTATGTAAAATATGCAAAGAAAACAACTGGAAAGAAATCAGCATTAATAATGATCATTTCTAGTTATGAAACAATGGAGTCGTACTTATTTGCTGTTTATATTTTGCTGTGTTTTGAAATTTTTCTGCAGTGAGCACATCTAATATATTTTATATTGGCCTTTTATTTTTAAGTTTTAAGGACATAAATTAATGTGGGACAAATTCAAAAGGTATAAGGATAGATAGCAAACATCTCTATCTCTCATTCATTTGTTCACTCATTCATTCAATTGCCTACTTCTTCTCCCTGGAGGCAGCAGTATTATTAGTTCATGGGCATACTTTCGGAGTTATTCTATGCAAACCAAGTAACCCCCCCCATAGATATCTTTTTTCTCTCTCTTTCTTATATAAATAGTAGCATACCTATATGTACACCATTCTGTTCCTTTTTTTTAACTTAGTAATATTTCTTGGCAGTGATGTCATATCAGTATTTAAAGAACTTAGATTCTTAGGAATTCTTGCATAGAATTTCATTCTTCACAAGTATCTCAGTTTTAAAAAAATCAACACAAACTATTATGAATCCTTTTTGTTTGTTATAAACAATGTTGTGATGAAGAACCTTGGACATATGTCATTTCAAACATGTATGACTTTTATAATCAGTAACAGCTGATTACAACTATCAACAGGCCTCTAAGAGGTGGCTTGTCAAAGAGACAAGTTCTTGTCTGTGTCCAGCTCAACAACGCCGTGTTGATTGGAACAAGACTGGGATGGGCAGGAGAGACAGAAAGGAAGGAAGCTCTTTCATGGCTGGGGGGATGCAAGCTGTGTCATAGGTATAGCATTAATTAAGTTAGGCTTCTTTCCCAAGTAGCAGTTAGCCCTCTTTAGAAAGCTTTGTCCACTTAACTTACGTCCATGGAACATCTCATCTAAAACTCAATGCTCATAATCTACTGCTATTATCTCACAGTGTCACCTCTTCAAACTTAACCTCCTTTGACTCTTGTGGTTACCCTATGAAATAGGATAGAGCAGTTAATATGCTATCTCATGGGCAGGGACGGTTAGCAAGCACTGGGTCCCCCATTTGGTTACTATTCTAGTGTAGACAGAGCCAACTCTCTCTGGTTCCAGCCTCTGGTCTCTTCTTCCTGACCATGATGTACATGACAACTTTAGCCTTCTCAGCTTCTTTCTTCTGACAACCATTTATTGCAGGACAACTCATTTGCTTACTAGGGGCAATATTTCACCACCTGCTTCTCTTGGAGATTTTACCAGGATGTCACATTGCTTAAAACTAGACCTTCTGTGTTTGATTTCTTCATTGAGATTTTATGGCTCTGGTGGGCTATTTCCAACTAAAAATATTGCAGCTATTCTCATTGGCACTGAACTTTAGGGTCTCTGTCTCCGGTTTATCTCAGTGTTGGAGCAGACCCAGAGCTGTTTTCTGAGGAAAATCTTGGCCCTGAATGGGGCTACTCAGTCATCTCACCTCAAGTTTATATCCTGGTTGGTCTCCTTAATTTATAGACAAGGATGTCAAACATGCTTTTTGCTCTGCTGGCTGGTAAGCATGAAGATCAGCTCTTAATCAGCAATGTGGAGTGTCTGTCCTCCAGGTCCTTGTTGGAGAGCAAAACCCTGAATTCTTTGCTACCTAACTCTTAACCAACACTCAGACTCTAGTCTTCTACTCTGATTGCCTGTATATCCTTTATTGCCACCTGTCTATAATACCTTTCTCTCCTTCTAGAATCGAACTTAAAATTTTAATATATTCATTAATTCAGTCAACAGGTAGGCATAGAGCACAACTAGGTACTAGGACTAGGTACAAGTCTACGTATTGGGAATACAGCTGTGAACAAGACAAAGCTCCTACTCTCAAGGAATTTGTATTCTGTTTGGAAGAGACAGACACACACTGAACAAATAAACAAGTGAAGATATAGTATGTCAGATAATTGTAAGTGCTGTAGAGAAAACTAAAGCAATTTAAAAGAAATAAAGTGAAAGTGTGTATGTGTGTGTGTCACACGATTTCATATAAGTAGGTTTGGGAAAGTTTCACAGTCATATAACATTTGGATAGAGATCTGAAAGAAGTGAAGATGTGAGGCACTTAGAAGAGCATTCTAGGTGGAGGGCATCGTGGGCACTGAGGTCTTTAAGCTTAACTGGCCTTCTCATGTTTAGGGACCAACATGGCTGGAACAAAGAGAGAGAAATGAAAGTGGAAAGAGTTGAAATTAAAGAAATAATGGTGGTGCATGGGAGTGCACTGTGGTTACGGTGGGTGGCCTGTAGGTGTATTAGGCAGTGTTCTCCAGATGTGTATATTATTATATATGTATAATATACTATTATATATACTATTATGTAATTAAGAATTATGAGGAATCGGCTCACACAGTTATGGAGGCTGAGATGACCCATGACCTGCTATCTCCAAGCTGGAGACTCAGGAAGCCAGTGGGGTAATTCCAGTCTGAGAGCTGGCAGGCTTGAGACCCCAAAAGAGCTGATGTTTCAGTCTGAGCCTTAAAGAGAAGACCAATGGCCCAGTTCACATCAGTCAAATAGGAGAAGTTCCCTCTTACTCAGCCTTTTTGTTCTATTCAGGTCTTCAACTGATCGGACCAGGCCCACCCACATTAAGTAGGGCAATCTGCTTTACTCAGTCTACAGATTTCAGTGTTAATCTCATCCAGAAACATGCTCACAGACACACCCAAAATAGTGTTTGACCAAATGTCTGGGCACCCTGTGGCCCAGTTAAGTTGACACATAAAATTAACCATCACTGTAGGCAATAGTAGTTCTGGCTTCTGCTTGGAGAGAGATGGGGAGCCACTGGAGAAGTTTGAACATGGGAATGACATGAGCTGACTTAAATTCTAGCAGGACCCCTGGCTGCTGTGTTGAGAATAGACTAGGGCAGGGAGGAGGGGGAAGGGCAAAGTGAGGGCAGAGAGAAGAGTTAGGAGGCAACTGAAATAGACTAAGTGAGAAATGAGGGTGGCTTGGACTAAAATGGTATTGGTGGAAATGGTGTGAAAGTGTTCTGCTTCTAGATACATTTTTAAGATAGAGCCTCTGGGTCTGCACAGGACTTTGTACTGTTGTGCCAGCACCTCTCATTTTTCACTGTAATTATTTACTCCTGTATTTGTTGCTATTTTATTAATCTTTGTGAAAATAGCAACATGGTAATAATGGCTAACATCTATTTTTTTAAAAAATTAATTTATTTTTGGCTGTGTTGGGTCTTCGTTGTTGCGTGCGGGCTTTCTCTAGTTGCAGCGAGTGGGGGCTACTCTTCGTTGCAGTGCACAGGCTTCTCATTGCAGTGGCTTCTCTTGTTGAGGAGCATGGGCTCTAGGTGTGTGGGCTTCAGTAGTTGTGACATGCAGGCTCAGCAGTCGTGGCTCGGGGGCTCTAGGGTGCAGGCTCAGTAGATGTGGTGCATGGGCTCAGTTGCTCCAAGGCATGTGGGATCTTCCCGGACCAGGTCTCCAACCCATGTCCCCCACATTGGCAGGCGGATTCTTAACCACTACGCCACCAGGGAAGCCCTGGCCAACATCTTTTGCGCTATACTCTGAGTCAGGGACTGAGCACACTTCATACATGTTATCTCCTTTGATTCTCACGTCAACCCTATGAACTTATTATTTACGCAATTTTATGTAGGGTGTTCGTCAGGTATGGAAATATGGATAATATTAATTATATTTTAACAGGTTGAACATGTCCGTGATGACATTTTGTATATTTGTCTCTGTTTTCACCCTTACAGACATCCTGTAAATGAGGTTTAGAAACATAGCTAAGTCATGCCAGTCAATGCCTAGCACTGTGTTTAGTACCGTGCAGGTGTTGAAAATAAGCCATATTCATTCCTTCACAGATATTTCTGAGACCCACTGTGTGTCAAACATATGGAGGACACAGCATTGGAAAGATAGAGTTCCTTCCCTGTTGAAGCTTGTGTTCTAATGGAATGGCATACTGGGGGGGTCCATGAGTAATCCTTTTTGGTGTGAGTGGAAGAATAGAAAAAGGCCTTGGAGTGGTGAGTAGGCACAGGATAGTTGGAACCTTGTAAGCCCAGGTGAGGAGCTTTATTCAGATAGGAAGCAATGGCTCTAGTTAGGTAAAGACGATGAGAGCTCTGTGTATGCCAAAGGGTTGTGTCTTCCCGGCTCATCTGCTGTGTCTTCCCCCCACCCCAATTCTCCTACAGTGCAGTTACAGAAAAGTACTGGCTAGACTAAAACTTCTGTCCCTTCGACTTGATGTTAGGCTAACAGGACACCTCCTCAGTGGGACATCAAAGCAAGTGACGGAGCAGCAAGAGAAGCCGCCTCCGGAACTGGGAGAATATGTTGTCTCTGCTGCTGCCGTTGAGAGGACAGAATCGCCTGCAAACAGCTGTGGTTTGCATTTGAGCATGTGGCTGGGCCTGGTACAGTCCAGATTTCACCCGAGTGCCCTTAACGAGCCGGCAGCTGCTTCTGCCGCTGCCTCACCATCCCTGCCCATCGCCGCAGCCTGCCCCGCCATCTCCACGGCAATCTTCTCTCCAGCTGTCGGTTGTGGGGTGGGGTTGGGGGAGCCAGAAGCAGCTAGCGCCTTCTGATATCCCATCACCTCTGGCACTGCGGCCCACCAGAGTAATGGGCAACACAGGGAACACCCAGCGTGGTCAGCCCTCCTTGGAACTGCAGACAAAACACATAAAATCAAAACAGCCCTTATGCAGCAAGTTTAATTTCAGTATAAGTCACGGTCAGCTGGTGGCATTTCCTATTTGGGGGAAGATCCGGGTTGCGGGTTGCAGTCGACCCTAGGATTATAAAGACCTGGGTTCTAATGTTGGTTCTGCTACTAGGAGCTGGATGCTATTGGGCAAGTCCCTGAACGGCAGTGAGCTGGATGGAATCAGAGCAGATAATAACTACCGTCACCACCACCACAACTGCATTTTATTATGTTCACTATGTGCCAGGCACTGATCCAAGTGTTTTCCATGTATGAGATCCACAAATATCAACTATCTCTATTTCAGTTTGCTCCCTCCCCCCGTTTCAGAAGAGTCATTTCTTACCCGCACCGTGAAATCATACATGGAACCCACATTTAAAATAGAACCGCTTCGTTAGAAGCAGAAACAGGGGACAGGACTGCCACTCTTCACAGCCATTTAATGTCCCCTCTTTCCCTGAAGTGTCTCCACTGAGGATTATGGCTGGAAGACAGCTGGTGGGAGTGCGTTAGCCTCCTGTGGCTGCTGTGAAAGTGGTGGCTTGCAGCAACACACGTGTGCTCTCTTGCAGTCTGGAGTCCAGAAGTCCAGTCAGTTTCCCTGGGCTAGAGTAAGGTGTTGGCAGGGTGGGGTCCTTCTGGAGGCTGTAGGGGAGAATCTGTTTTCTTGTCTTTTCTAGCTTCTCGAGTCTTCCTGCATTGCTTGGCTTGTGACCCTTCCTCACATCACTGCATCCTCTTGCTTCCATCCTCACATGTCTTATTCCCTTCTGTAGTCAAATCTCTCTTGGTCCCCCCCTTATGAGGACCCTGGTGATTACATTGGACCCACCTGCAGAAACCAGTGTAATCTCTGTATTGAAGGATCCTTAATCACATCTCCAAAGTCCCTTGTGCCTTGTAAAGTAACATTCACAGATTCCAGGGATTAAGATTGGATATCTTTGGGGGTCATTATTCACTGTACCCCAGGGACCATCTAAGTCTCCTCAGCCTAGATAGCTCTTCACTACACTCAGAATTGGGTACATGGAGTCTTGCCAATAATGCTCACTTATGTATTGATTGATCCTTTTCAGAATTTTCCCCCCTGTCATGCAGTGCAGTGGATCGGGCAGTGTTTGTTCTCGGAGCCTTAGTTGGGTGGAGCATGAGGCCAGTGGACATGGTAAGGGTCCTGTGCTCCCCACCAGCCACGCCAGGGGTGTCTTTGATCACTGTGGCAATGTCAATGACAATTATTTCCCCCTTCGTAATTAGCTCCACTCAAGCTGAGTCTAAATGATATCAAAACAGCCAATTTGGTCAATTTACTCAGTTTGTCAATTTAGTAGAAAATTGAAAAATCAATTAAATTAGTGGTTTGAGTGATTTGACAGGTTGTCTTTCAGACTCAGTCCAGTAAGGAAACCCTATATAGACAGCTTCCAGAGATGAGAGTCCCACCAGACGAATACTGTTGATTCTCCTAACCAGACATTCTATAATCACGGTGATGAAAATAATACCCTTTCTCCACATTTTCAGAGATGATAGCTATTTCGAGAAGTCCCGCCGTGATGATCTAATTTTGTTGTGACAACATCCTGAGATAGAACAGCTGAGGAAACTGAGGCAGGGAGGCTAAATAAAAAATTTCAAGAGAAAGACAAATATGATATCACATATATGTGGAATCTGAAAAATAATACAAATGAATTTATTTGCAAAACAGAAACAGACTCACAGACATAGAAAACAAACTTATAGTTACCAAAGGGGAAGTGGGGGAGGAGGGATAAATTAGGAGTATGGGATTAACAAGTACACACCACTATATATAAAATAGACAAACAGAAAGGATTTACTGTAAAGCACAGGGAACTATATTCAAAATCTCGTAACAACTATAATGGAAAGGAATCTGAAAAAAAAGGGTAACTGAATCACTTTGCTGTACATCTGAAACTAACACAATATTGTAAATCAACTATACTTCAATTAAAAAAAAGAAATTTAAAGATTCATAGCAACAATAACAACATACTCCTCTTAAAATATACTAAGAACTGATTTAAGCACCTTCCATATATTAGCTTATTTAATCCTCTCCAGAAATCTATGAGGTAGATTTTTATCCAGATATTATTATCCAGATTTTACAAGGAGTAAGTTAAGGGCAGAGCTGGGATTTGAACTTGGGTCTCTTAACAACCTGCTTTTTTCTGTAGGTCAGGAGTTCTCAACTTTGGCACAAGAGAGCATGAAAATATAAGTAGTCATACACATAGGGTTCTATACTGCAGCTCTATTTGTAATAGCAAAATACCTGGAAGTCGCCCAGACACCGCTATGTCACATCCCACGCTAGAATACCATGCCTCTGTGAAAAGGAGTGACGAGGATCTCTATGTAGCATGAGGGAGCAGTCTCTAGAAGTCAGTAAAGAAAGCTAAGTGTGTGGTCTCTGCTACGTTTATTTAAGACTGTGTGTTTTCTGGTGAGAAACTCTACAGGACACTAGTCCACATTTCTTGGTTAATTTTTTGCACAGTGACAAAGAAAGAGATAGAGCAGGCACCTCTGGATTAGAAGTTTAGGAGATCATCAGTGAATTGTAACAAGGAAAGGCTGGGAAAAATTTAAACTGATTTAAGTAATCATATTGTTGCTAGTGGTTGATAGTGTTATTTGGAGACTGTTGGGTGTGGTAAGGGATAAAACTAATTAATAATTATGAACTCGGATACTGGGATTATTTTAAAAAATGGAAGATGTTACACATGTAACACTGAGGTCAGTAAAAACCCTGTAGTCCAGGATTTGATTGGAGTATGATGTATGGCGGAACCACACTGACTCCGTTGTGTCAGCTCCATCTTAGGCCCCCAGTCCTACCTCTTCCCCTTTCTGCATGACTGAGCTTTAGCCTGCTCACAAGAAATGCGGCCAAGCCAGATAAGTTCCCTAGCAATTTTCACCTTTGCCTTCATCCGCTATGAAAACTGGAAAAATGAGTTTTGTTGATGCAGATGGGTTAATGGACATGAGGACCCCCCCCCCAGGGGGAAGAAAAACCCCTGGTTCCCATTGGTGCAGACGTGCTTCTCACTTGGTAGTCAGATCTATTTTTAGATCCTTTAAAACTCCCCTGTACCCCCCTTTGTTTGTTTTTGGCGGTACGCCAGCCTCCCACCGCTATGGCCTCTCCCATTGCAGAGCACAGGCTCCGGACGCGCAGGCTCAGCGGCCATGGCTCACGGGCCCAGCCGCTCCGCGGCACGTGGGATCCTCCCAGACCGGGGTACGAACCCGTGTCCCCTGCATCGGCAGGCGGACTCTCAACCACTGCACCACCAGGGAAGCCCCCTGTACCCCTTTTTGATGCATGGAGTGCAGCCGTGAATGCCTCTGGATTGCCGTCTGCCTGATCCTGCCTGTATATAAGTTACCTGCAATAAACTTCTAATTGCACTTTGGGTTCCCTGCTTCGGTTTTCAGTCTCAAAATTCCTTCTCAGTTTGGAGGATATTATTCAATATCTCTTCCTCCCAAAAGCATGATATAAACTCTTTTTTCCCTTAAAACATAAAATATTTTCCAGCTTTATCCACTGCAAAGGCCCAGAAACAGTCACCAGCTCAGTAGCAACAGCACCCTTAGCACCTGGATTGTGGCCTCTGAATACTATTTTGCATAAATCCAAGCCAGGACCCCTTAGAAAAATGGATGATTCTAGTTTGGGACAGGAACGTACCTATGGGCCTGAAGCACCTTGTCACAGGAGTGCAAGGAAGCTGTCAGTGATGACAAGGATTATCTCAGGAGGACTCAGAAGAGAAATTAAACAGGCTCCCACCGACCAAAGGTAGGATAATTGGGACAGAATTAGAATAACAAATTGAAACACATTGAGTATGTTTATATTAATGAGTTCTTAATAACAACTATGAACGTCTCGTCACGTTTGGCAGATGCTAGGGAACCAGCTCCTTATTTTAAAAACTGGTAAATAAAGTATCAAGCATTTCTGCTGCTTTTCCTATTTGAACTGTTTCTCAGGTAACCCCATGGCTGATAAAAGGAAGTTTCTCTTTATAGAAACATTGCAGCTGCTGAAAGAAGGAATCATAGATTTGGAAACCCTAGATTTTTAAAAAAACCCTAAAAAATTAATGAATCTGGGTAATGATTATTAACAACTAACATCATGAAAAAGAGGCAACTAGATGTTAAATATCTTTGATTGGAGCATACAATACTACCTATGAAATAGTCTTATCAAATAATTCAAATCTGAATTTTATTAGGCCTCCACATCTAATGACTAATTTACAGGAAATACGGGGACAGGGGAACATGTTAAACCATGCCATGGGGATTCAAACAGCAAGATACAGACACTGAGAAACTCTGCAGGACACTTGTCCTCATTTCTTCATTAAAAAAATAAATTTCATAATAAAAGAGAATGAGATAGAGCAAGAACCTATAGATTAAAAGAATTTTAGGAGCTGCATCAACAAATTATAACACACAGACCTTATTTGCATTCCACCTGTAACAAATGCCTAAAAATATATCAAACAGCAGGAGAGATTAGATTTTGATAGATTTGAGGAATTATTGTTATAAAGATACCTTATTATTAGGTGTGATATAGTATCGTAGTTATTTTTAAAAAAGGAGTCCTTACCTTTCAGAGATACATACTGAAGTTTGACATGTGGGATTTGCGTCAAAACAGTTGTATTTGGGGGTGGTGGTGAGAGGTGGGTGGGGACAGAGGTGAAACAAGATTGATCCTGAACTGTTAATTACTGAGAGTTGATGTGGTACATGGGAGGTCAGCATAATGTCTGTCTGTGTTGCGTGTTCTTAAAATATATAACAAGTTTAACAATTTATAGAGAAAGAATTCTTACTGAATTGCCTGCGGTAGGGCCTGGGCTTAGTTTTGCTTTTGTTTCTATTTGAAAGCTCTCTCTGTGATTTTTAATGTGCAGCCCAAATTCCAGAACTTCCTTTAATTTTCTTGACCTCTCCCCAGTGGAGTTTCGAATTCAGTCCCCCTAGAGAGATGCTGTACTGCGGAAACAACCCTTCCCCGTGTGATTGATCTCATCTTTACATATTTTTTTCAGCTACCTCAGTTGCAGGGTGTTAAGATCTATTTTTCTATTCGTTTTTCTAATTTCCCCAGCTGGTTTGAAACTTCAGGAAGTTAATAGTCATTTTGCACTTGATTTATTTTGCCCTTGAGGCCTCTGAGAATGCTTGCCAATAATGAGCTGACCCATTTTTAGAAACAGGGTGTGGTTCCTAAGATGTCCCTGTCTCCTTTGCTCAAAGAGGAAATGCCCATCTTCATGGGCACCTGCAGCAACTCAGTTCGTGTCAATTTCAAAATGCTCGGGAGAATGCACACAGTCTCTACAAGGAGTTAGCTATCAACGGGGGAGGGGGAGGGGGGAGGGGGTGTGAGCAGTTCCCTAAAGGGGCTTCTACCCACATGTTTGAGTATTCTATCAGGTCAGGGAGGGCCATTGGGAAGCTACTTCAAAGGACCCCATGGGCCTAGAGGGCAAGGACCTTTTGCACTTGGAGCTGATGAACTCCCAGGAGCAGTGTGGACTCAAGAACCACCCCTTAATCCCACGGACAAAGTGTCAGAGGAGGGCAGAACTTCCCTGGAGCTTGGGGAGAATGTTGGGTCTATCCACTGTGTCCAGAAACTTGTGGTGGGTACACACTGTGCGGTTGTCCAGGGTTGTTTAATGCTCTCTGTCACTGTCTTGAAATTCCTAATAATTTTTGAAACAGAGGCCCCTTTATTTTCATTTTGCACCGGGCCCTGCAAATGATGTGCTGGATGGGAGGAACGATTTTGGATGTGACACTGTGGGGAGGGTCAGACCACCTCGTGATCCAGGCCCAAATGATCTTGTGCTTGATTTGGAGGACTGTGTAGAATGAAAACAGCAAGAAAAACCAGGAATGGAGAGAGAGGGATGCCACAGTGAGCAGGAGATCAATGCGAGTATTTTTAGTACTGATGGAAGGACTTTTCCCCTCCAGTGGGTCTGTTTTGAGCTGATGCCAGCAGTGAGAACAGGGCTGGGGAGATCAGATGTCTTCAGTTTAGGAGATAAGTGTACTTAGAGAAGCTGAGCCAGCCCCCCAGGACTGCCTGGGGGAGGGGGCCTTGTTAGGGCAGGAGCAGTGACAGTTCAGAGATTTCCTGCTCAGCGCTCTGAGCCCTGGAGCTGGGCCTCAAACCCAGGTGGGCCAGCTCTGAGCCCACTCTCCTGCCCATTTCATTTTTTTGGCTGTGCCGCGCAGCCTGCGGGGATCTTAGTTCCCTGACCAGGGACTGAACCCGGGCCTGCGGCAGTGAAAGCACCAAGTCCTAACCACTGGAGCGCCAGGGAATTCCCTTTTTTTTTTTCTCCTCCTGCCCGTTTCAGAGAGTCCTTTATATAGGCAGCCTATCCATTCACTGGCTCATTCACCAGACACAAACACACGTATGCATTTTTATGTGTGTGTGTGTACATACACGTATACATACACATACAGATACACAAGCACACACACACACACACACACACATCCACAATTCCAGATATAGTGTTAGGCCTTGGGGTTCTAATTGCAAACAGGACAGACACGGTCTTTGTTCTCATGCAGGAGGAGGCAGATGGGTAGGAATATGGTAGGCAGAGGTGGAGGTCCCGATAGCGTCAGGAGACATGGGGCGAGGTGTTCAGTGGATCAAAGTTCAGTCATCCTCTGAAATCTTGACCCAATCTTGAAAACAATCAAACCAGTGTTGTTTCTTTTGTTTTCAAATATGCCAGGTAGTATGATTTGATTGAAAGAGACCTGATTTAATATCATCATAATAGCCAGGTTAACCTCTGAACATTACTCTCTAGCAGTGGTCCTCCAGGTGAGGTCCCTGGCCCGGCAGCATAGCATCATCTGGCAACTTGTTTGAAATTGAATTCTCAGGCCCCACCCAGACTTAATGAATCAGAAACTCTTGGGTGGAGTGCAAGGATCTGTGTTTTACGAAGCCCTCTGGTGACTCAAATGCATGGTGAGGTGGAGAACCACTGTCAAAAGCCACCTCCCCTTGGACCTTGAACTCTATTCAATTAGGGATGACTCTGATCCCCTCTCACCTTTGAGAACATTAACTGTATATCAAGAAAGAGCCTTCACACCCACTGCCTCATGTGTCCTGATTCACACCTGGGCAGCCACACAGCCTCTTCGTTACTTTCTTGTTTTCAGCCTTTAAAATCTACCTTATGGAGTTTTCACTGAGCGACGATTCCTCGTAGCAGAAGATTTGGGAGAGCTTCTTGAGAAAAGGGACAAAATAGTGGAATGAGGTATTTGGTTGATTTTTGCCAGCTGCTGTAGTCTCCCCTCCTCTACCATCTGTCTGTCTGTCTATCTATATCTACCTACCTACCTACCAACCTGTCTTTCTTCTACTATCTATTGAGTATTTGCCCTTTTGTCAGTCTGTCCATCTATGTACCTGTCTAGGTGTCTGTCTATGTATCTGTGTGTATGTATATATGTATCTATCACCTGACAAAGGAGAGTGGAAAGGGAGAGAAAATAAAGGGGAAGGTGGGGTTTGAGTAAATTTTTGGACTTCTTGGAGCCTCCAGTTCTTCAGATGTTAAAGAACTGTGTGCTCATGCGCCTGTGTGCGTGTGCATGTAACACTACTATTTCACATGATTACTATAGGGCTTTTAAAGGTGAGTACATATGACACCATTTCCGACTCATGCAGAAGGTGGTCACAGAAGCTGAGTCTGAAAGGAGAAGAGAAGGAGAGAAGGGAGGGGAGGGAGGGAAGTGTGAGGATGGGCTGAGCAGGAGGGAGGAAGAACAGAGGGCCGGAGAGGCGACAGGAAAGGCCTGTCCAAGTCCAAGGGGACTGACTTGGACTATAAGGCAAGTAGGTGGGGCCAAGGTGGCAGGGAGAAGGTTAAGTTTAATGATGGAGGGTCTGAGGACCTGGAGGGGGAGGTCGAAGGTGGAAGAGCCAAGTGGCATGAAAATAGGGTGCCCCAGAAGTCAGAGAGAAAAGCACTTTTTAAGGCAGCTATTAAAGAACCTAAGTGAATGTACGTTTAAATGAATTGCGTGTTTATGTTTCTGGAATAGAGGTGTGCCTGGGGATGCTTCTCCCACAACTCACCCACCCACTCCCCACCAAGCTGTGAAAATATATACCTGCTTCTCTCTCCAAGTCGTTCTACCAGCTAATTATCTGTAAAGATTCAAATCATGAACTGAAACTCCAAAGATTTTTATGGGCATTAGGGGAGTATTAAATAGGAAGATTGGAAGCAAAATTACAGTTCCCCCAATAGATTTTTGGGGGGATTGATAAAAATCTGCTTTTAATTAAAAATAGAAAGCAGTAAGGCCCCCTGTACACAAACAGGAAAGCCTTTGGGGCTTAGTCCCCTGTGCAAATGTCTATGGATGTCTGCTGGGCTCCCAGCCTCAGCTGCCTGGTCTGTGGGCCTCCAGGAAGAATGATTGATGGGCTGGCTGGAGTTTTGGCTGAGAGGTCTTGCTAATAGATACACAAAAGCAGAGGTTGTAATGCAGCTCACAAGATGAAGTAATGGGCTTGTCTCTATCTAGGTAGGGAATTCTGCCAAACCCTGTGTTTTAAATAAAATGAGGCTTTTGTGGTTCTTGGCATGGGCCCGCCAGTGCAGGCTAACCTTGGCATCTGTGTGCTGGGCTTTCTCTAGCTGAGAAATGTGGCTGAGAGTTGACGAGGGCTCAGGGGTTCTGCAAGGGCAGGGATACTGGGCTTGGGGACCCTCCCCACCAAGCCTGTTCCTTTTTCAGTAAAGGCATCAACTCAGTTGCTCAAGCTGAAAACCTAGGAGTCAGCCTTGATTCCTCCCAGATCTCAAATCTATCTGAAGTCTATTCATTTTTCTCTATTTTCGCTGCTTCCACCCAGGGCCTGCCACCAACATCTCTAACCTAGATGCTACAAGACTTTCTTAATTAGTCTGTCAGTTCTCTCTCTCTCTTTTTTCATTGGAGTATAATTGCTTTACAATGTTGGGTTAGTTTCTGCCGCACAGTGAAGTGAATCAGCCATACGAATACACACATCCCCTCCCTCTTGGACCTCCCTCCACCCCCGCTCCCCATCCCACCCAACGAGGCCATCACAGAGCACCGAGCTGAGCTCCCTGTGCTATACAGCAGGTAGTCTGTCAGTTCTCTTGCTCACCCTCCACAATCCACGCTCTTGCTAAAGTCAGAATTAATTTTTTTTTGAGATTGTGCATATTTTTTTTACTGTGTATATCAATCATCCATTTCTTTGTATTATTGAGTGTTATTCCATTATATGAGTATACCACATTTTGTTGATCTTTTCCCATAAGGTGAACATTTGGGTTGTTTCCCATGTTTGGTTACAGCGAATAAATAAGGACATTCATGTATAAGTTGCTATGTTGCTAAGAACACTCACATACAAGCATTTCTGTAGACATGTATTTTCACTTCTCTTGATTAAATCCTAGGAATGGAAGAGCTGCATCACTTGATTTGTTTATACCTAACTTTAAAAAAGACTTTATTTTTTAGAGCAGTTTTAAGTTCACAGGAAAATTAAGATGAAGGCATCCCTGCCCCCACACGTGCTCAGCCTCCCCCATTGTCAGCATCTTCCGCCAGAGCAACGCATTTGTTACAACTGATGAACCTACATTGACAGATCATTATCACCCATAGGGTTCACTCTTGGTGTTGTGCATTTTAGGGGTTTGGACAAACGTACCGTTGACCCTGTACATTGTGCGTTTGAACTGTGCGGGTCCCCTTACATGGGTCTTTTTCAGTAATAAATACAGTCCTACACCATGCATGGTTGGTTGAATCCATGGATGCCCAGGAACAGCAGATACGGAGGGCTGACTGTAAGTTATATGCCAGTTAACCCCCATGTTGTTCAAGGGTCAACTGTGTAATGACATATATCCATTATATAGTATCATGCAGAGTATTTTCACTGCCCTGAAAATATTCTGTGCTCCTATTCACCCTCCTCCGCCACCACACACAGAATGATCTTTTTGTGTGAAGTCCTCAGCAGGAAAGTCAGTGCAGCCCTTGAAAACACACACTGAGAAACCAGATCACCTGGGTCTGAATTCTGGCTTCTACCACCTGCTGGCTGTGTGGGCTTGGCAAGTTACTTAACCTTTCCATGCCTCAATTTCCTCAGCTGTAAAATGGGGATAATGGCATCTCCTCATGCAAATTTTTGAGAATTAAACTGATGTAAATGAAGTACTTAAAATAGTACCTGGTACTATATATGTTCGTCTCGGTATACATATACATGTTACTATGCATATAATGGTTAGCTATTGTGGTTATTATTATTCTCATCAATTTATCCTTGCTCCTAGAAAACTCCAGACTTCTCATGGCTCCCAAGGTCATGTGTAATCTACCTTCTGCCTGCATCTCCAATCTTAAATTCTCTTGCTCGCGACCTTCAGCCATCCTAGCCTCTCCCTCTTCCTCAGACTTGTCAAGTTCCCTCTTTCTTAAGCTTTTGTATGTTTATTCCCTCAGTCTGGAGTCCTTCTGATGACTGGTTCACTCTCTTTATGTGTCTTTTCAAATATCACCTCCGCAGAGAGGCCTTCCACTTGCACTGTGAATCAGGGTGTGGCTGGTTGGCCATTGAGATCACATGGCGGCCAGTGCAGAACATGGACTGAAAGTCCTTCCAGAGAAGGTTTTCTGAAGCAGGAAGGCAAAGTGAACGTGTGAGTTTCCTAAACCTGAGCAGGAGGTCTGGGCTGTCAGCGGTCCCTCTCACTGGTCCCTTAGTTGACAGATTCCCTGGGGATCTCACTTCCTCTCCAGTGGAGGGGTTCACTTGGATACGAATTTCCTAGATACACCTAGGAAGGGATGAGTGGGCCCAACTATATGACGAGGTTGCCTTGACGCTATGTAGGGTGTGGGAGCTGAATATGGCCCCCAAATACTCTACAGCCTAATCTCCAGAACCTGTGAATGTTACCTTACATGGCAAAAGGGACTTTGTGGGTGTGATTAAGTTAAAGATCTTGAGATGGGGAGCTTCTCTCCGATTATCCAGGTCGGACTGATATGATCGCAAGCGTTCTTATAAGAGAGGGGCTTGCGGGTCAGAGTCAGAGTCAGAAGAGAGGGATGCTTTTTGAAGATGGAGGAGGGGCTACAGCTCAAGGAATGCAGGTCACTGTTAGAGGCTGAAAAAGTCAAGGAAAAAATTCTCCTCTCAGAGCTTCCAAAAGGAACCAGCTCTACAGACATGTTGACTTTAGTCCACTGAGACTAGTTTCAGCCTCCCTTTTTTTTTTGACTTTTAAAAATTGAAGTGTAGTTGATTTATAATGTTGTGTTAGTTTCGTGGATACAGCACAGTGATTCAGATATATATATATATACACACACACTTTTTTAGATTCTTTTTCCTTATAGGTTATTACCAAATATTGAGTATAGTTCCCTGTATTATACATTAGGTCCTTGTCAGTTACCTATTTTATATATTACTAGTGTATCTATTTTAATCCCAAGCTCCTAATTTATCCCTCCTCCAACCCTTTCCCGTTTGGTAACCATAAGTATGTTTTCTATGTCTGTGGGTCTATTTCTGTTTTGTATATAAGTTCATTTGTATCTTTTTTTTTTTTTTACATTCCACATATAAGCAATATCATATATTTGTCTTTCTTTGTCTGACTTACTTCACTTAGTATGATAATTGCTAGGTCCATTCATGTTGGTGCAAATGGCATCATTTCATTCACACTTCTGATCTCCACACCTGTAAGAGATTAAAATTTGTGGTGTCTTAAGCCACTAAGTTTGTGGTAATTTGTTACAGCAGCGATAGGAAACTCATACATGCAGACGGGACCCTGACAGTTAGAGCCCAGGCTTCTCTCTGCCTGTCCCCACCAGTGCTGACTCTTTGCATCCGCTTTCTCTTCTGTACTCAAGCTCCAGGAAAGTCAACCAGAGGCTGCTGAGGCCTTGTAGCTGTCTGGTCGAATGACATCAGATTCAGGTGATGGTGACAGCCATCTCCACTACTTCCGGTCCTGGCCTGCCCTCATTCTGTCTCACCTGTTAGGACAGAATTGAAAATATATGGCTCATATTACACCCTTGACTTAATTTGTTCTCTGTTTCTGACTCCTGGCCTGGACTTGTGAGAAATGCTGAGTGGGCCCCACCCAGGCCTGTAATTCAACTTTTGCTTCCCCATCTCCCTCCATTTATTCATTCCTCACCTCACTCACTTATTCATTCATTAAGCAAATATTTATAGAGCATGTTCTATGTGTCAGGCAATGTTTTAGGTGTGTGGAATATGTCAGTAGGCAAAATGAAGCTTGGAGCTTATAGTATAGTGAAGGGAGAAGACAAAATGCAGTAAATATAATAAATAAATCCATTTTTAATAAATCAATAATGCTTATCCTTATGGACAAAATAAAAAGTATAGCAGGGTAACAGGAGTGCAGGGGTGAATTGCAGGTTTAAATAGGGTAGACAGGGTAGGCCTTATTGAGAAAGTAACATTTGAACAAATTCTAAAAGGAGGTGGGGGAATGGGCTGGGCTGCTATATGGGGGAAGGACATTTAGGCAGATCCAGCAACCAGTGCAAAGGCCCTGAGGCAGGAGCACACTTGAGGTCTGTCTAGGAGGCAATGTGTCTGGAGTGGGAGGAGTGAGAGGCAGAGTAGTGGGAAGGGAGGTCACAAAGGTAAAGGGGACCAAACCACACGGGGCCTTGTGGAGCATCACAAGAACTTTGGCTTTACTCCCAGGCCATGAGGAGCCACTGGAGGGTTTTGAGTAGAAGAGTGACATACTGAGACTTTTTAAAGGATTGCTTTGGCTGCTACACTCATAACATCCTGGTCAGTTGATTAAGAGATAGCTCTTGTCTTTAAAATGTTTACAGCCTAGTAATGGTGATAAGACTGACACATACATAACAATAATACAAGCTAGAAAGTAGCAAATGCAATGAAAGACACTCAGATTCTACAAGGGCTCTAATACTGAAAGAGGAGAGAGAGAATGATTTCAGCTGGGGTAACAGAAGGTGGACTCTTAGTAGGTAATTCAGAGGAGGGGCCATTGAGATGGGCCTTGAAGAATGCGTAGGATCAGACATGGAGATCTGGTGATGGGGTTGGCATTGTGGGTCCTAGTGTGTGGAACAGAGTGAACCCCGTAGTTCAGAGGCTATCACCTAGGCAGGTGGGTATCCGACCATGGAGTGCATGCCAATCACCAAGCAGTTTGTTCAAAGGCAGATTCCTGGATCCCAGCTTTGGAAGTTCTCATTTGGAAGGTTGGGAAGGGTGCATTTTAATGGGCACATGAGTGATTGTGATGCAAGTGTGGGGTTGCCCTGTAAGAAATGTTGTCTTGGGCTAAATAAGGGAATGCAGTAGGAAGTGTGTTTGGTCAAGTTGGAACTAACAGTCTGAGTCCAGAGTACCAGACTGGGGATTTGGCATGTTATCCCGTAGGGACTATTGGATGGCTTGGAGCTCCAAGTCTGAGCTCCAATTAAAGGCCTCTAGCAAAGACCTGATCTAAGGCAGCCTTTTTTTTTTTTTTTTTTTAAATAAATTTATTTATTTTTGGCTGTGTTGGGTCTTTGTTGCTGTGAGTGGGTGGGCTTTCTCTAGCTGCGGTGAGCGGGGGCTACGCTTTGTTGTGGTGTGTGGGTTTCTCATTGTCGTGTCTTCTCTTGTTGTGGAATGTGGGCTCTAGGCACACAGGCTTCAGTAGTTGTGGCACGTGGGCTCAGTAGTTGTGGCACATGGGCTTAGCTGGTCCATGGCATGTGGGATCTTCCCAGGCCAGGGCTCGAAACTGTGTCCCCTGCATTGGCAGGCAGATTCTTAACCACTGCGCCACCAGGGAAGCCCAGGCAGGCTTATTTAAGAGTTATTCATCAGTCATGTGCAGAGTGAGGCAAACACACAGGGGAGGGAGCAACAATTGCACAGGTGGGTGTGAAAATCAGCCTGAACTGGGACAGGGCATGGGGGATGGGAGGTGTGAGAGATGAGAGGCCAATGAAATGGACTGAAAATGCCACATGCAGAAGGACTCCATCCATCTTGATCACCTCCTGTGTGCTTGGCATGAAGGAGATGCTCAAGAAACCTTTCTGAAATGAAAGAATTCAGAGGACGTGGCTACTGCTTGAATGTGGAGAGCAAGAGAGAGAAAGAAGAGAGAAGTAAGGAGGAGGCCACTGAGTACAATAAAGGCTCAAGTCATGAGGGAAACTCAGGAGATACAGAAAATAAGAGAAAGACACAAACAAAGCAAATGAACCACAACTAAACAAAACCAAAAAACAGAAAACAAACAGTGGCTCAACCAGAAGACAAAAGATCAGCCATGCACAGCAGAAGACTTGGGCTCTGATCCCCAGAGCTTCCAGACAAGTGGGGCTTGAAGAGCTGAGTTCTTGGCAGTAGTTAAGAGGCCCAGCCCTAGAGCCAGACTTCTGGGGTTCAAATCCTGGTTCTACCTCCTACTAGCTGTATGATTTTGGACAGGTTACTTCAACTCTGTATATGGCTCAGTTTCCTAAGGGTGGTTGTGAGATAAAAAAAAATAATACTTGCATAGGCTTACAGCAGTACCTAGCACATAACAAGTGTCTGATACACTTAACGGTTACTGTTATTGTTGTTAGAAGAGAAGGGAGCCCCAGTTGAAGTTGGAAAACCACGAGGCAGCTACATGGGGCTGGGGTGGGGCTAGGAGGTACCTATTGGCTCTGTTGCCTTCAAACCTAAGGTCCCTGGACATAATGATGGGGCCATGCAGTCTGTGGGCCTGGGAGGCAGGAGGCAGCTTCTTGGGGTGATGGGAGAGAGAAGAGGAGAGAGAGAAATTGATTGTTTGTGGGGAGAAATGGCTAGACTTTGAGCTCTAAGGATACCGAGAAAATGAACACATGGCTTCCATAGTGAGGGTCCTTCTTGAAGGGAGCAGAACAAACCTGCCTGGGCAGGGCAGCTAAACTTCCCGATGCCCTAGGGGGTACTTGGAAAATGCTCCAGAGCTGTGATTTCAACCAATAGCCCAAGCAGATGGGTTCAATAAAGCCAATGGTTATTTACATCAATGCAAAGACTGTGTGTGTTTATTTCTGGCTCCTGGGGTCTGGAAAGGAAAAGGAATGATTGAAATGAGGAATGTGGTGAAAGGAAAAAATGGACAATCTAACAAGGAAAAAATGTTCATGCTTAGCCTAATCCCTTTCATCCCGGGGCCTCTGAGGGCTCAGTGAGGGGATCTTGTAAGCCCTCCAAAGCCCTCAGACCCATACCAGCTGGCATCCAAGGCAAGGGCCCTGTGAGTCACTCTCCTGCGGTCAGGGGACAGAGGCCTGGCGTGGGAATGGAGGAGGAGCGGAGGGGTGCCTACTCGGATGTGCACAGGGGCTTGAATCCTGCCCCACCCTTTCCTTGCGCTGTGACATCGGGCAAGACCAGAACCGATCTGTGCTTCAGTTTCCACATCTGTGAAAGGAGCAGAGTCATCAAACATCCCTCGTAGAGGGGTTGTAAGGATTGAGTTACAATAACTGGGGAAGTGGGGAAATCTAGTACCTGAAGGAACAGGCTAAGCCAACCCAAGCCCCCGGAGGCAAGAGCTGGGCTATGATGGTTTGATGGGGGGAATGGAGCCTGGTGGGAGTGCTTGTCTGGGGCACGCATGGTGCTCTAGTTGCTGCTTGTAGCTTTTGAAACTGCTGTACATTTTCTGGCCATCGCCTGCCTGTGTGTTCAGGGGAAATGCTCTTTCTCTCCAGGCAAGGGAGCCTGGCGTCTGGTTGCCTTCTCCCTCCTGAGCCTTGCACTTGGGCTCCTTGGCTGTCGTTGGGAATCAGGGCTGCATCAGAACCAGTGGGAATACCTGGGAGAGTGACCTTGGGGGAGGAGGCCTGGCTGAGGCCCCCCAAATCTCTTAACTCCTACTTTTCTCAGGGGAGAAGAAAAAAACTAAAAAGAGCAGGCAGGGTTTTCTAGGTCCGTAAATGCCCTTGTCCACAGTTCTTAGGGGTTCCTTATGAATCAGACTTAGTGCCAAGTGCATGGCTCTTTAGATAAGACCTGGCAGCTCCTCAAGCGGAGCATTTTAAGGGCTTTCTGATGCTGCACACACTTCACCAGAGCCTTGCCATGGGGACGCTACCTCCTGATGGTGCCCCTCGAGGTCCTGAGGTTCCGGATGCCAGAAAGCTGGACCCTTGGACCTGGACCCACCAGTGAGCTGGGAACCATTATTAAGTCAAGGTCTGGTCTTTTCCTTCATTTCGTCCCATACAGTCCTGGGCTGTAGAAAGGCTTTTACCTTTTATTTTTATGCTGGGTGAGGATACTGGCTCAGTTGCCCTATGCCCGCTAAGTAGTCAGCGGTGGAGCCTGCGGGCAAGTGCCCTCCCATTAAGAAAGCTCTGTTGTGTGCATTCTCCTGCCTTTTCCAGATGAGAGGGGTTTCTGAGTTGGGAGCACCTACAAAGCATGCTCTCTAAGTCACTTCTGAATCCCAAGCAATGCCTGGCACAGGATAGGTGCTTATGACCATGGACTAAGTGGTTAAATGAAGCACAGAAACTGGCTCCTCTGCCAAACACACCAAACTGGAGAGGGAAGCAGTGGAAACCATGGAAGGGCAGGAAGTGGGATGTATGAATCCAACTGCAGGACTGGCCCCATAACGGTATGGGGATGGGGGAGAGGAGAGCCTGCTGTTCAAATGACAGAGCCAAGGGGCACGGGTGAACTCCGGCTCCATTCAGCTGCCTGTAGTTTCCAAAAAATCCCCCAGTGCAGGGGCAGTGGGGCTGTAGGAGGAATCTCTGGAGAGTGACATTTCTTGAAGTTGGCTGAGTAGCAGGGCTTTGGTTATAAATGACTGATCCCACCTGGCAGGAGTCTAGGCAGTGCCAAAGCTTTCAGGGCAGGGTCCTGACTTCAGAAATATGGGTCTGGTAAGAGTTAGGCAAGGAGGGCAGGACCCAGCCAAGGTGGTTGGAGTTCAAGGAGAGGTCTAATTATGGACTGAATGTGTGTGTCCTCCCCCCAGTTCATAGGTTGAAACCTTATTCCCCAACGTGATGGCATTTGGAGGTGGGACCTTTGGGAGGTGAATTAGGATGAGATGAGGTCATGAGGGTGGGGCTCCCATGATGGGAATAATGCCTTTTAAGAAGAGAAAGAGACAAAAGATCCGTCTCTTTGCCATGTGAGGATACAAGGAGAAGACGGCCATTTGCAAATGAGAAAGAGTGCCTTCACCAGACACTGGATTTGCTGATGCCTTAATCTTGGACTTCCCAGCCTCTAGAACTGTGAGAAATATGTATTTGTTGTCAAAGCCACCTGGTCCATGGTATTCTATTATAGCAGCATCCTCTCCCTCCACATCAGCCTAACTGTTCAGTGTTGGTATAGAGCTGGAATCCAGTTTTACAGTGTAGAGAAATAGACTCCACCTCTTGATGGTGGTAGGAGCTGTTACATTGCAAAGGGTGTGCATATAGGGTGGGGTGGGGAATGTAGCTCTTTCTGCAAACAACTCTGCAGCGATCTTCAACTCCTACCTCTCGCAGAGGACTGGTTGCCCAGTGCTATTGAATCTACCTCTGCAGTATCTGTTCAGCCATGTACCTATTTACATTTTCCATCACTGCAATCCCTTCTCTCTTGCTTGAACTTATGCAGTGGCTTTCTAACTGGCCTCTGTGTCTCCCGTCTCCCCCTTGCACCCCAATGCATCTTCCCAGGTGCTTCTGGAGTGATCTTCCTAAAGCATATCTGACCAAAACACGTGTGCTCAAAACATTGACAGCATCCCATTGCCTACAGGAAAACATTCAGATTTCTCAGCATGATATTCAAGGCCTTCTGTGATTTACTTTTTTGACAACATTTCGTGGCATTTTCCACCCACACATTCCAGAAACACCAGACTTTTCTCCATTCCCTGAAGGTTCTCATCACTTCCCCTTTGGCTAGCATACTTCCCTCCACTTTATTGTAGACTGCCAGCGTCCTGAGCATCCTCCATAGCTGAGCTCAAATATCTCTTCCCTGCATCACATTCTGTGATTGCCTGCATTTCTGTGCCTATAAGGCACTTTGTCTACAGGTCGTTGAGCAAACACTCATTCAATTAACTTGTGCGTGTGTTGGGTGCTGGGGTTATACGGTGTGTCTTGTCTGTTTTGCTTATTTGTTTGCTTGCTTGTTTGTTTTTCCTTAACCATGAAATTGTGAGCCCCACAAATAAATGGAATATGCCTTCTGGTGTGTACCAGTGCAGTAGGTGTTTAGCAGACCCTTGTAATTCAAATAGAAGTAAAACGCGTTGGCTTCTGGGCGAGGAAGAGAGTCACCTTGTGCTTCATGTGAATGATCAGATTCCATCGATGTGGAATACAGTATAAGATGCACTTAACGTTAAAGTGCTACTGAACATAATTTAATCTTTCTTGGATGATTCAAAAGCTCTCCAGAATCTTGTAGTGCTGCAGGATCATCAGTGCAAGCACCCGTTCTCATTGTGTGGCCCTGCCAGTCAGGAGTTCAGGTTGGTAGAGTTCTGGGGAAATCAGAATTCTTTTTTTTAAACCAACAATTTGCCTAAGTGTTTTAAAAGTACATATTATAATCAAATGCTTGATTTAAAAAGCCTTTTTTTTTTTTGGACAAAGCAGGTTAATTCTGGTGAGCTGTGGGGTGGATGAGAGTATAATTAATAGTGATTATCTGGGAGCTGAGCTCACATGTTCCAGTGCTTGAAGTTGAGGTTTCTGAACTGAAAACACAGCAGCCACATCTTGGGACAATTACACCAGTGCCACTAAGGTTGTAAGGTAGCACACGACAGGAACATAACTGTTCTTGTCTTGTGCAAATAACACTAGGCAGGAGGGGTGCTCAGATCAGATTGGAAGATTGAGTGATCTCTTGCATCTGAGTTAGGAACTGCTTTCTCTCTTTAGTCCAGGCCTGGCCAGAGGGATAGAGCAGGTCTGAGCTGAGGTACTGGATACTTTGGGAAATCAGCAAACACAACTATAATCTCCATGATGTAAAATAATCTGCTGGACTTCTTTCGGCTTCCGCTCTTGGAAGTTGTCACTCCTGTCCCTGACAATGAAAAGAAGGGGAACAAACTGAAAATCAGTAACTTTTCTTGGACTCCTCAGAGAACTGAGGTTGACAAGCAAAGCACCACTTTGAAGTCTGGAGAGACAGGCAAATCCAGAGAGTCACAGCCAAGGCTTGTTTATCTGAACCTGAAGCCACTGGGGCCATAAGCAGATAGGAACACTTACGTGGTAATCTTGACAAATTGCTGGAGGCTGAGTGTGGACTCACCTGAGAGTGAGAAACTCCTGCATTGGGTGATTGCAGCATAGAGAGAGTGATTGACAGGGATGTTATAAGGGGTGGGAGGGACAAATTGGGAACACTGTTATAAGATACCTGTGCTTCATGTGAAGTGGTACAGTCTTATTTGAGGTGGACTTAGATTAGTTAAACATGCGTCTTGGAAACTCTAGGGCAACCACTAAAATTTTTTTATAAAGAAGTATAATTGATATGCTAAAGAGGAGATAAGATAGAATCATATAAAACACTCAGTTAAAACCAGAGCAGGCGGAAAAAGAGGGAGAAACACCCCCCAGAGAACAAATATAACAAACAGAAAACAATAAAACAGTCATCACATGGGAGATAGTAGTCCAGCTTGATCAATTATCACTTTAAATGGGAATGGGCTACCTCAACTGAATTGCATCTGCAAAGACTCTTTTTCCAGATAAAGTCATATTCACAGGTTCTGGGTGGGGGTAGGTCATGGACATATCTTTTGGGGGCATTACCATTCAACCCACCACAAGGGGTTTAGGCCAAATAAACTCCAGGTCTCGCTCAGCCCTCAAAGTCTCTGACATAAAAATGACAAAGCGCAATGATCTCTACTATATAAGGAATGAATCCAAGTTGTTAAGAAAAACATGCACCCCAAAGAGGTAAATGGACAATCCATACATACGACAGGGAGTTGCTCCAATAAGTAAGCAAACATTCATGGGAGTTCTGCTTTCCTCATGCTAGAGAGATGCAAACTGAGACTAAAACCCCGTGCTAGCAAGCATGTGATAAAACTGATGCTTACGTGTGGACCCAACCATTTATTCCCAGGGACTGGCTCACTGTAGGCACTTATATTGAATTGCTGCTGGGTGTGTTAATTGTCAAAACACTTTGGGGGAAAAATGTGGTAACATATTCCAAGAACCTTGAAAATAAAGGTGTCTGTTGCCGAAAAAAAAAATGTGAATGGTCTAAAAACACCAATTACAAGACAGTTTGTCAGAGTGGATTAAAATATAAAAAGAGACCCAAGTATACGTTGTTTATAAGAAACCCACTTTAAGTATAAAGACTCAGATGAAAAGTAATGGCATGGAGAAAGAAATGCCCTGCTAGCTCTAGTTGGAAGAAAGCTAGAGTAGCTGTGTTAATTTCATACAAAAGCAGACATTATGGACGAGGAAAACTATCAGGGATAAAGAAGACATTGTGTAATTTGAATTCTCCAAGAAAACATAGTAATCCTAAGTGTGTATGAGCCTAATAAACTGTCAAAACATGCAAGGCAAAAACGAAGAGAACCACCAGGAAAAGTAGACAAATCTGCTCTGGCAGCTAGAGACTTCAGCAGTAATTGGTAGATCAAGCAGGCAGAAGATCAGTGAGGATATACTTGGCCTAAAATAACCTGCTGTGTTACGTGGAAAACGTACTTTTCTGTTGTCCTTATTTCCCTAACCTCTTTGAAATGTCTGAAGAGACGACCATAGGGTAAATCTAGAAACTCTATTGGAATTTAATTTGGTTTTTAAAAAAACCCTGGTTCTATTAAAGTGAATAATTATCCTGCCTTTGGTTTATAAAGACAGAAAATAATGGTACTTGTATGACCTTTCATTTGTATAATCACTGCTTTATTTCAAAGTACTTCTACGTTGGGGATGAGATGTGGGCGAAATGGGTGAAGGGGGTCAAAAGGTACAAACCTGCAGTTATAAAATAAGTCCTGGGTATGTAATGTACAGCATGGTGACAATAGGTAATAATACTGTCTGGCATATTTGAAAGTTGCTAAGAGAGTAGACCTTGAAAAACACAAGAAAAAATCATAAGAAATAAATTTTTCGTAACTGTAGTGATGTATGTTAACTAGACTTGCAATCATTCCACAATATTATACAAATATTGAATCATTATGTTGTATACCTGAAACTAATATAATGTTATATGTCTATTATACCTCAATTAAAAAAAAGTATTTTTGTGTGCCTGAGTTCATTTGACCCTCACAACCAGTATCTGTAAAATGGGTATGAAAGTATGCACCAGGCAGATCTTTTCACTTCCCTTTTGTAGGTTATATAATCTAAGATTCAAAGAGGTGAAGTCACTTGGCTGTAATTACCCACTTAGGAAGTGACAGATCTGGATAGAAAACCCGGTTCTTTCCATTCTTACCCCGCTATTCCTTCCACTCCACTAGGTTTCCTCTGAAAATAACTGGGTTTGAGAGAGATTTCGTCGCATACTGCTATTTTGGACTTTGTAGACACAGCATTAAGGGAGACACCCCCACCAACACACTCCAACATCTGTACAATATCCCCTCCCAAAGATGTTTTCTGAAAACAGCAGCTAGTGTTTATGAAGTCACTCTGGATTTGACAGGATGCTGCCAAGTATTCAGTGCCTCCCGCCTCCCCTCCCTCTCCCTTTTCATCTGGACCACTCCCTCCACCAGTACCTCCTACAGACCTTTATTGGAGGCTTCCGTTGCCTCAAGAACAGAGTCAGAGAAAAAGGGCTTCAAATGCTTGGCTTTTTATTTATTTATTTTTGGCTGTGTTGGGTCTTCGTTTCCGTGCGAGGGCTTTCTCTAGTTATGGCAAGCGGGGGCCACGCTTCATCGCCGTGCACGCGCCTCTCACTATCGCGGCTTCTCGTTGCGGAGCACAGGCTCCAGACGCTCAGGCTCAGTAGTTGTGGCTCAAGGGCCTAGTTGCTCCACGGCATGTGGGATCTTCCCAGACCAGGGCTCGAACCCGTGTCCCCTGCATTAGCATGCAGAGTCTCAACCACGGCGCCACCAGGGAAGCCCAAATGCTTGGCTTTTAAGATGCAATCCTGGTGCAAGTCAGAGAGATTTTGGAGAATCAGTATATATATATATATTTTTCTACTTAAGATGAGATTTTGAAAGAGGGGACTCTCACTGGGGTGGGTTGGGATGATTTGTAAGGCGGTAAGGGGCCTGCCAGTGCTGTACCCTGCCTCACCGCAGCCCTCCTGTTGCCCTGTTGCCAAAGGGAGGTGGGTGACAGAACTTCCCAATGAGTGTGAGCACCTGAGCCTAGGGGGCATGGCTGCTTTGCAGGAGATCTGCATGGTGTGGTCCGGAAATTGCTGCAGGAGTCTAGGCTGGGGGATGAGAAACCAAGTTCCTGATGGCCCTGAACCAACAAGGTGAGGGCAGCAGAAGCTTGAGGGCTCCAAGGCCAGGGTGGCAGGTAGCTGAGCAGGGGCTGTTGGTGGACCCAAAGGCTCATCATTACACAAAGGGGACACTGCCATGCAGAGCATAACAGCTCTGGGGCAGAAACCGCTGCAATTTCCATCTGCATTTCTTCTGCCACCTTCTACTACAGGGACCCAAAGCGTTAACGGTGTTTCCTTAGCTTTCACTGCAGCTGGGAGTGGCCGTGGTGTCACCAAGCGACAGCCACTAACTTCCAGACTTCGTTTTTTTGTGAAGAAAATAAACTCTCGGTTCCCAAGCTTGAGCATGCATCGGAATCACCTGGAAGGCTTATTAGAACACAGATTGCTGGTTCTGATTCAGTTGCCTGGAGTGGAGCCCAAGGATCTGTATTTCTAACAAGGACCCACGTGATTCTGATGCAGCTGGTCTGGGGACCAGACTTTGAGAAACACTGATTTAACTCACCGTAAGTCAGGACAAGTATTTGCAGTGGAACACAATCCTAACTGATACAAGGCCATGCCTGAAACCAGATAGTGACAGAGACACCTTAACAAATGTCAGCTTGGAGAGAGGTGACCTGAGGACTTGACAGAATGCAGCATCCCAAAACAGCTTTATAAATCTACTGAGAGTGGAGGGCCAGAACTTAAACGCCAGAACGGGGAGCCAGGCTGGAGACAGAAAAGAAGATGCGGAATTTAACTGAGTTCGCCATGTATTGACAAGACTAAAGTTTTCAGCTGGGGTTGTGGGATGGAAATTAAGTTCAGCTTAGAAAAACAAAGTTAAATTTTCTTGTCCTCTTCTGAATAAATGGCTTGTGAATTCATACGTACATATTTAAGAGGGCCTCCTTAAGTTTGGGAAGGGAAAAATAGCCCACAGGGAAGTATTAAATGAGTAATGTTCGGCTTAATTTACTGTTTATGATTTTTAGATGAGTGAAAATTGACTGTAATTGGCAGCCTGAAGGAAGATAGTTTAAAAATTCATTAACGCACACACAGGTCACATTCAAGGAAAGGGTTGCAACAGAATCCCTTCGTAACTGGGATCTAAACATCCCATGCCTACTTGTCTCCCTATTTCAAACTATTTGATAAAACAGAATGCTGGTGTAGTCAGAAGTATTCGTGCATCTTCTTACGATGGGCTCTGACCTGTATTATAGGCCACTTAATGTGCAGACACACTTACATAATTGAAAAACAAGACAGTGAAACACAGCATAGTGAAATGTCAAGTAAATGTTACCCATTTACCTGCATATAACAGAAGTATGTACCAAGCACTGGCTGTAGGTTGGGGTGTGCTGGGAGGGGTATGCAGGTGAATATGACATCTCTCCAAGTGGATTTTAAGTTCCTTGAGTGGAGGGGCTAAGACAGATCACCAGTGTCTTTAGGATTAGGTGGGATATGGCAAGTGCACTAAAAGAGTTACTAAAAAAGGGGTGGGGGACTCATGAGAGGCCCTTGGTAAATTGGAAAGGCCAATGTTTGAGGTTCCCTTGAATTATGGGGGGGATTTTTGATAGTGAGGAGCAGATATTTTGGCTGTAAAAAGAGACCTGAAAGCACATTTCGTCCGACCACTGACCGGAGGCTTTTACTTCCCTTCAGGGTATGTCCACATAGTCATCATCTCTGGTCATCTCATCTCTTCATTCATTGGCTTGTTCAGCGTGTCTATGATGAAGCTCTTGTGTGTTGACGAGGCAGTGAGATGGTGAGCAAACCCAGATTTAGTCCCTGCCCACCTGGTGCTCATGGTCTAGTAGGGGGGACAGCAAACAATGAAACAAGGAGTCATCTGGGGCTAGGAGAGCCTGGAGTAGGGCAATGATCTGCTTTCTGAAGGGGTGGAGCCTGAGCCTCTCAAGAGCTAACGGACGCAAAGCATGAATTAGGTTCAAGAAGGGAGAGAAGAGCTTTCCAGGTGAATGGAACTGCCCGGGCAAAAGCCTTGAGGCAGGAGAGTCTGGTGAGAGGTTCTCAAGGGGGCAGAGGGAACAAGAGGGCAGAGAGGAGGGTGAGGCCAGAAAGAGCAGAGCCTTATAGGCTGCAGGGAGAGTTGTGCTTTTGAACCCTAAGGACATTGGAAAATCTTAGAAGGTTTTAAAGCAGGGGTTGAATGGTAGGGGAGATGTGTGTGGGAAAAGGGGATTGTGAGTGTGTGTGAGTGTGTGTGTGTGTGTGTGTGTGTGTGTGTGTGTGTGAGAGAGAGAGAGAGAGAGAGAATCAGATCTGTATTTTGTAAAGATGCTTCGGTTGCATCTTGAAATGCACCCATTGACAGGAGACCCCTTACCTGTCCTTTTGTGGACAGCCTGATCGGTCAGAAAGTAATACTTTATAATAGGTCACATATCTTTAGATGTTCCAAGGTAACTAGCAGGTACCTACACACTTTCTGAAGGTGAAGCAGACCCTGATCCTCCACCTGTTTCTCGTCTGACTTTACCTGAAGTCCCCTCACCACACTGGTCTTTGCCCTCAGAGCCTGCTAGAGTCTGGCCCCTGAAGTGTGATGCTCAGAGCAAACCCAGAAGCACGGTATCGTCTGTCTGGCATGCGTGTAGCTCCTCTCTCATTCTAGAAGCTACACTTTTAGTGCAAGCTAAGGTTGTGTTAATTTTTTTGGCAGTCAGATCACACTATTGACCCGCGCTGAGCTTCTTGACAACTCTAACTCCCCAGGCTTTTCATATAAACTGCAGCTGCACACTGTGCCCTGTTCCCGCATATGTGCCTTTTGGACCCAAGGGCAGAACCTTACATTTGTTCCAATTAAATTTTATCTTGTTAAACCCAGCTCATCACTCTATCCTGTCAAAAATGCCTGGAGCCCTTATTAGATTTTCCAAAATATACGCTGTACTCCCACAAGTTTCCACCCATCAATCTACACATATTTGAATGCCTTTTCTGTGTCAGCTCTGTTCTCAGTATGGAGGATTTAGAGATGTTTAAGGCTCTGTCACTGCCTTCAGAGAACTCACATATATGTATAAAGGCAAGTATAATATAGTGTCTGCGGTGTAATAAAAGAGGTACTGGGTTTTATGGTAACAGGTGGAAAAAGTCCCAAATCTAGACCTGGATGATGGCACGGAGCATGAAGGAAGGCTCCCTTGCAAGGGTGGCACCCTCAATAAGTCCTGTATAAAAAGTAGAAGCAGAAGATATAGGATAGATGGTATTTCAGGCAGAGGGCAAAGGCTCAGAGGCAAGAGAAAGCATGAATGTACATTGAAGAACCTGCGAGCACTTCAAATACTAGGAGTATAATATATGGTGGGGAATAGTGAGCCAGATCATTAAAGACCGAGGGCTTTGGACTTCATCCTCACGGTGATAGGGAACAGAAAAATGAGTTGAAACACCACTGAGGCTGTGAGTGGAGGGGACTGAGCACATCTAGAGGTGGAGAGGCACTGGAGCTGTTACAGTGCTCCTGTTGAGGACTGATGGGGGTGATAGATCTGGGATCAGATCAACAGGTCTTGGTAATGTTTGGGAGGAAGGAGTGAAGGTTGATGCCCAGAATCCCAACTTTGGCATCTGAGTACATAGTGGCAATCTTCATTTGGATAAGAAATTAGGAAGAGGAATAGGTTTCAGTTTGGGCATTTGAGGTTGAGGTACTGAGACATCTGGTTAGAGATGTCCAAAAGGCAGCTGAATACATCCATCCATGGGGTCTGGAGAGAGCTGGGCTAGAGATAAAGATTTGGGGATCACCTGTCCGGAGACAATAGTTGAATATGGAGTTGATGAAAATGTTCAGGAAGAGTGTATGAAGTAAAGAGAGGCTGAGATGGAGCCTTACGAGGTTAGCCTCTATCCATCCATCCACGTATCCATCCAGCAAACCTCTGATAGGTCAAGGACGGTAATAGATGTCCTCAAGGAGCTTATATTCTGATGGTGATGGGGAGAGACAGGTAATAAACACACAATAAATAAGAAAATGAGATAACTTTAGGCATCCACAGTGGCACAAAGAAGATAAAATAGGGTAATGTGGAAGAGAGTGACTAGGTGAAGCTGCTTTAGCTAGAGTGCTAAGGGAAAAAGGAGGGGCATTCTGGTTGAGACCTGAATAAGAAGGAGGCATCCATGTGACAATCTGGAGGAAGATCACAAGGTGACTAAGGAACAGCAGGTGTAAAGCTCCAGAGACAGGAATAACTTGGCCTTCATGCACAAGACAAGCCACAACAGCCGGGGAGTGTCCTAAGCAAGAGGAAGGAGGGTGGGGAGGGACGGTGGGAGAGAGGTGGGGGAGGTATATTGTAGGTCGTGTAGAATTTTACAGACCTTGCTAAAGAGTTCAGATTCCATTCTGGTTGTGATGGGAAGATTTGGGGGAAATTTTCATTAGTGATATAATGTGATCTGATTTATGATTTTGAAAGACCATCATTGCTGCCACGTGGAGGATGTATTCTAGGCAGGCAAAGTGAAGGCAGGAGACCAATTAGGTCACTGTTAGTGGTCCAGGCAAGAGATGGTGGTAGTTTCACTAGGGAAGTCGCAGGGGAGGTGGGAGAAAGGGTCATATTCGATAGGGGTTTTGGAAGTTTAGCTGAAAAAACATACTTATAGTAATCAAGGATATGCCTAAATCCTGTGCGTGCACTTTTGTATGGCGGTGATGCTATTTGCTGAGATAGGCAAACCTTGAGGATGGAGCGATTTATTTTCTTTTTGTAGGAGGTGGGAGTAAATGATTTGCTTTTTGTCAAGTTAGGTTTGAGTTTTCTCTCTGTCATTCAAATGAAAATGTTGGGCAGGCAGTTAGAGATATGAATCTGGAGCTGAGGGACAAATTTAAAAGTGGTGATCACACCTAGGCAGAATTCAAAGCCATGAGAGTGGATGCAAACTTCCAGGGTGAGAGAGGAGAAGAGAACAAACAGGGGAAGGCGGTTCATCAGGGAGACTGGAAGGAGAGTTAAAATCCAGTGAGGACTTAGATGAAGAGAACAGACTTGTGGTTGCCAAGGAAGGGGTGTGGACAGGGATGGACTGGCAGTTTGGGGTTGGTAGATGCAAACTATTACATTTAGAATGGATAAACAACAAGGGCCTACTGTATAGCACAGGGAGCTATATCCAGTCTCCTGGGATAAACCATAATGGAAAATAATATGAAAAAAAGAATGGCTCTATGTGTATAAACAAATCACCTTGCTGTACAGCAGAGATTGACACAACACTGTAAATCAACTCTACCTCAATAAAAAAAAATTTAAGAAAAAGCAATGAGGACAGGTTTTAAGAAGAGAGGTCAGTTTAAATGAGGACTGAGGAACATTCATTGGCTTTAGCAAAATACAGGACAGTGGCGATGTCTTTGCCAGAACGTTTCAGTGGTGTTGTAGGTTGAAGATTATAAGTGGGAAGTGAGAATATGGAGAAATTACTGCACATCTTTTTCAATAACCTTTACTCTGAAAGAAAGCAGAGAGATGTGGTAGTAGCAATAGTCGGAGGGAGAGCTTTAAAAATAATACTCATAATTTTTAAAGATGGGAGAGACTTGAACTTACTTAAGATCAATGAAAATGGGCCATGGGGAGGGAGGACCATGTATTTTGGGAGACTGAGAAGACAATTGATGAAGTCTCTGAGGAAGAAGGAGAGTGGGAGATTCAGGTATTACATGGTAGGATTAGCCTCATATGAGGGAGGGAGAGCTCAGCCACTTAGATGGAGAGGAAAGGGCAAAGGGTGGCTATTGATGTGAATAAGTTTCACCTGATGGATTCTATTTTTCAGCAGGACTAGGAAGCAGTGGCATCTCTTAAAAGGAGACAGGGAGGTGGAGAGTAGGGAGTAGAGGAAGAATCTGTAGTGTAAAATAGATGAACTATTAGGTAGGGTCGTGGGCTCAGTTGTGGATAGAGACCACAGTCCAAAGCAGGTATAATTTTTCTTCAGTAGAGTTTGGCATGTGGCGGGGGTACTCCTGAAGAGTAAAACCTTGGGAACTGATGAAGACACCACCTACATTCTCAGCCGGGTTAGGTTAAGAGCTTTGAATAAGACAAGCCAAGGACCGATCCCTGTGGCGTACCACTAGAGTTAATGCAGAAGCAAATATTGTTCCACAGTCTGGCAGCTCTTTGAATTGTCGAATGTAAAGTTATTGTATGACTCAGCAATTCTACTCCTAGGTGTACACCCAAGAGAAACGAAAATACATGTTCCTATAAAAGCTTATACATGAGTGTTCATAGAAGATTTTTTTAAAAAATTATTTATTTTATTTATTTATTTTTGGCTGTGTTGGATCTTCATTGCTGCGCAAGGGCTTCTTCTAGTTGCAGTGAGCAGGCTTCTCATTGCGGTGGCCTCTCTTGTTGCAGAGCACGGGCTCTAGAGCGCAGGCTCAGTAGTTGTGGCACACGGGCTCAGATGCTCTGTGGCACGTGGGATCTTCTCGGAGCAGGGCTCGAACCCGTGTCCCCTGCATTGACAGGAGGACTCTTAACCACTGTGCCACCAGGGAAGCCCTTCATAGCAGATTATACATAGTAGCCAGAAAGTAGAAAACAACCTAAATGTCTATCAGCTGATGAATGGATACATAAATGTGGTATACTGACACAGTGCAATATTAGTCAGCCATGAAAAGGAATGAAGTACTGATACATGCTACAACATGGATGACCCTCAAAAATATTAAGTGAAAGAAGCCAATCACAAAAGATTTCAACTGTATGATTCTATTCATATGAAATGTCCAGGACAGAGAAATCTAAAGAGACAGAAGGTAGATTAGTGGTTGCCTAGGCTGAAGGGGATGGCAGGGTTTGGGAGTGACAGCTAATGGATATGGAGTTTCTTTTTGGATGATGAAAATGTTCCAAGATTGATTGTGGTCATAGTTATACAACTCCAAAAGCCATTGCATTTTATACTTTATTTTTTATTTTATTTTGTTATAATTTTTTTTTTTTTTTTTTTTTGGCTGCATTGGGTCTTCGTTGCTGCGCGCAGGCTTTCTCTAGTTCCGGTGAGTGGGGGCTGCTTTTTGTTGCGGAGCGTGGGCTTCTCATTGCAGTGGCTTCTCTTGTTGTGGAGCACAGGCTTTAAGTGTGTGGGCTTCAGTAGTTGTGCCTCACGGGCTCTAGAGCGCAGGCTCAGTAGTTGTGGCACACGGGCTTATTTGCTCCGTGGCACGTGGGATCTTCCCAGACCAGGGCTCAAACCCGTGTCCCCTGCATTGGTAGGCGGATTCTTAACCACTACGCCTCCAGTGAAGTCCCTGCATTGTATACCTTAAATTGTAAATTGTATGTAATAGTTATATCTCAATAAAGCTGTTTAAGAAAGTAAATACTCTTCTGATATTCATTCCATGAGAACAGAAGTTACTTTTTGTTTTAATAAGTAGCCTTTTTTATCCATTGAAAGACCTTATGAGAAATCTTGCTGAAGCTAGTATCCTATGTTGACCACATTTCCCTGATCTGTTGCCCATCTCAGGTTTTGGCTAGATCTGACCTGGTCACTTACTGAAGGGCTGGTAGAGTAGAGAAGGACTCAGATGTGATGATCAGGCACAGACCCATATACAGGAGCTGAGGGAAGTTTCCATCTGGCCCATGAAGCATCTTCCTTAATGACTGTGGTCCAGGCAAGTTGTGAGTAATGGATGCCCGGATCACCATGAGGAGGAGACTACACTGATGGTGCCAATTGAGGGTCCTGATTGGAGGGTTCAGGTGGGTAGGAAGGTGGTTGGTTTGGGGGTTGTCATTCTGCAGATTCCTGATAGCTGATTTAGGGTTGAGACTCAGGGCTTCTATTTTGAGGAAGAGGGTAGCCAAAACAAAGCAAGACCTGAGGCCAAGGGATCCAGGGTGCCGGGCAGCTTGCTAGAATAGGTGTTCAGGTCAAGGACTGAGGCCCTTCTCCCTGAACTGAGACACAGGGGATAAGGGCAACTATCTGAATTTGGGCCTGAGCTCAGGGACAGATTATTTGTAATAGCATCCCAATGCTGAGCCCCAGGAGGTGAGGCTCTTACCTTTGGGCAGCTTTGGTCCTGCGTACTGGCATAGGGAGGCAAGCAGGTGGGGAGGGAGTAGACGCAGGTGTGTGGAGGAGAAAGGCTGCAATGCCAAAGGCCAAGTGTGTGTGATCTCCAAGAGTCCTGTAGCCAGTGGAGAAACCGCCTGCGAGGCTAACCTGGCATGGCGAGTTCTTAATGAATCCTTGCTGCTTCCTTTCTTAAGTGCTCAGAAACCATCTCTTCTAGAATCTTTCCTGGATCAACATAAAGCACATTTCTTTGGACTCCTCTAGGGTTTAGAGGCAGGATTCCAATCTTTTTTCCTGTCTCAGAAAATTGGCAGAAGTAAGACATGTTCTTGGTTCTGTGGCGGGGGGTGAGGGGAGCTTTTAAAAAGAGGAACTAGGTGGAGGGGCTAAGACTGGAGCCGAGAGAACTGTTCTCCTCAAAGCATAGCCTGGGGACCAGGAGCATCGGCACTGCCCTGGAGTTTGTAGAAATGCAGAATCTCAGACCCCATCAGAGAGTTCAGAGAATCGAAATCTGTATTTTAACTGGGTCCCTGTATGAATCCTCAGCCGTGAAAGCTTGAGCAGCACGCTAGATGAACCCCATACTCCTTAGGTAGGAACCGCTGAGAGGGGGCCTGGGCATTTTCAACAAGCTCCCAGGTGATGCTGATGCTTCAGGTCCATGGACCACACCTTCAGCAGCGAGATTCTAGAGAAGGGACTGGTCTCTAATCGTTAAGTGGGGGCCGTGAGTAATGTGGAGTTGGGGTGGCGTCTGCATAGCACCCGATACTCCTGGCCAGGCTGAGGAATGGCAAACTCGGGAACATCCCTTGGAACCTGCATTAGTTTCCCACACAGGGACTGTTGACATTACAGCCCTTGAACAAGCATTACAAGGTACCCTACCTTGTGGGCTGCCAGAAATAACTGGAGGACCCTTTGACAAGGGCTAGTTATCTTCCTGAGTAACTTGGGGGGCTTGGATTCATTATAATGTGACCCTATTTTATCCTTCCCAAATGGTATAAGTCCTGACATATTGGAGATTTTTTCTATCTATCATCTATTTCTTGATCTATCATTCATCTACCCACTCTCCTATATACCCATACAGACTATCACTTTGCTCTTTATTCATGAACTTTGACTTGCTATTTGCTGCTGTGCAAAATAGTCTGGATTGGCCATACATTGCTAAACTTTCCCATGAGGATGAAAGGCAGGGCTCTGAAGAAGGCGTATAGGAAGGAGCGTTCATTCTCCATGTGGCATGGCAACTGCAAAGGTCAAAACCCTGGTACCGTTAAGAAACACCCAAAACAGACGCTCATGGGAGGCCACAGAGCCGAGCCTTTTACTGCCATGTCCTGGATGCTTTAAGAATTCTTGATGTGGTTGGAAGCTAATGTCTTGAAATGAAGTGTCCTGTGTCTTTTAGGCTTTGTGGAAATTCACTTAGAATTAGTTGCATGCAGCCGTAACGGTCAGCAGTGGAAATCAGGGGTGCCTTCAATGACAACTGGTCTTCGTTAGCGAGCACAAACGACCCACAAATGGCCACAGATCGGCAGCTCATGGGTTTTGTGCAGTGGAAAATTGGCCCCCTTGGAAAGGCATGCTGGAAGGAGCAGAGCTGTGTAGCAGCCCTGGAGTCATCCGAAGCCTCGTGTCCCCACCCCCTAAACAGCTGCAAGCCCCGAGTGAGTCCCTTGACGTGGCGTTTTGCGATGCAGATGGTTTGACGGGCACAGCTGCCTGCACACTGTAAGTGGCAGGGCCGGGGATCTCACTCACCCAGAAGAGAGGGCACAAAAGGGCTTCACGCCCTTCCAGCAACTCTGCTTCTGCCAGTGTTATCACTCCTCCTCCCAAGCTAGAAACCTTACTGCCAGCTCTGACACTGCCGTCGCCTTCCCCCTTCCTGTGGCTCTGGTTCTGCACAGCTTTATCCGGAGGCCTGATGTCCTTTCCCAATACTGGGTCAGCCGGGATGGGGAAGGAGGGAGGCTGGGCACACAGGGCAGCCACCTGGGGTAGGGCAGGCATGGGGGAGAGCTGATCTAGTTCCAGCACAATGTCTGAAAGCATCCACCAGTCTCACTAACACTAGAAGGGTGAGCTTCTACGAACCCATCCGTCAGGGTTGCCCAGCAGCAGGGGCAGTTGGTTTAGGCAGGACAGCGTGAGAGCCTATGGCCCAGGCTCTGGCTGGGTCTGCAGAAAGGGAGCATTGGGAGGGGGAGGAAGGCAAGGCTGCTCCTTGGGCTTCCATGTGGGACTGCATCCAGATCTAGTTGGCGTCAGTGGGAACAAGGGGCAGGGGCTAGGACCCGGGGTCTGGAACTGGGAGAGTGACTTCAGGCTAAGTTCCCAGGGCAGTAGCACTGAGGTTACTGAGGCTGCCCTGACTTCCTCAGAACTGACTCCAGCCCCAACAAGAGCTTCAGCTTTGCCTTCATGGGGCCGTTAGCCCTGAAAGCTGGGCAGCTGAGGCTGTAAAACGAAGCAGAGTCCTTTACACTAAATCTGTTACCAGATCTGTTTTCTGTTCTCAGAGACCTTTGAGTTTCCCTCTCCTCCCCATTTCTGGTGCTAGACCCACCCCTTCGTATTCTGATGACTGTCCCATGCATCCTCTCCTCAGAGTTGGTGCCTGGAGAGGCAGTGATGGGTAATCACTAAAAGCTGCATTTGATAGCCCAGCTCTGTGACTTTGGGTAAGTGACTGAATCTCACTGTGCCTCAGTTTCCTCATCTGTGAAAGAAAGTAAGATCATCATAATAATAATAATAGATGAAAAAATAATAAATCTACTTCATAAGATTGATGTGAGGATTAAATGACTTAATATAGCAAAACTCTTAAAATAATGCCCATGCTTTTTGCTGTTGCCACTACTGCTATTACTATACTTGTATTCCATACACTCCAACCCCTCGACACCTTCCCTCATCCTCCAGATGCAAGCACTCACCGAAAGTTGTGGTTTCTATTCCACAAGTATTTTCTCTCTCTTCTAATTGTCACCATGTCATTTTTGAGCCCTCATCACCTCTTGCCTAGAAATAGCCTTCAGATTGGCCTCCTTTGATTGGCAGTTAAGTCCCCCTTTGAGCCCTTTTCCACTCTGCCTCCAAGAGTGTTATTTTTAGAAAATGCAAATCGCACCATGTCATTTCGGTCTTGCTTGCAGTAACTCCACATTGCCCATGGAACGAATTTACGCTTTGTCTGACCCCAGGTCCTCTTCTGAACTCTGCCTGTGTACCTTTTGCTCCAAATACATTCAAATTCTCACTCTTTGACAGATCTGCCTCCACCTACATTTTCCCTTCTGCCTGGAATTTATTTAATTTTTCTCCCTCCCTCTCTCCCTCCCTCCTCCCTTCTCTCTCTTCCTTCCTCTCTTTCTCTCTCTCTTTCTTTCTGCCAAGTAAACTCTTCTTCAAACTTTAAAACCCAAATCAAGTTTTCCCCAGCTCCCTCAGTGCAAACACCCAGTAGACTGCAGCCCTTGCAGGCCAGGATAGAGTCTTATTCACTGCGTGCCTTTCACTCCCGGTGTAACCCCCACGTGGGCAGGAATGAGATGGCAAGTTAGGAAAACCTGTCCTGCCCCCATAAGGACATATGCCTGAGAGTGAGCCAGGGAAAGCGAGGTGGAGCCGGTAACTCAGGTAGCACCAAATAGGGATGTTTTCCAAATCTGCCTAAAATTTCAGATGTGTGGCCACCCCTGGGACAAGGCATCCAGACGACAGCAGTGGGTACAGAAGAGCCGAACTCCCTAATTTTTCAGCTTTCTAGGCAGCATCCACTTTCAAATTCGGAATATCTAGAGCGAGAGATTCAGGAAAACAGATTCAGAGCAGCTCCAGCTCCAGCTGCCATGAGTCGGACTGTGAGCACCTAGGGATGGAGACTCTGGAATTCTCTGAGGGGAGGATGTCAGCCCTGATACAAGGAAAGGGCCAAGGCTGCCTGAATCCACGTGGGATGTGAAACGGTGGGAGCCAGTAAGTAAGAGTGGTGTTGGTGACTGTAGGTAAAAGGGCCCATGCGGGGCAGAGCCAGGCTATTCCAAGCTACCAGGAACTGGGTTCTGGTCACTGTTGCTGCTGCATAAGCCATCCCAAACCTTTTTAGGTGCTCATGAGTTGCCCACAGTTAGACACGGTTTAGTAGGAAAGGCCTGTCTTTGTTCTGCATGGTGTCAGCTGGGTGATGTGACTGGGGGCTGGAGGATCTACTCTCAGATGGCTTCATGTGGCTGGCAAGTTGGTGCTGGCTGTCAGCTGGGGCTGAGCCAGGGGCTTTGGTTTCCTGTCATGGGGGCCTCTTCTCGGGCTGCTCAGGCTTCCCCACAGCATGACGGCTGAATTCCGGGAGTGAGCATCAGAAGAGAACCAGGTAAAGCAGTGTGTTGGGAAACAAGAAACACCTGGCTCTCGGTGGACAAGCCCAATTTGTCATGTTTGCTGATTTCCATGATGTGAAGACCCCCATCATGGTCCATTTTAAGCCACTGAACACAGAGTTCAGAAGAGAGGTGCACAGTTGGTATGAGCCAGCTCCAGCACCCACAGGTGGAGATGGTCCTGGCCTTGGGGGTCACTTAGGGTCACTTCTGCAGAAGTCCACAGACATGCCCATACTCAGAGGAAGAAACCTAGACCACATCTCTTCCTGAGAAGGATACTGAAATCACATTGTAAGAAGAGCTTGTAGGATGGGAGGTATTTTTGCTGCAATTTAGAAAGTACAACAGGCCATAGACTACAGAGGAAATGCCTGGAGAAGCCAGGTGGATGATGTAAGTTAGTGAAGAGGTTGGGTGTCAGGTGACAAAGGCAGTTGTCATGTGCCCTCAGTGTTGGGGAGAAACAGGATGGAGGAGGCCCTGGAGAGCACCCACAATGGGAGAGCCAAACACTTTTGAGCCCAGAGTCAGCCCTCAGGCCCCTTGTTGGCAAACTTAGGTTGAACAGTTTCCAACTCAGGAAAGACTGGAGGTCATAAATTGAGCCCTTTTTTTAAAAAGCATATTAACTTTTAAGACTTGGTTACAAAGATAACAAACTGCCTTTTGGCTATTATTAGAATAATCTGAAATTAGTAGACTCAGATGACATTTGCATTCAAGATTCTGGTAAGCAGTGGCCCTATGAAGTGGTTCTCAAATCAGGCCCATTTCTTCTTGAGTCTGTCTTGTATTCCAAAGGCACAGTAATTGTTTTGTGTGTGTGTGTGTGTGTGTGTGTGTGTATATATATATATATATATATGTAACACACACATGTATTATTGGCAGATGTCAGAGTAGGCGTTCAATAATATTTGCTAACTGAATGAAGTAGATCTGTCACTGTGTGCTGTGATTCCTGTTTTATTTGCCCTGTGAGTCTCTGTTTCAGAATGAGGAGTCAGACCCACATTGGCTGATTTAGCCAAAGGACATGCATGGCTGGTGACCATGGGCGTCAGGGTGATGTTAGGGTTGGAATTTAGTGTGTGATCCTATAATTCCTCTTTGTCCTTTGCCACTGCACCAGGCAATGCCTCCTAAGACGCAGAGCCAGGCTTCATTATTCGAAGGCTGATTAGCTAGCCTGCAGATCGTCTAGACTGTGGGTTTCCCTCCTCTGATGAGGATGCCTTTTGGCAGTACCTGCCCTGCCAGAGAGAAAGGAGGGGCAGGAAGAACAGTGACATTCACAGCGGGACATTTTCATACTGGCTGGAAGCAGCTGCTAAAATTAAATGTATGGATTATTTGTGGGTTTCATTATTCAGACTATTCCTGTTCCCCACTGACACAGATAATTGGAAATTGACTATACTAGCTCTTTGAAAAGATTACAGGAACACAGTGAATGATTTATGTAGTTGGATGAATGGGAACGTGGGTCTTATGATGTTGTTATGCGTGTGCTAATAAAAGTCTTCAGTATACAGCTTTCAATAAATCATTTAATATTTACTGGGAACTTTCTATGTATCAATATTAAGTTTAGGAATTTGAAGAAGTAGGTCACGGTCTCTGACCTCCAGGGAAGCATGGTCTGCCCGTGAAAAGTTATATAGCATTACAATGAGCCAGTCAGTGGCTGAGGCCAAGAAGGAGTTGCTGTTAATTTTAGGCCTACAGACCACACAGTGCCTGATTCTTTCCCAGACATTGTCTCCTTTATTCTTCCCAGTGGTCTTGTGAGATAGAGGTTACTACTTCCTTCTATCAATGCAGATACTGAGGCTCAGAAGGTTACGTAAACTTGGCCATGATCCCTCAATCAGTGGAGCAAGTATTCAGTGTCAGTACCTTTTCGATTATACCCCAGTTGTCTTATTTGTTGTCTGTGAATCTTCAGATTCCATCCACCTTTTGTGAACACTAGGTGCCATCACGACTGTGCTCTTGCCTTTCAGCTTCACTTCATTTCATCCCCGTGGTAGCTCAGGAAGGCTAAGTTTGGAGGTATACTGAGATCACAGCAGCACAGGGGGCAAGAGGAGGTACAGGCTGGGGCTTCCCTGGGTTGGGCTGGGGATGTAGAAGAACTGACAAACAGTCTGTATGAACTATAGCCATGGTGGGAGAAGTGGGTTGGATTAATCCTGGAGTGCTTTGGAGAGAAAAAGCTGACCCTTGCACTAGGACTGAAGAGCAGGTGGGTAGTGCAGGCGGGGAGGGGAATGGGGGCAGTGGAGGGGGCATGAAGAGGTAGGTAGAGCAGCAAAAGCAAAACCTCGGAGCAGGGAAAGTAGAAAACTTTCTTTTTTGCTTTTGTGTTTGATTTGGTTTTTTTAGGTTTTTTTTTTTAATATTTATTGACCCAAAATTGATTTATTATGTTGATTATCTGTGAAAGACTACTATTACTATTTTCAAAAAAAGATAAACATATGAATGGATAAGAAAAATGTGATTATATATGTGTATATATATAATACATATACATATACACATATGTACATATATATGTAAATATAATGAAATATTATTTAGCCATAAAAAAGAATGGGATCTTTCCATTTGTGACAACGTGGATGGACCTTGAGGGCATTATGGTAGGTGAAATAAGTCAGACAGAGCGCTAAACACTGTATGGTCTCACTTATATGTGAAATCTGAAAAAAACCAAAAACGTGAGATGCTTTCAGGCCTTTGAGTTTCAACGTACAGAAACTTGTTGAACCAGCTCAAACACAAATGGTGTTTATTATATTGCAAAGAAAGCTCACAGAATCCAAGGAAAAAATCCAAATAGAACCAGCCTCTCAGGAACTCTAGCTGGGAACCAGAAAGATAACAGAGGTTTTGTTCTCTTCCTGTCTCTTTCTCTCTCTGGGGTCACATGCTGCTGGTTTGCTCAGTTCTTCTCCTTCTGCAGACTGACTTTTCCTGGAAAAATGTCTGCCCCAGTCCCTGAGTCTGTGTGCCTTGTCGGCTCCAGTGCTTATCACTCCTGTTGGCGAAAGCTTCTATGCCTTTTACTGAAAATTCTGGTGAGAATTAGACTGGACCCATTTATCTGCCCGAGCACAGCCATAGGTCACACTGGCTGTCTTTGGGTCACATGTCCATCCCTGGTCCTGTGAGCTGTTACTTGAGAGGGTCAGAGCCCTGGTCCTTCCCAGACAGTGCAGAATTACCCTTAGTGTGGCTTCGTACTGTCTCCACTGCTGTGCTGTGAGCTTCTTAAGGGCAGAGACCCTGAGGGTGCCAGGCTTGGTGTTCAACACATAGTTTGATGCTCTGTAAATATTCTTTTCTTAATTTTTTTTTTTTTCGCTCCCTTGTTGGAAGATACTATCCTTCAGAAAGGACCGAGAAATCTGCATCTTAGATATTTATTCAACTGCCATTAAGGAGTGTGCTGAAGCAGAGAGGACTCAAGAAGTAGTCACTGCCAGGAGGTAATGATTTGGAGCTGTGTGCTCCTCTTATGCACAGGATCCGTAGATTATTTTCATTAGAAAAACAAGACCAAAAAAAAAATCCCACAGAAGCACAACAGCTGTAGCCTGGGATATGTCCTCTAGATAGAATTTAACTTTATGTCGACTCAGACACCTGAAAGTGTGACAGAGTAATAAACCCTTAATTGGAATATCTTGGAGGGTGGCCAGCCCTAGTGAGCGAGAATCGCGGAATTATGACAAGTGCTTCGCCAAATCCAAGGCCTGCTTTAATGACTAGATAAGAATCATCAATAAGCACAGTGTTTATGTGAAAATGATGCTGATAAAGTGATTGCCAAATACCCAGAGTTGATTTTCTTAAGTAGATTAAACATCCCCCTTCCAATTTTGTTAGAATTGATAAGGGGATTGGCAGACATATTTCTAAAATCACTACAAATCCCAAGTGAGCTGATTCTGAATGTACGTTTTACTGGTTTAAAAGAAAAACATTTACTACCAACTTGTGAATTTGTAATTGCTAAAGATGGCACTACGTTTTAGTTGTTTTCTTGGGGACAAACATTATACAGGGGATGTGTGTAGCTGTGTGTAAAGCTCTTACCTTCTGCTAAGGTGGGGGTATGTGCACTTCATATTTGGGCCATATCAAGAAGTATTATTTGGTGGGAAACACAAGGGAATAGGGTTCTGGAAATCAAAGTTCTGGTCTGTGGGAAAGGTAGCTAGAGCAGTCTTTCATCCTGCATACTCTTCTGCAATGTGACTGTCCTACTCCATCAAGCAGTGAAGAGTGTCCACCCCTTTGACTTGGAGTGGGCCCTGTGACAGCGGTGGCAAATGGAGTACAGTGGAATTGACTGTATGGCAGTTCTAGGCATAGCTCTTTGCTGGCCCAGCAGCTTCCACTTACTCCCTCTTGGGAGCCAGCTGCCATAGAAGTGCGTCTTTCGTGGCTGTTCAAAGTCCATGCCATGTGGAGAGGCCCTGGAGGATGTGACACCTTGTGGAGTGAGAGTCCAAGGAGCACCAAGGCACCACACATGTGAGTGACGCCATCTTGGAAGTGGATTCCCAGTCCCTGGCATTCGATATCCTTGTGAACTTGAAATTTGGTTGTGTACCATTACAGTCAGATGGATTAAACATAGATTGAACATATGGACCCCAAAGATGTTGATAAATTGGGCTTCCCTGGTGGCGCAGTGGTTGAGAGTCCGCCTGCCGATGCAGGGCACATGGGTTCGTGCCCCGGTCCGGGAAGATCCCACATGCCGCGGAGCGGCTGGGCCCGTGAGCCATGGCCGCTGAGCCTGTGCGTCCGGAGCCTGTGCTCCGCAACGGGAGAGGCCACAACAGTGAGAGGCCTGCATACTGCAAAAAAAATAAAAATAAAAATAAAAAAAGTTGATAAATTAATGTCAGGCCAGAGAGGAGGTTCAGGAGGCTGAGCTGCAGAGCTCCCCTCAGGATCACATCCCAGTCTATGTTTCAGAATCAGTGCCTTGGACATTATAGAAAAGGTAGCAATTGTTAGTATGCTAGATGACACACAGGAGAGTCAGATCCGTCTCCTGAGGCCAGAGTGTGGGCTAAACATAAGAGTATAGAATTTAACTGGAATCACTGTGGAGCTATGCATTTGGACTGTATTAGTCAGGGCTCTCTAGAGGAAAAGAATCAATAGGATTGATTGATTGATTGATTGTAGTACTTGGCTCATGCAATTATGGAGGCCAAAAAGTCCTGCAGTCTGTTGTCTGCAAATTGGAAAACAGGTAAACCCGGTGGTATAATTCAGTCCAAGTCCAAAGACCCAAGAACTAGGATCACTGATGTGTGAGGGCAGGAGAAGATGGATATCCCATCGCAAACAGAGAGAGCAAATTTACCCTTCCTCTGCCTTTTTGTTCTATTTGGCCCCTCAGTAGACTGGATGATGCCCACATGGCATTGGTGAGGGCAGTCTTCTTTACTCAGTCTGCCAACTCAAATGCTAACCTCTTCCAGAAACATCTGCACAGACACACCCAGAAATAATGTTTTACTAGCTCTCTGAGCATCCCTTAACTCAATCAAATTGACACATAAAATTAACCATCACCGCACCTTAAATTGGTCAGTTACAGCCTGGAGGAGAACTGGTTTAACAAGTGTGAACAATTAAAAGGTTTTCGTTGACTATAAGCTCAGCGTGCATCAATGTCATGAGAAGTTTGACAAAAAGAGAAGGAAAGGAAAAAACTCAATAAAGCAACTTTTGTTAGGATTAATAGAGGCAAATTAGCTGGCCTGAGCAAGGTGAGGGGTCTACTCTGCCGGCCCTGCACGGGTCAGATCACTCCTGAAACACTGCACTCAATTCTGGGCATTGCTCTGAGCCAGACCTGACACCCTGGGGCACAAATGAACGAGAGAGCCCCTGCAGGTCCCTCCCACTTGTTTGGAGGGTTCTGGGATCCCAGCTCCCAGCCTAGTGTAAAAGACATTCATTCATTCAGCACCTGTTCTCTGAAGAGCACAGGAATGTGTCCAGAGGTAGATCTCCTTTGAAGCTGATGGAGCTGAAGCTTCCCACTCTTCTCTTGCCTGGGTCCCTTCTAAGGCCTTGATGAGCCCTGGCAGTGTGTCTTGACGGTTGTATGTTTTTACTTAATTTGTAAACCTAAGCTATTATAAGTGGAATTGATTAAGAGTGCTGTCTCTTTCTGCTCTGACCTCCCTTTCATGACATTACACTTTGTTGACTTAAAAAATATTCACAGCCTAAAAGTTGAGGGTTATGTTTTATTCAGTGGGAATTTTTAGGACTTCAAGCCCGGGAAGCAGCATCTTAAGTAACCCTGAGAGAACTGCTCCAAGGCAGAGGTGAGGGGGGAGCTAGGACATATAGGAATTTTGCAACAAAGGTCAAGTAGCGGAACATCAAAGATGATTGTTAATTAAAGAAAACCAGAAAGTGCAAGTTAAGTAATTTAGCGCTTTTCTAATATGGGAAGAATGCAAGGGTCTGGGCTCACTGAAGTCATTCCTTTGATATGCCCTCAGCTATCTGGGGCCAGTATCCTGTGTTTTCATATCCAGAGTTTCCTCAGGGCTCACCATGGGGAGTGGCTGCAGTCTGATGGCTGCTAGATGGCAGGTATTCTTTCCTTCCTGAGTTCCCTCAGGGCTCACCAGCTCACGTAGGAGGGCTGCAATCGCTGATGACTGTGACATCCTTTGTTTACTGATATGGCAGGCAATATTCCATTTATCAACTTCCTTCCACTTGTTTTGAGTGTCACCAGAGGAGTGGTCATCTGTTTTTTTCATCTTCTGAAGGGGAAGTTGAGGTGGCATGCATTTGCAACTGGGTTTAGTGGCATGGATGGATGTAATTTGCTCATTTCTAAGTATAGGCAGATTCTTGCCTTCCTGGTGTAGGTATGGCTTCCAGGAATACTCTTAACCTCCATGCTACTGACTTACCTGGTATCCTGACACAGTGGTACAAGGCCAGAAGTCATATAGTAATATGATCGGATCCTCCAGAACCCAGAACCAGAAACAAGTAAGAAATGGGGGAGAAAGAAGATTTGAAATGTACAGAGTCATAATCTAGCCTGAGGAAAATTCTTCCAAGTATCAGACAAGTAAAACTGTTAGCAAGGATTGATTCCTATCCTATCCATTGATTCCTATTCCTATCAATTCCTATACATTCCTATTGATTCCTATCCAAAATGGAGTTTCCTTCCTGTAAGATAACATAAAACTTACCACACCCCTGCAACGAGGACATTTATGACACATTGGTAAACAAGGGTCATCAAATCAAGAGAATCTGAGATGTATCCCTGAAAAAGAACACTTGTCCCCAAATCTTATAGTTATTATAGGAAATAACTTGATAAATGTAACATTACCATTGACAAGTTGTGATGCTAAAATAAACATTTCAAAACTCTTGATAACACAAAACAAGTTTCGGTCAACCATACTCGCTTTCGAAAAAGGTATAAGAAAATTTTTATCATATGAAAAGGCAAAGATTATGCAGTTAAAAAATTGGAGGTTAAAGAGGTATTACAGAGGGATATCAGGCAGTTGAGGAATAAAAATATATGCTATTTTGGGGGTTTTGTTATGTTTGTCAGTTTTTAAAATTTGCATTTTGCTGTGAGTTTCTTCTTCATGCTAAACAAATATTCACTTTGTACCTAATCTGGTGTTTATAATTTTATTATTTTTCTTCATGAAGTCCCCCTGAATTGTATAAACTACAGGATTCAGAAAACCTACATCCACCCTGGCTGGGTTTCAGAGAAATTCAAACATGAATATGGCCAGTGTCTGGCCAAAGAGCTTGTCGTAAAAGAGGGGAGATGAGACAAGTTCACGCAAGAAGAATGCCCTGGGGAACGTGCTAAGGGCCTCAGGAGAAATGTTCACCGATTGCTCTGAGGTTTCCGGGGTCTCTAGGGTACCTTCACCAATATCTCAGCTCTCCAGTCCGCTCTTCTCCTCGCATTCACAATTCTCTTCCTAAAGGAGACACACCTTTTATTAAAAAACCCAACCTTCCCTAAGCAAGCCACATGCTCAGAATTGGAGCACCTGAGTCTCTCTTATACTTTTTCTTGGCCTAGAATGTCCTTCCCCTTAAGTGACATAGGAGGTGAGTCATCAGCAGTGTCATAAAGGGTCAGTGGCTCCCTCCCTCACTAGCCATCTGACCTTGGTTAGGCCATTTGACCTTTCCTCAACCTCTACAGTCGGGGTTAAAATGCCAACTTCAAGGGCAATTGAAATCCACCAAATGAGTTAATGTATGTAAAACATTGATCAACTTTAAGCTCTGAACAAATGTTAAATGTTATTACTGCCGATTCTTCAAAGCCCAATTCAAATGCTACCTTTATATTCAAACGCTACCTTTATAAAGACTCCCCCTACCCCATCCCTTTGACCATTCCTCACTCTGTGCGTACCTCTCTTTTTCATGTATTTCATTTGCTGTTTCACTATTGTTAAGCTATTCACTTATTTATTCATTCGTTCTTTTATTTCATAAATATTCATTGAGCTCCCCTCTGTGCCAGACACAAGCTTTCTCCCTCACTGCATTTGTAAACTGGGCAGAGGCCGTCTTATTCTGATTTGTGTGGCCTTCAGCACTTAACTCATTACCTTGCACTCAATACAGGCTGGAATGGCTGTATTCCTGGGGTGATAGGTGGGGATGGATAGTCCCTGGCCATAGAGCTGAGCCCTGTTTCCTCTAAGGTAGAGGCTCCACCCTGGCTAGACATTAGAATCATTGGGAAGAGCTTTAAAAGAAGTAGGGATGTCTGAGCCCCATCGCCTGAAACTCTGGTTTAACTGGCCTGGACATTGAGTTACTTTTAAAGCCCCGCAGGTGATTCCGATGGGCAGTCGGGTTTGCTAACCACTCCTCCAAGATAATCTTATTATTTGGTGACTGAGAACTGCCTTTGGTTCAATGGCCCATCACGAGGGTGACTCTGGGGTCACAAACCCTCCTTAACGTCCTAGTGCCTGGGTCTTTTCAGGTCATTTGCGGTTTTGATGCACGTGCCAAAGGCCAGGTCAGGTACACTGCCAATAGCTTTCTAGTTTTTTGATCCATTACTCTGTTATTTCATTGAAATGAGTGAGCAGGTGCATCAGGGCAATGTGGCCATGCCAGGACCACACATTCTCCCATGTTTCTCACCTTTCTAGAATCTTCTGCCCTCCCCCACCAAGGATTGAAAAACAAAAGGGCTCTGACCCATCCACACAAGAACTAAAGATATGTTCAGAGTTCCCCCCCACCCCGACACCTCCATTTCTTCATTTTTTCTCACCTTCCTAAGTCCCTAATAAAATGTTTACACCTCATTTTCGTCAGCTCATCCCTGTGTTTTAGTCAGCTCATCCCTGTGTTTTCTTTCTGTTCTCCCCTTGAACAACTTCCCCTCTAGGCCTACCACCTGTGATTACGCCTCCCAAGCAGACGTGCCACGCGGTATTTAATAACAGGGGTGCTCCCCCGATAGTGGTTTTGATAAAGGTGGAGGGGAAGGTTCTTTCAGGGGTGCACTCTGCAGAGAAAGCCTGGCCGGGTATCACAATCCAAGATGTTCCAGGCTCTACGCATAATTATACCTTCTCAACCTCACCTATCCACCTCCCTTTCAGAGGAAAACTACAGTGGGTGACACTCACCTCCCCAGAGGGGGAGGTGCTGACACCTTAAAGCAGAGCCGGCAGGGGTTTGGTAGGGAAATAAAATGCATATTTCATGCTTCATCTGCCCTGCAGGTGCTGTCAATACCAGAGGAAGAGTCCTGGCTGCAGTCGGAAAGATCATTCATCCAGGCGGTTAAAAACAACCACCTGTACCTTTATAGGGGGCTTGTTTCCAAAAGAAATTATGCCTCCATTACAGGCCATTTTAGACCATAAGTGATATGTTTGCATTTCCACAAGAATGTTTACCTTTCCCTGCGGGGAACCGAGGCCAGTCAGCACTGCTGTGGAGTTAGTAACAGTGATCAAAGCTCTTGACTTTACCTCAGGGAACCAACAGTTAGGTTTTGGAGTTGAATTTCAACTCACTAATTGGCTCTGCAGGTGCCTTTATTTTTCCTTTCCACTCCCTAAGTGCCTGTGTCTGTCTTGGGCTGGCTTCCTTGGGTGCTAGAGAATTCTAAATAAGGAAAGGAGCACAAACTGACCCAGGAATGGGGCTCTCTCCATCAGCTGAAGTTTAGTATTGAGATTCTTGCCAAGAATCTTTTGTCAGCTGGATGTCACTTGCATTCTTCGTGCCTCCGTTTCGGTATAATTATGGTGTTTGCTTATTAGGTTTATGTGAAAATTGGTGAGATAATGCATATAAACTCAGCAAGCGCATGGTGGAGTGTTCCTGTTCATTAAATGGGGGGAGTTGTTTTCATTTTGGTGTTCTTTCCTCCCAATATACACATGGGAACCAAAGTCCTATCTGGAGGACCCGCTCTCCCCGCTTCTCCCCAGGAAGGAACCAACGAGGAAATACAAAAAAGCCTTCTGAAATCCTCAGCACAGTGGCAAAGTAATAGTTGGAGGGCTCTCTTGAAGCTTTCAATCCATGATCCCACCCTCTGCTTGATACATGGCCAGAGATGCACCCGCTTTTTTTTTCTTTTCACTTATTTGATTTATTTATTTGGCTGCGTTGGGTTTTCGTTGCTGTGAGCGGGCTTTCTCTGGTTGCGGTGAGTGGGGACTCAGTAGTTGTGGCTCGCGGGCTCTAGAGCACAGGCTCAGTAGTTGTTGTGCACGGGCTTAGTTGCTCCGCGGGATGTGGGATCTTCCCGGACCAGGGCTCAAACCCGTGTCCCCTGCATTGGGAGGCAGATTCTTAACCACTGTGCCACCAGGGTTTTTTGGGTTTTTTTGTTTTGTGAAGTCCTGTCACATGATTTCTTGACCTTATTCCCACCTGCCTTCTTCCTGGACACTTTCTGGGTTGGCAGTGTCTCTATTGAAAGGGAGTGACTGCTGGATTGTAAACTGCCAGGGTGGAGAGCACGTGTGTGTTGTGTCCACCATTGCTTCTCTAGTGCCTGGCACTGCCCTGGTCATGGTAGTCTCTTAATAAAATTAAAAAAATAACTGAACTAAAAAAAACTGAAGAGCCTTTGGGGCTGTAACACTCTCTCAAGTACTATGTCCTCTATGGTAGGAAGTAGGTTCTTTATATATACCAAGGAGTCTGGGTCATTTATGATGAAAATTAACTGACTACAGTTGGCTGGTGAGGGAACTATGGGAATCCTTTGGGCCCCTGCTGGGTGGAGTGTTGGGGCAAAGTAGGCCTTACTGTGTCATTAGTTTGGGTGAGGAGTCACCCCTGAATCCTCTTCAGGATGTGCACTCAGGGGTTTCCTAAGAGCAGAGTTAGGTACCACCTTGGTGCTTCTCTCTCTCAGGATTTGGCTCCACCGTTCTCCAGTGCACCCAGCTCTCCCCAAAGGTGGGTGGAGCATCAGTGCTGCTTCCAAGGGGAGCAGGAGAGCAGCAGAGATTGTGATGAGTCCCTTCACCTCCTGTGCCCATTTGCTCATGGGTAGAATGACCTACCTCCAGGGCCCATTGGGAGCTATAAGGAGATAATGTCTATAAAGTATATTTCACAGTGCCTCACATAGAATCATGTTCACTCAATGTTAGTTTTTGTTTTCCAAGTGGTTTGGAAGTAATCAAGTATGAGCACACGACTGCCTTTAAACCCACGCAGTAGTCTTCCATGGTTTACCTCCATGGTCTTCCATGCTTGGTCTCTTCTAGTGAGACTTCTTGTGTGCCAGGCATCGTGCTGCGTGCAACAGCCTGGTGTCACCCCATTATTAGAGGGAACTTAGAATGTTGAAGGTAGAGTTTGTAATCACCCTGTTCTTCTTCAAGTGTTCCTTGATGCCACTTCCAGAGCATGGGCCTGAAAGGACCAGTGGTCTGATATGGGGTGGAAGTTCTTTTTTTTTTTTAATATTTATTTATCTATTTGGCTTTGCTGGGTCTTAGATGCAGCATGCAGGATCTAGTTCCCTGACCAGGGATCGAACCCGGGCCCCCTGAATTGGGAGCGCTGAGTCTTAACCACTGGACCATCAGGGAATGGGTTGGAAATACTTGGTCATTCTTGATATCACTCATGAAGGTCATTAAAAGGTCAACAATATGCCATTTGTTCTTATCTAGAGAACTGGTCTCCAGTCTTACTTGCCTGGCATACAGTGGGCACTCAGCCAATTCTTGTATTCATGAATGAATGTGTAGTGAGCTTAGCCCTTGCTTTTTTCAAGGTATTTCTGGAAGAATCCCTTTGGAATAAGCAGCCAGGAATAGCAATTATTTGTACTGAATGTAAAAAAAAAACATGCATGAGAACCACAGAAGTGTTGCCTCACCTAAGGAAAGAAAGAGATGGAGAAAAAGAAGGAAATCATGCATTTTCCTTTTGCCATGCATCTTTCTGGAACCCCATATCTAAAGAGCTGCTAGACAGCTATCAAGAAATGAATCAGAGTATGGCCTGTGGGGAGGAATTGCTCAGTACTTACAATGGATGAGGTCAAATTTGCACTGAAATCTGGCAGTTGACCATTGGGATACCTCAGCCTCTTCCTGTCGACACTTCTGACCTTGTTCACCTCCACATCTTTCCTTTTCAGACAGAAGGACTTCTTGAGCCTCACAGCTACACTCTTATCTTAATCTGAATCGTCGCTTCTTCACAACCAAAGCTTCTCCGTGAGTGGCAGACGTAGCTTCAAATTCAGCAATTTTCTATTTTTTGTCCTTTATTCTGATTACTTATTGTCAGTAACAAGGTACTCAGAGACTTCAGTGGGTTGTGGGATAATGAAAAAATATTGTCCCCAAAAAGAGGAAGGCGATGCTGTCCCTCCTTCCCTCCCTTCTTCCTTCCCAATGTCTGTCTCTCTCTCATTCTTAACATTTTTGTAGCAGAATGAATCATCTGATTTAACACTTGTGAAAAGAAAGTCATAAATAGGAAGAGGGGGTATGGAGAGGAGGAGGAAGGTGGGTAGGACAGGAGGTTAGAAAGTGCACATCTGCTCCCATTGGAGGATTATCGGATGGAACTACTTCCCTTCGTTGTGTTTTTTGGGGATCCCAACAGCGCACGAAGCTCAGTCTGCATCCATTAGGATAAGCACAGAAGTGGCGGGGGTGTGGAGCCCGAGAGCCACAGGCTCCCAGGCGATGCCCGAGCTCTTGGGATCTGGGAGCGGAAGAGTAATGCGTCTCAATAAACAGCCTATCGACCACAGAGGAGTTAAGTGAACCTGCGGTCTCTCCTCTTGGCTTTCCCCCTCACTGGGTTATTACTGGGCTGTATTTGTTCCCTTTGCTTCGTCTTCATCCAGAATCAATACCCAGCAATGATTTCCTCTGACCAGTGTAAATTACACACAGGCGTGATGGGGGCCTGTGGCGACTGGGCGGGCAGTTCCCAGGCTGTCTGTCCCTGAGGCACGTTCATCACTCCAAGCCTCTCGGGGCCGCCAGACTGGATAATCTGACCCCAGAGCCTGGGAAATGGTGGCATGTGTGCTAGTGTTAGCAGGGAGACTGAGATTTGTCTCTCCAGGCCTGCAGAATTCTGCAATGACCATGGGAAGAAAAATCACACCAGAAAGGATGCACGTTGCCTTATGGCAGAAGAGAAGCCATTTCTTCTTTGCTTTCACGTGCTCATCTTTATCTGTGGGCGTCTGCCTTCTCTCTTACCTCCACACAGTGTGTGTTGGAGGTAAGAGAGAAGTGTGGATAACCTGGATACTGGTGTCAGGCAGACCTTGGTTCAAGTCCAGGCTCTGTCTCTTATTAACTGTGTGAATTTGGCAAGTTACTCAACCTCCCAAGACACACTTTCTTCTTTCGGTATTAAAAATACCTCACTGGGGCTTCCCTGGTGGCGCAGTGGTTGAGAGTCCGCCTGCCAATGCAGGGGACACGGGTTCGTGCCCCGGTCCGGGAGAATCCCACATGCCGCGGAGCGGCTCGGTCCGTGAGCCGTGGCCTCTGAGCCTGCGTGTCCAGAGCCTGTGCTCCGCAACGGGAGAGGCCCGCGTACTGCAAAAAAAAAAAAAAAAAAAAAAAAAACACCTCACTGGCTTGTCGTGGGGATTAAAGGAGACGAAATATTTCACGTACTTTGCTTAATACGATGCCTGATAGGTTCTCTATAAATGAGTGTCATTGGCATTGTTATCCTGTGTAACTTTCTTCCTTGTATTATTTTTAAGTTATTTTTTTTCCCCTCTTATGGGTAAGGTTCTAGGAGAGCAAGAATGTGGAAAGTGGGACTTTTTACATATCAAGAATGTAAGATGAATAAGTTGAAGATGTTTGTGTTTATTCCTTCTGCCTGCCCATGTTTATTTCTTCTGCAAGAATAAGCTGGTCTCTTCAATCATTGCACCAAAGAGGATAATACAACCTCCAGAGGTCCCCCTGCTGGGGCTTTGACATTGGTTACTTCTTGACTTTGTTCTGGAGCCCACTGCCCACTGGGAACACTGGTGTACCCAGGCAGAGTACCAGCATCTGACAGCTGGATGTAGAGGTCTGAACCTCAGGAGAAAGGAGGTTGTAGACCTCTGTTTAGGAATTCATTGGTGTGTGACCTGAATCATGACTGTGGGTGAGAGTACACAGGAGTGTGTGTAGTGGAAGCAGGACCGTAGCGAAATCAGGGGGGGCACTAACATTTAAGAGATCACTGAGGATTAAAGATCCAGTGATGGAAAATGAGGCAGAGTGATCAGAGAGAGAAAAAGAACCGGAGAGAGAAATGTCCTGGTCTCTGAGCTTGGCAGAATAATGGCCCCTGATGTCCACATCCTAATCTCATAACTTGTGTATCTGTTTCCTTATGTGGCAAAAGGGATTTTGCAGATGTGATTAAGTTAAAGATTTGGAGATGGGGAGATTATTCTGGGTGGCCCAGTGTAGTCACAGGGGTCCTTATAAGGAAAGAGGGAGGCGGGAGAGTGAGAGAGTTGACGATGGAAGCAGAGGTCAGAGTGATGTGGTTGCTGGCTTTGAGCTGGAAGATGGCCACAGACCGAGGAATGTGGCCTGCTTCTAGAAGCTGGAGCAGGCAAGGGAAGGATTCTCCCTAGAACTTCCAGAGGGAACTGGCTGACACCTTTATTTTAGCCCCGTGAGACTCTGACCTCAAGATCATAAATATTTATTAATAAAGATAATAAATTTGGATCATTCAAACCACTCAGTTTGTGGTAATTTGTTATAGCATCAAAAGGAAATGAATACAGTCTCTAAGGGAATAAAGTGGTCGGTGTTGGAGGGAGTGGTCCACTGTCTGAACTGGTTGAACGGTTGGTAGTAGAAAGGGTATCCCACTAAGTCAGGGTAGTGCATACATTTTCCAAAGGGGATGGAGTTGCAGGTTGGAGGGCCAGGCTCAGGATGAGGGGTGGGGCTTCATTTACCAGGGATATGAATGATGAGCCAGGCCAGAAGTGGGGGGAACATGGCACCAAGCCTACCTCCTGGGGTAAGCCAGGCTCTGGGGCAGTCATCCCAGCTGCAGGGACTGTAGGGACAGTTGGAAAAAGGGTGGGGCAAGCTCTGGTTGCTGCTCAGGCAGCACTGGCGGTTGGGCAGTGAGCAGTAATGGGGGGGGTTCCCACGAAGTGGGGGGGGCACACCTAGTTGGACAGTCCTGCAGACTATTGGTATCGGGAATGCCTCTCAGTAGGAAGCAGGCCAAGTCACTGACTAGGCTGGGGTTCAAGTTTAAGGCTTCAGTCCAAGACGGGATCTGGAATATGAAATAGGTGTCCAGGAGCTGGACTAAAGCAGAAGACAAATGAAGAGGTGAGATTCCCGATAGATACTGATATGGGTGAAACAGGTTCTAGTCTAGGTTTCAGAATAGGCTCCAGAGAAGGACAGCAGAGGAGCCCAGGACATGGGAATCAACGCTGGATGTCAGGGTGCTGGCCTGGTTCTCCTTCTTGCTCCAGTTCAGTTCTGTGACTGTGGCAGAGATGGGGGCTGGGCAGGTCATGTCAGAGAGGTAGAAATGAGGCCAAGAGACTGGGGTAAACAGTAACCAGGAGCAAAGTTCTGCCTCACCCATGAGTTCTTCCGATACCCTTGGTTGAGACCTCTGGGCTGAGGTTGGAGCAGATTCGAAGGTGAAGGCTGGGATGAGGGAAGGTGAGTGTGTGGATGTTCACGTAAGGGAACGCCAGCTCCTTTTGTTACAGCCCTATTTCGGAAATGGTGAAGATGCTGAGGCTCCGGGAGGAGGTGACTTGCCCAGAGTCCTACTAAGCTGTTAAGTGGCAGAGGCAGAAGAGGCTGAGGTCTGTGAACTCCCTGTCTGGGGCTCTTTTCCCTGCACGGCCAGCTCTGCAAACAGGGCCCGAGCATGATTTGCGTTTGGCCTGGACCCACCTGTGCATATTTCACAAGGATCCTGCAATCTTGGTTCCCCTTTTGTAGGGAACATTCTATTTATTTGAACACCTGAGACCCCGACACTAGGTTTGGTAGAGCCTTTTCTTTTTTTGTTAAATAAATGTATTTATTTATTTTGGCTGCATTGGGTCTTCATTGCTGCGCGCGGGCTTTCTCTAGTTGCGGCCAGCGGGGGCTACTCTTCTTGCGGTGCGCGGGCTTCTCATTGCGGTGGCTTCTCTTGTTATGGAGCATGGGCTCTAGGCGCACGGGCTTCAGTAGTTGTGGCTCGCGGGATCTAGAGCGCAGGCTCAGTAGTTGTGGCACACGGGCTTAGTTGCTCCATGGCATGTGGGATCTTCCCGGACCAGGGCTTAAACCCATGTCCCCTGCAGTGGCAGGCGGATTCTCAGCCACTGTGCCACCAGGAAAGCCCCGGTAAAGCCTTTTCTGTGTTGGCGATGAGTCAACTGATGTGGGAAGGGTCTGGTAAGAGAGCTAATGGATTCTGTGTGGAGATAAGACCCTTGTATTTTCTCTCCCTTTTATTTTACAATTAGATGTCCTCCCATGGAATATTTCTTCTGAATATCTCTCCAAAGAAGAAACCACTCATTGTCACAGATGGCAGAGTGAGATTAAAAATAAATGAACGTGCAAACCAATATTTGCTGAGGAGCCGTGGTTCTGAGCAGGGATAGGTGGGGCCAGGGTGGGTGGGGGGTTGAGGGGAGCACAGCCAAGTCATTTATGTGCTATTAACGGTTAGGCCTGCCTGGGTCCCATCCTCGGAGGTTTTGATTGGGTTAGGTTTGCAGTGGGGTCCAGGCATCCAAAATCGGTTCTGATGCACATCAAAGATTGAGAACCATGAAAGTAATATCTCTCCTGTGACAATTTCACTTTGGGGGGTTTGATTATCCTCAAGTGGCCCCATAGCTCCGTGACTCCCCGAAATCTGTGCGGGGGCAGGAATCGGAAACCTATGCGGTGTGGACCTGTGGTGGGAGCAGATATGAGTGAGCCTAATTGACTTCCCAGAGTTCAAACGGCGCTCTGTTAGTCTCTGTTTGCCTGCTTCATGAAAAGTCTGGAGTTAGGCTCCATTTTCTGGAGAAATATTATGAGAGCGCAGTATGCATGAATTTGAGCATTTTAATGTTACTCCTGGCAGTGTTAAAAGCCTATCACCTAAGTCTTTCCACGTCTTCTCCTTGCTTAAAAGCCCCATGCACGTTTCACTTCCAGAACAAGTCACCGGCTCTTAGAATACAAGATTTGCGTTAGCCTGCTGACTTCCTCTGATGGGGCTGCTCTGGGTGTGCAAACCTAGCCTTCTCTTTTTTCTTATTTTACCTAACTTGGCACAGGAGGGATGAGTATAGATTTTGGTCTATGATGCTGGTGGAATATTTCCAGATGCTAAGTGTATATAATCCCCTTGATTCTGCTGTACCTGCCAGGCGAGTGCAGAACAACTGTGTGCTACAGCATAGAACGGAGAGTAAAACAAAAGTGTGACAAGGTTCTGCTGGCGTGCTGCACTAGAGGAGAAATGAACACAATGTCATTAGCACGCGTGCCGACCTACATTTTTTTCCCCCTTTGTGTGTAATTTTAAAGAATTTTGAATGGAAAGATAGTTGAGGGGAGAAGGGAAAAATGATTTGATGGAGCAAAAAATATCTATTAACAGTATATTTCCCTGGTTCTAATTCAAGGAGATTTTCTGAAAATGTTGAGCAGTGACTAGAGTCATGTTGACCTGAGAGACAGAGGTGAGCTGTCTCCCAGGAGGGGTGGTCAGGAAATGAACTCAAGGATCCATTGTCTTCTCTCTCTCCCTGTGTGGTGTCAGCTTGTTTGGTGGAATCTTTCTCAACAGTGGGAGGCGTTGGGCCACATGCAAAGATTTATGAGAGAGAGTAGAAAAGTGAGCATCTGAAGGCAGGTGTGTAATAGGATTTATCTGATCTCTGACCATGGACAGTCCTGGAATCCTACAAGGTCTCTTGTGCCCACAGCACCTGTAGCCCTTTTGGAAGTTGGTCCCCATTGCCTGCTGATGGACTCTTATCCTGGGCTCTGCCTTTCTACATGGCCTCTGATGATAGCCATTGCCAGACATCCAAGACGCTGGTTGCCACCTGCATGGCCTGCCTCTTACCTACCCCTCCAACTGCCCCTGCCCCATTTTCGGTCTGTTTGGCCCCTGGATCTCGGTCAGGTCCACTCCCAACAGACAGTCCAAGTCTATGTCAGCATCCCAAATACAAGCTTCTTTTGTTTCCTATTACACTTTCCGAGTAATTTATTAATGCTTGACCTGTATTATTTCTAGCTATCTTCATGGACTGTCACAAAACAGTCCTGGGAACCTGGGTTCCAGTTTTGAAATCTTGGGCATGTTGCTTAGTTGCTCTCTGTGTGAGTGATTTCTTCCCTCAAAAGGGACAGCAGACCCTTACAGTGTTACAGCTTGGTAGACCACGTTATCAAAAGGCACTTGTTTAAAAAGACCTGCACTGATGTCTTGCTGTCTTTATTGGGTCTGTGTTTGCTGTTTTTGTCAGAGTGTATCTCAGCTCTCTGATACACGGGCCTCCTCAGTGTGGGACTCGAGTTTGTTCAGTTCAGAGAGCGCCTAGAATATTTCAGAAGTGTTATAGAAAGTCATCAAACATGTTTTTTTCTTTGAAACAATTTTATTCCAACTCATCTCTTCCATTTGCAATATCATCATCTTTTACATCACACATCTACTTTTTGAGTCATGTAACAAAAATGTTCAGAGGCTTTTATCACTTCTGTCCAAATCTTGATAACTGCTATTTGATAGTGAGTGTGGCTTGAGGGCAGAGATGTAACAGGTTTTTCTGGGAAGTGAAAATTGAGCCAAGTTCAATATGAAATGCCTTGATAAGTTCTCATGCAAGTAGCAAGCATAGTAGCTTTGAAGTTAAAGTACCAATTGTACCATGTAAATAAGAGTATCTGTGTTTATTCTTCTTTGGTGGGAGTGAGGATGAAATCACCGGAGCTAAATTCCTTGGAAGACTTAGGTTGCATTTTAAAAATTCTGTTTGTATTTTAAACTTAGGGAAATTCACCCTCTCATACTTTAGCCTACACCTTAGAGAAAATAAAACCGGCAACCTACAGTGTTTATCCCATTAGTATTCAATTATATTTCCCACATAAACAGCTGGAGGCCATCTCTTCAGTGACAAATGTGTTTGATTTGACTTAATCACCACCACAAGGCACATCATTTACCAACATGTGCTGTAGTACAATTTTAACAAGTAGGGTGATTCACCCTAGAAGAGAAGAGAAAAAGAATGTTAAACACCGAGAGACACAAAGAGAAGAAAAGGCAAGCATGGAATTAGAAAGGTATTTGTGCCTTTTAAAAATTCCCACTTTCGTTGAACCGATAACCTTGATACAGAAAAGTGCACAAATCTTAAGGGTACATACGGTACAATGAACTATCACAATCTGAATATATCCAAGAACTAGAACATACAGCAACTCAGAACCACAGTCTCATTCATACACTTTGTATGCCTTCCTCCCCCAAAGTAACCAATATCTCTTATGTTTTGATTTGTTTTTAAGGATCTTGGCCACTGTCATCCTAGAAGTTTCTTAGCCAGGCTCTTTTGAGGAGATCCTTGGTCTGCTTGTCGACTACAGTTTCCAGGAGTCAGGTGCTAGAGTTGAGCACAACGTCCCAAAGTTTACTAGAGGCTGGACGGAGAGCAGAAGTGGAGGCAGGACGGGGAGCCAAGGGTTGTGATGGGAGATATGAAGCTACCATCCTTTCCCCTCCATGTCCTGGGAAGCCACAGTGTTCTCTCTCCTCCTGCTACTTACCTCTTTGGCGTGGACACAGGCGGACACCTGATCTACGTCCTCTCTGGGTTGCTGTAAAGCTCTAATGACATAATGGATGTGAAAACACATTGAGCAGGATAAAATACTGTACAATTATTGCATCCCTTAACCAATGTGATGGAGAGACATTGATAGCACAGGGAGTTATTTTGAACAAGAGGAAGACAAGTGCACATATATCCAAACCAAAAAAGGCACTGATCCTAATGGTTTTAAGTGGCCCTAAATGTTTCTCTGAATTTGGAGATGTGCCGTTAACTTAACTCTGTAGGGCACAGCCCTAATAGGGCCAGAGTCTTGTAGTGACATCCACATCCTAGAACGTTCGGGCTGCTATAACAAAAACAACCATCAACTTGGTGGCTTATAAACAACAGAAATTTACTTTTCATAGTTCTGGAGACTGGGAAGTCCAAGATCAATGCACTGGAAGATTTGGTGTCTGGTGAAAAAGCCTGCTTCCTGGTTTTAGACAGTCATCCTCTTAGAACAACCTCACATGGTGGGAGCTCTCTGGGGTCTCTTTCATGAGGGCATTAATCCCATTTATGGTGCCTTTGCCCTCATGATCTAATCACCTCCCAAAGGCCTCACCTCCAAAACCCATCACGCTTAAGACTAGGTTTTAACATACGAATTTTGGGGAGATACAGTCAGTCTACAACACTCTATATGATCTCATTGACATTATTTTTATTATTACTTTTTTTACAATCCTGTGTTGATCTAATTGACTTGTTGTGTATATGAGCTTATTTCCCCAATTGCATTTGATTTATCAGAAATGTGAACTGTTGATTATTAATTCAATAGGTTATGAATACATCATCAGAGTATTGGAAAAACTCAAGATATATAACCTACTAATAGAGAACTATTTTTACATGAAAGGGAAGCATATTCTAATATTTATGATGTGAAATAATGGCCCTCTGGTACTTTGGTTAGACTTCTGGCAGCTTTTGGAACGTAGACAGGTAGTGTATAGGTGCTGTGTTAGTCCTTGGTGATATAATGGTGAACAAAGCAGTCATGCTCTTTGCCCAGTGACATTTCAAATTTCTCTGCAAGTTTTTCTTATCTCATTTAGTTTCCTTCTTATTTTTTTGTGTGTTCCTTTCAGTCTTTTTTTTTTTCCTGGCTTTCCATTCCTAGGTCATAGAGGTCAGAAGTGCTCTATCTTGAATAAGTTTTCTAAAATTTCCTTCTTTATTTTGGTGATTTGCTTCTCCTTTTAGTCTAGATAGTAACATTCTTTCCTACCTGTTCTGTGTTTTTGTTTCACCAGGTCTTCTGTTATTTTTTTATTATTATTTACTTATTTAGAGTATGTTAGTGATGGTGTTGGTAATGTCTCTTTACTTACCCTTGACAGAGGAAGGTGCTTTTAGTCATGGTTCCCACTAATGGCTGGGTATGTGCACTGCCTGCTGGGTTCACTTATGCACTGGATCAGACATGCTTCTCAGAAATTCAGTGAACGAAGCTCTTAAGACCAGTCATCAGTGTGTGGCAGGTGTACTCTAAGCAGGTTCTGCTAGTCGAGATGGGGCCTTTTTCTCCCACAGCCTAAGGTTCTAACAGGTGTAGGAAGTGAAGCCCTACCTACAGCTCCCAGAATGCACTGCACCAATAGCTCTTCCTGTGTGCCTCCCTCCCCGGGAATTTACCTTCCAGGGTTCATGGTACTCCTGTTCTCCCACCAGCCCAGCCCATTTCCTGGGACCAGGTGTTTTCTGGGAATGACAGGTTCTGACTGAATATTGTAAAGCCCCTGATTTGGGCGGGGAGAGGTAGAGCTTGGAGGAAGTGGAATTGCACTTGGATGGCCTCAAAAATCAGCATTCTTGCAGGAGAGGGGCTATTTCTCAGGTTTCCGCTGATACGTACTTTGAACCAGAGAGCAAATGTGGGTGAAGGAAGGAATGCTATGTATCTGCTTTCAGCCCGAGTGAGCCATCAATTGTGTATTTCCTTGCGGTTTCATTGCTTCATGAAGGACAGTCTCCCCAGTTCTATCCGGAAGTAGGTTGATCATTGGTCCTGTTTTCTTAGGGAGTTGTGAATTTTAATTTTTTCTGTCTTTTTAAAGGCATTTTAATTAAAAGTTGGGAAAGGCTGTTTCAGCGCTGCTAAGTAGATGGTATTTAAAACTAGAAGCTGAATACAGCCGACTGCTGCTTAATGTTATAATCGTACTTATCCTTTTCTCCCCAACCTGTCTTCTTTTCTACTTAATGAAGTTCTTTGTTTTCTCTCATCACAAATATTTCTGTTAAATAACTTGAGCTTTTCTATTTCTACTTAAATACAATTGGAAGGAAACTGTTTTTGCAGTACGTGGGCCTCTCACTGTTGTGGCCTCTCCCGTTGCGGAGCACAGGCTCCGGACGCGCAGGCTCAGCGGCCATGGCTCACGGGTCCAGCCGCTCTGCGGCACGTGGGATCCTCCCGGACCGGGGCACGAACCCGTGTCCCCTGCATCGGCAGGCGGACTCTCAACCACTGCACCACCAGGGAAGCCCTGGAAGGAAACTTTTTTTCTACTAGTCTAATACTGTTTCACAATTAAACCTATTTAACTAAATAAATTGTGGGGTTTTTTCTGTTCTTGATACATGTGAACCTACAGCTCCCTTTTGAACTTTAATTTTAGAGTGGATGGGAGATGTACTATTGGACTCACTCCCCTCTCCCTAATCCCTACGTTTTGTTATGCTTTTGTATCTTGGAAACTGCACCTTAATTTTTTTTCTTCTTTCCTTCTTCTCTCTTCAAGTTCTCATGGTAAAATGACAGTACAATATTCAAATTACTTATTTTAGTAACTTTCATGCTTTTAATGTGTGATCAGGTATGATAGGTTAAAGATTATACTTCTAATGTAGTTTTTGATAAGTGATGGTAACTGGCCTTGAACCTCTTCTCCATTTGTCCTTAATCGCTAGAGATTTCTCCAGTCTCCCAATATTCAGTAGCATCCATGCATGATGAGCTCTAACCCAGACTCTCCCCTAAACCCGGCTTGCACATCAAGCTGTCTGGCTGACATCTCTTCTGAGTCAAAGAGACATTTCACAGTTAAAGCCGCCAAAGCACTCTGGATTCTTCTCGTTTTCCACCCCAATTCCCCCGTATTGTATCTCCCTTGTTCTCATCTCGGCAACCCCATTCTACCAGTCATCTAGCTAAAATCTTTAGCGCCACCCTAGACTTTTCTTTCTCACATCATATTCAATCCATAAGCAAATCTTGCCAGCTCTAGTTTAAAAATACATCTTGAGTCTGAGCACTGCTCACCTTTATTCCTCTGTCTCTACCATCACCTAACTGGTTTTCTTATTTCTGCTCTAGACTCCTTGCTGTCTAATCTCTTCTGAGCAGCCTGAATGGTCCATTTAAAATGCAAATCAGATCATGTCCCTCCTCTGCTCCACCACCACCCCCTCCAACTCCCCATCTCACTCAGAATGAAATGCATGGTGCTTTTCATGGTGGGCAAAGCCTTGTGTGATCTTGCCTATGGCCTCTCCTCTTTATCTCTCTTCTCCCTTACTGTTTTTCCACCAGACACCTGCATGGATCAGTCCCGCCTTCTTTTAGGTCTGTTCAAACTTCGCTTTATCAGCAGACTTTCCTAACCACCCTGTTAAAGTAACGCTCTCAATCACCCAATCCTTTGACCTCACTTTGCGATTCTTTGGAGCACTTGACACATTATGTATTTATTAGTCTATATGTTTACTGTTTGTCCTCCCCATTATTTTGTTCACTGTTGTATCTTTAGTGCTTAGAACAGCTCCAGGGCCAATCTATATTGATGAATGTGTAAATGGATGGATCCTAATTCATTAGATTTGCACTTTCCATTTCATCAAATATCTTTACTCTGGTTAGTAGTTTCAAGCTGTTTTTCTGCTATAGAACATTCTCTGCAAACAAAGTCGTATGGAGAAGATTAAATATGCAAAACTGATATAACTGGAGTCACTTGATTGAGTAGAAGGGTGGGAGCTGGGACATGGAAAACCCCTCTCTCTGAGTTCCTCATGGCAGCCTCTGAGAATGTTTAAAAACTACCAGTATAGGTTATCTCACTCAATCCCCATAATTATTGAAGGAGGCAGGTATAATTAGCCTGTTTCATAGATGAAGTGAACAATGAGATGGAGTAAGCTGGCCAAGAAGACATGGTGAAATGAATAAGCCACATGGCCACAAAGTGACAAAGCCAGATACCAACTCAAGTCAGGTAGTTGACACAAACACTTCTCAAAAACTCATGCTCAGAAATGATACACAACATTTCCATGCACATTCCATTGGCAAAAGTAAGCCATGTGGGACACCCTGCGTTCAGGAGAGTTTGTAAAGATCTGGTCCTGATGTAGGACCTGCCCACTGTGAAAGGGAGACCAGATTTTGGTGTATAGCTAGATATCTCTGTAACAGCCCCTCCCCCATGCCTCCTAAAAAATCTTCATTGAAGTCTATATTGCTTCTTGAACTTCTGAGAGGTTGGATTCTTTGGAGAGAACTTGCACTTCTGTGACTGGAGTCCAGTGGGAAAATCAGACTGTCCAAGGGGCCAAGGAACAAGGCGACAGCTGCCATCTGGCTTACATGTACGTGCAGAGCACAGCCCTCAGGCTCATTTGTGGGTACATGTTTAACATGTTTATAGCAGCTCTTCCAAATGAACCCAAACTGGGCTTCAGAGTCTGGCGATTTCTGAAAGTGGTTCACTGGACCGCCCCTCCAGCTTTCCATATATATGAGTTGCCACATGGTTGTGCAGGGGATTTGGGTTGTAATTTTGACAAAAGAAGGAGGGAGAAACTGTACATTTCTCCTGTGGAGAAATGAGTGCAAAGGAGAATAATGATGAAGATGATATGAGAACTGGCCTTACCAGCTATGTGGACAAATTTTTAACCCTTAGAAAGGGAGGACATGGGACCAGAAGCTGAAGACGTTCCCATAAAAGTTATGTTTCACAAATACATGTAGGGTTGTACTTCCTGGATCCGTTTTGAGTGCAGCCACGTGACTAGTTTTGGCCAGTGAACTGGGAGTAGAAGCAATGTGTGTCAGTTTCGGGCTGAACATTTGATTCCTGGTGAAGTCTCACCCAGGCCCTCTTTCCTTCTGCCACAGTAACCTGCAAATAGTCAGATGTTAGCTCTTCCATCTGCCTGGGCTCTTGCCTGGTTATAATGAACAGAGCACCATCTGCAATGGATGTCTAGGAAGGGAGCAATTAAGCTTTGTTTTTGGGCCTCTGGGATTTGGGGGTTGTTCGTTATTTTAGCATAAACTAACCTAACTTGACTGATACAAAGATCCTTGTGAGACTGTAGCATAAAAATGTGCTGTTTTCACAGAAGGAGGCAAAGTACAACACAGAGTAGATGAGTGAGCATTCTATCACTTTCACATCAGAGCACAGCAACAGCACCAACTCTACAGCAGCAGAAAAACAGAAGCAGGGTCCACCATACCTAGCAGAATAGAAAGAAAATCACATCCTTTGGGATCAAGGAACAGGTTAAACAACAATCTTTGAGGTTTATTTGTTTCACCAGCTAACATTGCCCTGACTAACATAGAAGTTTATAGCACATGCAACTCAGCTAATAATCTAAGAATTCTGCTTAGATTTTTTTTTTTCCCCAAAGTCCACCTCTGGCAGAGCTGCTGATGTCCTCACCCCCATTCTTTCCCAAATAATGCATAATTTTACTAGTTTCGCTCCCTCTTCCTAGGATTATGACTCTCTAATCTGAATCTTACTTTTCTGGCCACTCTGTTAGGCAGAGCTAGTCTATCACAGTCCCTGATCCTGAAATGCATTCACATCCTCAAGAAGGAAGTCAGAATATCTCCATTTGACAGGAGCCATTCTGCAAAGATAGTTGAGAAGCTATCTCTAATTCTTTGAACCTACCTTTTGTGTTTTAAACTCTATTCTAAATTGATCATTAACTATTTATTCCTAACATGGTCTGCTGATCCCAAGGGGATTCCTGGTGAACATTTCATGTTCTCCATGTTTTACATATGCATTTGGGGTGACGGACACAGCACTGACCAGGGGACTAGGAGACCTGGGTTCTAGTCCTGTCTTAGCCTGCTAGCAGCTGTATGACTCTGGGTAGATTATTTCACTTCTCTGGATGTCAGTTTACAAAGCTTAGACCAAGAGGGTGTCTCTGGAAGAACCAACAGAACTGGTTCTATTCCTGCCATTCTAGTTCTTCATTGGTTCTATGTTTGGTGGTGTGGATGAGACTAGATTTTTCTGTTATCCTGCTTTCCAGAAAAGCAAATGACATAACTGGACTGAAACTCAAGGTGCTGACTCATGGAATGATATTATTTTGATGCATATCAGCTTCTTTGTTTTAAGGGAAATTCCTATTCTATTCTATTCTATTCGATTCGATTCCCAGTTGGCTTTTCCAGGTGTCTTGGAAAAGTAAAACTCTAAACCTTGTCTTTATTCTCCCTCCCTCCCTCTCTCTCTCTCTCTCTCTCTGACACTCTCTCTCTCTCTGTCTCTCTCTCTCTCTCTCTCTCTCTCTCTCTCTCTCTCTCACACACACACACACACACACACACACACACACACACAATAAGCCCATCAGCCCTTAGTATCAAAAAGGCAGTTTGGCTGCCTTGAAGCTTTTATTGTTTTAGAGATGCTTTTGGTGAGTGACTGATACTGATACTGAATGGGGCTTTCTGAGATAATAGGATGAATGAAATTGAAAAAAAAATCATGAGGGATGGAAAACTTCTCAGGAAGCTTTTAAGGAAAAAGTTGCCATCTCATCTGGGCTGTGTGCTCTTGCCTGTGGGGGACACTGCAGGGGCAGGATCTTAAAGACACTGGAGAGACAGAGCCTCCTGAGCACACCTAGCATCAATGAGACACCCACAGCAGCTCAAACCTCATTTCACAGCTTGATAAAAATTAAACATAAAAGACTCTTTCTGCTCCATAGAAATGGAAATATGTGCTGTTTTGAGTTGAGAAGTGCTACGTCTAGTAAATGAATCATTAGCTTCCAGCCCCACCTTCCTTCCGAATGATGGTCCATGGATTCAGAGGCGTTTGCTCATCATTGAAGGTAATTGCTCATTACATCTCAGAGAGAGTTTGCAAAACTATCTGCCCGGGGTCTCAAAGCCTTGTCAACATGACCTCAGGAAGACCCTTCTCCGCTGGAATTCTGACTCTTTGCATGGAGTCCTTGGCTCCTGTAGGCTGCTTTTTGATCTTGGAGCAGCAACTCTGAAAATCACATTGGGCTTCGTTAGGCTTTGCCAAAGTGAGGCTAGAGGGAGACTGCCGAGGGGAGGAGGAAGTCGAGAATTGCTCCTTCCTGTCTGTCTGCTTCCGGTGGACTTCCTGTTCTTGTTAGTGCCGCCCCAGCAGTGGTGGTTTCTTCCTATAGTAGTAGCTGCACCCCTTTGCAGTTTCTCCAGCTCTTGCAGACAAGCTCCATCATGCCTCCTCAGAGCCACCAGCATCAGGCGTCCATTCTCGCCTCCTCAGAGGTTTGGGGCTCCATAACCTCTCCTCTAAGTTTAAATAATTCCAGCCTTTTCCTTTGTTCCTCCAGTCCTAGAGGTGGTCGCTGCTCCCTCTGTGGGAACTTCCAGTTACCTAGTTAACAACTCTATACCTAGATGGTAATTTCTTTTTATGAAATTCTGTGTTGAAATAATTTTTGTGATTTCTGATTCCTGAGTGGACTCTGACTGATACAGCACTATTAAAAGATTCATTTTTAAGTTTCTGATTTTTTTCCTAGGAATTTATGCACGCACATGCATACACACAGGTATTATATGTTTAATTGTAAGTACAAGACTTTATTTTTACAAAAAATGGCACAATAGTCTTTGCCTACTGTTCAGCAACTTGCATTTTCCAGCTAATTTTAAATATGAAGAAATAAGATATAATAATAAGAAATAAATAATATATTCTGAAGAACTTTCCAAGTCAGTACATATGGGGTTTCCCTATAATTTTTCAAGTCTGCATAGCGTTTCATAATCTATTTAATGATGACCATTTATAGACCTTTTGGTTGTTTCTAATTTTTTTGCAGTTATAGAAAAATGTTTTGGTGAATATACTTATACACAAACACACACAGGTAATTTTTTAGGTGCATGTTTTAGTATATATCTTTAAGACAGGTTCTTAGTATTAGAATAGTTTAAATAACATGCACATTAACTTTTTTTTTTAAGATACATGCATCCAGTACCCTCAAAAAAAGCTTTATCATTACTGCCAACAAGGTATGATTGTACCTAAAATGAAAAACGCAGTCTTTCCCTTTGGTGTAGGGAAAACCCTCAGTTCAGTCCATCTCCTGTGTGTTTCTTTTACTACTTACACAGGACACTTCACTTCTGACACTTCTGGTCATCAAATATGTGGAGGTTTTTCCTTATACCAAGCAGTTCTCTGTGACACCAACTACTGGGTGTCCTACAATTTAATTCAATTCTGACACTGTCTACTTGGAGATAGCATTAGATCCTATAGGTTAAGGGCTCAGTTCCACCAGAGCCCCCACCACTCACTTCAGACACTGGATGCAAGGCCAGGTTATCACCTGATCTTTGCACCAGCCTGCTATAGATCAGAGGTTCCAACGACCCCCTCCTTGTTCTCAATTAATTTGCTTGAGCAGTTCACAGAACTCAGGAAAACACTTACTTATATTTAGCATTTTATTAAAGAGTATGATAAAGGATACAGATGAACAGCCAGATGGAGAGACACATAAGGTGTGGTCTGGGAGGGTCCTGAGCACAGGAGCTTCTGTCCCCATGGACTTGGGATGCATCACCCTCCCGGTGTGGATGTGTTTGCCAAATTTGATGCTTTCCGAACCCCAAACTATTGGGATTTTAACCAGGATTCATCTTGTAGGCATGATAAATTGTTAACTCCATTCCAGCCCCTCTCTCCTCTCTGGAGAATGGGGGTGGGGTGGTGCTGGAAACTCCAAGCTTCTAACTGTGGTTTGGTCTTTCTGGTGACCAGCCCCCATCCAAAAGCCACCCAGAAGCCCACCCAAGGTCACTCATTAAAATAAAAGATCCTCCTAGTGTTTTATCACTTAGGAATTTACAAGGGTTTTAGGGACTCTGTGCCAGGAACTGAGGGCAGAGACCTATATATATATATATATTCTATTATCTCACAGGGCCCATCTGCTTCCTCTCTTTTATGAATTCCTAAAAGTTTCTGGTCTGCTGTTGGCACACTTTTCTATATTCCATTGGTAGTATTGATTTTCTGTTTCTTCCTGGGGAGGGGGAGTGACCAAAACCTATGCTCAGCTGCCATCTTGATCCAATTTTCCCAAATACCAGCTTTCTCCAGTGGCCTTGATAGTCCTCTTTCAATAAATCTTAAAATCTTCTATTGCCAATTGTCTTGCTTCCAGGGCAATCTTGAAAATGTTTTGGATGTTTTTGCACAAGAAAAGTGATTCAAACAATTTTTCTAGACAAGTGAGTTTCTGTCTCCTTGAAGAATAAACCCTTACAAAGGAATATTAATGAGGAGACTTATGGTCGAGAATTAATAGTAACCGTAATAAAAAATAGACAACATTTTTTGAGCACTTACGTTGCTCAAAAAACACCACCACATCATGTTAAGTGCCTTTACACTTCACATATAATTTAATGCTTACAGCAATTTTATTTTATAGATGTGGAAACTGAGGCTTACAGAAGTTAGATAGCTTACTAAAACCATGCATCCAGCAAGTGTCAGAGCCAGAATGTGAATCCAAGCAGTCAGACTTCTTTTTACCATTTAATCATGAGTTTATTCATCAATATATTAATTGAACACTTAGTGTAGGAGTCAGCCTCTGAGATGGCCCCCAGTGACCCCTGTCTCCTAATATTCACCAGCAGGTCATCCTCTCCCACAGTGAATAGGACTGACCTACGTAACCAAGAGGATATTGTAGAAATAACATGTGTGACTTCCAGTGTCATAAAAGACATTGTGGCCTCTGCCTTACTCTCTCTTGGATCAGCCATGAAAGTGAGCCATTTGGGAAGTCTGCAGTCAAACCTTCAGATAACTGTAGGCTTACATCTTGGCTGCAGTCTCATGAGAGGACCATAAACTAGAACCACTCAGTGGAGCTGCTCCCAAATTCCTGCCACAGGGCAACTGTGTGAGATAATTCATGTTTCTTATTATTTTATGCCACTTGGCTTTGAGGTAGTTTGTTACACAGCAATAGATAACTGTTACATTTAGTATGTGTCAGGTTCAGTCCTGGGTGTTGGGGGTATAGAAGTCAATAATGCAGACAAGATTCCCTTGTATGTTATTTGTTGCTTTTCCTTTGCTACTTTTAATATTCTCTATCTTTATTTTTTGTCATTTTCATTACAATATGTCTTGTTATGTGTCTTCTTTGAGTTAATCCTGTATGGAACTCTCTGTACTTTCTGGACTTGGTGACTGTTTCCTTCCCCAGGTTAGGGAAGCTTTCAGCTATTATGTTTTCCTCAGCCCCTTTCTCTCAGCCCCTTTCTCTCTCTCTTCTCCTTCTGGGACCCCTATAATGCAAATATTAGTGTGCTTGATATTGTCCCAGAGGTCTCTTAAACTGTCCTAGTTTATTTTCATTCTTTTTTCTGTGCAATGGCAGTGATTGTGGTTCCTTGTTTATGTCTTTAGTTGTTGAAGATCTTTTCTGGCCGGTTCTGGTCTTTTTCATTGATGACTGTTCTGCAGATGGTTGTGATTTTGGTGGACTTGCTAGAGGAGGTGAGCTCAGGGTCTTTTGACTCCACCATCATGGCTGATCTAAACAAAATATTTTAAGAAGGAAAAAAAGTCACTGATAGTTCTACTACACTTACTATGATGGCAACAATTTTTAGTTTTAAATTAAATTCTGTTCCAATTAGTCTCTATGCACATATCTTATATACTTATAATTGGAGTATACACATAAGTGTAAATTCTTCATGTCTTAATTAATGCTTTTCTAGAAAATTTCTGTAATGTGACATGTTCTTCATAATTATTTTTATGGCTATACAATGTCAATGAAAAGTTAATCGGTCAATCTAAGAAAGAAATGGAAAATTTTATTCAAGCCAAACTGAGGATTATAACCTGAGAACGGCATCTCAGAAAGCTCTGAGAACTGTTCTGCCCATTAGAAGTCAAAGCACAGTTATATCAGTTTTTTGAGACAGAGGGCTGTACATTAAATGATATACGAAGTGGTGTGTCATTGTGACCCCTTACAAGATCAAGAAGGAATGTTATATTTTAAGGAGTTGTCTTGTTGATGTTAGGAGAACGTTGCTCTTTATGGCTGAGCAGGTATATTCTGTTGATGGGAGGTTTGGTCGACATGTAATGCAGATACACAATGCACAGTAGAGGGGAAAGAGAAGGCCAAAGGGCAGAGAAAGTTTTTTATGTTTAAATTTTTCTTATCTTGCCAAAGAATATGAATTTTATTTCACAATAATATACCATGAAGCTAATTTCTCATCCCTTACTTAGCTATTCCCACATTACTAGGTAGATTCTTTGCAGTTTCTCAGTACTGGACATAATTCTGAGATCTTGATTTTACTGCACGTAGCTTTTTGTTTCTTTCAAATTATTTTTTTATAACAAATCCCTTGAGTGGAATTACTGGGTTAAAAGGTGTATTTATTTGTGTTGCTCTTAATGCACACTGTCCTGTTTTCCAGTGTAATTGTCAATGTAAAATGCTATCCGCTTGAGTGTTCTTGTTTCACACAATTGCACTAATTTTTTTTTCCTTTCTTTATTTCCCTTCCTTCCTTCCTCCCTCCCTCTCTCTCTCTTTTTCTTTCTCTCTCTCTCTTTCTTCCTTTCTTTCTTCCTCCTTCCTTCCTCCCTCCCTTTCTTTCCTTCTTTCTTTCTTTCTTTCCTTCCTTCCTTCCTTCTTCCTTTTCTTTCTTTCTTTCTTTCTTTCTTTCTTTCCTTCCTTCCTTCCTTTCTTCCTTCCTTCCTTCCTTCTCTTGCCTCCCTTCCTTCCTTTCTTCCTTCTCCTGCTTCCCTTCCTTCTTCCCTCCCTCCCTCCCTCCCTCCCTTCCTTTCCCCCTCCCCCACTCCTCCTCTTCTCTTCCTTCCCTGCCCCTACCCTCCTTCCTTCCTTCCAATTCCGTAGGAGTAAAACAACACTTAACTTTTGCTTGGATGACCATTTCCCCTGTTTCACCACTGCTTCAGAAATGTTTTTGACTTTCAGTCTAGTCCAAACAGGAGGACGTTATGAGGAAACGACGAACAGGTGGCAATTAGGAAGATTATTGGGGTTAATACAAACTGTATGGGGTCCCAGAGGTGTCGACCAGGTACCTGCCCGGTGGCTGGTGAATAGGAGCCCTTACTGGAGGCTGACCCATCCTGGATTCCCCTCCAGAGCCAGGTCTCAAGAGCCGCCCCCACCCTCCCCACAAGAAAAGGAAATAGAAAGGAGAGACAGGGCTTCTTTCGTTCAATACCTGATTTTCATTAGGTTTGAAGCAATTCTTTGTTATAGTTTAAATTGGTTCTTTTGTTCAGCCTGAAACCTGCCATGCTCACTGCTGTGCAGGACATGTGGGATTCTTGCTCCAGGACTCCTGTGAATGAAGGATTGGGTGACAGGTGATTAACCAGCTGCAGGGCTTGCCCACCTCCTCCCTCTGGGAGGCCTGGGGAGGGCAGCGCTCTGCCCCGTGTGGATCTACGTGGGGTGGGGGGTGGGGGTGCTGAGAGGATGGGGCGAGTGCAGGGCTCCAAGCTCAGCCTTGCTGTTAGGAAGACCCTCTTGCTCCATCTTGCTTAGATGCAAAATAAAACATTATCTAACCTCCACCCTCCCTCCCTTCCTTCCTCCCTCCCTTCCTCCACTCCTCCCTTTCTCCCTCCGTCCCTCCATTCCTTCCCCTGTGAAATACACATAACAAAATTTACCATCTTAACCATTTTTATAAGTACCACACCTTAACCCATTTCACCACTGGAGCCACACTCCATCTTAACCATGTTTAAGTTCTTCGATAGTATTAGGTACATTCACATTGCTGTGTAACCGTCAGTGCCATCCGTCTCCAGAACTCTTCCCGTCTTCCCATACTGAAACTCAGTTTGCATTAAACAATAACTCCTCCCCCCTCTTCCTTCACCCGCTGGCAACCACCATTCTATTTTCTGTCTCCATGATTTGACTGTTCTCCGTTAAGTCACATAAGTGGAATCATATAGTAGTTGTCTTTCTGTGACTGGCTTATTTCCCTGAGCATGTCTTCAGGGTTCATCCATGTTGCAGTATATGTCAGAATTTCCTTCCTTTCTCAGGCTGAATAATATTGCATTATACATACATATCACATTCTGTTCATCCATTCAACTGTCAGTGGACACATGGGTGACTTCTACCTTTTGGCTATTGAGAATAATGCTGCTGTGAAAAGTGGGTGTACAAATATCACTTCGAGTCTTTGCTCTCCATTCTCTTGAGTGTATACCCAGAAGTGGAACTGCTGGATCATACGGTAATTCTATTTTTAAATTTGGATGAACTCCCGTACTGTTTTCCATAACAGCTGCACCATTTTACATTTCCACCAGCAATGCAAAATTAACTGCCACCTCCATTCTGAGTTACTGAGATTATGTAAACAGGGCAAGATAGAAAGATGCTAACTTTTCCAGGTACCATCTGCAGATTAGAGACAGGAGCAATGAACCCATAGCCAGCTCTGGCAGGCCAGGTCAGCTGGGTCAGATTTGCTCTGAGTCTCTGCAAAACGCTGGAGCTGCAGCACATCCAATACAATGTTGTGCCTCTAATTCTGACACCCACAGCTGCTTTGGGGTGGCCAGAGGGGCCTATTCTTTAATCACATGATCATGGCTTTTTAATATTTTAATTTAGCATGGCAGCAAGGTTTTTAAGCTTACTTTAGACTGTGAAGAATAAGACCTTTTTTTATGTGTATTAAAATTGCTTCACCCTTCATTGGGTTCCCAATTCTAGTGGCTGCCAAAAGTGTGTTCCCAATGGCCGCATAATTAATGAGATTATTAAAATAGTGGTCTCTCACTGCTTCATCTTCCGAGATAGAATGTTCCCAAAGCATGTTCCTTAGAACTAGTTCTTCAGGATATTGGTGGACAGTCCGTGAAAAAAGGATTTGGATTTCAGACAGATTTCTGTTTAAATATACAAATGCTCATGTGACTTTCACAAGGGGCTCTATCATGCATCAGCTCTCATGCTTACTACTTACCTTGGGGTCATTTTTTGGAGGACCATTTCAAGGTATTAGTATTGCACAGGACATATTTTGAGACAAACTCTTCTAGGCAGATGAAGCCTCATATTTTTACGTTTTCCATATATAGCAATTTCTGTATTCCATAGGGAAGCAAAATGACTGTTTTAGATTCAGGCAGAACTGGGTCCAAATCATGCTTCTTCTACATGTTAACTATATGAACGTGGGAGAGTTCTTTAATCTCTGCAAGCTTCAGTTTCCCCTTTTGTGAAATGGTGGAAATTTTAACATATTCACAGGATTGAGTGAAATAATGAACATGATTCATCTTCTTCTTCCAATCATTTTACCTGCTGAGTTGCTAGCTCTGCTAGTTGCAACCTATATAGACTATTGGAAGGTAATGCTTTTTTGTTATTGAAGCTGCCATGTTCCTTTCTTGGGTGGTAACAAGTTCTTCCAAGCCTGTTAACTAAGTAGTTTGGATCATTGTTTTATCCAATGCTGTGGACACATCCTCTGTGCCTGAGGAATCATATTCACTGAGGTCAGCCGTCGGGTCTGACACACAACCAGGACAAGAGAAGGCCGTCCAATACGTCCATCCACATGCTGCACATAGTCACAGAAGTTCATTGCTTTGCCTCCTCATCAGTCACTGCTCGTTCGTGTCTGGCATTGACTGATGAAGTATGACTCTTGCACCTGCTCTGAGGAGATCTGATGTTTCTTGCTGTGTAGATCTGGTATCTAATCCTACCCCTGCAGCCTTCCATCCCCAAATGGCTTCACTGACTATGTTCCTGATTTCTCTCTCTTTCTGTACTCACTTGGAATCTTTCTTCAGGTCCACTGGCCCTCCGTTAGTGCTGGCAGCTCATGGAGATCTTGCCTCCCTATGTAGATAACCTAGGACATATCCTGTTACTTGCCCCCTTTTCTTTCTACATTTATGCCTTTGTAAATCTCCCCTGCCTTCACTCAGCAAATATTTACTGTGTGCTTTATATGATAGATAGCCTCCAACAATTTCTGCTCTCTCTGTACGTCCGTGTTGCTCCTTCCAACCCAGAGACCTCTTTCCTTTCATCATGACTGACTTGTGACTCGCTCTGACCAATAAAAGGCAATGGAAGGGATGCTGTGTAGATTCTGGGCCTACATCTTAAGAGGCTTGGTAGCTTCTGCTTTTGCTCTGTCTCTTGGAAGTTTCAACAAGGAACTTGGGATGGACTAATGAATGATGAGAGACCACAGAGGGAGGCTGCATGGAAGAGAATCAAGATGCCGCAGCCAACAGGACTAAGGCTCCAGACATGTGAATAGACCAACCTGGACGTTCTGGCACGAGCCAAGTTCTCAGATGAATGCAGCCTCATCAGTGACAACGTAGAGGGAAGAAACCTGCTTGGCTGAGCCCAGCCAACCACGGAATTGGGAGAAATAATAAGTCATTGTTGTGTTAAGCCAGCTTGACTAAGCTGCACAGCTTGTGGGATCTTAGTTCCCTGACCTGAGATTGAATCTGGGTCCTCAGCAGTGAGAGCGTGGTATCCTAACCACTGGACCACCAGGGAACTCCCAAACTTTCTGTAAAGGATAGGATAGTAAATATTTTAGGTTTTGCAGGAAGGCTGTATAGTCTGTGTTGCAACTACTCAGCTCTGCCGCTGCAGAGTGAAAGCAGCTGTAGACAATATATAAATGAATGATTGTGGCTGTGTTCCCATTAAACTTTATTTACAGAAAGAGCTGGCAGGCTGGATTTGCCTGTGGATGATAATTTGCCAACCCCTGCGTTAAGCCGCTAAGTTTTGGGATAAATAACTAGAGAGGTAGCTGAAACCACCTGCTCATATGCTCCTGGCACTGTGGTGAGTGTTGAGATATAATTGTCTATATGAAAAACTCTTTCCTGCCTTCAGGGAGCTTGCAGCTTGTCCTAGCTCTATGAAAAAAGAGATTAGAGCCAATAACTCCTGTCTAAATAACCTCCAAGGCTCAAATGTCACTAGTAAGAATTCAGTGAAATGGATAGCTATTGAAGGAATGTGCTGGAGTTGGAGCTGGTGGCATAAGACAACCATTTAATTATGCTCATGGACTCTGTGGGTCAGGAATCAGACAGGATCGCTTACCTCTGACCCTTGGTGTCTGGGTCTCAGCTGGAAAGATTCAGTAGCTGGGGGTGATTTGTCATCTGGAGGCTAGAGCCATAGAGTCATCTTCACCCAGAGGTCTGGGGGTTGATGCTGGCTGTTGGCTGGGCTCTCAGCAGGGGTTGTCCCCTGCAGCATCTCCACACATGGCCTGAGCTTCCTCAATCAGAGTGGCCCTAGGTGGTTCAGGGCTCAAAAGTGAGCATCCCAGCGAGCAAGGTGGACACCTTCGAAGTCATGCAGTGGCCTCAATGTGTTCTATTAGTTATGTCACTAAGGCCAGCCTAGATACAAAGGAAGGGATGGAGGTACTGCCTCTCAATGGAAAGAGTGTCAAAGAATTTACAGACACGTTTTAGAACCACTGCAGTGTCTGATATTGGTATATGAAGAGGATTAAGTAATTCAGTTTTGAATAGTTTTGTGGGTTCTGAACATTTCTTGTCAAGGCAGATCTGAGTTCCTGTGGCTTTGGAGAATAAATAACACTAGAAATCATGTTCACTGATGGTCATAGTCTTTACCATGTAAGGCCTGTGCTTTTCGCATTTTTCACGGTAGCACAGTGCAGTGACTGAGAGCATGTACTGTAGAGTTACATAGTCCTAAACTATGGTCCCAGCTCTGCCATTTGCTTGCTGTCTGACCTTGGACCAATTTCTCAACATTTTTAAGTTTTAGTTGCCTCATTTAAAAATGCAGACAACAATGTTATACTTCTAGGAATTGCTCTGCCATTCTAGTGAGACCGTTCGTAACTGGCAACTGGTGGACGCCCAATCAATAGTATTATCTTAAAGCAGATGTTTTGTGAATTTTGAGCATTTAGTTATAAGGATAAGGATAGTGGTAAAAATAATAGGGGAAAGAGCTAAAAGAAAAGCAAAAAAATCCACTTATTCTGAAAGCAGTTTTAATTTTGGTAAATATACTTTCAAAATGGAAGAGGTCTCTACATCCCTGTATACATAGAGACATAAAATTATACACACACACACGTACATAAACACACACACACACATATATACCTGTGTGCACACAATTTTATGCAAATAGAATAATATTCAAATAATATTCATGGTGTCATATAACCTTTTTAAAAAATATAAATCATTCGACTTATTTAAACTAAAAAACAAAACAGTTCACCCATTTCTTCCACCCTCCCACCCCCTACCTCTGGCGACCACCAATCTGTTCTCTGTATCATGAGCTTGTTCTTTGTTTTTTCTTATAATCTTTTAAAATCAACACTATGTCATGAATATCTTCTGAGAAAAGTGTATAGCTCTCCACCACTATTTGAAAAGCCAACAGTAGTCCACTGTACAGACTTACTATAGTTTAACTTGTCCCCACTGGTGGACATTTAGGTTGTTGTTTGTTTGTAGCCTGTAAGGTGGCAGTTGTGCCCTGAAGATGGTAATAATGATGTCCTTAGAAAGTGAAATCTAAAAACTAGACTCAATAACAGCCTAGGGTGTTCAGTTGTGCCCTGCTCCCTTCAGCTGGACAACTCTGCCTTTAACCAGGAAGCAAGGATGCAGTATAAATAAGCCCTCAGCTGCCTTGATTCATCCACAGGCTTTGTCGTGAGCCCACTGAATTCATTCCACATTTCTGTCCAGTTCCAGCCTCTGTCTGATGTCCTGGGCTCCTGACCTTCCTCATTCTCTGTCTGGCGGTTCCCTTTCTCGTGATAATATTCCTTTAGTAAACACATGGCCCTCCTTGGTGTCAACTTGCATAGGCTCCTGGCTTTCAGCAACTCCAGATCCATCCAGCATGAGCTCACATGGCCAGTATTTCTGTTAGGTTTGCCCAGCCTCAAAGAAAGGGAGCCACCAATAAGAAAACCATAAGCATTGTAGGAATGGTGGAATCATTCCATATCACTGAAGAAAATGTCCCAGACACTTTATGGCTAATAGCAGACTTTTCAGTGGACTTCTGGTCCAGTCTTTCTGCTATGAACAGCTACCAAAGGGAATGGCCCTTAACACGAATATAATGATAAAAGGCAAAAAGGTGATATATATATATTTTTTGATGAATTACTATTTTAATATGTAAAATATTAAGCACAAATGAAAAACTAAAACGTTATCCATCAAATACTTGTACCCAAAATCTAGCAAAATATCATGAGAGATAGGTTGAACTGAAGTAATCCCCACCTCAAAGATGGTGTTCAAAGGTATCACTCCGCTAGGAGAGTTGCTCCACACTCCTGACCCTTGATCCCTGATTGGGATCCCTGGCTCCAGACCCCCAACACTGCTTCGCCTTATTTTATTGTCTCTCAGAATGCCCTAGAATGGCTTTCTTTGCTTCCCCCAGAATCTCTGTTATCAGCCCCTCCTATTCTCGGGGTCTCTGACTCTTGGATTTTGTTTATTCATTCATTCATTCATTCTGCACTGCGTGCGGCTTGTGGGATCTTAGTTCTCTAACCAGGGATTGAACCTGGGCCCTCGGCAGTGAGAGCGCCGAGTCCTAACCACCGGACCACCAGGGAATTCCCTGGATTCTATTTAAAGTTGCTATTATTATACTGTGTAGGCCCTTACTTAAAACTGTAGACTCTCAAATTCATATACTTTCTTTTTTTTTTTAGGCATATATTTTTTTTTTCACATACACACACTGTATTTTATTTTTACAAGAGATAAATAAACTGACACTGAGCATTGTAAATGGATGACCACAACAAAAGCAACAATGATTGCAATTACCGAACACATAACACACTCATACTATGTCATAATATTGACATTCAGTCCAGGAATCCTCCACAAAAGGTGATATATTTTTAAAAGTATAAAAAAGATGTATAGCTGATTCACTTTGATATACAGCACAAACTAACACACCATTGTAAAGCAATTATACTCCAATAAAGATGTTAAAAAAAAAAGTATAAAAAAGAGCTATTGGAATTTAGAATAGGAGAAATGTGCCGGTCTCTGATTCATAACAAGGGGCTGCAGAAGTCTCAACTGTTGTGGGAAAATGTTTCTAAAAGGATATCTTCCGTATAAAAATTAGATGAAAATATATCTTAACAAGAGCTAGGACTGGAAGTTCTCCAAATTGTCTTCTACTCACTAGGTTGGTGATGCTGAATTCTCAGAGCTTATATCTGCTGTAAAATGGGACTGACAATATCTGGTTCATAGAGTATTCTTACGGTAATAAGGATTCCCTAAGATAATATCAAAGGGCTTTGTAAGAGATGGTCTTCTCACTACTGCTGTTATAAATATTCTTAAAAACCATAACCTCAAAGTAGCTTCCATTTTGTTTTTCACATTGCAGGTGTTCAATATTTATTGAATTACTATGCTAAACAATGTAAAAGTATTCAGTTATTAAGGAAATTCCTTTATTCAAAATTTCTTTACCCTCAGACTGGATGACAATTCTAATGTTCCCAATACAAATGTTCATAATAGCCAAAAGGTGGAAAAAACCCAAATCAACTGATCAACCAATAAGTAAAATGTGGAATATCCATAGAATGGAATATTATTCAGCAATAAAAAGGACTAGAGTGTTGCTACATGCTACAACACGAAGACCCTCAAAAACATTGTGCTAAGTGAAAGAGGCCAATCATAAGAGACCACATACTATGTGATTCCATCCATATGAAATATCCAGAACAGGGAAATCGGTAGACACAGAAAGTAGATCAGTGTCTGCCTAGGACGTGATAGCTAAAAGGTACAGGGTTTCTTTACACGCTGGTGAAATGTTCTAAAATCAACTGCAGTGATGGTTGTAGATAATCTGTGAACATGCTAAAAACCATTGAGTTGCACACTTTACATGCGTGAACTGTGTGGTATATGAATTAAACATCAATAAAGCTGTCCCCCCCGCCAAAAACAAAGGTTCTTTAAAGACCCAGCTAAGCCACTTACAAAGTTTAGGCAGAGAGAAGTCTATTTCAGCTCATATCCTAAAAAATAAACTGGAAGAGAAACTCCTCCTGAAAAGAGGCAACCCTATGGTGTATGGGGCTGCCATGTCCTCTCCAATCCTGTCTGAACCAGCTGGGTACTAGGCAGCTGACCACCAATAAAACCAAGCCAGGAACACTCAACTCCATTTGTCAGTGACCTGGGACACAATCCCATGGCTACCTCACTTGCTCTCAATCTCTGGAATGTTCTAGGTCTGGCTTCTAGGTCCAATAGTGCATGGTTCTTATTGCATTCAGAAACTGAAAGTCTCTGACTCAGGCAACCTTGTACATTCCTGGGAGTTGCAACCTCTAGAGGGATGTTGAATGTTGGGGTGGGGCTGAGGCCAGGGCCAGTGGAGGGTGGGGTCTGATCTACCATCACCTCCAATAGTATTCGTGTTGTCCACTTTTCTCATTGTTGCTTTTGCTATAGTTTCCTGAGATAGTCACAGAAGGGTCTGTTGGCTTCCCACTTTCTTTTAATGGTGCTTGAGTTCCTTTTTTTTTTTTAACATCTTTATTGGAGTATAACTGCTTTACAATGGTGTGTTAGTTTCTGCTTTATATTTATAACAAAGTGAATCAGCTATACATATACATATGTCCCCATATCTCCTCCCTCTTGCATCTCCCTCCCTCCAACCCTCCCTATCCCACCCCTCTAGGTGGTCACAAAGCACCAAGCTGATCTCCCTGTGCTATGTGGCCGCTTCCCACTAGCTATCTGTTTTACATTTGGTAGTGTATATATGTCCATGCCACTCTCTCACTTCGTCCCAGCTTACCCTTCCCCCTCCCTGTGTCCTCAAGTCCATTCTCTATGTCTGCGTCTTTATCCTGTCCTGCCCCTGGGTTCTTCAGAACCTTTTTTTTTTTTTTTTTTTTTTTTTTTTGCGGTACGCGGGCCTCTCACTGTTGTGGCCTCTCCCATTGCCGAGCACAGGCTCCGGACGCGCAGGCTCAGCGGCCATGGCTCACGGGCCCAGCTGCTCTGCAGCATGTGGGATCTTCCCGGACCGGGGCACGAACCCGTGTCCCCTGCATCGGCAGGCGGACTCTCAACCACTGTGCCACCAAGGAAGCCCTTTTTTTTTTTTTTTTTAATGATTCCATATATATGTGTTAGCATATGGTATTTGTTTTTCTCTTTCTGACTTACTACACTCTGTGATGCTTGAGTTTTTCTTTTTGTGAAATAGGGTATTTGGAACCCACAGATTGCTTTTCTCTATGCAGGTCTATTGACCCTACAGTTACTGGAAATTTATCTCAGATTTCTATGACATCACATACATTTTGGAAGAAAATACAAAAAGAAGATATCAGAGGCTGCTGCCTGATGCTTCTTCATTGCATTTCTTAATATCAATATCAATGTTCTGAAGTGTTCTGTAGTTCTAAGGCAATGCTGTTCATTCATTTTTTATTTGCATTTGGACAGGGCTTAGAGAACAAATTTACACGTACGTTTAACATTGGCTCTTTAAGATTTGGAATTCAAATGATCTGAACTCAATGCAATATTCGTATAATGTAACCACTGCACACTTTATATTTTTCAGAGGGCTTTACAAACATGATCTCATGAGAAAGAGAGCTGGACCAAGAATCAGGAGTCTTGGGTTCTGGGACTGGGTCTCCCGCCAACCAGAGGTGGCACCTTGGGAGATCCACATACTCTTCTTGGACCTTAGTTTTCCAGTTCATAAAATGGGTGAGTGGACTTGATGATCTCTGAGATACCTTGTATATCAGATATTTTGTGATTCTGTGTTCATCACTGATGGTCATTTTGATCTAGCACAGAGAATTAGAGAATTAGTGTCAAAGTTTTATCATTGCTCTATATTCTTAGTTTTTCAAGATTAGAATTCCAAATATTCCTCTTAGGTGGTTTGCTTACAACTAAAATGGAGTGCTACGAGTTGACATAGGGTACTTTGCTATGGCCCAGGTCAAAGCCAAGTTTAAATCAGAGCGATGGTTGTCACACTTGACTGTGTAACAGAATCACCTGAGGGCTTGTTAAAACACAGGTTACCAGGCCTCATTCCCAGAGTTTCTGGTGGTGCTGGTGCTACTGGTCCAAGGACCACAGTTTGAGAACTACTGAGCTAGAGATATGTTAGCCCAGTGAGATTGCTTTGTTTTGCCTCTGTTGCTATAGAAAAGCTAAGAGTGTTCCCACGTATTTAAAGAAAAGGGATTAGTTTGTCTTGGACACCTCCTCCTCTCTGTTTCATTTTTTTCTGATTAATTTCTATCATGATGTAAGTCTTCCTGGCCTGGGTATAGAGTTTGCATTATAGGGGCTGAGGCTGGGATGAATGGACTATCTTAAGCAAAATAGCCAAGAACTAAGGAGACAGAGAAGTCATAGTATTAATAGTTGAATAAACGAGAGTTGTATCTTCCACGATCAAGAAAAGCAGTGTTGATAAGGAGGGAAAGCAGGGAAAATCTGTATAACCGTATGTACTAGTGATTCTGTTCTGAAAAATGTGGCAGACTTGTTCACCAAAATGTCTCCTTCTCTTTTTCTTGAGTACATAGCTGGACTGCACTTCCAGCTTTCCTCGTGGCTAGATGTGGTCATGGATTAGTTGTGTTCAGTGACATGTGAGTGGATGTGATTTGTGCAGCTCTAGAAAGTAGTCTGGAGATTTGTATAAGAGACTGTGCCTCTTCCCTGTTCCCTTTCTCCTCCTCCATCTTCTGGATGGAAATCCATGGAGTCTGAGTCCCTGAGTCACCACCTGGAGGAGAGCTGCCTGATGACATTCAGGAACTCTGGAATTTTTACATGAGTTAGATATATATATCTACTGTATTTGAGCTCTCATAAACTTTTGGGTCTATTTTTTACTGCATCCACATCCTAATCAATAAGCATATATTCCATTATTTCTCAATATTAGAGGACCAAGCTGTGGGGATGGGAGAAAACAAAAGTTAGGACCAGATAAATGCATATCAGATCCTAAATATGAGCTGAGAGCTATACTAACCAATGTTCCCATTAGAGTTAGATGAAGAAGGGGATCTCCTGGCACTTAGGGGGCTTGTGAGTAGAACCCACATAAATTCACACTAAAATCTATTGAGAGATCCTAATTATACTCTTCTGTTTTCAAGATGAGAATATTATAAAAATTAACATAGGCTAGTTGGAAAATATGCCACAGAATAAGGAAAGGGGACCATCTCTCAGTGTACTGAGTGGAGAAATATAGTTCTGGAAATATTTACTGCAAGAACAAAAAGAACTTTTTAGAAACTATTTGTTGACCACAATAGTTGCAAGAAGGCATGACCTTGATTAAAGAAGAAGCAAAACAATAAGACAAAATGTAAGAGGTGAAGGGTCTAATGGGATGAGATTCAGATTTAACAAACTGAGGCAGAAAGGGAGAAAGAAGCACTAAAAGGAGAAATCAGTGAAACTGATACGAGTGCCAAGATGAAAATTCCCAGGCAAACTTGAGAAGCTCTCTCAGAGCTCAGGGGAAAAGAACTAATAGATAAAAGCAAGAAGAATTTGACAGATTTGGAGGGCATGAAACAAAGATTAAACTTAGGAATTATAGAGATTTCTGAGGAAAGAAACAGAACAAATGGAATAAAATGTAAAGATCGAAAGTATGTTGAAGGAATCTATATGAATTTGAAAAAAACATCTGAATTTAAAGATTGAAATGGCTTGCTATGTTCCAGGCAACACACACACACACACACACACACACACACACACACAGACAGACACACACTCGCTCATATCCTGGCCATTAAAAAAAATTCTAAGAATTAAAATCAGCCACTTGGGACTTCCCTGGTGGCACAGTGGTTAAGAATCCACCCGCCAGTTTAGGGGACACGGGTTCAAGCCCTGGTCTGGGAAGACCCCACCTGCCACGGAGCAACTAAGCCCACGCACCACAACTACTGAGCCTGTGCTCTAGAGCCCGCAAGCCACAACTACTGAGCCCGCGTGCCACAACTACTGAAGCCCACGCACCTAGAGCCCATGCTCTGCAACCTAGAGCCCGTGTTCTGCAACAAGAGAAGCCACCGCAATGAGAAGCCTGTGTACTGCAGCGAAGAGTAGCACCCGCTCACCGCAACTAGAGAAAGCCTGCACACAGCAACGAAGACCCAACACAGCCAAAAATAAAAAATACAAATAAATAAATAAATTTATATTAAAAAAATAAAATCAGCCACTCAAAATTATTTACGTATCCAGGCAGAAAAAAAAAATCAGTTTTACCACAAGAGAACAAAAATTCAGTCTGGCTTCAGACTTCGACTCTTTTTTTTTTTTTTTTTTTTGCGGTACGCGGGCCTCTCATTGTTGTGGCCTCTCCCGTTGCGGAGCACAGGCTCCGGACGCGCAGGCTCAGCAGCCATGGCTCACGGGCACAGCCGCTCCGCGGCACGTGGGACGTTCCCGGACCAGGGCACGAACCCGTGTCCCCTGCATCGGCAGGCGGACTCTCAACCACTGTGCCACCAGGGAAGCCCCAGACTTCTACTCTTTAACCTTAAATGATAAAAGATGATGGAATAACATCTACTGGTTTTATAGGGAAATTGTTTATATCCATGGTTTTTGAAACAGGCTAAATTTTCGTTTATGGTTGAAGGTAGAAGCAAACTATTCTAGGAACTGTAAGGACCTAGGACATTTACCAACTATTTGCCCTTTGTGGGAAAACTTTTTCCAGAAGACATTGTCTAATTGCCAGAGCTGAATCAATATTATAAGTTCAAAAAAGTCAGTGATCTGATAGCCTTTGTATAAAAAATGATCTTTGAGCTTCTACACTATCCTCTATTCAGCCTACTGGCCTGGAGGGGGTGCTGCGTCCTGGTGTCTGTAGCGGACTCACCTTGCTCAGCCACATTCCTGGGCAGCCCATCTAGCTCTCTACTCTGTATTCCTGCTATCCAGGAACCCAGAGCAGCTCAGGAGAGCCACACCTCAAGGTGTCCTCCCTCCCTGATTGATGCTCTGCAGCCACATAGACACGACTGTGCCCCAAGATGGTGCAAGAGAAGCCTCAGAGGCATGTTTTGAAGTCCTCGATGAAGAATGAGACCTAGGGTCTCTCTGCTGTAGACTGAATGTTTGCATCCCCCAAATTCATATTTTGAAAACTAATCCCTAGTGTGATGGTATTTGGAGGCGGGGCTTTGGGGAGATGATTGGGTCATGAGGGTGAATCCATCATGAATGGGATGAAAGCCCTTATAAAAGAGACCCCAGAGAGCTCCCTTGTCCCTTCTAGCATGGGGACACCACCTGTCAGGGCCACCACCTGTCAGGGCCACCTGTGAACCAGGAAGCAGGTTCTCATCAGACACGGAATCTGCCAGAGCGTTGATCTAGACTTCCCAGTCTCCAGCACTGTGAGAAATAGTTTCTGTTGTTTGTAAGCCACCCAATCTATGGTATTTTTCTTACAGCAGCCTGAATGCACTAAGACAGTCTCCTTTGCTCTCCATAGTACCTTCATCCACCTAAATACCTGCCCCTCTCAGGCTGAAGAGGGGAAAATGGGCACACCTACGTGGGAGGGTGGAATTTCCCCCTTCCTCTTTCTAGCTGGACCTCTCTTAAATACATACCTTTAATCTAGATCATAAAAACAGTTGGTTTGGGATGTTTGGGGCCAGGGAGATTAGAGAAATTTAGACAAACTTTCTTTAGATAATGCCTGGGATTGCAAGGTATTATCTGCTACAAAATCCTAGTTTTGAATTCTAGAAGCTGAACTTTAGTTTCCTTCTATGCTTTCTTTCTCTAATAAACCCTTCCAGGTAGCTGGGCATTAGGGGCTGATGAGGGCTGACTAGGATGAAGGCTATTCATAGAAAAAGACAAAACGTTACTATGTTACCTTTATATCAGATGATCCCAATTTATATATTTTTGTATAATATGTAAATACGTTATGTGTAAATACATAAAATTCAACAAGTTATGAACCATGATTATTTCTGAGTACTAGTATAATAGGTAATTTTTTCTTTATATTAGCCTGAAATTTTATTTTTCTAAGCTCACTATAATGCTCATGCATTGCTTCTGTCATAAAAACAATAACTGATGCTTAAAAATATTGTAAAAATAAGAACTGTAGGGACTTACAATAGCCAAAACAGACTACGTGACAACATTCAAAATCGTGATAATAAATTTTAGGACAGAAATGTAAGATTCAATATGGTAACAAGTCTGTATACTTAAGGGTCAAAATATAATTTAACTTTAAAAAAATCAAATGTGCTTATTTTTAATTAATCATAGTGTTTAGGTAGAAAAATCCACTCACTTGGTCATATGTTGCCGTGGCTTTTATAGTACTTATCATACCAATACGTGAAATAATAGAAGTGACATATTTGATATAAATGGGCATTGTTTTGTCAGTATGCATAGTCTTCCTGAAATTGATCTGAAAGCTTGCTTCTCCTTCTTACCGAGTGCTAATTCTGGCAGGAACAAGCCAGAATTCTGTTCCAAAACCTGGCTTTCATCACCTATTTCTCTCTCTTCAAAGGAGAGAAATGGAAAGGGTGTTATAAAACAGGAACCATATAGCTTGTTCACCAGGCTATGAATGAATCACCAAGTGATGAATCATACCAGGGCCACTGATGGTGCCCTAAATCATGAGAGCAGCCTGTCAAGGGGAACCCCATGGGGAACCCCATGGGAGATTTAGAACTGGCACCACTCATCCATCTCCTTCAGGGCGCCTTCGTGGGCCCATGTGCTCATGTGACAAGTGATATTTTGGGGTAAGGAACTCCTGGGGTTCTTATCGTAAGCTTCTCTGACTAATTAGAAAGGAGTCAGTCCCCTGCCTTTCCCTGGAGCTGTGTTACTAGTGTGAGGTGCTAGAAATGGATGTCTACATTTATGTCATTCCAACTCCAGCCCAGCTGTTTAGAATAAGCAGCCAGCTCTCGGCAGGCTTCTCTGCTCTTCTCCCGGAACTAACAAAAGGTCAGCTGAGCAGTACATCAAGAGTGCTCTTCCTGAAAACTTCTCAATTGCGAAAACAGAAATGACGTTCCACGTAGAGTGCTGACATGTCACTGAGTGATAATCCCACCTTGCCAAATCCCCGTGCGGAGCGATCAGGCTGCCTCGCTGGTTCCTTCTTCCTATTTTCTAGGGTTGCATCCTGACTCCTGTGATACGTGTTAGGATAGAATTTTCTAGAATCACCTGGCTTTCTCTCTGGCAGTTCCACTGTCTCAGTTCAGTGTCTGTCTTAAAATGGACTTAGCTGTCAACCAGCGGCCTTAGTTTGATGTTTTCCTCACTGCTGGACTTTCTGTTAACTCTCTTCTTCAACCAATTTTCTTAGCTCAGTTTGAACTTGAAGTTGTCATCCACCCCACCATTTGAGCTTGGGCAGAGCAGTAAACAGAGCACCCAACAAACTGGTTCAAAAGTCATGCTCTTAGGTAGAGTGTGGGCTATTTTCAAAACAGACTGCCTGAATTCAGTCAAGCAACCAGCAACCAGGCAGTTACTAACTGGTGGGTTGTGATCCAGCCATCAGAAGTGTGATATCTTTCAAAGCCGCCTGTGTGTGTAGATGCAGCAGGAGTTCCTATCAACTGACATCCTTATGATCACGCCTCTTCATCGGCACATCAGTACTGGGTGCCCTTAGTTTTCTCATGCTTTGCTAGTATGTTTCCTTAAGGAATTAATTTATTCTAATTAATTTTAAGGCATGATATTCCTCCATTAAACCTGATCCCACTTAGAAAAAGATATGTTCTTTTGGCGTCATAGAATTATATAGGAGCAAGAAATTTCAATGACCTTCTGGGTCTGGGAACTGGAAATACAATTTTCAGTGAAATCCTACTATTCCTCCTCTTCTTCCTTCTTTTTCTTGTCATTCTCCTCCTTCTTCCATATCCCTCCAGGACCTCAATATGTATCACTGTTAATCTAGATTCCAGAGGTGAAAGCCTTGCCTGGAATGGGGTAAGAACACTCCTTCCCCCTTTCTGCTTTAATTATAAATATGTGAATCACAGTCCTAGGAAAACACATGGGGAAAGAAAAGAAATATATAGAGAAGGAGGAAAAATGCCTGGCCAGATGTCCCCCAGCCTCCCAAGGCATCCACCAGACAAGTTAATAACTTAAGACAATGTCTGACAGGTTGATATTTCCAGCTTGCGTTCCTGAAAGATATTTTGGGACCCAAAATATTGCAGTGCCTCCCTGCCATGTGAAATTCTAAAAGGAGATTCAGAAAAGCAAAGAGGAATGCTTAGAAAAAGGACTATTTCTGATTTTGTCAATACAGTTCAGGGGTCATAGAAGTTGTTGATTTAAAGAATCTAAGACTTGCTCTGTGGGCTCAGTTCTCAGGGAGAAATTTGCTGGCTGGACTTAATCACTACCTTCAACTTCAGTGACTTCCCACAGTGGACACTTGCTCCTTAATTTTATTTCTCTTAAGACTCACTTGGCCCTTTATGTTCTTGTGGCCCTTTGATGGGTTGAGTTATGTTAACTCCTGTGGATTTGCTTCCTAGACCCCAACCCAGTGGGAGGAGATGTCATACCTCTGACCTCTGTCTCACCCAGTGCTGGGACCCCTCGTCTTCTATATCCTCTTTTTCTCCCCTTGGCCCATCCCGGGTGGTTCAAGCACAGCACAACATCTTTTTTTTTTTTTTTAATGGAGGTAGATTTGATTTACAATGTTGTGTCAATCTCTGCTATACAGCAAGGTGACTCAGTTACATACATATAGACATTCTTTTTTAAATATTCTCTTCCATTATGGTTTATCCCTGGAGATTGGATAATAGTTCCCTGTGCTATAGATAGAACCTTGTTGTTTATCCATTCTACATGTAATAGTTTGCATCTACCAACCCCAAACTCCCAGTCCATCCCTCTCCCCCCCACAACCTTGGCAACCACAAGTCTGATCTCTATGTCTGGGAGTCTGTTTCTGTTTTGTACCTAGGTTCATTTGTGTCATATTTTAGATTCCACATATAAGTGATATCATACGGTATTTGTCTTTCTCTTTCTGACTTACTTCACTTAGTATGATAATCTCCACTTGCATCCATGTTGTTACAAATGGCATTATTTTGTTCTTTTTTATGGCTCAGTATATATATACCACATCTTCTTTATCCAATTATCTGTCAGTGGACATTTAGGTTGTTTCCATGTCTTGGCTATTGTGAATAGCGCTGCTATGAACATAGGGGTGCATGTATCTTTTTGAATTATAGTTTTATCTGGGTATATGCCCAGGAGTGGGATTGCTGGATCATATGGTAATTCTATTTTTAGTTTTCTGAGGAACCTCCATGCTGTTTTCCACAGTGGCTGAACCAACTTACATTCCCACCAACAGTGCAGGAGGTTCCCTTTTCTCCACACCCTCTCCAGCATTTGCTGTTTGCAGACTTTTTGATGATGGCTCTTCTGACCGGCATGAGGTGGTACCTCTTTTGATTTGCATCTAAGCATAGCATCTTCTTGGTAGCCATTAGTGGGATCCTGAGTTGCCCACAGCAGCAGCTACCATGGGTCCTCCATACACTGACCTTGATGTCAGCATTTGTTCCATGAGTGCTACAACTGTTCTGTTAGGGTCTTCACGTAGTGGCCTGGGTCCTTTTGCTTTCTCACAACCCCTACTCTCATGGAATACATTCCACTAGAGCTGTAGGACAGGACTTATAGGGCCACTGTCTGCCTCTTTGGAGCTCCAGGTCTTGCTGCTCCTGCTTTCCATCACAGAGAAGGAGCTCTGGTGTGGGTGAGAACAACTCCTCAGTCTTAGTTAAAGAGGCAGAATAACATCGATTCAGAGGAATGCTGGCTACCACTCAGCAACGAGAAAGATGTGGAGACAGGGGACCAGGCAACCCAGAAGGGCCATTCCTTAGAGTGAGTTATGATGCGTATGCAGTTTTCAGTGACTTGCTGTGTTATTCGCCTGGATCTGAGAAACCCTGTTCTCCAGAGGCTGATGATGGTGCTCCCAGGGCAGTGGTTTACTTTCCTGCACAGCATCTGTTTTACATCCTGCTATCCGTGAATGTGTGTAGTTGGCTATTTGCCTGCACTTGCCTCTCTCTCCTTCTCCCCCTCCTCCCGATAGCTTTTCTGTTTGGAAGAACCAGATCATTTCTCTCCCCGAACAGGTCTTTCCAGGGAGGAAAACGCCGAACAATACCAAATGTGGCCTTTGGTTTGTGTATTTCCTGGTCCCCCGCCACCCCGCACTGGGGAACCTGGGCAGAGCAGGGCCTCTGGAAGCTCTTCCCATTTTGTGGACACAGCCCTGAATTCCAGCCTTTCCAGAAGGGCTTCAAGTCACCTTTGTGACAGTGGTTAGTGTTATGGTCAACTTGGGCGGCTTCAGGTGTGACCCCTACAGCTGTGAGCTCCAGGTTTTTCCCTCCCTGCCTTCCCCAATCTCCCCACAATCCCTTCTGCCTTCATTTCTAATTGGAAAAATAGGGGAGGGAGGTGTGGTTAAAGCAGAGATACTAAAATAGGTCAGGCCATCACGCAGTTTCCAAAATAAACATCATTAATGCCAAGTCACTGAACCATACAGCCCAAGCTGACAGTGCCTCGTCTCCCTGCTGCTTCTGACTTGGGATTTTAAAGAAACAGTGAAAGGACTTACAAAAGAGGCTTCCCCAAAGGGAGGCAGTTTTGGGGTGAGTTGGGGAGAAGATGGGATAAGAGAAATGAGGAAAGACCCTGCCATAGCAAGATTTAAGTGCAAACCAGAACTTGCCCTTTATAATCCAGGTTGCTATTTTTGGTTATCAGTGTGGGGTATGGAGGGGACCAGAATGGGGAGGCAGAAACGTATTCTTGCCCCAGTGCAGGTCTGAACTTTATGAGGGTGGAACGGTAAGCACACAACATAGGGTTTTATGCATCAGCACAACTTTGTGTCAGATTGTTCTCAGCCGGTATCTTGTAGGGGCCACGTGAATATGAATGGCCCTGTTGTCCTGGAGGTTGAATTGCAGTTACCGAGATGTGATAGGAAACGTGGTCTTAATGCTGCCCAGTAAAACGGTATTCCTCCACCTGTGTGTGGCACCTATGGTCCATTTAGTTTCATATACACAAAGTAATCTTTTTGGTAGTCAAACTCCCATGAGCCCCCCAGAAAACAGGGAAGCAAGAACTCTGTTGCCTAGCAACCAATGGATCATTACAACACTAGATAAATCGAATCAATATTGCTCTAAATATTGAACCTTCAGGTGATGAAAAAACCCTCAGAGCCATGTCCGTAACTCCTTGGCTCTCCTTTCCTAGACTCAGCAGCTGAGTGGGACCAGCTTGCGTTTTGACAATCTCCAGGGTCCTACAGGGAGGGAGAGGACAGTGTGCTGAGTTCCACAGCACAGCCCATCAGGAGTGACTCCAGAAAGGGGATTCCTAAAGGCTGAATCCCTGGAGTTTGGAGCCTCCTGTCCACCTGGCAGCACTGGCTGGCCTGGAGTGAAGTCACGGTCCTGAGTTCCTAACTTACTGGCATCTGGTCAGGGCTCATTAAAGTTAAAGAGACCAAGGTCATTCTGCCAACAGTTTCTTCGAAAGAGCTCCGGCGAGCAGTCAGGGCACTCCATGGTCAGTCCTCTCATTAGCCCCTGACCCCCAGGTCCTCCCCCTCCCTCTCATCACCAAGCCCCAGCTGTGGACTGTGCCTTCTCTGTCTGCCAGCACCCCTCAGATTGCCACTCTGGGGCTTCTTTTCCCTTAAAGTCTCTTTTCATCTATTTTAAGGCAACCCTCACATTCCACGTTTGCCCAGGCCCCGAAACCTTGATAGGAACCAGCCCAGTTTGGGAGAACTTTGAACAACATCCAGCTGCCTCGGTTTTCTAACTAGTGATTTTTCTTCCTGGAAATAACACTGTGTCCTATTCCTAGAAACAGTTTCCTGTCAGAATATTCTTTCTGAATAGGCTACAATAGGTACTCTTTTAGAAGCTTCCTTTGGGAGCCCCAACTTTAGGCTTCTGTCACAGTGCTGTTGGAAGCACTCATTTTTTCACATGTAAACTTGAGGGTTGACCTTGGTGAGTTACTGAGGTGTAGAAGAAGAAAACTAACATGAACCCTGCCACATGCCAGGTGCTGCACAGGTGCTTTAACTGGGGCTGCTCATTTAAGCCCTGTGATATCCATATGAGGTCGAGCTTTTATTTCCATTTTACAGATGGGGAAACTGAGGCTTAACAAGGTTATAGGAACTTACCTTTAAGAGAGAGTTGCAGTGTTCTAACAGGTGGTAATTCCAGCCTTCTCTCTGACCTTTGTGTGGTCACTGAGAGGTATATGGCTGGGCAATGGGCCCTTTCTTTTTTTTTTTTAACGTCTTTATTGGAGTATAATTGCTTTAAAATGATGTGTTAGTTTCTGCTTTATAACAAAGTGAATCAGCTATACATATACATATGTCCCCATATCTCCTCCCTCTTGCGTCTCCCTCCCACCCTCCCTATCCCACCCCTCTAGGTGGTCACAAAGCACCAAACTGATCTCCCTGTGCTATGTGGCTGCTTCCCACTAGCTATCTATTTTACATTTGGTAGTGTATATATGTCCATGCCACTCTCTCATTTCGTCCCAGCTTACCCTTCCCCCTCCCCGTGTCTTCAAGTCCATTCTCTACGTCTGCGTCTTTATTCATGTCCTACCCCTAGGTTCTTCAGAACCATTGTTTTTTTTTTTTTTAGATTCCATATATATATATGTGTTAGCATATGGTATTTGTTTTTCTCTTTCTGACTTACTTCACTCTGTATGACAGACTCTAGGTCCATCCACCTCACTACAAATAACTCAATTTCGTTTCTTTTTATGGCTGAGTAACATTCCATTGTATATATGTGCCACATCTTCTCCATTCATCTGTCGATGGACACTTAGGTTGCTTCCATGTCCTGGCTATTGTAAATAGAGCTGCAATGAACATTGTGGTACATGACTCTTTTTGCATTATGGTTTTCTCAGGGTATATGCCCAGTAGTGGGATTGCTGGGTCATATGGTAGTTCTATTTGTAGTTTTTTAAGGAACCTCCATACTGTTCTCCATAGTGGCTGTATCAATTTACATTCCCACCAACAGTGCAAGAGGGTTCCCTTTTCTCCACACCCTCTCCAGCATTTATTGTTTATAGATTTTTTGATGATGGCCAATCTGACTGGTGTGAGTTGCTATCTCATTGTAGTTTTGATTTGCATTTCTCTAATGATTAATGATGTTGAGCATTCTTTCATGTGTTTGTTGGCAGTCTGTATATCTTCTTTGGAGAAATGTCTATTTAGGTCTTCTGCCCAGTTTTGGATTGGGCTGTTTTTTTTTTTTTTGAGATTGAGCTGCATGAGCTGCTTGTAAATTTTGGAGATGAATCCTTTGTCAGTTGCTTCATTTGCAAATATTTTCTCCCATTCTGAGGGTTGTCTTTTTGTCTTGTTTATGGTTTCCTTTGCTGTGCAAAAGCTTTGAAGTTTCATTAGGTCCCATTTATTTATTTTTGTTTTTATTTCCATTTCTCTAGGAGGTGGGTCAAAAAGGATCTTGCTGTGATTTATGTCATAGAGTGTTCTGCCTGTGTTTTCCTCTAAGAGTTTGATAGTGTCTGGCCTTCCATTTAGGTCTTTAATCCATTTTGAGTTTATTTTTGTGTATGGTGTTAGGGAGTGTTCTAATTTCATTCTTGTACATGTAGCTGTCCAGTTTTCCCAGCACCACTTATTGAAGAGGCTTTTTCTCCATTGTATATTCTTGCCTCCTTTATCAAAAATAAGGTGACCATGTGTGCGTGGGTTTATCTCTGGACTTTCTAATGGACCCTTTCTTATTTCCAATGACCATATGGTGCCATTTCTTTTAAATCGAAGTATAGTTGATGTATAATATTATATGTTACAGGTATACAATATTGTGAGTCACAAATTTTAAAGGTTATACTCCGTTTATAGCTATTATAAAATATTGGCTATATTCACCGTGTTGTACAATATACCCTTGTAGCTTATTTTATACCTAATAGTTCGTACCTGTTAATCCCCTACCTCTATATTGCCCCTCCCCCCTTCCCTCTCCTCACTGGTAACCACTAGTTTGTTCCCTATATCGGTGAGTCTGCTTCTTTTTTGATATATTCGCCATACAGTGCCATATTTAAAGAGGGGGTGAAGGATAGGAATTAACACTTTCTGTACAATAATGTGCAGGATGGTCTCCAACATGCAAGAGAACCTCTCAAATTATGAGACAGGGTGGGACAGGAGAATATATTTGTTTTCCTTCTGGATTTCAGCAGTGCTAGCTCTAATAATTCATGTAGGTCCTTGGGATGTGTGTATGCCTGTAGAACCCAACATTTACCTCCAAGACAATTCAGGCAGGTCCCCCTTTTCATTATTCTCTTGATGCTTTGCTCTCCATTATATTATCCCTCAAGCTTGGATTAAATTGTCCTCACGAATGTGGGGGTGAATCAGGAGACTTAAAACATTGGAGGAGGAAACTGAACACTGTCCAGTATAATTTTCCCTATAGCCCAGCAGGCTCTCCACAGGGGTCCTTCTCCCCACACTGGTCCCCTCCCTTCAGGACCCTTTTATCAAGCATCCCATTCTTCCCGTCTCCATGGAGCACATCTCCATCTACCTTCTAGGAAATCTATCTCCCTATCCTCAGGGAAATCTCTGAATCTCAAGATCCATTACTCTCTCCATCCCACTCCAACGGTACATTTATCCTCATCTGAGTCATTAAATTAATGGTAACACCCTGGGCAGGGTGGGTGAGGATGTGCAGCAGGGAAATTATTGCTTTTCCCAAGTCCCTGAACAGGGTACTTGGCAGGGCTGGGAGGCCTCCATATCTTCTCTCTCCCAGCAGACTGAGTTCTGCTGTCCCAGGGCAGAAAAACTACAGAAACCTACCCAGGTCTCAGGCCAGGTGATGCCATAAGACCCCACCAAGTGTTCTGTGCATGCATCCTCCCCGGACTGGCCTCTGAGTCACTTGATTGTCACCATCATAACCACTATTTGTAGTTCTGCTCCTACAGGCCAGGCCCTGTGCAGTGTGTTATTGTATTTGCTCTTCTAATAACACTGCAAGTTAGATTTCATTAACACCCTTTTACAGAGAGGAAGTGGAAGCAGAGAACGATCATGCAGTTTGCCCAAGGACACCCAGCAAATGGGTGTCCTTTTTAAATGAGTGTGATTTGAAATGAGTTCTGTCTGAAGTCAAGGCTCTCGTGCCTGTTCTGAAGAGTTGACTTTGCTTTGCAGAAGCTGGTGGGAGGAGAGGGCTTACAGGAAATGCTCTGGGAGCACAAGAGGGACCCAGGAGGTGACTGGCAGAATATTGCCTTCACCTGGGAAATCAGGTGACCTGGATTTTAGTCCCAGTTTTATTCAAATTTATTTGAATAAACTCCCAGCTTCTTTTTCAGCATCTGTAACATGAAGGAAGAAGGTTCAGTGACCTTCCAGCTCTTGGAATCCAGTTCAGTCCAGTGGCCAGAGTTCTGAATCCCCTGGAGGCAAAACTTAGGAACTGGATCCAAACCAGCGCAGCCTTTAAATGTCTGTTCTTCCAGACTTCACTTGAAATGAATAGAAGACATAAGTAATCTTCGCATGCATCGCCACTGCCAGGGGCCCACAGAACTGAGTGACTGAGGTCTCTTCCTGCCTAGAATGAAATCCTTCAGTCACTGTTTCCTTGGCTATGATTTCTCTACATGTGAATAAGAGTCTCTGTAGGAAGGTATTTCTGGTTTTAAAGAAGCCTGAATCTATAAAACAAATCGATTGTTTAGCTACTATGAATGTTTATGTTATAAAAGCATTCTGAAGAATTCCTCTTTTTTGTGCCATTCTACAATTATTATTATTAACAAATCAAGTAATGGAAAGATAGTTAAAAATCAGGGATTGAGAAACAGGGCCAACGTATAACCAATCTACTGATTCACCTTATTCATAGCTCACCTTATAAAAGTTAGGATGATGTGGGACTTCCCTGGCGGTCCAGTGGTTAAGACTCTGTGCTTCCAATGCAAGGGGCACCGGTCCGATCTCTGGTTGCGGAACTAAGATCCTGCATGCTGTGCAGCACGGCCAAAAAAATTTAAAAAAAAAAAGTTAGGATGATGTATGTTTGAGATAACACTCATTCCCATATAGACCCTTTGCCTCCCTTAGATGTGTTTCTTCTTTTGAAAATGCCCTTGCTTAGATCTATCAAAATCCTACCTATGCATTCCCATTCTCACTTTTAATCATGTAATGTTTTGCATTATCAACCAGCTATGCCGAGTGTGTTTGTGCAAATTGATTCCATTACTACATTTTTCTTTAGAGTGTTACCCCTATCTTAGCCCCCAGGTGACTAGTGGGATAGTCACAGGCATTCAGTGTCTACTTATTGACAAAGACCGTGACCGTGCACCAGGGAGCTGCTGGTCCAAAGAGAGGCAGAGACCCAGAGAGCGGGCCTGAACCCCACTGGAAGGCTCAGCCAGGCTAAGCTGACCCACATCCTGGGCTGTCCCAGAAACTCCTAGGAGCTAGAAAAGGACATTTTTGCTGCTGTAAGGCAGTGTGTTTGGGGAAGTCAGGTATGCAGCAGCAACAGCTGGTTAATGTATTATTTTTATATGGGCATAGTGAGTGCTGTGGGGAGAAAGGCAGGGTGGTGGGGAAAAGAAAGGTTTCTAGGTTACCCGGGGGAGGAGAGGACGCTGTTATTTGTCTGTCACAGGTCCTGAAGGACCTTGTAGTCAAAATTTCTCTGAACTTTCCATACCTATCATTGTGCCCAACAGACCATTATGCCAGATTTTTTAAGGCAGGAATTCAGTGGTGACCCGTACAGAGCTAAAAGGGCAAAACTGAAAGGCAGTAAGAGAATAACCTTTTACATCAGGCAAAATGGATGGCCTGATTCCACAGCCCCGAAGGCTTGTATAGCTCAGCAACTTAGAGCAACCTTCATTCTTGTTGGTTTAGGTGACGTCTGTTCGTGCTAAGAGTGAGGGTCCTCCACTCTGCCTAGGCGCAGGAGAGAGCTCTGAACATTTAAAGAAATACAGGCATAATATAATTCAACCTTGATGATGATAGAAATTTCCAGGGGAATGGCAATAATATTCAAATCAGTATTACGATCATCATTTGGAAATATTCACATGATGCTTTAAGCCACTGTGGTCATGTTCTTCCTTGCGTAGAAAGACAGAAGTTTTAAAAAATGGAGCACTTGAAAAACCACTTGATACCAGTAATGTGATCCCAGAGGGCTTTGAAGAGTATTGGACTAAGCTTAGAAAAATGATAATTATCTGTTACCTAGAAAAAGCAGGTAGGTCATTGCAGAGAGAGCAATTTAATTTTAGTCCACGTATTTCCATACAAATTTCAGCCTCCCATGCAATTAGCTAAAATAACTAAAATTGGGGAGTGTACAAAGGCCATGCTCATGTGTACTAATTAATGATTCAAATTAAGCAGAATTTATAAACCTGTTGGCAGTTACTTGTTTGAACTGACTTCTCTTTCTGTGTTGATGAGCCCTTCTGTTGAAATGGACCACCCAGTCCAGAGTGATGCCTGCCTCTGCCAGGTCCAGAGGTACTTAGCTTCTGTGCCAACACTCGGGTCTCGGTGTGCTGTTCAAGGAGAATCGCTGGCTATATTTCCATGTGTGAATGTCTTACCTTCCGAGAATCTTTGAGGGCAAGCACTGAGTCTTGAACCACTCTATTTTCATCTCCGTGTCATTGTGCTGAGCATGGTATGGTGTGTTAAAAGTTGGAGTTCCATAGATATTTTTATTGTTATAGCAGATCCATTTAGCTGGCCAACCCAGCATTCATTCGTGATTCCTTTCTGCGTAGTCCATCTTTGTGGACAACTCCAGCAAGCAAGCTGTAAGCAGAAGCCTCCGAGTGGGGCTTTGGGCAAGTAGTTTTGAAAAAATTGGCATGCTGCTTTTGCTATTTCACCCCTTTTCTTTTTTTTTAAAGGGTTTTTTTCATGTGGACCACTTTTAAAGTCTTTACTGAATCTGTTACAATACTGCTTCTGCTTTATGTCTTGGTTCCTTGGCCGCAAGGCATGTGGGATCTTAGATCTCTGACCAGAGATTGAACCCACACTCCCTGCACTGGGAGGTGAAGTCTTAATGACTGGACCTCCAGGGAAGTGTCCCCCCTTTTTCTTCTCCTTGCCTGGCATGCACACGTGAGGTTTGGAAGGGCAGCAGCCTTCTTGCGACCGTAAGGCAACAAGCACGCAGATGAAAAGTGTGCATCTAGAAGATGGAAGAGCAAAATGATGTAAAGAACCTGGATTCAGTGGTGTGTGGGACACGGCTGTACCAGCTTGCGAGAGTTGACTGTTAAATTTCCAGAAATTTTGCAAGCCTGTTGTTCAGCACAGCTATTATTATTATTATTTAAAGTTATTTATTTATTTATTTGGCTGGGCCTGGTCTTAGTTGTGGCATGCGGGCTCTTAGCTGCGGCATGCGGGACCTAGTTCCCTGACCAGGGATTGAACCGGGCCCTCTGCGTTGGGAGTGCGGAGTCTTAACCACTGGACCACCAGGGAAGTCCCCTCAGCACAGTCATTACTAAAAATTACTTTATATAAACTTACAATTAAATAAATTCTATTAAAACAAAGATAATGCCCTAAGCTCCTAATTTCCTAATTCTTCTATTACATTTTACTATTATCTAATGCTCTTAACGTTAGTTACATCTATTACATGCATGGTGGAAATACTCTGTAATGGTGTGCTACTGAGTATTTCTTCCCAACTCCAAAGTCAGTTATATCACGTTGGAGGTTTAAAATCAAGCCATGGTGGAAGTATGTACACTATGGAAATTGGCAAATATGACATATCAGGACCTTCCCTTCAGGATGGTTGTTAAACATTTACCAACTGGGTTTCTGATGGCATCACTGAGTTACCATATCAGTTTTAGGACTGTTCTCTCCCAGAATTCTTTCTGGATGATTCAAATTAAACCCCAGTGTTTTTAAGCCAAAATTAGTCAAGTTGTTTGGTATTTGCAGCAAAAAATTTAACTTACATAACTGTTAAGTTATTTATCCCACTCTACCAATCACAGGTGGAAAATATTCAATGTAATACCATGGATGTGCAGGAGAAGCAAGAAATCCTACTTGGAACTTAAGTCAGGCAGTTGGAATTTGCAGAAGAAAATCTTGGCTGCCTGTAGTGTTTGAGACATTACATAAACATCTGATACTTGACTCTATATCAGCACTTGGTGTCAGCGTATAAATATTGGGTTGGAAAAGTAGATAAATTGATTTTCCATTCCTCTCATTCTAGCATCTTCCTTTTCATTAATGCAGTAGTGACGGATCCTATTACTAGTGTAACAGTCTATAATGTAAACATGTTATTTCTCTGGTCAAATAACAATTATTTTCGAGGTTATATAATGTGATAAACTGTCTCTGAATTATGACCATAAAAATAATAACTCACTCTTCTCTCCAAAGCTATCAAAAAAATCACAAGCTCTATAACCTATAAAATCTCTAACCTTAAGCCATTGTTAGATATTTTTCACACTTTATGAGTTAAAATAGACCTGAGAGTTAGAAAAAAGAGGCAGGTATTGATACACCTACTTTACACCTGGGGATGTTAAGGCTCAGAGAATTTAAGTCGTTTCTTCAAGGTAAAAAAATAGAAAGTAGGACTAGACTGCAGTGAGTTGTATCTTCTTGTTACTCTTTTTCTCTTAGAATCACATTTCTGTATTCCAGTATAAATATTGAGTTTGAATGCATGAAAATCATCTTTCTGGTATTTCAACAGCATGGGTGGATTTTTTTTGTTTTTGGCATTCCTCCTGAGGCCATTAAGAAGAGCCAGAGAGATCAAGTATTTGGGTTTTTGAATGCAAAATAAAATATTGCAAATGGAACTAAATTCTTTAATGGAGATTCTTGGTGGAGAAAAATATATTCTGGTAAAAAGTGAGCAGGCTGTTGGCTTCCTCCTCCTCTTATAGAATTTCCTTTAGCTTCTTAATCTTCTATTGATTTATCTTTTATTGAATACATATTTACTGAGCACCTAATATGTGCCAGGCAGTCTTTTAGATCCTGGAGAACACAGTGGTGGGGAAAAATGTCCCTGCTCTCATGGGATGCGTGTGGTGGAGAGATGGAGTGAAGAGGACAGTTGGCACATTACCAGATAAGGGAGTGCCATGGAGAAAACAGAACACGGTGATGCGTTTCCATGTGGCTGTAGTTGGGACTGGGTAATTTGATAGGGTCCTTAGAGATGGTTAGGAGGAGAAATCTGAATAACACCTGGCAGTCCTGCAAAGATTGGGATGGAACCTAGGGGCAGAAGAAGTAGCAAGTGCCATGTCTTAGAGGAAGGAATGAGCTTGGTAACGTCATGCAAGAGAAAGAAAGCCCTGTGGCTGGGTCATAGTCAACAGCGGATTTGTGTAGGAGATGGAGTTGGAGGATTATTCAGGGTTAGTTATGTGGAACTTTTAGACCACATGGGGAGGATTTTGTGTTTTATCCTAATTGCAGTGGAAAACCATGAAATAGTTTTAGGCAGGGGAGCGACATGAACCCATGTGTATTTTTAAAAGAACAAAGGTGCCAATGACATAATCAGGACGATCATTAGAATGCAAGAAATATTGGTGGCTTGATGAAGAGCAGTGAAGACAAGGGGAGTTTTGAATTTGAGACGTATTTTTTAGATGGAGCCACAGAAGGTAGTGATGGATTCGATGTGGGGTTGGGGGAGAGGTGAGTGAAGGAAATGAAAAAATTAAGGGTGATGCCTTGGTTTTGGCTTGAACAACTGGAGAACCATTTACTGAGCTGGGGAGACTGAAGGAGGAAAAGGTTTCGAGGGGAAGCATCAGGAGTTCTGTTTCATGTGTTATATTAGGGAACCCAGCAGACACCTCATTATAAATTTATTTATTTATTTATTTTTGGGTGTGTTGGGTCTTCGTTTCTGTGAGAGGGTTTTCTGTAGTTGCGGCGAGCCGGGGCCACTCTTCATCGCGGTGCGCGGGCCTCTCACTATCGTGGCCTCTCTTGTTGCGGAGCACAAGCTCCAGATGCGCAGGCTCAGTAGTTGTGGCTCACCGGCCTAGCTGCTCCGTGGCCTGTGGGATCTTCCCAGACCAGGGCTCAAACCCGTGTCCCCTGCATTGGCAGGCGGACTCTCAACCACTGTGCCACCAGGGAAGCCCCAGACATCTCATTATAGATGGCACGTTGTCACATGGATATAAGAGTTTGGATTATTATAAAAGATTGTTCATAAATAATCTTTAAAGCTAGTGATGTAGATAATTTATGGAGAAAGTAATGATAGACAAGGATAAACTAGAACTTCCTCAGCACTACTCAGTCTTCCTCTCTGCTTGACCTTCAAATGCCCCAGTAACTGTTCTTCCTCTTCCAGCTCCTTCTTATGGAAATTTGCTAAGTTACCACCATCAGATCCCCTACCTCCCTCTACAGGTTCCATTACTCGTGGGTGACCTCATTCATTCACATAGCTTCAACTGACGATACTGGTGAATTCCCAAGTCTATGAGCCTGTCCTTATCTCTGTCTTTCTCTCTCTCTCTCACACCCAACCTTAATTAAATCAAACACATTCAATTCAAATCCATTTAAGTCAAGCAGCATTTGTTGGACAACTTCTTTATAACAGATACTGTGCTGAGGAGGTTGGTTCGTCACAGGATAGTATTACTTTGGTGAATCTAACCTCAGCCTTGAAGGCTTAGAAGGTTGATTCTCTCGGCATATTAAGTGGGCCAGTTTCTCAGTGTGCAAATTAACCCAGCTCACAAGAAACTCATGTCTATAAATCAAAATGTCAATTCATTGGGCTTCCCTGGTGGCACAGAGGTTAAGAATCCACCTGCCAATGCAGGGGACACGGGTTCGAGCCCTGGTCTGGGAAGATCCCACATGCCACGGAGCAACTAAGTCCATGCCACACAACTACTGAGCCTGCGCTCTAGAGCCCGCAAGCCACAACTACTGAGCCCATGTGCCACAACTACTGAAGCCTGCACACCTAGAGCCCATGCTCTGCAATAAGAGAAGCCGCTGCAATGAGAAGTCTGTGCACTGCAACGAAGAGTAGCCCCCTGCCTGCCGCAATTAGAGAAAGCCTGTGCGCAGCAACGAAGGCCGAACGCAGCCAAAAATAAATAAGTAAAATAAATAAATTTAATTAAAAAATGTCAATTCACTAATTTACAATGGGAAATACAATGTGCAGGAGGAGCAGGCATTCACATTAGCCCGATCTGCACATTTTCTCCTTCTTGGAAAACTACATATAAAGTCAAATTGTCAGAAGTTTGCATGGATTATAAGAGATCAGAGCAAGGGGCCTTGGTGGTGGATTTGAATGTTTAATATCATCAGGCTCTGATGGTCTGATGTATCTACGTCCACAGAGAAATCAAACAAATCATGTGTTCCTGTGGGCTTCCTAGACTACTGGAACAGAGCTTTGATGGGCACTGCCAAAATGGATCTCTCTCATTTTCCCTCTTCTGTGTTCTCTGACAACCTCTCTCTTCTGTCTGATACACTCTATCTCTGGATAAGTTAATAAAATAGTAAACTCACCACCAGGTCTTACTCTCACCTAGGAACCATTCTATTTCAGTAAGAGTAATGCACATATTTCAGATTTATTTCTTTAATGTGTGGAAGGTTTTGCTTAGCTCTTAGATTTATTTTCTTCATTTCAAATTCTGTAGCCTCAAATACCTAGAATAATGTTTTGCAAATAAACATCTTGTGAAATGTTTGTTGAATGAATGAATGAATGAGTGACTAGCTTCACTTTTGTCTCTATGTAGCTTGAATGGTTAAATAAGAAAAGTAGGTTTTATTTAACGTATTTAGTTGACTTAAACAAAAACTGAATGGCTGAAAAAATAGTTTTTCTAGCCCGCCTCCGAAGACCCAGGGGTCTATCAATATTATACTGTTCAGGGTGACCTTTATGTCAAAATGGATTCCAGAAGGACACTTTCATGGCTCCATTCCATACATACGCCAGGGAAGATAACCTTTTGCTCCACTTTTTAATTTTGATTCAACTTTACCTCTCCTAAGGCTCTCCTAAGAAATCGCTTTCAGGCTGCCATCTGCTTTATCATTTCTCCTCAATCCCAATATTTTTTTTCTCATGTTAACAGCATGGTCAGGGTCAGAGCAGACCCAGGTCACACCCAGTGGGTGATCTTATAACTGAATACTTTTCTGGAAGTCCAACGTAAAAAGCCTGTGATCCAGAAATACCATTTCAAGAAATTTATCCCGAGGAAATAATTAAAGAAGCAGTTGAAGATTTATATGCAAGGATATTCCTTATAGCATTACATTAGAACAGTGCAAAACAGACACAAAATTAGAAAGTATCCAACAATGATTGGTTAATACAGTACATTTGTACAATAGAGTTTTATGCAACCATTAAAATCATATTTTCAAAGGATGGTTATGGACATGGGAAAGTGCTTGTTGTACACATGGTTATTTTTGTTCCCTAATATCCTTTCCTTTTCCTCTGATGGTTATGATGGGAGACCTCCCATGTTCTATATGGCAGTAACACTCACGTGCCTGAAACCTATAAATTAAAAAATCTAATGTGCTCAGCCTTCCAAACCCCAAAGACTCAAGCATCTTATTCTACAGACTTCTCTGGGCTCCCACTAAAAGATACATGAAGGAAAACAATAAAGGAAGAATTAATGCAATGACCAACCAGGGACTATCTTGGGCCAAGACTCCTTATAGGAGCCCATAGCTATGTCAGTAGGTGGGTTCAGGGTATGGACCTCATAAATTATCACAGAGCAGGTAGAATAAGCAGAACATTTAGCCTGTCTTTTGGGATTTGGGGCTAAAAGTAAGAGGATCAGTTACTACTTTGTAAGTCTTCTACCACAAGTAGCCACTGAAGCATATGAAAAAATAAAAAAATAAGATTTACCTAAAACTGGAAGGTCGCATGATGTGTTTTCCCCCTCTTACTCATTTCAGCGTTGGCACCAATGGAGATACTAGCCAGAGGGCAGCAGGAGTCCTTAAAATACATGGGAGCTGCAGCAACAGCAGTGGACAGTGTCACTGACGCTAGTTCCACCAGAATACTGTGACATTGGGGATAATGCCCAAATTCTTTGCAGGAAACCATTTCTGCCTTCTCAGTGCGTTAAGATGGGAGGCAGAGACTGTTCTTATTGGCTCCAAGAGTGGCCATGTGAAACAGTCCTGGCCAGTCAGAGAATTGTATCATCCTGGACACAGGGACTGGCTCAGAGATGAGCAGGGGACCAATTCAGAGGTAATGATATGAGACTTCTGTTAGAACTTGCTGTGAAGCTGTGAGGAGAATCCCAGAGCCGTGAACTGCCATTCTGCCAGCCTGAGGAGGAAGCCAATCTGAGGTGGAGACCACACAGGAAAGCAGAGCAGTGGTGACAAGAGGTCAGGCCTTAGGGACATGGCTTGAAACTCCAGATTCTACCATGTCTGATACATGCTTATCCCTGAACTCTCATCTGTGTGAGCCAGTAAATCCCCTTTTCTGCTTCAGGCACTTCGAGTTATATTTTTCTGTCACAACCAAAAGACTACTAACTGATCGGCTGCCTATGAAAACTAGTGGATAAAGTAGCAGGAAAAGTCATAAATTGCAAATTATATATGTGTGTGTGTGTGTGTGTGTGTGTGTGTGTGTGTGTGAAGAAATGTACCATAATGTTAACAATGATTATCTCTGAATTGTGGGATTATGAGGGTTTTAAAAAAATATTTATTTTCAGTACTTTCTGGAATATTTCAAGTTTTCCCAAAAAACCCCACATATTCATTTTTATAATAATACAAAGGAAACAAAACCCTCTAGGCTCCCCTTCTTCTACAGTGAGGCAGGCAGAAGGTCATATGGCCTTTCTCACAATATCAACAAACATTTCACAGACTCTCCTGACTCTGTTTCAGATGAAGACCAGTGAGCTCAAGTTGTAGGTTAACCTCGTGTTTAGTTAGATAATTGGAAAGGAACTATAGTGATTGAGTAGCTTAAAGACGAGTATTTACATTCTTGACTCAGTGTGTAGTACAAAGGCCCAAAGGCAGTCAAAAGTCTGCTCAAAAGGCCCAATGATGGGATTTACTGCTAATCCCAAGAAGGGAACTAAGATGCTGCTGATGGCAGTCCTTCCAAGGAGGCTGAGGGGAGGCTGGTGGTACAAATGCTGTGAAGTCTGACAGGAGAAAATCAGGACTTCCATCAAACCATCCTATGCGTCCCAAAGTTCTCGTGTGTCTTCTACCACGAGCTTTGCCAGCTGGACTTCCAGGAGAGGAGAGGGGAGGGGAAGAGAGGGAGGGCCAGGAAGGGGGCACCGAGAAGGCTCCTCGGGAAACGTGGCTGCAAGCGCCACCTCCTTCCTCACCCTGCATCGTCCATCCGTGGAGGATTTCACGCTTCCTGGGAGGCCGTGTAGCGAATTAAGAGCCTGAGTTTTTAAAAGGGACTGCAGAACTTGACAGCAGGGACTCTGATAACATTTGTAGGTCTCCACCAAAAAAGAAGTTAAATGCATCTCCTGCCTGGCGACACAAAGTAATCACTTGCTACCTTTCTGTGGTGAGGAGGGAACTGCCAGCCTGGAGGCCCGTCCGCTCCCAGTTACTCTCACGCAGGCTGAGGCCACAGGGCTGCAATGTTGTCCTCCCCCTTCAAGTGTCAGCTTTCCGTCTACCTCTTTTGTCCACTAGAACTAATTGCGCCTTGTGGACTCACCCCGTATTTTAAGCACATTTCTAGTGATGAGAATGCAGCACGACTCAGGCGTACTGTAATTACATGTTTGTGAGTCTACTGTCGCCCCGTTTCCTCGAAGACAAGCTGTCTTACTATTCTTTGGAATTTTCTCCCTGTTTCCCCTGCTCCTGTCCCCTTAATAAATGTGTGGGTATGATTCTGAATTTTCATAGCTGGCTCTTTTCAACCCTTCTCCCAACCAGAGAAATATGGGTGGGCCAATTGCCTCCCTACCCCGTAGAGGACCAGGGAGAGTGAGCTTCCCCAGCTCAGCAGCTCACAGGGGTCTTTGGCCCTCGACCCCCTCTACTGCCCACTTTTCTAGGAACCCTGAGGTATTATGCTGCCCGAACATTGGTAATGTGTGCTCCAAGCACTGCCTCTTTCTTTACAGGTTTTTCCCAAATTAAAATGCACAGTACGTAGACAAGACTCAAGCCTTTTACTTCAAGCTCTGCTGGAAGGTCCCACTTGGAGAAGGGATTGGATAATGAAATAATTAAAGGCTTTAGAGTCAGATAGCCATGGTCTTGACTCCCGTACAAAATTAGACAAGTCACCTAATCCACGTAAGCCGCAGTTTCCTCATCTGTAAATGAGCAGAATAACACTTGTGTTATAAGGGGCTTGTGGGCATTAAGTGGAATATTGAATCCCAGGCACATAGTAGAAGTTCAATAAGTGTTCATGTCTTTCCCTATTTTCTCATTTTCTGGTTTTTTCTAGATTTTTCTAGGTTTTCTTAGTTTTTTTTCTCAGCTGGAGAACAATGGCTAGTGATGACTTACCTGAGAGTCAGTCCCTAAAAGCCCTGCATGTTGGTTACTCCTGGGAAGATATATGTCCATGTCAGGAGGCCCCTAGGTGGAATCTGGGGTGAGCATTTCAGGACATGGAAGGCGGCCAAGAGGGGGCTTCAGGCAGGCATCTAATTCTGTGTACCTCAAATCAACAATGCACAGAGGTTGCTCCAGCCCTGCATGGTAGGGAGGGCCAGTCCTTTGTGCAAAAGCACTGGCAGGTTCAGATGTGAACTTAGCCACAACGAGAGACATTCCCCCTCCATTCCCTGGTCCTCACAGGGGAAGGTTTGTAGCCAGTGAAGATTTTGATGGACTGATGATGAAGGCCTGATCAGCTAAATAGGATCTGTATTCTCAATGTGATCTATATTATATACCAGTGCTTGAGAACGAACCTGCATTCTCTAAGTAAAACCAGGAGGGGAAGTCAATTTGGGAGCCACAGACGATCCCCCCTGAGATGCTGGCCCTCCAGAAAGGAGGAAGAAGAAATCCAAGGGCTTGGCTTTAGCAACAGTAGGACAGGAGGTGACTTTACGGCTCTGGTTCACAGCCTGTGGGGGCCCGTGGATGCTTAAGGCTCTCCCAGCACCTGGCCAGAGGGAGAGAGGGCTGGATTCCCAGAGCATCCTTAGCATCTGTAGCAACTCCTACCACTATGTCAGCTGAGGACCAGGTCTGCACAGGTATTGCCTGCCCATCCTTCTTTTCATCGGCACCCAGATCTGATGGGAAAGGGTAGATGCTAGGCAGCAGATATACACTGTGCTTGGAGCCTAGGAGTCAGGCTCCAAGCCTGAGATCCAAATTTATGTGAGACCCAAACTGATGTTTCATTCATTTCTTTTCTAACAGGCTCACAGAGTCAGGATCCCTTTTAGTTCAGTGTTGGCCTATAACGGTGAGGAAAGAGCAGTTGCTGCCCTGTTGCCTTTATCAACACAACCCTACTCTGTGATTCTGTCTACCCAATAGCCATGCATTCCTCCACTTGTTATAAAATAATCATTAAGCCCCTGCTCTGAGGCAGGCCACATGCTGGGGTGGTAGGTCCCCAACTCAGGATCTGTGGACCTGGCCAGGTTGGCAGCAAAAGAAACAACTCTGGAAACTGTTAAAAATACCAATGCTGTATTACTCAGCTATAAAAAAAGAATGAAATAATGCCCTTTGCAGCAACATGGATGGACCGAGAAATTATCATACTAAGTGAAGTAAGTCAGACAAAGACAAATACCATGATATTACTTATATGTGAAATCTAAAATATACAAATGAACTTATTTATAATACAGGAACAAACTCACAGACATAGAAAACAAACTTATGATTACCAAAGGGGGAAAGAGGTGGGGAGGGGTAAATTAGGAGAGGGGTTAGCAGATGCAAACTACTATATATAAAATAGATAAACAACAAGGTCCTACTGTATAGCACAGGGAACTATATTCAATATCCTGTAAACCATAATGGAAAAGAATATGAAAAAGAAAAATATATATATAACTGAATCACTTTGCTGTACACCAGAAACTAACACAACATTGTAAATCAACTATACTTCAGTAGAAAAAAACATACCAATTCTGGGGCTTCTCAATAGATCTAGGTAAATTCCAAATAATCTGTCTTTTTAAAAAAGTTTTTATTTGAGTGTCCCCATATTAGTGATACAAGAAAGAATGACCAGGACACTGATCTAACTCACAGAAAAGCAGAGAATTAAAATACGAGGTGTGGGCTGTGAGTAAAGCATTTACAATGCGCTATGGAGACCCCAGAAAGATTGCTAGTGCCTTGTGAGAGCCGTAAAAACTTCCCAAGGGAGGGGACTTTTGAGCTGGGTATTGAATAGTGGGTGCAAATTTGCCAGGTGGATAAGGGAGTAAAAAGCACTTCAGGCAGAGGAAGTAGCCTGGGTGCCGGGGAGAGCTTGTTTGGCTGAGGAACTGTGAGTAGCTTGGAGGTATTTATGTGGCTGGAGCATGGGTCTCCTCTTGCGGTGGAGGAGCAGGTAGAGAGAGCTGAGGCTGGCCAGGTGCATGCAAAGGGTGTTGCACGCAAAGCAAGATGGGAGCTTGTACCTTCTTCCTTGGGCCACTGGGCACCACTGACATGAGGGGCAAAAAGATCAGATTTACACTTTAGGAAGATCACTATGGCAGCCTTTATGGGGGGTTGATTGGAAGGGGTCAAAGAGACAGGGAGAGCAACCAAGGGGTCTTGTTTCACCTGGGCTGTTGAGGATGAGGGCCCTAAGCCTGTGCTAAGGCTACCACAGTGGGACTGGCTGTGGGGACAGCACGTAGAGATATTAATATCTCTGTGCTTATCCTAGACATGTGTCAGGTGCTCACATGTTCCTGATCAGGAAGCTGCCCCTCTACCATCTCCAGTCTGCATATGGCTGGGCATGACCTCCAAATGGGCCATGATTGCTAAATTAAGTAGCACAAACCACTGTCATCATTAATGCAAACATACAGGGCAGTTTTAGAAATCCTGGCAATGCTTCCTGGCAAGTGTAATGAAAAAATTAATTGAATAATCATCCCATGTAAATAGATTTCATGTGAGCCCTCCTTTTGGTGGGAGGGAAAGGAGGGGAGGGGGAGAATCCTGTGATTTATGGCTTTGAGTGGTATAATGAATTAGGCTGGGTGCCCCGTGGCGAGCCTGAGTCTGCCTCGGCTGGCATTATGAGGTGGTTAGATCATTTTGAGCAGTGTGGCTCAGGTGACCCAATGCAGGCATGAGAGATGGGGGTCATTAAAATCTGCCACACCGTAGGAACTCTCTTTAAAAAGAGACTCAAAGGCTTGCTTTGCAGAGTAGCAGCATTTCTCTTTGGGATACAAGGTGTTCTATCACTTAGAGAAAACTGGTGCAGATCCAAATGAAAAGGATAATGATGGAAAATAAATTGATAGTCTCAAAGAGAGGGGTGGGGCAGGAGGAGGGAGAAGAGCGATGGGGAGCTACCTACACCCCGTGGCAAAGGCTCCTGTAAAGGAAATGATGAATGAGTTAATATCAGGTGGGAAATATTGACTCGTGTGCACAAGACTCAAAATAAGAATTTCTGAATCTGCACAGCCAGTGTGGTCCAAAGGAAAGAACAACTGGGAGTTAGAGGTTGACTTATCAATCCTAGTTTAAGACACTTGAGCATGCCCTTCTGCTAAGTCTTAGTTTCCTTGAATGCAAAATGGGAATATTAATATCTATACCAACAGGTAATTCTGAGTAGAAATGTGATTATGTATTTGCAAGCTGTGTGTGCCTGTATTTTCATGCATTTGCTCACAGGAAATAGGGAGCTAAAGGCAGAAGTTACAGGAAGGCACAATGTCACCTTGCTGCAGCAAAACACAAAGAGCCCTGAACAGAATGGCCAAAACCCAGCCTGGACTGTTCACTGGAGGCCCCACCCCTGGTGAATTCAGCACTAAATGCACGGTGTTCTGGGAAATAAGCTAACATTGAGCTGAGGGCAAGGTCATACGTTTGAAGGGATGTATGCTTCCATTATCAGTCAGCCTAGAGAGAGGAGGGCAGATTTTAGAGGATGACAGCAGACTTTATTTGAGCCTTGGAGAACTGTGTTCTGGACCTTGGGTGGAGGAGACACATACCTGGGCACTGATCCTTTAGGGAGGGAAGCTGACTCTTACCACCTGGCAGCATTCCAGGAGCTTGGGTCCAATAGGCCTGCTCTGCAGGGGCCAGGTCTTTGCATCTGACAATAGTTACATCTAGTCTAGAGAATTAAGTTCTTTTTACTGTCATTCTCCTTTGTTAATTCCAAGCCTTTCTAAAAGTCCAGTAAGCATTACAGTATGGTCAGGCCTCCATCGATTCTCTCTGGCCACATGTGCCGTGATTCTGTGAGCAGCAGCAGCCTGCGAGAAGAGTGGACAGGCATCCATCTGCCACTTTACTGGGTGTGTCTCCTGTGGCTGATTACAGTTTCCAAAGATGGTCACAATAATATCTCCCATCCCGCACTCTCTTACCATATGACCTTGACAACCCTCTTGTGGAGTGATGGGCTCCATTTCCTCTGACCCTTGAACCCGGGCAGACCTTTGTGATTGCCTCAACAATAGAGCAAAGGTGGAAATGATGCCATGTGATTTCTCATGTTACATGCTTCTGTCTTGTTCTCTTGGGATGCTCGGTCTTGGAACCCAGCTACCACAGTATGAGGAAGCCAAGGCCACATGGGGAGGCCACAGGTAGTTGTAGATATAGATGTCCCAGCCAACAGATTCATCTGAGGTTCTGGTCAGCGTCAGTCACCAGACATGTGAGTGAAGGCACCTTCAGATGGTTCCAGTCTCCAGTTACCCTGCCTGCCAGTTGTCCCTGCAGGGTCCTTCTCAAATGTCAGGTCTAAAGAAGCTTTGAGCCTAACAAAAATGGTTGTTTTGTGTCACTAAGTTGTAGGTTGGTTTGTTATACAAAGATAGATCACTGGAACACCCCTCATGCTTATTTTCCAGTTGAGGTTCGCTGGAAACTTGAACTCAGTAACATCATTTTAATGACCTGAGCAGTCAATATAATAAACCATAGAAGGCGAAATAGAAATAGAAATGAAGTGAATTGGTGGACAGAGGGTGGGAGAGGGGGGCACATGACAGGAAAGTAGAAGGGATGTTCATCTTATCCAAGATTTATTGCCTCAAAGAAGGAGTAAATAACTCTATAGGAAAAGGCTTTAAAAAAACACATAACAAGCTATTTTATTTGAAATAAGGCTCTGTTTTTACTAGGAACCAGAATTCAACTTAACTATAAACCAGACTTACCACATTAATTTACTGAACCCAGGCAGAGCTGGTTCTAAGTATCACTTTTATTTTTAGTGAACCACAAACCAAATCAAAGTTGTTTTTAAAAATTGTGAATATAAGCCTTCCATTGAAATTAAAGTCAAACCTATATATCTTATAAAAATTTTGGGGGGGCTTCCCTGGTGGTGCAGTGGTTGAGAGTCTGCCTGCCGATGCAGGGGACGTGGGTTCATGCCCCAGTCCGGGAGGATCCCACATGCCGCGGAGCGGCTGGGCCCGTGAGCCATGGCCGCTGAGCCTGCGCGTCCGGAGCCTGTGCTCCGCAACGGGAGAGGCCACAGCAGTGAGAGGCCCGCGTACCGCAAAAAACAAAAAAAATTTTTTGCCATGTTAAAAACTATTGTGCTATGAAAATACTATGTTATTCTCTAAAATGAACCTGAAAAAAGACCCTTCATAAATAAATAAATATATCATTGCTCAAAGTCCCCTGGGGTACCCACTAATTCATTCAACATTGATTGAATAAAATTGTGAGAAATACGTTATTGATATGAACTGAGAAAGGGCATGCCACTTCACACACCAGTTCCCAATAAGCCCCAAGTGCTTTGTATATTGAAAGAGCTGTACAAATACTTGTTATGTGTCACATGATATATGGGAAAGACCCAGGGTTTTAGAGTCTTATAGACCTGGGTTATTATTACACCTCAGGAAATTTGCAAAACCTCTCTTAGCCCACTTCATCATTAGTCAAATGGAAAACGTATGCCTACTTCATAGGGTTTGTGTGTGCAAAGCTGTGTGTGTGTGTGTGTGTGTGTGTGTGTGTGTGTGTGTGTGTGTGTGTGTGGTGGGGAGAGGAAAGAGAAAAGGAGGGAGGTGAGGAGGGATAAAGGGAGAGAGGGAGGGGAGAAGGAGGGAGATGGTTAGTTAACCCCCCAAAAGTGTGCTCCCTTTTGTGCAGTGTAGATTCTCTCTGAGAACGGGTTGTCCAGCCAGTGACTACATTTGATGACTGCCCCCCAAGCTGCTCCCATCTAGGTGAGGACTCTCCTCTGGTCTCACCACGTGACGGCAAGTGATGAGGAAATGGGCGTGCCTTTGTCACTTCTTCTATCCTTGCCTGCCAGTGGATGACACTGCAGAGAGTGTGATAATCCACTGAGATTTGGGGTCTTATTCTTTACAGCAGCTAATGTTGTCCTAACTATCACATTATCAGAGGAGATAATGTATGCAGAATGGTGAGCCCAGTGCCTGACAGCAGTGCTAAATAAACGTGTTAGTTTGTCCCTTTGAATGAATGAAGGATCTATATCTACCTGCTTATTCAGAATCTAATAAGAGGCAGCACATTCGTTGAGTTGTAATCTTTCAGGTTATCTTTGTGAGTCCTGACACGCCAAACGAAATCTGTTTGCAAAGTCTTGAATTGTGGCTGAGACAGTTGTGTCACTGGGATAAATAGCCAATGAGTGAATACATTTGCTTCCGTAAAGCATGTGGTTCTTTTGAAATTTCACTTTAGTGTTGATATTTGTGCTGTATAGTTAGCATCACTGAAAGAAGATAACAGGTTTTTGAAAAGGCTGGAATGCTCTGATAGAAAAACTCACATCTCAAGATGCGGTTTATCAAAGAACCACCAGGCATTTCAACGTTTTCTGGCTCCCAATCATGAAGGGGTAGAATTTGATATAGCAGAGAATAGCCACTGGGCCACGTGATATCCTCCTGTCATTCCTTCCACTAATTAAAATCCTAAGAATTAAAAAAAATAAAAATGAATAGTTCATGTAAAAATGTTTCATTTTAACACACAATAGCAAAGCAAATTGTAACAGTAATATCATTTACTTTTTTTTGGAAATCTAGTGATTCAGAAACATGAAATGTAACATAATACCTAACGGACTAGCAAAATGAGAATTTTCTGTTATGTCTCCTTATTCCATCACTTGTGCGTGATTAGATACATTACTTTTAAACATTCTGATTTTTAAAATTAATTTTTTTTCTTGTCAATAAAATTTAAGGAGGCCACCCAACTGCCTAAAAATAAGCTATTATATTTGAATGTTAAAATGCTTTAATTTGTGATGACAATCGGTCTTGAAGAATAATGCTCTTCCCTCTTTTATGCCTCATATTTTATTGAACCAATGTTTGCTTGAAAGAAGGATTCTTCAGTGTTCACTTTCCGGCTACATAAAAAAATATAGCTGTAAAAGATATATATATGTATATATATATAGCTGTGGAACACTTCAACAGAAAGTTTCTTTTCTAAAGTTGAATCTGAACCTTTGTTTTGTACATGATCTCCTGCTAGTTCTGTGATGGATTTAGTGTGGGGTGGGAACTGGGCAAGGGGCAGGCTGGAGTGTGTGTGAGTGATGCGCTTTGGCTTGAGCTCATGGCCCATAAGTAGGAGTCCAGTTCCTGAACGAGGCAGCACAGAGAGAGAAGTATGAAACCCATGTTTGTTTGTTTGTTTGTTTGTTTTGCGGTACGCGGGCCTCTCACTGTTGTGGCCTCTCCTGTTGCGGAGCACAGGCTCCGGACGCGCAGGCTCAGCGGCCATGGCTCACGGGCGCAGCCGCTCCGCGGCATGTGGGATCCTCCCGGACCGGGACACAAACCCGTGTCCCCTGCATTGGCAGGCGGACTCTCAACCACTGCTCCACCAGGGAAGCCCCAGGTGAAACCCATTTTTAAAGAATCGTGTCTCATTCCAGGTCCCTGCAAAACAGAGCCTGAGGCTTAAGGGCTTAAGACCGAACACTATACTGGGGAGTGGGATCCCAGGGTGGCAGGAATGAGGCTGAAAGCTGGGGAGCAAATACGAGGAAGTGTTTCCAGCTGATTACAGCTTCATCACAAGGTGACGTCTCCATCACTCAAGTAATCTTCAGAGAGGCTGTGTTTCAGAGAGGGAAAGCGGGTGTGGATTTATATATTGACATCCATCTCCCATTGTTCAAAGTTTGCCCTGCATTTCCAGGGTAAGCGTCAGTGCCTGGTGGGTCCTGAGGCATTGTGTACCTTAGGAACTCTGTGAAAGCCCCAGAGTGGTGGCTGCAATGCAGAGGTGCATGGTACAGTGTGAGGCAAGACGCCATCTGGGCAGGCTCACTGGTGACATCAGGGAGCAGTAGTAGCTGTCACTGTGGGCACTGGGTCTGTAATGGCAGTGACAGCAGTAGCAGAGACCTTGCTCTGGGGCCACCTCAGCCAGAAAGCAGGGCAGTTATATGGATCTGGGATAGGGCGTAACCGAATCCAGGACAAATAGCAGGTCCAAAGGGAATGGGGTTTTTAATTAAAGCTTTGGTAACGGTATGTTAAAATTAAATTTTGCTGAAGCACATCCTAAATTGTGAGGTGTGAAACCACCACGACGAGGGGTATAAACTCAGGTTCATCTCCCTTCCAAGCCGCGCTTTTTCTGCAGTTCCCTTCTGGTTGTTAGTGCAATGCTGGCTTACACAGGCTCGGTAATGGCCGAGGAAGGCAGGTAATTTGTAAGCAACATTTCAGGTTCCCAGTGGATCAGACATGAAGGTGTGTTTAATTGCATTCACTGGAGAAGCAAATGATGGTAACAAGCTTGTGCTAAATGTGGATGGGGTGGGGTCAGGTGGGAAAAATCCATGGCTGTGTTGCTTCCCTTCCTTCTCTCTGTGTCTTGCCCACCTTGATTGCGAAATCTAACAGGATGAAGCAGCACCCAGAGGTGCCTTTGGATAAGTGGGGGAGTGTTCTTTCCTGCTCTGTACGACAGAAGAGCTATCGTGTGTGTGCTTTCTGCTCCCTTTCCACTGCAAGGCTACAAGTGTGTTTCTGTTCTGACAGTCCAAAGCCACCTGTTCTTTTTTTTTTTATGAAAGAAAAAGAATATTCATTTATTTTTAATGACTTATTAGAACAAATACCTATAGATATCATTATATATATGATATATAAATTAATTATACAATATATCATGTATTAATTATTAAAACATACTCTGGTAAATATTATATATTCAATATGAAACAGGAGGAAAGGGGGCAGGGCACAACCTTTAAAAGAATTACATAGCCCGAGGACACAACATAAACTGATTAGAACAAAATAGGTCCAAGATGGCGGACGAGTCTACTTCCACTAGACCTTGAGCCTCAGTATACACTCATTGTAACACATCAGCAAGCTAAGCGACACACCCACAGGTGCCACGACAGTTCCAAGGATGACCATAAAGGTCAAAAAGTGGGCGGTGGCTCAATTCCTAGAAATCCCCACCCCTTCCCCAAAATAGCTGGAATACTCCTCCCACTCATCAGCGTATGAAATTACTCACCCCTATAAAACTAACAACCCCATACCCTGGTGCTGCCCTCGCCTTCTTTATTTTTTTTTTTTTTTATTTTTTTTTATAGGTATACCTGGATTTAATTCTCACTTCTACCGCTTGGTAGCTGGATAGCCTTAGGCAAGTTTCATACCTCCCTGAAATTCACTTAATTCAGTCTGTAAAATGGCATAATAACTTATTATAGCATCCTTTTAGGAATTTTAAATCAGTTCTTGAAATAAAAGTACACAATATATAGACAAGTATGGATTCCTCAATAGATGTTTGACCTTTCATTTCTCCAGTATCCCACCCGCATCAAATAAAGAAAAATACTTTTTAAAATTTACGAATATTTCATTGTTGCAAAGTTAAAGCCATAAAAATAATCAAATGGCCTACTATCATACCGTTAGAAGAAAAAAAAAAAGGTGTTCATGAGAGTTCCATATTAGAATACAAGTTTTCCTTAGGCACCTGTTTATGTATGCTATTCTGCTCTTTGCAATAAATAATTAAATTTAAAAGACTTAATTCCTCACTTTTAAGACCTTATTAGTTTACAAATTACATATTGACCTATGCTAAATTTTATACCGACCCATGCTAATGAATTCAGTACAGAAAACAAAAAACACTGCACTCAAGCAAACTACATATATATATATATATATATATATATAACTTATATGAGAATTGCTACTCCAGCTTTCTTTTGGTTTCCATTTGCATGAAATACCTTTTTCCATCCCCTTACTTTCAGTCTGTATGTGTCTCTAGGTCTGAAGTGGGTCTCTTGTAGACAGCAAATATATGGGTCTTGTTTTTGTATCCATTCAGCCAATCTGTGACTTTTGGTGGGAGCATTTAGTCCATTTACATTTAAGGTAATTATCGATATGTGTGTTCCCATTCCCATTTTCTTAATTGTTTGGGGTTTGTTATTGTAGGTCTTTTCCTTCTTTTGTGTTTCTTGCCTAGAGAAGTTCCTTTAGCAGTTGTTGTAGAGCTGGTTTGGTGGTGCTGAACTCTCTCAGCTTTTGCTTGTCTGTAAAGGTTTTAATTTCTCCATCAAATCTGAATGAGATCCTTGCTGGGTAGAGTATTCTTGGTTGCAGGTTTTTCTCCTTCAACACTTTCAATATGTCCTGCCACTCCCTTCTGGCTTGCAGAGTTTCTGCTGAAAGATCAGCTGTTAACCTTATGGGGATTCCCTTGTGTGTTATTTGTTGTTTTTCCCTTGCTGCTTTTAATATGTTTTCTTTGTATTTAATTTTTGACAGTTTGATTAATATGTGTCTTGGCGTATTTCTCCTTGGATTTATCCTGTATGGGACTCTCTGTGCTTCCTGGACTTGATTAACTATTTCCTTTCCCATATTAGGGAAGTTTTCAACTATAATCTCTTCAAATATTTTCTCAGTCCCTTTCTTTTTCTCTTCTTCTTCTGGAACCCCTATAATTCGAATGTTGGTGCGTTTAATGTTGTCCCAGAGGTCTCTGAGACTGTCCTCAGTTCTTTTCATTCTTTTTTCTTTATTCTGCTCTGCAGTAGTTATTTCCACTATTTTATCTTCCAGGTCACTTATCCGTTCTTCTGCCTCAGTTATTCTGCTATTGATCCCATCTAGAGTACTTTTAATTTCATTTATTGTGTTGTTCATCGTTGCCTGTTTCATCTTTAGTTCTTCTAGGTCCTTGTTAACTGATTCTTGCATTTTGTCCATTCTATTGTCCATTCTATCTCCAAGATTTCGGATCAACCTTACTATCATTATTCTGAATTCTTTTTCAGGTAGACTGCCTATTTCCTCTTCATTTGTTAGGTCTGGTGGGTTTTTATCTTGCTCCTTCATCTGCTGTGTGTTTTTCTGTCTTTTCATTTTGCTTATCTTACTGTGTTTGTGGTCTCCTTTTTTGCAGGCTGAAGGTTCGTAGTTCCTGTTGTTTTTTGTGTCTGTCCCCAGTGGCTAAGGTTGGTTCAGTGGGTTGTGTCGGCTTCCTGGTGGAGGGTACTAGTGCCTGTGTTCTGGTGGATGAGGCTGGATCTTGTCTTTGTGGTGGGCAGGTCCACGTCTGGTGGTGTGTTTTGGGGTGTCTGTAGACTTATTATGATTTTGGGCAGCCTCTCTGCTAATGGGTGGGGTTGTGTTCCTGTCTTGCTAGTTGTTTGGCATAGGATGTCCAGCACTGTAGCTTGCTGGTCGTTGAGTGAAGCTGGGTGCTGGCGTTGAGATGGAGATCTCTCGGAGATTTTTGCTGTTTGATATTATGTGCAGCTGGGAGGCCTCTTGTGGACCAGTGTCCTGAAGTTGGCTCTCCCACCTCAGAGGCACAGCACTGACTCCTGGCTGCAGCACCAAGAGCCTTTCATCCACAGGGCTCCTTAATTTGGGATGATTCGTTGACTATTCAGGTATTCCACAGATGCAGGGTATATCAAGTTGATTGTGGAGCTTTAATCCGCTGCTTCTGAGGCTGCTGGGAGAGATTTCCCTTTCTCTTCTTTGTTCTCACAGCTCCCAGGGGCTCAGCTTTGGATTTGGCCCCGCCTGTGCGTGTAGGTCGCCGGAGGGCGTCTGTTCTTTGCTCAGACAGGACGGGGTTAAAGGAGCCGCTGATTCGGAGGCTCTGGCTCACTCAGGCCGGGGGGTAGGGAGGGTCACGGAGTGTGGGGCGGGCCTGCAGCGGCAGAGGCCGGCGTGACGTTGCAGCCTGAGGCGCGCCGTGCGATCTCCCGGGCGAGTTGTCCCTGGATCCCGGGACCCTGGCAGTGGCGGGCTGCACAGGCTCCCCGGAAGGGCGTGTGGCTAGTGACCTGTGTTCGCACACAGGCCTCCTGGTGGCGGCAGCAGCGGCCTTAGCGTCTCATGTCTGTCTCTGGGCTCCGCACTTTTAGCCGCGGCTCGCGCCCGTCCCTGGAGCTCTCTCAAGCAGCGTTCTTAATCCCCTCTCCTCGTGTACCAGGAAACAAAGAGGGACGTAAAAGTCTCTTGCCTCTTCGGCAGGTCCAGACTTTTCCCCGGACTCTCTCCCGGCTAGCCGCGGTGCACTAACGCCCTGCAGGCTGTGTTCACGCCGCCAACCTCAGTCCTCTCCCGGCGCTCCGACAAAAGCCGGAGCCTCAGCTCCCAGCCCCGCCCGCCCCGGCGGGCGAGCAGACAAGCCTCTCGGCTGGTGAGTTCCGGTCGGCCCGATCCTCTGCGCTGGAATCTGTCCGCTTTGCCCTCCGCACCCCTGTTGCTGTGCTCTCCTCCGCGGCTCCCAAGCTCCCCCACTCCGCCTCCCGAAGTCTCCACCCGCGAAGGGGCTTCCTAGTGTGTGGACACTTTTCCTCCTTCACAGCTCTCTCCCGCTGGTGCAGGACCCGTCCCTATCCTTTTGTCTCTGTTTAGTTTTTTCTTTTGCCCTAACCAGGTACGTGGGGGGTTCCTTGCCTTTTGGGAGGTCTGAGGTCTTCTGCCAGCGTTCAGTAGGTGCTCCGTAGGAGTTGTTCCACGCGTAGATGTATTTCTGGTGTATCTGTGGGGAGGAAGGTGATCTCCGCGTCTTACTCTTCCGCCATCTTCCCGGAAGTCCTCGCCACCTGTTCTTGACTCTTCCAGGTTTCCTAGGAAAAAAGCAAACAGCTGAGGGAAGGGACAGTGAGATGGGAACTGCAGTTCACCATGAGAACCCTGGGAAACAGTCAAGGGGAAATTTAACCTAAGGAAGGCTGAAGTCTGCAGTTCAGAGAACCATAAACACAGCAGCCTTGGACATATTACTACACATCTGCTCTGGAAAACTTACAGGCACTTTTTAGATCCACTTCAGGATTTCAAGGGAAAACTCAGTGGATGTAATGTCTTAATTCCTAACCTGGGTGACTTGACAGATCACCTTTGGTAACCTGTGTTTTTTTTTTTTTAAAAAAAATAGAGTTATCATTAACGTACAATATTATATTAGTTTCTCGTGTACAACATAGTGATTCAATATTTTTATACATTATGAAATGATCACTGCAATAAGACCAGCTACCATCCACCACCATACAAAGTAGTTACAATATTATTAACTATATTCCCTATGTGTACATTACATCTCTGTGACTTATTCGTCTTAGAGCTAAAAGTTTGTACCTCTTAATCCCCTTCACCTATTCTTTAATGTGAAACTCAACTTTCATAATTTGTTTGAAGCTCCTTATATATCAATGCCTTGCTCTGTGGTTTTGGAGAACTTACATGTTAAGTTTAGTTCTATGACCTATTTTCTGAATGTTTGAAGTATTTGGTTATATAGTTTTCCCTGAATCTCCAAGCAGTTATAACAGTTAGTAGCCAAAGACCATGGCTTTATATGATATGAATAACCTTAGTGTTAGGTTATTTTACAGTTACAGTAAGTAAGTGTAAAGTAGAAAACAACACCATAAAACTGAAAGCCTGCTTATTCAGGGGGTATTTCTATGAATTTGTTCTTTGTTATCAGATAAGATACTGATTCAATGTCTTTAGATGTTTGAGGAGCGCTCAGGTCTTCTATTTCTTCCTGAGTGACTTCCATACACTTTATCCCTCAAGACAATGTCAGTTTATTCTGTTTTCAAATTTGTCAGTATCAGGGTGTTTATAGTGTTCTCTTATGTATATCATGTCTCTTATTGTCTTTATTTTAATCAGTTTTCTTTGAGTTATGCCTTTTCAATCATGATATTGTGACTTCTTTCTCTTTTTCTTAAGTACTCTCAGTGAAAGATTGTTTACTTTTTAAGTCTTTTCAAAGAAACTACTTTCATCTTTAATGATCCTTTGTATTTTATCTTTATTTTAGACTTCATTAATTTTAGCCTGTATCTTTATTATTTTCTTCCTACTTTCCTTGAGTTTATTCTGTGTTCTGTTACTAACTTCTTAAATTAGATGCTTTGATCACTAATTTTTAGTCTTTGTTTTTTGTAATATAAGCAGTTAAGATTATAAATTAAACTTATGAGGATTGCTTTAGTGCGTGCCAACAATTTTGATGTAGAATTTATTATGGTTCAGTCTCAAGTATTTAAATATTCCCATGATGATTTCTTCTTTGACCCATGAGTTATTTTAAAGTGTGTGTGTGTGTGTGTGTGTGTGTGTGTGTTTGAATGTTGATACAAGCATAGGATTGATTATATGTATGTTTGGAATCATCCACAATAAAAATGTATATATTTTTAAAGTGTGCTTCTGAAATGTCCAAATGCATTGGATTTAAAGTTATCTTATTGCTGATTTCTAATTTAATCAATGTGGTTGAATGTGATTTATCAGATGTCAGTTCTATGAAAAGCTTTAAGAACTCTCTGACCTGCAATGATGTCAATTTTTATAAATGCTTTATGAGAGCTTGGGAAGAATATGATTTTCATAATTGTTTGATGCAGGAACACACATACATGTTCATTAGGTCAAGCTTGTTAATTGTGTAGTTCAAACCTTCGATAGCTTACTGATTGTCTACTTTATTTATTCCTAGGAAAGATGGATTTTACTCTCTCACTCTGTTGATGGATTTGACAATTTGTCTTATAGCTCTGTAATTTTTTATCTTGTAAATGAGACTATGCTATTAATCGTAAACAAATACAGAACTGCTGTATCTTCCTGGTGAGGCAAACCTTTGACCATGATACAACCCTCTTTATTCATAAAGGCTCTCTTTTGCCATAAAGTATAGTTTATTTGATATCAGTAAGCTACACAAAAATTTTTCTTCTGTGTTTTTAATACTCATTTTGTATACTAGCATATCCTTGTTTTTTAAAAACCTCAGTTTGACATTCTCTATTTACAGGTGAATATTAGTCTATACATTTAAAAAATTAAAAAAATTATTGGAGTATAGTTGATTTACAGTGTTGTGTTAGTTTCAGGTGTACAGCAGAGTGAATCAGTTATACATATACATATATCCACTCTCTTTTTTTTTTAGATTCCTTTCCCATAAGTCTATACATTTATGACTGATACCGTTAAACTTCTTTCTGGCATTGTAGCTCCTACTTTCTATTTGATTTGCCTTTTCTCTGCTTTGTCATTTTCTTTTTCTGTCTGTTTTGGACTGATGGTATTTTAAAATTTCATGTTCCAGGGCTTCCCTGGTGGTGCAGTGGTTGAGAGTCCGCCTGCCGATGCAGGGGACACGGGTTCGTGCCCCGGCCCGGGAAGATCCGACATGCCATGGAGCCGCTAGGCCCGTGAGCCATGGCCGCTGAGCCTGCGCGTCCGGAGCCTGTGCTCCGCAACGGGAGAGGCCACAACAGTGAGAGGCCTGCGTACCGCAAAAAAAAAAAAAAAAATTCATGTTCCCCCTCTACTGTTTTGGAAGTTTTCACTCCAAAACAGTCACTATTCTTAAAACTTCAATATGCTTAAAAAACATAAATTCCAAAGTTAACCAATATCTTTTCTCTCCAAATAATAATAGACCTTAGAACACTTTAAATTCAATCACTTACCCTGTTTTACATATTATTGTAGATCAATATTTTTTGCTGATTTTTTCTTTTAACCTATAAATTATTATTTTTTAGTTTTATTTTGCAAATGCTTTAAATCAGGGGTCAGCAGACTTTTTCTATAAAGGGCCAGGTTTGCTGGCTGTAAGGTCTTTGTTACGATTTTTCAACTCTGCTGTTGTATCGTAGAAACTGCCATAGACAGTATGTAAACAAATGAGAGGCTGTGTTACAATAAAGTTTTATTTTCAAAAACAGGCAGTGGGCTGAATTTAACTCATGATCCATAGTTTGCCAACATCTGCTTTGGATGTTCTGTCATGACTGTTGCTTTATTTAGTTAACATTTTTTCTTGAATCTTAGACTTCCCTTGTAGATCATCTCCTTTTCCCTGATGTGTATCCTTTGGATAGCCCTTTAGTGAGGTCTCTGGGTCATAGATTCAGTATTTCTTTGACTTTGTATTTAGCTTAATACTCCTTCTTGGATGAGATCATAGTTTATCTGGATGTATTTTTTTTCAACACTTTATTTTTTTGTTATGAAATAGCATATCCTATTATTTCAATATTTATTTTTCCAATCTAAGTCTCCATCTCGATGAGATAGTAAAAAAATTCCAACCTAGCTATTATTGTCGGGCCATCTTCCCTTCTATGTCTTTATGACTATATTTAAAAGTTCTTAGATTCACTTAGTGGTTAAGCATTAATAAAAATGACAGTCTCTTAGCACTTTCAAGTTATTAATCTGTGCTTTTCTGGATTTCATAGTTGCTGTAAAGGAAGTCTGGAGGCAGTTTAATTGGCATTGTTTTGTAGGTGATCTGACATTTCTACCTGGCTACTCTTTAAGATTTTCTTTGCCTTTGGTGTTCTGTGGTTCTACTGTGATGTACTGTGGGTACATCATAGTATCCTTTCTAGGTATCTTGCTTTAGATTTGTAGTGTTTCCTGAAGATTCACATCTTTTAATATTTTTGGAAAATTCTTAGCCCTTAGCACCTTTTTTCTATTCTGTATATTTTTCTTCTTTTGGAGCTTTGGTTTGGGTGTATGTTAGACCATATCATTCTTTCCTTCCTGCTGTTTCAAATTTTCCATCTCTTGTGCTTCATTCTGGATCAGCTCTTCCTGTCTACTTCCAGTTCATTAATTCTCTTTTCAGTTGTGTTTCTTAGCTCTTCCAGCCATGATGAGTTCTGAATTTTGATAATTACCTATTTTTTCATATTTAGGGGTTCTGTTCAGTTCTTTTGCAAATCCGCATGATTATTTTGGAAGTTTTGGAAGTCTCCTAAGTTTTGCTCATTTTAAAATTATAGCTTTTATTTCTTTACATATTTTAAATGCAGTTATTTTGTAATCTGTATATGATAACTGTGTTTTGCATGAGTTATGTAGCATAAGTGCTAAGACTTTTTCCCTCCCTCCACCCATGTGTTCATGTTTAGCATGATCAATGCTATTTGTTCCAACAGAATCTGAGTCGAGAGAGAGAGAGAGAGAGAGAGAGAGAGAGAGAGAATGAGGACAAGAAGGGATGTGGGCCATTATGGTTAGCGGACCAATTTCTGCTTTTGCTTCTGCAACTTAGTTTAAAAAAAAGTCTTCTCCTAGGGTTATCACTGAGGTCACTCTTGGGCTTTGGGTCATTTCCCTGATTCCAGGCAGAGTCCTAGAATTTCACTTTAAACAGACTTTTAGGCCCAATGTTTCTCTTGCCTGACTTCACCCACCTCTCCCCAGTGGCTGTGTTGACTCTGCTCCCAGCCTGTGGAAGACACAGAAAGTGAAACTCAAGGGATTTTAGCCACAGCATTTTGATCTGTAGGAAGAGGGAGGCAAAACCGGGTCTCTCAGTGTTTCTTTCCCTTCCAAGTCTCTCCCTCCCTCAGGATATCGTGTCTTATTTATTTTCTTTACTGCATTGCTAAATCCTTGTTATTGCTGGAGGTATTTAGCTTTGAGCAATTATAATCATTCTCTATTCCCTCTCTAGCTTTCCTTCCAGCCAGAGAAAAGCAAAGGTGAGGCTCTGAGATTCTGGGGGAGGGCTTTCATTTTTGAAGCGTTTCTACATCTTTTCCCCTGACTGCTTCACATCCCTCAGCCTGCTTCTCTAGAAATTATGAGGTATTTACGAGATATTTTAGGATTGTGTCCGTTGACCATCTTTATTCTGTTCTGCTATTTGGCGGGACATGGGTATAAGAAGCACTAATTCCTAGTCCTTTTTTTCTAGACTTTCCAAAAGGATGATGCCATAAGCTTATGGTCCTTTGTTTTATGATTATTGCCTGTTTTTACATTTATTTTTCTTTTAAATTTATTTTGTTAGTTTTGAGAGCTGGAGAAACTATTTATCTCTTCATATTACTTGTGCTAGTGGTATGTTTAAGAACCTTGTAGATCACTGTGTATGGAAGTGAGGGCTTTAGAACCAGGAAGATGCAGATTAAAATTCTAGCCATGCCATTTATGGTGCTATTAAGTTACTTATTCTTGGTGTGTCACAGTTTTATCTTTTAATATAGTGATAACTTTTATTGTTGTGAGGTTCTGGGATATATATTATACATATGAATGTATATATTATATCTATGGGCATTCATATGGATATAAATATATAAATAAAACAAGGTTGGTTCTCTCCAGGAGGTCATTTTCAAGGACAAACTGAAAAATAAATTGTTCCGTAAATTGTCCAATGGAAGGCTGCTCTGGATGATGTACGGAGGGTATCCTAACTCTGATGGTGGTGGAGGAGCAATGGTGAGGGTGACCACTCATCCTTTCCAGGTGAGGATGCACCTGATAGATAAGTGAAATGGCCTGTCAGAGATAGCAGCAAGAACAAAGGTGTTACCAGCATGAACTTGGGGGATCAGGTGAGCAGTGAAACTAGGAAGGACTCAGGGACCAGGCCATGGAAGCCTTGTATGCCCTCCATGCTCTCTGTGCTTCCACTAAGAGTAGGGAATTTATCCTTGTAGTAGAGGGGAACACTGGATGTTTTTAAGCTGAGAGTACCACAGTCAGCTTTGTGTTTCAGAAAATCTAGAAGCCTTGAGAAAGATGGTTAAAGAGGATGTGACAGATTGTATAAATGGCTGCAACAATATCAGACATGCCACATGCTCATCTTACAATATGAGGTTGACACTCCTATTGTGGAGGAGTATCTGGGCAGACTTAAAATGCTGCCTGACTTCCAAGCCAGATCACAGGAGGGAAGACAGCTTCTGCCTAGCTCTCTTGGTATGCTTGCTCTTGGAACTCAGCCACCACACCATGAGGATGCCCAGGCATTTACAGAGAGGTCCACAGGGAGAGGAGTTCAAGACCCCAGCTGACACGGCTGAGCTCCCAGCTGACAGTCTGTACCAACTTACCAGCCATGTGAGTGTGCCATCTTGGAAGTGGACTTTCCAGTCCCCAGTTGAGCCACCCCGTCTACTGCCACATGGAACGGAGAAGGGCTGATCCCGCTGAGACTTGCCAAATTCCACACTCAAGGGCAAGATAAAGGATTGCTGTTGTTTCAACACCCTACATTTTGTGATGGCTTGCTACAGGGCAATAGATAACTGGTACCAGGGAAGAGAATAAAAGCAGGGGTAACTATTAGGGAACAGAATTGTTCAGGCAAGAGGTGATGAGGGCCTTAGCTGAAGCACTAATTAATTAATTAATTAAACAGATAATTATGACATGCCAGCCACTGTGCTATGTTATGAGAATACAATATGAACTGGGTGGACAAGGCCCCTTCACCGGAGAAGTTGGCTGCTTAGTGGGCAGTGAGGATGTGGTGTAGAAAGGATCCACTGAGCTATTTTATCATATTTACCTGTGGATGTGTACTCTCCACATCCAACATTAAGAGGAAATTCTTAAACCTAGAAAAATGCGTTATTACGGGGATAAAGGTTTTGGCATCCAATGGCATGAAAATGACTTTGCCTTTTCTTTGTAAGCTTCCTTGACCATGTTAGGAAGTGGGTTTTTTTGTTCTCCGTCAGAGAAACTCTTCACGGGGGTACTTTTCTTGCTCCTCTGTCATTAGGTGATTTTTAGTTCAAAGCGCAAAGACGCGCTCGCTATTTGCATCAGTGCTTGTTACATTTTTTTCAGAGGTGGAGAGTGGGAGGATTAGCACAGTATTCTTTTCAAGTGGTCTCAGTCCCTGATCAAAGGAAGGGTTTTAGTCTTAGTTTGTCTCAGATTCAATATAAGACTATTCTTGGTTTGGGGTTTTGAGTAAATCAGTTTTGCTTGAACACGAGAGAGAAAGGGCACGAACCCATGCATTGTAGACCACAAAGTCCTACACAGATACCAATTATTTTTATTATTTTAAAATGGAATTTGGGGTGTTGTGGTAATCAGATAATTAAGCATGAACTAGGACATTTCATTTAAAAATAATCATTCATTTAATAATTTGTACCTTTACAAAGAACAGCCACAGACTCTCTCCATCTCACTTTTGCCACAGTGTATGGCCCATTCTTTCTTTTCCTCTTTTATGACAATAATGAAGAGGCATGCCCTGACTTGGCTCCCCAGCCAGTACAACCTGGCTTTGGTTGTCATCGCTCTGCTGGGAATGAATTTTTGAGTCATCAGTGATTTTTTTTGTTGTCAAAGTGTTTGAACTCTTCTTAGTGTTCAACTGGCCTAAACTCTTTGCAGCATTTGGTACTGTTGATTATTATCCAGTTCTCAAAACTGTGGTCTCCTCTGGCTTCTGTGTTAACCTGCTTGGTTCTTACATCTCTGACTGCTTTTTCTGCCTCTATTACTGGCTTTTCTTTCTACCTCTTTCTTCTTCTTAAATGTTGATGTTCCCTAGGGTTTAGTTCTTAAATCCTCTCCAATCTCCAGAGACATTGTCATCTATTTCCAAGACTCCCATCCATCCAATGGCCATCTACATTCTAATGAGTCTCAAAAACCATGTCTACTGCCCTTGGAGCACATATGCTTAGGAATTTTTGAGGATACAAAAATGAACATGCCATAGTCTCTCACAGCAAGGAGCTTACAGTGAGTAAGGTGGATGCGATGTGTCCATACAGCTTCGAGAGCTGTGCCTTTTCAGTTTGGACTTCCCCATTAGGTCTGGCACATAGCAGCTTCTCAAGGTAATATGACCAAAAGTGACCACTTCCACTGCATCTAAAGGACATTAAAACTGAAAGGGTTTAAGACTGACGTAAAGCAGGGCTCTCTGTTTTATTTGAAGCTGGAGAGAAGCCTGCTGGTCTGTAAGTAGGAATGTATCAGGTGGCGTTCCTTTGTTGTAAGCAATAAAAATGGACTCCAGCTAGTTTAAACAAAGAAATAGGAGCTTATGGAAAGGATGGGCGATACTTCTTGGAACTGAAGAAAGAGTTGAATAACCAGGCATCCTGAAGGAAAGGTGCCAATGCCACTCTGGAAATCTGAGTGATAGCAAAACACAGACCCTCATGGCCCAAACCTGGGCTCAGAGGTAGCTCCACCCAGAACTCCCAAGTAAATGAAACTCTTCAGGCTTAGACCACAGTCTCCCACCACAATGGAAACAGTTGGATTAGGAAAGCACAGTACCTGGCTCATAGGAGGCATTAAAGGAAATGTTTTTGAATGAAGAAGTAAATGAATCAGGTCATTAGCTAGATTAGATGACATCTACCATCTCTACCAATAGTACTAGAATTCTTCCCCAGGCCAAGGTGAAATTTTCTGGGCATTTTAATCTGGCTGGTGTAATGAATAAAATATATTTCTCTTGGGAAGGCAGGAGTACTGTGTGTAACTGTCTAGTTGGAATTCAAAAATCACCCTGGTCATCCCCAAGCCAGATGAAAATAAACCCAGAAGAAGCATCTGCACATCACGCTGTTGATTTTTTTTTCACTGATAGGAGCATTATGGGATGTTGAGGGATGCCAGAGAGGATGCAATAATGTTCCTCTGGATATAGAACACTTGCGATTTGACAGTTTCACATTTTTCTTGATTTCTGTTAAGGCAGGATCCTGACAGGGCTGTATTTTGCCACACACTTTTGCTGTTTTCTTGTAAATGGCAGTGAACTAAAGAGGGGAAATAGGGACACCGTATTAATCAACTCGGTTACAATTTTATAGCACTCTGACCAGAAGGCCACACTGAACTATCAGGGTCTGTCAGAAAAGCCCACGACTCAAATTAAAGACTGTAGAAATTCAACAGGTAGACAGAGGCCGGCTTCTGTCGGGAGGCAGCACCATGCCCTTAAGCCTGTCTGGGCAGCATTTGCTACTCAGGACGTGAAATGGACAACTCTCTGGATCCACTGGAACATTTTCATGTCTTGAGCCTTGTTTTGGGGGTTCTTGTTTTTTTTGTTTTTTTGGCAGTGCCCAACATCCAGGCACCAATTTTTCTACTATTTCTGCAGAACAAACCAGCCCAAAACTTAGTGGCTTAAAACCATAATTTATTTTTTTCTTACAGTTCTGTGGATGGACTGGGCTCAGTGGTTCTGATGAACGGGGTGCTTCTCACTTGTGGTCTCTCAACCAGTTGCATTCAGCTATTGGGCGGGGCTGGAGTCTTCTGAAGGTTCAACTGGGACACATGCCTAAGACGATTTCTTCACTCATGTGTTTGGTGCCTCAGTTGGATTCCTGGGCAACATGCTGGCTTGGGCACCTCTCTCTTTTCACATGGCCTCTCCAAGTGGTTAGCTTGGGCTTCCTCGTGGCATGGCAGTTTTACAGCAATGCCAGCTTTGTAAGATCTCTGGATGGAAGACATAAAGCTTCTTCTTTTTTTTAATTTACCAGGCATATCAGAATATTTATGGAATTCTTTTTATTTATTTATTTATTTTTGGCTGCGTTGGGTCTTCATTGCTGCGTGCGGGCTTTCTCTAGTTGCAGTGAGCGGGGGCCACTCTTCGTTGCAGTGCGTGGGCTTCTCATTGCAGTGGCTTCTCTTGTTGCGGAGCATGGGCTCTAGGCGAGTGGGCTTCAGTAGTTGTGGCTCACAGGCTCTAGAGTGCAGGCTCAGTAGTTGCGGTGCACAGGCTTAGCTGCTCCGTGGCATGGGGGATCTTCCTGGACCAGGGCTCAAACCCGCGTTCCTCTGCATTGGCAGGCGGATTCTGAACCACTGTGCCACCAGGGAAGTCCCCGTAAAGCTTCTTATGTCTCTGCCTCAGAAGTCACACAGTCATTTTTACCACATTCTATTGGTCACAATTAAGATGCAGGGCCCACTGAGATTCAAGGGGAGTAGATTCCATAAGGTTGTGAATACTGGGAGGTTTGCATTATCCTGAAGCTATTTTTGGAGCCGGGTTAGGACGAGCCTCTTGCCATATATGCTGCCTCCGTAGAAGCTGTGCATGGTCTTGCTTCACATGCTCTATGCCTTCCCCACTCTGGAGTCCTTTCAGCTCCTCCAAGTTGTACTGTTCCCTTGATCCACAGGCACCTCCCTGCCTCCCCAGCCACACTGCTTTCCCATCCCTGCCCCTTGGCCTAGTTAACTGTTGGTTGCTTATTCCCAGATCTCAAATACACGACACTCTTTCAGGGAAGAAGTTCTTGGCTGCCCAGGCTCAGCCGCCAGCTCTTCTCCTAAAAACTCTCAAAGAAATGAGTTCCTTCCTTTCATGGCACCACTTGTGGTTTGTTCTCACGTCAGCCACAAGGTAATTTGATGAATGGATGCCTCCCCTGCAAGACTGAGCTTAAGAGGACAGACACCATATTCTGTGTATCTTAAAAAAAAATCCATATCGTGTTCCCGGCACTTAGCACATAGCTCAAGAACCTTTGTTAAACGAGTAAATGAGCCTGCCTTTTTGGACTGCTGTGCTCTTTTTGGGGAGCTTCTCTTTCAAGATCATTTCCTTATCTTATTGGGAACAAACTTTCTGATGGAGAAGACAGCTGGTTGAACGCAGAGGATCAGGAGCTCTTCAAGGGGATGAGAAAAGAGAGCAACCTGGTAGGATTTCCAGAGATGTCGCCTTTTTACCAGGATATGGGGGGTGGGGTGGGGTGAATCTGACTCCCTAAGGATGACGTGTATTTTGGTGATGAGACCGATTAGTGAGTTCTTGCCGGAGCCAAGAACTGAGAACTGTCATCCCATTTGGTGCCTGCAGCAGGGGATTGGGCTGACTGTGCCGAGCATGCAGGAAGGAGGCAGTGGGTTCTTGGCAGCTGGCAGGTGGGATATTTAAGCAGCAGCAAAGCTGGTACAAGTCTGGTAAGACCTGCACGTAGATTCACAGAACGCGCATGGAGGCTCAAACAATTGAAAAGCGGCTCTAGCCACTGGCGATGATCTAGAAGCTAGGAAGCTTTTCTGGAGGGAGCAGAGGAGGTAACCTGAGCATCTGGTCCACCAGCCTCCTTTATTAACCAAGTGGTATATAGCTGGAGCCTCTATTCCGTTTCACCCCTTTTCTGTGCGTGCTGCATGGTTCTGACAGCCACGTCCTCCCAGAGTCTCTGGTTGTTTATGCCCTTGTTCCTTCCTCACTACTTCTCACCAAATGTGAATAGAGGCGCCCCACCTTCAACCCCCCAGCTCCACCCACCCACACTGACTTCCCTAGAGAATTTGGGTAGGGGAATGGTGGGAAACGACAGCTTGGGACAGGAAACAGCTTAATAATGGTAACAGATATCGCTGTTGCTAAAATTTATTGACCAGCCCTCGCCACAGGAAGTCCCTGAAAAGCTATATTTTTCCTTGGTTTGGGCTGAATGTTATTTTGTGGAGGCCCAATCCTCCTCAGAGCAAAGACCCAGTAATACCTTCTGCAGCTGCCTCAGCCCCCAGTAGAACTCTTTGAGCCTGCCAAGTGAAAACTTCAAGTCCCTCAACAGTAAAAATATTATAATTAAAAAAAATCTTAGCCAAAATGCCTTCATCAAAGAAGACGCCTTTCACTAAGGAAGAGAGATTTAAACTCTTCGCTTCTGCCCCTTCCATTTAGATTTTCCCTTGCACAAACAAAGCCTCCTTTAAAGGGCACTGGGGCTAAGTCTATATGCCTAGATGGGCTGCCAGCCCTCTATTAGGAACTGTGTTGCCTGCTGGGTGTGGAGCAGTGAATAAACACTCATGGTTGTTATTCTCCCCAGGTTTAGTCCTTATAATCCCGTCCTTCCTCCCATGGTTTTCTCTCTTTGAGCACAGACAAGGCTTTGGGTAGGGCTGAGAGCTTGCTGATGCGTGAGGTGCTAATTAGCCAAGACCAACGTTTACCTCTGATTGAAGGAACTGCAGTGTCTCCCTTGACCGAGAAGAAAGTAGGTTTTCGGGCATTACGGTGACTGCCTGCCTTGGAATGACCATCCCCAGCCCTTCCCACAAGGCCTTGTGTGCTCCACTGGCACGTGGAGCAGGCTGCCGAGAACCACCCTCCCTTTCCTCCTCCCTCCGTGCCCTGCTTCTGCTGCTCCAGCTGACGGGCACCTCCGTCCCTGTAGTTGGCCTGGAGTCATCCCGTCTTCCCCGTAGCTTTCCCTCACATCCCTTGACAGTAGGATCGCCTCCTTGTCGTGCTCATGCTCAGCCTTGCAGACTGTCACGCGTGCACATGTCCACCTGGCCTCGGGGAGCTCCGCGGAGGGTAGAGTTTCTCGCATCTCTGTGTCCTACGCTCGCAGCATCATGCCTGGTGTAGTACGTGCTCAACAAATACCTGGGGACTAAACTGGGCTTTTAATGCCCAGTCTTTGTGTCGTCAAGTGGGATAGAGGTTGTCCCTCTGCCAAAAGCCGGTCTTGTTTATTGCCCCGCCCCACCATAAAGTATGGGGTATCAGGGATTTTAAAGACAGCATCCTGATCTGATCTGCAGCTCTGTGGCAGTGAGTAGGCTGGGTTTGAATAGGGTGATAGCTTTATCTCAAGTCATTGTGTGCATATTGTAAAAAACTAATTCATAATAAATCAACAAGTCTTGATTGAATTGCTAGCTGCCTAGGGCAGCTAAGTGCCATTTAGGCTACAAAAGAAGGCCACTGAGATGTGGCCTGGCCTCCAAGAGGGGTGGCCTGGCTGGGAGGGCAAGGCCCTGACTTACTAGGTGTAGGGACACTTTGAAGCATCACAAGGAGAGTCAGGGGCTTTAACTGTCACAGGCAGTTATGAGTCCCTACCCGCTTCTGTTCACAGCCCTGATAGATTTCACAAGAGTTTCTCTCTTTTCTAAATGTAAACAGTTAAAATTTCTTTTTCCTCTTACAGAAAATGTCAAAGCTATGAATTTGTGTTTAAGAAAGGTCCAACTCGGGCTTCCCTGGTGGCACAGTGGTTGAGAGTCTGCCTGCCGATGCAGGGGACACGGGTTCATGCCCCGGTCCGGGAGGATCCCACATGCCGCGGAGCGGCTGGGCCCGTGAGCCATGGCCGCTGAGCCTGCGCGTCCGGAGCCTGTGCTCCGCAACGGGAGAGGCCACAACAGTGAGAGGCCCACGTACCGCAAAAAAAAAAAAAAAAGAAAGAAAGGTCCAACTCTCACACAAAATTTAATTCTGGAACTTCATCAGTCTGCTGCTTGTTTTATAGGAATGCACACATTTTTTTCATGCAAAAGTAAAATAGATGGAATTTTTTTTACTTCATTGTTATTTTGTTTTGTTTATTTACCAGCCTTGTTTAATGATAAATAGTGTATTGTTTTATCATTGCCCATACAGACATTCCTAGCTGCTTCACATGATGGTGGGAACCATAAAGTGATTCTGTAAGCTTAAACCATGCAGAGTGATCTTAATAACCAAAGGGAAAATTTCGATTGTTCAATGGCCTTTAAATTTTTTGTCAAAACATTAAAAGCATTCTTGCTGTCAGTTACAAATGTGTAGGAAAATTTTAAAAATAGGAAAAACTATATTTCTTTGGTAAAGTAATTGAAAACATTTGAAACATTGAGAATGAAAATGTCATTTCTCTGTAAAAAAATTATGAAGAGTAGTTTGAATCGTGCTGAACTTCTCTTTGTTTAATTTATGATACAGAGTGAGCATTTTGGTGAACTGTCATACTCCTTTCTGAATCTGAATCAGCTTTTCAACATTTCATTCTGTGTGCTTTCAGAGTCGTCAGATATCTCTCTGAGCGTTCCTTTCACGTGAAGTCTCTTGTAAGCATCACTTCCTCTGGGACATGATCTTGTTTTTCTAAAATCCTTCCTTATTTATGTTGATACATTTGCCTTCACTAGCTTCTTTTGGCTGCAAGTCTGGGTTCTCTGAGACAGTGTCAACATTCCCATGGTTTTCTGTAATGCCATTAACATTAGAATCAAATTTCACCTCCAGTGGTATCTCTTTTTGTTTCTTTGCTGCACTCTGATCTTTTTTAGCTAGTTCCCTCTTCCACTTATCCATTTTTATAATATGTCACACAGGTTTATCACTGGTAGATAAAGAAGCAACACGAGTACACACTTTGCTGTCTGTGTGTGAACTGAATGACAGATTGTTATTCATTGTTATGCAGATTGTACAGTGACCAGTCACCAACAGACTTTGAAAGAAAGGATGTGGTTGTTCATTGATCATGAGATTTGTGGACTAAAGAGCTAGCAGTAAAGTTTGAACTTTATGCATTTACTCAGTTAATATACTGCAGTCACAAGCTAGATTCTATATAATGTTGGCTTTTGTGGACTGGGAACTAAGCACGATTCAAAACCTGAGAAAATCTGTCTTGATTTATTTATTTTTAATAAAGTAGTTTTTTTTTATTTGTTAATTGTATTTACTTATTTTTTGGCTGAGTTGTGTCTTCGTTGCCGCACACGGCCTTTCTCTAGTTGCGGTGAGTGGGGGCTACTCTTCATTGCGGGTGCGTGGGCTTCTCGTTGTGGTGGCTTCTCTTGTTGCAGAGCAAGGGCTCTAGGCGCGCGGGCTTCAGTAGTTGTGGTGCACGGGCTTAGTCGCTCTGTGGTATGTGGGATCTTCTCGGACCAGGGCTCAAACCCATGTCCCCTGCATTGGCAGGTGGATTCTTAACCACTGTGCCACCAGGGAAGTCCCTGTCTTGAATTTTAGAGTGAGTTCCTGTTTTGATAAGTATATACAACCTATTTTGTAACTTAGGAACTGCCTGACAACTGTTCAATGTGCATTCTTGCCTGCCCTTCCCCATAAGTCTGGAGGCAATGTCCCAAGCTTTAACTTTTTCCCAAAGTGCTTGCTTGCTCATCTTTGCTTTGGATGGTTGAAGCCAAGAAAGATTTAGAGATTCTTTTTCTGGTCTTGTTTGTCTTAGCCCTGAATTATCTTATCTATAAAGCACCACCTATTGGGTTTAGGGTATTAGCTTTACATTCATTCATTCAGTTATTTATCAAAGATATATCAGGCAGTACTTCCCTGGTGGCGCAGTGGTTAAGAATCTGCCTGCTGGGCTTCCCTGGTGGCGGAGTGGTTGAGAGACCGCCTGCCGATGCAGGGGACATGGGTTCGTGCCCCGGTCCGGGGAGATCCCACATGCCGTGGAGCAGCTGGGCCCATGAGCCATGGCTGCTGAGTCTGCGCGTCCAGAGCCTGTGCTCTGCAACGGGAGGGGCCCCAACAGTGGGAGGCCCACGTACCACAAAAACCAAAAAACATAAAACAAGAAAGAATCTGCCTGCCAACGCAGGGGACACGGGTTCAAGCCCTGGTCCGGGAAGATCCCACATGCCATGGAACAACTAAGCCCGTGCGCCACAACTACTGAGCCCACGTGCCACAACTACTGAAGCCCGTGCACATAGAGGCCGTGCTCCACAACAAGAGAAGCCACCACAATGAGAAGCCCGGACACCACAATGAAGAGTAACCCCCGCTCGCCGCAACTAGAGAAAGCCTGTGTGCAGCAACGATGACCCAAGGCAGCCAAAAATAAATAAATTTATTAAAAAAAAAAGTTATATCAGGCATCTTCTCTGGCATAAGCACTGTTGAACAAACAGAAACGAATTTAACATGGGTACTGCCTATTACAATGTAGTCGAAAGTTTCACAATTGTAAATTACATTTATCTGCGTCATTTGCAGATTCAGTAAAATTTATTTGTAACCCCCAAGTGGATACTTGCTGTACTTTCTGGTCATTCACAGACATGTGCAGAACAGCGAGAAATTCAAGTCGTCCAACACGCACATTTCCAGTTGAGGTCAACAAGGCCACCCTCTGCCTTCTTGTTCCAGCTTCATAGAGAGACGACAAGATGATGGAGATGGTGGGGAGTGGCACACGGTGGTGTAAGAAGCTCCAGCTCTGAGGCCAGTTGGGTAGGGCTTTGAATCCCAACTCTGGGATTGAATCCCAACTCTGGGATTCAATCCCTGTATGTGGAGTGGACTCAGATACATCACTTAGCACTCTGAACCTCATTTTCTCTTCAGGAAAATAAGGACAACAGAATCTACCAGAATGTATTGTTTGGAGGATTTAAGATTATGACCTATGGGATACATGTATCTATATATATACATATTTCCTCTAGGAGCAATGATTCAGCATATGATACTTTAGTGTTCCTGGCAACTTTATAGAACATAAGTACCAGGAAGAATGACAATTGACTGTACATCTTAACATGTAAATTGTATGTTAAGATTGTTATTAACTTTGCAGTCTTTTTCTTACTCTACTTTTGTCAGGCTGTTGGGGAAATGGGTTCCTACAATAAAAAGTATCTGAATTTCTATTGCTATAACAAAGAAGGCTTAGAACATTCAAATATATTTGCATAAATACTAGTTTACTCACTTTAACAATATTTTAAACTAAATAGGTTACTAGTTTAAATGTATTTCACATTTCACCTATGTGAGTAAAATTGTATGCATGGTTGATGTAAGCAAGGAAAATTCATAGTCCTGGGATTCCTTATTGTCCGTGGGGATAGATAGTTCTACAGCCATTCCTTGTTCATGCATAGATTATTTTTCTTCCCTTTTAGAGTCTGATATTATCATTTCATTCACCTGCCATCTTCTTTATTATTAAAACTTTCAAACATACAGAAACATTGAATGAATCATATGGTGAATACCTGTACACCCACCACTTAGATTCAATGGCAGTTAGCATTTTGTCATATTTTCTTATTTATATATGTGTGTGAATATATACATATAATTTTTCCAGAATCATTTATAAGTTGTAGAGATAATGACATTTTGTCCTGAATTATTTCATCACATATGTCCTAGAATAAGAATATTCCCCTATAAATGATAATATCATGAGTAAATCTGTGAATTTTATAATACTTCTCTATGATCTAATATCCAATCCATATTCAGATTTCCCCACTTTTCTCCCTACATATGTTTTATAGCTTTTTTGAACTGAAATTCAGTCAAGAGTTATGATTTGCTTTTTTTGTTTTTGTTTTTGTTTTTTGTTTTTTGCGGTACGCGGGCCTCTCACTGCTGTGGCCTCTCCCGTTGCGGAGCACAGGCTCCGGACGCGCAGGCTCAGCGGCCATGGCTCACAGGCCCAGCCGCTCCACGGCATGTGGGATCTTCCCGGACCGGGGCACAAACCTGTGTCCCCTGCATCGGCAGGCAGACTCTCAACCACTGCACCACCAGGGAAGCCCATGGTTTGCATTTTTAAATTTTGTCTCTTTGTTCTCCTTAATTTAGAATAGACCCTAAATTTTCCCTCCATGACATCAAGTTTTTCAAAAGTTAGAGTCTATAATTATTTATACATTGTAAATTACAGTTAAATAATTATGTGAGTTTGAGTCCTAGCTCTAGCTGATGAAATTTGAGGTCAAATAACCATTAAGAGCTTTAGTGTATGTTTCTATATTAAAGAAATTAGAAAAGATTTAAAAAGCTAATGCATATGAAATTGCTTTATAAATTATAAGGGCTATATAATCTGTTATTTTTAATATCATTATTTAAAAGTTCTTTTGAAAGCCATAACACTACCATTCTATTATATAATGGTTATAATAAATTAAGTTTAAATTATAATTTAAAAAAATTGGGTCAATGAGCTGTTTTCAATTTTTTAAAAACGAACAAACTCTATATTCAGTGAAACTCACTTTGAACCCTTCTATTTTAGCCAGTATGAGCACAAAGAGAAGATATTGATGTACATTTTCTACTACCACTGAGATTAAAAATGACTGATAAGTTTGCTGACCATGGGCTCCCAGAGAACCTTCCAGAGACAACATTCCTGCTGGATGCTGTATGATAAATTCCCAGCTCTGGCCTCTTTGCCAAGATCCCTGTGGCTGGGCTCAGGCCCCAGTTTAAACTCCTATAGGACTTTTGCTTTCACCCAAGGTGGAGTGACAGTCATGGAATTTACCATCCTGCCAGAAACAACCAAAAAACCCAGACAAAATATATAAAACAGTGTTTTTTCTTGTTTTTTTTTTGTTTTGTTTTTTAAAGAATAGTGATTCCTGAGAGACAAGAAACAAATGAAGGGAGCCCAACACTGCCTCAGCTTACTGTCTTGAGTGTCCAGGCTGTGACACAGGGAGTGAGACCCCAGGAGGAACCCAGCAGTCTCCCTGGATTGAAAAGATGGGGCTGGGAGTCCAGGGAGACCAAGGTGACTAGAGTTCATAGGGCAGAGTACCGAAAGGGAGAGAGCTGCATGAAGAGATAACCCTGGAGATCTGCAGGAATGCCCTCAAGTGTTAGCAGAGTGCTGATGAGCACATGCATAAAAGGATGATTGAAAGGATCACAAAACAGTACCCAGAGCTCACCTGGGGTCAGGAATAGCTCCTGTTTCCACCAACCAGACTGGAAAATTTTGTGATTCATGGGAAATAGGGTAGAATACTCAGGAAGGTCTTGCTGTAATAGTGGGGGATAATAACCCTGTCCTGGACCTGCCTAACAAATCATAAAAGCAAGACCTCAAAAGATCGAACTATTCCCAAGTAACTTAACTGTATCCCAGAGCAAAGCTCAAAAATAGTTATAGGAATACAGAAACATGCAGCATCCAGCAAGGTGAAATTTACTTAGTCTGCTGCCATGCACTAAAAGATTAGCAAGCACACAAAGAAGCAGGAGAAACATGGTCTGTAAGGAGGAGGCTAAAACGATCCAGAACTGACACAGGTGTTAGAATTAACAGGCAAGGACATTCAAATAGATTTTATAACTACATTCCATATGTTCAAGAAATTAAGTATATATACTTATATACTTACACATATACACATATATGTATGTAGAGTCATGGAATATATGTATGTGTGATATTTATATACCTCTCCAAGTCAGAGTTGTAGAGATGAAAACTGTAATGTCTGAGATGAAAAAAAGCATACAATGGAATGGGTTTAGCAGAAATTTAGCCATAGCAGAAGAAATGTTTTGTGAAGTTGAAGACATAGCAATAGAAACTATCTAAAATGAATTATATAGTAAAAAGAAAATTAAGGAAAAAAAGTGAAAAGAGTATGAGTGAGCTGTGGAATGACTTCAAACAGCATGATATACATGTAATTGGAGTCCCTGGAGGAGAGGAGGGGGAGGGTATAAAAATTCAGAGGAAAAAAATGACCAAACAAATTTCCAGTTTGATGAAAACTGTAAGCATACAGGTCTAAGAAGCTCAATGAACTCCAAGCACAAGAAACATAAAAAACACTACACTGGGATACAGTGTAAGCAAATTGCTCAAACCACTGATGAAGAGAAAATGTTCAAAGCAGTCAAAGAAAAAGGACATGCTCTGTATAGAGAAATAAAGATAAGGGTGACATTTGATTTCTCATCAGACACTGTGCAAGTGAGAGGATGATGGGGAACACTTTCAAAGTACTGAAAGAAAAGTTTGTCCACTTACAATTCTATCCCCAGTGAAAATCTTTCAAAACCAAAGTGAAATAAATGTACTTTCAGAGATATACACAAGCTGAAAGCATTCATTACCAGCACATTCCCACTACAAGAAATATTAATGGAAGTCTTCAGGCAGAAGGAAAATCAGACTAGACTGAAATATGAATTGACAGAAGGAATGGAGAGCAACAGAAATGATTACAGAAGAATTTTTTCTTATTATTTAAATCTCCTTAAAAGAGAATTGACTGTTTAAACCAAAATATTAATAATATATTTGAGGGCTTACTATATATATGTGTGTGTGTGTGTGTGTGTGTGTGTAAAATGTGTGACAACAATAGCACAAAGATCAGAGGGGAGAAATGGAAGTATATTTTTGTAAGGTGCTTATATTGTTTGTAAAATAGTACAGTGTCCTTTAAGGTAAACTGATACATTTAGAAACAAAGCATTAAAATAATAAAACAAAGAGTTATAGCTTATGAGCAAATATAGGAGATACAATGGAAAAATAAAAATACTAAGCTAATCCAAAAGAAGGCAGAAAAAGAGAGTGTCACAAAGAACAGAAGTTACAAATAGAAAACAAATGGCAAGGTGATAGACTTAAGTGTACCATACCAGCAGTCACATTACACATAAATCGTGGTGAATGTACACGGGCCTTTGATAAAAAATGTGTATTCTGCTGATGTTGGGTGGAGTGTTCTATATATGTCAGTGACATCCTGCTGGCTGATTGTGTTACTTAATTCTTCTGTATTCTTGCTGATTTTCTATATAGTAATGTTATCAATGGCTGAGAGTGGGGTAGTGAAGTCTCCAACAATAATTGTGAATTACTCTATTTCTCTGTTCAGCTCTATCCTTTTTTTTTGCTGTACGCGGGCTTCTCACTGTTGTGGCCTCTCCCACTGTGGAGCACAGGCTCCGGATGCACAGGCTCAGCGGCCATGGCTCACGGGCCCAGCCGCTCCGCGGCATGTGAGATCTTCCTGGACTGGGGCACGAACCGCGACCCGTGCATCGGCAGGCGGACTCTCAACCACTGTGCCACCAGGGAAGCCCAGCTCTATCCATTTTGATTCATATATTTTGAGGCTCTGTTGTTTGGTGTGTCCACATTTAGGATTGTTGTGACTTCCTGGTTGATTGGTCCTTTTATCATTATGTGATTATGTATGTATCTGTCAATGGATAATGGGGCGTTAGTGTCTTATTGCCAGCCTTCTGAGGGACTTGTTAATGATCCTCACTCCTGGACCTTGACCCTGTCTTTCTATGATCTGGTCCTCAAGTACTCTAAAGTTTGCCATCATTTACTTGTGAAACCATACACCGTTACTTAATCTCCTTAAGCCGCAGATTTCTCATGTGTCCACCAAGGTAGTCCAGTGGATGACTTTAGATCTAAAAATCTTTGTATCCCAATGATTATGGGTGGAGAAAAAGAAAGATAATAGGAAAAACCCGTGTCCTGAAGCACTGTACCTCACTCCCAAATATGCTGGAGTCTGCTCTGCCAAACCCCAAACAGATTTTACCGGCTTCCTACACCCCCTTGACTTTCAGAGCTGTGCGTATTTTTAGAGAAATACAATCCATGTGTTTTTTAAAATTAATTTACACTTAACTTGACAAAATATTGTTTTCTCAAAGATTTCTGACGTCTTGTAAACATCTTCTGCCTTTATAAGCTCTTTCTTCTTTAGTGCACATTTGTGCCCCGGTAAAAGCCTGAGATCCCACACCTGGGGGAAAAAAGTCCTTGAGTTCATTTAAACTCCTAAACCTGAAAGGTTGGATTGGATCCATCAGATCTTGTCTTCCCAGTGTTTCCTAACAGGAGTGTGTGACACTTTTTCTATCAAAGTGAGGCTCACCAGCTCCTGATCCAGCCCTAACTGGGGCAGGATGCACAAGCCGGGTGTGGTGCTACCACAGAGTTGTTTTCTGGGTAGATGAGTTCCGTATTCCTCCACGTCCTGTCCCAAGGCTGGGCTGCTGCCTCCGTTACCCTGCCTGGCATTTCTGACGCTTGGAGCCCTGCCCCAGGCACCTGGCAGGGGTGCTGCACAGTCTCTCCTGTAAGTGCCTGGGTGCATCCACCTCCAGTGGACAGCTAGACTCCTGATTATCCAGCTAAGAATGTTGCATGCCGCATCAGACCTGGGCTCTTAACTGCACAGATCTTAGATTCCCTTGCATGGCTGCTTCCCCAGGAGGCTCACCTGTTTCCAGGGATGCCAGGTAAGAGGTGATTCTAGTTTCTCCCACATTACAACATCCAGCTACTATTCTTTTGGAAGCTCTGACACACTCTGGGAAGGAGTCAATCCATTAAATCCTTCTGATTCTTCCGTTCCACATTTCTGGGAACTTTAAATTGTTGATTCTGTTTTCCAAAATCCACAAGCTCCTGCCAGCTAGATATGCCCCTCAGGGGGTGACAGTGGTGAGATGAATCTCCTCTTCCCTTCCTCCTCTGGTTAAACTTCCCTGGGTTGGATGCAGATAAGGCTAGAGAGACAGGCAAAAGCTGCTATTAGAGAAATGGTTCTCACACTTTGTACCAGAATCCTCTGGAAAACTTGTCAAAACTCAGGTTGCTGTGTCCCATCCCAGAGTGTCTGATTTAGTAGGTCTGGGATGAGGCCTGGGAATTTATATTTTTAGCAAGTTGCCAGGTGATGCTGATGCTTGTGTTCTGGGGACCACATTTTGAGAACACCACCATATTTAAGCAAGGTACGTGAAGAGCAGGAATAAGGGAAAGGCTTTGGAAAGACTGAAGCCCTGATTGCTGAGCCTGCCCATAAGAGGCCCTTGGAGCACTTCCATGGGCAGGTACTGGGCCTTAAACAGGTCCTACCAAGCTGGCTTCCCTCACCCTTCTGACCTTGCTCTTAGCTGAAGTGCAGGCAGAGAAAGATTATGTGATCTACGCTGTTGCCACCTCCCACCACCAGTCATCCCTCCCAGCCCTTCTCTGGGGCTCCCCTGCCTCCTGAGGCAGCCAAGGAATGTATGGAGCTGAGCCATGGGGATGATGATCTACTTGGGGGAAATTATAAAAAGAAAACCAAGAGCTGACCAAATGGCAAGATTTAGTCTCTTCTTTCTTTCCTCCCTCGCTCTCTCCCCCCTCCCTCCCACCTTCCCTACCTTCCTCCCTTCCTTCCTTCTTTCCTCCCTTCCTCTCTCCCTACCTTTTTTTTTTTTAAAGAGGTGACGTTTGAACTGGGTCTTTTAAAAAATTAATTAATTATTTTATTTATTTTTGGCCGTGTTGAATTTTCGTTGCTGTCCGTGGGCTTTCTCTAGTTGCGGCGAGCGGGCTCTACTCTTCATTGTGGTGCATGGGCTTCTCATTGCGGTGGCTTCTCTTGTTGTGGCACACGGGCTCTAGGTGTGCGGGCTTCAGTAGTTGTGGCTCACAGGCTCTAGAGCGCAAGCTCAGTAGTTGTGGTGCAGGGACTTAGTTGCTCCGTGGCATGTGGGATCTTCCCGGACCGGGGATCGAACCCGTGTCCCCAGCATTGGCAGGCGGATTCTTAACCACTGCACCACCGGGGAAGCCCCCTCGCTTCTTTTTTTAGTGTGTTGTATTTTTCAAGCACTCTTAGAGGTATCTTTTATGCAGGTGCATTTACAGTGTATTCCATGCACCCCAGTGTGATGAACACATTCTTTCACTTAACACCGTCCTTATTCACATGTACACCTAGTATTCTTAGCATCATCTTTTCTACATGTGTCTGTTTATCTTAATGTCTTTATTGAGATATAATTGATATACAAAAAGTGGTACACAATTTGCTAAGTTAGGACACATGCATATAATCGTGAAACCTTCACCACAGTCAAGGTAATAAACATACCCGTCATTTATCTCCTCACGTGTGTGTGTGTGTGTGTGTGTGTGTGTGTGTGTGTGTGTGTGTGTATTGTAAGAACACAAAGTTAAACTTACAGAAAAGAGACGGAGAGGGAATCATGGGGAGTTGCCATTCGATGGGTGTAGAGTTTCAGTTATGCAAGATGAATACTGTCTAGAGATGTTCTGTTCATGGTGCCTGTAGTTAACAGTATGGTATTGTATGTACACTTAGAAATTTAAGAGGGTAGATCCTTTTTTCTCTTTGAACTTCACATTCCCCCTTTTGTGCTTTCAAGTGGGCCCGTGGTGGGCTCAGCACCTCTCCCTGTCCTGGGGAGTGATCTGCGCTGGTGTCCTTGCTACCGGTGTCGCTTTCTGTGCAGACAGATGTGGTCCCGCTGCCATTTAGCCCGTGCCTCGTGCACCTGGGCGGAAGACTGGCCATGCTAATAAAGAATTACAATTTACATGAAAATGACAAGGAGAAACGTGAAGAGACTGATAGGGTTTGCCCACAGCCAAATCCTTTCTGCCTGAGTACATTCGATTTGAATTCCTCTAGAAACACGGGCTCCACAGTGCTTGGCAATATTGAAAAGGTCAGCGGAGGCAATGTCAGACATGGTCTGTGGTTGCTCTACAAGTGCTCGCTGGCGATGCAGCACAATATATTACAGTCGCCACCGCCGTCCTGCACGCCGAGGGGCTCTCTCCATTTATCTGGTAGCTACAGATATTTTTCTTTGTTTTTCTTTCCCACCTTTTTTCTGCTCCTCCTGAATATGCTTGACAGCCAGCTAATAAGTTTTTCTAAGACACAGTGAGGATAAAGGTTTTGATCTGGCTTCCGCGCGGCCCTCCTTGGAGCATTTGCACATTAAATATAAATCGCAGTAGCTCCAAGGGCTTAGATGTCTGCACACAGTGCTCACCTTGGAGAGGTTTTGGCTTAACACAAACCTAGTGATCTGCTGCCCTGTTTGCCTCAGGCGTTGCTGTGTGGAGGGGCTGTTCTTCAGGCTTTAAAGGAGCTTGTCTGTGACTCTTATGGAAGTAAACAGCAGATTTGTAGTCAAGAGACTGGGGTGTCGCAGGTTGGGTTCTCTGGGAGGAGATGCTGGGACAAAGTTTGGGGTGTAAGCCATTTATTAGGGATCCCTTATGAAAGGAAGGGACTGGGAAAGAAGTGGAACTGTGGAGCAGCCCCCATAAATCTTTGGCCAAAGCGGCCGCTACTCTGAAATCTGCTGTCCGCCAGCGTCCTAGGTCAGATGGAAATGTCTGAGCCTCTGTACTCTCGCTGCGTTCAGGATCAGAATGTGGGCTGCCTCTGTGCTGTGACCAGGGGCACATGGCTTTCTGCAGCTCACCTGAAGTGCTGACAGTTGGAAGCTCTGTGCTGACCATTCTCCCTGCTGCAGGATAGCAAGCGGAATCCAGGTAGTAACAGTGTCCACTACAGGGGTTCAGATCCTGTGTTTCTGGACCAGCTACTGTGTGAACTTGAAGGGCTTTGCCCTCATGATCTAATCACTTCCCAAAGGCCCCACCTACAAATACCATCACAGCATTTGGGATTAGGTTTCAACATTCGGGGGGCACAAACACTCACTCTATAGCACTTCCCTTAATCAGGCCTGGATTTTTTAGGTGGCCAGTCTTCAAAAAGAACAAAAAAAGACTGATCTTTGTTCATCTCAGTTCCCCTAAACTATTTCAGTCCATCTGTGCAATGAGATCTATAGAACTGCACCAAGAATGGAATTAGCCTGGGCTTCCCTGGTGGCGCAGTGGTTGAGAGTCCGCCTGCCGATGCAGGGGACATGGGTTCGTGCCCTGGTCCGGGAAGATCCCACATGCCGCGGAGCGACTGGGTCCGTGAGCCATGGCCACCGAGCCTGCGCGTCCGGAGCCTGTGCTCCGCAACAGGAGAGGCCATGGCAGTGAGAGGCCCGCGTACCGCAAAAAAAAAAAAAAAAAAAATGGAATTAGCCTAATCTGACAGAGTGTAATTCAGACCTCAGAGCAGGAGGAAAAGAGGTTCTTCAAACATGATGGCCACTCCACCAAAACTGGCTGGTGGCACTAATTCAGTGTTACCCATAGGCACAGGCTGCCAAAAATAACCACTTACGTTAGTCCTGACCACTTGCAGCTTCTTCTGGACACTGAGGTCAGCAGATTAAATCCTCTGCCCTTGGCCTGTCAGGCACCAGGAGTTGCCTGCAGGTTTGGCCTTTAGTGGCTTAGTGTATCTCCCTTAAATTTTGTTGCCTTCTCAGCTATGGATTTGAGTGATGAGTTTCTCTTATGAAGTCAGGGCATATACCTTATTACAAGGACTTCAGACCTGGTATTCAATTTGTCAACCCAAATGATACAGCCCCTGAACTTGTTTAGAAAATATTTCACAGAAATTAAATTACACTCTTGCCATCTTCTTCCCAGTCTCTAGGGGAAATAAAACCAACCTAGTTTAGCAGTCTTTGTGTGTTCATTTTTGGTTGCACTGCTCAGTGCTGAAATAGGCTCCAGCTGGGAAGCTGCACTCATTCAATGAGAACTTATTGTTTATTTCATTTTATTTATTTTTTTTTTTGCTGTCTCTATTATTGTATGGTAAACATTCTTCTCCCAGCATTGCTCTAAGCCTGGAGAATGCACCATTTAAGTTTCAGAGTCACACCTGTTTTCTATTAGTTGTTGTCCATTATTTTAATTCTCTGCCTATTGTGTGTGTTCTGAAAATGTAAGTAAATCAATGTCTTCATTCAAAAAGGAGACCCTGAGTAGCATTTCACGAGGGAAATTTGTATTATCTGTATCAAATGTAATGAAGACTTCCAGTGAATAACTCTTGATTATCAGGTGCACACATCCTAGGAATCCAAGAAGTGAAATAATTAGGGGCAAGAAGAAGGTTTCCAAACCGCAGATTTCACAGAGCAACCACGCTAAGTGATTGGGTAAAAGAATGAGGATGCTTCAAAAGTGCTCTCTGGAGAGTGAATGTGAATTTAATGGAAAATAATCAGAAAACATGCTTTTGACAGTAAAAGAGCAAAGGAAAGGAGAGAAGAAGGGAAGAGATCAAGAGACCCTGGTTCTATCCCATCTCTGTGAGTAACCAGCATGATGGAGTGAGCCACTGCCCCTTCTGGAACCCTTCCAGTCCCTGTTTCTTTTTCTGTAAAAATGAAAGATAAAAGAAAACATCTGCAAGAAACGTCAAACCATTGAAGAGAGTAATAGCATTCATGTGATCCCCCATACATCTACACTGGTGCGACGTTTATTTTGTTAAATTAGATATTTGAACTAAGTGATGTCTATTTGACATACAGTTAGTTTTTGTTTTGTTTTGTTTTGTTTTTTTCTAAAAAAATGTTAGACTCCATTGACGTAAACAGCAAGCAGTCATGTAGTTATTCTCAACTGGGCTCCTCATTGGAACCACAGAACACAGAAGCTGATTTGTGTGACTACTTTTTCTCAATCTTCCAAGAGCGGAATATGACTAGTACCTTTCTAGATGACCAGAGAGTTTAATTTGTTACATGCAGTTGATGGCTTAGGGCATTAGGGATTAATTCTCTCTTGGAGCACCGGCTGAGAATTCTACTAGTTCTTCAGACACTGTTAGAATATACTTTCGAAGTTCTTAACCTTTTTTGAGTATATAGACAAGGGCTTCTCAAACTTTTTTATAGTCAGGGCACACATAGCAAGGGATGATTTTGTATAGCACACTGTGGGAAATAGAGTACATTGCCTGTGGCCAGAGGCTGTGGGTCTAGGAGCAACGTGGATCCCAGACTGTGCCTGGCTGCCCAGGGGCCCTAAGGGGTCAATATTTTGGTGCATCACCCTTACGCAGCATGCCAGGTGCTTAGGCACATAGGCAAGGAAGCTCTGGTACAGACTGAAAGTGGGTGCAGCGCACGCTGAAAGAGAAAGTCGAGGTTCTCCTGGAAAACATGGGTGGAATGGTCAGGAAATCTACATTTGAGCCATGGATATGCTGTGATCTCTTTACAGGGCTCTGTTTTGGGGTACTTTTAAAAAAATATTTATTTATTTATTTGGCATGCGGGATCTTAGTTCCCGACCAGGGATCAAACCTGGGCCCCCTGCATTGGGAGGGCAGAGCCTTAGCCACTGGACCACCAGGGAAGTCTGCTTTGGGGCACTTTGATTTGCTCCTACTACAGGTAAAATGTCCCCCAAAGACCCTGCTGAATATTGTCTACTTGGACCTTGTTCTGCTCTAACAGAATAGGTTAGAAGACATGTCTGCCACCTGGGGCCTCACAGGATTAGTTGCTGCTTTCCCCAGAGAGTGCAGTCCTGCGTGTAAAATCTACTGCCAATATTCTCTCTATGCACATGCATTGGGAGCAACGTCACACACCAGTTGCTGGCAGAACCAGGACTAGAACCAGCTTTTCTGACTTTTCATACAGGGCTCTTTCCACTATATCACACCACCTCTTCAGAAGATGCTTCCATGATGATACATTCATACCAAGAAGTAGGATGGTGGACATGAACAATCTTAAAGGTGTGTGTGCCTCTTTGTGTGTGTGTGTGTGTGTGTGTGTATGAGTGTGTAATCATAGTGGTGGATTCCACTGAATGCTGAATGTAGAAAAAGGTAATCTTTAACATGCATGCAAATCCTGACTATCCTTTCCTCCCCAGTCCTGGTCCACACTGTGGTAGACTGAATCATTGTTCACCATTATTCACCTCTCCTTGTAGTAGAATTATACATTCATGATCTTTGCCATTTGCCTTTGCAGCAGCTCCACTAGAGAGAGGGTGGAATATTTCTCCCTGCACTATTAATGTTAGGTTTGGCCAAGTGACTTGCCTAGGCTAATGGAATGGACAGTGGGCCAGTTCCAGGCCAAGGCCTTAAGAACTTTGCTTGTTTCTACCCATTCCCTGTGCTCTGGTGACATGCTTTGGAAGCATTTCCCGTAAGTAGCTGCTGCCCTTTCAGCCTGGATCTCAGAAAGAACACACATCGAGTAGATGTCAGCCCAACCTGTAGCTTGCGACAGAGCCATCTGGTTGAGCCTAGCTTAAGTCAGAAAATTCGTTGTCAACCCACAGAACCCTTAGTGTGAGAATAACTGTTTATTGTTGTAAGGTACTGAGTCTGGGGTTGACTTATTATGCAGCTTTATTGCAGCAAGAGCTGACTCATGCAAACATGGTACCACATTGTTTGCCAAATGCTTTATTTGGGGATATAAAGAAGAAAATTTTTGGATTTTCAGTGTAGACTAACATTTTGTCTGTATATCTTAAGGACAAAGGAAATGTGCCTCTCTTATGGTCATAAAACAACACTGTATTTTTGATATTCTATAACATGTTTCTTTGGTATAAGAGGAGAGGGGATGTTAGGGAATTGCAGACAGCCTTCCAAGGTGGGCCTTTACATAGCAAGGGATTTTGGGGCACAAAGGAAAAAAATGTTGATTTGTGGGAAGCCTGTTCTGTTGTTCTCTCTTTAACTGCATGAGGATAATGTTGATAAATGTGGCTATGGAATGCTTGCCACCAAATGCTGGACCCAGAAACCTGTACTTTTTAGGCTGAGGAAGGTTTGGTCAGGGTTCTGGGCCTACAAAAAGCCTCTGATTGATTCTTCTATTATCTACTTCACTGATTCCTTCCCTTTAAGCCATAAACATGATAGACTCGCCCACATTCTAAAAATGACCCTCTAGACTCCAGTGTTCACTGCTAGTTACTATCCCAGTCTCCCTCCTCTGTTTTAGGGTCAGACTTCTAGAAAACAGTAGTTTGGACCTGCTGCCTCTACTTCCTCCCCTACTATGCACTTTTCAGCCCATTATGGTAAAACCTCAATCTTCCCTTTTCCCCCACCAATGACCTCTGTATTTCCCAGTGTTCTTGCCTTTCACATGACTAGTCCTCTGGGGGATTTAAAACTGTTTGTCATGACTTATTTTTATTTTTTGCCAGTGATTCTTTGTCAATTTGGGGTCACAGGTATCTTTGAATTTCCGATGAAATCTATCGATCCTTTCTCCATAAAAAGGTTCCTATTGACACACAAAAATTTAAACCTTTTCTTCCAGTGGAAATGTTCATGATTAAGAGTCTTTTTGATCTTCTGTGACAAGTAATAACTGCCTGTATTTATTCTATATCTCCTTCATGGGCCCTCTTCCGTGCATAGGTCCTCAATATGGCATTTTTCAGGGATCAGACCATTTCCATCTTTTCTCATTCTACCTGTGTGACTCCCTCCTCCACTCTCAGGTCCTATATGCTGAAACTCCCCCAATATACATTTGTTTTAATTCCTTAAAGGGTGGCCCTTCATCTCCTTGGTGTCTCTCTGTGATACTGTGATTTATACTGAGAAATATATAATTGGTCTTCATCCATAGTTTCTGGCACAGAGCTCCTAAAATTCTTGGAATTTCCTGTGATGAGAGAGATAAAGGTATCTTTTGTTATGTTAAGGAGGTGACTTTTAGACCACACCTAATGATGGGGGCAGGTTGCCAGGGGAACCAAGCAGGTGTTTAGGAGGTTGGAACACCTTCTAAACAGGGAGAGGAGGGGGAGAGGGGCCGGAGGTTGAATTGATCATCAGTGGCCAATGATTTAATCAATGTTGCCTATGTAATGAAGCCTCCATAAAAACCCAAAAAGATGGGGTTCAGAGAACTTCCTGGTTGGTGAACACATGAAGTTTCCAGGAGAGTAGTAGTGTGGTCAAAAAGGATGGAAGCCCTGTCTCCCTTCCCGCAGACCTTGCCCTGTGCATCTCTTCCAACTGTCTGTTGCTGAGTTATATCCTTTCATAATAAACCTGTAATCTAATAATTTAAATATTTCTCTGAATTCTGTGAGCTGCTCTAGCAAATTAATCAAACTTAAGGAGGAGGTCATGGGAACCTTTATAGCTGGTTGGTCAGAAGCACAGGTGATGCCCTGAGCTTGCGACTGGCATCTGAGGTGGGAGGGGGTTGGGGGACAGTCTTACAGGACTGAGACCTTAAGCTGTGGAATCTGATGCTCTCTCTGGATAGATAGTGTCGAACTGAGTTGAACTGTAGGACACCCAGCTAGTGTCAGAGACTTGCTTGGATGTATGGGGAAAACACCCACACGTTGGAATTGGTGGCCAGAATCTTACTCTCCATCCTGTGTGCATCTCTTCCTGTTATCTGAGGCTGCCTGCTTCTTGGTCTTTCCCTTCCCTGTCTGGATTGTTCTCTGTCAGCACTGAACAGTCAGTAATTCTCTGCCACGATCCACGAATATAATCTCTTTGCCCTCGTGCTTCCTAGTTCTTCCACGTCAACTCCCAGACTAATTTTAACTTGTTCTTTAAGGATTCAGAGCTACCTCCTGACCTATCTAAGGAGGAAACCTGAGTGCTATGCCCAGTCTGGGGAAGTTCCTTTTCCTATGTTCTCAAGTTTTCTGTGCATACCTCTCCTTACGCACTCGTAATGAGCTGAATGGTGAACAGGTGGTGAGGAAGGCGATTCAGCATGCCCAGATGTTATATCTGTCTCCCTCAGTGGGCAGTGAGCTCTTTGAGGATAGCTACCTATGCTTTTTTTTTTTTTAACCTTTGTAACCTCAGTTGTGAGTTAAGTGAAATTGAGTCGTGGATATACCATTTGTACTACTAGAGCAAACCTCACCTGATGCCACCACTCCCAGTGGACTTTCCAGCTGCATGAGTTGACAAACATTCTCTTTATGTTTGAGCAGTGTTTTGTGTGAATTGCAACTGGGAGCATCCTAGCTGATGTGGTATTTCAGCACCATCCTGCTGCCATCTGAACCCCACCCCTTCTAACCTGAGTTTGATTTGGTCTCCCTTATCTTAAGAGCAAGAGGTTTAGGGTTATTATGGTTTGGTGGGCTGATGGCTAGAAAGGTCACATTCCATATCTGAAAATGGAAGTTCTCTAAATATATGGCTTTTTTGCTGCTATAAATTATCTTATTCCCTCTTCCCCGTCCCTGCCCCAAATTTAAGCAAAACGTTTAAGCAGATGATCCTTTTGAGGAAAACAGTATAACCATTAATTAAAGAATACATAAAAGTTCTAAATAGGCATGTAAGGCAAGAAAAAGTTTGGATATTTATCTTAAAATTATTTAGAAAGAAAGAGAATAATGGAGTCATTTTGACAACCGAGGGCTCATTCTGGCAAGCAGTGGGTGAGTCCATGGGAGAGATAACTACTGGTTCCAGTATGTTCCTCATCCTAATGTTCCACTAGCCAGGGTGGCTTAGGGGATGCTACATCCCCTGCTGGGCTTTGTTTTCTTCTTCTATGAAATGAAGGAGGAGAAGCTGATGATCTCCCAGGTCCTTTCTGGCTCTAAACATCCATGATGTATGGTAGTTTGAATTCAATTGATTATTTTCCAGACTCTTTGGTGTATGCCGTCTCAGCCCCACTGCTCCCTGCTCAGCCCTTCTGACAGTGATAAGTTGCAAAGTCATGTAGAAGGGAGTTTTCTGTCTTCAATTTGGGAGACATATCTAGCTCTATTACTTGGGCTAACTAAATTCAACTCACATTTGATTCAATGTTGACTGAATAGTTACTTCAGCCAAATTACAAAGTTGTCTCCTGGTTTCCCTTGTGAACCTTGGGAAGCCTGATGATTTTCCACTCTCTCTCCTTCCATCAACAAACGTTTATTGATTGTCTGCAATATCTGTAGCCTAGATATTGAGCACTAGAGATAAATCAAATGGGACCTCGGTCTTTTGAGGATGTACCACATAGTGCTTTAAATAAAACAGACTTACCTGGGTCAGATTCCTGCCTCTCCTATTTGCTAACTGGGTGACCTGGGTAAAGTAGTTCCATTTATTTAAGCTTGGTTTCTTACTCTATAAAAGTAGGGATGATAGTAGTATTTATTTTAGAGGGTGTGTGTAAAGACAATATATAAAGGCTAGCACACAGTAGATGCTCAGTGTAGAGAGAGCTTAGTTGTTCATGTGTTATAATACATATAAAAGTCCAATAATTGATTTAAAGTTTATGTAAAAATGCTTAGCTTTTACTCAATTTATGTGAAGATGACATTTACTTAATTTACTGGAAGATGATAGGACTTGGACATGAATTGGGATCTTGCAGAGAGGAAAGGGGTTGAAATTGGATTCTAGACTGACGACGTGGTTAAGATAAAGGTTGGCAGCGTGCATAAGATTGGGGGATGATGAAGGTGCCTGTGAGAATGGAGAGAGAAAGAGAATCTCTGGCATCCCTTGGAGATAAGACAGGAAGTGTAGGATATAGTCAGAATCTCAAGAGCCCCAAATGCCATGGCAAAGAATTCTTCAGTCAATGGGGAGCCATTGAAGGATTTCAAGAGAAATGACATCACACTTCTATTTTAGAGTTTGGATCTTGGCAGGAGGGCTAGTCTGGAGCAGGGACCAGCCAGGAAGCTCATGCAGTTTAAAGCTTGGAGATAAGATGAGACATCATGAAAGCTGTATCCAAGTTACTAAGAAACAAGGATGGAGAATGAGGGGGGAATCTGAGACATGTTTTAGAGGTAGAGATGATAACTTTTGGTGGTCTACTGGATGGAAGAGATGAAAGAATAAATGAAATGATTTTGAGATGTTTAACATGGGCAGCATGGTGATTGGTGATGCCATCAATGGAGATAGAATTTGGGATGTTTGGTGGGATGTATTATGATGGGGAAAGATAAAGTTTTTATTTGGTCTAAAAGTACTTGTGAAACTCATTCCCTCCCTCCCTCCTTTCCTTCCTTCCTCCCTCCTTTCCTCCCCTTCCTCCCTTCCTTCATTTATTCCTCCCTTCCTCCCTTCCTTCCTTCCTTCTTTCATGTGGTTCAGAAACTCTTTAAACATATCCTGTAAGTTATGCCTGGAGTTTGGTATACATTGTAGAATAAAACAGACTTGGAAACTGTGATTGGGACATTTATTATTTAGTGGAGGAGAGAGCTATGTGGTACCATGAGGAAACAGACTGGGAACAGGAGAACAGAATAATGGCGGTAGGGGAAGAACCAACTTAGTGAACTGAGAAGGTAGGCTTTAAGCCAGGGCCTCAAGGACAGAGGAAGCTAGTCTCTTGGAAAGGAGGGAACAGAGCCTTCCAGGTGGAGGGACTAGCATATACAAAGGCTCTGAGTGTCCCAGGAAGTGGAAGGAGTCCAGTGTGGCAGGTGAATAGTTGGTGAAGATCATGGGATGAAGCTGGGATAGAAGACTAGGGACATAGCATGCTGGAATTTGTAGGATGTCATGGGAGTGGGATGCAAAGAAAAATGTTTAAGCATGGATATGACATCACTAGATTTCTAAAAGAAAATGTTGTGTGCTATGTAGAGGAAATGTGCAGTCAGGGACACTGGTTAGGCTATTCCTTTCTAGATGTAATGGTGGCTAATAAGGGAGATGGCATAGAGTGAAGCTGGAGAGAAGGGTTGAGGTATATTTTGGAGGCGGTCCTCACAGGTCTTCGTCATGAGGTGGACATGGGCAGGAATGAGGAAGAGGGAGAAATCAAAAACAACTCCTGGATTTCTGGCTAGGCAGCTTGTAACTGGGCCCATTCATTTACTGTGAAGAAGGTAAAAGAGCAACAAGAGAAGATCAAGAACATAGGTTTAGACATGATTTATGAGAGCTTCCAAGCAATTTATGAGCTTAAATTTATGAGCTTCCAAGCAATGCCAAATAAGCCACTGGGCATATCATTTGGAACTCAGGGAAGACACCTGTGCTGAATATAAAATTGTTGGAGTCACAGCAGTCACTCATTTAATAACATTTATAGAGCACTTACTATTCCCTAATAAGTGCTGGGAATAAATTGGTTTATATGAAAGACAGGGCACCGACCCTCATGCAGTTTACATTCTAGCAATGGAGATAGACAACAAATAAGTACATAAACAAGATAATTCCTGAATGTGTTAAGTGATGGACTAGAATAGGCATGGGAACCTGCGTAGCCCCTTTGAGCAAGGAAAGACTTTCCGAGGAGGTGATGTTTGAGGACAGGATTTTAGGAGGAGGGAACTTAAAGTTGGAAAGCCAGGAGCTGGGGAAAGGCTTGACATGCTCAAGGAACTCCAAGAAGTCCTTGCCGCTGCATCAGGAGAGATGAAGGAGAGTGAACAGCCCCAAGCTGAACTTTGGCTGCCTCCAACATTTACGTCAGTTAGAAGGAGAGGTTGACCAGACAGCTAGCTGATGCTCAGCAGACAACTGGAACTCCAAGCCTGGAAACTGGGAATCAGGTTTGTGCCAGAGGTAAGGATTTGGGAGTTGTCAATGCAAATGTGGCCCTGAGATCAATGGGGAAACAGACAGGCTTGCCCTGGTAGAGAGCATGGAGCAGAAAGAGAACAAGCACAGAACTTTGGGAGAGAATGAACAAACCCCAGAGGGGACCTAGAATAAGCAGTCTTAGGGGTGAGAAGGAGGAAACAGAGGCAGCCTTCATGTTATGAAGGACAACGTAGTCCACATCTCAGGAGCAGCTCAGAGGTCAAGTGCAAGGGAGTGGGGGAGGTGAAGCAATAGTTAGAATTGCCCTGGAATGACTGGATGAAAGTGGCATTGCCGGAGCCTGGCGTGAGCACAGGAGGTAAGGAAATGGACTCAGCAAGCAGGAATTGTTTAAAAGTTCACTGGGTAATTGTTTGAGAAGGAGAAAGGATTTAGGAACATTCTTTGTTTTTAAGAATTTCTTTCTTTCCTTAGAATGGGCTCAGGACCAAATCTGGGCCTTAGTGCTGAGGCAGCAAGTTTTCTTGACTTTTTGGAACTTTGGGCTGCTGAGGCTAAGACAGTCACTCCCCATTTGGCCCCAAACCCTTGCTTTTGGCTCATATGAAGAACAAACAAATCAGCTGGGCCAGTAAGCCTGGTGCTCTGATCCAGCTTATTTTCCAAGCTTTAAACCACATTTGCTCTAAGCTGGTTGGTAGTTTTCATCATACCCCGTCTGATTTCCACTCCTCATGCCAGCTCCTTCATCTGAAAGTCTTACGCATAGTGGGTGCACAATAAATAGTTGTGGTTTGGTTGGATGGGTGTGATGTACACAGACCTTTGCGGCTCCCATAAAGGAGCAAGCATGGTCTCATCACAGAACATGGGGTGAGCGCTAACCATTCATGTCATATGTGCAGGTGCATGGTGTCCCCACTGGAGAGATTCTGTCTAGGACTGATATGTCACGGACTGTTCTTTTCAAGCATGAGGAATTTCCTTTGCCAACGCCTCAACCTTCTAATTGCATTTAAAAACAGATAATGCTTTAAAAAGTCAAATAATATCAAGTAGCAGATACAGGAGAAGTAGAAATACAGTGTAGCTAGTGTGTGCATACCTCCTCTGAGATTCAAGATGTCAAACTGTGTTACTTTGGTTATTGCTTTACAGTATTTCAAATCGCGTTACATTATATCACGCCACTCTGGAATATGAAGTGAGCCCAAAACTGTCGGATAATGGGCAAACACAAGGGTTGCCTGACAGTATGAATTATCCTTGAGTGGTTTGGCATAAAGTAATCACACCACTCTTTAGGGAGAGGGAAAAAAAAAAAAAACTAGAGCTAGGCTCTCCGGACGGAGCAGCAGTGCAATCAGATTCACTGACCCACTCTGGCAGCTGCCTGCAGGCTGGCCGCCCAGAGCCCCTTCTGCGCTCCACAGACCACGTCAGGCACACCTGAATCTAAAGACAGAGAAGCTGCACCAATCAAGGTCTGTCCTGATTAATAGAGCTGTGGCTCACCCAGCAAGGGAAACTAGTGACAGGTGGAAATGGCCATTTAATCCATCCCACAAGGCTGCAGTCTCTCAACAGGCTCGTAGCCGCCCGATTCAATGACCCTGTCACGCCGCCACAGAAAAGTGGCACCATTTTCTGGGGACGGTATGATGCCCAACTTGGAGGATGTGGCTTTATTTTACAAACAGGCATTTCACACGCTCTGTGTTTGTGCATGTGCTGCTTTCTTCTATGGGCAAAGACATTCTATCTTTAAAAGTGCTTTTTATAATCTGGATTTGCATCTCTATTAAAACTGCAAATGATCAACCATTGATGGTGGAGGCTCAGGGTAAACTGTCCAGTAGAGAAGTCAGGCAACACGTCCCTGAGGTCTGCTCCTCGCTTGTGGGCAGACTGAGGGGTCCTGGTCATGGGGTCAAGTCAAACCAGGAGGGGCATTCTGAAGGCAGATCGAGGCCAACTAGCAGTGTGAAGAACCAGGATTTTTATTAAAAGCATCCGAGGTTAGTGCGGGAGCAACGTTACCGAGCATCACGGAGAAGCTGCAGCCTGGGCACGGTCAGCTAGGTCACTCTGAGAGTGACAAGAATTCAGGTATAAGCGAGGGTCACGGAGGGAGGTTCAGAATGAAGATGTGGCTCGTGGATAAGTGAAAAGCTGAGATAGAGCCCTTACTTGCCTCCACATTTTTTTCTGACAACATCCTGACTTGTATTCTGTGATCTAGCAGGTGGGTCTTCTCTCCGCCCTGCCAGTTGCTTCCTTAAGATGCATCCTTGATCCCATTCTTCATCTACTCGAATTGAATCCTTTCTTCAAAGTGTGACTTAGGAAGACTTTCTTGACTTCTCAGCTGGCCCTCATTTCTCCATCTTGTGAATAGCTCTTGACTTCATACAGCATTTCATGGAAGTTGAGTCAACTCCCAGGTGTCCTGGGAGACCCTTCTGAGGTTCTGGAACCATTTGAGCCTCTTTTAGAGAATCAAGATTCTGAAACCAGGACCATCCAATGACACAGGCAGACCCTCATCAAACAAGCATCCAGGTTTGGGGGGATGATGAGAGCATGGCAAGAGGCGTGGGGGACCTGCCTAGAGGCTTCAGAGCTGTGTGTGTTTCAGATTTCATCTTGGACCAGAGGGTAGCCAAAAAGTCAGAGAGAGCACCTCCCTGCAGTGGGAGTTTTTCCCTTGCTCTGTGTGTAAACTGTGTGACTTCTCTTCCCCTTCGCCACCACCCTTTCCCTAGCTCCTGAGTGCTCTCACTCACTGGAGTTCCAAGTCTCTGGGGCCGCCTCAGCCCATTGAACAAGGGAAGATGTCTGGGGATCTGCCTCTGAGTACCTTCCCAGGGGTGATGGCACTTAGCCCCCCAGAGACCTGCCTCAGGGGATTTCTTGCTCTTTAAGAGGAGGCCTATTCAAGTTGCCAGAGAAGTAACTCCCTTGGTGGTTGTGCAGCCAACCCGCAGAAGGCCTGACGTTGTGCGTTCTTCACCTGCCCCCAACCCTCCTTCAGAACGTGGTTGCTGCTGCTGGTCTTGAATTAGCTCTGTCGAAACCCACTCACCCTAGACATTTTTGATTTAGAAGGTGTATGAGTCAGTGTTTTTCAGAGAACCAGAACCAAGTGGATATCTATCTACCTACCTACCTACCAACCTACCTATCTACCTATCTCACCTCTCTATCCATGTTATCTATCTATCTTCTATCTATCTACCCATCTATCTTTTATCTATCTACCTATTTATCTCATCTCTCTATTTATCCATGTTCTCTATCTATCTCATGTATTTATCCATATTATCTATCTTCTATCTATCTACCCACCTATCTTTTATCTATCTATCTAACCATCTATCTCACCTCTCTCTTTATCCATGTTATCTATCTATCTGTCTATCTCACCTCTCTATCCATGTTATCTATCTGTCCCACCTCTCTATTTATCCATGTTATCTATCTATCATCTATGTGTCTTAAAGAATTAGCTCATGTGATTGTGGGGGTTGGCAAGTCCAAAATCTGGAGGGCAGGCCAGCTGCCTGGAGACTTGGGAAGAGTTGATGTTACAGTCTTGAGTCTGAATTCCTCAGGGCAGCAGGTCTGGAAACTCAGGCATGGTTTCTTTGTTGCAGTCTTGAGGTGGAATCCCTTCTACCTTGGGGAACCTCAGTCTTTGCTGTTAAGGCCTTCAACTGACTGGATGAGGCCCGCTCACATTATGGAAGATAATCTGCTTTGCTCGAAGTCTACTGATTTAAATATTAGTTACCTAAAGTAACGCCTAAAAATGCCTTCACAGCAACATCTAGACTGCTGTTTGACCAAACACGTGGTCACTAGAAGCCTAGTCAAGCTGACGCATAAGATCAACCATACAGAAGGGAAGGGCCATATTGGGTGAGAACTTTAAAAAAGTAGAGCAAGGGGAAGGATATCTGTTCTTCTTTTATCACTCATATTCGATGACCCTTCCTATGGAAAGACATCTCTGGACCTTGGGCTTCCCATCTCCCCAAGGACAGGTGAGGGCCTCTTCTCTGTACCTTGTTGGGTACCTGTGGTTGTTGCCTTTCAGGCTGTGTTGCAATGATATATTTATGTATCTGGCACCCCTATTAACAGTGAGGCATTCACCATGCAGGTTTTTTAGGAGTTCTGAATCAAAAGAACTGGTTCCATGTTGAGCATATAAGGAAGTCTTCCTCACTACTCAGAAATGGTATACTCAATATTTACTTGTATTTGCGTGTCCGTACCCCCTGCCCCAGTCCTATGGCAGATAAGATTAAAGTATCCTTCAATTGGGTTTTGCTATTTAACCCTTTTTGTAAATAACCACTCATGGGTGAACAGAATAGGACAGTTTCAGAAAATGACGGGCATTTCCCAAATCCTCCCCTTGTATGAGGCTGGGCTTGGCTGTTATGTGAGCTGATACATAACAAGGCTGAAGGCTCAGATCCTACAGACACAACAGACAGAAGAATGGGACCCGCAAAGATTTCAGATATTTGGAACTGATAAAAAGATAGAATTTCAGAACAATTCTAGATAAGTGGGTTCGAGTCAAAATCTTGCTGTGGTTAAAACTCCCATGAGCTGTCAGTAGTTATAAAGGATGAACTTGAAGCTGAATAGAGAAGACAGGATTCAAGGGGTAGGGGCTGCATAGAAATGGGTACAAAACACAAACAAAGCAAGATGGATCTGAGATCGTTGGTGGGAACAGAGTTTAATCCCACCACAACTCATGGGATGGAAAATTGGACTGACTTAAAGCTACCAGATCAAGTGTGCAGATGTAGGATATCTTCTGTTTTACTTATTTCCCTCTGAGTTAAGTGATGCATAGAAAAGAAAATATATCCATGGAATCCAATGCAATACTAGTTTTAACTCGTTGAAATTGTTTTGATCTGGGTTTTGGGGCCTTCACATTTGTTAGAGGCTTTCTTTATAAACTTGGCACAAATTAGAAACATCCTTATCTATGTATTTAATATTTAATAAAAACAATGTAAGAAAAGAAATGACCTCTTAAAGGAGTAGGAAATGAAATGACTTCCTACTATCCTGTCTTTGGCTCATGGCCTTTTGTGTAGATTGACACCTCAAAAGTGGATGGTGATTCTGTGTCCTCACCCCCAAATTTATCAGTGTTGAAGTTAGGATTTCTGGAATTTTTGATAGTGTTGAAATAAGATGGATGAGGAAGGTGAGGGGCATGGACACCTAAGAAGGAAGGAGGGAAGGACAGGGTGGGGAGGGGAGTAGATGGACAGGTAGATCTAGGTGATTATGCAGCTGAACTTGATCTGAAAGCCTTAGGAAAACTATACCTAACAGGATTCCTTGTTAGCGTTCCTGGCTCACGTTCTGTCACACTGACTTTCTAAGACTTTGAAGCCACAAAGAGACATGGTCTGATTTTCTCAACAGCAGTTTTTGATGGCAGTTAGGGACTGCAAGTGATCTTATCTTCTTTATTGACTTATCAGAAAGCTGTGTGCTTGCTTCTCTTCCTTGGCTGCCATGTATAACCAGGGCCTGCCGTGCAGGAGTTACAGAATTACGGATTCTCAGTCATTTCTCCGATATCTCACTGCTGGATAATGTCATGACTGAAGATGTGGCTGAGCAGGGCTTAAGTGCATATATATGCTTGTGACAGCCCAAGTAGGTCAGAATCTGGAAGTACATCCACCTGTTGGATGGTAACCGATCAATGAACTAATCCAATGACTATTTATTGAATGCCTACACTGTACCAGCATGAGAGCTGCAAGAGCTGGGAAGACTTCCAGGTCAACAGTCAGAACAAGGTGAGGGTAAGATGACAGTCAGTTGGTGGCAGGCCAGGGACTGGTCTGTATCTGTGCCAGGGCTGCCCTAGGCAGGAAGATAGAAAGAGCTTGTCCAGAGGCTGGGGATGGACAGAAACTGAGGCAGACAGTAAACAGCAGAAAGGTCTGTAAGAAGGTAGTAGGTCCTTGAGCACTGTTACAGGTTGAATTGTGTCTCTCTCAAATTCGTATGTTGAAGTCCCAGCCCCCGGTACCTCAGCACTTATTTAGGAACAGGGTTGTAGCAAATGCCCTTAAGATGAAGTCATACTACAGTAGGGTGAGCCCTTAATCCAGTATAACTGGTATTCTTACAAAAAGGGGAAATTTGGCCACGCACAGGAACACCAGCAATGTGAAGATGAAAGCAGAGATCTCCAAGACAAGGGATGCCGAAGATTTCCAGCATACCCTCAGAAGCTAGGGCAGAAGCCTGAACAGATGATGTCTCATAGCCCTTGGAAGGAGCCAGACTGGCTGACAACTTGATCTTGCATTTCTAGCCTCCAGAACTGTGGGTCAATAAATTTCTGTTGTTTCAGCCACCCAGTTTATGGAACCTTGTTATGGTGACTCTAGCAAACCAACAGACGCACCAGCCCAACCTGAAACAGGGCAGTCCGGAGCGATGGTAAGAGGCTGGCTCTAGAGAGATAAGTACTATGTCACAAGGAACTCAGACTCAGAAATGAGGCTTCTGATGCTGAGGGACATGCATGCTGATTCCAGGGGAGCTGAGATTCCTACAGTCAGGGGCTGAGGGAGAGTGGAGTCTCTGGGAAGGAATTAATTGCCCCTGTTGCTGGCGAGGTTGCTGCTTTGCCCGGTCCCCCCCCCCCGCCCCCCCGCCCGCTTTTTTTTTTCTCTGTGTGGCTTCCTCTAGGTTTTGCATGCTTTCCTCTTAACTGTTCACACCTGCAACCTTTATCAGCTGATTATCCTCGGGCTACTGGAGCTTCACCCAGATGAACCAGACCAGAAAGTGTCTGGGAGTTTAATTTCCCCACAGCAGCCGTTTGTCAATGCATCGAGGAGAAACAGGCTCTGTGGAGTGAATTACACTCCAGGTGTATTAGTTCCCTATGGCTGCTGTAAAAAATGACCGTGAATTTGGTGGCTTCAAACAATACAACCTAATATATTATGCTCCTCTCCCTCTGCTATTTACTGTCTCATGTCAGGTTGCCTGAGAATAGACTCAGAGACAAGAAAGTGATTGATGGAGCATGTGCTCCCAGGGAAAACTGATCAGGCAAGGGTGGAAGCAGGTAGGGGAGGGGAAGAAGCCAAGCATGGGTTAATTCCTGGTGAAGTTCCGATGTCAGCCTAACCTCCAGGGGAGCCGAACGAGGCAGAATAATGGCTCCCACAGGTATCAGGTCCTAATCCCTGGAACCTGTAAATGTTACTTATTTGGAAAAAGGGTCTTTGCACGTGTTAGATTAACTTAAGGATTTTGAGATTATCTGGGTGGGTCCTAAATGCCATCACAATTGTCCTTACGAGAGAGGCAGAGGGAGATTCAACCAACATAAAGGAAAAGGTGGGAGAGATTGGAGTGATGGGGCCACAAGCCACAGAATGCTGGCAGCCACCAGAAGCTGGAAGAGGCAAGGAACGGATTCTCCTCTAGAGCTTCCTCAGGCAGCCAATCATCTTGATTTTGGCTCAGTGGTACTGATTTTGGGCTTGCAACCTCCAGAACTGTGAGAGAATAAATCTCTGTTGTTTTGAGTCACCCAGTTTGTGGTAATTTGCTAAGCAGCCTCAGGAAATGGATCTGGTATTCCTACTTGGTTCTGCTTCCCTTGTCTGCAACATGGTCAGACTTGCCTGGGGCAGGGCCTGTGCATATATGATACATTAGTCTTCAGGGACAGAGAAGAAGCCAAACTGTAATTCTGCCTTTGGAAGCATAGACACACGATCTGAGGTTGTGTGTGTCCTTTCTACATAAACCTCTCTCTGGTTTGAAATGTGCTGTTTACTAACAAGTAAAATGATAGCAGAAGTCATGGGATTACTTCCCATCCAATGTCCTTAGACACATAGTGAATCTGATTCTTGCCAATGTCTTATCGACAGGGGACCCACGAAATGTCAGTGGGAAATACACTGATGCCAGTTAGTGGACACCCACGTGTCTTAATAAACAGCAAAACTGTTGTTGAATTTAAGTGCTTTTAGAGAACTACACTAAAGAGAATGTTGTGAATCAACAGAACTGAATCTTTTTTTTTAAATTAAGGAAGAATGTGTTTCCCTTTTAGGGCCCATGCTGACAATACCTGTATGTGAGTGATGGAAAAGATTAGAGAAAAATAATAGTAGTTCATCCAGGGCTCAGGATAAAATGCCGTTGGAAGGGTTCACTTAGTAGTTCATTAACTAAATCCAGTCCACAATGTACCCAACTTAATGATCAATTGTGTCCTTAAGCAAATAGTGTTACATTAAGGCTCCAATGTAGTAATAAATATTCCTTTTGCAATTGCCCTGTTTTTAAATGTCTAACACTTTGGTGAAATCACTACAGAATCAGAAACTCTTTTTAGGGAGGGAGGAAGACCCCAAACTTGACATAAATATTGACCTGGTTAACCAGATGAGTTTGGAGTGATATACTGACATTATTGTCTTTCCTATTCAATGCTTGCCTTGTCCAGACAAGGAAACTGGGTCCACTTCACCCTTTCTGTCCTCAGGGCACATGGCCTGGCACCCAGAAAGTTCTCAACAACCATTTGGCTCCGAATGTGGGTTCATTTCAGTTCAATAAACACAAAGCAGACCAAAGATCCTGGTGTTGTCACAGTAGAAAGTGGTTTAGGGGTGGGTGATACAATCTATCTATGGTCACTGGTGGTTTTACATAAATTAGATTTGCAAATGAGTGAGAGTCTGCTTTGTGAGTTAGATCATTGTTTATTTAGGGCTCAGTGAAAGAAACCCTGGTCTTTCTAGTCCTGTCAAACTTCTTAGCAGCATCCAATGTTCTGGGTCTAATACCTGCCTGGATTACTTGAGAGATGACGCCTGCCTAGAGACAGGGTGGGTGGGGTGGGGAGAGTGAAGGGAAGAATGTCTCTTATAAGGACTCTATTCTCTTCCCTTCTCTGAGACCAGGATTTTTGTCGCAAGCCCATTTCTTCCCACTGGTTGAGTGTGACCCAGGAGGATACTGTCCATCCTGTCTGGCTCCGTTGAGTACCATTGTAGGCTCTGGCGTTGGTGGCCAGAGTTGATCCGGAACATCTCCAGTTTGTCCTTTTGACTTTTCCCTCATTCTTGGCTCTCCTGGATCCTTAAGCCATTCCTTCTCCCTTCTTATGTTTGCTCCACCTTTTCCCCCAAGCCACCTTGTCTGCTGATTCAGAATGGAGTAAGCTATGCTCCTGGCCCTGACCTTCGTGTCTCTAGCATGGCAGAACTTGCCATACCTGTTCTCTGGCTCCGCACGGCTCCTCACAGCGCCCACCTGAGTTTAGGAGTCTCCTCTTCCACTCACCTTGTTCCCTCAAGGGAGGGGATTGGACGTCTTATTCAGAAGTCCCTTGGGGAAAGAGAGGCATAGGTCAGTAGATTAAACATTTGACTTGTTCTTTTCTTCTCCTTTCTGTTGACCCCCTCTTCATTTTCCCATGGTCTGCCTTCCCTAGCTTCTCATATCTGGGCCCATTGATGCTCCCACAGAGACTCAGCCCACCCCTCACCTGCCTATGTTCTTGAGCCTAACCTGATTGAGACCAGATGCTCCATCTCTCCATCCAGGGACTTGCCTTTGACTTACTCTTTGGGCAGCTCTGATCCTTAAATGATGGGCTGCCCTCTGGACCCAGAGCCACCCCACCTCCCATTTGCTAATGGAGTCCCTGTGCTTGATTTCCCCTATCCCCTATCCTAGAGCTTGAGCTTCCACTGGCTTCTCATCCTTGGTCCTTTGAGTTAACCCCAGCTTCTCAGTGAGAATGGGGACGTTCCTTACTCTTGACCAGACCCTACCCTAGATGAAAACTACTGGTGATTCTTGGATTTCTCTATCCATGTTCTGTTTTTATGACTTGAAGCCATGCTTATTCACCTATTGGGAACCTCCAATTATATCAAAGACCCATGGTATCAAACGTTTCCCTGAATGGTGATGAGAAAATGCCAAGCCCTTCGGGCACTGGGCCATGCCTGGTTTGCTGATTGTTCACTGTGGATCTGACTTATCCCCCCACCCCTCCGCAACTGGCAGACAGACAGTTCTCACCTTGTTCTCCTCACTGCCCTATCTTAGTCTAGAAAGCTGCCATGTTTTACCAGCAAAACCAGAGATAGGACTTTTTGTTTCAAGAGCATTGAATTTTAAGTAGTCCAGACAGCCAAAACACAAGCAAAAGCACACATTGAAATACAGAGGAAAACAATTCCATGCCATATGGGTGATGATACTGAAACTCATTCAGAAATATATTTAATGACTCTGATGCTCTTGAGTGTTTTTTTAAACACTTACACTTGACTGAAATGACTTTATGCCTTTGTATTTCTGTGTTCCCTGGCTGTTGTCTATAGTTACATGAGTCATGACTTATAATGCAGCACAACAATATCTTAAAACAAATTTCCCACATTGACTATTACTAATTTGTCTTATGCGTTATGATTTTCAAAGCTCTTCCTTGGACCTTAGTATACTGCATTAAAATGCATCTAGTTCTTTGAAGCCATCAGTGGGAATTTCTGTATTTGTTTCAATGTTCAGCCACTGCAGAAACGTTTCAGAAATTTTAATTTGGGTTCCAAGACATGCAAACCAGGGACATCATTACATCAGACTAGAACAGTAGTGCTTACATGTTAGCAAGCATCAGAATCTTGTTATAAACTGGAGAGTTTGTTAAAATACAGGTCACACTACCCTCTGCCCCTCCAGTTTCTGATTCAGTAAATCTGGGGTGAGGCCTGGTAATTTGCATTTCTGACAAGTTCCCAGGTGATGTGAATGAATGCTGCTGGTCTGGGGACCACATTTTGAGAATGCCTTCCCTGGAGCATCAGTTCTTGATCTGGATGGACAAGCAGAATACCTGTGAAACTCTTAAAATATATAGATGGGATAAGGAAACCCATATAAAAATGTCATAGCAGATATGTATGTAGTCGTGACCAATTAGAAATAAACTAAATGTCCAAGAGCAGGAGAAGAAATTAAATGTGTTATATTCATATACCAAACGAAAGTGGAAAATGAATGAACTGGAGCTGTATCTATCAACATGGAGAAATCTTACAAAGATAAGATTGAAAAAAGGAAGTTGTGCAGGGATGAGTATAGCATATCATTTGTTTAAGGCTCAAGAATCTATAAAACAACGCTACGTATCATTTCGATACCTATCTAGTAAAAGTATAAAGAAGTGTAAACACACCTAGGGGAAACAGAGACCCCAGGTCATGAACATTGGTGACGCTGGGCAAGCAAGGGTGGAGGGGTAGGGTGACCCTGCCACCACAGAGTGGTTCCGGGGGTGTTCAAACGTATGTGTAAGGCTTTGTTTCTTAAACTGAGTGGTGGGTTCCCAAGTATATATTATAGCATTCTTCAAACCTTTTCCACAATGTGAAGGACGATAAATGTACATCTCCCCACATTCCCGCCTGGGGTGCTGATTTTTACAAAGGTGCACCTGGGATTCTTATACACAGATTACTTGCGTGCCCCTCCTGAAATATACCCCGTAGTTTGGACCCAACTCGATAGTGCTCCGATCATCCACTTTACTCACCAGACTTGGTAATGGATACCTTTGAAAGTAGATTTGATTTTTGGAAATGGCCTAATACCAAAGGTTTGCCACAATGCAGAAAGTCAAAAGACAGTACGATGGTTTGTAAAGAGGAACAGAGTTGGGATGCAAACATAAACTCTTAATGAGACCACTCTCAAGGGACAATATAGACATAAGCAGCCTAGGAGATACGTTACCAACTGATTGCCTTTGGTTTTAATCAGTCCTTGAATGCATATGAAATGGTCAAACCGTAGACTGGAAGGAAGAATACAGTTTCATAGCTTCTTTGTTTCTAAGAAGTTAATAAAAACCACTCTATAAAGCGCTAAGCTTAGCCTGCCAGATACACAGAACATTTCTAGAATGACTTCCTTCTAATACCAGTTCAGAGCATGTTCAGAATTCTGCTAAGAGGAAAAGGATGTGTTCCCAGTTTCAGGTCCTCCCTGGTGAGGGGTCCTGACATTAGAAAAAGCCTAAAATACATACTGTGGGCTTGGTGTGTGGGTGGTGAGGTGAGGATGCGGATATCAGAGGCTGAACAGGTCCAGACTCACATTATGCAATGGGCAAGCTAGAAAGTGTCTGTAGTAACTCGGCAAGGCAAGCTCAGTGCCTCTAAGGCTACAGCACTGGTGGAAAAATTAGAAAACAGAATGTTACTGGTGAGTGCTGGCTTTCCCTTCGGCAGGGAGAATGGGAGGTTTTTTCCTTTTTTTGGTGGTTCTCTGGTCCCTCCTTTAATCACCACAGTGTATGTTGAGCGTATGTAGGGTAGATAAATTTTTTTGGGGGGGGGCAGATTATTTACCATTCCATGAGGAGCTTTGTAAAAACTGGATGGAGATGACATTCCGAGTTCTGTGCTTTGCACTGGATGTATTAATGAGTGAGACCCAAGGAGCAGGTGAGTATATGCATGTGTGGAGAAAAGGGGGCAGGTGGATATTGATGGGCAAAGGATATGGCAGTGGAAAGATGACTCACTGCCCACCAAAGTCTGCTCTTCCAGGGATGAGAGTTGTACTGGGAAGTGGCTGCCTATTCCGCACAGCTATGATGACTGGTTCTTGCCATGAACTGTGTCTAAAGTGCCATTTACATTCTAAAGAGGTTAAATGTGGTTGTGCCTTTCCCCCCATCCACTGGCTGGATTGAGGGGACTCTAAGGCTGGAAAGGATGGGCAACCACAGATAGAAAAAGGCTGGATCCCTGAATCACCTTGTGGAAGGCTGCTGACCAGCCAGGAACACCTGCATTGGGCTGTCGCTTGGATAAGAAATGCATTTCTTTTGTGTTAAGATACTGATAATTTAAGTTATTTGTTCTAGCCGCTAGTGTTGCTGTAAGTAGACACTCACATAGAATTTCAATAGGATTGTTTCATGGCTACCATAGGAAGGGCAGATATAACCCAGTTATATCTGGTGCCAAAATTAAAGACAGGAGGAGAATATTCTATAAGCTGCCTGCGTTGGACACTCGTTCTGGAGTCCTTACTTTTGGCTCAGGCTGATTGCTTTCAGCTTTGTTGAGAGGCTGTGAGTTGTCACCTGCCCCTTTTATTGTCCTGCCATGCAGGTTTTTACTGAGCACTTGAGTGAACCGGAAGAGCTTTATGTCTTGCATTAGGGAGGTCTCGCTCTCTCTCTTTTTTTGCTGGAAGAAATGAGAAAATGCATTCCATTTGCCACTGGTCATGCTGTGATGACAGATAATTAGAAACTTTAATCAATCTTGTTTTGTCAGCATGACTTTCATATCAAAAAGGGACTGCGTTTAAAAAAAGCCACAAATAAATACAAAATTTAGGACTGTGAAGCATCTGTAATGAAGTGTAATGATGTTAAGGAATGATATCTCACAACCCTGTCACCAAACCTCTTGTGTGTATCAAATGCTCGTCTTCCACAACTCTCTGTGCTTACATTTGCGCATCATTTTCATTTATTTATTTGCCCTTCCTGTCTCACAGATCACTGCCCCAAATTTCATTGACATGTATGGACGGGGACTCTACAGTGTAACTTACTCCTTCTTGGGCCCTATTATCTGTCTCAGCACTTGGCATATTCAGAACAGGCTTATTTATTTATTCACTTATTGAAGTATAGTTGATTTACAATGTTGTGTTAATTTCTGCTGCACAGCAAAGTGACTCAGTTATACATATATACATATTCTTTTTTATATTCTTTTCCCTTATGGTTTATCCCAGGACACTGAATATCGTTCCATGTGCTCTACAGTAGGACCTTGTTGTCCATCCGTTCTATATGTAATAGTTTGCATCTACCAACCCCAAACTCTCAGTCCACCCCTCCCCCACCCCCTCCCCCACGGCAACCAACAAGCTTTGAAGTCAGACATACCCACTCAAATTCTGATTTTTCCATTGTCCAGCTTTGTGATGTCATCTCTCTAAGTGGCATCTGTTTCACTAGCTGTAAATTATGGATACCTTTACCAACCTCCTAAAGCCATTGTGATAACCCAGGAGGTAACACACACAGGTCCCTAGCATGCTGTCTGATACAGAATGCTGAGTCTGTGCTCTTGAAAATGTGAAATCTTTTCTGCTTCGTTTTCTAACACAGAGCATTTTTCCCTTCCGCGGGAAATAGATTCTCTAGCTTGATGACTAGAATTTATCAAGAGTTTGGTTGACGCCTCCCCGCTTCCCACTGCAGGGAGCTTGCTTGGGCGCTTGGGCATGTACACAAACCATTACACTCAACCTGCTAATGGAAGTGTTTTCCGGGGGCTCCAGGGCAGCTTGCCTGCATGCCCGCTCCATCGCCTACCTTGGAGCGTTGTATATATTGATCTTACCCCTTTCAAAGAGGAAAAAGCAATCTTTCCTTTGGAGAATACTAGAGATTGAGGTGTGAGAAGACTCGCAGTCAAGGAAGATGCTTTGCACGTGGATGCCTGCTCACTGTGTCTTGAGGCTTATTCCTCTGCCAGAAGTCCTGGAGAGGTTCTGGCAGAGAGGCTGAAGCTGGGAGTTGTGAGTATGTGTCATTTCTGGTGTGATGAGCCGTGGAGCTTAGTTAAGGGTATAGCTAGAGGCCAAGTAGTGTACTTGGGTGTCACACACTGTTGTAATTTTGTTTGGTTCCACTCGTGGTGGCATCTGATGGTTTGCGTATGGATGTTGGCTGCTGCATACCCCCGTCTTGTTTTGTTTCTGTCTTTATTCTTGGTTGTTCCACTGCTGGCTGCTCTATCTCCGCAGATCGAAACTGTGCCCATTTTCCAGACCCAACCGATGTCTTCCTCCTTTCCAAAAGTGTTTCTTGGTCAAATTCGCTCTACAAGTGCTACTTTTTTTTTTTTTTTTTTACTTTATTCCACTCATAAGTATGCAGTTTATATTACAGCCAGGGCATAATGTAAGGTTATTTCTTCATTGTTTAATTTGTTTTTTTCTTGGTTTTCCAACTGGATAGTAAGTAAGCTGATCGATGCAAGCCTTCATCCGTTTAACCATTTTACCAGCCAATATTGACCAGTGTCCATGTGCAGACACCGTGTTAAATTGCTTTCCCACGAGTAATTTTATTTTATTCTTCACAAAACACCCTGAGGGAGTTACCACCCCAGTTTCATAGATTTTTCTTTGAGCCTTAGATTTCTGAATAATTTGTCCACAAATCTAGAACCTGAATCACACAGTACATAAGCACGAGATCTGGATTTTAAGCGCTGGTCCCAATTGTAATTGTCTTCATACCAGAGTGAATGCTCTCAAGGTTGACCATGCTCTCTGCTTATTTTGCATCCATCAGAGTAACCAGTAATGTGCTTCACAGATAATTAAAACTTAATAAATCTTGATCAAGCCTTTAAAAAGGACACTGTAGGGATGCTTTCTAAGAATGCTTCTTCACTTTTTAACTTAATTTCTTCCTGTACTTCAGAAAAGCTGAGTGGAATTTAATATAATTTATTTAAAATTATGCTTTAGACTTTTGTTGATAATTTTATGACAGCTATTGGGATAAAAATGATTTGGGGTTTACTGAGCTGTTTGTGGTTTGCTTGTATGATTTGGTTTAGAGTTTGGCCCAAGCTGGTGAGAAGGAGGAGAGGGGGCAGAGTCAGAGACCCAGGGCCTAGATCCAGGCTGTGCTAGTGTTTTCAGAAGACTGACATTATCATGAAATCAATATTTATAGGCTCAGTGACAAGAAAGCCTGCTTTGTGGATGGAGTAAACTGCTGGGAGCTCCTACAACATTTTCAGCTGAATTGTTCTCTAGCTGCACAGGCTTGGTTTTTAATAAAGCCCCGGGGCCTGTTACCTGGATGCTTTGATGTGTGGGGTGACCCAGATTATGGCCCCTCTTGGGAGGCCATAAAGTCTCCATGGTGGCCTCTTGATCATCAGCTGCAACACAGCCCTGTGTAAGTCTAGAATGATGGCTGGGGGCTCAACACCTGAATCCTCAAAGCTTTTCCTGCCACAGCTTCCCCCAGCCCCACCTTATGAGATGCCTAAATGACATATATCCAGAGTGGAGGGCCAGGCAAAAGCACACTCTTTGACACCAAGAAGCTTTTGCTCCAAACCATAGTGCATTCTCCTGGTGAACTAGACTGGGTTTCACAGAGCCTTTCTTTTTAGCCTAGGGGCAGACTCCAGACATACAGCTAAGGCAGTCTGGACAGACTCTTCCATTCCTTTTCTTCTAAGCCCATACCAGTCTCGTTTGGCCCTCTGTATTCTCTCTCTCTAACAAGTGAAGACAAGCCAGTTGAAGGAAACACTAGCAAACCGTTGAAGAAACGAATGGACTGTTCATCCTCACGCCCAGAACAGAGTGAACCACTCATCCTTCCTGGAGTGAAGCACCCTTGAACCTTCTTCTGCTTCCTCCTCTCCTCCGCTTCCTCCTTTTTCTTCAAGTCCTTCCGAAGCTCAGAAGACGTAGAAACCCAGGAATCTTCCATCTCAGGGCTAAGTGATTCCCAAACGGGAACTGACTATAACCAGCCCCCACTATTTCCACCCCAGACTTACAGAAGTAAGGGAGAAAAAAACACAACCAAGAGAAAAAGAGGAAGAAAACCTAAACCCCTAGCCTAATCAGTCAGTGAATGTCCCTCTACTTGACCAGTGCGCTGGAGAACTGCTGGCATTTAGAGGAGAGGGTGTGGGCAGGTAGAGAGAAGTGATGACCACCCCTCCCCTACCCCCCCCCCCCCGCCCCACCAGGAGCAGGCACTGCTGCTTCTAATAAGGTAAATGTGGCAGCAGCAGACAAAAGTGCCATCAAAATCTAGCTTAGGGAGTGGGAGGAGCTATACTCAGACCTGCGGGTGCTTCTCCTATTTAAAAGAAAGTTTTATCGTCCAGTAAGCAATATGTGGGGCTCTACTTTAGATCCTGGGAAGAATCTTGGGGCAGGGGGAATGCATAAAATATGCTTGGGGACAACACTGTTACAATGTACAAAAGTGAGAAAGAAACATCAAAAAGTGAAAGGAGATATCAAATGCCATGGGTCTAGCAAGATTGACAAAGAAGAAAATAGAAAAGACACAAATGACCAAAATCAGGAATGAAAGAGGGGGTATCATTATTAAAAGGATGATAAAAGCGTGCTATGAACAACTCTACACCTATAAATACTACAACTTAGGTAAAATGAACCAATTCCTTAAAAACTCACAAACTATCCAAACTCACTGAAGATATGAGATTACTTGAACCTTTAATTATTCAGGAAATTAAATTTATAGTTTAAAATATCCTGTAAAAGTTATCTCTAAGACCAGCTGCTTTCACTGGATAATACTACCAAAAATGTAAAGGAATAGAACCCATTCTATATAATGTCTTCTAGAAAACAGAGAGGAAGGAACATTTGCCAATTCATTTTATGAGGCCAGGATTACCTTGATATAAAACCAGACAAAGCAGGTATAAAAAAATGAAAACTGCAAATCAATATCCTTCCTAAATATAGATCTAAAAACTCTTTTAAAATATTAGCAAATCACTTTCAGCAATACGTAAAAAGAACAGAATACCGTAACTAAGTGGCATTTTCCCCCAGGAATGCAAAGCTGGTTCAATATTCAAAATCCATCAATATTACATTGATTAGATGGTGAATTACTCACCATGTTAATAGTCCAGTGAAGAAAAACCACATGGTCAGATCAATTAATGCAGAAAGAGCATGTGACAAAATAAAACATCTCTTCATGATAAAAATTCTCAGCAAACTAAAAATAGAAGGGAACTTCCTCAATCGGATAAAGGACATCTATAAAAAACTATAGCTAATATCATACTTAATGGTGAAAGACTAAATGCTTTCCCTGCAAAGTTGAGAATAAGGCAAGGATGTCCAGTTTCATCAGTCTTATTCATCCTTTCACTGGAAGTTCCAGCCAGTGCAATAAGGCAAGGAAAAGAAATTAAAGGCATACAGATTGGAAATAAATAAAACTCTCTATCCACAGATGGCATAATTTTCTACACAGAAAATCCCAAGACGTGTACAAAAACCTCCTGAAACTAATAAATACATTTAACACAGTCACAGAAGGCAAGGTGTGATCTACAGCTTTAATAAAATTCCAGCAAAATCTAAGCAATGTCTATATATAGATATAGACAGACTTATTTTAGATTCTATGAAAAGGCAAAGGATTCAGAATAACTGAAACAATTTTGAAAGAGAAGAATAAAGTGAAAGGAATCACATTACCCAGTTAAAGACTTGCCATAAAGCTACAATAATCAAAACAGTGTGGTATTGGTGAATGGCTAGATACATAGATCAATGAAAGAGAATAGAGTCCAGAAGTAAGCCTTCGTAAATTTGGCCAATTGATTTTTGATAACTCTTTGAAGGAATTCAATGAGAAAAGATAGTTTTTTCAATAAATGAATTTGGGACAATTGGACATCTGTATGCAAATAAATGAACCTTGACCTAAACTTTACACCTTATACAAAAGTTAACTCAGAGAGGAGAGGTAATCTATTTAAAGTAAAATGTAAAACTATAAAATGTTTAGAAGAAAATATAGGAGAATATCCTTGCTACCTGGGTTGGATAAGAGTTCTTAGCCATGAAACCAAAGCATGATTCATAGAAGAAAAAAATTGGTTAATGTGGTTTCATTAAAATTAGAACTTTTACTCTGTGAAAAATACAATTGGAAAAGACAAGCTACAGACTGGCAGAAGATATTTGTAAATCACATATCTGACAAATGATTTCTATCCAGAATATATAACGAACTCTCAAAACTCAGGGGTTAAAAAAAAAAATGACAAAAATCAAGTTCAATTAGAAAATGGGTAAAAGACTTGAACAGAAACTTCACCAAAGAGAATATATGGAAGTCAAATAAGCATATGAAAAGATGTCTAAGATCATTAGCTACTAGGGAAATGCAGATTAAAACCATGATGAGATATCACTATATACCTATTAGAATGACTAAGAAAAAAAAAAAGGAAATTACTGACAATACCAGTACTTCAGAGGGGAAATAATCGGAACTCTCATGCATTGCTGGTAGGAATGCAAAATGGCCCAGGCATTCTGGAAAACACTTTGGCAGTTCCTTATAAAATTAAATATACTCATCACATGACTCAACAATCCCACCCTCAGGTTATCCTAGAGTAATTAAAACTTATGTTCATACAGAAACCTATACAAGAATGTTTATGTTCATAATTGCCACAAACTGGAAACAACACAAATATCCTTCCATGAGTAAATAAATAGAAAAACTATTCATTTCGTGGTATGTCTACACAATATTACTATATAATGAAAAGGAATGAACTACTGATACACAGAGCAACTTGAATGGATCTCAGATGCATTATGCTGAGTGAAAGGAATCAGTCTCAAAAGTTTACATACTGTCTGATTCCATTTATATGATCATGATGGTTAATTTTATGTGTCAGCTTGAGCAAGCCATAGGGTGTCCAGATATTTGGCCAAACATTATTCTGGGTGTTTCTGTGAGGGTGTTGTTGGATGAGATTCACATTTAAGTTGGTAGACTGAGTAAAGCAGATTGTCCTCCCTAATGTGGGTGGGCCTCATCCAATCAGTTGAAGGCCCGAATAGAACAAACAGGCCGATCCTCTTCTGAGTACAGGAGAACTCCTCCTGCCTGACTGCTTTCAAACTAGGACATAGGCCTTTCCTGCTTTGGACTTGAACTGAACTATCAGCTCTTCCTGGGTCTCGAGCCTGCTGGTCTTTGGTTGGGATGAACACTACCAACTCTCCTGGGACTCCAGCTGGCTGACAGTCCCTACAGACTTTGGGTCTTGCTGGCCTCCATAATCACGTGAGCCAATTCCTTATAATAAATCTTTCTCTATATGCGTACATACATATATACACAACCATATATACGTGTAAACATAGCTCTAAAGGGATAGCGTGAGGGGTTTTTGTTGGTGATGGAATGGTTTGTATCCTGTGTGTGGTGGTGGTTACATGAATCTATTCGTGTGTTAAAATTCACAGAAATGGATATTCCCCAGGAAGCCAGTTTTACTGGGTGTTAATTTAAAAAATAAAGTTGCTTTGGGAACCCAAAGTAGGGAGCAAACTGGAGATGGATGGATTAAAGGCCAGAAATAGCAGAGTATGAGGCAAGACTGGGAGGGGGATTTGAACTGGGCTTCAAGGAATGGCTAGGACTTCAATAACAGGAGAAATGGAGGGTGGATGGTGTTTGGAGGGGACGGGATGTGCCAGCTGAAACAACCAGAAGGAACCAAGGGGAGAGGCAGTACTCCAGGGGCTGTGATCATAGAGGGGCAGAGTGGGAGGAGAGGATTAAGCCAGCGAGGAGGGTCGGTCGGTGCCTGATTATAACGGGTTCTGAATATCTGAGTGAGACATCCCTACCTAATTCTTTGTGGGGGAGTCTTTGCAGTTACTAAAAAACTCTGAGCAGTGATTCCATACCAGAAATCCAGGAGGATCAAATTCCAGGGGATTTTTAAGCTTCCTGAAAGCCTTCTAGGGGGAAAAAGATACCGAAAGATATTCATTTGTAAAATTCTTTCTTAAGTTTACACATGAGACCCTCTATAAAACATTGTATTCACCAGGGAAATAACTCTGGGATTGATGTAAATCAATTGATGTAAATCCTTTAGTCTCAAAGTATTTATGTCAACATCTGTCTCAGGCAAGGTCCCGGCAGGAAACAGATGGCACGCTCCAAAGGAGAAGCTGGGAAGATGTGGGCCAGGTCATAAGGGGACTGATGGGATGTAGTCGGGTACCCTGGGCTGGCGATGGCAGGAAGAACTCAGGGGAAGGGGGTGGTCCTAGAAGTCTGCATGAGCTGATGCAATAGGAGTGTGGTCCTAGGTGGAGAAGCCAGCACTGCCAACCACTGCCCAGCAGGGAGGGAGCTGGGGAGATACACACTCTGACCTCTCTCTCCTCCTGCCCTGCAGGCTCCTGGTTCAACTCCAGGGAGCCAGGGGACCCCACTGATGGGGTCCACAGTGGCCAGTTTCCTGGGAACAGGAGGTGGGGTGGGGAAAAAGATGAAGAGCAGATCTAGGGGGGGAACGGCGGATAACCATTACACTGTCATTACCCACTTGGGTTCAGGTCCTAGGTGTGCAGGGACCTCAGTTTATAAGGACTGCAGGGAGAAAGGAGGGAGCTGTGGTGTGGACTGGGGCAACCGAGGTAGGCACGGCTGGCCTTCATTGAGTCCTCAGATAGCCTGTTCAGCCCTGATCGGAAATTTCCACCTCTATGACCTTCTCCAGCAGAGCAAGGGGCTTTCAACACACTTTCGCACATTTAGGAAAGCACTTACTATGCTGCGTTAATTGCTTGTTTATAAGTTTGGTGCCTAGTGACACATATAGAGGCCCTAAACAAATACTGAGGGAATGAAGATAGGTCAAGTTCAGGGTTTCCAGTGAGTGCCTAGATTCTGCTGGGAGATTTCCAGTGATAAGGCCTCACGTGTGGGGGATGACACTTCAGGCATTGCCTGGGGACCCAGGCTTGCTGGCTCCCTTCGCCACCTTTGTCCTACTTTATTCCCATCAATCAGAGCTAAGGAGAGCAGCCTGCACTAATGGGATGGAGCATCAACCACAAAGAAGTAGGAGTCATGAGAAATTATGAAGAGGGGGCCCTGGGGACCAGAACGCCTCTTGCCGCATCGTTCCTAATTAGCAGCAGAGGTCCTCGGGGGACCCTTGGAGACCAGCTAACGACCATTAACTCCACAAAAGAACATTGCCATCACTGTCACCATCCCCGATATTGCTCCTTTAGTCCTCATGGGAGGCTTGTTTCCTTGGCAGGTTTTGATTTGGGCAGAGGCTTGATTGGGTGACACTGAGAATGCCCCAAAGCTACGGCCCCAAACTGTGCTGTGACTGATAAAAACCATAGACATTTAGAATTGGAAAAGCCTTAGAAAGCATCCGGTCCAATTTAATTCAGTCTACTGACAGGAAGCCAAGGCTGAGACCGGCTAAGCCATCTTTATCGAGCACGTACTAGGAGCCGGCCTCTGCAAAGCACTTTGCAGGGAGAACCTCATGTACTGGGTACCATGCACTGCTGGGAGGAGGATGCTATCTTACCAGGCACACCTGAGGGCTAGAAGGAGACCTCCAACTTCAGTCCACTCTCTGCTACTAAGACACCTGTCCTCAAAAGGACCATGTCACTGAATTCAAAGGCATGGGCACTGGGACGGTGTGACATATCACTTGAAGAAATTCAGGACAGACGTCTTTGTAGGGCCCTGCACTGTCAGCCGGTGTTTGCTGACTTAGGGCAGCAGTTGGAGCACTAATAACCAGCAGCGTGGCTGACTTCAAGACATCCGGAGGGGCTGGAAGTTGTTTCCTGATCAGGTCCTCCGGCAAGTGCATGGAATGCCCTCATTATGACATTTAGTGTGAATCTCTCTCTCTCTGGGTCTCTTAAGACCAGTGTCACTGCCTTGTCACAGAGAGCTGTCTTCCAGTGTCTCTCAAAGTGCTCTACTCTATCAGTGACAGGCACATTGCCCTCCACCATGAATTTTCTACTCAGCCACTCCATTCATTCATTCATTTGTTTATTCTGTTCCAAACGTTTAGTGAGTATCTGCTTCATGCCAGGCACTTTGGAGGCAGAGATGAAAAAGATAGCCTGTCGTTTTCAAACTAGCTTAACAGAAAAGAGAAGCTTCTTGTAAGGATATTGGGGTGTCTAACCATAGCATAACAAGGGGGACGATGCAAGCGGCAGGGCTTAGAACTACCTCTCCTCTCTGCTCCTTTCTGGACACTAGTTTAGTTCTTCTCTGTTACTCACAAAACGGTGGGAGATGATATTGCAGATCAAGCCGCCCAAAGGTAGCCTGGATTTCTCTCCCTCCTGGAGCGGGAGCTGTCTCAAGTGCTCCACACCTGCGTCCGGCTCACGTGGTGGGGAGGGCGGCCAGGTGAAGGGTGTGGTTGTCTGGGGCCCTGGGAAGGGGGAGAGGCCCCGGAAGAGGGGGGATGAGCAGGTAGTCCACTGGGGTCCCCTTCATAATTGCTGCCTTTGAGGAGCTTACCTGAAAGGAAACCTCTAAATGCTGTGCTGTGAAGAGTTCTGGAAAGGAGGCTTTTCTAGATTTGAGAGCTCCAGACCCAAGTCGGTTTGACAGCGGTACAGAGGGCTCCATGGAACACGCCTAACTGAAGCTGAATCTCGAACACAAAAAGGTGTGTGTGTGCGTGTGCGTGTGTGTAGCGGCCATGGAAGCTCGGGATGGGTGGCTTTCCAGACAGGGGAAACATAAACATAAAATAAAGCAGGTACGGAAGCATGGCGCTTTTGGAAATTACAGTATTTTGGAACAGTGGTAGCATAAGATATAGGAGGCAGCAAAGGCTGGGAGGGGCTGGAAAAGTCGGGGAAGACTCGTGTAAGAAGGGCCTCGTATGTTCCTATGTCTCACTCAGCAAGTTTGATTTTATCCTATGAGTGGTGGAGAGCCCGCAAAGAATTCAAAGTCAGGGAGAAACACAGTCTGATTTTTCTTGTTGGGAAGCTCACTCTATTTGGGGGACTTGTTGCAGGGAATCGAAACCAGAGTCGGGGAAGTTAAGAAGGGGTGTTGGTCTAGGTCCTCCAAGAAGCAGAAACAGAGACAGGATTAAACGTGCAAAGGTTTTATTAGGGGAAACACCTGTGAGTTTCTGCGGAAGGAGTTGGAAAAGGCTGGGAGAGCCAGCAGACCGGGATGCAAGCCTGACCATGAGCAAAGGAGAAAGGGAAGGATAGGGGGGGTGGTGACGGTGTCCTAGATGGCTGTGTATTCTTAGGAAGGTTTGGAAAGGCTGTCAGAGAGTCCTTAAGCCGCAATCTGCCATCACAGGGCCATGTGTCTCCCAGGAACGGGTCTGTGTATTTACCTGTCACCCCTCCTTAGACAGTGAATTTCCTGGTGGGACTGTCATGCTCAGTCATGGGCAGGGAGCCCCAGATCGGGCAATGGATTTCAGAACATTCAAGCAGTGGAGGCCTTTGGCCAATTACAGTCCCTGCAAAGCACATTCTCATGGCTGTCACAGAAGTGTAAACCAATAATCCAGGAAGATTATTTAATTAGATTAATTAGACATACACCAGGTCACCAGCAGTGCAGCAAAAGGACATGAGAGACATTGGAAGGTATGATCAATTGGAATTGGTCATTGATTGATCATCATTACAAGGCCGTTAGGTACCATTGTGCAAGTTGTGCACTGCACAACTTTATGTGAGTAGCCCAGCCTGCCCAAAGATGTGCAGCAGCCTTAGATCAATGCTGCATTTCATTTCTATATCCTGAATGTCTGGCTTAGTGCTTGACACATGGTAACCATTTACGCAATGTATGTTGAATATGAAAAAATCCAACTCCTACTGCCAAGGAACTCATTGTCTAAGGAGGGTTGATTGGTAAATATACAATTAAAATATAAAGTGGCCAGTGCTTACAGCAGGAGCAAGAGTGAGCTCTGAAGTTTATGGAGGTAGCTAGTGGCTGACAGGTGACTAGAATCCTCTATTTTGTCTCCTGAGCTAGGCAGACAATTCCCAGGCCTTGGATCAGTCAGTTTGGACTAGTAAGCCAGAACTTGAATTTTTCTTCATTATTATCATTTAAAAATTTTTAATTTATATTGGAGTACAGTTGAGTAACAATGTTGTGTTAGTTTCAGGTGTATAACAAAATGATTCAGTTATACATACACATGTATCTATTCTTTTTCAAATTCTTTTCCCATTTAGGTTATTACAGAATATTGAGCAGGGTTCCCTGTGCTATACAGTAGGTCCTTGTTGGTTATCTTTTCTAAATAGAGCAGTGTGTACATGTCAATCCCAAACTTCCAATCTATCCTTCCCCTTCACCCTTCCCGTTGGTAACCGTAAGAAGAATTTGAATTTTTCAGACAACTTTTATATGCCAGGCATATGCATAAATTATTCAACAAATATTCAGTGGTGACAACCATATTCCAGGCACTGTCTTAGGTGCTGGGTATTCAGCAATGAACAAAATAGACAAAGCCTTGCCCTCTTGGGGTGGGGGGCGCAGTAGGCGGGTGGAATTCACGGAATGAATAAACAATAGAAGAATGCAGTGTTAGGAAAGAAGGCAGGATAAAGGAAATAAGGAATGTGTGTGTGTGTGTGTTGCAGGGAGGGGTTTGCTGTTTTGAGTAGGGTGGTTAGAGAAGGTAGAAAAGCCCTCACTATTAAGGGGATTTGTGTCCAGATCTAAAAGAGGTGAAGGAATAAGTTACGTTGAAACCCTGGAGGAAGAGCATTCTCTGCAGAGGGGAAACAGAGTGGGTGGTGAGGCTGTTTTAGGAACCGCAAGGTGCAGGCTTGGGGGAGAGAGAGAGAGAGAAAGGAAGAGAGAGAGAGAGAAAGAGAGAGAGAGAAAGGGAGAGAGAGAAAGGTGGGGCTAAGACTGGGTGGTCTTAGCCAGGACTTTGGATTTTGCTTTGACTGATGAAGGGACATCCTTGGAGGATTTTAAGCACAGAGCGATGTGAGCTGTCCCGTTTTAAGAGGCTCACTCTGGCTGCTGGCTTGAAGCAAGACTACAGGGTGACAAGTCTGTGATGGAGTTAGCATTCTAATTCAGAGTGAGAACCTTGAGCCACACTAGATTCTGAAGTGCCTTTTGAAATACCAACACATTATTAAATGAGGTGAAATAGGGTGTGTGTGGTAAGTACGTTTTAAAAAGAGGCAAATTACTTGAAAATTGACCATCAATGTGTTGCATACATTCACTCTTGAAAACCAAAACTGGTTCATTAACGGCCATTTCTGATTCCCCAACCAAGTTTACAGGGGCTGCATTCCTCTCCCCTTATTTTAAACCCAGTTCTGTACTTGATTATCACAAACTTTGTTTAATCATAGGGTCAAAAGCCTGGTTTAATTTTGGTTTTCAAACATTCTGTTCTTGTAAAGAAACAAATGCTTTCGAGAGAGTCTGCTTCAAAGGGACCTGGGAAGGAAGTTAAAGACTGAAGTGTAGTTGCTGTTGCTATACGATTTCCTCATTTAGTTATCACCTTTCCGGCTGCTTCCTTTGGAAAACCTTTCTGTTCCCTTATTTGAAAAGAATGTTACATTCTTATCTTTAGAAAAAAATTAACCAATGGTTTTCTCATTACGGTTGTTAGACCTTAATCTCTCATTTTGCGGAAAAGAAAGAAATGGAAGCAAGGAAGTCAAAAGGAACTGAAATGAAGTCTTTCTAAATTAGAAAAGAGGTTAGAGTGTGAACTGGTAATTAGCCTTGACAGCTTAACAAGGGGCATCTACCTGTATCTCAGGTGAGACAGAGGCTAGAAGCCTCTGAGGGTTTGGGGACGCATCACTGGGAGGAAGCTTTTAATAACACAGTTAATAACACAAGAGGATGCTTCAGCTCTTTACACCTGCCTCAAAGTGCCTGACTGCCAGGGTTGCACCTGGAAGTGAATTAAAAAGGAGCATCTGAATAAGGTCTTGGGCATGACACCACATCAGACTAAGTGGGAAGGATGTTAGTGTTGGAGAAAAAAAGATACTGGGCTGGATCATGGTCATCCCAAGGGGTAAGAACTCAAAGAAGGCTCACATTTGTCCTCTACCATCCCAGCATCTAGAGTATCCAGGTAGAGGATTTCCGAAAGACACAGATCCCCTTCCCTTCTCTCAACAGTGCAGTTTCTCGCTGATGAGTTTTTCACTGCTGCAGGGGACACTGAAGCCCGGGCCTCTTGCTTCAATCTGATCCATTAATTTACGACCTCTCTTCTTCCATGACTTGGGCATCCCCGGGCACGCCTGCTGTTCTCAGTCCTCTCAGTTTGATGATTTGACCTCTGCCTTGCCCTTTAATCCTGGGTGTCCTGCCCCTGCCACCATAGGTCACTTGCTGAACTAACAGTCCATCCCGTTGTAGAAATGGTCTTCTCGTGTTATCCAGGGGGTCACTCAGGCTCTGGGACTTTGGTTTATACTCCAAATGGTCGACATGTGAATGTTTCAGGAATATATGAATCAGGAGCTGGTAAAGCAGCCCTGGGAGACAGCTGCATTTAACAGGTGGCCTGAGCTTGAATGATCCTTGAGTGATGGCTCTACTGATTCCCAAAGGAGAGCTTCTGTCCCAGTGTTTGTACTTCAGGGTGGTTATAAGAATCTCACGTGGCAGCAACTATGAAAGAGCCGCTGCTCAATACGTGTGTTTTCTGTGCCTATGATTAGAGCTTGCTACTGTGGACCGCTGGGCTGGTTGACTCATCCGCTAATGATCCAGACCCTGGACCCTGCCTGCCTGCTGGGATCCATGGTACCCACCTACTCTCATCTGCCTTTGTTGACATTGCGGACTTATCTCCTCCCCTGCATATTTTGGCCAGACTCCCCCACTCAATGACCATCCCTTACCCTGCCCGATCCATTCACTTTATATCTCCTTTCCTACATTGTTTAACCTCAATTTCCTCATCTGTAAAATGGGAATAACAGTAGTACCTACCATGCAGGGAAGTTGGGAGGTTGAAATTCACATGGGGTATTGAGAGGATGTAGTCAGGTAATGTGTGTAGGCACCTAGCTCAGTGCCTGGCTCACAGAGAGCACTCAGTGGGTGTTAGCTGTTATTATTATTATTATTGTTATTGGGATCATTCTGTTTGTAGTCGTCACCCCCGGTTGGCTCACTGTCTTCCAGGCAAGCAATGCTACGGGGAACCCAGTGAAAGATTCTTCTGAATCTCCTGCCTTTTCCCGATTAACTCTTGTTTTCTTCCACTCGCTTTCTCATCGGCATCCCTCCTTCTTATGGGGTGGATGGAGCAATCACATACTAAGAGCCTACAGGAGTAAAATAAAAACAAGAAGCAATGTCTTTCCTCTCTGAATTTATAATCCACACCCAGCCTTTATAAAACTAACCCTTAGGGCAGGGGCTTTAGTTCATGCAAATGAGTGAAAATCTGGGTTGTTTTGATATAGGGACGATGATTTTTACTGAACAACATGCTGTATGGGGTTTGACCCAGGCTGAGCATGTTTGCGCCAGGACTGGCACTATCCAGTGACTTGTTGCCAGTTTGATACGTTCATACCTGTCTGTGCAGAGGCTGATGACAAAGATAGTTCTAAGATGTCCTTTTGTCTCCTTGTTGAGAAAGTGACAACAATTAATAGGATGGGTGCTCTGTGTTTGTTGCTTTCAGTGTGTCCCTTCTGGAGAAGATTGCCAGCAACCCCAAACGCAGATCCTACGATGGTCCATTTTGTATTTGAGACCTTGTGCATTCCTTCCGCACGATTCTCAGCATATTAAGGGTCTTTGTTCACTAACTCAAGACGGATACTACTCTTGAGTGTTTCTTTGCTATGAGCAGAATCTCAATATGTTAAAAGAAAGTAAAAAATGAAGCTTTTGCAAAAGATACTCTCTTTTGTCCCCCTATAGCTTGGACAGGATGGAAGAATACTCTATAACGAACTGGGTGGCATTGGTCAACTTGACCTAGAAGATCTGTCTGTTTGCATGAAAACGATGGCTTTATACAGCCACGCTCAGTCCCCACACTTTACCGCTTCCCTTTGTGATAGTGAAACTTCAGAGCCTCTCCCAGGGATGAGTCTTGCTTCACAGTTACTCAGTGCAGTTCTCTGTCGACATTATTGGGAATTGCCTGCCATGTGGCTGAAAGCACACTTTCACCCTTTGCTGGTTAGCTACTCCTCACAGTAATGATTCTGTTTTCCTGAGTGAATTTAATTGCAAAACAGTAAGTAATTGCCTAAGTTGGTGAATACATAAAGGTTTTGGTGGCTCTCTGGGGAGTTTTCCCCCCGTTAAGGGCTGTTGTGTATGTGATTATAAGGTTACGTCCCCTCTATTCTGTGGAATGGTCAAAACCTTATTAGAAGTCCCATTGGCCAGTCCCTGATCTAGGCCTCTCACCGGGCATGTGGGGGGGACCAGGTGACGAGGGCCTGGAGCCCGGGATCTGCGTGTTCCTGATAACATTTCATTTGCAGGAGGAGCAGAGTAGAGATTTTGTAAGGCCCGCAAAGGACCCAAGAGGAGCATGGATACCAGGATTATGTAGATTCAGGTCCTCAAGGGACCCCAGTCCCCCAGTAGTAATAGCAGGTGGGGTCCAGAGCTATCTCTGGTTAATGGGACTGTCTTTTTTTAATGATCTAGTTTTTTCTTTTTATGATTTTTATTGATTAGATCACTACATACATTATAAAATTAGATATTTTTATTATATTTATATAATAACCATATTTATGCTCTAGTTCCAGCTAAATGCCCTCCCACCCACAGTGCATTTTGTGAAAAGAGGCCCAGTGACAAACTTTTAAGGTTTTATTTTGCATCCTCGGTCAGGGTGTACCAAATGTTTATGGGGTGTTTGTTCTGCAGTGATTACTCCTTAAGTCTTCCTGTCAATAATGTGAGATGCAGACTCCGGTTCTCCCAGTCCTCCTGCAGCATGGGAAAATACCATGGGCTATGTGAGAAAGCACTTATTGTGCAAAGCTGTTCCCAGAAAACCCTAGCTGTGGGCAAGGGACTAGATAAGACATGCGGCTGTAGAGAAGAGGCTTTAGTTTTGGACTAAGGGAGGAGGGAACATTCCAACGCCCGAGAGGAAATAAATGGATCAGGGTGGGGTGAGACAGGGTGGGAGGGAAGCTGAGAAAGTGGGTGAAAGCTCAATCCCAGAGTTTTTCTTTGCGTGAGTGTGTCTTTGCAGAGTGGGTGTCTGGGTGAGGGTGGTGGATGCAGAGCATTGGGGTAGAGTGAGGAATGGTAACAAACAGGCGAAGTGTGAGAAGCTGGGTGACGTTAGGACCCTCTGGGGATGCCAGAACCTGCTTTCTGCTTTCTCTTCCTGCAATGCTTAGCTCAGCCAGCTTGGCTTTGCACCCATCAGCATGCCTGTGGGAGCCACGGTAAGGTAATTAACACTCAGATGTCTGACACTAAATATTTGGAATCCCACAGCGTGCTGGGGTGGGCAGATTTCAGGGGTTGCTGCTTCTTAGGAACAACCAGCTGTTCCTGCTCCTCCTAGAAAACAGAACAAGATGAGGGCTTAGAGAAGAGAAAGATTTATTTGGATTTGATGAGGGATTTCCTGGCTGTGAAAACACAGAGGGAAATATAGTCTTTGGGATGGGACGCCTATAAGAGATGTGAAATCTCCTTCCTTCCTGTAATTCTAGCAAGGAGGAGAGCAGCTCCCCTGCCTTCACTGTGCAGTTTCTGGAGACAGGGACCCAGTCCAAATACTCACCCCATGGCCATCCCAACCCCCAATTAAATGAAGCGTGTTGATGCCAAGGAGGATCAGGGGTCATTTTCCCACCTTCACTGCGTACATGTTGTACATAAATCCAGTTGTTGGAATGTTTCGACTCAACCTTGGAAATAATGATAGTTAACACAGAAACACTTCTGTTGGAGCATGCTCGTATTAGAAATTGGTTCTAGCTAGATGGAGGGAAAGTGGCATGCTGCCTTTTCCAACGTAGATAACAGAACAGCATTTGCCAAAGTAGCTGAATTATTGAGTATATTATCCCGAAACGAGTCAATTGGTAGACAGCATGTTGTATAGAAGGTTACGAGCCAGGAGACCTTAGTTCAAGTTCTGTCTCAACTTTCTGGAGCCTCAATTTTATCAGACTACAGCTGCATGAGTGCCCCCCAGTGAGGCCAGCACAAAACTTCCCATCGGAGCTCAGCCCAAACTGCAGAATTGTGCACAGAAAATTATTGTTGTTTGCAGCCACTAGATTTTGGTGCTTTGTTAAACAGCAATAGGTAACTCATAAAGGTAGAGATGTAGAAAGTGGAATAAAAAATGAGTTAAGAGCAAGGTGGTAGGGAAGAGAGCCTTGGAAGAAAGATGTTCAGGGTCTTTGGAATATCTTCAGAGAGGTGGGACCACCCCATGGGGAATGGGGGGAAAAGGTATCATGGTACTTTGCCCCTCTTCTCTCTTACTTCAGCCTTAACCTTGGCTGATAACCAAGGTCTACCCCAGCTCCGGTGTGATTTTGATCTTGGTTGGGAGAACCATGAAAAGCCAAAATCACCCCTCTCTCTGCTGCCTTTTTCTGAGACTGGAACTTCCTATGCCATGTGCTGGTGGCCAGCCCTGAATAAGAACCTCCCAGTGAGTTCCTTGGACCATTGTTCACTTCCTGTCATTCTTGTCCTGCCTTGGCCCTGCCCTGACATCCTCCTTGGGTCTTGAATTCCCCCTTCTAGCTGGTTTTTGGAGCAGTCTGCTGCCTTCCTGGTTAAATTACACTGTTGGGGTTCATATTGCCATCTGCCGTGTAGCGTGCATGGTGGGGGACGTGAATCTCTAGAGGCGCTGCTCTCAGGGATGGGTTTGGTGATGTAATGATACACAGGGAGGCACGATGGAGGGTGGGGACTGTAGAGCTGTGTGATTCTGTAGGAGGGACACTGGAGCAGGCACAGACCATGCTGACTTCAGACTGAGCTCCAGGTTTAGGCAGCGGACTCCAGGGCCAAACAGATGCCATCTCCAGGGTTCACAGATGAATCGGATTGCTCCCATCTGACAAAACATGTTGGAGGGAAACAAAGATCCATGCTTGAAGAGAACTCTGAGCATTTACGGTGACCCAGTGTCCGGCTGTAGACAATGATAAAGGCAACACGTAAGCAATGGTCATATCACAGTGACAAGGTGCAGGAGTGTTATGAGACCCCCAGGGAGTGAGTAGGCTCAGCAAAATTCAGCCAGCATGGGGTGAAGATGAGGCCAGTGTAGATCAGAGCAGGAAACTCCCAGTTAATTAGTTAAGGATTGTCAGAATGTCTTTAGTAAGGAATTAACAGACATTAAGTTTGCTGAATATCAGGTTGCTATGGCATGCTTATGCTTACTAAAACATGCTACACTCTATACAGTTTTCATTCCAGGGTAAAAGTTTGGTATCTCCAACAAACATTCTAATTACCTTCTTAATATTCCCATGAAAACTTCATTATCTGTACCTCCAGGTGCTTTTGAAGGTACGTGGGATGGGTGGGCATTATCCATGACAGTCAAAGTAGTGGTATTTGCAAGAGGCTAAATTAGGGCCCATGAAGAATTAGTTCTTTTTTTTTTTTGAAGAATTAATTCTTGATAGATGTTTTTTATGCTACACCCAACCTTGAGATAATGGGCCACTGACTTTCATAATAATGATCATAATAATTAGTTACTTTTCTCCCCATTTTTTATTGAGGTGAAATTCATATAATATAAAATTAACCACTGTTACAGGTTTAATCGTGTCTCCTCCCCAGAAAATTCATATGTTGAAGTCCCCCAGTGTCTCAGAATTGACCTCATTTGGAAAGAGGATTGCTGCAGATTGGTTAGGGTGAGATCCTGGTGTAGTAGCTGGGTCCTTGGATCCAATATGACTGTTATCCTTATAAAAGGGGGAGCTTTGGACACAGAGGCACACACAAGTTGTCCATCTACAGGGCAAGGAGAGAGGTCTGGAACTAACCATGAGACAACTTGATCTTGGACTTCCAGCCTCCAGAACTGTGAATCAATAAACTTCTGTTGTTTAAGCCACTCAAGTTCCTGGTACTTTTTTATGGCCGCCCTAGCAAATTAATACAACCATTTCAAAGTGAACAGTTCAATGGCATTTAGTATATTCACAATGTTGTCTAACCACTACATCTATCTAGTTCCAAAACATTTTCATTATCCTCCTCCAAGCACCCTCCAAGTGAAATCCAACCCCTTAAGCAGTCACTCCCCATTCTCCCCTCCCCCTAGCCTGTGGCAACCACCAATCTGCTTTCTGTCTCTATAGATTTAGCTATCCTGGGTATTTCATATAAAGGGAATCATACAATATGTGACCCTTTGTGTCCGGCTTCTTTCACTTGGCGTGAAAGTTGCTACTTTTTATTGAGCATCTTCTGTGTCCCAGCAGTGTGACGTGTAGTTTATAATCGTCCCAAGAAACCTGCAACGCAGAAATAATCTTACCACTTTTCAGATAAAGAAACTGAGGTGCAGAGTGCTTAAGGAACTTTTCTGAGATCTACCAATCTCTCTAGTCATATTTCTAACCAGCCCAGTGACTCTCCCTGAAGCCCCCTTGGCCTGCCTTTCCTGCTTGGTGGATAGCTCTGCATGTCTAAAAGGAGCAGGTGCGAGATAGCTAGTGGGAACTTGCTGTACAGCACAGGGAGCTCAGCTCGGTGCTCTGTGATGACCTAGATGGGTGGGATTGGTGGGGAGGTCCAAGAGGGAAGGAATATATATATATATAAAATCATATATGATTCACTTCATTGTACAGCAGAAAGTAACACAACATTGTAAAGCAATTATACTCCAATAAAAAAAAAATTTTTAAAAGGAGGAGGTGCAGTAGACTTGTGTCTCCCTGTCACTAGCCATTGCCTTTCCCACCACTGTACTCATCTTTTGTGCCACCTGTATCCTGGAGGCTGGCCTCTACCATTGGGACCTCCTGGTTCCTTTGCCCTCTGGCTTCCGGTTGGATTTGGCCAGCGGGAAATAGAGACAGGAGATGAGAGGGCAGCAGGAAAGGTTGAGCTGTTTTTTTCCTGCTCCTTTTCTGCAGGGCTCTGTCTTGGCTCTTGCCAGGCCATTTCTCCTCCATAGCTCTAGCCACCCTGTTTCCTTCCCTTGTCCCTTCAGCCTTAGGGCAGTGATGACTTCCTCTTCTCGTTGGTCTCTAGATGTCTCACCACCACCTTTGGTTCCCTTAACCCTGCCTATAACTCCCTAAGAAATTTCCTTCATTGGAGTCTCTCCATTTGAACCATCCAGGTGGGGTGAATTCTCTTTCCTGCCAGGACCCTATTAGGGGTGATTGACTAATCACCAAACTTCGTGTATCACTTTCATGATTTCTGCCATATCTGCGTGACATCTGGGCTATTGCTTATTTACTGGTGTTTTCTGAAATCATTTCACTTCTGTTTTTACTCACTAATTACTTTAGCTTTACCCTAAGCAATAATATCCATGAAATCATGGGTTTGATATGAAAGTTATATAGTTTTTCCTGATACATATTATAATATTATAATATATACATAATTCTTTAACAGAAACTGTATCTGGGTACCACTGCACAGCATCTTGCACTGACTAGATAGATGATCTTCTAGGCCCTTTTCCTCTCAGACAAGCTGTGATTCTAGATTAATACCTGAAATTTTGGTGCTTGTCTTAAGTCAAAAATATCTCAGTGGTTGATGGGTTTAAATTGTTTCCTTTCAGCTGTACTGCTGCCGTAAACAGAAATGAGGAATTCTTTATTCTTGCACTGATGAAAAACTTCTAAGTGCTACCAAATAGGGAAAAATCATTTGGGCTTTCACTGTATTGTTGTGCAAAGAACGAAGATAAATCTGGTTTTGTGCAAGATGAAATCCTCTTTCCTCAGGTGGCCCTCACTGTGGGAGATTTGGGAGGAAGAAAGGAAAATGGAAACTTGACTAACTGTATTCACTTCAGGGAAGGGACCCGGATTCTCTGCACTTTGCTGGTGGCGAGGTGAGGTGTGGGCACTGCAGCTGTGAGCAAATCCTGGCAGACTGTGGTTTGAGAGCACCTGGCTCTTCTGAGAATGAGGACAAGGGGAGACTCTAGCAGAGGGCATTCCAGAACTGGGATGTGACTATCCTAGCTCTTTGAAACTCGTTCCCCTGCTTCTCTTAGGGCTTTGAGGAACTTGGACACACCCCTTCCCACCTGGATACACTCCATTCACTGTTCATTGAACACAAGTCTTCTTACCCACTTTCTTGTGCACCAGCACCTCCTGGAGCACTTGTTAGAACATAGGTTGCTGGGCCCTGTACTTGGTGTGTCTGAGTCAGGAGGTCTGGGGTGGAGCATGGAAGCTTGCATTTCTAACAAGTTCCCATGTGATGCTGCTGCTGCCGCTCTGGGGACCACGCTCTGAGAGCTCTTGAGATAATAATGCCGAGTGTCTGCTGTGTGCCAGACCCTTGAGATGGAAAGATGAATAAGGTAGAATTCTTCCTTCAGATTGCTTACTTTGCAAATAATTCAAACTCTCCTCCGAGGTCAGTTGCCTCATCTGTAAAAAGAGAATAATTATCCTTATCTCACAGGGCTATTGTGAGAATTAAGTGATATTGAGTCACAGACCTTTGCTATTTTAAAAGAACACATCTCGAGACCTTTGCAAGTCCCCAATTCTATGAATACTATTAAAACATGTAATTTTCTCTATAAAACTTAGTTAAGCATAAGTGAAAATTTTAAGTGACCCTTTCAGGCCCCTAATGATTCACTAAATATAGGAATAAAGCGATTTATAAAGCAATTAAAATAAATTATTGCTGGAACACTTGCTGAACAGTTTCAGAAATTACTTTCTCTTGATTCCTGATAGAGTATTGGGTGCCTCCAAGCAGCTACCGGCTTCGACATCTTACCCTTGAATTTACCCAATACTTCACTTTCTCTCTGTTTCCACTGTTCATATTTGCAACTGACTTATAAGTGGGATCTTCTTTCTTTTTTCCATAAAGACACAAAATATTTTACATTGACATTGAATAGAGAAAGCAACAAGGCCACATCAAGATACAGATGCTGGGCAGTAAGCTAGGCTTGCTCACTAGTTCAGATCTCTTCTAATATATCAACCACGCTGCAGGTCTGCCATGTTGTACAACTCTAGAAGACGTCTTCCATATTGTAAATCGTGTCCCTTGGAGTTGTGCAAAATAGTGGTGTTGCCTTTCCACATGGAGGTCTAATTTGTGATCTCGTTGTAAGACTTCCAGGTTACTCACAGGATTTCAAAACTAAGATTTGGAAACTCATGTTAACTTAGCAAATGCCAAGGCTCTGCTTGGTATGAGAGTGCCTCTTAGAATATCTGGAACATCACTGATTTTCCAAAAAGCCTCTTTCCCATCTTCCACTTTAATTTTGGCATTTCTGGTGTTGGCTCCACTCTTTCTAACCTCGGGTCTTAATATGACACCCCCTCCAGTTTATTCTGTTGCCTTGGGTTAGCCCAGGTTTGGTTGGCATTTTGTCCACCACTGCCCAATAGCTGTCTCCAGGGCCTTTGGCTGCTTCAGTCTATAACATACCAGCAGGAGAAGCAGGTTTGCGTTTTGGTGCCAATTCTGCCACTTCCACTGCATGACCCAGAGCAAGGGGTGTAAACCCTTTATGCCCCTTTGTCTTCCTCCTTAAATGGCTTCTTTCATTGATTTTGTCCATTGGGCCGCTAAAACAAGATGCCATAGACTGAGTAGCTTATAAACAACAGAAATCTGTTTCTCACAGTTCTGGTGGCTGGAAGTTCGAGATCAGGGTGCCAGCACGGTCAAGTGAGGGCTCTCTTCCTTGTCAAAGATTTCTTGTTGTATCCTTACATGGCGGAAGTGGATGAGGAGCTCTCTGGAGCCTCTTTTATAAGGGCACTAAATCTCATTCATGAGGACTCCATCCTTATGACCTCATCCCCTTAAAGTCCTACCTCCTAATAGCATCACCTTGGGGGTTAGGTTTCAACATATGAATTTTGGGAGGACACATTCAGACCACTGCACCCATAAATAGTTTGTTGGAGAATAAAATGATAGTCACAGAGGCATGAAATTTATTTGCAGGAAGGGTACTTATATATCATTTAGATTAGCTAATTCCTTTATTTTTATAGTAGGCATAAAAAATTTCATTAGACTTTGATTTTCCCAGAAAACATGTGTTTTTAATACAGTGGCATTATTACCAAACAAAGCAAACGCTGTTATATTTTTATGGAATAAACTTAAGAGATTTCAGAGTTCCTGATCTAATGCATCATGCCTTGGATCACGAAAATCAAGTTTAGTAAAAAGTAGCTTTCCTATTCTTTTCTGAATTTAGGGGATTCAGGTTCTGTTAAACAATGGTCTGCCTTCCAGGTTAAGGAGAGTCTCCGCTTTCCACTGGATGGGTTTTCTGTGGCCAGGGCTTTGTAGAGCAGCCAGTGTTGTTTGTGTGGGGACCTCCTCTCTACTTTACCAGTAATCGTGATATTCAAGAGCTCTAAACAGTCTGGAGAGCCCAACGCCTGTAAATGGGGCTTTTGGACCCCCTTAGATCATTCACTGAGGCAGCTGACCTTTGTGACTTACATATCTATGTCTTTGGGGTTGTTTTTCTCATGTGATTTACAGGGGTTCCTTTCTAATTTGCAGGCTACGATTCCTAGCAAGAACCGAGCCATTTTTGAATATTCAGAAAGGGCAGCACTGTAATATGACTGTTTACAAATTAACACACATTTCTTGTTAGCTTGAAGAGAAGCAGAGTGCTCAGTTCAAGGAAAATCCTTAGATTCTAAGTGCTGGGGAGGTCTTACAGCTCATCTCTGATGCCTGCATTTTAATTCTACTTCTTGGGACCATCTTAGGAAGTCTTTTCTAGCTCTTTGGAACAGCTATTTAGATATTTGAAGACAACTGTCATACTTTTCCCTATGGCTTTTCTTTTCCTAGCTGAGAATGCCAAATTCTAAAATGATTTCCTACAGGACACAGTCTTAGTTTCCAACACTTCTCTGGACACTTTTCCCCAACACTTTGGATTGTCAGTATCTTTTTTAAAGAGGGGTGTCCAGAAATAATTGTATCATTCCAGGTGTTATCTGACCAGAGAAAAGCATTTTGGGAGTATGACCTCCCCAATCCTAAATAAAATAATCTGTTTATTTAACACTGCTTGGGGCAAACGATAGCTGGAATTAAATTCCCACCTTCAGTAAGAAAATGGTAGATTAAACAACATCTAATACAGAACTCCAGTGTTCAGAGGTCTGGAAACCATCATTTTAGTCATAAAGATGCTCATAATAGCTACCATTTATTTAGTGCATACATTTTACATGAGTTATCTCATTTAATTCTTATAATTCCATGAGGTATATATAATATAATAATGCCACTAAATCCCATTTTGCAGATGAGGGAACTGAGGCTCGATGGGACTCAATAATCTGCCAGGTAATAAGTGCAGGATTTAAAGCCCGTGTACTTTCTGCTACACTCCGTTACTTTTTTCGATTTTGGATGGTCAGGTGAAAAGAGGTGTTTTAACTGAAAGACTTGCTGCCTTCATGGAGTTGAAGCGTTATTATTTGTAATGGAGAGAAAACTTTGAACCTCAACGGGAGAGAACTACTGTGGAGAATGCAGATGGAACATTTGAAACAGACACCTTCTAAGACTCCTTGATAAATACAATTCTCTCAGCTTCTAAGCAGTGTAGACTTTCCAGACGGAAGCAAAGCCTGTGAGCTTGTACCTCCATGACATTATAGCAGCCAGGGTGCAGGGCTGGGGGTTTGGGGGGAGTGGGTCCAACAAGTATTATACAAAATAAGTAAGTAAATAAATACAACAAAATGAAAGTATTTAGGTTAAGTGTCATGCAGACAAAGTAAAGGATTGCATTATTTCTGCCTCTTCTGTGGGTCATGGACGTGAAGTGTTCTCCATCTGGCAGTGCAGAGGAATCACCTGATGGGTGTATTTAAAGGCAGATTCCCTGGGCTCTGATGCCCATCCAAGGGGCCTGGGATGGGACCTAGGGTTTCCATTTCATAAAGCTTTCCCAGGGCTTCTGACCGTCTGGTAGAGTTGGAAGCAGACAGTGAATTTCCAACCTTGGACTCTAGGATGACTTAAGTCTGTTCAGCAACCAGTCCCTCACAGAAAACCACCTGAATTTTAGGTGCTGAATTGAACAGTTGGCTGGGCATTGCAGTTTCATGCACAGTTAGTGCATGTATCAGATCATGGGTCTTAAGAATAGCGGCGACACAAATGTACACAGTCTACCATGCCAGTAGATCAGAAGAGATTCATGAAATTATCTTCCAGCTAAGCGGTAAATTCTGTAATTTTCAGTATTCTTTTCGTGTAGTGTGAGAGTTTGCATAATTTCCCTGTGGTAGAATGCAGAGGATTCAAAACAATAAACTAAGAGATCTACCAATTCATTGGAGCACAAAATTTAAATCCGTGTTTGCTAACAATATTTCAATTTCTGAGCAAATCTGACATGGAGAGACTGAATAATTATATTTCCATCTTTGCTTTGGGAGGAGTCTGTTTATTTATTGCCTTGGTTAAGAATGCTAAAAACCTGGAACTCTGTACTGTGATATTTACCTTTGTCCGATAAATTTATTGCTTAAGATTGTATTGATTTTGTCTTATAAACGTTTATCAAATGATCGCTCTAGGTCATAGAAGGAGAGAAATGCAGCATTCAGTTAGGCTTTTTGGATACTGAGTCCCTGCCTCAAGAAAATAAACATAAAAACATAGTAATAATTAACTGTATATTTGCCTCAGAGTTTACAAAACATTTTGAAGTCCTTGATCTGGTTTGATTTCCCCCTGAAACTCTGAAGTGAGGAGACCAACTTTGCTGTGGAACTTCTTTAGATATAGAGCCATTATTCCATCTGTGTGTGCTTTTTCATCAATTTATGTTCAAAAATGTTGATGATGTGCAACTCCTGAGAATCATGTCCTTAATAGAAAAACTTCTATTAACCCAAACTTAACCTAAAGAGGCTGTTTCACACTCTATTTGTAAAGGGAGGTAAATTGAAATGAAATGAGTAGATATCAAAATGGCTAACATTTCACCTTTCAACTAATTAAGTAACAAATTTATTCATACATCCCTCAAATACATATCGAGCATCTGTAACGGTATTTCCTTCCAAATCCTGAGACTGTATCGGGTGGTGATTAAGAACACCAGCTTTGGTACTAACAGATTTGGCTGTGAACCCCTCCTCTGCCACTTTTCCCGTGACATTGTACATGCTGCTTTTTTTCTTTCAGTTTTGGCTTCCTTTCCTGTAAAATATGGATAATAATAGTATGACCTGATATCATCTTGAGGGGGTGAGAATTACAGGAAATAAGGTATACAGAGTGTTTACACAGTACCTGGTGTGTAAAAGGGGCTTAATAAATTATAGAATAAAATATTACTCTGCAGTGAAAGCTGCTGTTCAGAAAATTGACCACAGCCAGCAAAGACACTTGGCTCTCTTTGATGGACCATGTGTCTCTAGAGCGGAAGTGTTACTCAGATATTTAGAAACACTCTCCGCAAGACATTCAGAGGTGAAATCCTTGTAATTAGCTATCATGTCAGTTTGTGTTATTTTGGTTATCAGTCAGAGGAAAGAGAATTTACTGGTTCTTGTAAATTGTCAAGCGGCAGGACTAAACTTTAGGCAAAGCTTGATCCAGTAGCTCAGATAACCGGGACTTGGTTTCTCTCGGTCCAATGTACTTGCCATGGCTTCCTCCCAAAGCCCCATGCGGTGGTCCCATCTCATTTCCCAAGTCTCTCCTCAAGTAAAAGAAGAAATATCTATGGCGGCTGTGAGCCCCACATCCCCCCAGGGCCAGGACAAGACCGAGAGGATTGAAGCATTTGCCTCAGATGCAAAATTTAAGTGGGCATCAAAAAAACTCAGGAATCAAGGTACATAATATTTTCATGCTACGTGTAAAAAAAAATAACGCAAAAATCCATGATGAACAGAATATCAAAGACTTAAATAAAAGAAGAATCAGAATCAGCTGAAGAGAGATGCTTTCTCCCAATAGTTCCATCAAACATCTTTTTTCTCTTCTGGGCCCTGAGTTATGTCCCATCCCAGAACCAATTGCTGTGGCCAGAGGCATGGGACACGCCCACTGGCTTCAGCTAATCAGGGTCCACTTCTGAAGTGGGGTAGGGTCAGTCGTAATCAAGCCAAAGAACAATGAATGGGAGAGCTGGCTCCAGAAAGAAAGACCATAAAAATCACAGTATTGTTACCCTAGGAAGGCGGCATGAATCTCAGGTGTCAGTAAGCTATGTTTCACTCTAGTCATTAATTTAATTAACCAGATTCCATCTTTTCATCCAGCTCCAAAGCTATGTTTATTTGCTTACCATTACAACTTGATGTTTATCATGATGGTCAGAAGTCCATGTTCTGCTTATTTTGCCTCCCCCACCCCCAGTTTGTTTGCTTTTAGCAAGGTTAAGAAGGAAGAGGTGTTGGTGTGGGTCGGAGGACTCCAAGAGGATGGGGTGTCCATGGACCTACACTGTTAAGGTAGAGGGGGATCAGTGAAACTGTAGCCCACAAGGTCTTCTTTGTGTCTGTCTACAGTCCTAATAACTCTGTGTGTGTGTACGTGCGTGTACGCACGCTCTCACCTTTGGCACAGTGATGACTGTCATAAGCACATTCTCAGTGGGGTACTTATGGAACATCTCTGATGATAAAGATGCTGTTCACACCTGAGCACTTAGTATGTGTGTATTATATATAAGGTGTTTTCATTTATAGTAGCTTAGCCAGTTATGCAAGGCTGGTATTTTTAGTTCCTCTTTTTTTTTTTTTTAACGTCTTTATTGGAGTATAATTGCATTACAATGGTGTGTTAGTTTCTGCTTTATAACAAAGTGACTCAGTTATACATATACATATGTCCCCATATCTCTTCCCTCTTGCGTCTCCCTCCCTTCCACCCTCCCTATCCCACCCCTCTAAGGGGGTCACGAACCACCGAGCTGATCTCCTGTGCTATGTGGCTGCTTCCTCTTTTAACAGAGGAAAAGACTGAGGCTCAGATATCTTACCAAAAAAGAGTAACTCTAAGGACAAATAACTAGAAAGTGGCTGAGATCAGATTTAGATCCACATCATTCTGGACCCAAGACTCATGTTCTTTTCGGCATACCTCACTTGATGGAGGGGGTAGATCATTAGACCCAGAGTCAGGAGGCCAGGTCTGTTCCCAGTTCTGTAACTGACTGTCCCACTTTTGGCAAGTTGCTTCCCCTTTCTGGGATGTGGTGTTCTTAGGTATACCGTGAGAGTCACTTTTAAGTTTTGTCTTTAGCAGAAAAGCACTTCCTTCAAATGGAATCTTAAATGACTCAAAGCAGGCTCTTCTCTTTTTTTTGCGGTACGCGGGCCTCGCACTGTGTGGTCCCTCCCGTTGCGGAGCACAGGCTCCGGACGCGCAGGCTCAGCGGCCATGGCTCACGGGCCCAGCCACTCCGCGGCATGTGGGATCTTCCCGGACCGGGGCACGAACCCGTGTCCCCTGCATCGGCAGGCCTACTCTCAACCACTGCACCACCAGGGAAGCCCAAAAAGCAGGCTCTTCTGATGGAGTCTGGGGAGTGGGGAGCCGGGGTGGGATTGGGGAATCACAGAGCCCTGCTGGTTCAGCAGCCCTTTCCCACTGGGAAATCCTGGGGTGCTGCTGAACACAGTGTAAAAGGCACTAAACTTGACAAAAGTCATTTCCAGTCCTACCATTTCATGGCCATGGTTCTGAGTGTCCTCTGAAGGAACCAGAGAAACAGAGATTAAGGAACTTGAGGCATGAAGTAAATGAGGAGAGAAGAGGGAGGACTCACAAGCCCTGGCTGACAGGAGCAAACACGGTGGGAAACCCCAGGCCACTTGGTTGGAGATGGAGGAACCAGTATAAACTTCATCTGCAGAAACGCTTACATCTTGATTTCTTGCTTTGTTCTCTGAAAGTCTTCTTCTTCTCTTCCTTTCTGGGTACACCTCTCATATTCTTTTAGAACAATATCATTGTCCTCTGCATGAGTTCAGAATCTGTTACAGGGACCCTCACGAAGTGTTGGTATGATAAATATTAAAGTTGATTAGATTGGGGAGGGGATTGTGAGACTATTAAACTGGTTTAAAAATGGGTTGGTTTCAAGAGCTGTAAGCAGTTGGAAAATAAAAAAGGAAACCCTTTTTTTTTAGTTCTTAAAAGAAATCCATAATGGGTTTTCCTCATAAACTGCAATTATTTTTAAATAGCACTAATGAATAATTTAAAGACCCACTGGGTTAGGCAATTAGTTTTAAGTGTGGATTAATTGCTTTCTTTATAATATTACATATTCATTTTTTGCATAACTTGGACAGATATTTCATCTTATTTAAAAATATTTTATGTTTTCTAAAATGTTCTGATAGGTGGGAAAAGAAAATGCTACAGTCATTGTAAAATGTGAAGGCTGTACCTGCCCTTGCTTCAGGAGATCTAACAAAAGCGTGGCATTTTCTTTTCCCCACTGGTGATCCGGTAGGCGGGGTGTTACTGATGGCAGTGGCTATCAAACTGTTTTTGATTGTGACCCGCAATAAGAAATTGTGTCCCAGTACTGACACTTTAACATAAAAGTTATATGGAACAGAAGTTTTAGAATACAAGGCTTAGCTCTTTTTCATACCCACCAATATTTTCTATTCCACTCCACTTAAAACATGGTCCAGCAAGGTAACTTTTGGAGGCAGGAAGGAGGTTTCTGGGGAGGCTGGCCAAGTTCTGTTTCTTGACCTGGGTGGTGGTTATAGAGATGCTCATCTTGGGGCTTCCCTGGTGGCGCAGTGGTTGAGAGTCCGCTTGCCGATGCAGGGGACACGGGTTCGTGCCCCGGTCCGGGAGGATCCCACATGCCGTGGAGCGGCTGGGCCTGTGAGCCATGGCCGCTGAGCCTGTGCGTCCGGAGCCTGTGCGTCCGGAGCCTGTGCTCTGCAACGGGAGAGGCCACGGAGGTGAGAGGCCCGTTTACCGCAAAAAAAAAAAAAAAGAGATGCTCATCTTGTAACTATTCACTAGCATCGTTTCATATGGTTATCTGTACCTGTGTTTTATTTTGCTACATAAAGGTTAAAAGTATATGTTCCAGCAGTTTGGAAAACATAGTCCTAGGGGTGTGGAAACTTTCCTGCCCATCTTCATTTGGTTTTTAAAGCAGACAGAGAAGGTTAAACTGAAAAGCCCAAGGGTGATTTAAGGGACCCTAGGAAACAGAGCAGAGCAGCAAAACCACTCCTCTGGCCATGCTGCAGTGGGTGGGTGAAGTGGGCTTGAGAACTAAATCCACAAGTCACGTTTGGGGATCGAAATCTATCCCCCCACTGGCTTTCCGGAGTCAATGAACAGGCCAGGAACGTAGCCAAATGGGATTCCCTCAGGTTGGGGTCTGCAATATCGTTGGAAGGAGGCATTCAAGGGATGGGGGTGGATTATGCTGGGCATTTTACTGTTACGAACTTCAAACTTGGAACCTCTTTCCACCCTTTCAGAAAGAGGTCCTCTCTCTTTAATCTTCTCTACCTCAATCAGCTTCTTCTAATGGGTACCTGTACATTAGCATTGAGGGTTTATTTCCCTTATTTTATTGATCTGTCTTGAAACTGTCTGAACCAATCAACCTTCTTTAGAGAGTAGTATTTCAAACAATGTATGTAGAATGATGGGCATTGAAATCCTCAGTTCTAGCCTCAGCCTTGATCTGCAGTAGCTTTGTGGTCTTGGGTAAAGGGAACAGGATATCGTTTCATCAATCAAGGGCAATCAATCTTTGACTATATTTGCTGTCCAAGAACACAATGGCATGAAGCTTTTATCTCCCAAGTAATACAGCTTTTATTTAGTGTCCAGAAAAATTATTCAGAGCTTTGAAATAAAGCGAGTGGCATGTCCCTTGAACATCATGAATGGCCCCAGACCCACCCAAGGGGGGGAGTATATTTTGTTCAACTCTGCTTACTATTGGTTAAAGATTCAGACTATATGACATTATACGTTAACTTGGAGATTTTTTTGTCCAGTAGAGATACAAGTACTTTCTGTCTGATTGAACTGATAACCCCAAATATTACACTTTATTAGCCTGTTGAACTTTCAGTGGTTTTGTATCTAACCCAGAAATCATATCCTAACATTTCTGTAGTAAATTATCTTTAAATACCTAGCTCTTCAAATATTCTTTGAACAAGTCTTAGTACATTACTGGTTCCCTCATTAATTAATGAATTGAATAAAATCTTTGACATGTGTTCATTTTATATTTACACAAGAGTCAAGATTTTATCTTTTTGAAAATTATGCTTTTTGTGGGTTGCTCTACAGAGATGCCCAAGTGGACTAACCTGACAGAGCCGATTAAACTGTGTTGCTTGAGAAACGCATCTCAAGGGCTGTGTAAGCCCAGACACCTCTTTTCTTGCTTCCAGAGTGAATCCCAGATGGCAACAGAACTCTAACTTTGCTGGCTTTCTATTTCTCTAGATTTCTTCTGTTTTTCATGTCTATAGATTTTATGTTTTTTTTTTAGTTTCTGGTTCGTTATTCCCCTTGGTGTTAGCAAGAGTTGGGATTTTGGTTTTATGGTCTCTTGTGAATGGATGATGGAGATCTATTCTCTGACAGGTGAGACAGATATTCTGGTTTGAGAAACTTTTTTTAAAAAAAAATTGTATGTTTGTCTATTTGTGAGCACAAAGCAATGAAGAATTTCATGATCACTGGAAAGAATAGTTCTTTGAGATCTGAACTGGTGAATTTTTGTGTTTCTGTGGTTATTTGTGACTTGAGGCTGAAGCTATAGAACTGAAGCTATGAGCTGTCTGTGTGTCAGGAGGGCTGTGTGTCTGTGATTCACAAAAGGCCTTGATATCACATTGTACAAGTATGAAATGTTTTCTTACCTCCAGGTTAGATTATTATGTCTTAAAATAAAGGAGCTCTGATCTGACTAGTTGTCAGAAATTGATAAATCTTATATAAATCTCATATTCCCCCAATATACAGAAAATAAGTAAACTACAGTTTAAAGTACTAAATTTTAAAAATGATTCTTAATGAAAATGTTAGCTCATAACCACATTAGTATAAGAATCCAAGTTCACATAATTAAGATAAATCTTTAGAAAAATCAGACTGGTTCAATTATTTTGGTTTAAAAATAAGCAATCACTATATATCTTTCCCTTGAATTTACAAGTATGAAGATCTTGGTACTTTTTCTCATGAACTTCCTAACTTCCTGGTTTACTGATCAAATAAACTAACATTACTCCTACATAACATTTAAGATTATAAAAAAATGTAAATTTTGTTTAACTAAATTGAATGATAATTCTGAAAAATGTTTTCATAGCAGTGTTTATGCTGTGTAGTCTGTCAGCTTGGACATAATTTCCAACATCTTTAGGTAACTTGAATTAATATTAAATTGAGTTAATTGATAATTGTTGTTTACTTAGATACTTTCTAAGAATGGATAATTAAACATTGATGACTAAGTGTAATTTTAAATTTATATATTTTACTAATTATTTTTATATGCTAAAGAGTGGCTATATTTGGGGGATCATATTAAGAAAACTTCTTCATTTTTATCACATTAAGAAGGAGCACAGAAGTGTGCAGCTATAGATAGTTCTGTTCTATGTATTCATGAACTTTGATAATTTAGTAAAATGTTTGTGTACAAGAGTGACTTTTCAATTTCCCTTCTCCCAGTTTTCTCTGTGAAATAATTTTGGTTAAAGTGAAGTATTTTGTTTAAAAGTTATGATTAGTGTTGGTGGGCAAAAAAAAAAAAAAACAACAAAAAGAAATAAAAGGCATATAGATTAGAAGGAAAAAACAAATGTCTCTACTCTTAAATGGCATGGTTGTCTGTATAGAAAATCCCAAAGAATCCACAAAGAGTCTCCTAGAACTAATAAATGAGTTTAGTAAGGATGCAGGATATAAGGTCAATATATAGTAATCAGTGTATTTTTATGTGTATTAGCAATGACCATTTGTAAATTTAAAAAAATACCATCTACAATGGCACCAAAAAACCATGAAATATTTAGGCATAAATCTAACAAATTGCGTAAGACTTCTATATGCAGAAATTTATAGTACAATTATCAATAAAATAAAAGAAGGTCTAAAATGAATTTGTGTTTGTGAATAGGAAGACTCAATATTGTTAAGATGTCTGTTCTTCCCAAATTGATCTATAAATTCAAGCCAACCCCAGTCAAACCCAGAAAGACTTCTGTATAAATCATCAAGGTGATTCTAATATTAAAGGCAAGGAATATAGAAGAGCCAGAACATTAAAATTTTTTTTTTTTAATTAAAAAACTTTTTGTTTTTTGGCCACACCATGTGGCATATGGGATCTTAGTTCCCTGACCAGGGATCGAACCCGTGCCCCCTGCATTGAAAGTGCAGAGTCTTAGCCACTGGATTGCTAGGGAAGTCTGGAGCCAGAACATTTTTAAAAAAGAACAAAGTTGGAAGACTCACACTACCTGATTTCAACACTTATTATAATGATACACTAATAAAACAGTGTGGTATTGGCAAAAGGATAGACACATAGGTCAGTGAAACAGAGAACAGAGTCCAGATTTAGACCCTTCCATATATGGTCAATCAATTTTGACAAAGGTACAAAGGGAACACTAGAGATATTATAGTCTTTTCAACAAATACTGTAGCAATTGGACACCCACATGCAAAAGAATGACTCTCCATCCATGATGCAAAGCAACTGGAACCCTCATATGTTTCTGTGAGAATGCAAAATAGTATAGTCACATTGGAAAATTTGGCAGTTCAACATTCACTTTCCATAAAATCCAGCAACCTCCCTTTCTAGATATGCCCAAGTGAAATGAAAACTTATGTTTATGCATAAACTTGTACACGGATATTTATAGAGTCTTTATTCGTAATTGCTCAAAAATGGAAGCAATCCAAGTGTCCTTCAACTTACGAATGGATAAACAAGCTATTGTACGTCTATGTAATGGAACACTACTCAGCAAACTCCTGAGACCTGCAACTACGTGGATGAAGCTCAATGCATTATGATAAGTGAAGGAAGCCAGACTCAAAAGGCTACATACTGTAGGATTCCATTTATAGGACATTCTGGAATAGGTGAAAGTATAGGACAGAAAACAGATCAGTGGTTGTCAGGGGCTGGGAGTGAGGTGAGGGGTTGATTAAAAGAGGTGTGAGGGGATTTGAGGGTATGTGTGAAGACCTGTTTTATGCCTTGATGGTGGTGGTGTTAGTTATGTGATGGAATGCATGTCACGTGTCGTAACTCCAGGATGGTACACTATGAAAGGGTGAATTTGATGATGTAAATTACACCTCAATAAAATAATATTGGTGCTTAAAGCTATGCCAGGAACAATAGTGATCGAGAAATACAACTATGTATGTGAGGCAATGGGATTAAATTTTGTTTTTCAAGAAAAATAGAGTGTTGATTTGTCCTACAATGTCAGCTTGTTCCAGAATACAAGAGCTTAGTGAACAAATAAGCAGCTTTTATTTGTCTAGGTTTATAATACCAGAGTCTGAAAAGAGGGTACAAAGTGTATTAAAATTTTGGCAAAGTTTGCTCAATTTTGATGGGCCTATTCATAAGATTATGTTAAAAAAAAGAAAAAAGAAAACTTATGCTACAACTATATTAATTCATTACGTGAATTTGGCTTTCTCTTTGGTAAAATGATAAATTGATTTTACAGCTCTTATCCGCCTAGTAGTAGAGCTTGTGTGTCTCACTAGGATAATTTTCTAGTCTTTTTGTTGACTTTATCATGTCTTTGATTATTTAAAAACGACAACAACAAAGAGCAAAGATTCTTCACTGTACACAAGCTCAGGTTCCTTATAATCATGTTGCCTTTAAAACATTATATTGTCACTTTGATTAAATAGGTAACCAAATTGTTTCCCTCAGGCATCCATGATCCCGTCTTAATCAAGTGACTAAATCTCCTTTGATAACTCTTTTGATTTTGCCCAAGTTTGGATCTAAACTGAGAAAGATAAAGTGACATTCCCAGGATATTTTTTACATCTAACACAATATTTTAGATTTTCAAGAGGTCCCCTGGAAGTCATAAAGATTTGTTATTCTGCCTTATAAAAACAGATGCTAGACATAATTAGGTTTTTCTTTTGGTTTGCTCCATACCTCTAAATCAATTCTACATTAGCATAAGAGCTGCATGGGAAAAATTGTCAAATCAAGAGGGATGTTCAGCTCTCCCTAGGTTAAGTTTCCATAGTTGAAATGATATTAATTCAGATATCTCAGAAGTTGTACACGTTATAGGAACGCCCTGGAGATTGGTCAATACTCTCGCTCTCCACAACGTGTTCTTACCCTCAGGGGAAACAGCAGTCAAACTCTGATGAAATGGATATGCACTCTACCCCAATATAGAATTTTCTTCTCCATTCCTACATTATTTATTACTGTAATAAATTAACCAGGGTCATTCAGTTTCATAATCAAAGAGGTCTCTGCTTTCTTCTGAGGCTTGCCCCAAATTCTACAGGCTAGAATTTGTCTCTTCAACAAAAGGGCAGCTTCAGAACCTCCTGGAAAGGGATTATACCAAATACTCTAAACTATTGGTATGTCTAAGAATAGACTCTAAGGCACATGCTTCTGAGCTGACATAGCTGAACCAACTTTCAGATTGCATCAGTAGACAGTCAGGGTTTCAAGGACTCTTTTTAGCCTACCACGTGAAAGCGGACTGCTTACCCACACCCAGCAGAATGAGAATCAATTATATGGGACTGAAGAGACTGATGAGGGAAATTTAACTTGAGTTGTTTGTTTGCAATATTGTTGATGGTGTTTTAATGTTCTATATCTTATGGACATGTAAGAAAATATGAGAAAGCCTTTTCTCCTTCTTCACTAACCCTCAATTTAGTAGACTTTGCTTTTAAACTAAGTAAAACTTTTAATGGTATCTGATTCTTAGCTGATTCCTTAGAGTTCAAAAATAAATGTTTTTACTGAATATCTCCTTATTTTTTTTTAATCGCAATACAGTTTTGGCATGGGCTCATTAGAACCTGTCCTCTTTTTTACTGGAATATAATTGGACAAATCAATTGTGCAGCCAAGGTCATGACTGGATGTTACATTTGAGGAGGATTCTCATTTAATTAGGTATGAAAGACCCAATCTTAAGGAAAATTACTCTGATGGTTATTTTGTGGTTGCCCCATGCGGTGCCTCGATTAAACATTATTTCTGGGTACGTCTGTGAGGGTGTTTCTGTATGAGATTAGTATTGGAATCAGTGGACTCAGTAAACTAGATTGTCCTCCCCAGTGTTGGTGGGCATCATTCCACCTGTTGAGGGCCTGAATAGAACAAAACGGCAGAGGAAAGAAGAATCTACCCCCTTTTGCTTCCAGCCTGCCTGTTGAGCTGGGACATCAGTCTTCTCCTGCCCTTGGACTGGGGTTTATACCATCGACTCCCCTGGTTCTCAGGGCTTCAGACTCAGACTAGTATTATTCCACCCACTTTCATGGATCTTCAGTTTGCAGACAGTGGACTGTGGGACTTCACAGTCTCCGTAATTGTGTAAGCCAATTCCTATGATAAATCTTTTCCTGTATATGTATATCCTGTTGGTTCTGTGTCTCTAGAGAACCCTGACTAATACAATTACTGACCTGCTATGTGGAGCCATTGCCTACAAATCACTCCCAAGAAAACCAGCTTCGTATCTGGTTTACAGAATCCCAGTGTCAGTTAGTAAGGAAGCCTACCTCCTGCTAGGCCAGGGACCTTCACTAATTTGGGGGACCTCAAGAAGAGAGGAATTCATCCCCAAATATAGGTACATACTACCAGGTAAAATCTGGTAGAGAGAGTGTGTTGCACTTATTTCCTAGCCTTAGGATAGAAGAACAAATAATAGAGGTTTTCAAAAGTCCAGTCCAAGATTCCATATAAAAATTTCTGCACAGAAGTTTCTTTATTCTGAAGGGCTATAGAGCATATTCAAGGAGGCATGTATGGTTACTGAAGACCCTTTTTTCGCACATATATGAGTAAGCCACCCAAACATACTGACACCAGCCTCTCTGGAAGTTATTTATGATATGAGGAGGGTGGTAGAGAGACTTCTGAGTTGTCCAAAATTTGGAAATAAGGCCAAAAAATGGGGTGACATGTCCTTTCAGTGGAGCACAGGCCCACCCAAATTTAGAGGGGTTTCTTATTGATTAATATTGGTAAAATTTTCAAATTTAGTGAAGTTACATGTTAACTTTTGTAGACTTTTGTCCAGTATATATGCAAATGATTTCTGTTCAATGGAAATCCAAAGTTTAAAGCCTCCTGCCCTAGTGGACATTAAAGGATTTGTGTCTAGTTCAGAAATTTTATCCTAATAGCCCTTTACTTAATTGCCTATAAAGACCTGTTTCCTTAAATGCTGTTTGAACCAGTCTTAACATCTCACTGGTTCCCTGAGTAATTAACAAGTAGAATAAAATCTTTGACAAGTATTCATTTTATATTTGCATGAGTTATGTTTTTAAAATCCTGAGAATTGTACTTTAACATAAGTAAAAATTTGTCTTTTCCTTTTTGGTTAATCTCAGAAGTAGAGGAAGGGATCCCGATGTGAGTGGCGTGTAACTGAGTTGATGTAATTTCAGAAAAAAGCCAAGATATTTAAAGCAATTGGCTTTTGCAGCAGTCATTGTATGAGTTTGGCTAAGTTTTCTGGAAACATGTATTAAAAAATCATGTGTAGACTACCTTCATCAACCACCTAGAGGTTTCAAGCCTCAAAATGAGATACCTCTGACCCTAGATTAGGTCTGACGTTTAGTCTTCTGTGGCCTGATGTGGTTTGATTCTATGATAACTAAACTGTGTTTGACATAGATTTGAAATGGTTCCTTAGTGGTGGATCCTAAAAATACCTGCTGAATGAGTGGATCACTGCCTTCTTGTTCATTGTTCTCCCAAGCCTTTCTAATTGGAGCCCGTGGGCTTTCCATTCAGCTCATCTGGAATTGAGTTTACCATACCTTCCTGGACATGTGTTGTTAACCTGGCTTTTCACGTGGGGTCGATTTCTCTGTCCTGGCATAGTCTTTAATTGATTCCAGGTCACTCATTTTATCCCCAGGCCAGAGATTCCAGCATGGACTCTCATGACCACATCATTTATGAGCAAATGATTGCTAGCCAATCCAGCAAAGTTCAGCCTGTACCTTCGTTGATTAGGGTCAGGTGGTGGAAGCAGAGTGAAGAGGAGGTGGATGGAGGAGCAACTGGGCTCAAATGCTCCTCCAGTTTGCAAAAATGACCAAGTTGACTTCATTCATGAGTTGTTCCATTCTTAAAACAGGAAAACAAAGTGACATGGCTTAACTCTATCCAGTTGAGAGCTTTCAAGCCTGTGGTCCTTAAAGAAACAGGGTTAAAATTCAGTAACTTCTTTCGGGAAACAAATTAAATTGTATTCAAATGCTCAATAGGAAGCATGTCAAGGTTTAGTGGAGGCTGTCAGAGATACCCAGTAAGCAGATGATGGTGGTTTGGACTAGACTTGCAGCAGTGAGCATGGTGAAAAATATCAGATTCAATGTATATTTTTAGAAGTACAGAAAAAAGAACTTACTGAGGAACTTGATATGGATGTAAGAGAAGGAGAGGAACTAAGAGTAGGTTTGTGGTCTGAGCAACTGGGTAAATGGTGGTGCTATTTATTGTCTTGGGCTGGAAGGAGGACAGAAATTTAAATAGAGAGGAAACCAGCATTTCTGTTTAGGACATTAAGTTTGTGATGCCTTTGAGATATCCAAGTAGAAACATGAAGCCATCTGGAGCTCTGAGGCTAGGTCCAGGGAGGGCAGAGGAATTTGAGAGTTGTCAGCTCATTGGAAGCTGTGGGTCACACATTATAACCTAAGAAAAGAGTGTTGATGGGGAAGAGAAGGGCATGAGAATAGGACCTTGGGGATCTCCAACTTTTAGGAGTCCAGAAAAGGAGGAGGACCTGGTGAAGGAGGTTGAGGAGTGACCTCTGAGGCAGGAGGAAAAATAGAAGAATGTGGTGTCCCAAAAACTAGACAGAAAATATTTCAAATGCTGCTGAGAGATTAGGGGTGGGATGAGGATGAAGAATTGACCAATCCCTGGCCTCGGCCTGATGTAGGTCATCAGTGACATTGCTAAGAGAAGAAGAGAAGAGATAGGGAGGAAAGGTCCATTTTTTCCGGGTGGTTAGTAACATGGATTTTGGAATTAGCCGGATGATGGTAATAGCGCCCATGATTATGACTCAGTATCTACCAGGTGTTTTGTAAAAATCGTCTAATCTCTAAACTCTGTGAGGCAGGTAGTGCCCTCATATTCATTTTATAGAAAAAGAAATCAAAGTATTTAAACAAACTGACTAGCGTTACAGCCCATCAGCGGCAAAACCAGGATTCAAACAGAAGCTGTTTGACTTCAGAGCCATACCTTAACCATTAAAATGTTTTTTAATTAAAAAAATTTTTTTATTGAAGTATAGTTGATTTACAATGTTGTGTTAGTTTCAGGTGTATAGCAAAGTGATTCAGTTACACATATATACTTTAACCATCTTGATAAACTGCTTCCTATAGCTAGTTTAAAGCCTTGCTGTCCTACTGACTGGCTGTGTAAAGTTGAGTAAGTTACTTAACTTAGTAAGACTCAGTTTCCTACATTTGTCATAAAAGGGAGATGTGATGTGTGTAGAGGGTTTTTGAGCATTAATTGAACTATGTATGCAAAGCCTTAGCACAGAGCCTGACACACAGTTATTATCCGGTGCAGCCTACTCAGGTCACAGATGAGGAAGCCAGACCCCAGAGAGCCCAGAGAACTCGTCACAGGTACAGGGAGACTGCCAGAGGGACGGCTGTGCCAGCGCCCTGACCTCTGGTCCAGAGCTCAGGACGTTAAGGACCTCTGGCCAGCTCTGTTTCTCAGAAGCCCCCTACTAAGGGAACAAAGTACTCTTTGATGCAGTTCCAGTGCACCTCTGAGCTGCTCAGTATAGTCCCTGCTCAAGGCAACAAATAACTCACAATGTTGTTACCTGCCTGATGACTTTTGAAGCAGCACTGTCCCGAGGAGTGCTCTGTCACTGGAGTGACAGTCCCTCATGTTGTACAGCCCCCCAAAGCTAACACTCTGCTTTTGTGTTTTAAAATGCCCAAGACAGATCACAGAAAGTGCCAGTTTATTCCAGTAAGCAGAAGGATACACATTAGGCTGTCCTACGGCCAACGAGGGGAAATGTCTGATATGTATGTATATATGCATGTCTGCGTGTATGTATGTATACATGTATGTATTTCCTTTTCAGTCTGTCTCAGCTGTGGTTTGGTTATGAAGAAAATTCTCAAAGATGAAGTTTGATTTGGAGGTTTCTAAATGTGGGAGGTTTACAAGGTGCCATGGATTCAGAATCATGGACGTTGACTCTGGAAGGGCTCAGAGAGTGGTCAGCTCAGTGGCCTTTGTGTTTGGGGCTGTGGGGGACTGTGAGACCCCCCAGGAGCCCCTGAGTACAGGGAAAGACTGGGAGATGATGAGTTATGACTGCAGCCCCCAGCCCCAGCCCTTACCCGAATAGGTTTTTTTTTTTTAAATATATATCTTTATTGGAGTATAATCGCTTTACAATGTTGTGTTAGTTTTTTCTGTACAACAAAGTGAATCAGCTATGTGTATACATATATCCCCATATCTCTTCCCTCTTGCGTCTCCTTCCCACCCTCCCTATCCCACCCCTCTAGGTGGTCACAAAGCACCAAGCTGATCCCCCTGTGCTATGCAGCTGCTTCCCACTAGCTATCTATTTTACATTTGGTAGTGTATATATGTCCATGCTACTGTCTCACTTCATCCCAGCTTACCCTTTCCCCCCGTGTCCTCAAATCTGTTCTCTACCTCTGCGCCTTTATTCCTGCCCTGCCACTAGCTTCATCAGTACCATTTTTTTAGATTCCATATATATGCGTTAGCATCCGGTATTTTTTTTCTCTTTTTGACTTACTTCACTCTGTATGACAGACTCTAGGTCCATCCACCTCACTACAAATAACTCAGTTTCGCTGCTTTTTATGGTGAATATTCCACTGTATATATGTGCCAAATCTTCCGTATCCATTTATCTGTAGATGGACATTTAGGTCTCTCTTAATTTGCTTTACACGGCTATAGATGGCATTGAGGGAAACAGCTTTGGTTTAAAAATCACTGATCTAATCTAACTTTCTTATCTTACAGATAAGGAGACTGAGGTCCAAACAGGGAACTGATTTGTCCAATATATGAGACTAAGCCCGTCCCAGAGCTTAGACGGGAACTCAAGTCCCTGATTCCCATATGGTTGTTTTTTGTTATTTTTTCCCCTCTATTTAGTAGGGCTGGAAGTTGACTTTTATTTCTGCCCTTGCTTTCAGCACAGGCATCAGGAAACTTTTTCTGCAAAGGGTTAGATCATAAATATTTTCTGTTTTACGGGCTGTACAGTCTCTGTTGCAACTACCCAATTCTGTCCTTGTAAGGCAAAGCCGCCGTAGACAAAATGCAAGCAGGTGAAGGTGGTCAGAGGATACAAATTTCTAGTTATAAGATGAGTAAGTTCTGGAGAGGTGATGTAGTGCATGGTGATTATAACTACCAGTATTGTATTAGAAACTTGGAAGTTGCTAACACAGTAGGTTTTAAAAGCTCTCACCACACACCCAGAGATTGTAACTGTGAGGCGCTGGAGGTGGTAACTGACATTGTTGTGGTGATCATTTTGCAATATATACATATATAAAAACACTGTGTTGTACAGCTTAAACTTACACTGTGTTCTATGTCAATTTCATCTCAAACCTGGGAGAAAAAAGAAAAAAGAGGAGGGTCTATGTATATGATATGCGATTTATGTTTGTTGTTTTAACTTACTGGCTCAGAGCCAGGAGACTTAAATTTAATGCGGGTCTACTTCTCATTAGCTGTGTGAACTTGGGAATGTCATTTAGGCTCTCTGAGCTTCAGATGTCTCGTCTTTTGAGTGGTGATGATAATACCTATGGCCAAAGATTGTTGTGAAGATTAAACAGGATAATGTATTAAATCTCCACTTTAAATCCTGTTTTTTACATACAAAAACACAGCAAAGTGTTTTTATTTTAGTATAAACCGAATTCTCAAAGAGATTAAACCTGAAGAGAGATTTATCCTTGCAGCGCTGGGCACTGTTCTCGATGTTGTAATCCACTGTGGAAATGGGGGATCATTTTGACATTTCTCATGAATCATCGGGATATTCTCCATGGCCTGAGAATGGATTTTAAGATGTCTCTTAGCTGGAATTTTAATTCCTTGTAAATTACATTGCTCACATGAAAATGTGCTACACGCTGCAAATAGAGATTGCAGCTAACATCAATGCCAAATGAGGACTGCATTATTTTAAATTTGATTGATGTCATGCTCTTATGCATTCCTGAAAGAAAATAGTGAAGTCAGGTGACTCAATACCAGTCTTCAGTGATACTTATTAGTATGATGGTAATTCAGTAAAGATATTCTTAAAGTGTAGGAGGCACTCGTACAACTAGATTCAGTTGCATGCTGAAGGCTGTGCATATTCATTTTCTCCCAATTGTTACGAAGAGTCCAATTTTAATTTGTTTGGTATTTCTGTTAATACCAAGGCCCACTTAGTATATCCATTGAAAGTCCTTAAACATATTAATGGGAGTCCTCCAAGAATTGCTACAGAGTTTTTAAATGTTTGTGAATTACCTTGACAGACCTTTAGTTTTAACTCACATTAAGCAGATTTCATTATTAACAAGAATATGTGCAAATTAAAATGAGGCCATTAACATCTTAAATACACTGCATGTTACAAAAGAAAGCGAGTTTGAAAAAAATTGAGGAAATGCATTTTGCAAAAACAAAGTTGCCAAAAATAGAAAAAAGAAACCAAATTTAACCTACCAGTAAAGACATACTGATTGTGTTTACAAATGAGCATTGAGAAATATTATTTAGAAGAAAGCAAATAGGACTGGAAATCTGGAGCCTGAGTTCCAGTTTTAGGTCAGTTTTCCAAAAAAACAGTCTGCCAACAGAGAATTCATTATGGCTAACTTGCCAAACAACAAATTCAAAGAATTTGCAAAGTTTACTAAAATTGTGTTTATTTTAAACTGTTGGTTGAGTTTTTCAAACAAAAGGTTTAGATGATTTGGGGGAAGTTTTAGGCGATCAGCTTTCATTCTGCCTTCAGAACAAGATTTTAGGAACTCTTCGTCCTGTGTCGGGCCCTAAGTGCCCCGTGGTGGTTGGAGCCCAGGGAAGGGGATCAGAGGGGCCCCCCTCTGCTGGAGGAAGGTGGAGAGAGGGGTCAGCTGAGAACACAGCCTGGGCTGCAGATCCCACCCGGGGTTCCTGAGCAGCAGAGGGCAGGGCAGGGTAGACCAAGGTGCCGAGGGTAAGGGTGGGCAAACACACAGCATCCAAGGGCAGGGACCTGGGGGGAAGAGGCTCCTGTTGGTAGAGAAGGTGGTTATGCTGAGGATGAGAAGGCACCTAGCTAAGGAGTTCCGGCTCCCCACAGCACCACCCATAGGTCCAGTAGGCATTGCTCTAAACTTAATAAGTAGTTAAAACTGGAGCACATTTTTGATGATTTGGGAAACTGAAAAATTAGTCATTGATGACTTGGCATTTGGTGGAATGACAAGCATGCTGACTTTTATCAAACTGACTCAGCAAACTGGCTGTTCAGTGAACTGGTCATTCAGAAACCAGACTCAGCTCCAGGTGGAGAGGCACTAATGTGGACCCTGGCCAAAGTGCCTTCCTCTGTGGGCTTCCCAGTGGAGCAGCTGGGGCCAGCCCAGCTCGGAAGAGCACAGGGAGGCCCTTCTCCAGGGAGGTGCCCTGCGGGGAGGAAGGAGGCCAAGCAAGGCAGGCTCTGGGCCTTGACCCCCCCACCCCCACCCCGCATACCAACCAGGCCTACCCTCTTCTACCACATGAGGTTTCTTGGAGGGAAAAATGTTTCACTGTTGAAATCAACAGAAACACATTTGAAAACCACTAGAAAAGATGATCACACACCCGTTGAAATAATAATAGTTAATACTTTTTGAGCACTTACTATACGCCAGACACTGTGCTGAGCACTTTAAAGACAGTTCCTCACTTAATCCTCACTCTTCCCCTTTGAGGAAGGTGACTGTCATCCTTACCTTATGAGTGAGGAAATGGGCTCTCTCTGTGCCAGCTGCAAACGGCCTGGTGTCTCTCTTTTGATCTCATTCACATGGGGACTTTCTGGAGGGTTTCTTAGGCAGCCTTTGGGACCACTGTGCAGCATGATCCTGACCTCTTTGCTGAACAGAGGCTCTGTCCCTAAAGCGAGGGAAGTCGGACCACCCGCCTGGGCTCCTCCTGTTCTGAATGGTTCTCACTGCCTCACCTTTGTAGCCCCTTCTTTTCTTTCCTCGCTGGCTAGCCAAAGCTTTACGGGCGCAGCCTCATTCCCACATTTCTACAAAGACTTAGGTATTCTCACAATCCCAGCTGCAGCACCAGAACCAACGTGCTGAGTAGTGACTTCCCAGTCAAGGTGCATACAAGTCAGTTATGCAAGATGCATGAGTTCTAGGGACCTGCGGACAGCACTGTGCCTGTGGTCAACAGTCCTGGATTGGACGCTTACAAATCTGTTAAGAGGGTAGATCTCATGTTAAGTGTTCTTACCACAAAAAACAAAAAGAAACAAACGAAATCCAATACAGAGCATGCCTACTGCATTCCCGGCACTGTACTCGAGGTCTTGCTACAACAGGTATAACCCAAAAGTTCGGATATCACTGCCTTTCCACAGACAGGGAAACTGAGGCATGAGGGGTGAAGTCATTTCCCGAGTCACACATCTGGCAAGCAGCAGAGCCCTACTTCCTGCCGGCCACTTATTGTTCCTCGCCTCTGTTTGCCAACCCCCTCACTCCCCTCCCCCCAGGCCACAGGGACTCCATCTCTTCCAAACTCCTCTGACTCTTTAAAAAGCAGCTCCCAGTTCTTCGGCCCTTCGCATAGCGTGTTCGCTATTGTAAGTTAGCTTTTCAGGAGTTTGTGTCTCCCCTCTCCAGCTAGGGCGGGGGGCTCCTGAGGGCCCTCGCCCCCATCACTTCCCTCCATGGTGTCAGCACAGAACCGGGCACAGGACTTGATGACATTCTGGTGCATTCTTCAGCCAGCACTGGAAGCCATTTCTCCCCAGGAAATTATGGCTTTCAGTTTGTTTGTATTGATTACGGCGGGGATTTGTTTTCTGTCCTGCTACATAAATGTCTTTATGGGATAATTGTCGCAGCTTTTCAGGGAAGGTTTACACTTCATGGAGTCAGCCCTTTCTCCAGCATCCATCACCGTCGACCGCAAACGTCAGCAGCTCTGAGTCTGAGCTTCTCCCCATCCACAGCTTGTCCTGCCCTAGAGGGCAGCCTGGTAGTCGCCCCAATACCAGCTCCCAACTCCATGTAACAAATGTTTAAGTGGCCTAGTCCTGCTCCACAGCCCTTTGCTCAGCACGAGCCATTGCTGTTTGGGGTAAAGATTGGGGAAAAGACTTTGGGCCACATTTTTTTTTTCTTCATAAATATGTACTTTGGCCGATAGCCAGAATACACAAGAGGAGGAGGCCAAAGAGATGCATGGTGGCTCTGGACCAGGGTGAGGATGCAGGGTGGCTCTGGACCAGGGTGAGGATGCAGGGAGGCTCTGGACCAGGGTGAGGATGCAGGGTGGCTCTGGACCAGGGTGAGGATGCAGGGAGGCTCTGGACACAAGGAGGAGGATGCAGGGAGGCTCTGGACCAGGGTGAGGATGCAGGGTGGCTCTGGACCACGGTGAGAATGCAGGGAGGCTCTGGACCAGGGTGAGGATGCAGGGAGGCTCTGGACCAGGGTGAGGATGCAGGGAGGCTCTGGTCACAAGGAGGAGGATGCAGGGAGGCTCTGGACCAGGGTGAGGATGCAGGGAGGCTCTGGACACAAGGAGGAGGATGCAGGGAGGCTCTGGACCAGGGTGAGGATGCAGGGTGGCTCTGGACCACGGTGAGAATGCAGGGAGGCTCTGGACCAGGGTGAGGATGCAGGGAGGCTCTGGACCAGGGTGAGGATGCAGGGAGGCTCTGGACCAGGGTGAGGATGCAGGGTGGCTCTGGACCAGGGTGAGGATGCAGGGAGGCTCTGGACCAGGGTGAGGATACAGGGAGGCTCTGGACCAGGGTGAGGATGCAGGGAGGCTCTGGACCAGGGTGAGGATGCAGGGAGGCTCTGGACACAAGGAGGAGGATGCAGGGAGGCTCTGGACCAGGGTGAGGATGCAGGGAGGCTCTGGACCAGGGTGAGGATGCAGGGAGGCTCTGGACACAAGGAGGAGGATGCAGGGAGGCTCTGGACCAGGGTGAGGATGCAGGGAGGCTCTGGACCAGGGTGAGGATGCAGGGAGGCTCTGGACACAAGGAGGAGGAGTTAGGGTAGAAACCCCACCATCATCCCCACGATTTTCTTGCTCATTAGGAAAAGCTGCATAGGTTGCTTATCCACTGTGGTAGAGAGAAAAATAGCTCCCCTAAGATGTGCACATCCTAAAGAGGTGCAAAGAGGAATTAAGGGTGCAGACGGGATGAAGGTTGTCTATCGGATGACCTTAAAATAGAGGGATTAGCCTGGATTATCCGAGGGCCCGATGTAATCACAGGGTCCTTACAGGGGGAAGAGGGAATTGGCAGAGCTGTCAGAGAGATGGCAGCCTGAAAAGGACTCAGCTCAATGTCGCTGGCTTTGAAGGAGGAGGAAGGTGGCCATGATGCAAGGCAAGCAGGCAGTTTCTAGAAGCTTAAAAAGGCAAGGAAAGGGCTTCTCTCTTAGAGCTTCTAGAAAGCAGTGCACGCTGCCAATACCTTGATCTTAGCCTGGTGAGTTCCATGTCAGACAGCTGATCTACAGACTTGTAAGATATTCAGTTTGTGTGCGTGTGCTTTTTTAAACCACTAAATTGGCAACAGTTTGTCACAGCAGCAGCAGAGAACCAATACAATCTGTAAATACTCTTAATCTGTGAACCTTTTGTCAACCAGAGGAAAATTTCACACTTGGGAGTTTACATATTGCTGTTTAGGTTTAGAACACTATCCTGGACTGCAAAGCCAGGTGTTTCCTTTTTTACCCATTTCACTAGAAAAACCACTTTCTAGTGGTTTTCAAAACTTGCCCTGATTTTTTTAAGATGGATAAGAAGTTAAGCACTGGTCAAGTGGTCAGTTTGGTTTTGCCTCTGAAAACTCTTTCAAAAATCAATTTGTATTTGACCAACTTCGTGAAAATGGTGAAAGATGGCTGTGGTTGCTAAGAGAGGCTGCCAGGGGGTTGCCATGGGAACAACTGTTTTTAAATCAGGAATAACGAGCTCTAACTGTAAAGAGCTGAGGTAGGGAAAACAGGGGAGGTAGCTACCTCTTACTTCCTCCTCATTAAGGGGAAACAGCCTGAGGTTTCCTGCCAATTCCTTAAGTTCAGCAGACATTGCCCTGCTGCTCTGTGAAGGGCAATAGTAAATGTATGGGTTTCAGATTCCAACAGATTTGGGTCTGAATTCCTGATTCACCCGTGCCATCTGCAAGACCCAGAGTAAGATGCAGCACTACCCTGGGACTCTGTTGTGTTAGTCGTGAAATGGGGATTATGACAGTAGTACTTGCCTCTTGGCGTGGGTGTGATTACATGAGAAAACACGTGCAATTTGTCTCACACAGTGCCTGGAAAGTAGTAAGAACTCAATCCCTGATGGTGCTATTATGCTTAGACAAGAGACTTGTTGCAAGGCTCCAGATTGTGCTTCCAAACCAACTTGGAGAAAGACCTTTCTAAAGACTCCCAATGCATCAGGCACTGATAAGTGATCCTCCAGCATATGACTGGTAGGCAGCTCAGCCCACATGTGAGTCACCTTGAGGCAGCCACATCTGAGCTAGTCTAGAGTCTGCACAAGGAGCAAGTCCAGTGCTCCCATGGTTGGCTGTCCTGGCAACGCCATCAGAGTTTTGGCAAGCTTGCTGTTGGCTTCTGCCCTTCTCTCTTGATGGGCCGAGTAGACAGGCGCTGATTGAGGCACCAGCTTTGAAGAGACTGCTGTAGATAGCCATCTGATTACATGGGGCAGCAGCTGTTTGTTTTCTCTGATTTCACCCGAGGGTGACTGGTGAGAAGGGCAGGAAGGCAATGAGAGGGGGACCAGACCCAGGCCATAGGCAGGCACAGGGACTTTGAAGACTGACTGACCACTTTGCAGAAGCTTTTCACCACCACGAAGGGAAAAGGCTCAGCTGAGTCCCAGGAGCCAAGTCTAGGATGCGAAGCTGAGCAAGTAGCTAAATGTTGGGTTAAACTGGGAGGACCGAGCAGGAGAGAAACTAGAGGAGGACCAATTGTCAGCAGAAGGACCACGAGAGGATGGGGCAGATTACAAATGATGGAGAGAGCGGACCTGGGGCAGCTCTGCCCTGGAGGATGTGTGCTCCTGGCTTGGCAAACCCAAGGGGTGATGGTGAGCTGTCTGTGAGACCTGGCTAGTCAGCTCAGGCCATTAGAAAAACTCACCTCGCCACTAGCAGAACCAGCCTTCGTATAAGACCCCAATGAGAAATTTCCATCGGGCCCAGAGTCAGGAAATGGTGGACCTTTTCTAACTGGTTTGTTCCTGTCTGAAGCCAGACCTGGGGAATTGCTCAGGTATCCGTATTCACCATTGGCTGCTGGAAACCTTAGAGCCACATACGTGTTCCATGCAGAACATGTGCATGGTCTTGGAGGCATGTATGTTTGGTTTAGATTCAGTTCTGGATTCATCTTACGTTCCTACTCTGGTTTGTCTTTCTGACTTAACACTTAAAAATTGTTGAATCTTGCTTCTTAACTAAGAAATATGCTTTTAAATTTAATTTGTCTTCATTTTACAAATAACTTTTTATAATTACAAAATAGTATATCTATGGTACAGTACAATCTATCATCAAATCTATCTATATCTATGGTATACTCATGTATACTATGGCTATAGTATAATCTGTAATCAAATCTATAATCAGAATAGCACAATCCTCCTTATGCTGAATGGGAAGCAGACATATGTAAGGAAAACTCATCTTTAATCCCACTACTATTAACATTTCAGAGCTCTGTGCCACTTTGGAGTCACCACTGGAATGGAAACGAGGTTTTGGCCTTTTCACCCAGTGTTCCACGAACTTAATGGTCCAGCTGCTCAGGCTGGGGATGACTTCTAGAGAAGGATTTCCTGTTGGAAATGTAATTGCATTTGGGAATAATTATAGAGGCTGTGACTATGTACAGACTGCCTCCCTTAATAACCAGGAAACCCAACAAGGTCTGAGCTAAAATCAGCTCGAAAATGGGTAGTTTTTAAAGTGACTATTAGTAGTCATTAACTTGTTACCTGCTGTTAGCCTGTTTCAATGAATTTTGAAGTTTTCAAACAAGTTTATGTGGACAAATAACCAGAGACTAGAATGGTAGCAAGGGTAAGAAAAAGAATATCAAGGAGCAATTTGATCTATTAAGCAGTTGTTGTGTTGTATCTCTTCATGCCCTGAAGAGGATGGGCATGAAAAAAAAAAGAATTCTTTAATTACAGCATTGTTTCATTAATTTAACTTTTTATTAGCCTATAATTTTGTAGTGCTTTGGAGCCTATAGAATGTGAGAGGAACCTTTTCTTGTATCCAATAATGAAGCTGTGTACTATACCATTAGTTTGTCTAGTCTTTTAACTCGTATTTACTGAGTATCAATTTCGTGGCTAGTCAAGGACCAAAGATGGCTTATTCCTGGTCCCTGCCTTCAAGGAGCTCCTGTTCTGATGAGGTGACAGCACACTGCATTGTAACTACGTTTTGCTTCTCCGAGGGCTTTGGAAGCACAGAGAAAGAACAAATTGAGGCAGCCTAGGGCAGTGGAGGGTGGAGCCTCCCAGGCAGAGAAGGACAGAGTGGGGTGAGTGGGGCTTTCAAGGTAGCAAACAGAGAACAGCACAGAGGTCACAGCTGGAAAGATCCTAGTTGGTCTGAGTTGCTCTGAGCGTAGCTGGAGGGTTGAATGGAAAAAGGTGGAGGGGCTAGCAGCCTCCTGCTGCTGCTCATCTCTGGGTTGCCTCCTCGCCTTGTTCCCACACATCAGTATCTCCTCCTCCCATTCAGGTTCTGCTATTGTACTCCCTGCTATGGGCTCCTTTTCTGGGCTGGCTACAAGCTGTGACAGCATGGAAGGAATTCAGCAGTTGGTAAGTACTCAATTCACGTCAGCTATTTTCGTTACCCGTATAACTGGCTGCCATATTTCTATGAAGTTGCAGTGGCTTGGATTTGTGTATCTCTTAGTACCCACAGAAGCTTTACAGCCAAAGGGAGTAGTTCCACACTGGATAAAACTTTTTAAGTGCAATCCCCAGGAAGATCTCTTTGATTTTCCCCAAGATAGCCCCTTCACTCATGACACCTTTCCATGGGAAAACCTTGGCTCCGTCCTGGCCCAGTACTCAGCTCCCGGTGGACAAGAGGCCAATGAAGAGAGTGAACCAGATGGCCAAGTTTCCCCTAGGTCCAGGCCGGGGTCCTGCTGCTGTGAGTTCTGAAATAGGACACAGTGTCACATCACCTCCCCCAAGCCATCCAGAAGAAGGTAGATGCCAAGGCAAGCATGTGAATGTGGAATCTTTGGGCTAGAAAGGCATTCCTTCAATTCTCCCTTTTGTGGGGAAATGCTGACATGCCTGGAATTGCCACACTGCAAACACACCAGGCCACGATATGCAAACCCACAACATTTATGCTTTGGAATGTCAGACCTTTGAATTTAAAAACAGACTTTAAAGAGTTTGAGAACCTGGCAACTAATCAGTGCTCTCTGCTCAGAATGAAAGCACAGAACGGTTTGTTGTATCTCGATACACAGACGGCTATGGCTGGAGAAAATTATTTTTTCTCTATGGTACTCAAAACACCCATTTGTCTGATTTCTCCCCGTTTTGTAGTTTATTGTTTGGCATTTGGTTTGCATAGCCCAGTAGTGTAGTCAGTCTGCAAATCATTTTTTTTAAACATCTTTATTGGAATATAATTGCTTTACAATGTTGTGTTAGTTTCTGCTGTATAACAAAGTGAATCAGCTATATGTATACATATATCCCCATATCCTCTCCCTCTTGCATCTCCCTCCCACCCTCCCTATCCCAACCCTCTAGGTGGTCACAAAGCACCAAGCTGATCTCCCTGTGCTATAAGGCTGCTTCCCACTAGCTATCTATTTTATATAGTGTATCTGTGTCCATGCCACTTTCTCACTTTGTCCCAGCTTACCCTTTCCCCTCCCTGTGTCCTCAAGTCAATTCTCTACATCTGCGTCTTTATTCCTGTCCTGCCCTAGGTTCTTCAGAACCACTTTTTTTTTTAGATTCCATATACATGTGTTAGCATATGGTATTTGTTTTTCTCTTTCTGACTTACTTCACTCTGTATGACAGACTGTAGGTCCATTCACCTCACTAAAAATAACTCAGTTTCATTTTTTCTTATGGCTGAGTAACATTCCATTTTATATAGGTGCCACATCTTCTTTATCCATTCATCTGTCGATGGACACTTAGGTTCCATGTCCTGGCTATTGTAAATAGAGGTGCAATGAACATTGTGGTACATGACTGTTTTTGAATTATGGTTTTCTCAGGGTATATGTCCAGTAGTGGGATTGCTGGGTCGTATGGTAGTTCTATTTTTAGATTTTTAAGGAACCTCCATATTGTTCTCCACAGTGGCTGTATCAATTTACATTCCCACCAACAGTGCAAGAGGATTCCCTTTTCTCCACACCCTCTCCAGCATTTATTGTTGGTAGATTTTTTGAGGATGGCCATTCTGACTGATGTGAGGTGATACTGCATTGTAGCTTGGATTTGCATTTCTCTAATGATCAGTGATGTTGAGCATCCTTTCATGTGTTTGTTGGCAGTCTGTATATCTTCCTTGGAGACATGTCTATTTAGGTCTTCTGCCCAGTTTTGGATTGGGTTGTTTGTTTTTTTGAGATTGAGCTCCATGAACTGCTTTATATTTTGGAGATTAATCCTATGTCAGTTGCTTCATTTGCAAATATCTTCTCCCATCCTGAGGGTTGTCTTTTGGTCTTCTTTATGGTTTCCTTTGCTGTGCAAAAGCTTTTAAGTTTCATTAGGTCCCATTCGTTTATTTTTGTTTTTACTTCCATTTCTCTAGGAGGTGGGTCAAAAAGGATCTTGCTGTGATTGATGTCATAGAGTATTCTGCCTGTGTTTTCCTCTAAGAGTTTTATAGTGTCTGGCCTTACATTTAGGTCTTTAATTCATTTTGAGTTTATTTTTGTGTATGGTGTTAGGGAGTGTTCTAATTTCATTCTTTTACATGTAGCTGTCCAGTTTTCCCAGCACCACTTATTGAAGAGGCTGTCTTTTCTCCATTGTATATTCTTGCCTCCTTTATCAAAGATAAGGTGACCATATGTGTGTGGGTTTATCTCTGGGCTTTCTGTCCTGTTCCATTGATCTATATTTCTGTTTTTGTGCCAGTACCATACTGTCTTGATTACTGTAGCTTTGTAGTACAGTCTGAAGTCAGGAAGCCTGATTCCTCCAGTTCCGTTTTTCTTTCTCAAGGTTGTTTTGGCTATTCGGGGTCTTTTGTGTTTCCATACAAATTGTGAAATTTTTTGTTCTAGTTCTGTGAAAAATGCCAGTGGTAGTTTGATAGGGATTGCATTGAATCTGTAGATTGCTTTGGGTAGTATAATCATTTTCACAATGTTGATTCTTCCAATCTGAGAACATGGTGTATCTCCATCTGTCTGTATAATCTTTAATTTCTTTCATCAGTGTCTTATAGTTTTCTGCATACAGGTCTTTTGTCTCCTTAGGTAGGTTTATTCCTAGGTATTTTATTCTTTTTGTTGCAATGGTAAATGGGAGTGTTTCCTTAATTTCTCTTTCAGATTTATCATCATTAGTGTATAGGAATGCAAGAGATTTCTGTTCATTAACTTTGTATCCTGCTACTTTACCAGATTCATTGATTAGTTCCAGTAGTTTCCTGGTAGCATCTTTAGAATTCTCTATGTATAGTGTCATGTCATCTGCAAACAGTGACAGCTTTACTTCCTCTTTTCCGACTTGGATTCCTTTAATTTCTTTTTCTTCTTTGAAAAACTATGTTGAATAATAGTGGTGAGGGTGGGCAACCTTGTCTTTTTCCTGATCTCAGCAGAAATGGTTTCAGTTTTTCACCATTGAGAATGATGTTGGCTGTGGGTTTGTCACATGTAGCCTTTATTATGTTGAGGTGAGTTCCCTCTATGCCTACTTTCTGGAGTGTTTTTATCGTAAATGGGTGTTGAATTTTCTCAAAGCTTTTTCTGCATCTATTGAGATTATCATATGGTTTTTATCCTTCAGTCTGTTAATATGGTGAATCACATTGATTTATTTGCATATATTGAAGAATCCTTGCATTCCTGGGATAAACCCCACTTGATCATGGTGTATGATCCTTTTAATGTGCTGCTGGATTCTGTTCACTAGTATTTTGTTGAGGATTTTTGCATCTATGTTTATCAGTGATATTGGCCTATAGTTTTCTTCTTTTGTAACATCTTTGGTTTTGGTATCAGGGTGATGGTGGCCTCGTAGAATGAGTATGGGAGTGTTCCTCCCTCTGCTATACTTTGGAAGAGTTTGAGAAGGATAGGTGTTAGCTCTTCTCTAAATGTTTGATAGAATTCACCTGTGAAGCCATCTGTCCTGGGCTTTTGTTTGTTGGAAGATTTTTAATCACAGTCTCGATTTCAGTGCTTGTGATTGGTCTGTTTATATTTTCTATTTCTTCCTGGTTCAGCCTTGGAAGGTTGTGCATTTCTAAGAATTTGCCCATTTCTTCCAGGTTGTCCATTCTATTGGCATATAGTTACTTGTAGTAATCTCTCATGATCCTTTGTATGTCTGCAGTGTCAGTTGTTACTTCTCCTTTTTCATTTCTAATTCTATTGGTTTGAGTCTTCTCCCTTTTTTACTTGATGAGTCTGGCTAATGGTTTATCAATTTTGTTTATCTTCTCAAAGAACCACCTTTTAGTTTTATTGATCTTTGCTATCGCTTCCTTCATTTCTTTTTCATTTATTTCTGATCTGATCTTTATGATTTCTTTCCTTCTGCTAACTTTGGGGTTTTTTTGTTCTTCGTTCTCTAATTGCTTTAGGTGTAAGGTTAGGTTGTTTATTTGAGATTTTTCTTGTTTCTTGAGGTAGGATTGTATTGCTATAAACTTCCTTCTCAGAATTGCTTTTGCTGCATCCCATAGGTTTTGGGCCACCGTGTTTCCATTGTCATTTGTTTCTAGATATTTTTTTATTTCCTCTATGACTTCTTCAGTGATCTCTTGGTTATTTAGTGGCATATTGGTTAGCCTCCATGTGTTTGTATTTTTTACAGTTTTTTTCCTGTAATTGATATCTAGTCTCATAGCATTGTGGTTGGAAAAAATACTTGATACAATTTCAATTTTCTTAGATTTACCAAGGCTTTATTTGTGACCCAAGATATGATCTATCCTGGGGAATGTTCCATGAGCACTTGAGAAGAAAGTGTATTCTGTTGTTTTTGGATGTTAAGTCCTGTAAATATCAATTAAGTCCATCTTGTTTCATGTATCATTCAAAGCTTGTGTTTCCTTACATATTTTCATTTTGGTTGATATGTCCGTTGGTGAAAGTGGGGTGTTTAAGTCCCCTACTATTATTGTGTTACTGTTCACTTCCCCTTTTATGGCTGTTAGCCTTTGCCTTATGTACTGAGGTGCTCCTATGTTGGGTGCATAAATATTTACAATTGTTATATCTTCTTCTTGGATTGATCCCTTGATCATTATGTAGTGTCCTTCTTTGTCTCTTGTAATAGTCTTTGTTTTAAAGTCTATTTTGTCTTATTTGAGAATTGCTACTCCAGCTTTCTTTTGGTTTCCATTTGCATGGAATATCTTTTTCCATCCCCTCACTTTCAGTCTGTATGTGTCCCTAGGTCTGAGATGGGTCTCTTGTAGACAGCTTATATACGGGTCTTGTTTTTGTATACATTCAGCCAGTGTATGTCTTTTGGTTGGAGCATTTAATCCATTTACATTTAAGGTAATTAGCGACATGTATATTCCTATTACCATTTTCTTAATTGTTTTGGGTTTGTTAATGTACGTCTTTTCCTTCTCTTGTGTTTCCTGCCAGAGAAGTTCCTTTAGCTTTTGTTGTAAAGCTGGTTTGGTGGTGCTGAATTCTCTTAGCTTTTGCTTGTCTATAAAGCTTTTAATTTCTCCATCGAATCTGATTGAGATCCTTGCTGGGTAGAGTAATCTTGGTTGTAGGTTTTTCCCTTTCATCACTTTAAATATATCCTGCCACTCCCTTCTGGCTTGCAGAGTTTCTGCTGAAAGATCAGCTGTTAACCTTATGGGGATTCCCTTGTTTATTATTTGTTGTTTTGCTCTTGCTGCTTTTAATATTTTTTCTTTGTATTTAATTTTTTGTAGTTGGATTAATATGTGTCTTGGCATGTTTCTCCTTGGCTTTATCCTGTATGGGACTCTCTGCACTTCCTGGACTTGATTGACTATTTCCTTTTCCATATTAGGGAAGTTTTCAACTATAATCTCTTCAAATATTTTCTCAGTCCCTTTCTTTTTCTCCTCTTCTTCTGGGACCCCTATAATTTGAATGTTGGTGTGTTTAATATTGTCCCAGAGGTCTCTGAGACTGTCCTCAATTCTTTTCATTCTTTTTTCTTTTTTCTGCTCTGCGGTAGTTATTTCCACAATTTTACCTTCCAGGTCACTTATCCAGGTCACGTTCTTCTGCCTCAGTTATTCTGCTATTGATTCCTTCTAGAGAATTTTTAATTTCATTTATTGTGCTGTTCATCACGGCTTGTTTGCTCTTTAGTTCTTCTAGGTCCTCGTTAAACATTTCTTGTATTTTCTCCATTCTGTTTCCAAAATTTTGGATCATCTTTACTATCATTACTCTGAATTATTTTCAGGTAGACTGCCTATTTCCTCTTCATTTGTTTGGTCTGGTGGGTTTTTACCTTGCTCCTTCATCTCTGTCTTCTCATTTTGCGTAACTTACTGTGTTTGGGGTCTCCTTTTCTTAGGCTGCAGGTTCGTAGTTCCCGTTGTTTTTGGTGTCTGCCCCCAGTGGGTAAGGTTGGTTCAGTGGGTTGTGTAGGCTTCCTGGTGGAGGGGACTGGTGCCTGTGTTCTGGTGGATGAGGCTGGATCTTGTCTTTCTGGTGGACAGGACCACCTCCGGTGGTGTGTTTTGCGGTGTCTGTGAACTTAGTATGATTTTAGGCAGCCTCTCTGTTAATGGGTGGGGTTGTGTTCCTGTCTTTCTAGTTGTTTGGCATAGAGTGTCCAGCAGTGGAGCTTGCTGGTCATTGAGTGGAGCTGGGTCTTCGCGTTGAGAACGGAGATCTCTGGGAGAGCTCTCGCCAATTGATATCACATGGAGCCGGGAGGTCTCTAGTGGTCCAATGTCCTGAACTCGGCTTTCCTACCTCAGAGGCTCAGGCCTGACACCCAGCCAGAGCACCAAGATGCTGTCAGTCACACGGCAGTGAATGTGGCGGTCTCCCTGATGATGTCAGATTATGAGGGTCTACAATAGCTGTTCAGCTAAAACAGGCCGACTTGGGAGCAGTTTGTCTACGAGGCTGTCTCCAGCAGCCTGTGGCTAAAAGAGTAGGTCTCTGCATGTGCTGCCAGAATCTTAAACGTTTATATAGAGGTCTTAACTGGGTTCAGTACAGATGGTCTCGAGAACACCTTACTCTCTCAAGGTGGTGTGCTTGAAACACCTCCTAAGCCTGAGGGTCTACGAGCTGCAGGAAGACCGAGACCGCCCACAAGCCGTGATTCTCACCATGAAGCCTGCTGCTGCAGCAGTGGAATCTGGCTTGCCCCGCGGCTCTGCAGTGAGCTTTCAGGGAAGTTTTCTCTCGTGATGATGAGATTCATGCTACCTGAGTTGCCCAAAGCCACAGAGCGCTTAAATGTTGGGGCTGGGGAACAAACCCAGCAAATCTGGCTCCAGGGTCTGTGTTACCACACCCTAAACGTCTCACCCCCGTGAGGCACCTCCTCAAACTCGCTCTGCCGCAGGAAGAGTCCTGCAAATCATTTTGTAAAAATTGGTGATGCTGGTATGTTCAGAACGACACCCGCTGGGGTTTGACGACCACAAGATCAGGTCTTCATTATCTTATGGTCAACTGATGGGCTGTCATTGATTGACAGATCCGGGGTCTGGATTCTGTCCCTTGGTTTCCTCGTTTCTGTCTGATCAAAGTGCAGGGGCCTCAGCACTTTAATTAGCGACTTGGATTTACTCTGTGTATTTGTTCCAGTCCATGGAGAGTCTGTCCTGACTTGTCCTCTCAGATCAATTTATTCCACAGTCAAGGAGTATTTATTGAACTGCTACTCTGTGCTGGACCTTAAGGGTATGGAGAGACCAGATTACCATGGCTGATCTCAGGTCATTCACACTGGGTAGGATGGACAGGATTCTGAGCTGCACAGGCGTGTAGACAGAGGGAGGGCAGCCAGGCCAGTGATGGACAGCCACCACAGCGTGGGTAGGGAGAGAGGTTGACAGGGAGACTTGGTAATACTTTCCTTTTAGAAAATGGACCATTTTCTGTTTAAAATCCAGACAATATTGTTTCAGGCCCTTGAAGTTCCATTGTCTTCTACATGTATGACCAGGAAGGAGTCAGACACATTACACTTAGCACCCTTCTGGCAGAGTGGAAAAAACTTTGCATATCACCAAATTCCACTAAGTGGCCTTTATCAACTCATTCGATATCCCTGGGCCTCGATTTTTTCCTTCTGTAAAATGGGGATCATCTATATTGTTGTCAGGATCCAGTATAACACCATATATGTGAAAATTATATTCAGAAAAGCCTTGTCTTATGACCAAATAGGTAAGACACCTTGCCTGTCTATGTATTACCAATTTTCTAATCTCTGTAAATGTTAAGATTCATGAAATACAGATTTTATTTTGAAGAATTGCCTCATTCATAATAATTGTTACCCATTTCCTCAAACAATGGATACAAGGTATAATGACTACCATTTTGGAGGAGAAGGCTCTTTGGGTTTTATTGATGTTAAAAAGAGCACCCCATACGCTGAAGTGTTAGGAAACCTTGAAGAAGAAGTGGGAGGTGGTGTTCAATGCCAGTCTCTGTTTTCTGCTCTGTCTGGCTCGTGAGCCTATAAATGATGCACCACTCTCAAAGCCCCATCAACTTGGAAAATGACCAAGCAGCGTCAGCTCAGCAATAGTCATCCATATTGTGCTTTTGAACCCTGCTGCTCTAACTGGAAGGAAATAAGGCACAGAGGGAAAATTGGCTTTTCTCAGCTGCCATCTGTCCGGGTTACCTCTGCAATGCCAGGAGGTGGAGACCTGTACAGGCAGCCCCAGGTGAGAGAGGCCTGGGTCAGTGGACCTCCTTGGGAGCATGACCCTGGCTGTAGCCCCGTTTTCCTTATTCCTGTTTCCTTGGGGATTGTCATTCAGGATTTGAATTTCCAAAACATTCCTTTTACAATTCCGAATGATCTCCTGATACTTGTGTTGACTGTCTCATCCCAGGGTGGCAGACTGGACCTTCTGCTTGCTTGTTGGTTTCTGGCACTGACCCGAATGTTTCTGGTTCTCATGTCCGCCCAGCCCAAACCATAGCAAGTTTAGCTTCAACCATCCTTGTCTAGAATCTTGGACACTTCATCCACTAACAGGGATAGAGCTGTCATGCTTTAGACTATGATATTCATCTCCCAAGATGTAAATTCTCTCTGTTGCATATCATCTCATATTGCAACCTAAGGCATGACATTTAGCCTCTCTGAATCCCAGTGTCCTAATCTGTGGAGTGATACTGTATCAGTGTAGACCCTCCAGGAAAGGGATGCCAACATGTAGTTAGAAGTGCAGGAGCTTACCTGTGAAGGCTGAATGGGGGGAGCCTGCGGAGCCTTCAGACTTTTATGGTGTGGGCAGGGAAAGCTGTCAGGCCATCATGCAGGCCTGATGCATGTGAAAGGAGAGCGGAGGAAGGGAGATAAAGTGGGAAGAGCTTGAGACAGTGGTGCAGCTCCTGGAAAGTCTTAGCCAGCCAAATGGAGAGCTGCAGTGCAGAGATTTCCTGTAAAGGAGTCCCATGTTGGGGCAGAACTGGCCAGGCCATGGCATCGCCTCTAAGCTCACTCATCCACTGGGGACTTTTAGTAGTGATAATCTCCAGCCCATAGTCAATTCATCATTGTGAACTAAAACTATTAATGTTTCAAATCAAATATTCATTGAAAACCTACTCTCTATAAAGCACCAAGCTGAGTGATGTCACGAGGAATTTGCAGATTGACTCAGTGTGTCCTGCAGAGAGAGAGATAATAAAATTAAAATGAAATTGTTTTTTGAGTGACAAGGTAGGGGAAGATGCCAAGGACGGGTGAGCCTCAGGTTAGATGAACTGGTCCAGGTATAGGCCTTGTCCCAGAAAGATAGAAGTAGAAGTTCAAATTTGGGTATTCAAAGGGGCGTTGGAGACGTAGGCTTGATTTGGGTCAGTGCTGAGGCCAAGGCAGGAAGACCTAAGAAATCACAGGCTGGGAACACCTCAGTGCTTATAATTCATTGGGAATGGAAGCAGAAGATAGCTGGGGGCCCAGCTCTCTGTGAAATCCGCTGCCAAAAGGTCAAGGTCCAGCCAGTTGGTCTGGGGTTCTGAGAGGCTTCTAGACAGGAGTAGAAAGATGCATGTCATGTAGACTGAACTAATACATCTGAGCGTGGAGGAAGCCTGCAGTGGCTGAGCAAGATGCTGGCATCCACCTGCTGGGGGGATGGGCACATGGTTCACTGCCTCATCGGTGTTGTCTCTGCTGTGAAGCTGAGCTACATCTGACTTGGGCAACGAACATAGTATTTTCCAAGTTTTCTTCTCTGGAGTGCCACAACTTGGAAGCTAGAGCTGGCTTTTTCTATAGTGTCAGCTGTGGTTTCCATGCTGTTAGAGAATCGTTTCCTGGTAGAGAACTTTACCCCTGGATGGCTAGTTGGTTCCATGCATTGCCTATTCAATGGTCACATGTGGCTAAAACTCCCACTCAGTCACCTCTGTCAATCCCAGGGTACCATCAAGTACGCGGGCGTAGAAACGAGGTGGAGGCGGTTGTTTGTGTTGTTTGTTGCTCGGAGAGAGATGCCTGCATGTGGCATGTGAGTGAGAAGTGAAAAATGTGCATGGGTTTACCTGGAACACACTTCCTCCCCCCACCATGACTTTATCTGTCTGAGGATATGAGGGTGGCCCACAAAGTTCCAGGGGTTACAGAAAGCACTGTGCATTTGTAGACGTGCTGATGATTGACAGTGGATGGAGCACGGAGGAAATAGCAGGGCTTGGAGAGAGGTGGGCCCCAGTGAGCAGAGCTGGATGGTCTTTGCGCAGCCCATGAGGCACCTGGGCCTGATCCCGGAAGGTGTCGAAAGCTATGGAAGGTTTGGAGCAGGCAGTCGGTACAATCAGATTTGCTTCTAGAAAGATCTCTTTGGCAGAAATGCAGAAGGGTCAAGGGTTGGAGTGGAGAACTGTTAGGAGGTTTCAGCAGTAGTCCAGGGGAGAAAATGATGGAGACTGCTACTAAGCTGGTGTCATTGCATGGGAGGAAAGTGCACGGCTTGGAAAAAGCAAAGAACAAAGTGCAGTGAAAACAAGAATGCACACCACAGTCTGTGGGCGACTCAGAGAACAAAGCCGGCAAGGAGTCCACAGGAAGCAGGTCCAGCTTCCCAGGCAAGATCCAGAAGGACCTCTTTGGAAGGGCCAACGCCTCTTGCAACAGTGATCTTCTACTGGCCTTAAAGATTTTTCCCAACCTGGTGTCCACTCCCAACCAACATCGACAGGTGTCCGGCAGGAGAATGATGTGATAGAACGAGTGCTCTCTGATCAGTCAGTGCATATAAGCTAGTCTAGATGAAGCCCCTGGAACTGGGTGATGTGGTTGATTCCATCAGACAATCACGTCCGTTGATACTTTGATATCCAAGAATATTTTGGCGCCGCCTTGCTCCTTTCCTCTTCCTTTGGCACTGGCATTACACCTGGTCATTCAGGCAGTATAGTAGCACCTGGGCTCAGGTTTTGGCATCTGGAAGACCAGGATAAATTACTTTTTTTCTAGTCTCAGCTTTCATCTTCGAAGACTGAATAATAACAGTGCCGGGCTGTCATGAATTTCAAATGAGTAGGGGTCCCAGCACAGTGCCTGCCTTGCAATAAACCTCCACAAGCGTTAGCCAATATGAGTATTATTACATGTCCCTTTGCCTTGGAGTGTTTGGGTCTCTTCACGCTCTCCCAGCCCCCCGGGGTGTCCGCATTTCGAGGAGCTGCTTCAGTGCCCAGTCTCACGGTGGTGGGTCTCTGACCAGAACTGCAGCCACCCCGCCGCCCCTTAGCCCGCCCTCCCTCACCTGCCCTCCCCCGCCCCTTTCTCCTCCACGTCCTTCCAGAGTGTCTGGAACAATGGGGGAAACCTGTGTGATTACAGTCAAAAGTCTCTCCGGGAAGCTCCAGCCCTTTCAGGGTAATTTGGCATGATTTTATGGAAGTGAGCCTTGGGGAAAATTCAAATGTCAAGCATAATTTGATACTTGAAACATGAAAGAAAAAGCCTTCTGATTTCTTTTCATCGACATTTCCACGCTCCACACTGCCCGGTTTTCCCCGTCCTCTCTCAGGGGTCATTACTCCGCAGTGGGGGCCAGAGGTGAAACAGCAGTAGCAGGTGGCAGTCTTTTAACCCTCCCTCCCCCCGAGTCCAGCACGGCCACTCAGTCTCATTCACTTACCCAGGCATCTCTGCCGACCCCGTTTTCTGAGTGCTGTCAAGGCAGGATGCTTTAATGAGCACTGAGATCTCAGCTTAAAGATCAGCAATTATGTATACACAATAGATGATGAGCTAAAGTTCTCTTACATGTTATCTCTATGTCTGTCTTAATCAAAAGAGCACAAAACAGAGGGAACTTCTATCTTCTTTCAGGCTAAAGATGGTGCATTTCCAGAAGGCTTCTTCCCCACCCTTCCCCCTGCCAGATGAGGTTGGACTACCCAACTGGTCAGCCCCTGAAGTTTGGGATTCCAGCTCCACCAATTACTAGTTGTGTGTCTGGTGAGTTCCCTCACTATCCAGGGATGAGTGACAGTGCACCTGAGCTGAAACATTGCCTGGTGCCCAGCACCGACCTTGCAAGCAAATAAGGAATATGGCTGCTACTTCAGGTCCACTTCCAAATCTCACGTGAAATGTTTGCTGTGGTCACACTAACACAGAGCTGTGCAGGGAAGGGGATTCTGGGAAATATAATCCCATCTTAGCCGACGTGATACAGAACAAATCCAGTACAAGGACTCTAAAAAGTATATGTCAAGTGCTTAGCCCATAAGGACACAGTCACCATGAGTCATCATTCCTCTCCCTTTCCCTCTTTTATCAGCCCTTGCTCAGCTGAGTCCTTGTACCTGCCCAAGGGGGTAGCACATGGGAGAGATAAGGATCCAGTATAAGAATCCTGTGTATGTGTGTGCGTGTTGGGCAGGGGCAGCGATGGGTGCACGCCATTCTGAGACCAAAGAATATAGATTGGGGAGAACCGGTTTTGGACGTTCTGCGCTTTCTGGTTTTTTTGTTTTGTTTAAGTGTGGATGATGGGAAGTTTTCCCTAGTTTATTGCTCAGACATAAGCAGTGTCTGCCCCAGGCAGGGAAAAGGTAGCCTCTGAGAGAGCTGATACCACCGCTGTCCACCTTGTTCCTCTTGTCTCTTATTTTCATGGGGTTCATGGATAGAACATGATCTGCTCAAGCAAACTGGGCTTTCCGGTTTTTATTAAGCAACTGTTTTTTTTTCATTAAGGATAATTTTGTTATCTAAAATATGATGGGGATTTCTCTTTGGAGCAATAAGTCCCCTTAAACATTGGGGTGCTCAGTTACAGGGAATTTAATTCCTGTAGGAAGCCTTGGAGACTGTCTCATTATCCTAATCGGGTTCCTGATGCCCAGCTATAGACATGAGGAGTTTGTTTTTCAGTAACTGCCTCCCAGGCTGGGATGTGTGAGTGGATTCCGGCTTGTACACAGTGAGACAGACACCAATTAGCATGACCGTTTTCTGGGTCTAGAGGGACAACACAATATCTGCTGTGAAGGTCTCCTTGGATGTTATCCTGGGTTATCCTGAGTCTTCTTGGACATTCTTCCTCTGGATCCATTTGGTGATCTGGGTCCAAATCTGTCTACTGTTTTTTAAGTTTATTGAATTATAGTTGATTTACAATGTTGTGTTAATTTCTTCTGTACAGCAAAGTGACTCAGTTATATATATATAACTTCTTTTCATATTCTTTTCCATTATGGTTTATCACAGGATATTGAATATAGTTCCCTGTGCTGTACAGTTGGAACTTGTTGTTTATCCATCCTGTATATCAAATCTGTCTATTTTTGAATCTATCGCCTGATGAAGGGAAGTTTTACTGCTGTTGATTACAGGACAGACAAGCAACACATATAAGTTGACCAGCTTTCCAAAGACCTTGCTTGACTTGGTTTTATAGTTTTGGCAAAGTAAGAATTTTTCCATTGACACATTTCAAGATCATTTCCTCACATGTTGCCCATATGTTGGTGTGGTCAGTTACTGTGGTCACTATTTCCCTAGCCAATAAGGGCACATGGATGGTGAGATATCTCATTGATTGGGCTTGCACCATTTGATGTCATCACAGGTGGGCAAAAACAGTAGGAACGGACAAAGCTCTAGTTATGGCACAAAAAGCGGTCAGAGTCCTTCCTGCAATGGTATGAACTTTCTTATTTCTAGAGCAGTGATTCTCAAAGGGTCATCTCTAGACCAGCAACATCAGCATCATCCAGAAACTTGTTAGAAATGCAAATTCTTGGGCTCCATCCTGGACCTACTGAATCAGAATCTCTGGGACCCAGAGATTTTAACAAGCCCTCCAGGTGATTCTGATGGCAGCTTAAGTCTGAGAAACACTGCTCGAGAGCTGGGAATGGACTCATTTCCTTGACAGCTGAACATTTTCTTAGTCTGCAGGACAGGTTCTTGTATGTTAGAAGAACCTGCAACACTCAGACAAGAGATATAGCTTTTCTTTCTGACACATTGTCCAAATCCTTAACTCCTACAGATAAAAACTTTGAGAGTAAAAAAAGGTGTGGGTGGGAGGAGCTGCCCAAGGTCACACGGTTAGCTGCAGAAATCGGGAATGGCTTTTAGTTCTCTGGATTCCCACTTCAGTGTACCTTCCATTCTAGGCACTCAAGAAGATGCGGGGAGGATGGACGGATGGCTGATTAGGGAGGCTTGTTGGTAATAGTGCATTGTGTTGGGATTCGGATCTCTTTCAAATTCTCTCATTCTCTAGGTATGGCTAAGGGAGAATCATGGCACCCCACTCCCATGCCTCAGTTTTCTCATCTGAAATATGGGAACAACAATCCACGTGCTGCCTTCCTCAAATGAGGTGTGAAAAGATGCAAACTCTATCTTTGTGAGGTGCAAAACGTATTGTGGAATCTGTCCAGGAAGCAGCAGTAGCAACAGTAGCAGCAGCCACTGCTACCTTTCTACAGGCATCCAGTGTCCGGGCTGCCTTGCTCTGGCAGACAGGAGGGAGCTCTCACCACGTGGAAAATGACTATCCTTTCCTTTCATTGACTAATTCACATGACAGTCTTTCCCATTCTGGTTCCAGCTCTATCAAAAGCAGTGAAACAACCACTTATGTGATAATCATTTTATCACTCGGCTGCCATTGTAAATAAGGGATGGAGGCCCCTGTGCAGAGCCATCTTTACAACAGCTCCATCTAAATGCAAATGTAGATTCCCTGCCAAACAGAGAGGTGAAAGCTTTCCTATTAGCAGGCAGGAGATAGGAGAGTTAATTTAATGCTAAAACATTCCCGAGCAAGGAGAGCAATTTCTCCCGTTGAGCAGTGGCCTCATTTTCTCTCCATGACCACCGTGCCCATAATATGATAATTTTTACCTTTTTAAACTTTGCTGAAGGAAAAAGGACAGTCATCTATCTTTGGAAATGGCTCCTTCTGCATTCATTTTATCTACAAAAATGCAGATGTTTGTCTATTTGGTGAATGAATGGCCTGGAAGAAGCTAAAAGATAAAGATGACTTCAGTGCTGTGATGTGCAGGGATTCAATGTCTGCACTTGACTCCATAAACTCCCCACAGGCAGGCTTGCTCTGTGGTGGTATTTGCCCAGCCCAGACTAATTGACTTGTTTTCTTCCTCCCTGTGGCCAGTCTTCCTGGGCTGAGAGAAGAGGAATTGAGGAAGAGAAGGGAAGAAAAAGAATATGGACAACTGAGTCCATTCATGTTGCAGTTATTTGAGCAGTGGAATGGGAGGACTTCAAACGGGTCCTTCTTCCTTGAGGAGCATCTTGGGTCAGATGCCTTTAAGCTGTGTGGCCTTGAGCACTCACTCAGCCTTGCTGAGGCTTCTCATCAGTGTAGGGATTGGAGATAATCCACGTATGTCCCTGGAGAGAGCGAGAAGGGAGTGACAGCTTTCTGAGCCCATTTCGCAAACAGCCATGGCCTGCTTCCCTGCGTGACCCTCACAACCCCCGGCAACCTTGGGAGAAGGTGGTGTTAGGCCCATTTTACAGATGAAGAAATAGGCTCAGGTGCTTCTCCTGCCCAAGGCAGCATGGCTAGTGGAGAAGCTACAGTTGACCTTCATGACTCATTGATTCCACACTTGTGAATTGGCTTACTTGCTAAGATTTATCTGTAATCATCAAATCAACACTCGCTCTTTCACAGGCATTTGTGGACGTGCATAGACCTGAGAAAAATTTGAGTTGCCCAACACATACGTTCCCGGCTGAGGTCGATCAAAGCAACACGCTTTTTGCCCAGCTCAGACTGTCCACAAGGGTCCCTTTTGTAGTCTGTTTAGTGCCACGTTTTTCACATTTCTGTGATTTTGGTTGGCAATTTTGCTGTTTCGAATGGCCCCCAAGCATACTGCTGAAGAGCTGTCTGGTGTTCCCAAGTGCAAGGAGGCTGGGATGTATCTTATGGAGAAAATACATGTGTTAGATAATCCTTGTTCAGGCAGAGTTACAGTGCTGTTGTTGGCTGGGAATTCAATGTTAATGAATCAACTACATATTAAATAAGGTGTCTTTAAACAGAAACATAGATGAAACAAGGTTATGTATTGATTGGTTGATGAAAATATATTTCTCCCAGGAACAATGATTCAGTATTTGCGGTGACTTTATAGAACATGATTACAGTGAATCACGAGTAGTGACTGTACATTGAATCAATTCTGTTTGCCTCTCCTGACATCCCTGAAGGGGTGAGAGACTGTCAGAGGGGTCTGACCCTGCCCCATGGCACCCTCACCCCAGCCAGTGTTCCCTTCTCCTTGTTAGGATCAAATCTGCCCAAGTCCTAGGTCAGCTCTAGCTGTACATGGGATGCAAGTGAAGATTTGCTGCTTCAAGAGGCAAGTAACCTGTTTGCTTATCAGCTGGGTATCTTGGGTGAATTATGTGCTCTGCTTCTTCTTCTATAGGGTGGAGTTCTTAATAGTATTTGGAAGAGTCATTTAGGGAGTTAGGTGAGATTAGCATACCTACAGGGCTTAGCACAGTACCTCAATCATCATAAAATTTAATGACTGTTAATACACCTAATAGGATCTTGAGTTGGAGTTATTTTTGTGATGCTGCTGTTCTAAGCCTTCCTTGGCTGGTTATTCTGGGTCTTGTCTGAGCCTCCCTTTTACTCTCTGCCTATCTTTTCTGCTGCTGGTTTCTTTCCGATGGCCTCTCCTGGCTTCTCTGTTCCTGGACCTTACAAGCCCTGGGTCCTCTCTGTAGTGCGCAGGATCCACTGGCTTTCTGTGGGGAAGCAGGGGCTATGGGCTCACTCCAGTCAGACTCTACCTTCATTCTGCAGTTGTGGGCACAGAGAGATGTGGGTTTGAAGCCACTTAACGGATTCAATCACTGCTCCTCCCCAACCACAAGCTTTGCTTGGTCCAGCCCCATTGAACAGGAGCTGCTGCAGGAATTACTCCCACTGAGAAGAGAGTGATGAAGCCCACGTCAGGGGGCAGGCAGGAGCTTAAATGATACTAGTGTGTATGTATGTATGTATCAGGGAGGAACTACTGTGACCGACATACAAGAAATGCCACCCTTAAGTAAATCTAAATAAAACTCCATGGCCCTAACTAGCTGAGGTCATTAAGAAGTCTGATATTTAGGGTGTCTCCTCATCGGACATAGTCCCGTCAAAACAAGGGTGGGATGCTTGCAATAACTTGGAAGTTAGGTACTAGTACCATCCTATATTACAGATGAATAGAGTAGCTTGAGAGTTGAGACATACCCCAAATCAGGTAAGTAACTTTGGTAAGGAGACTGGCAATTCAAATTGAGACAGTCTGAGTCCAAACCCAGTTTTCCCAGGTACTGAGCCTTTATAAGAGGTGTTGGGGGGATTAGTCAGGCATAGATTCTGCCCTCAACAGTTTGCCAGTCTGCTAGAACCTTACATTCAATTCCATTTTAGTGTATTTTTTAAGACCATGGGTTACCTGGGATTGCTCTTCGGAATGGGCCACCCCATTCACAGAATACCTATGCTTCCACTGTGTGACACTTCCCTCCTGGCCGTGGCACATCAAACCAGGGGGAAAGTGATTGGAGGGGAGGTCACTGGAGTCTATCTCTTGGGAGAGTGAGTGTTGTGAGCAGAGTCAAGAAAAACCAGAATTGGACTTCCCTGATGGCGCAGTGGTTAAGAATCCGCCTTCCAATGCAGGGGACATGGGTTTGAACCCTGGTCCTGGAAGATCCCACATGCTGTGGAGCAACTAAGCCCATATGGCACAACTACTGAAGCCTGCACTCCTAGAGCCTGTGCTCTGCAACAAGAGAAACCACTGCAATGAGAAGCCTGCACACTGCAACGAACGGTAACCCCCGCTCGCCGTAACTAGAGAAAGTCTGTGCGCAGCAATGAAGACCCAATACAACCATAAATAAATAAGAAAGAAAGAAAGAAAGGAAAGAAGGAAGGAAGGTAGGAAGGAAGGAAGAAAAAGAGAGGGAAAGAGAGAAAGAAAGAAAGAAAGAAAGAAAGGAAAGGAAGGAGGGAAGGAAGGAAGGAAGAAAGAAAGGAAAGGAAGGAAGGAAGGAAAGGAAAGAAGGAAAGAGAGAGAGAAAGAGGAGAGAGAGAGAGAGAGAGAGAGAAAGAAAGAAAGAAAGAAAGAAAGAAAGAAAAAAGAGAAGAGAAAAGAAAAGAAAAAAAAGAAAAGAAAAGAAAGACCAGGATCCCAGAACAAAGACCTATCAGCTCTCCTTGCTGAAAACCTGAGAGCAGCCCTGGTTTCCTATCTTTCTATTGGGTTGGTTGTTCAGATTTTCACTGGAATCTCTGAAATGCCTCAGTATCATCATCATCATCATCATCATCATCATCATCATCACCATCACCTACTTAAGCTCGCTCAAGTTGTTTTCTCTGGCTGCAATCAGAGCGAGTTTAAGAAGTACCCAGATCCATTCTTTAACCCAGTTCACCACTGTGCCTGAGGACCTTGGCTCTGCTGAGTGTCAACCAGACACAGAAAATAGACTCCGGAATCCCTACCAATCAAAGCTCCCAGTACCCCAAACCCAGGCCTTGTTGGGGGTCAGCGCTTTGGCTATTTCTTAGTTTAGAATCTGTCAAAACGTGTCAAAATAATCAGTGAGGTTAAATGTCTGAATCCAAGTGACCGTTCAAAGACAACTGTTATTCTGTAGAGCCTGCGATGTAGACATATGCAGAACTGGTGAGAATCAAAAGGAAGGGCCCACATCATAAGTTATGATGAAATGACAGGAGTTGAGAAAGAAACAAAAATCGTGCAAGTCAGTTTCACGGAATACAGCACTGCCCTAGAAGGGCAGTGGGCTCTTTATTCAATGGAGTTGGTTGGTTGTCATCTGTAAAGTTTTGTGAAACTGACATTTTGGAGCCACCTAGCTTCATAAATACCTTGTTTTAGTTAAACCAATAAAAATGAAATGTGTTTCCTTCCTGCATACTAGTTGATTTCTCCTTTTTTAAGCTTTCAGCCTTCAAATCCTGTTCTTTCTGACTCCGAAACCCATGAATTCATTTACCATGCCTATGGTCTTCAAACTTTAGAATGCCTAAGAATCACCCAAGGAGCCTCAAACGTTTCTGATTTTGGGCCCTATTGCTCAGAGCGTCAGAGTCAGAGGATCTGGGAGAGGCACCCAGGAATTAGCATTTTTGATTGACACAAGAACTGCAATTTGAGGAATATTTCAGTACCCTAGATTGCCCTCAGAAAGGTAGCACTTCCGAAAAAAGGGAATTATGTGCTAGCCTAATGCACTCAGAAACCATTTACAAATTGGGAGAGGAAATGATACCAAGACCCATTTTCCTTAAAACAAGGGTTGATTTTGCTTTTTGTTCCCTTTATGAAGATCAGAACTCCCTTTTCCCCTGCCATTTTCTATGGGATTATGACTTTTTTTTTTTTTGCCAAAGATTATCACTTCAAATAAAAAATAAGTATTTCCAGTCCTGCTACAAAAATGTATGAGTGGGATGAAGATGGTCCCCAAGGCACAGTCAGTGAGGAACGACAGGATCCTATTAGCACATCCTGCTTTTATTTATCTGAGCAGTTTCCAACCTATTTTAAAGTCTTTCACACTTTCCATAGAGAAACAGTATATTATTTCTAGTAAGAACTGAAAGCTGGGGATTCAGGCCACATGTAAGCTACCTCTAGAGATACTTGGAGTTTTTCTACTTGCCTAGAGCCTGCTCTGTTCTCCAACCCACTTTCCTTGAAGGGATCAACCACTGAACAGGGCAGGAAATGTGATTTAAAGTGCCACTGATTCTCTTGGCCTAGCTCCTTTTATTTTTCCTGTCTGTGCCTAGAAAAAAAAAAACAAGAAAAACACCAGGGAGTCAGTAGTTGGATAGGTTTATCTGAAAGAGATGCCAAGGGTGAGGCAATATAACAAATTAAAGAGATAAAGACAGACTTCAACAATATAGATGACTTACAGTAGCTGTTCCCTTTTGGATGTCTTTGCTCCAATTAATATACTTTCTACAGCCTTAAGGTAAGATTATAAAGTAGGTAATAAGATCCTTTAAATCCTACTGTTTTGAAAGAATTCTTATTGTCTAATTCCCTTGGCTTTTCTGTAATGCTTTCAAGAGGTTTCAAAGCCAAAGTTCCAGAAATGTAGGGCTTTCTCCCCTTCAGCCTGGGAGATAAGTAAAAATAATTGATTCTTCAGGGCCCTTAATTTGTCGGGATTGCAAGCTGAATCCTCAAAAGATCTCAGTCCATTTGCTATATAAATGTTTCCGGCATGAAAAAGCTGAAGTCAGAGTAAGATTTGAGTCAGGTGGAAAAGAAGAGCCTTAGGATTATGTGTGTGTCTATACTCAAAATTTTAAATGGTCCTTGGACATGTTAATAAAATTATATATATATATATATATATATATATATATATATATATATATATATATGTAAAGAGTTCCAAGCACTACTACTCTGGGATGCTGGGAAGGCCATTTAATACTCTGGCCTTCTTTTCCTCATTTCTGTTGGATTCAGTTTAGAGCCAGAAACTCTGACGTTAAGTTCTGGCTCTGCTCCATACCATGATGGTGATGGAAAAGTCTTTTGTTCTTTCTGAAGGGAAGTTTTCCCAAGTGTAGAATGGGAGAAAGAATGGCTACATTAGAAAGTTATTGTTTACCCATGTACCCAGTAGCTGTCATCCATACAGTCGTTGATGTATTCATTCATTCATTCTTAAGCCCCAAGTATGTACTAGGTTCTAGGATGTAACAGTGAATAAGCCATCATGTCTAACTTTAAGAAATTCTAAGATTAATGGGTTGATATGTAAGTGGATTGTCAATCACAATATAGAGGATTCGGATTTCTAAGAGGGGGCAAAATTGGGAGCAGTGGCAGCACATGGTTCCCTGAAGCAACATGCAGGGGGTTGGGGATAGTAGAAAATAGTACTGGTTGCCAGTCTGACACCATCCTCTTTTCTAGCAGACTTAATTCTGTTCCTGTAATCTGTGCTTCACTAATCCAATCACGGTAATCCCTCTCTTGCTTGTGATGGATTTAGGCATGGGTTTGTTACACAATGCTGGTCACTGAGAATTGAGAGAAAGTCTGATAGAGGATTCTGAGAAATATTTCCTTGCCCTTAAAGAGAGACACTCAGAGACTGAGAGAGCCTTTTTCTTCCCCTGGATATTGTTGTGACCTCGTGTTTTGCCTAGAACCATAGCAGTCATCTACGACCACAAAGGAGCAAAATAGGCAAAGGATGGGGGCGCAGAAAGATGGGCAAAGCAGGGTCATTGATGACATTGTTGAGAAGCTGAATTCACCAACCTGAGAACTCCCTTATCTAAAGACTTCCTGTTTTACGATGTAATACATCTTTGTTATATTTAAACCAGCTGAGTCAGGGTTTCTGTGACTTCAGCTAAAAGACCCCGGGCTGGTGATATGATGCTTGATTCCTGAAGAAGTAAGAGATACTCAGGAGATGAGAGCGGAGAAGGGCAAAGCGAGACACATCATTGAAAGCTCTTGAAAAGAACCTGACTCACTGAAGAAGCTGGAGGAAAACAAAAAACAAAACCTCAATATAAATGAGGGACGGCAAAAGATGAGCCTGGAGAGATAAACAGGGTCCAGGTCAGGAGAGCGATTGTGTATCTTCGTGATAGTGACATAATTCCTCTTTGTGAAAGTGTAAAGGACTGTATACCAGGGAGGACTCAGGGGACCAGCAAGTCCCTTCTGGCACTGATTCTCATCTCCAAGTCAGGGCCACTGGCTTGCAGGACTCCAAAAGGAAGTCTTAAGTCCACCCAAAGGGGGTCATTTGAGACCAGCTCTTCCGATTTTCATAGAAGGTTTCAGCTGTTACCAGACGGAAAAGCCACTTAACCTTTGTAGTTTGGGCTGCCTGCCCAGCCTGTGACCGGGGGGTAGACAGCTGTGGCCAGGCAAAGGTGCAAACTCCACTGTGCCCTGCTGTGTAACAGGAGGTTTTAGAATTGGAAGTCGAGTTCTGGACTGTCCAGAGCCCCTGTCCTGGTCGCTTCGCCCATTATCGCTTCCCTTTCTTACAAGTTCAGTTCATCCTCATTGTTTGTGGATTCTGTATTTGCAAATTCACCTACTTGCTAAAATGTATTTGTAACCCCAAAATCGATACTTGTGCACCTCTCACAGTCATTCACGGATATGTGCAGAGAGGTGAAAAATTTGAGTCGCGCAATACGTCCCCAGCTGAGGTTGAACAAAGTGACACTCTGCCTTCTTGTTGTAGCTCATGCTGTAAGCAAGTGTCCTTTTCACTCTGTCTAGTGCCACTTTTTTTGTTGTTGTTGTTGCATTTTTCTGCTTGTTTGGGGGTGACTTCCCTGGCTTCTTGAGCATAGAGATGAAGAGCTGTCTTGTGGTCCTAAGTGTGAGAAGGCTGTGATGTGCCTTAAGAAGAGAATATGTGTGTTAGATAGGCCTTGTTTAGGCATGAGTGATAGTGCTGTTGGCTGTGAGTTCAATGTTACAGAATCAATTCTATATATTAAATAGGTGTCTTTAAACAGAAACACACTTAAGACAATGTTATGTATTTTTTATATAAAACTGTTTATTTAAAAAAATTTTTTTTATTGGAGTATAGTTGATTTACAATGTTGTGTTAGTTTCAGGTATACAGCAGAGTGAATCAGTCATGCATAAATATATATCCATTCTTTTTCAGATTCTTTTCCCATATAGGCTATTACAGAATACTGAGTAGAGTTCCCTGTGCTATATACACAGGTCCTTGTTAGTTATCTATTTTATGTATAGTAGTGTGTATATGTTAAACCCACTGATCTCAAAATCAAACTTATGGTTACCAAAGGGGAAATGTGGGGGGAAGTGATAAATTAGGAGATTGGGATTAACAAGGTTATGTATTGATTAGTTGGCGAAAATGTTGTGACCAGAGGCTCACAGGAACCCAGCCCTGTATTTCCCCTAGGGGCAATGATGACTTGAGAGAACATAACTACTGAACGTAACAAGAAGAGATTGTATCTCCTTTGTGTTATGGATTTTATCATAGGCATATGCTACTGAGGTGATCACATTGTCTTAGAATCTCTGAGTTTCTAGGGCAATCTCTTTGAGAAGAGCCAGGAAGGATGGTGAACTAGCCTCCACTTGGTTAATTCATCTGATGGGGTGCCCAGTACCCTATAACATATCTCATTTTAGCTCTGATGACTAGGAAATACTTCCTTGTAGAGAGCTGAAAAATCTGCTCCTTGAAACGGTTATGCTTACTCTGAATTTTGCTCTCTGGGGCTTCATCAATTTGTTTTCTAATATGTTATTTCCTACAAATATTTAAAATAGTGATCTGATTCTTCTTCCCTCTGTCTCCCTTCTCTTTCAACTCTGTCTTCTTCTTCCTCCTTCCTACCTTCCCCCTTCTTTGACTCCCAAACACTGGCCTTTTAGCTCTACCTCTTCCCCTGGGCAAATCATCTCCCTGCTCTTTCCACTGTCCCATATATGACATAAATCTGTTCATTGAACTCTATCAGAAAGTGCAGAGCAAAATCATTTCATTAACCTTTGTTGGATTCAAACATATCTTACGTTTTCAATCCTCATTCCATTTGTAGTCCTCTTTCTTACTCAAAGGTATCCCTGGATTTCATTTGCTAATTCATTTTAAGTTGGTTGCATGTAAACCAAGCTCTTTTATACACACCTGCTTTAGAAATGGGCTACCCATACCCTCAGGATAGAAGGATGACTTTGATAATAGTAGAAATTATTTGTGCTCATATGGGACCAGCTACGGCATTTTTATACTCTTACGTATGTAAAATTATTGAGGCTGGGTCCCAATTAATGAGGGACTGTGTATAATTATTCCTTGAAAGCAACTCTTTATTTTAGAAATAGCTCTAAAAAACGATTTTATTGGGGCATGAGGTATGTTAAAGGAGACCTCCTTGTGTTGTAAAACAAGGAAGGGATTATTTAGAATGGGTATGCGTGCACGTATCTATGCCACTGAAGGGAATTGCTGAGTTGAGGGTAGGGAGAAGGGTTAGAAAGGCAGGACACAGGACAGCAGCCTGGAAGAACACGAAATGCATATTACAGGCTCTCCCTTATTTCACACGGTACTTCAGTGCAGCTTCCACTGAGTAATTCAGGACTCGTATTCAACCGCTAGCTTACCTAGGATGGTTTATGAATGGGATGAAATAGAATTAGAAGCCTTGATCCCACCAGAGACTATGTATTCTCATTCATAATCATCAGCATTGTTCTTTCTGTTTAGAACAAGAAGGAGAACAAGAAGGAAGACTTGAATAGGAAAAAAAAAAAAGCCTGTTTATCAAACCTTTTAAAGAAACATGACAAATTATAAAATAATTAGATTATGCCTCAAAACTAGCACACTATTAGATTGCGTCTTATGATTCTTATCTTTTGCCATCTTTCTAGATACTAGGACTCACATGTGAGTCCTCAAATGTAGAGTAGTGAGTATTTCATATCCAGGAAACTAAAAATTGCACTTAACACATAATTTGATTCCATAGCTGTCTGAGGGTTTCCCTGCCTTCACACTAAATGTCAAGAAGCCAACTTCTTGAAACCAGCAGCACAGTCTGTTTACCTTGTACTCCGTGGGGTCACCATAAGTGTGTCGCTAGAAAGCATTTTCTCCATCTGCAGAAGAGGAAATGACGTAGAACTGAAGAACAACTGTTCTGGTGACAGTTTAATTTTTTTTTTTTTTTTTGCGGTACGCGGGCCTCTCACTGTTGCGGCCTGTCCCGTTGCGGAGCACAGGCTCCGGACGCACAGGCTTAGCGGCCATGGCTCACGGGCCCAGCCACTCTGCGGCATGTGGGATACTCCCTGACCGGGGCACAAACCCGCGTCCCCTGCATCGGCAGGCGACAGTTTAATTTTTAATCAAAATTAAAAGGAGGGACTTCCCTAATGGCACAGTGGTTGAGAATCCGCCTGCCGATGCAGGGGACGCGGGTTCGATCCCTTGTCCGGGAAGATCCCGCATGCTGCGGAGCAACTGAGCCCATGCGCCACAACTACTGAGCCTGCGCTCTACAGCCTGCAAGCCACAGCTACTGAGCCCACATGCCACAACTACTGAAGCCCCCGTGCCTAGAGCCCATGCTCCGCAACAAGCGAAGCCACGGCAATGAGAAGCCCACGCACCACAACGAAGAGCAGCCCCCGCTCGCCGCAACTAGAGAAAGCCCGTGCACAGCAACAAAGACCCAACGCAGCCAAAAATAGATAAATAAATAAATTTATTTTAAAAAAATTAAAAAGAAGCGTTCTGCTCCTACTGGTGAAAGTTGGATTTGATAGTGTGCCCAGTTCAAATTGCCTCACTTCTTTCCTACCGGATTCCAAGCTCTTGCATTAATTTCTTAATTCTTTGGTTGATTGATTGGTTTATCCACTCAATTTTCAAAACCACTTAATGGCATTGGATTGTTCCAATTCCTTTTAAAAATTCTATGTAGACTTACTTCTGTGGGTGTGAGGTTCTGAGTTTGGGTGCAAGTTTATGTTGGATAATTGAAAGAGGCGAGGACATTTGCAGATTAATGGCTGCTTAATGGTAGGATGACAGAGTTGGGAATAATTCAGCTGAAAGATTTGAGGGTTTTTTTGGATGGGGGTGAGAAGTAGGCAGTTTGCACAGAGGAAAGCAGAAAAGTTTTATTTTATTTATTTTTTTAAAAGTTAAGAATTATGGTTTTTAAAAAATATTTATTTATTTACTTATTTAGTTTTGGCTGCATTGGGTCTTAGTTGCGGCACGCGGGATCTTCATTGCGGCGTGCGGGCTTCTCTCTAGTTGTGGCGTGTGGGCTTTTTCTCTCTCTAGTTCTGGTGTGGGCTCCAGAGCGTGTGGGCTCTGTAGTTGTGGCAGGTGGGCTCTCTAGTGGAGGCGCACAGGCTCAGTAGTTGTGGCACGTGGGCTTAGTTGCCCCGCAGCATGTGGTATCTTAGTTCCCTGACCAGGAATCGAACCTGTGTCCCCTGCATTGGAAGGCAGTTTCTCTACCACTGGACCACCAGGGAAGTCCCTTATTTTAAAATTATATTTGTTCAGTGGTCACAAATCAGAGAAGAATTTTTATTGTTGTACAAGGTCATATGTTGTAAAAGATTTCATACTGACCTATTTCAGATTGAAACATCTGCTTACTCTGGGCCAACTGCATAATATGCCAATAACTTTGTTGTTCAGAATACTTGCCTATGATGAAAATTTATTAACAGTTATAAGATTTTATTGATATCACATTCCAACTGTGTAATGTGATCTATGGCCCATATTCCTGTATTGTACACAGAACTGCTAATATTTATGGGGCCGAGCCAATGAGTAGTTTCACCAATCCAAGGGTTCTGCACTCTTTCGATGGCCCTTTGATTAATTCAAAAGATTTGTTTCCTGGCCCCGCCCCACCATGTGACTGTAAGCTTGATGACAGTAGTGGACCCTCATACTCTTGGGGTGTTCTTCACAAGCCCTGCCATATGGCTCTGCATTGCAAAGTCTAAAAAGTTTCATGAGTAGATTTCAATGGACAGCTTACTCTTCCTCTATCTCTCTTTCTTCCTCCTTCCTCCCTCCCTTCCCCCCTTTCTCTCTCTCCCCCGTCTCTATTCCTCCCACATTCTTTCTCTTTATCTTCCTCTTTCCTTTTCTTTTTTTTTTTTTTTTTTTTTTGCGGTACGCGGGCCTCTCACTGTTGTGGCCTCTCCCGTTGCGGAGCACAGGCTCCGGACGCACAGGCTCAGCAGCCATGGCTCATGGGCCCAGCCGCTCCGCAGCATGCGGGATCCTCCCAGACCGGGACACAAACCCATGTCTCCTGCATCGGCAGGCGGACTCTCAACCACTGCGCCACCAGGGAAGCCCTCCTTTTCTTTATATGTAAACACTTGCTATGGTATTACCCTTCATATATTGCCTTTAAGCCTTTTAAGAATGAGCTTTGTTGCCCTTAAAATGTACCAAAGGAAGCATCTTGAATGCACTTTCCTTTGACATTTATGAGATTTGCCCATATCAATTCTCTGATGAATAGATGAGCATAGAGCCCCTTAGGAACCCCAGGGAAAACTGAGCAGACACTCCACAGGCAACCCAGGTGCTGAATTCCTATAATGAGTTGCCTGAAAGCCCAGCAGATGTTAAGGTGTCTTTGGGAGAAAAAATGAGACAATTGACAATTGTGCAGGTGTGTGAGCCAGGCAGACTTAATATCAGAGGTGACACAACAGGATGTAGTTTCTCATGTGGCTAGGAACATGGATGTTACATTTTAACTTCCAGATTCAAAAGAACAGAACTGTGGGTTTTTCTAAAGACGAAAAGCATTCTAAAATGGGACATTTGCAAACTAATGTTTTGTGGAAATAGGAAGAAAAAAATACCAGGAGGGAAACCATGGGGGAATAGAATAGATGTCAGTCCTAAATGTGTGCAAGGCAAATCTGAGCCTTGCAAAGTAATGCTGCCCCAGGCCCATGGTACTGAGTGGCCAAATATCAAGGATCCCTGGGCTAACAATGGGGTCAGGAGAGGGCAGAAGTTCAAAGTTGCCCAAGGTCAGATCAGGCAGGCATCTGGCAATTTGTTTATAATCAGAAAGGAAAGGAATGACCAGGTAAAGTGAGCATGGACTGACCAAGAGCATGTTTGGCAATTTTCCTTTTCTTGCACTAGTTGTGGACCAATGGTATCAGGAAGGAACGTAGAAGTAGATGTAGGTTATATTTAGTTTTTTGGGGTTCAATTTCGGGTTCATGAAACTTCACTATATTTAAAAAAATAAATGAGTAGCCATATAAATAGATATTAATGAAACAAATCAGAAGAGGACCACTTGTACTTACTGTTGACAGTGTGTTAACAAAGGATTTTAGTTAATCCAATTTTGTGGCCAATGGCTCTGAAATAAGTTGTTAAAATTATATGTAGTTACAGCAAATGAAATGTTCAGACATAGGATAAGGGATCTTTGCATCTTGGAAGCTGTTCATGTGAAGAACACCTGGGCACTTTTGTTGAGCGAAAGTGCCTTCTGAGCCTACAACGCAGCAGGAGTCCAACTTCTTTCCTCTGAGTTGGGGTGTGCTCAGTGGGAAAGCCAACCACATGAATCATCTCATGATAGTCCCGTAGGCCAGATTGCCCTGGGCTGGGGTGTTTCATTTGCTGGAAGCAGCTATAATTCAAGGAACAAGTGAAAATTGTGGCCTGGAAATAGAGCCATAGGTCATAGCAGAAGAGCTCAGGGAGAGGCTTTGTGGCCAGGAGCAGAGGGAATCTGAAGCAGAGTCAATAAACGAGGAAGGGAAGGGTTCAGAATGTGGGTGCAACAAAGTCGCAATGCCAAGAGCAGAAGTTCCTGGGGGTGCTGGCTCTGTGCTGAAGGGCAGGTAGGTAGGCTCATTGAAAGGCATAAAGCTAAGAAAAGAGCCAGTGGAATCTCAGGTTGCATTAATAGGAGTTCAGAGTTAGGGAAGGGAGGTGATGGTCCATTTGCATTTTGCCCTGTGAGATCCCATCTGGATTATGGAATTCAGCTTTGGGCACCAAGTTTAGACAAAGGTAAGGTCCCAAGTGGGGCTCCTGGGGAACACCGGGCTGGTGCAAACCATGTCCAAGTGTGGCTTGTCAGCTGACAAGTCCTTGGGTAAGACCACTAGAGGAAGCCCAGAAGGACAGCAAAGTCAGGGCGTGTTGGAGAGTTAAAGCAAATGTCACAGATTCAGGATTGTTTGGTCGGGGCCGTATTCACAGTGTCAGCTTTGCTGAGTCTCAAGGGCCTGACAGGTGCTGGTGGAGACAGAATCATGAGGACCAGGGCTCGGGAGAAGATCCCCAGAAGCACCGGGCGGGGGTGCAAGACAGGGAGCTAAAAAAGCTGGAATTTTGGACAGAGGGCAAAGACGGGCACTGGGAATTGCGAGGCAGGAGGTGAGACAAGACAGGGAACCAGATACGGGCCAGGACACTGGGAGGACCCTGGGTCTTAGAATTGGGCGTGGGCCACAGTGAGTCCACACACTCTGAACCACAGGTGCAGAAGCTCTTCTGCTTCCCCGTGTGGTGCCGGAGTTCCAAGCATAGCTGTAAGGACATTCGTAAGCATCAACAACGGGTATGAGGCTACACTGTTGATTTGATTCTTGCTGCAAAGGCTTCATTGGCTTTTGTACTTCTCAACTTTACCCCTAATGTTTACTGTTCTAAATCTACAAGTGTCTGAATTTCGGGACTCTGCATTTCTATTTATTTCTGCTTGCAAAGGCTGCTTCTTTGCTGAGCTACCCTCTTGTATCACCTGGCCAAATGAAGCCAATTGCAATCAACACACAGATTTTTGTCTTGTAACTCACTTCCCTAGAGCCACCAAATATTACCTGTATTCTGGGTTATAGCAGATGACAGTTTTACCACATACTTCAACCATGCATATCAGAGTTTGCCATCCTTCCAGCCTCCAATAATGATTTCCTTACGATAGACCGACACCCCGAATCCTAAGTTAATGCCACATCTTGAGGTTCATGTTAATGGCAGCACCTCATTTTTAGGAACCATTTTTTGTTCAGGTAGAAAAGACAAGATGAGGTCAAAGCGGCCAATAAATGTGACATTTCAGTGGAGATATATTTCTTGTTCATACTACAGGTCTACCTAAGGTAGGCTGGGAGCTTGGCTTTGTATCTTCCCCACTCAAGCCTTCAGAAAGAAGGAAGGTTCATCTCCATGTTGCCATGTTTTCCAAGAAAAAATGAATATGGTGAACTGCACACCAGTTTTTAAAGCTTCTGTCTGGAAATGACACGTGATACATTTCATTGACTAAAACAAGGATAGCTTACCTTTCTGGGGCAATCTGCCATGTGACAGGTACCTGGGTACAGAGAGCAAGAAATATTTGGTGGACATCACTAATGATTACCGCGATAATAATAGCTGATGTCTATCAATTGCACTTTTTTTATTTTACGGTGCTCTCTATGTACTAACTAATTAAAATCTCATAATTCTCTGAAGTAAGTACTATAACAAATAATTATTTTAATAGATGAGAAGATTGAGGCACAGAGAGGTCACAATCTTGCCTATGGTCATACTGCTGAGTGGTAGAGTGATACTTTTAACCCATGCTCTTAACTCTTACAGTTCACTGCCTCTCATGTGCTGCTGTTGAGCTGAAGCCATATTCTCTATAACTTGCCTGGGTACCACAGAGCTAGCTCCCTCTGCCTGGAAAGAAGAGGTAAATGACCTCAGTCATGGGCACTAGAGGCAGGGAGCCCCTGGGGCAGAGGGTTGGCAGAATGAACAGGAGAAAGGCAGCCATTGTCCGGGCTCCCGTGATCCGGTGGGGGCACTTTTCCTGTTTAGCAGAGCACTGCATGCCTTTTAGCCTTGAGATGTTTCTGAACTGGTGAGACTGAAGGCGGAGGCTGGCCCTGCTCATGGAAGTGAGGATTTCATTAATTTCAGAGGCTCGCTGCAGTGCCCAGCCGACCAGGGGATGCCAGCCAGTCCCTGTGCAGCCGTCAGCGTGAGGGGCCTCCTTGCTTCTGCAAGACCTCCGCTGCTCTGCTTTGCCTCTGGTAATTTAGCTGCCCGACCTCTGTGGGAGTCTCCCTTCTCCTCCTCCAAGAAAGGAATTGATTTGTCAAACATATATCCACATTTCTCCACCCGGGGAAGATTCATTTTCTCAGCAAGCTACACATCATGCTTTCAAAGTCAAGCACTCAATCCTGTCGCAGGCAATACCGAGGATTGTAGAACTCCCTATTTCTTCTCTTTCTGACATCTCCAAAATGTCAAGACATAAGTAAGTCATTTATTTATTCAACTGACATTTGGCTATAAAGGGCATTTATATCCAATAAGTCTAGAACCTCTGTTAGCAACTCAGGACCCCAAGATAAATAGCCTTAAGGTTCTTTAAGGACCACAGCCAAGTTCACATCAGGGATCCTTGGAGCTCGTGTGCAGAGTACCCACCCCCCCAGTCAATGAATACATTGTATCCTATATATACAGAGAGCAGCCCCTCAAATCCCACCTCACTGGGAGAGGTGCTAAGTACTATAAATATACCTAGTTTTAAAAAAACTGTTTAATGAGGAATAGATGGACAGAAAACTGCACTGATCAGAAGTGAACCTCTCCATGAATTGTCAACAAATGAGGACACCTCTTTATTCAGCACCCAGCTCAAGAAACAGAACATTACCAGCACCCCAGAAATCACCCCTCATGCCCCCTTCCCCCAAATATTCTCCATCAATGTAACCACTGTCTTGACTTTTGGTATAGTTACCCTGTTTTCAGCCTTAACAGCCTTGTCCCGTGCCACGTGTGTTTCTTTTCCCATGATGTACTCCCCAGGTGACAGTCCTTAGGAGGAGAGATTGGGTGTCCCTCTTTGGCCCATGAATCTGTCATAAGAAACACACTCTCCTTTGATTGCCCATCAGAGGGGGATAGGGTTGTAGCTTTTGCCAGACTTGGGGGCTGCATTAATTTGGGTCCTGCAAGAAGCAGACATCAAGATGGAAATTGATTGAAGGAAATACCTGTGAAGGGTAAAGGGGAGAGTGAGCAGGAATAGGCCAGGAGGGCCTTCACATCGCACTGCCAGTCTGGCCCCTGTGAAAGGGTGGAGGGAAGGAAGGAGGATGTAGTTGAATAGGAGAAGCCTTGGACTGCAGGCAGATTGTCCATTGGAGGAGACCTGCTTTGCAGGCAGGAATGGCCTAGCCCTCCTCAATCACTGGGAGTAGCTGGGGAGGGTGTGTCCTCAGAGCAGATGCTGTCAAGGAGCTGAAGGTGCCGAAGCTGGATTCCTCACAGCAGTTCTCATGAAGGGCACTCTAGGTGGTACACCTCCGAGACCACCCAAGGTGGCTTCTTCTCTGCTGGGTGCATTGGACTCTCCATTTGCCCAGCAGTTTCGTCTCACTGTCATTGCCATGGTCAGACAGTAGAAAGTCAAAGTGACCTGGGTTGGAGTTGTACCTGGTGCCTTCACTTCCTAGCAGGGTGACTGTATATCTCTGAGCCACAGTTTCCTCATCTGTGAATTGGGGGCAATTGTTCTCACTTCGTGCGTTTGCTCTTAGGGAGTACCGTATTTAAATAAAATACAGTATGTGACATGAAGTGGGTGCTCTACCAAGTCAGTTCCTTTCATTCCTTCCCTTGTAGGATTTCTTGTCCTCCTCACCAGGGTGCAGAGTGCACACTCTTCCTTAGGAATCCCTTTTTCTCATGGGCAGGACACATTCTACAGCACTGGGTCCTGATGCTCAGGCAGCAGGTTCATTACCCCCACTTCAGCCATGGGCCCCTTGGAAGTCTGGTGAGCCCTATAGACCCCTTCCCAGAAAGCCATTTCTAAAGAATAAAGTAAAATAACTTAGGTCAAAGGAGAAACCAATTATGCTTAAAGTATTTATCACAATATTACGAAAACAAATTTGTGCCATAGTAATGGATCTGTTTCTTTTATTAACACCTTGGGTAACGCTTTCTAGTGGTGAGCCTAATTTTAAGTCACGATGAGCATAGTTGCTATTTTGTGATATCTGCAACGACATGAGGTGATATGTAAATATCTGATTTTTATCAGGAGTAAAGTCACAAGCAATGCAAAGTCTACTGCAGTTTGTTGTCTGCATCCATAATTGAAGGAAATGCTAGATTTCAGTTAGAGGTACAGGGAAAACTAAAGATGTACTTCTTTCCCCTCCATCCAAAATTATGATTACAAACCCCAGGTAGAGACCTCCTGTCTGAGATGGACTGTATCTGCCTGCTCCCTTTGGAGCACTTAATTTCCAGGAGAGGCAATGCCCCCAGGTGTTCTCCTTCAGACCCTGCCCTCCTGTAGCAGGCTTTCTCAGTAGCACATGTACAAAGGAGTCTGTACAAAGGGAGAGAACTGGTTAGGCCAGTGAGTTGACAAGGTTGCTGGATTCCCTTTCTTAGTGGTGTGGGCACATTCAGTCATCTTACTTTGTCCTTACAGGATGGTAGAACGTTGTGCATGTCTGGGTAATTCTCATGCCCTAAAACCACTTTTCAGCTTGTCTGTAGAATAAAGCATTCCCATTTATTCATTTTCTCCATCCCTTCCCCCTTTCCTTCAATGAAGGCAGCATGCATTTCCCACCATTCTAACCCAACTGAAAGTTCCAGATCAGGTTTGTTTTGGAATCCACTAGTGGGTCCAGTGAGAGTTCAGGGGTTTATGTACTCAAAACCTATCCACACACTTGCCTATAAGACATCGGAGAATCTTATGATGGGGGAAGTTTTCATCCAGTGTGAAATGCAGTCCTACAAGCTGGTATCACTTGGCAAGCACCTACCGTATTGTGTCAAAGGCAGCGTGCTAGGTGCCGTTTGTATGTGTTCTCGCTTGATCTTGACAGCTCCATGGGGAGTCACTTGTTCTCATGTTTCAAAGAGCAGACTGGAATCAGAGAGTTTAATAATGTTATTAATATAACATACCCAGGACCTGAATTTGAAAGGTAGCTCTAAATTCTTCCAAATCCTTGAAAATTATATAACAGCCCTCCTTCACAAAGTTCCCTTGATTAGACTCCAGTACGAAAAATCAAAGTAACAAAAGTGAGGTAATGAGTATGATATTAAGCAGGTCAGTTTCATCGCCAGGCTAAGAACACTTGGGACCACAGTATGCCTTGGACTCTGCCCAGGTCCCAAGAGCTGTTGGTAGCAAAGGCCCCCCCGTACCATGGCAAGCTCTACTGCATTTTCTGTGTTCTTGAGCTCTTTCTTTTTTCTTTTTTTTTTTGCGGTACGCGGGCCTCTCACCGCTGTGGCCTCTCCTGCTGCGGAGCACAGGCTCCGGACGCACAGGCCCAGCGGCCACGGCTCACGGGCCCAGCCGCTCCACGGCACGCGGGATCCTCCCAGACCGGGGCACGAACCCGCGTCCCCTGCATCGGCAGGCGGACTCTCAACCACTGCGCCACCAGGGAAGCCCCTTGAGCTCTTTCTTTTGAACACTCAGATGGAGAGCACTTCTTTGTGTCCATTTAGTCTCCGCTGATTTGTTGTTGACGTTTTCGGTAACCCATTCTGACATCCACCATGGATACAGCAGTCACAGCCCAGAGGAGCACCTCCTGATGGGTGCAGGTGTATTTGCTGCGTGCTTCTAGCACCCAGGATCCTGGGCTTCACTGTGGAACGCACCAGACAGAAGAGATGCTGTGCTGGCTCCTATCTGCACTCCTTACTCTGTTCCTCATCAACCAAGTGTCTGCAAGTAACTCAAAAATGCGTAGCTGGAAGTTTCTTGGTAATGTTTCCATGGCAGAAAGATGGACTCAGAGTCAGGGAGAGAATTAGTTAGACCGGGCTAAACTCAAAACCCTAACCAAACCAAACTACTGTGGGCACCTAGCCTTGAGTGAGCCTGAGCTGGTTCTAATGCCCTTACTTTTAAAGGATCACGTTTTCCTCTCCTTTGCGACAGTAATGGCCCCATTTGCTGAGTACAGACTTCACGCCAGGCAGTTGCTCAGGACTCCAAGAGCATTATTTAAATTAATCCTCATAGGAATGCTATGAGGTAGGTGATATTATTGTATGCATTTGACAGATGATAAAACTGAGACCGAGAGATGTCATTTAGCCACTAAATGAGGCATCTGGGATTCAGATTTTGCTCTAAGTGATTCCATAGTTCACGTTCAGAAATCAGAATTAACGGACAGTGTGGGTACTGGTTAAGGGTGAATGCTCTTATTTTCTTATTGAAAATGGCCATTTATTTCCTTCCAGTTAAGAGATAAAGGCATAATGCGATCATGCAGTAAGTGTGTGTGTGTGTGTGTGTGTGTGTGTGTGTGTGTGTGAGAGAGAGAGAGAGAGAGAGAGAGAGAGAGGGAGAGAGAGAGGAGAGAAATGGGGGATGGAGGTAGTGGGAGGAGTTGATATTAATTTGTGAAGCTTATTACAACCTTATACAAGGATGTGTGAGAAAGATGATGATATATTAGACTTTGGCAATCTGACAAATATCTAGATTAGGATAAAAGTAATTACAATTTTAATGCTTGTTTTTGAAAAGTCCATGAAGTTCCAAGTGAATCTGATGGACGGCAGAGAAAGTAATGAAGGACAGATAGAGGTCCATGGAACTGTTTAAAGTGGGTTGGTGGGTGGAACAGCTACTTAGGGAATTGTCTGCTCAGCACATCCTGCCCTCCGGGAACCCCTCTCCGCCCCCATCATGAGACATGCAGAGAGGGGCTGTATTCATTTCCTATTGCTGTGTAACACATTGCCACAAACTAGCTGCTTCAAACCAGACACATCCATTAGCCTGCGGTACTTTAGGTAGATATGTGGGTGGGCTTGGGTGGGTGCTCTGCCTGGGGTCTCACAAGGCTGAAATGGAGGTGTTGGTCAGGCTGGGCTTTTGCATGGAGGGTCTAAAGAAGATGCTGCTTCCAGGCTCGTTCAGTTGTTGGCAGAGTTTAGGGGGGGGTGGATCACTCTGCATTGCAAGAGGCTGGTCTCTGGTCTTGCACGTGGCTCCTCCATCTTCAAAGCCAGAACAGCACGTTGAATCCTTCCCTCGATTTGATTCTCTCTGACTCCCTCTTCTGCTACAGAAAAAGCTCCCTCTTTTAAGTGTTCACCTGGTTGGGTCAGGCCCACCCAGATCATCTCTGTACTTTAAGTTTAGTTAATTTGGGATTTTAATTGCATCAGCAAAATCCCTTCACAGCAGTCACTCAATTCATGTTTGATTTAATAATCATGGGGCAGGAATCTTGGGGTGTCATCTTTAGAATTCTGCTTCCCACAGCTGCCTTCTTCCTAAATGACCACAGCCTTCATGTCACAAGTGGTTAGACCGGAAATTGTCAAAGTTCCTGAGCTATTTGAAACTGCCTCACTCTGCCTTGGGACATCGGAGGTGGTTTCTCTTATAAGCAATGGGGAGCCTTGGGAAAGTTTCTCGGCAGGAGAGTGAATTGTCACATCTATGTTTTTAAAAAGGTGTGTAGAAAACGGAACGTAGGAATTTAGAGAATAGAGAAAGTTGAGGGATCAGTTAGGATGTGACACAGGGTGGCCAGGGCACTTGGAAGGGGCTGATGGAGGGAAGAGAGTCAACATTTTGGTGATAGAAACGAAAGGATAATGCCTGGGAGCTGAGAAAAGGAGAGGCAGGCAGGTAGGGATGGTTCAAGAAAGAGTCCCAGGACCCTGCTGAAGAAGTAATACTATTAGCTAAGGTCAGAATTCAGAAGGAGGTGTGTCTAGGGAGAGAATGAGTTCTCTGTGGGACCTGCAGGGAGACCTTTCCAGTGGGCAAGTGAAAATGTGGGTCTGAAACTTGGCGGAAAGGAGGAATCTGGAGTTTCAATTTGGGGCTCATTGTGAACTAGGAGGGTGGCTGAAGTCTTGGTGACAGTGACCTTAGTGGTGGAGGAGGGGGTAGAGCAGAGGGCTCCCAAGCTCTGAGGACACCGGATGGTCTCTGCATGTCCAAAGTCAGCAGGGTAGAGAGAGGAAGGGAGGGATTGAGAGGGCAAGGAGAAGACACATGCCCCTTAGGTTTAAAAAGAGTCACAGTGCAGTGATGTGCTTTGCATTGACTCTGGTACCTCTTCTCTCTTCCAGGCCCATAGATGCTTTTTAATTTTTTTAAAATTGTGGTGAAATACATGTAACTTATCATCCTGACCATTTTTATGTGTACAGTTCAGCTCAGTGGTATTACATATGTTCACATTTTTGTGCAACCTTCACCATTATCCATCTCCAGAACTCTTTTCATCTTGTAAAACTGAAACTCTATACCCATTAAGCACTAACTCCCCATTCCCTGCTCCCCTCAGCCCCTGGCAACCACCATTCTACTTTCTGTCTCTATGAATTTTTGACTACTCTAGGTTTCTCATCTAAGTGGAATCCTATAGTATTTGTCTTTTTGTGACGGGCTTATTTCACTTAACATAATGTCCTCCAGGTTCATCCATGTGGTGGCAGGTGTCATAATTTCCTTCCTTCTTAAGGCTGAATAATACTCCATTGTATATATATATACCACATCTTGCTTACATATTCATCCATCAGTGGACATTTGGGTTGCTTCTACCTTTTAGCTATTGTGAAGAATGCTCTTAGAGACTCTGGTTTCAATTCTTTTGAATATGTACCCAGAAGTGGCATTGCTGGATCATATAGAACAATAGTTCTATTTTAACATCTTTAAGATGCCACAATACTGTTTTCCACAGTGGCTGCACCATTTTACATTTCCACCAAGAGTGCACAATGGTTCCCATTTCCCTACGTCCTTACCAACACTTGCTATTTTCTGTTTTTATTCATTTTCATTTTTATAGTGGCTATCCTCATGGGTCTGAGGTGGTCCATAGGTACTTTTTGGCTGACCATTATTAGTCTGTGCTATCATTTTGTGTGATCAAACACTGTGTGTCCTTAGGGTGGCAGGAAGGCCCCTGGAAATTTTCTGGGGCATCTCAGGGTCCCCAGGCCCAAAAGTGCTAATGAATGCGTTTGATCACAGTGGAAGGGAAAGTGAGGCGCTGGTGAATGGTCTTAGAATTCTCTGAATATGAGATGTAGATCAGCATCTGCTTGATAATCCTGAATGTTGATTTACCCTAGAAACTTTCCTTGTCTTCTTTCAAGAGGTTAAGAGGCAGAATGGAAAGGGAAGAAACTCATTACGGACAATTCAGCATAAATAAAAGCACTGCCTAGCTAGGCACATGGCACATTGTCTCCTTTGCTGAATTCACTCCCACCAGGACACGTACCATACCTGGAAACAATCTACTTCTCCCAGGGCTCCAAGTGAAGACCAACAGCTCAGTGAGACTTTTCACAGAGTCAACAAGGTGTTTGATAATTCAGGTTCCATATGTTTTCTATCTGCTTAACTCTTATTCTGCATTTACAGAACTACATTTCCCCAATTATCTGCCTTGTTGTCAGTAAAAGACTCTAAGATCATTTAAAATTCCAGGCTATAAGTTGTCTCACCCCCATCCTGGATACTGTTTCTGATGGAGGATAATTGCTCAATTCTTTCCATGGAGTGGAGAGGTAGGGATGGTTCAATAACACTTTCCTGTCCTTTTAAGAAGTACTTAAGAAAGAGAGGCAGAAATGGGAAATGGCCAAAAATCTCCTCACCCTGAAGTTTTACTGTGGAAACCAGAGTGGCCCTGATTCAGAAATGCAATTCATTGCTAAATTCATGTATTCATTCATTCCCTCTCTCATTCATTCAAAATACTGGTATAACCCACAACACCATTCTGATTGGTCACTTTTCCAGCCCCTGACAAAGGATGGGCTTGTTGGAAAACATTGACATTCCAGAGAGACGGTCTAAAGAAGCACTGAGCATGTGCTAATTTTGGGATGCTCCGCTAGAGTACCAAGTGGGGTCCCAGCAATCTGGACACTTGGCTTCTGTTCCCCTGAATACATGCAGACATGCCTGTCATTTAGCATTTTGTTTTTGGCTTTCACTGGGGGAACAGAAAGAACTGGCTGGGAGAAGAACATTGCTGTACTTTTATCTGTAAAGCGGTGTTCTTCTCAGTTCAGGGTACCGTTACTTTTTTTTTTTTTTTTTTTTTTGCGGTACACGGGCCTCTAACTGTTGTGGCCTCTCCCGTTGCGGAGCACAGGCTCCGGACGCGCAGGCCCAGCGGCCATGGCTCACGGGCCCAGCAGCTCCGCAGCATGTGGGATCTTCCCGGACTGGGGCACGAACCCGTGTCCCCTGCATCGGCAGGCAGACTCTCAACCACTGTGCCACCAGGGAAGCCCCTCCGTTACTTTTTGATTATATTATTTCAGCAGGCTCCTGATTGGTCAGTTACTGGGGCTTGATTCTGGCCCCCTCCTCCGCCATCCATTTTCCACACTGAGTCATCATTCTAATCATTCTAAAATGCATATTTCATCATGTTGCTCCTCGTGATTGTGATGCTGCAATGGCTTTCCCTTGGTTACAGAATAAATTCCAGGCTCTGCTCCATATCCCATGAGGCAACTCCCCGTGGCCCATGACATCCCCTCACACTCTGGGCTCCAGTAAGACCAGTGGTGTAACCTGTGCTTCCCCAGACCCACTCTGCTTTCCCTCCCTCCACTGCCTCCAGCCTGCTCAGCCCTCTGCTTACCCCAACTCCTATTCTGCTTCGAAGTTGAACTCGCTGTGGAAATTATTCTTCCCCCCTCCTCCTCCCCAAGTCCCCCCAGCCTGGGTTACATGCTGCTCTGTGCACTCCTGTGAACTCCCAGCCAGGTCTCTATCTTGGCGTGTATCACACACTTGTCTGTCAACTTGTGCATCTCCCTCGAGGCTGTGGGTACCAGGCAGGACAGCTAACTCTGCATCCTTGTGTCCTCAGTGTCTAGAATAGGCCTGGCATTAGGAGACTTACGATAAATATTGGAACAAAGAAGCCTCTAACCTTCTTCTGTGCCACAAATACGTGCCTCGTTGTCCCACCCCTAGAGTCACCCCATGATAAAAGCGTTGTTCATCCCTTTTGGGAAGGCAGAGATGTTGGCACTCAGTCACAAACACACTAATTACTGCTCCTGCCACGGTCTCAGAAGTGACAAGCTGCTCAGTGGGAGAATGAAGAAGAGAAGGTTTGGTGGTGGACCTGTGTCAGCGGCGCCCTCATTTCCCTTTGGGACATTACCTTCACCTCGTGAAGGTGTGGTCAGTCAGTCCAGAAGTCTCTGGAGGCTCCTTCCTCCAATTCAGTGTCCCTCATCCCTGATGGAGAAAGGTCAGGCACCTGATCTAAACTCAGCGAATGGAAACGTCTATCCTGGGACCTTAGACTCTTTGAAATGAAGGAAGAGGAGAAGAAATAGTCGGAGCCCAACTGGCCCTTGAGCTGATGGGGAGGACAGAAATCAGGCACATGAGTTCGTTTGCCTGTTTATAACAGGAAACCCCCCAATAACTTGATGGTTTACATAAGGTAAAAATGGATTTCTCTCTCATATAAAAGAAGTCCAGGAATAAGTGGCCCATGAATGGTAAAGCCATTATAAGAAGATGTCAGAGAACTAGAGTCCTCGTACTCTGCCTTCCTAGGCTATGGGGTATGGGGTATGGGCTTGTCCTCATAATCAGGGGTCCCCAACCCCCGGGCCACAGTCCCGTACTGGTCCGAGGCCTGTTACTGTGAACCGGGCAGCACAGCAGGAGGTGAGCGGCGGGCGAGCGTGTGAAGCTTCATCTGCGGCACCCCATCGCTCGCATCACCACCTGGACTATCCCCCCACCCTGCCCCAGTCCGTGGAAGAATTTTCTTCTACGAAACCTATTCCTGGTGCCAAAAAATCTGGGGACCGCTGCTCATAACCCAATATGGCTGCTAGAGCACCAGTCTTCACATAAACGTTCCAGGTAACAAGGTGGACGAAGTAGCAGGAAAGAGGGAATGCCTCCTTCTTTTAAAGATATTTCCTGAAATTAAAAAACACATTTTTTAAATTTCACATGACTTTTACTTATATCTTATTGTCCAGAACGTGGTCATGTCTGCACGTAGATGCAAGGGAGACTGTGGAATGTACTCTTCCAAGTGGCTGACAATATAGCTCGTGAGAAATCATGATTATGTTATTAAAGAAGAAGGTGATATATATTGGGAGTTAGCTAGTAGCATCTCTACACTATTTGTCGTTGTTCTTTGAGAGGGGTGAGGAGTCCAAGGATTGTTTCAAAATAAGAAGTATTACAGTTTATATACGTGGGTAATGGCTGAGCTGGGGTAGAACAGTAGCAGCAGCAGGTGTAGCATATACCTTTGAGGTGCTACAAAGTAACAGGCTCTGTTCTGGGCCTTTGTGTGTGTGCATTACTTAACTTGAACCCAGCTGACAACCCTATTATCATTCCCGTTATACAGATGATAAAGCTTATCCATGATCACAGGTTCCAGGGCTTGGTTTGAATGCAGACCTGACTTGAAAACTCTCATTCATCCCCCTTCCACACCTGGGTGCCCAGCCTTCGACATCAGAGCAAAATCACTTTAGGTGCAATGCTCAGAAGCACTGTTTACCTGGAGACCAGCCGGCAAGGGCCCTATAAAGGGAGGAGGCCAGTGGTGCATCCCTAGTCCTGATGGGTGGGACAGGCTATTTCATGATCACTTTCTCATGAGATGTCTGATGTCCTCATTTCATTTTGGGGGTTATAAAAAAATAAGAGATAGCTTTTCTCTGAGAACCATTTTTTGGAGTTTTGTTTTGCTTCACATCTCAAAATGATGACTGATAGCCTGTGAACTTAATAGTGCCTGATGGGAAGGACTCAAGGTTGAATAGGCAATAGTTTAGTTATTTAACATTATCAAGAATCTAGTACTTTCCTTTGACAGGAGTAAAGTTACTCTAAAGAAAAACTGTGCATGAAAATCAATCAATGCATGTACATACATGTGTTTGCTGCTAAGAAGAAATAACCAGTTCAAAGTGATAATGGATAAGAGTGTGTGTGTGTGTGTGTGTGTGTGTGTGTGTGTGTGTGTGTTTATAAAGGTGGATGTGGGACAGAATAAATAGAAATCTTGTGGGTGGAACTTACTGAATTAATGTAGTTTGGAAACGCACTGACTCAAGCTGGTTGGAATTGGTAGTAATAATTAAAGGGACCCAGCAGCTAAAAGCAAGATCATGGCTTAGGTTTGCCAAGCCAGGCAGAAATGCATTGAAACCCACTGACAAGAAAGGCACGTGATAGGGATGAAATGATTCTGATATTGTCAGGTTTCCATTTCTCAGCCTAAGTTACCCAGCTGAGACGTGTGGGCGCCACACAGTGACAGCTGACAAAATAAATGTATTGATCGGCTGGTTCCCTGCTAAGTGACAGAGGGATGCCAGCAGGATTAGAGGTCTATGGCCAATTATCTGAATTGGTCATCATCCAAGCTAGTCATCATTTTTACCATTGAACTAGGCTTTCTCCTATTGCAGCTTTTTAAGGGAAGTTCTTTGAGAACTGGACACAAATCTCCAGTCGATTAATTTTTTACAGTATTAGGGAAGGGCCAGAAAATGCACTTGAGAATAGCATCCTGTAATATAGAGGTGTCATACACAAAGTGTGGGGTTCAGGGGCTGAGAAGGAAGGATGTCCTTGTGGGGTAAAGGACAGGAAGAACGCCCTAAGGCAAAGCAAGCACAGTACCAGGCACCCAGGAAATCAGGTATGGCTTCCTCTCCTGCTGGCAGAGTAAGCAGGAACCATCTACTGTGCGTTTTTTGTTTTGTTTGTTTGTTTACTGTGTGGTTTTGAATGGGGTGTGAAGAGACTGCAGCCCGGACATTGAAGGACAGGGCTTGCCGTGGGTGGAGAAAAGAGATGGCAGCTTGACCACAAGAGAAGCTGGCAGGGTCTTCCTAACAGCTGTCAGAGCTCAGGGCACTGGGTGGGGACAGAGACCCAGGACAGCTGTGAGGCTGGGTGCAGAAGCCAAGTCTCTACTGCTCACCTGGTGAGTTCTCTGCATCTGGGTGTATTGCCTTCACTTGATGTTCGATTAACAGAAACACTGTATGAGTCACACTTCTTAATAAAACTTTGTAGTAAGAGTGATTTTTCAATAATTCAGATACTCTTAGTACCAATAAAGATTTACGCTGCTTGGTGGTTCACGAAGCTAATTATACGGAGGAATTGAAAACATCATGTGGAACAGAAACAGACTCACAGATGTAGAGAACAGACTTGTGGTTGCCAAGGGCCAGAGGGGAGGGAGATGGATGGACTGGAAGTTTGGGGTTGGTAGATGCAAACTATTATATTTAGAATAGATAAACAACGAGGTCCTACCGTAAAGCACAGGGAACTATATATATATCCAATCTCCTGGGATAAACCATAATGGAAAAGAATATTAAAAAAGAATGTGTATAACTGAGTCACTTTGCTGTACAGCAGAAATTAGCACATTATAAATCAATTATACTTCAGTAAAAGAAAATGGAAAAAAAAACTTCATGTGGAGTTGTTGATATAAGAAGAGAGCCATCTCTTCATTATACCTGGCATCATTCAGTCATTCATTCACTCATTCACTCATTTATCAAACAGCCATTGAGTAAAGTTCACTTCAGTGTGAAGTTTAAAATTGAAATCTAAGTGTGTTTTGGACTTACGAGGCATATGTGAGCAGGAGATTATTTGCTTTACAAAAGGATTTGCCATATGATTTCTTCACGTAAGAAACCTCCTTGGTGAATTTGGCTGTCCTGTATGCCTGCGCACCATGTTACAGTTTACAAATGACTTTCCAGAATGCTCACGCGGGTTCCATAATAGTTCTGCTAGTGGGAAAGGCAAGGGTCGTGGCTTGCATTTCACAGGTGGGAGAACATTTCACTGAAATGTTAAGTGATGTGCCCAGCCTCGGAAATAGCATGAAATCTAACTCCCAGTTCAGTGTTTGCTCTATTTTATCATATAGTCTGTTAGATACATCTGCTGCAGTTGGGCACTTGACAGTTTACATTTTCACATACGTTCCTTTGATTATCTTCACAGCAGTCCTTTGATACAGGTCACTTATCATCATCATCTTCATCATCATCATCATCACCATCATCATCATCCTAAGTAATGATCCCCATTTTATCAGGGAGATAATTGAGGATCACAGAGGGAAAGATCTTCTTCCAAATGGAACCCATATGAAGCAACACATAATGGATGGAATTAGTCAGCTGCAGACGTAACCTATTCCAAGAGCCTTTATAAATGTGTTGCTAAGGAGATTTGGGGACCACCAGAAAATCCCATTAGCCTGGCATGTCTTTCAGTCTAACCGGGGTGGCCAGAGTGTGCTCAGGATGAGCGTGTAAAGAAAGCCAGCCTCAACCTAAACTGTAACTCCTAGTTTGTCTAAACAAAGACTAATAATAGAAAGACAGTATTTACATTCAGTTGTAGAAGGGCAATCAGTGAGTAAGAACTTGTTAGAACTGGTGAAAAAAGTCGCTGTGTCCAGTAACAAGAATTCTGCTGGCTGGTTGACGGGCTTCTTCTTAGAGTGAAGGTCGACCCCAGGCTGCCTAACTGAGTGACTTTGGCTTTAAGATTATCCTAGTCTCTGATCAGTTCTAGGTGCCCTACATGGCCCCAGGTGGGAGAATGGCTTCCCTTGGACCCTTGCCTCTAAGAGAGAGAACGAGATGACTGCTGATGCGCAGGAAGGCTTTTGTGAAGCTCCCCCTCCCCAAAGAATAAGGGGCCGTTGGCTTAACTGCTGGCCCTGTGGACTTGGTCATCTGTTGGTAGGACCTCTGGAAAGCCTAATAAAATGGAGATTTTTGTCTTCAAACTGAGTCCAACTCCGAATTTTGCTGGCTCTGCCATGCACTGTCCTGAGAGATGAGTGGGCAGTCTGTACCATCACCTGATCACACCTGGATGTCTTTTCTGCATAGTGGTTAAGAACATAGGCTTTGGGATAAAGACTTCTGAGTTTGAATCTCCATCCTGCCACTTAGTGCCAGTGGGACCTGGGCAGATCCTTCACCATTTATGAACCCCAATTTCCTAATCTATAAAATAAAAATGAAACCAATAGTTACCTTGTAGGGCTGTAGTGAAGAGGAAATGAAATAATGCACTGTGCATTTAGCACATGGCACTCAAGTTAAGGTTAAACGTTTAAGTAGGCTAAGCCATCCGCATTTCATGTGGTTTCCAAAGCATATCTGTATTTCCTCCAGAGGGATGCATCTCTATTAAAATGTCCATTTAAGTTTTTTATTAAACTTCGCAGATGTAAACAGCAGTTGTCTGTCAGTGAGTGTCAGTAAGGGTACGTATCAGAAGGTGTTGATGGGGACTGAAACAGGTCTCCATGGAGAGTTTGATATCCATGGGGCTTGCTCCCCTTCTGTTCCCCAGTCCTTTCAAGGAATGACTTGTGTGGATGAGAACTGTGATTCACGGGAGGATGTGCATGGTGTCACTCATCCTCTCAAAGGGAGGGAGCCTCTGACAGTGTTATCCAGTGTCCTATATGGAAGAGTAAGCAGGCAGCTCATCTGGTCATCAACCTCCACAGGGCCAATGAATGAAGAATTTCTTTGAGGACCAAGCAGGTTAGAAGTGTCCAAATGGTTCAACACAAAGGCGAACTATTGGGAGATGCAGGCAAAGCTGCCTGCACTGAATAGTTCTGAATGTCCTTTCTTTTCTTCTGCCTGTCTTTGGTGGAGAGGTTCCTTGCGGATAGCAGGGGACCTAGGGCTTGGCTGGAGCATGTGCCTGAAGCCAGAGTCCAAGTGCCCATTCAACCAGGGTCTAGCCCAGTACTTGGCACGGCAGACCCCTGAAATGTTCCTGGGGAAGGAAGGAAGAGTCAGAGCCTGTGGTGGTGCTAGATGAAGGTTTGGGGTGAGAACAGACCCAGGAATTGGACAAAGCAAGGTCAAAACTGGGGGGGGGGTGTTCAAATGGAATCAGAGAACGTGCATAAGTTTGGGAGCCTGAGACCAAATTGGATGGAGCCTAGAGTGAGCTGCCCCTGAGACAGGGTTCCAGAGAAATGATAGGGAGGCTGCTACATAAGACTAAAGCCAAGTGCTATGGACTGAATGTGCCCTCCTCCCCCCAAATTCATATGTTGAAACCTAATCCCCAATGTGATGGTATCTGGAGGTGGGTCCTTTGGGAGGTGATTAGGTCATGAGGATGGAGCTCTCATGAATGGAATTAGTACCCTTATAGAAGAGATTCTAGAGAGCTCCCATTCCATCCCCTTCCACCATGTGAGGACTCAGTGAGAAGACAGCCCTCTGTGAACCAGGAAGCCTGCCCTCCAGGCCTCCAGAACGGTGAGAAATAAACGTCTGTTGTTTGTAAGCCACCCACTCTGTGGTGCTTTGTTACAGCAGGCTGTACTGACCAAGACACCAAGGGAACTTACGAAATTACAAACCGTTGCCAGGAGAGGACACGTGGGAGCCAGGCTGAATTTTGCTGGACACCAGAACCTGCTCCTGACTTTTATTCCTATTTCCTCCCTGGCAAGATGTTGCTGTCCCCTGAATACCTTAAAGGTACTGGACACCTTATGGAGGGAGGCCGTCCTGAGGAAGGCTAGCTCTTATGTCTGTGAGCATGTGCACATGTCTCCCATCTCCCCATTCACCCTCAGAACCCCACCTGCAGCTCTGTTCTTTACTGACTGTCCTTGACCATTTATAGCCATGTGGCCTCCGATTAGAGCCCAGAGCCCAGACCTCGCTCCACTGCTGTGACAGGTGTAAAGGGGGGCTCAGATTGCTCAAGTGTGTGCTGCTCGCCATCTGGGTGAGGTCGGAGGAGAGAGCGAAGGAGGATGTACGTGCTTGCTGATAGAAATTATTATGGGGATAAGGTGGTGAGCACAGGACCAGGAGGATGGAAAATTAGAAAATAAATGTGGCATCAATATGCAAAAATGGGAGTGCGCCTGGCGGAGGAAATTACAGGTCTATCAGCTTAATATTCATTGCGTATAAGAGAATGCAAGCTTCCTATTGTACGTGGGAGTGTAATTAAATCAAGGAGTTGGACTAAAATTGGCTGCAGGAGAGGCTCGGGAATTAACGGCAGCTCCTGAGGCACCTTCTGCCCGAGCGTGGTGCCCGAGCCTGTGCACAAGCCATGTCCCCGTCGTGGGTGTGGGGTCCAGCCTCCCACTGAGTATAGATTTTCCTTCGCTCCTCTTCCTGTTCTGTTCTTCACGTAACACACAAGCCCATTGTTCGCAGGCTATTTGAGGACAGAGATACATGAAAAGCACAGATTCAGGCTTCCACGGGGAAAAAAAAGTACCTGTTTTTGTCACTGGCAATAGAGAAATCCCACGAACGAGGCATGAGCTGAATTCCAGCTCATTAGCACCCATCTCTGTGCAGTGATGCGAAGCTGTAGCAAGTCGCGCTGGGCAGACCCCGGCACTGAGACTCGGGCGGCACACTGCAGAGAAGGAGGCTCCAACTTCTCCTGCTTTATGGATGGCAGTGGCCCTGGACCCCTCCCAAATTATACCTCTGTCCAAGAGCCGTAAAGGGCCTCACAGGCCTGGTTCACTTGCTTCCCTTCCAGTCAGTGTCTGTTTTCGGTGGTTCTTCCACGTCCCTGGCTACACCTTCCCCTCCAGGCTGAGGTCTGGAACACCTGACCCAGCTCTCATCTTTAGAGAGTGTTTATATTGCTCAATGCAACAGCCAATAACTTGCATTATTAAGTACTGGAGTTACAATTCTACCTACCGTTTCCCTGCTGGGTCATCTTCAGTCCCCTCTTCCACACCCCCCTACACCCTGGGCTTACCCCGTGCCACATCCTGATTGAGGGTCTGGAGATTCAGAGTTAAGTACGACACAGCCCTTGCCCCTCAGGTAAAGTGGGGGCAACAGGTAACCACGGAAGTGCAAATATGGGGTTAGGTGCTGAGGGGAGAGGCCACGGTGGAGCTGACGTCGCTGAGGGCTCACTCTCTGCCCTGCACGAGGGTGCTAAGCGCTTTCTGCATATTGTCACATTTAATCCTCGTGAGAACCTGTGAGGCAGCTACAGTTGTTATTCCCATTTTACAGATGAGGAAAGTAAGACTCAGAAAGGTGAAGAACTTGCTCAGAACCTGGTAGAGCTGGGACATGAGCCCCATCCCCTAGACTCCAGGACGCCATGTTCACTGGCTTTTATTCCTGCCACTGGTGTTGCTGGATTCTCCTCTCTTCCCCCATGAAGCCCAAACACTGCTTTCACTTAGGGTCTGTGAATTGGCTGTTTCCAACGCCTGGATCGGAAGCTCTTCACCTTCATTAAGTGTCGCTCAAATGTTACCTTTTCACTGGGGCCCTGGCCCTAGTCCCAGCACTCCCAATCCACCTGTCCCTATTTTATTTTGTATAACACACATCATCTTCTAGTATAGTTTACCTAGTTATTACTTTTTCTTGGTTAATGTCTCTCTCTCTCTCTCTCTCTCTCTCTCTCTTTACTAGAATGTAAACTCCATGAGGGCAGGGATTTTTGTCTCTTCTTATTCACAGTTGTATTCTAGGCATTTACAGCCATGCCTGGTATACAGTGGGTGCTCAACAAATGCTTACTGATTGAGTGAAAGAATTAGTGAGCACCATGAAATAAAATAAAGCCTGGTAAAGATGTTTAGTCTTCATTTAAACACTTGTTCAGTGTTTGCTCCAAGAGCTAGATCTTTATTGTGCTCTTGTTGGGAAACATGGCTTCCTTCCGAAATACTTGCCCTGATGCTGGCTGCCTGCTCATCACCTGGGCACACATTCAGCCATTCAACACCTACCAGCTCTGGTGGGTGCCCACGGCCAGCATCCAGTCCGTTTGGCTTGTGCCAGTGCCTTACTGGCCATCATTGGACTTGATATGACTCCTATTAACCACTCCAAGAATAGACCCTACAGTTTATTAGCTCTGCCTCCCTTCTCGTGGATCTGACCACTCTGTATCTTGTATTTTGTAGCCCTCCCCCAACCCCCGGCTCAGCGGCTGGATAAACTTGGTCAAGTTACCGAAACCCTCTGTCTCCCTCTCCTCACCAATAAACCGGAGATGGCATTTTCACCTCATATGGATCAAACGCGATAACAAACGTACAGTGCTTTGGGCTGTGCCTGGCATGTATACGTACTCGATAAATGTTCGCAATCAGAATTATCACCTGTGTGCTGCCCACGTGGGGCCATGAGATCCATGCTTTATTCCATTTGCCTGGCTGTGGAACTTCCTGGTTGATGTCCTAAGTGAAAATGGATTTCCTCGCTGGGCAGGAGCAAAACTGCCATGACTCTTCTGGGTAACGCCATTAAACAGCCCTCTTGATAGCATTAGCTCAGGGGTGGGTACTGTGCAGTCAATTTTGTATGGGCTTTCAAAGGACCCATCTCCGGTTCAGTCTTATAATATGTCCTGATAAATGCTGGCTGTTTTCCTTTTCTCCCTTCAGCCCGGCTCAGCCACTGTGTTCCTCTCTCTGGAGGCTCTGCCCTGAAGGAATACACATTTTGATCCCCATTGCAGAGGTTTTAAATAGCAGGGAGCAGGTGGCAGGCAGCTCCCTCCCTTCCCCCGGTAGGTACCACTCCATATTGGCAGCCTCTACGCGGTTTAATGCGCAACATAAAAACCCTGCTTTGGAGGTTTTCCCACGTGTTGCTGTTGTTGATTAAATGAAATAATGTATGTAAGACACTTAGAACAGTGCCTGGCAACTGGGAAAAGTTACTCTTAAAGGGTTTGTTATGAGTAGTACCATTTAAAAAAATGTCTTGAGGGCTTCTCTGGTAGCGCAGTTGTTAAGAATCCGCCTGCCAATGCAGGGGACACGGGCTCGAGCCCTGATCCGGGAAGATCCCACATGGCCATGGAGCAACTAAGCCCGTGCGCCACAACTACTGAAGCCTGTGTGCCTAGAGCCCGTCTCCGCAACAAGAGAAGCCACCGCAATGAGAAGCCTGTGCACCACAGCGAAGAGTAGCCCCTGTTCGCTGCAAGTAGAGAAAGCCCGCAGGCAGCAATGAGGACCCAACACAGCCAAACATAAATAAAATAAAAAAAATATATATTAAATAAATGTCTCGAGGTGATCTATCTTGGACAAGCTTGAAGACAATGATTCTGGTTCCCACAGATTTAGGGAATTCTTATCAAGAGGGATTTCCCTGCAGATCTGTTTTTGGCAGAGCTGATGTGCGCCTGGACCATGCCGACAAGATCAGTCCACCCGTGTCCTTCCTCTGGTTGATACTTCTTAGGGTCAGGAGATTGGTTTCCAGGTCACCATGTTTGTGATCTCTGGGTCCCTGTGTTGGGGACCTGTAACCCCCCATCCAGTTGGGGGCAAATTTCCTTGTCACATAGGAGCCGGGGGGTGTCAGGCAGGGTGGTACACCAGACCCACGTGGCCTTAGGAACTAGACCTCCTATCCGTAGTTGTGAGAACCTGGGCAACTACTTAAGCTCCGTACATTTAGTCTTCTCATCTGTAAAAAGGATATATCACGCCCAACCCAGTGGGTTAAGGAAAGATTAAATAAGATAGTGTACGCGCCGGGCTTGAAATACGAATATTGTTTCTCTCCCACATACTATAAAAACCGCTCATTGGCTCCAGGGTTTAAATAGTTCTGGATAATTATAAAATTATATTCAAACTGATCTTTCTCAAGCCACCTTCCCAACCCCCACCCCTTTCTCTTTCATGTTTCCATGGAAGCGAGTTATCTTTCAAACTCACATCGCTCACCTGTTTAAAACCTTTATTGGTTTCCTAATCTGCTTTCAAAGCCCCTTACAGTCTAGCTCCCATGTGCATATGTCTCCATCTTCATATACCATCACTTCCACACTTTCTCTTCCCCAAACCCATGCTTCCTTCGTGTTGAACCGCTCTGGTTCCCCAGCATGCTTGCTTTTTCGTGCTACCCAGCCTTACATGTGCTGGTCCCTCAGTCTAGTCTGCATTTCTCCATTGGACACCACACCCCCTCAAGGGAACTTTTGTGCTTCCACTGAAATTGATCTAAATGTCATTCCATGGAAGAAGTATGTCCTCCCAAGGAGGATGTATGATCTTCCTTGACCTTTCCCAACTCAAGAATAGTTACTCACACCTTCCTCTGTAACCTGTATACATCTTTAGCTTTTATGCCAGTCTTTATTAGGAATACAGCTATACATTAACAGAAAACTGGATGAAGAATGGCTTAAGTAAAAAAAAAAAAAAGTGTTTCTTTGATGTCTCTTATTTAACAAAACATCCAGGTTTGGGTGGTATCTGGCATTGACTCAGGATCTCAGTGTTGTCATCAGGAAGCCAGGACTTTTCTGTCCTTCTATTTTCCATGCTTTGAGCATTAGCTCTCATTTGCATGCTTGTTACCTCATGGTTTCAAGATGGCTGCTGCTGCACCAGGCATCACATCTGTGTTCAATGCAAAAGGTGGAAATTAGTGCAGCACTGGCCATGTCTGTCCTCTTTATTCAAGCAGGCAAAAGCTATCCCAGAATATTCCATTCGACATCAGCTTATATTTTGTTGTCCAGAATTGTGTTACCAGCCTACTCCTAGCTACAAAGGAAACTGATAAAGTGAGTATAGAGTTGGGCACGTCACCAACCCAAACACAAGTGGCATCTGTTAGTAGGGAAAATGAGAGAAAGTATTGAATATTGGGTAAATGATAATGACAACAGCAACCGCCACATATGGTATTATAATTCTTTTGTTTCCTGTTTTTCTCCTTACTAAACAGTGAGTTCCTTGAAGTCCAGAGCATGGCTCATTCCCCTCTCTCCAGGACCTACAGTGCTGGGCATAGAAGGGGTTCATTTAAACATTTATTGAGTAAACAAATGAAATCTACACAAATCCTCCAACTCCCATCAGTTTATACACCATATGAAGACCAGTTTTATGCTTGGTTAGGAAAGAGCCAGGTGTTTGGCTTAATTCATATAATCACTTGTTGTTTTGGCTCCATGTGGTTGTAGCCAAAGCTTCACATTGGGGCTTATGCAATTTTCTCCTGGGAAAGCATGGATATTAAAGTCTCTAGGTTGTCAGTTCCCAGAAGCTGGAATTTGGTTCTGATAATAAAATATTGCAAAGTCTTTTACTCTCAAGAAGCTGCCAGCCGACACAATAGCATTATATTAATTTTCTGTTTAATAAAGCATCTTAGAACCCTCAACATGGGCTGCGTGTGCCTGCCTGGGGAACGGGAGAAACACGAGGCAGCAGTTCACTTAAGGAAGGATGTGCTAGATAAAGGGAATCTAATTGAAGTGTACAATGTGCTTACCATGTAGCTGCTGATAAAACATTACTGCTTTTTTTTTTCCTTGCACAGTACAAAAGATAAAATCAGAGCCACTAAATCAAAGTCATATTTAACAGTATCCTTTAGTCCAAGGGCTGTGTACCTCTGTGGTTTGTAAGCGATTGCCCTTTGAAAGGGTAGCCTTGAGAGCTTGTTACTGAAGAGGTTGAAGGAGGGCATAATTGTAGGCTCAGAGGAGGCAGGGAGGTTTAAACACAACTCCTGGCAAGAAGGAGGTAAGAATCTCTGATTTGTATGAGGTCTGAAGTTCAAAGCTTATTTGCTATAACTCCGCATAACCTTTTAATTTGGGTTAAAGAGTGCATATAATTTCTTCTTAATGTAACCAGCTAAAACTGATGATGATTACATTATATATTCAGATTCTACCTATATTGGTCTTTGGCCACCAGGCTGAAAACTTGACTTTTTTTTTTAATGGTAGTCCTTGTCGGGACCCAATTTGAGAAGGAAGCAGTGGTTGTAATATCTTTTATTTTTGACATGATTATTCCCACCTCTTCCCTCTGTTGATGGAACATAAAGAAAAAAAGCTCCGTCCACCCCAAACCAATGGGATGAAGGGGAAACCCTGGAATGCCCTTTCCCTGGATGTCGGGCACACTGAGACTGGTGCCAGACTTCGCCCAGCAAGGTCTCCCCAGGACCCTAGGAAACAGTGTCTGTTGAGGCTGGAGGGAGCCTTTTCCGTGACAGCAGGAGGCTTGCATGTGCCCTGGAACCTCCTTTTAGGGTGTGGGTCAACCAGATTTGTTCAAGGAAATTAACACCCTGCCCCCATCCTGCTGTTTTCCTAGAATCAGTCAAAGCCTCCACATGGCTGATGCGATGACAGAAAATGTTAACACCAGCAAATAGTCAGTGTTTTTGTAAGAGCAAGTACTGACTAAAAGAAGTCAGCTTTAAAAAAAAAAATTTTTTTTATCCTTGTTTTTACCTGGCTCAAGGGGTCAGAGAAGAAAAAGAGCTTTTTAATTTCTAAAAAATTTACTTAACATTCAAACTAACAAATAGCAACTCTAAATACCAGTCGATTTTTACTCTGCATTAAAATTTGTCCTTTAAACTAAAAGAACTGTAAAGTTTGTGATCAATACCTCATGAGTGAGGAGAGAGAACGGAAAAAGAGGAAGAATTTGAAATTGAGGACGTTTAAAATGGTTTTCATCCCTACATAGAAAATAGTCTGTGACCAGGGAGGAAATTTAACTCCCTCTACTCGTCCTTTCTTTCCTACTCAAAGTAAAATCTCAGAATTGCTGCTCTTTGCTGTGAATGAAGATTAGTCTAGAGAGGACCAACTTTTACCAGGTTCCCCAAATCAGCAGTTTGCAACAGCAGCAGTAACCTCAGGGTTCATTTCAGCAAGCTGATTTGATTCGGAGGTACAGCCCGGTTTTCACAGCTCAGGTTTGTGAATAGCTAGTTACTGTCCTTTAGAATCAGGTTATAACTCTTATTCTCAGGTTCTGAAGGCAGGGATCATCTCTTGATAAGCTTTCCAATAAAATCTAGTTTATTTAGTTAACAAACTAATACGTTTAGAAAGTATACAGTTCTTTCCTATATTCCAGGGTATTTTGTAGGTGCTTAATAAATTAGCTTTTTTACTCTTGATGATAACCCAGTGAGGTAGGTGCCATGGTAATCTCCAAATCGTAGATGAGGAAACTGAGATGGAGAGAGTTTAGGTGCACTCACCTGGCTAGTACCTGGGGTGCCAGAATTTAAACCTATGCTACTGAAACTGTGTCCCCAGCCACTGTGCTATGCAGCCTTGATGTAGAACTAACCACAGTATCTTATATATGTGCTGGGAACACATAGATCAAGTAGACGGGCCCAGCACTCTCACTTCTGAACTGAGGTTTGCTGTCTGGGGTCCATACATATCTTTAAAATCAGAGGGAGTTCTCTGGTGGCCTAGTGGTTAGGATTCCGGGCTTTTCCGGCCGTGACCTGGATTCAATCTCTGGTCGGGGAACTGAGATCCCACAAGCTGCGGGGTGTGGCCCAAAATGAATAAGTTAATTAAAAAAATTAAATCAACTTCAGATTAGTCAGTGAAGTTCTATCAATAGTAAGATGCTTGGGGTTTCCCTGGTGCCGCAGTGGTTGGAGGGTCCGCCTGCCGATACGGGGGACGCAGGTTCGTGCCCCGGTCCGGGAAGATCCCACATGCCGCAGAGCGGCTGGGCCCGTGAGCCGTGGCCGCTGAGCCTGTGCGTCCGGAGCCTGTGCTCTGCGATGGGAGAGGCCACAACAGTGAGAGGCCCGCGTACCGCAAAAAAAAAAAAAAAAAGTAAGATGCTTGCATACAATGTAAGACATACAGTGCTTGCTAAATGTACTGTTCTCAGAATAAAAGTCTCTGTCCTTTTTTTATTTTTAAAGTATTCTTTCTTTCCCTCTGCCACTTCTGTCAGTTCGTGCTCTTGGAGGTACGTGCATATCTCCGGGCATGGCAGCCTCTGGTATGACATGTTGCAGTGCACGTCATCTCCCCTCGGCTTGGGCTATCCTTTGCCTACTCTGTTTGCCCAGATACTCCTACTCATCCTTCAGTGCACAGCTTGGAGTTCATGCCCCTGCCCTTGTGTTCTCATGAGCTTGTGTTCTAAGGCCCCTGCCTGATGTGATGCTATCTATACATCGATTGTTAACTCTATTTGCATAATCCACCTTCCTTACGATGTGCAGCTATTTGAATGCAGAGCCTGCGCCCCAGTTCGCCCTAATATGTCTGGTACACTGCCCCTGGTACACTTAGTGATGCCTGACAACTACATGAATTGGAGGAGGAAGACAGAATACCAGAAGGCAGGACCACTGACATTTCACTCTGACCCTTGGAAGTTCTAAGGAATTTAGGACGCTTCACAGTGGAAAAATACCAGTAAGGAAACACATCAGAGATCTTCGAGGTCCGTACAAAGTGTTACACCTGGATGGAATTTGTTTGCAGGGTCAGCTTATTTCATAGGAAATGACCATGTTTGCATTTCAGACAAATGAACCACAGTCAGATTGGTGCCCGCCCCGCCCCCACAGTCTATCCAAGGGCACCCTCCACCTCAGCTCGCAAGTAAATCAGTGAATATCTTTCCTCCTAAACGGTACCAGAGAAAAGAGTATGCAGAGAAAGACCATTCCTAACATATCTTCTCCCCTGCAAGATGCAATCTAAAAACTACTTGCTATTATGGTTTGGAATAAGATACGTTATTAAGTGAATGACAGAAAAACAAGAAGACATCCATCAAAGTGTCTATTTCCTTCCTATATACAGGGCTTTCCCACATCTAGAGGGTGTCAACGCACAAATCATGGATAACGATGTCTTAAGTAGAAGGAACAAGAGATACACAAGGAAAGACTCTTACAAATTGTGTCTTCTTTCTCTTAGCCTAATTCTTTCTCTTTTGGCATTGTCTTTCAAAGGAGGAAATGGATGGCTGCTAGCTGCAGAGAAGGAATGAAGCATTTGGAGACAGATGCTCAGGAGTGAAGAGTAGGCTCTGGAGTGGCCATGACCTCAGGGTCCCCCCAGCCCTGCTTCTCACAGCGGGAAATGCCTTGGGGGCAGCTTGCATTTCATCTGAAGACCAGCAGGGTAAAGGGCCTAAGAGAGAGGCTGGAAGCCAAGCTCTATCTAGCAAGCATCTACTGAAAAGGGGTGATGGCTGTCTCAATCCTCCACCTAGAACTGATCTCAGAGAGACAGCAGTGAGTAGTCCTGAAGAGAGATCTTAGTTCCCTGACCAGGAACTGAACCTGGGTAGCCCGGATGAAAATCAGGAATCCTAGCCACTAGACCACCAGGGCCTAGAGGCTAGAAGCAAAGTGGCCCTGGCTCTCTCCCCTGTTTGAAAGCAAGAATATTTCAAGGAGGCAAAATCTGTAAAAACAGGTACAAAGTTTATCATAGGAGACACAGCACAACGTATGGGAGAGCACACAGAGAAACGGTTTATTTTTTTAAGTCAGAAGCTGGGCAGAAATACGCACCTGGAGAGGAGTGCAGGCGTCCTGAATGAGGAGTGCAGGAAAGAGGTGATTGAAAGCACTTATACAGGAGGGTCCTTCTGGGTCTTTGTTTACCTTTGGCTAATTATCTTGTTTCTTTTTTTTTAATATTTAATTTATTTATTTTCCTTATATTTTTTTGGCTGCGTCGGATCTTAGTTGCGGCACGTGGGATCTTTGTTGAGGCGTGCAGGATCTTTCTCTGTACGGCGTGTGGTTTTTCTTACAGTAGTTGTGGCACGCAGGCTCCAGGGCGCGTGGGCTCTGTAGTTTGCAGCATGTGGGCTCTCTCCTATTTTGTTTTTGACCGGAACATTTAAAATCTTTTATTTTGACATAATTTCAGACTTAAGCAAGTTGAAAAATGATACAAAGAAACTTCATATTCCCCAGTGTTAATATTTTCCCACATTTGCTTTACCCCTGCTCCCCATTTCCTTCCTCCCTTCCTTTACCTCTTCCTTCCTTCCTTTCTCTCTCCTCTCCCCATCATGCCTACATACATACTGTTTATTCTGAACTATTCGAGAGTAAGTTAGAGATCATTTGCCCTTTAACCAGAAATACTTCAATGTATATTTCCTAAAATCAAAAACATTGTCATACAACTTCAGTAAAATTATCAAAATGAAGAAATTAACATTAATGTAATATTTTAGCTAATATATTAACCTTATTCAAAGTCACTTTGCTGTACACCGGAAACTAACACAACATTGTTAATCAACTATACTCCAATATAAAATTAAAACAAAAAAACCCACAAAAAACAAAGTCTACCAATTATCCTGACGGTGTCCTTTATAGGGAAAGGAAATCACATATCACAGGTGGCAGGCAGTTGTCACATTCCTTTAGTGAACTTTATTTGTGAATTCAAATTTAATACTTTGGCAAGGCTATCTGGAGCTGGTTCTAATATTTACATGAATACCTCTGTGAAGCCTTGTCATGTCAGTGGCCTACAGTAACAAAGTAGAGATACCTAAACTTTCTTGGGATGCTCAGGGGCTTGGAATGGATTTACAATGTAAGACTTGAAAATTTACTGACTTTGTACCTAGGAGGGCCAGAGGCCACTTCTTTAACAGAGGATGCACTAGTGATGGAGACACTGGTATCTTTGAGCTCAGTGATGGTGGCTGTCTGTAGACTGGAGTTGATAGTCTGCGATTCTACCATGGAAATGGGCTCTACAGTATTAATGTGGAAAATGAGATTCAGGAATTACAGACGGGCCCTCTCCTCGAGGTGCACGAGCTCAATAGTTGTGGCACATGGGCTTACTTGCCCTGCACCATGTGGGATCTTAGTTCCTCGACCAGGGATCAAACCCGCATCCCCTGCATTGGAAGGTGGATTCTTTACCACTGGACCACCAGGGAAGTCCCTAATTATCTTGTTTCTTTTTCACACCTGATTGGTCCTAGGACCCTCCCCAAGATGTGTGCGCAACTTTTTGCTAAGAGAGATCCCACCTCAGAGGACTGAGGGTGCGTGTCCACACTTATTATGGGGTGGCTCCCCCTCCCTTTTTGACCCTCAAGGAGCCCTCGGGCTCATGTGCAGACAGGGAAGTTTTCCTTGACCTCAGGAGTGGTCATCTTATCTCTTTACTTCAGCAGAGCTCAGCTTCTGCCACCAGCTTTGTCCTTGGTGTGTCTGGGTGAGAGCAAAGCTTCAATTTTACTTCGCTTGACAAAAACAAGCTGTCCAGCCCAGGGACCCATCTATTTCCTACCTCAGAACGAGTCCACAATGGCAGGTGTAAAAGGGAAGAAAAACAAGTGTCATACAAATGAAAATTCTCTTTTCTAATAGTTAATTCTTTTCTTATAGTTAAGGCTACGAAGAATGGCATTTGTAAAGGCAAAAGTGACGGACAGTCCATTTGCATTTGCCCCAAAGTAAATGGATGTCTGAAGATAGTCTAGGGCAGGTCCATGTGCAACCTTGTGTGCCATGCTACGCAGTACGAGATTTATTCTGTGAACATGAAAGGCTTCTAGAGGTGCAGGATGAAGTAGCAGATTTTTGTTTTAGAAACTTTATTCTTAATGCTGGGATTGATGTCAGAGTCAAGACATGGATGGCAGAGAGAGCACTCAGAGGCCATTGTGATAGACCTTGTGACAGAAAAGATCAAGGCCGAAACCTGCAGTGGTGATAGTGGGTCCAGGAAGGAGGGACTGATCCTAAAGATGCTGTACAAGTGGAACCAACTGTGCTTGACAATTGGGAATGTATTAGTTATTATAGGTAAATCAGTATGACTTCAAAGTATACCATGGTTCCCACACAGTAGATTATTTCTTGCTCATGTCACAGTCCTGGGTGGATGAACAGTTTGGAGAGGCTGCCCTTATCCACAATGGCATTTGAGGGTTTCTACTAACAGAGGCTCTGCTGTCTTCAACATGTGGCTTCCAAGGTGCATCTGGGGATCATTTCAATTTCATGTAGCCTAAAGTTACCATAGTATGGAGGAACTTGCGTGGGAAGTTTCCAGGCCAAGGGCTGACACACATCACTTCCATCCACACTCCATTAGCTACAGCTCCTTCATACAACTATATTTAACATCCAGGGAGTGTGGGAAATGTAGTCTAACTGTGTGTCCAGGAAGAGGGGGACTGTGGGTTTTGCAAGCTAGCAGTCTTGGCCACAGGCTGAACAAATAGGGAGATGACAGAGTTGAAGATACATTTTCTAACTTGTGTGATCATTGTAATGGGAATATCAGTGGGGGTAGGATGTGCAGGGGGATAAGCAGGTTGATGGAGGTGATGAACTCAACTTTGGCCTCATTAGAAAAGATGGAAGGCTGAACATGTAAGAGAAAGAACAATTAATTAATAAAGGGTCAGTAGGAAGAAAAGCAGAGGCCATGAGTGAACAGATGAACTTCTGAAAATGGACGGGAAGAAGCAAGCTATGGATGAAGCAAACTCAGCAGAGAGTAAAAAATGAGTGTGGAAACACTTTGAAAGGGACACTGAAGGGATGAGTTTGGGAATTAACTGAAGATGGATAAACAGATGGTGAGCAGAGGTCTTAAGGGCTCATGAGGGTGGATGAGGGTGGAGGGCTCATGCAGTGGAGTTGATCAGCACATTTATACTCTGGTGATTGATATTATGGGCCACTGAGGGGTGGCCGATGGGCAGCAGGAGTGGTATTGTTGATCATGGCAGGTGACCAAGAGGATGCAGGCGTCTTGGGATGTTGATGACTGCAAGAGGCATGGTTGATTCTGAGGTCCTGCTCATGTAAGAAAGGAAAGAAAGTTGACTCGGTGGAAATATAAAGGTGCCCTGGGACTAGAGGTAGAATTGTGTTCATACAGCAAGGTCAGTGGGTGTGAAAAAGAGGTGAACTGAAAAGACAGAAAGTTGGAAAGAGAGATGGGCATTAGAGAGATTGAAGGTCATGTAGTTCAGCCTAGCTAGAAGCTCCAAGGTAAAGTTTTATTTGTACATGGTTGAAGAGCCTTGTAACAGAATAGTGTTAAACTAGAGATTTCAGGTGATTGAAGCCAAGATATTAGACAGGTTCTTAACAAGGATTTTGAAATTGTCCAAGATGATGGGAGGTGGGAGTGGGGCAAGCAGAGCAAAGAGGAAGATTGTGAGCCAGCCCTCCAGAAACATGGGGGAGGATGTTACGAGCTCATAGATGCTGGGGGTGTGAAGAAGTATCTTGAGGTGCCAAACTGATGGCAAGAGCTGCAAAGTGTAGAGATCTGTTGTCTGGATGTAGTGGTGGTGGGGTGGCAGACTGTCACTGTCTTTCCTGCTCCAGTTTGGAGTGTGGGGTAAGGGAAGCATTCCTCACTCAAGAAGGCTGGGACAGGAGTGGGTTCTCCTGGCCCCAGTGAAGACAAAGACGCCAATCCAGGCATAGAACAATCCAGGAAAAAATGACTCATACGGCAGCTTTCTTGAGGGTAGAACGAGGGCTTCCGAGGGTACAGAGCCGGGACTGAGTGGTTGTGTGGGGCATTGCTGATGAGGGTGAGCCTAGGGAGGGCAGGGACCAGACTGGTTGGACATCACGTGGGGGAGAGGGCACAGCTGGCCAGAAGGTTCTAGAATCAGAAAAAAATATAGAATCCAGGCAAAGAGCTGGGTGTCCCTGAGCCCTTGTGGAATACGTGTTAATGGGGGTACTCTGCAGAAGCAGCATGACTCACCCCCCTCCCCCCTGCCAAAAAAAAAAAAAAGACTCCTGACATTCCAGTCACTTGGTAAGGAACCGTAAGATGGCATTTGGTTGTGCGTAGAAGGGGCCTTTTCTACTTCCTACGTCATTCAGATGTAACTGTTTTGAGATTGCATTCAAGATCCAATAACTGCTTTAGCAGTAGGTATTCCAAGGTGGCTCATAACCAAGGTAGGTGTTCCTAAAAGTCTTATGGCCCCGTGAGGCACCGGGATTGAGCACAGAGCAGGCTTAGGCCATCCCGCTGGGGAGGAGGAAGCCAGAGTGAGTGGCCGCTGTGTGCAGGAAGAGAAGACAGGACCGTGGTGCTGACCTGGGTGTCAGCGGTTGCGAGGAACTGGCTGGTGAATGAGGCTGTGTGGGCAAAGGCAAGCAGGGAGGGGCCGAGAGTGTGAGTAGGGGCAGAGCAGCCTGTAACCGGCCCGGGGGGCTCTTTCCTGGCCCTGGGGTTCAGGGATGCTCACCGCGAGTGAGGACCCAGAGGGTGGGGTGGGGGTCAGGGGTGAACCCTGACACTGTCTGCTCCTATTCAGCAAAATGCTGCAACATCAGAGAAGCTTTTATATTCTCATATACTTTTAAAAATTGAGATATAATTGACATATAACATGGTATAAGTTTAAAGTGTACAACATGTTGCTTTGACACATTTATAGTATTGCAATATGATTGGTGTGGTAACATTAGCTAACATCTCTATTGTGTCATCACATAATTATCATTTCTTCTAGTGGTGGGAACAGTTAAGATCTAGTCTCTTAGCAAGTTTAATGTTTACAATACAGTTTTGTTGTCTATCATCACTATACTGTGGATTAGGTGTTCAGGACTTATTTATCTAATAGTTGCCAGTAGGTGCCCTTAAACAATATCTTTGCTTTTCTTCCATCCCCAGCCCTTGGTCCACTCCGTGTTTTGGAGGTTTTTTTTTTTTTTTTTTTTTTTTAGATTCTACTTATAAGGGATTTCAATCAGTATTTGTCTTTCTCTGTCTGATTTATCTCACTCAGCATAATGTCCTCAAGGTCTACCCAGGTTGTTGCAAATGGCAGAATTTCCTTTTCTCGTGGCTGACTAGTATTCTGTTGTACAAATGTACCACATCTTCTGTGTCCGTTCATCCACTGATGAACACTTAGGTTGATTCCATATCTTGGCTGTTGTGAATAATGCTGCAGTGAACGTGGGTGTACGTTTATCTCTTTGATAACCTGTTTTGACTTCCTTTGTATATACACCCAGAAGTGGGTTTGCTGGATTGTCTGGTAGTTCTGTTTTGAATCTTTTAAGAAACTTCCATACTGTTCTCCATAGTGGATGAACCCGTTTAAATTCCCACCAACTGCAAACCAGTGTTTTCTTTTCTCCACATACTCACAGACACTTGTTATCTCTCATCGTCTTGATAACAACCATTCTTGCAGATGTGAGGTGATATATCTCCTTGAGGTTTTGGTTTGCATTTCCCTGATGATTAGTGATACTGAACACCATATATTCTAGTATTCTTTAGGTTTTGTGTATTTGTGTAGAGATGAGTGTGTGTGTGTGTGTGTGTGTGTAATCAAAGAAGAGACTGAAAGAACTCCCACCTGCTAAAAAATGGAGGGAAGGGGAATGAGGCTGTCCTGTGGGATTTGTTTTGAGTGCAAGAAAATACCAAAATAAAGAGAAGCTTAAGTAGTTTATTTTATAAAGTTTCCAAGTCCACCCTTTTTAGATCTGTGTGCTTACAGAAATAAAACCTTTCATCTGAATTTCCATCACAGGAGTAGATACCACTGCCTCAGAATATTGGTAAGAATGAACTCAGGATGAATAATTCTTTGGTCTCCACAGTGTGTAGTAAGCAGTGGGCAAAGCCAGTGTGGCTGAGGCCACCTTGAATTCCACCACAGTAGGTAGCAGTCGGCTGCAGTTTTCCATCTACAAGGTGCCAAATCACCCATTTACCAGAACTTTTCACTTTCCAGCTAGAACTTTTGGTGCCGTCTAGTATATTTGTTATAACCAAGAATGAGTCTTCATGTCAAATAGTTTACAAATAACTTCTGTAGGGTTATAACCTGTTATTTCTCAACTATCTTTGTGTCAGGCACCGAGATACATTTCCATATAATTATGCATGTTAATCTTTACATAACCTGCAGTGTGGGTGTCATTACCCCCGTTGCACAGATAAGGAGACTGAGGCACAAGGAGATTTAGAAGTGTGCACAGAGGGAAGCTCAAGAGGGAGGGGATATGGGGATATATGTATACATATAGCTGATTCACTTTGTTTTACAGCAGAAACTAACACACCATTGTAAAGCAATTATACACCAATAAAGATGTTTAAAAAAAAAAAAAAGTGTGCACAGATGATACCTTAGAGCTGGAGCCTAACCCTAAACCCATACGCCTTGTCTTCTACTCCAATAATAAAAACCAAGACTCCAGACAACACAGTATACACAACACATGCAGCCTTTTCCCTGAGGTGATGTTGTTTATGTTGTTAAGTTTCTGAATTAGAAGGACTTGAATACAGGAAAGGAAATGGTTACAGTGGAGCTGGTTTTTCCCCAGGAGGCTATGAATAATAATGGGCATTCTTGCCTATCTGGTCCCATTGTCATTTCACTTCCTTATAACAATGGATCTTGTCATCTTGACTCATGGAGAGTCTTTGTGATGCGGACACGATGATACTTTAGCAGAGGGTAGATCCTGGGTCTAAGATGTCACACAGAATTGGGGCGTGCTGACGTGTAGCCAACTATTGCCTGCTTTTCCTATAAGAGAGGCCTTAAATGATTTTAGGTTGCTTTCCCCTCCCCCCTTAGTATGTTTAGAAAGAAAAAAAATGAGTCATATGTTAAAGCTAATTTTACTGCCAAAAATTTCAAGTCCGTGTCTACTCTCCCCTGTTATTATCAGGGAAGGAGTTTGTAAAAAGTTAGTGCTGGCAGCTTGCATGAATCCATCCCAGCTTAGTAAATTCCCTGGATGGTCATCTGTGCTTAATACAGCTCGTCTCATCAAAGCTAGCCTGTTCCAAAACTCTTAACTAAAGCTGCTCATGATCTGAGGAGGCTGAAAATTAATTCCCCTCTATTCAGAAATGGAAATACAGACACTTGAAGAAATATTGCATGCTTTCTTGTGGTAGCTAAAACCCTTCCACATAGACTTAACAATGCTTTGTTACCTTTCTGTCTGATCTGGGGTGAAGTTGTGTATGCAAGCAAAAGATGATCACATCCTTAACCCAACTACAATGGAAGGTTTTAAAATAAATCCAACTTGTAAGAGAGCATTTAAAATCATATATACATGATATTTAAAATTTTATACACACACATATATATGTGTTGTGTGTGTACATCTCTATCTTTATCTCTACATCTCTCTCTCTCTCTATATATATATATCTCAAGATATAAACCAGTGAATTGTCCCTTTCACAGAAGTGTCTAAACAGAACAATTGCTTAGTTAAATATGTTTTGGACATCTACTAGATCCAAGCCTTGTGCCAGGCACCTTGCAGTTATGGTAGACCCTTGGCATGTGAGGACTGTGACATTTGTGGTTTTGAATACTTTTCACCGAACCTGAGGCTCCATGGGAATTTGAGACCTGGATTTATATGTTGAATTCCGTTAAGTAGGACAGGAGCAATTCACCCAGCCAGACACACCTCTGGTCACCAGCAGCATGGGTACCTCCCCTTGCTTTGTTCCTCTCTGCTCTCTTAGCCCTGTACCAGCAACGCTCATGAAACAATAAACATTGTTTTACTTTGGGGAAAAATGGTTCAAAAAAGGTACTTTAGGGGACTTCTCTGTTGGTCCAGTGGTTAAGAATCTGCCTTCCAATGCAGGGGACGCGGGTTCAATCCCTGGTCGGGAAACTAAGATCCCACATGCTGTGGGGCAACTAAGCCCATGTGCGTGGCAACTACTGAGCCCACGCATTCTAGAGCCCATGTGCCACAACTAGACAGACCGCGTGCTGCAACTACTGAGCCCCTGCGCTCTGGAGCCCACACGTGGCAATGAAGAGCCCGCATACCACAATGAAAGATCCCGTGTGCCATAACGAAGATCCCTTGTGCCGCAACTAAGATCTGATGCAGCCAAATAAATAAATAACATTTTTAAAAAAAGAGACTATAGTGCTTTTCATGGAAAAACAGTATGCCATTGATAAATTGAGCGATGTTAGCAAATTGAGGAATTGGTGAAGCCCCTAGCAGTAGTCCTCTCAAATGTTTAGGGATTTTAATTTTTAAAAATATGTCTAAATTAAAAAAATATACAAAGTATCCATCCTAAGATGTCCAACATGAGAATAACATATCCACTATTTTCATTAGTTTCCATCTATTCATCCAATTATTTTCTCATTCAACAAATATTTGTCCAGCTTAGCAGGGGAATTCAGATCTGTTACAATTACAGTAATGGTGATTATTATTTATGATGACTGGAAATGAAAGTGGTCCTGTGTGGATGTTTAAATGCATCATCTCATTTTTAATCAACAAATCAGCATGTGGCATAAAGTGGTGCTTTGGGACTTCAGAAGGGAGAGGGGAGGTTATTGGCCAGAAGGACAGATCCTCTTATCTCTGGGATGGCTAAGCTGTCAGGCACGGTGGAATTTCAGCAGCGGGGTGGAAGAGAGGAGTAGGAACTAGGGAACACCGGGGGCTGGAGTTAGGGCTGCTCTCTGCCAGAGGTGACCAGCTGTCATTTAAGGGGGCTTCAGATAAACTAGCAAAGGGAGGCACTAACAGGTGGGAGGTGAATATGTAGAGAAGCAGGAATGTTACTTGAGGCAGAGGAAAGCACACAAGGAAAAGCTCAGAGGTGGGAAGGTGCAAAGATTGTTTATGGAGCAGAGTATCAAACGATTTACTTGAAATGCATGATTCAGGCAAGAAAACGGGAGGGTTGACTCAAATTGTAGAGGGTAGCTTGATTCCTAGCAAAGCAGATTAATATGTTTAAATAGTACATGGAGATGCCATTGAAAACTTTTGAGTAAGGAAATAGCAAGCTCCAAGTGGACATTTTTGGATCCTGTTTGGGTACTTAGGCATTTGCAGCTTTCCCTACGAGCCTGAGCCTAGTAAATGAGTCCAGGGTTGCAACGCCATGTTTTCTCCATTTGTCATGGTAATGAGTGCTTCCCCTTGCTCATCTTAGGCAGCACCCTTCTTCTTTTGGAGACCACATCTGTGGGTTTAGTGGGCTTGGGGAGCTAATCACACACACCGTTGCTTCTTGTTAATGGGGGTGAGTATGTAACCCGTGCTGAGTCAGTCACAGTGTTGATCCCCATGGTCACGGTCATTTGTCCACGCAATGGGCACATGATGCAGACAAGACCGATCTAAATCCTCCTCTGGGGCAAGAAAAGATACCTTGGGTGTGAAGCTCCCACCCTCTTGGAACACAAAGCTGCAAAGACATAGTACAGAGTTCCTGGGGCCGTATGTACTGTATGCGGTAAGGAGAGATGGGAGAGAGAGAGAAGGCGGGAGAGAGAGAGAGTGTAGGGAAAGGGGAGAGAGAGCAAGAGAAGAGAGATGGATTTCTGATGCTCTTTGGCCTTGGACCTGGCCTGCTATAGGCCAGCATCACCCTGGCCTATGTGTGGTTCCGGTTAATCAATCAAAACAATCTTTCCCTTAAGATTAAGCCGGTTTGAATTGGCTTCCATTAGTAACAAAAATGGAGAATTTTACTCACTGGAAATTTTCCATGAGAGTTGTTTCTCACACACACACACACACACACACACACACACACACATGTGCACAGGCTGTGCACACCTGTGGGTGGAGAGTGAAGGGGTGTCCTTGGACTCCAGATCCTGGAGACATTCCTCTTCTCTGTGGTCTCCTTGTGTTCACTAGATCCAAGCCTGGAGAGGGTGCTACGTGGGAGTCCCCCCCCCACCCTGGACTCCTGGTACTGAGAACGTGTCAGAGGGGCAGAGAATAAGGAAGGTGATAAGAGCAGATAGCAGATGAGGGTTGAGAGGCAGGGACAAATGTCACTCTTTCTGGGCTTTTGAAAAGCTTGTTTTCGTTTTGTTTTTCCACGGTGGTTTTCCAGGGTGAAGTTTTTTTTTTTTTAAGTTTTAAGGTGTACAAATGATTTTTTTAAAAGTTTTTATTGGAGTATAGTTGATTTACAATTAGAGTGAAGTTCCTGAGCAGTTGAAAAGTATGAGGGAGCTGGAGATGAGAATAAAGGTTTCCTTTTTTAAAAAGTCTTACAGTGAGTCATACCTTAGCAACTCTTCAGGTTCCTTAAGAGAAGCACATAGAGGCTGGGATCTGATTAATGCCCTTGGCTTCTGAACTGTTTCTCTTGGAACAGGACTGCATGCAGAAATGGGCCCTGGGATTTATTTGGTTACTTGTTAGTTGTCACATAAAGGATCTTGAATAATACAACCACATATTACAACTAATGCAACCATCTGCAAGTGTCGGCTTTGTGTTGGCTTCCAATTCATCGCTACCATTTAAATTTATTAGACAATACCCTTCTCTGTGCTCTCCCTGAATTCAGTAGGAGACAAATGGTAGGGGTAAGAGAGAGACAATTGGAATGTAATTGTCACCCGACAGAGGGATCCTTCCTGAGCTGCATCTGTGCTTCTGCCCGTTCACCCTCAACCTGTGGTCAGTGCCAAAAACAGCACTTGCTTGGACCATGTCCACACCACTTATGACTGACGGTCTGACCCTGGCCTCAGCCCGCTAACACAGTAGGTACTGTGTTTGGAGAAGTTCCAATTTCAACACTGCACTTTTAGCTCTGTGAGATTGCTCAAGTTACTTCAACTCTCTGGGTCTCACTTTACTTATCTGTATAATGGGGTGGTAATAACTATCTTGTAGAGATTATTGATGAGGTGTTATAAATTCAGTACTTTATAAGAAATGTGTCACAATGAAAGTATTAAATAAGGGGTAGGTTTTATAATTAGGCTGTTTGCTGAATGTTTGCTGATGGGGTTTGGATATGTTTCTGCCCCTGTTCTTGTCTTGGTAGTGCTTCTAGTTGCTTCGATAATCAGCCAGCCTGATGCAACTTAGTCCCCTAAACCAGATGGGAAGTTATTCTGAACAGTGGGTACTTTTGGAGTTGCCCTCGCTCTTACAGGAGGAGCTGGGCTTTCAGTTTGTCACTGCTGTTTATGAGTCATCACTGTGGGAGAGGAGAGAGATGTAAGAGGAATAACAGACCTCCTTCCCTAAGAGCCTTCACTGAACGGAGGACAAAGGACAGAACCTGAGTGTGGAAGGCCAGGTACTTGTTCAGAGGGAGTCTCTGTTGGGTCCACTGGATGGAAGCACAAATGGCTCTGACTTTGGTCACCTTGATGAGCCACTGTCCACAAGCAGAGCTGAAGGCAGCAGCTCTTAACCACTGGGGGTGTGCCTGGATGCAAGCACCACTGGGATGAAGTATTCAATTGGAACATGGGGTTTTGTCCCAGTTACAAAGGAGTAGCTCCCTCAGTCCCACGTCTCCTTAAATATGATGTGCTTATTTCTGTCTATCCTTCTGCCTAGATTATCCTGTGACCTATTGGCAGTGAGCACCAACCTCAAACCATGAGCGTTTTTCCAATTCATTCCACCAGTAACGGTTCTAGATGTGCTTCTTCCTGCCGGCTTTACCTGCCAAGGACCAACCTCTCATGGCATTTCTGGCCCTCCCCATGTTTGCTGCTCCAAAGCCCCGTGAGTGGGGATGGTTGGGAAGGAGGGACAGTGATGGCCCCATCATGTAGCTCACTTGGAGGGCATCCTGGAGTCACCAGCAAAGACAAACACCAACAAGGAGACATATCCTTGGGAGATTTGAGCTGTCCTGGTCCCTTATTTGTGAGCACCAAAAGTAATTTTAAAAGTTTGCTTTATTTTGTTTCTTTCCCAACCACAACCAAAAAATATTGCTCGGCAAAACTTCAGATGGCAGGTTGAGAATCTCCAGTCTAAGTAGGCAGTGCTCCCAAGGAGTCTCTGGGAAGAGGGCTGTTCCAAAGATGCTGCTGTGTAGTGATGCCTGGGCTTGACAACTTGTTGAAAAGTTGGTGTCTGGATGGGTCTGGAATCTTTTTGTCCTTTGTGAGACTGTATTTGAATTAACTAACCAATGCATTCACAAGCATTGGTTATTTTCTGCAAAAGCCCTGTTGGATACTTCTTCAAAAAGTATCATTTAATCTTCACAACAACAGTACAAGGTAAGTGTTATTTTTATTAGGAAAAGCAATTTAGCATAGCATTAAGAGAACAGGCTTTGGCATGAGACTGTCCAGTTCTGACCACATGGTCTGTCAATGAATAGGTATGAGTTGGGGAAATTCCACAATCATCTCTGCTTCTGCTGCCTCATCACTGAAGTGTGGAACAAACTATATGTCAGCTATCTCAAGGGGTGGGGCTGAAGATTAAGCAAATGAATACATGTTCATGTTAGCTGTTACTGTTAATATCTTCTGGATGGCAACGGTGGAGCTCAGAGAAGTTAGTTGCCTTCCCCAAGATTATACAGCTGGTAAGAAGCAGAATCAGCATTCAGCCCAGCCCACAGGGCCCTAAAGGCTGTTGCTCAAGGGATGGGAAGTTGTTGAGGGAAGATCTTTAGTGGGGGCCCGGCTGGAGAAGGTGACAGCAAGACACGGGGCACCCTGGGCCCTGCAGTGGAGCGCTTCAGAAACTGCCCCACGATCTCTCAGATGGGCTGCTCCTCAGTTGCTGTAGAGCAGATGCCCTCCGAAGAGAGCTTGTACAGAGTGAAATGACTGATGCAAGGCCACGTGCCCCTGTGGTTACCATAATAACACACCGTGTCTACAGGGAAGCCGGGGAAAACCATTTTGGCAGGGTGGCCCATTAGGCAGTTGTGACAGGGAGCAAAGTGCAGCTGTCCACAAGCTGGGCCCTGCTTCCTGCCCTGCATGTGGGTCAGGTAATGTCTGCATGTGGGTCAGATGGTGTCTGCAGGTAATTGGCAGCCTGAGTCGCAGCAGAGGGGCTGTCTCTTCCTGTCCTCTGACAACAGAGCATCTCTTTCCTTCCTCCCGGGCTGGGCTCAGCAGGGCGGGCTGCTCTGGCTGCTGTGCTGCTCCTCATATCTTGCACTTTCTGCCCATTACAGTGAAATGCGGCCAGTGAAGGACAGCATCACCCACCGTCAGCCAGGCTGGCAGCAGCCCTCATAAAACCCTCATCCCTAGGCCAGTCCTAGAGAAAGACAGATATCATATGATATCGCTTAGGTGTGGAATCTAAAGAAAAGAGTACAAATGAACTTATTTACAAAACAGAAGTAGAGTCACGGAGATAGGAAACAAACTTATGGTTACCAGGGGATAAGGCGGGGAGGGATAAATTGAGAGATTGGGACTGATATATACACACTACTGTATATAAAATAGATAACTAGAAGAACCTGCTGTATAGCACAGGTTCTATGCAATACTCTGTAATGGCCTATATGGGAAAAGAATCTAAAAACAAAAAGAGTGGATATATGTGTGTATGTGTATGTGTGTGTATATATATATGAAACTGATTCACTTTGCTGTACACCTGAAACTAACACAGCATTGTAAGTCAACTATACTCCAATGAAAATTTAAAAACGAAGCAACCGAAATAAAAAATAAATAAATAAAATGACAGGGAGAAGAATTCATCCTCGAAATCTGCAAAAATGGGCCTCTCCCTTCCTTCCAGTGGAACAAGCACAGAGCAGCACTTTTTAAGGAAGAACTTTTGAAAATTACTGTTCATAAGTAGAAATATTTTTTATAAAACATTTATACATTGTAGACAAGGCAAAGAAGAAAACTTTTATTAGCTGTAGTCTCATGATCTGAAGATAACCATATTAATATTTTGAAATCTTTTCAGAACACTTATCTATGCATATACAGCCTTTCTTTTTTTTTTTTTTTTTTTTTTTTGCGGTACGCGGGCCTCTCACTGTTGTGGCCTCTCCTGTTGCGGAGCACAGGCTCCGGACGCGCAGGCTCAGCGGCCATGGCCCACGGGCCCAGCCGCTCCGCGGCACGTGGGATCCTCCCAGACCGGGGCACGAACCCGCGTCCCCTGCATCGGCAGGCGGACTCCCAACCACTGCGCCACCAGGGAAGCCCCAGCCTTTCTTTTTTTTAAACAAAAATGCAGCCATACTATACTTATCTGTGGCTGGCTTATTTCACCTAACAGTAGATCATGGATGCTTTTTCATGTCATTAAATATTCGACCTCATTGTCATTTAAAGTAAGTGAATAGAAATTTACCGCAAGGCTGTATTAATTGTCGGGCCAGTTCTACTGAAGGATATTTAGGTTGTTTCTGGTGTTCCACACTTTGTTACAGAATCAAAGAACAATACGTGGCTCCTTTCCTCCAGAAGTAAATTTTAGACTCACAGTAGCAACACTTTGTTGGAAAGAAGTCCTTTGATTCTGGTGAGATGCATTGAAAGAACTCATGTTGAAGCCAGGCTGATTAGGCCATGTTCTGATCCCATGTTGAATGGCTCTCATGAAATCTGTCATTCCTGATGGCATGTGCTTTTTGCCCAAATGTTACCTTACTGTCGACTGCTGGCATTCTCCAGGGTGGAAGAACTTGCTGGTGTGCCACAGGACATACATGGCCCCTTGGGGTGACGTGTCAGGCTGCCGTCATTCTTTCTTGTATTCATAAATTTAGCAAACACTTATTGAGAGCTCACAAGATGCTAGTTCCTAGGGATTTAGAGAGAACTATGAGGAATCTTTTATTTCAGGAAGACCTTGGGGTTACATCCTGGGTGACACATTTCTTTTCCTTTGGGAGTTGCTGTCTGCTAGTCCATCTTTTTGGAACATTGAGTGCTAAAATGTGGCCCAGCCGAACTTTCATGTTCTGCTGTGGTAGAGTAGCTTGCCTCAGACCACTCTTCCTGCCAAGAATAACTATAACAGTTGGGTAAAAAAACAAAAAATAAACAACCAAACAAAAGTGCAAGGAGCTGTTTGAATCAAAGAATGATAACACATGACCAATATTAAGAATTAAAAAAATCCCTTAGACGTTAAATATCAGTAAGAGGATAAAGTGAACAGCTTGCAAATAAAGTTGACAATTTAGAAGAAAGGGACAATTTTTTGAAACACAATTTACAAAAACTGAAACTAGAGGAAATATAAAATTAAAGCTACCTAGATCTAATAAAGAAGCAATATTTTTAATTAAAAATATTTTCATAAAGAAAACTCCAAACTTAGATGCCTTCACTGGTGAAGTCTTGCAAACATTTGAGAAAGAAACAATACCACTGTTACACTAATTTTTCCAGGAAATAGGAAAAGTGGGAACACTTTGTAATTTATTATGAGGCCAGCATAATCTTGCTACCAAAAGAAAGGAAAATTCATGTTCAACCATTTTCATGATACTGAAAGAAGAAAAAATCATGTGTAATCACTTTTGTGAGCATAAAATTAAAAACTTTTTTAATTTTAGCAAATCAAATACAGCAATATATAAAAAGGATAGTGTACCATGTAAAGTTAGGTTTATTCTAGGAATGCAAGGTTAGCTTAACATTGAAAAATAAATCAATGCAATTCACCACATTAACAGAGTAAAGGGGACTAATATAATTATTTCACTAGACATAGAAAAAGTATTTAATAAAATTCAATATCTGATAAAATTTCACACATGCTATAAAAAGGAAAAAATTCTTAACAAAGAAGAAATAGAAGTTAGAATTTCTTAACATGTAAGAAATAGAAGTATGACCAAAAAAAATCTTTAATGATTATAATATTTGATGTCAAACTATGAAAAATTTTCTTCGTGGTCAGGAGTGACACAAGGATGTACATAATCACCACTTTTATTCAACACTGTACTGTGGTTCCTAACCCTTGCAATATGGCAAGAAAATAAAAATCACATTTAAGGACATAAGTAAGGACTAAAAAATATAATAAAAATGGTATTATTCACAGATAACGTAGTTGGTTTTAAATCCAAAAAAAATGTATTCAGATAAATTATTAAAATTAAGTAAATTTAATAAGGTCACTAGAAAATAAAATTTAAAAAATACTAATTTTGGTAATAAATATAAAATGCCTAGACAAAAAATCTGACAAAAAGAAGTTCATTACCACTATGTTAAAAAACTGCTAATATCACTGAAGAAAATTTAAATAAATCGAGGGGTATAACATGTTAATGCATTATAACAGTAAAGGCATCAATTCTCCTAAAATTGATCTAAGTTTCAATAGAATCCCAATCAAAAACTCAAAAGGCTTATTATGTGGAATTTAAAAAGCTTTTTTGTAAAAGTCATAAGATAATGCAAAGAGCCAAGAATAGCCAAGATGACCTTGAAGAAGAACAAAGTATGAAGACTTACACTTCCAGGTACTAAGACCTATTACAAAGCCCCTATAATCAACACAATGTGGTTCCGGTTCAAGGCAAAAATAGAACAAGGGAAAAGAGTAGAGGCCTAGTCATAGTGGTCATCTGATATATGAGAAAAGGAAAATGACCTAGAGAAAGGAAGCTCTTTTATTATCTGGGGGTGGGTCAATTGTTTATCCATATGGAAAAGAATAGTAATCTTGACACCACCTTATACCATATCAAAAAACTTCCATATGGATCAATCAAATAATAAAGGGAAACAAAAATGTTTTTCGAAGAAAACAGGAGAATACCTTCAGGATAGGAGTAGGCAAAGTTTTTTTTAAGCCAAAAAATCTACTGACTGTAATGAGGAAAATGATACAATGAACTGTATAAAATTAAGAACTTCTTTTCATCAAAAGGTGTCACTGAGTGAATGAAAAGGGGAGTGACAGAGTGGGAGTTCCCATAACTGACAAAGGACTCATATCCAGAATATACAAAGAACTCCTACAAATCAACAAAAACGATTAAAACCCATGAAAATGGGCAGAAAACTCAAACAGGCACTTTACAATGGAGTGCAAATGGCCAATAAACATATAAAATGTGCTCATCAGAAAAATGCAAATGGAAACAAATAATATGCTACCATACACCCTAAAATACATAAAAAACCCCAAACCCAACAAACCAACAACCCCAAGTATTGACAATGTGGAAAGTAAAGGAATTAGAACTCTGGTACATTGCTACTGAAAGTGTAAATAGTTAACTTCTTTGGAAAACCCTGACAAAAACTGTTAGAGCTAAATACAATAACTGTATGATCCAGCAATCCCTGTTCTAAGTACATACTCAACAGAAATGTAGACTCTGTGACCCCAAAGACAAAAATGTCCCTAATACCATTTTGTAAAATAGCCAAAATTGGAAACGGCCTAAATCTTCATCAAGAGAAGAATGGACAAATCTGTCATGATATGCTGATATAATAAAATACTCCCAACAATGAAAGTGAACTATTGCCTCATCAAGAAAATTGATTAATCTCATACACCTGATATTGAATGGAAGACGCCAGATAAAAAAGAGTAGATGGGAGTTTTTTGAGAGGGTCTAGGGATATTAATTTCTTTATGGTTACATGGGTTGCGTTTTCTTTCTAAATGTTCATCATTTAAAGTAGTGATTTGTGTACTTACATGTCAATAAAACATTTATTAAATAAAAAATGAACTCTGGTTTTTACCCCTCCTGGATGTCAATTGAATTTTTGAGAGCAAAAAGGGAGGCAGGGGACTAAGGATAAAGTTGTCATTTTTATTGAGAATATTGAGTGTCAGGACTGTGTTTAGTCTATTTCCTGCCATTTTGTCATTTAATCAAGATAGCTGTTATCACTCCCATTTTACATGTAGAAATTAAATCACCTGATTAGATTATTTGCGTGGTAAGAAGCAGTCCCAGAATGAACTCAGGCTTTAACCCACAGTAGAGAATATTGTGGTCTTTTCAGGATCTGCAGCTGTTTTGATGGAGGAAGAAAAGGAGGAGAGAGATTTTTAGGTGTGAGATGGGGGGGGTAGCATTCATAGACTCTAAATCACAAACATGGATGCTGATTCAATATAAAGGAATGTTTAGGTAAATAAAGGACATGTAAACTCAATACAGTGTATCTTTCAAAGATTCTTTTTTTAAAACTTTGCTATTTTATCAAAATGTCTCAAACCCATTTGTGAAACAGAGCTGGTAAGCTATGTTTCTATGCACACCATCTTCTCTGACATCCCCGGCTGGTCTCAGTTTTAGAAACGAGTGAAAAATATGATGAAACACATTTGAAAAAAATCCCTTTCACAATTTGGGCCAATTTACTGACAGCTTTCAAAATATTGCTTGTAAAGTATTTCTTTCAGCTGGTAGTGGACATTAAGTATTTAGAATCAATCTTGGATTATTTTATCCTTTTTTGTTTTTGGTGAAGAAAAGTTATTGATCAAACATTTTAGCCTCATTTAATATACAGGGGTAGCCTTTACATTTCTTTTACAAGCCACAGCAGGGAGGGATGTTCTTCTCTACCAGCTTAGCACAGCACAAATCAATCTGTCTCATGGTAACCTATTATTACACATCAAACTGCAGCCATGTCACTTATTTCTTTTTCTTGCAACAACTTTTCTAGCATACCAGAAATGTAGGGTTTTGTTTACGTAGTGAAGTTGTGGGAAAATGAAAAAATAAATTATTTTTCAGTGTGTAATTCTCAGTCTCCTCCACATCAAACATAAATCGCTTCCCATTTTCTCTCATCCCGGCAAAATGAGATGTTCTGTTTTGTTAAATCTTTGACTTGTTAATTTGTATCTTCATGTTCCTAATATCCTAGTTTTTAGACCATTGATCACCATCATAACCTGGCTGTCCAAATGCCCTGGTTTCTTGGAGCCTCTCAGCTTTACGCCCTTTTCCTGGAATAATTACTAATAGTGCCCTCTTTAACTTTCAGATATGTCTCATTTTGCTGATAAATTCTATGAATGCTTACTTACAATGAGAATACTTTTTCTTCTTTAAAAAAAAGAAGCCCTGAGACTCATGCTTTACAGTCACATTGATGGAATTCAGTGGAAAACCCACAGACAGTATTGAGGACACTTCATCAGCTCCTTATGTGTTTAAATAATTGGATCAAATTTAGTTTTTCACTTTCAGTTTGGTGGCTGTTTGTGTACTTATTTGACTAACTCTCCTACTGGACTAGAAGTTCTAAAAGGATAGGGATCACACCTGGTTTTGAACATAGTTTCTAAACCTAGCATAGTGCTGACAAATGGGAGATACTCAATATTTAACTGTTTAATTAATAAATATAAAATAACTTTTGTTGGGTTTTCAATTTTTCAAAGAGACTGAACATTATTTCATTTGATTCTCTACCTGTATTGTAAGTCCATTAAGGGCCAGTAGTATCAGTTTTCTTTACCAAATGTTGAAAACTGTGTCCTGTAGTGTTTAATGACTTATCTATTATTATCTATAAAGTTGGAGGCAGAGCTGATAGTCTATTTAAGTACTTCTGGTCTCTATATGAGTTCATATGTGGCTGTAATTAAAAGAAGCTTAAACTATAAGAAAAATTATTATAAGTTACTCTCTGGGCCTCTTTGTGATTTTTGGTCTCCTCCTTCATGATCACAAGATGGCTGCCTTAGCTCTCTATATAACATTTCACACCAGCATTCCAAACCTAAAGGAAGTGGATGAGTAATGCTCCTGCATTACAAACGAACAAACAAAAAACCTGTTATCGGTTGAATTGTGTCCCTGCCCCCCCAAAAAAGTTGGACTCTTAACCTCCAGTAATTCAGACTGTGACCTTACTTGGAGACAGGGTCATTATGGAGGTATCACATTAAAGTGAGGTAATTAGGGTAAACCCTAATCCAATCTGACTGGTTTCCTTATAAAAAGGGGAAATTTGGAGACAGAGACAGACAGGCACAAAGGGAAGGTAATGTGAAGAGGCACAGGAGAAGACAGCCATCTACAAGCCAAGAAGAGAGTTCTGGAACAGATCCTTCCCTCATAGCTCTCAGAAGGAATCAACCCTGCTGACATCTTGGTTTTGGACTTCTAGCCTCCGAAACTGTGAGACAACAAACTTCTGTTGTTTTAGCTATCCAGTCTGTGTTACAGCAGCCCCAGAAAACTAATATTCACCCCTTATATGCAGGTTTTCCATTATGTTTCATTAGCCAAAAGATTTACAAAGGAATCTGGGGAAATGAGTGTTTATCAAAAGGGAATGAGGTAGCCATACTGTGGGCCTGGATACCTCTGAGGTTGGACATCCCCTGGGTCTGGAAATGTTGCTACCCTGAAGAAAATCTCTGTTCTATTGGCGATGAAGAAAGGGATGATGACTGTTGAGTAACTTAATAAACATATCAATGGATCTGCCATGACCTGATCAATTTATAGCAAAATCCTATGTACATCACATCAGACTGACTCTTTAGAAGTAAAATTGACAACTATCTGCATTATTCAGCATAGCTAGGTTATGCCAAGTTAACTAACAACCCCTCGAATCTCAGTGGCTTCATACAGCAACAGTTTGCTTTCTAATTCATGCTGCATTCATCAATGGGCAAGGATTTCTGCTCCACGGTCCCTTGGGGATATAGGCTGATGCTGGAATACTGGGCCTCATTGCTTGCCATTGCAGAAATAAAGAAAACTGGGTGATCTCATGGATGTAATTAAATACTTGGGCTTAGAAGTGGCATATGTCCCTTCCATACACACACACATTGGTCAGTATTGTCACATGATACCGCTTAACTTCAAGGCAGCAGGGGAGAATCATCCTTCCGCGTACCCAGAAGAAAGGAGAACTGCATAGATGAGCACTTAGAAAACTCTAACACAGCATTTGCACCATCATGTATTTAAGCTCAATTCTCTTCAACAGTTAGAAATATTTTGGGCTGCAAGTAACAGAAAACCTGGTCAGAAGTGGATTAAGTTGTAAAGATATTTAATTTTTTCAGAGAACAAGAAGGTGCACAGTTGCAGGGTGGCTGCAGCTCCTCCACCCATGCCATCAAGGAACGCGACCCTTTCCATCCTTTTGCTCTGTTGCTCTCAGCATGATCACTTTTTATTCTCAGGGTAGTCCCTTATGACCTGAAGACGGATGCTAGAGCTCCCAGCACCAGGCCATCACTCACTGTGCTCAGGACAGGGCAAAGGGACAGATAGAAAAGCAAAGGGCTGCCTTTTATCATGAAGGATAGTCTCTCCTGGGATCCTCCCCTATCACAATTCTCTTAGGGTTCATTGGCCAGTACAAGATCTCAAGGCCACTCCCAGCACAAGGGACTCTAGGAAATCATGTATCTGGCAAGAAAGAATAAGCTAGGCTTTATTGGCCTAAACCAATCATAATTCGACCCATGGAGGTGACATGCCACCTCATTTAAAGTTGGAGTTCTAGCAAAAAGAAAGAAGAGTGCATGCCTATAGGGAGACACTTGGCCAGGGCTTTCCAAGGCTTCTGTTTTGTCCAGAGCACCTGGAAGCAGGAATATGTTCATCACACAGCGCCTTTGTCGACTGTGGACTGGTGGGTGCCCCAGAGTCTGACCCCCAGAGTGAGTCCAGGCCTATAACGGACCCCACAGAGCCATTGGTAGAATTAACTCCTGGCCATTCAAATCAAATTCAGGTGCCATCCACCTTCTCCATGGCTGTTGGGCGCAATCTCCCTCTCCTCTGTGTCCACCTGGGGTATGGATGGGAGCCCCACAGGACTGGCCAGACTTGCTGTCAACAGAGAAATTCAGGAACAGAGGCAGGACCCAGTTTGCAGCAGTGCATAGAGCAGTCTGTCGGAGGAAGCTTTTTTTCCACGTTCTCTCAATAATAACAATAATAAAATGATATGGCAACAAAGTCCTGTGACATACTCTTATCTATTAATATATCTCCAATCAAAACTTGTATCACATCACATTCTGAATGTCTGCAGAGGCCTGACAAAGCATCGTCTGTAAGGCACGAATCCCTGACCCTCATATTGAAACCTCCGGGGCAGATGCCTATTCTGGTCTAAAGGTGATAATGGCATTTAAATCACACGCATGTTTTCTTTTGTCCTAATGCAGCACTGCTTTGGCAGGATGAATGAACTGAATTCATATTAAAAACAATGGCAAGACAGAGGTTTTTTTTTTTTTTTCTCATCAAATCTGAAACATCTGGAATTCTAGCTGCCATGGAAGGATATTCATATTTAGTCTGTAATGCAACATGGGAACTCTGATTAAAGCCAAAACATTAACTTATAATCAGTGGAAGGTTTAATTGAAAAGACTCTTTATCTGTGGCTTATGTGCTATTCGTATGTGTTGTGTATTTAACATTTTTCTTAACCAGTTTTACACACTTCAATTTAATGCGGCATAGCGAACACACTTGGCACTCTTCTCTATAAGTTGTACACACAGTTGAATTCAATTGCCTATATCATTGCATTGTCGCAGATTGAGCCCAGTGAAGCCTTTTTGGGCCACAGGAGGGGTGCAGGTGGGGATATGATCAGATTTGTTTCCATAAGGTCATTGACTTCTTTATTTTTAATTTAAAAAATTTTTTATTGAAGTATAGTTGCCATACAATATTATATAAGTTACAGGTGTACAATATAGTGATTCACAAATTTTAAAGGTTATACTTCATTTATAGTTATTATAAAATACCAGCTCTATTCTCTGTGTTGTTCAATATATATCTGTAGCTTATTTCATACTTAATGGTTTGTACCTCTTAATCCCGTACCCCTATATTGTCCCTTCCCCCTTCCCCCTCCCCACTGGTAACTACTAGTTTGTTCTCTGTATCTGTGAGTCTGCTTCTTTTTTGTTATATTCACTACAGTAAGTCCCCTACATACAAACCTTCAAGTTGTGAAGTGTCAAAGATGTGAACGTGTGTTCATCAATGTCAGGCATGAGTGACATTGCAGCTTGCCCTCCGTCTCCTGTTGCTGACAGTCCTTCAGCTCTACCATCTCCCACCTCCTCTCCCTCCTCCAGTCGGTAACTCTTCTTGCCTGTTCACTCAGTGCCAGCCCCTGTATGCCGGCTGTTGTACTGTACTACTCTACTTTTCAAGGTACTCTACTGTAAGATTAAAAATGGTTTATTTTTGTGTTTGTTTTTTATATACTATTTGTGTGAAAAATATTATAACCATATTACAGTACAGTATTATGTAGCTGATTGTGTTAGTTGGGTACCTAGGCTAACTTTGTTGGACTTATGAACAAATTAGACTTATGAATGTGCTCTTGGAATGGAACCTGTTCATATGTAGGGGACTTACTGTAGTTTGTTATATTTTTTAGATTCCATATAGTTTGTTATATTTTTTAGATTCCATATATTCCATATATATTTTTTATATTCCATATATTTTTATAGATTCCATATATACAATATTGGTCTTTCTGATTTCACTAAGCATAATCCTCTCCAAGTCCACTCATGTTGCCGCAAATGGCAAAATCTCGTTCTTTTTTATGGCTGAGTAGTATCCCATTGAATATATACACCACAAAAAGATCACTGACTACTGTGTGGGGAATAAAATGGAAGGAGGCAGGAGAGAGACAGGTACCCAAACCAACAGCACCAACAAAGAATAAGTAGGTGTGATGGATAGGAAGAGGCTGGATAGATGGATAGAGATGTGAGAGAACAAGTGTAGTATGAAGTTCATTGTCAAATCCAGGTGGTGGGTGGGTACATGTTTTTTCATTGCCCAGTTCTTTCAACTCTTGTCTATGTTGGGAAGTTAAATAAATAAATAAAAAGCGTGGGTACAGGTGGACCAATTAGGAGGGTATTGCAGTAGCCCAGGCAAGAAATTAAAGGTATAGCTTATGTTTAAAAAAAATTGGTTAGAATTTGAATGTAAAACAGATAGCTAGTGGGAAGCATCTGCATAGCACAGGGAGATCAGCTCAGTGCTTTTTGACCGCCTAGAGGGGTGGGATAGGGATGGTGGGAGGGAGACACAAGAGGGAGGAGATATGGGGATATATGTATATGTATAGCTGATTCACTTTGTTATAAAGCAGAAACTAACACACCACTGTAAAGTAATTATACTCCAATAAAGATGTTAAAAAAAATTGGTTAGAATTTGAACCAAGAGGTCACAAGCCTGACAAGAGATAAATGGGTTGAACTAAATTAATTTTTGTAATGTAGCTGCAAATCATTTCTGCTCTGGCCCTGCAGAGAGGACATGGGCTTCTTGCTTGTAATGCCCTGATCCCTTGATTGTTGACTCTGTTCTAATTTCAATCTCAATCTACATCCTCCCTTTCTTTTCTCTTTCTTTCTCTTTTGTTTTTTGGTGGGGGATGCTGGAGGTGGGGATGTAGGGGATTACTTCTCCCAAGAGTATGCAGAGAATAAATGAAAATGTTGATAAATTAGACACTTTTCCCTATAGGCCAGTCATTTTCACATTTAAAAAAAAAAGATACTGGGCTTTTTGAAAAGCCAAAGAAAGCTTTGAATCCTCCAGATGAATGCATATATGTACATATAAGGAAATTTGCATACCCTGGGGACTGAGGCGCATTCAGGGATCCTTAAAGCCCCAATATACAGGGACTCGGGTTAGAGCACCTGCCTTGGTCCCACGGAACGTGGACCTGTTCATCCAATGGCAGACATCTTTGTGGTTCCTCCCTGCCTGGGGTATCTGTGCATGCTGCTGCCTGGTACAGAATGTTCTGTAAGCAACAGGAGAATAAGTAGAGCGAGGCAAGTGCAGGGGCTTCTGTCATTTCATCTCAGGGAAACGGCACCGCCCTGCAAGCCTGAAGGCGGCCCAATTAGCATACGGTAATTAGAATCGCTGCAATCATGCTACCTCCTCATTTTCTTTTGTGGGCACCATGGAGGTAACGATGTTACAGACTGGGCTGTGAGAAGCAGCAGATAGAACTGTCTGTTTGCAGCTCTTATCCCGCTGATGCGTGGAGAGGGTAGCACTCAGCTTCTGCGAGGACGGGTGGAGAGAGAGGATGGAGGCTGGATGGGAGGAAAGGCAAGAAGGGAATCAAAGCAGGAGGAAACTGCGCAGCAGGCAGGGGGCTCTGCCTTGCTCTGCACTTTGCTACTTCATCTGTCATCAAAACAGAACAATGAACAGCCCTAATCCTCTTCCCTTGGTGGAGTAGTGTGGTCTCCAAGAGCAGAGGGCCACAGACGCAAGTAGTGCGTAGCAGGGGTCCCATAGGTGCGAGGGGATGTGTAGGTGGGACCTTGGGTGTTTCCATTCTGGAAAGGCTCCTTTCTTTGGTCGCCCCTCCTTACCCAGAATAGGAGCACGTGTCCCCAGAAGTAGTCCCAGAGTCAAAGTGACATTGCACTGAGAATGGGCAGCTGGATGCATGTGTGTGTCTGCGGAAGCTGAAGAGTGAGGTTTCAGATGCCGACACCTCCCAGAGGGAAGGAGATTACAAACCTACTGGGATAAGACACGTGGCCTCGATTGCCTGCACCCAAATGGCAGGGCCCAGGTTGGGTCCTGCACGGCATCTGTCTTGGTTGTGGCTTGGAGAAGCTGGTACCCAGGCTGACGAGCCGCCATCCAGAGGAAGCTCGTGCGAGGCCGCCTCTCCCCTTCCCCTCTTGCCGTCCGTCCTCTTTAATCAGCGGCCTCTCCCCAAACGGGCTGGCAGCAAAGCTTGATCCAGGCTTCATCCTCTCACCTTGGCCTTCAGAGCTCATCGGCTTTGTTTTCTCGCCTACCTGGTGGCTTAGCAGGTCTGGGAAATCGTGGTCCCAACAGCTTGTAATGGGCTACCCACAGCTGTGGTGCTCCAGTCGTGTGTTTTAAGAGACGACTTAATGCCTTAGCCCCCAAACACAATGCCTTGTGTGTGTACTTCTGCTAAAACAAAACAGAAATAAAACCCTTGGGCATCTCCTATTGCTTCTTGTGTGATACAGTCCAGTTTCTATAGCAGGACACTCGGGACGCCGTGTGACACACACGTGAATCCTACATTCCCAGCTTACCCGTTCTGTGGTCCCTCAGACATTCCAGCTGCTAGGAGTCCTTGCTGCTCTACACATTCCTCCCCGTGGCATCTTCCCTCATCTGTGTCTCATGCTTGAATAGCCCTCCTTCTCTTACTCTAGCTGCTAAAATTCTACTTTTTATTAAAGGCTTACCACCGACAACCCCTCTTCTGTGAGGCTCTCTGGACACACTACCCTTCATCCCAAGTGTCAGTGGTGAGGTTTTCTTCTCTGACTTTTGTTGGTTCCATTCTTATAATGCCTCCTTTATCCATCCATCCATCCAAACATCCACCCATCCACCCATCTCTCCCTCTATCTATCTGTCCAGTCTGTCAGAAAATAAATACCACGTGCTAAGCTGGATTCTGGGGATAAGCAGGTAACCAGGCATGGCTCCTGCGTCCATATAGACCTTATAGTCTGGGGGGGTGGGGAAAGGAAAACAAAAATAATTAGGTTATCACATTTAAACTTGAAGATACATAGACAATTAAACTGTACTTTGACCTTAAAGAGATCTAAGTCTGATGGAAGAAACAGACGCATAGATAACTATCTCTAAGACAACATTCTTAGGGCCATCAGATAAAGTATGGATAAAATGTCATGGACTCGCAGATGAGGAAATGATTATTTCTGTTTGGATATCCAAGACAGTCACACGAAAGAGAAAAATCTATGAGCTTAACAGGAAGAGTAGCAGCTTTTTGAGCAGACAGAGTGGGAGGGATCAAGGCGTTCCATGCCCAAGAACACAAGGGCCAATGTGTTTGGGGAACAAGCCAGACGTTTGTTTTGGCTGGGGGATGGGGGCACAAATACCTTTTTCTCAGGCTGACCATCAGCCAGCATCTCTCCTTCAGTCCGTGCCCCAGTTTGTCCTGACATCTATCTGTGCTGCCTGCCTCGGCCGGCCTTCTCATGGGGTGGGAGGCCCTCTCTGGCCAGGGACACATTCCCCTGCGTGGGCCGAGATTCTCGGGGCTGCCTGGGTCCTTCCCACACACAGGAGGCACTAAGCGGTGGTGCCCAAGTGCTGTCGCCCCACACAGTCATGGCAATGTCCTTCCTACGGAGCTACACAGCTGTGGGCAGTGGAAGCAGCTTTTCACGGGCATTGAGCATCTGTTGGCTCTGCTTTTCTCCACCGCTCCATCCCCCTTTTTAGGACAAAAAACCAACGTTCCTGTGACCCAGAAAGTGAGACCAAGAAAGCCAGCTAGATTCTGGTCAGCGTGCCTTGGAAACCTGAGTTGGCTGTTGGGGTCCTGAGGTTTGGAGGGTCTGTTACCCAGTGGGCTGTTCCCTTCTTCCCAAATGGTCTATTTTAGGCAGAAGGTGGAGCAGGAAGCTTTCAGCTAGGAGGCAATGTGGGAAGATTTTCAGAACAAATGATTCCTTGTTCTTGGGAATGTGCAATTATTTAAAGGGCTAGAGACTCAGAAATTCTTCTGTGGTAACAGGGGCCTAGGCTGGAGCAGGGAGAGATAAGGAGGGGAGATGTTGATTGAAAAGATGAGTGGCTGTTTTCTCAACGCAGTGAAGGAGCAGAAAGGAAGAGAATCAAATGCCTTGTCCCACAGCTAGGCTAGCTGTTTTTGTGTTTGTTTTTCAAAATATCTGGCCTAAAATTAGTCCTGAGAAGAAATCTCACTTTCTGACATTTCTCTCTCTCTCGAAGGCAAAGGATCCTGCCTCGTAATGACCAATAGGTTACAGTGTTCAGACACGGGGCTAAACGTTTAGATACATTATCACATTCAGTCGTCATAGTAATGCTAGGAAGTAGAGGCTAATGTTACTCCATCAATAGCAGGAGGTCCAAGAGGTCACATTTCTTGCAGGGGTTTGAACCAGCTCGCCTGTTAATTTCCAACTTCGTTCTATCCTGTGGCACATACAGAACGAGTCTGCTTTCTCTCCCTAAGGCATCCCATCAAATAGTTGAAGACAGACATCACAACCCTGCCTAATTTCCTCTTACAGCTTGTTTTGGTCTTTCCCCCTTGTGTCAAATTGTTTAAATGTAGTTAGGTGAGTCCCTTTCTTCTGAATGTGTTCCGGGAAATTACCATTCTTAGTTAGGTAGGATGTTTTGTGTCTGTTCAGAAGAATGGGGCCTGTAGTGTAATTGTCCTCCTTTATTCTGGATATCATTCTCCTGTTAATGCAGCCGTACCAGCAGTTGCGAAGTCCGTCACTAACTACACAGGGTCTCAAGAGCAGCGTCACCCCCAAGGGAGGGAGAACATCGTTTCCAGAAGCTCTCAAGCAAGAGCACGGCTGGCAGGACTGGTGTCGGCCCGTATCTGGTAGCTACTTTTCTCTCGAGTATGTAGTCCACCTTGTCCTGATCTTCCCGGGCGAGGTGTACGGGCTATGCGTTGGGGAAGATCTGAATGGCTCCACCCTTTACCAAACTCTGAACTTGGGCAAGTCGATGCCTCAGTTACTGCCTTTGTGTTACATTTGGCGAGTCTGGGGTGAGGACTGTATCAACAGTTAATGTGTATGAAGCCCTGACAAGCTGCCTGTTGTGGAGTAGTCATTTGACAAAGCACGGACACTATTATTATTAATTCTTTTCTTGGTTCAGAATAGAGGAGAGATATGTGACCTTTGATGGAAGGGCCAAGGTGGCTAATGGTGTGGCCCTTGGTCACTTAGTAACTGAGCAGAGTAAAGCCAACCCTCTCTGCAGGGGCCCTGCAGCCGTGTGAATGCACGTGCAGTACGGTGAGGGCAGCTGGGCACTGCGTTTAGCCAGGAGTGCAAAGCACATAAGGTAATGCAAGAGAGGAATATGTAAATGAGGGAATAGATACAAAAGTGCTTTGTAAACTGTAAAGTGTGGACCACGTGTTTATTGTTATTTTTACACGGTTCATTCTGTTTCTGGAATGCATGAACCCATTAGATCAACATTTAAGACTTTCTTGTAGAAGGCTATCATATGTTGGCCAGGCTGCTGGAAGCAATAGAAACATTTTTCTCAGAAAGAAATGGCTGAAAGCCCATGGTCTTTATTGATTTACATGTGCAAGCCATAACTTCTTATATCTGTTACACTCCTGATATCATGATGTCCATTTATGTAATATATTAGTCTGGCCAGAATTGATGCCAACTTCTAAATAACTAGAGAGGGAGTGTTGATTTGTGTTGAAAAGTCAGTTGGGAATCCAGGTTACCAGGCTCTGTCCTCCCTTTTCACTGTCCTATGGAGAAGGAAAGGCCAGCATTGCTTCTCTGTAGGGTCCCAAGGATGAATCATTTATGCCATCAAAGTTCTCTGTGATCCTTGGATAGTACATAAACACGAAGTATAATCATTATGAATTATAAGTGAAGCAGACGGAGGTTTTAAATTAAATAGCACCATTGTGTTATTTTTCATCAGGATTCAGAGCAGTCAACCTTCCCAGCAGAAGTAACTTAGATAATTTGATTCTCTCACTTACCCAGGACTGATCACTGCAGGGATAGAAATTAATTTCTTGAAAAACAGCTGCGGGTTTTCCTGCCCACCAGCCTCACTTTCGGATTTGCAGAGGCAGTCATAATGAAACTGGGGCGGAGGTTCCACTGGGTGACTTGTTATTTCAACTGGCGCCTGATACGTGGTTCTCCAGTTTTTTGGTTTACTTGGAATATGATCAGGACACCTGAGTATCTTCTGGGCAATAACCGTCATGGTCATGTCTGTCCAAATCAGCTTGAATGTGAAACGGGACTAGGTATGCACAGACGAAATGATTTGGAGCTTTAGTGAAAGGAGACTCAATCTAGCTGATTATTTGTCTGAATTCAACCCTTCCAAATAACCCTGGTATGGGATAGAGTTGGCAGTGACAAGATCCATTATTGGCTCCCTTGCCAGAGAAATTGACAGGTAGGTGATGTGTGCGTTGAGATAAACCTTTACAATTCTGTTAGCAGATTCTGCAGAATGTAGCAGAATGACAGTTTTGTGTTGCAGAGTTGGTCATATCAGCCTGGATAAGAAGCAGGAGAGATGAGCTAGGACAGGGAGAAGGCTGGGCAAACCGAGGGAAGATGGACACTTATATTTACCGAGTGCAAACCCCACGTCTGTGACACCCCACTGTTTTCTCATCCTTGGGTTCTGCCACTCAAAGCTGTGTGATCTCAAGGAAGTCACTTAACCCCTCTGAGCCTCAGTTTTTCATCTATCAGATAAAGGCTTTGGAATAGGTAATCTTGAAGATCCTCTCTGCCTCTGGAATTGTCTAACGCAATCTGCAGGCCCCCTATGCAAGAAGGAAGGGGGATCTAAATTCCTCCAAAGAAGGTGTGCTAGGAGACATCAGGCAGTCTCAGTCTAGGGTCCTCCCTTATTAAAATAAGGCCTCCTTGTACCTTCCCCTAATGCTCCTCCATCTTGATTCTTAGACCTTAGCTCTCCAAGTATTCAGCTGGAACTCAGATGTTCTCAAACAGGGTGAGTCTGAAAAGCAGACTAGAAAATAGCATTTGTGTGTGGGTGAATGTGGAGTTTTCCCCAGACTTCAAAATTTAGGTCTATCTCTGCTGTTGGCATTGGAGAAGTATGTCAGGCAGGTAGCATGTAAAGGAGATGGCTCTATCAACTGTAGGCTTAGGGGACGGTCACATAAAAACAATTGAACAGGGACTTCCCTAATGGCACAGTGGTTAAGAATCCGCCTGCCAGTGCAGGGGACATGGGTTCAAGCCCTGGTCCGGGAAGATCCCACATGCCGTGGAGCAACTAAGCCCATGCGCCACATCTACTGAGCCTGTGCTTTAGAGTCTGTGAGCCACAACTACTGAGCCCACATGCCTAGAGCCCGTGCTCCCAACAAGAGAAGCTACCGCAGTGAGAAGCCTGTGCACCGCAACGAAAAGTAGCCCCCGCTCACCACAACTAGAGAAAGCCCACGCGCAGCAACGAAGACCCAATGCAGCCAAATATAAATAATAAACAAATAAATTTATTTTTAAAAATTGGACATTACAGTTAATAAATTCCTATTCCTTCAATTTGCCTCCAGCCACTCTGCTCCAATACTGAATGTGGTCCTAATGTGGCTTCTTTCCCACGTTCAAGGTGGCCTTGAAGTTAGTGTTCCTGGAATTGATTCTATTTGAACATGATGTCTCAGTACAGTGTGAGGGTCGAGGAAAGAACAGAGTGTGGGGCAGAGATGACTAGCCTTTCCACCAAACTTTGTGTTTCCTCTTCCATAGTGTGGAGTTGCTGCTGGGAAGTGACTTCCAGAAGCAGCCACATGGCCCACTGGGGTGTCCGGGTGTGGCCACGTGATGAGTCTAGCTCACCAACACAACGTGAACAAAGTTGACCGATATCACTTAAGAAACACATGTACCTTCTTTAATCCTCTCTCCTTTACTGTCAGCCAGATAAGGATGCGGAGAAGAATTTAGGGGTTGGCAGAACCATAAAGAGAAGTCGCTTGGGTCCCTGAATCACTGCATGGAGGAAAGCTGCTGGCCAACCAGGAACATCTGTCAAAAATAAACTTCATTTTTACTAAACCATAAAAAAAATTGTTTTTGCTGCAATAGCCAGCAGTACCTTAACCCATCCACAGTGTGATTTGCTCCAGGTCTATAGGTACCTTAAGAAGGTAGATTATGTTTTCCCCCCACCTAGTTAACTTAAAAAAGGACACGTTAAGAATGCTCCCCAAATAACTAGCTTTTCTTCTCATTTTGTTTTGCTGCATCAATCTGTGAAGCAAAATGCTTTTTCAGCTCCTTCTGTTCCCTCTTTGGGGAAGTACCTAGTTGGATGAGATTGTAAACTCCAAGAGAAAAGGGACCATGACTTTCTGGTGTATGACCATTTCCCCACCAAGCCAACACATAGTTGTTATTCAGTAAATATTTGTTGAATGAATGAGGTATAAAAATTCCAACTGTATTTGACACACAGACACCTCACAATTCAGTCTCAGTAGCTCTTTCCAACAACATTTACCTCTGCTGCTCCTTTCCCAGGCAGACTGCCCTGCACAGAGAGGTAGCTGGGTATGGTGGCTAAGACTTGGCCCATGGCATCAACCTGGCTGGGTCTACCTGTGGGTTCACCTCCCTGGTTTTACCACCAGATGTGTGACATGGACAAGTTGTTAATCACTTTGTGCCTCCTTTTCACCTCTGTAAGATGGGAATGAGCATAGTCCCTGCCTCATTGAGTTGGAGTGAGGCTGAAATGCTTAATACGTGCAAGGCTCTTAGAATCTTGATCCATTCCATGCTTTTCTTTCCTATTGTTATATCTTTGCTTATGTCCTTCTTTTTTGTTTTTGTTTTTGTTTTGCGGTACGCGGGCCTCTCACTGCTGTGGCCTCTCCCGTTGCGGAGCGCAGGCTCCGGACGTGCAGGCTCAGCGGCCATGGCTCACGGGCCCAGCCGCTCCGTGGGATCTTCCTGGACCGGGGCACGAACCCATGTCCCCTGCATCGGCAGGCGGACTCCCAACCACTGCGCCACCAGGGAAGCCCGCTTATGTCCTTCTTTGATGGTTAATTTTATATGTTAATATGACTGGGTCAGGGGATGGCCAACTGTCTGGTTAGATATTATTTCTGGGTGTGTCTGTGAAACTGTTTCCAGAAGACATTAGTATTTGTCTTAGGTTGCTTCCATGTCCTGGCTGTTGTAAATAGAACTGCAGTGAACATTGTGGTACATGACTCTCTTAGTATTTGAATCAGTGGACTGAGTAAAGCAGGTGGCCCTCCCCACTGTAGGTGGGCATCATGCAATCCACTGAGGGTATGAATAGAACAAAAAGGTGGAGGAAGGATGCATTTGTTCTCTGCCTGACTGCTTGAGCTAGGACACTGATCTTCTGCTCTCAGCACGCCTGGTTCTCAGACCTTCAGACTCAGACTAGAATCCCCACCATTGGCTCTCTGACTCTCAGGCCTTGAACTTCATCTCTGGCTTTCCTGGGTCTCCAGCTTGCAGATAGCAGATCGTGGGACTTCACAGCCTCCATAATCACGGGAGTCAATTCCTTATAATAAACTTCACCTTACATATATTTCCTGTTAGTCCTATTTCTCCGGAGAACCCTGACTAATACACCTTAATTCATTCCACTGGAATGCCTTCTACCCTCCTCTTCATTCAAGGCTCTCATTAGATTTATGTTCTCCATAAAAACTCTCCTTGTCAGCAGCTTCATATTCTGAGCCCATTTTTGTATTCATCATCTGCCTAGGATCTATGACTCTGGTTAGCCGCTCGTGGTACCCATAATATTCTGCTCTGTATTGTGACTCCCTGTCTCTCCCATGATGAGCCCAGACCCCCCCACCCCAGTGCGTGTCCGTCTTTGAAGTGTCCACAGTGCCTAGCCAGAGTGGGGCAAGAAGCATTTAGTTTACATCTTAATGAGTTTCTTAGCTCAAGGGCCCCCCAAAGAAGCCCTTGCTCAAGGGATCATGTGCACATGATTTTTTTTTTTTTAACATCTCTATTGGAGTATAATTGCTCTACAATGGTGTGTTAACTTCTGCTTCATAACAAAGTGAATCAGCTATACACATACATACATCCCCATATCTCTTCCCCCTTGCATCTCCCTCCCTCCCACCCTCCCTACCCCACCCCTCTAGGTGGTCACAAAGCACGGAGCTGCTCTCCCTGTGCTATGCCGCTGCTTCCCACTAGCTATCGGTTTTACATTTGGTAGCCTATATGTGTTCATGCCACTCTCTCGCTTTGTCCCAGCTTACCCTTCTCCCTCCCCGTGTCCTCAAGTCCATTCTCTAGTAGGTCTGCGTCTTTATTCCCGTCCTGCCCCTAGGTTCTTCATGACCATTTTTTTTTTTTTAGATTCCATATATATGTGTCAGCATATGGTGTTTGTTTTTCTCTTTCTGACTTACTTCACTCTATATGACAGACACTAGGTCCATCCACCTAACTACAAGTAACTCAATTTCGTTTCTTTTTATGGCTGAGTAATATTCCACTGTATATATGTGCCACATCTTCTTTATCCATTCATTGGTCGATGGACAGTTAGGTTACTTCCATGTCTTGGCTATTGTAAATAGAGCTGCAATGAACATTGTGGTACATGACTCTTTTTGAATTATTGTTTTCTCAGGGTATATGCCCAGGAGTGGGATTGCTGGGTCATATGCTAGTTCTATTTTCAGTTTTTTAAGGAGCCTTCATACTGTTCTCCATAGTGGTTTTATCAATTTACATTCCCACCAACAGTGCAAGAGGGTTCCCTTTTCTCCACACCCTCTCCAGTATTTATTGTTTGTAGATTTTTTAATGATGGCCGTTCTGACTGGTGTGAGATGATATCTCATTGTAGTTTTGATTTGCATTTCTCGAATGATTAATGATGTTGAGCATTCTTTCATGTGTCTGCTGGCAATCTTTATATCTTCTTTGGAGAAATGTCTATTTAAGTCTTCTGCCCTTTTTTGGATTGGATTTGTTTGTTTTTTTGATATTGAGCTGCATGAGCTGCTTGTAAATTTGGAGATTAATCCTTTGTCAGTTGCTTCATTTGCAAATATTTTCTCCCATTCTGAGGGTTGTCTTTTCATCTTGTTTAGGTTTCCTTTGCTGTGCAAAAGCTTTGAAGTTTCATTAGGTCCCATTTGTTTATTTTTGTTTTTATTTCCATTTCTCTAGGAGGTGGGTCAAAAAGAATCTTGCTGTGATTGATGTCGTAGAGTATTCTGCCTATGTTTTCCTCTAAGAGTTTGATAGTGTCTGGCCTTACATTTAGGTCTTTAATCCATTTTGAGTTTATTTTTGTGTATGGTGTTAGGGAGTATTCTAATTTCATTCTTTTACATGTAGCTGTCCAGTTTTCCCAGCACCACTTATTGAAGAGGCTGTCTTTTCTCCATTGTATATTCTTGCCTCCTTTATCAAAGATAAGGTGATCATATGTGCGTGGGTTTATCTCTGGGCTTTCTATCCTGTTCCATTGATCTATATTTCTGTTTTTGTGCCAGTACCATACTGTCTTGATTACTGTAGCTTTGTAGTATAGTCTGAAGTCAGGGAGCCTGATTCCTCCAGCTCCGTTTTTCTTTCTCAAGATTGCTTTGGCTATTCAGGGTCTTTTGTGTTTCCATACAAATTGTGAAATTTTTTGTTCTAGTTCTGTGAAAAATGCCAGTGGTAGTTTGATAGGGATTGCATTGAATCTGTAGATTGCTTTGGGTAGTATAGTCATTTTCACACTGTTGATTCTTCCAATCTGAGAACATGGTGTATCTCCATCTGTCTGTATAATCTTTAATTTCTTTCATCAGTGTCCTATAGTTTTCTGCATACAGGTCTTTTATCTCCTTAGGTAAGTTTATTCCTAGGTATTTTATTTTTGTTGCAATGGTAAATGGGAGTGTTTCCTTAATTTACTTTCAGATTTTTCATCATTAGTGTATAGGAATGCAAGAGATTTCTGTGCATTACTTTTGTATCCTGCTACTTTACCAAATTCATTGATTAGCTCTAGTAGTTTTCTCGTAGCATCTTTAGGATTCTCTGTGTTGTGCACATAATTTATTGGGGATGTGCCCCTGGGGGAATCTGTAAGGAAATAGGAGAATCAAAGCAGGGAAGGGGAAGGAACTACATAGGGGTGCAATTTCAAGCAAAGTCCCGGCCTGATTCCTCAGGGGAGTTCTGGAGTGTGAAATACACCTCGGAGTTTGTCCTGAGGCGGTAAACTGGGCTTTCATTCTCCCACACTTTCCAGCCTCTGGCTGAGAGCCCCCTGGTGTGGGGGTGGGTGTAAGCTCCTAGGCAGACCCACTCTCTGTCCAGGTGGGCACCTCTGGTAGCCCACCGACATCTTGTGATAAGAGCTGCAAGTGCTGGCTATTTCAAATAGAGGAATCCAGAAGCCAGGGTGGAGGCACAAAGAAAAAGCAAAAGGATCCAAGGGGATCTGGGCAGAGCACTGACAGTGTCATCTATGTTTTGTAGAGCAATACTTCTTTATTTGTGATAAACTTTAATATTGAGCATCAAGGATTTTGTTCAATTGTATTTGTTTGAAGAAAGGCAAACTGCTAACTTAGCTTGCCAGCCTTCCCTGGTGTTCTCACTCCTCCCACCGCATACCCCCAATGCACTGGAGGGACAAATGGATGAGCACATTGAAGTATTTTGGTACTGTGTGAACCCAGCCTTGGGCTTTTCAAAGGTTCTGTTTAGCGCAGGGGAATTTTGAGCTTCTCTGGGAACACAGCTTCTCTGATCCTTCTTTCCTTGTGCGCGGTTCTGATTTGGCAAGTCATTCTGTTTCTGTGTGGTAGAGTGTGGAGAACTTGGTAGGTGGTGGGAGGTGAGTCTGGAAATGGAGGCAAGGGGATGATCAAGGTGGGGACTCAGAAGCCAAAGTCTAACCCTGGAGGGGATGTCATTCACACGGAGGTTGTAACTTCTAGCCGCATGGGGCAATCACAGGATGTCCTTGAATTCTGCCTGCATGTTGTCTGTCCCTTCTATGCACTGACATCTCAGTGAGGATGGAATTTCTTTGCTGCTCCTCTGGTTCCTATATGCATTCTGCCTGGCAAAGCAGTATGGACTCTGACAGCCTGACAAAGACTTTCTAATACTCTTTCTGCCTTGCATTCGGGGTCTACTTCACTTTCTGCTTTGAAGACACATTGAAGGCAGGCTTTACTAAGACGGTGGCCTGTCTGAAGGAGAGAGATGTCCCACCTGGAGCTGAGTAATGGGCCTGTGCTACACAGAGGGAAGATGAGTGACATGGGTTGGAGGGCCTGGGGAACCATGACAGGTTACCAAAGCACGGTCAAGTGGGACCGGAGTTAATGGACACAACAGAGCAGAGTATATGCTGAAGCTGAGGAGGAAATAAGGAAAAGCCAGCTTGGAAGCACACCAGAGCACTGTGAGAAACAAAGCCATTCAGCTTAAGCGAACATTTTTTCAAAGTCCATTCCCTTGTTTCTCTACTTTGGAACCCATTCACGCTCCCTCGCCCCAACTTTGGTCTGCAAAGAGATGTCAAAAAAAGACTGCAAGTTTTTGATACTGCTCCTATTGAGAAATGGGGTCTAAATCCCCTCACCCTGAATCTGGATGGGCTGATACAACTAAGACACTACCTCAACCAAGAAAATGCAGTGAAGTGATGGCCTACAGCTTCTGAGGCTGGCTCACCAAAGGCCATTAAGTTTCCTCATGGTTCTCTGGGGAAAGACATCTGTCACATATGTCTGACTACGCTGAGACCCTCATGCTGGAGAGGCCATGTGTAGGTGTTTAGTTGATCCCAGGTAGCAGCTGGCATTAACTGTCAGCCATGCGCATGCGCCATCTTGAATGTCCAGGCTCATCAAGCCTTGATGACGGCAACCCCAGCCAGCACCTGAAAGCAACCACATGAGAGATCCCAAGCTAGAACTTTCCGGTTGAGCATTTCCCAAATTCCTGATCACCAAAATTGTGAGAAATGGTTGTTTTAAGCTACTAAGTTTTGGGGTAACTTGTTCATCAGTAGTGGTTATCAGAGCATGGATTATGTCATCAGGTGTGGCAGTGGGGATGGAGAGCTCCTGGGTGGTCCTCTGAGGTGTCCCGCAGGACAGGAGGTCTTACCATGAGAAGGCATCCTGTGCCTCATGCCCTCTTCACGGCTAGTCAGTGTGTGAGCGCTCGTCTTCTCCCATCAGGGTGACTTTGGCAGTTACGACTTAGATTTTTCTCGTATTGGCATCTGTACTTACTTGAGGTCAGGTTTAAGGGGTTTGATTGACATCTTCTTTCTATCCACTACAAAATAAGCTAATTTCTTTAGGCTCACCCACTATTTCTCTGAAGAAAGTTATTGATTGTCATAATTCTCTAGACTAGGCAATCGATGCACACCAGTTTAACGGAAGAGAAATGATGGCTGGGAATACCATTGAGTGCTATTCCAGTTGATGGTGTGCTCTGATAATTTAGCTTTTAGCAAGCTGCATTTTTCTAAAAAACCAAATGCAAAAGCATTAGGGGAGTTGATGTCAAGATGAATGGTAATGTGTTTGTGGGTTGACATTTGAAGCTTTTTATCACCAGAGGCATTGGTAAACACAAGACCTACTTGCCAGAAGAGACCCAGGTTCCGTTCTTGTGGCATCTTAGCCAAGACACTTAGCCTCTCTGAGCTTAATTTTCCCTGATATGTGATGATAAGGGTAAAATAAGAAAAAACACATTGGAATTCTAGAATATCTAAGCTGGAAGGCATATGCTTGAAGTTATCATTTGGATCAGTTGTTATTAGAACTGCCTGCAGGTAATAGAAAACTCCCACATTAGAGTGGCTTGAGAAAAGTAGAAGACTCTTTCTGTCTAAAGCTAAGGTAGTCTGGATATGGTAGTCCAGGGCTGGAGCGGTGGCTTCTCCAAGTTATCAGGCTCCAGACTCCATCTGCCATCTCTAGTGTGTGACCCTTTTCCTCTTGTTCCAATATGGCAGTTAGAGCTCCAGTATCACATCTGCATTCCAGATAATGCAATGAGAACTTAGCTTCTTAGGAAAGAAGGAGAGAAAAGATATTGGAAGGCAGCCAGTAACCTCTACCACCAGGAAGAAACAGGGAGCCAAACATACCCAATTTGCTTAGCGAGTTACATCCATTAAATCTTAAAAACATTAAATATCTGGGACTCACAGAGGGGGTGGAAACGTTATATGGAATCTTAACTGAACTCTGGAAACTTAGGTGCTCCTGGAAAATAAGCTTTCTTTTAAAAAAGAAAAGTTCAATTTAGTTAAGGTGACAAAGGGACTATTTTTTAAAATAGCAATTGAATGAATTCAGAATGCTGGCTACCAACTAAGCTCATTTTCAAAAGTAATTTAAGGCCAAGAAAATTCAACTGTTTCTCTTCAGATTGTTCTGTGAAGATGGATACAACGCAGATTCCTAAATTGAATTTCCATTTTGACCTTTGCGGGAATGAAGTGTCAGCTCTCTGTTCGTTAATAATGATCACTGGCATGATTCTAGAATAATCAGCCTGGTGCTGTATCTGTGTGTGTGCATGGGGCGGGGGTGAGGTTGCTGAGACTGGCTCAGTACCACGATAGAAATTTTTACAAATGGTGACCCTCCCTGTGTCAATCTCCCACATTGGGTTGTAATGGAAATAGTGAGGGTAGAGAGCGTGTATAGTTTGAAACAATTTGCTGCTGGAAGAGTCTCATGGATTCCTTTGGGTGCCTGCCCATCACATAAGATCTGCTGAAGTGGAACAAAGTCATCGTCAGATGTAGTGTCAAAAGCACACTGAGATTTTAATGCTTCTCACAAGGCTGAGGTGCCACGGCCACTGCCCAAGAACAGGGAGTCACTAAGGGGAGGGGAGACGAGGGCTTATGGCTCTAGGACCCCGCAGAGCAAAGCAGATGCTTCCATCTAGACAGACATGACTACAGCTGTCAAAAACAGGACGTGCAGCATGGAGGGTCTGTGGCCCTTGAGAACAACGTCAACCTACCAACAACAAATTTTATTGAGCCCCTATTAAGTCTGATACAGAGGATGATAAAAAGAAAAGCAGGGCATAGCACCTGCCCTCAGACTGCAAGTCCAACCCAGGTCTAAACAGGTGAGCTCTTACTAGTACAGCACCAGGATTGTCCCTGCACAGCGAAAGATTAATTTCTAAATATATTCTCCATAGATTAAGTATACCAGGGGCCCTAAGAAAGATGATGAAACCATAGCTCTGGAAAGGCACATGGTCACACTGGTTCCTGACATGGTCCCACCTTCTGTGTGTGAGGGAGGCACACACATTATTTGTTAGCAAAGTCCCTGCTGCCTCTTCTGTGCTCCCCTTTGCACTCACAGTGTGGTTGGTGTGGGGTGACACACAGCTGGCTTTTGCTAAAAGTGTGTGACCAGATGTCCCTGTACTTTTCCTGCCTGGAACTGGGGGCAGGAGGTGGGGGGTGGAGGTATCTCTTCATTGGATTTGGAGATATGGCTATGTCAAATCTTCCCCTTACTCCCTGGGCTTCTTAGAACATGCTGTGAACTTGTTTGTTTCTGAAAGGAGGAACAAAATATTCACACTGGAGAAATTCCCAGAGTCAGTGCGGTCAACTCCAGATCCACAAATATAAGCGTCCTCCAGGGTTCCTCTTCCTGCTAAGAAACTAGCAACATGTGAAGAGCTTGGCTCTGGAACTACATGACCTGCTTTTTAATCCTGGCTCTGCCCCATAATTAAGAGCAATTGTGTTACTTAACCTCTCCGTGCCTCAGTTTTATCACCTGTAAAATTGGAGTGGTATTAATACTCACCTCACAGATTTTTGGGGATACATGTTTCTTAGACCAGAACCTGGGGCTCAGTAAAAGTTAGCTCTTAACATTATTCAGTTTCTAACACGGTGCATGCATAGTGCTATAAACACAGAGAGAAAACAGTGGGAGATTTGGGTGTGGAATGGGGTTGGTAGGCAAGGCAATGTTGACTTCGGGCGTTTTTTTTTTTAAGTTTTTTGTGGTTCACCTAGAAAGGCAATGGAGTAAAGCATGGTGAACTCAGCTGATATATGCTAATACATGTTTGTCGTAGGCAGAATTCCAAGGTGCCCCCCAAGATTTCCACCCTCTGGTGCATAATTCCCTCCTTTTGGGTATGGGTGGGACCTGAGTGTGATGGGATATTATTCACATAGTTCTGCTACTTTATATGACAAAGGGATTTTGCAGATGTACAGGCAGACCTTGGAGATATGGTGCTTTCGCTTCCAGACCAGTGCAATAAAGTGAGTATCACAATAAAGTGAGTCATAGAAATTTTTTGGTTTCCTGGTGAATATAAAAGTCATGTTTACACTATAGTGTAGTCTGTTAAGTGTACAATGGCATTATGTCTAAAAAACAATGTACATATCTTGATTAAAAAATGCTTTATGGATAAGAAAAATGTAACCATCAGCCTTCAGTGAATCACAGTAACATCAAAGATCCCTGATCACAGATCACCATAACAAATACGATATTAATGATAAAGCTTGAAACATTGAGAGAATTGCCAAAATGTGACCCAGAGACATGAAGTGAGCAAACGTTGTTGGAAAAAATGGCACTGATAGACTTGCAGGGTCGCCACAAACTTTTAATTTGTACAAAACGCAGTATCTGTGAAGCACAATAAAATGAGGTCTGCCTGTAATTCACACCCCTGATCAGTTGAGTTTAATCAGTAGGGAGATTATCTGGGTGGGCCTGAGTCTGAGCCCTTCCTGAAGTGAGAGGGACACCATGCAAAGCAGCTTCTCTGCTGCTGGTGTTGACTATGGAAGGGACCACATGGTAAGGGATGCAGGTGGCCTCTAGGAGCCGAGAGCCAGTAAGCAACTGAGAATCTCAGTCCAACAACTGCCAGGAGCTGAATACGGCCAAGAACCTGAATGAGCTGGATAATAGATTCTTCCCCAGAGCCTCCAGAAAGGAACACAGCCAGCCATCACCTTGGGTTTGACCTTGAAGGATCCTGAGCAGAGAACCCATCCGTGCTGCGAGACGTCTGACCTACGAGACTGGGAGGTAAAGCTGCTGTTAGGCTATCAGGTTTGTGGTCATCTGTTGTGCAGTCATAGGAAACTAACTGTGGTCACAATGAAGAGAAAAACACTTTAGACTTGGGTGCTAGTACTGGTCTTCTCTGGCTGCTGTAACACATCACCACAGACGTAGTAACCTGAAACAACATGAATATATTATCTTACCGTTCTGGCAAGATACATATCTGACTCGGGTCTCACTGGGTTAAAGCAGGGTGTCAGAAGGGCTGTATTCCTTCTGGAAGCTTAGGGGAGAACCTGTGTTCTTGCCTTTTCCAGGTTCTAGAGGCTGCCTGGCTCACGGTCCCTTCCTCCATCTTCAAAGCTAGCAGTGGCTGGTGGAGTCGTTATCGAATCACATCACTCTGACCCTGACTCTTTGCCTCCCTCTTCCACATCTAAGGGCTCTTGTGGTTACACAGAGCCCACTCAGATAATTCAAGATAATCTCCCTATTTTAAAGTCAGCTGATTAGCAACCTTAGTTCCCTTTTGCTATGGGAACGTATTCACAGGTTTCAGGGGCTAGGATGTGAATGTCTTTGAGGGACATTATTCTGTCCACCACAGTAGTCGTGGGTTCAGAAACTCAGTTTGGCCATTTATTGACTGTGCAATCTAGGGCGAGTTGCTTATTTCTGCCCATTTCTCTGACTTCTTTTAACCTTCACCTCTGCAATTTTCTTTTTTTAAAAAACTGTATTGGGGTATAATTGATTTACAAAGTTGTGCTAGTTTCAGGTGCACAGCCAAGTGAATCCGTTATATAAATGCATATATCCACTCTTTTTTAGATTCTTTTCCCATATAGGCCACTACAGAGTACTGAGTAGAGTTCCCTGTGCTGTACAGTAGGTCCTTATTAGTTATGTATTTTATGTATAGTAGTGTGTATGTGTCAGCCCCAATCTTCCAATTTATCCCTCCTCTCTGCTTACCCCCCAGTAACTATAAGTTTATTTTCTACATCTGTAACTCTATTTCAGTTTTGTAGTTCAGTTCATTTGTACCCTTTTTTTAGATTCCACATTTAAGCGATATATAACATTTGTCTTTCTCTGACTTACTTCACCTATGAGAATCTCAAGGTCCATCCATGTTGCTGCAATTGGCATTATTTTGTTCTTTTTTATGGCTGAGTAGTATTCCACTGTATATATGTACCACATCTTCTTTATCCATTCCTCTGTTGATGGACATTTAGGTTGCTTCCATGTCCTGGCTATCAAGACTAGTGCTGCAATGAACGTTGGGGTGCAATTTTCTGTAAGAAGCTCCCATTTTTAGCTTTAGTTCCGGGTAACTCACTGCTTGCCCTAGCCATAACCTCATTAAACAACAGGCATTTGCTTCTCACAGTTCAGGAGGCTGCAGAGTCCACGATCAGGGTGCTGCCAAACTAGTCTCTGAACCTAGTTTTCTTATGTGTAAAATCAGAATACTAAAATTACTTGTGAGCTTCTTCAGAGGGTCAGAGATCAATGATGAGGGGTCCAGCCCAGTGCATTAGGATGGGTGACATTCACCCAGAGGCTATTCCAATTGTCCCTCAGTTTTCTAAGACAGCAGGTAATCTTTGATAATCATTATTCCTTGGTTCTACTGTTTTAGTTATATTTTTATGACATGTGGCCCCAAATGATCACATTACTTCAGGAAGTATTTTACTGTCCATCTGGCTATATTGGCACCAGGTTGGTACAACAGCTGCATGGAAGGCCAGTACCTTTTGTCTTTCTGCTTTTCTTCAAGCTCTCCCTGCTGGTGGGGACAATCCAGTTCAGACTGTGGGTGCCCAGGCTGAGTTACGGCCTGACTGCTCCCGTCTCTGAGGGCAGCCTGCCTTGTGAGTTAATTGAGGCTTGGAGTTGTGAGCACTGTTGACATTGTTAAGGTCAATGACCGAAGGACAGGCATCAGGGAACAGGACTGCAGAAAAGGTGCTGATTACCTCAGTGATGTATGTGGACATGGCCCCGAGAGTATATGTCCAACAGCCCTGAGTGGCCACCCTGCTACCGCGTGGTGATGAGTGCCAGGATTTGGGGACTAACTGTCGGGTCATCAGGAGAAGAATGGAGAGATTTCTCTGAAGGTCTGTCTTGGTGAAGTGTGCAGATGTGCAGCATGTGAAACCAAGGCGCTTCATAGCTCTGTCAAACGTAGTGGGGACACTGTGTGTGTATATGTGCATGCGTGTGTGTGAATGTGTTAGAATGTGGAAAGAAGCAGAGAATCATAACATGCTAGAGTAGGGCAATCTCACCAACTTCAGTGTGTGGGTCAGACTCTAAGAGACTACTGTTTCGTCTTTGGCCCTTTAGAAGGCCAGCCATGACAGGAAATGTTCTGTAGTTCACTGTCAACGTGTGGCCCTCGCTATTATCTCCATGGCTCCAGATTCTGGCCTCATGAGTTTTGGGGGTCCCTTTTAGCATCCCTTTCTGGCTTCCTTTACTAGGACTCGTGCTTATTTCTGCTCATTTCTCCGACTTCTTTTAAACTCTCCTCTGCAATTTTCTGTAAGAAGCTCCCACTTTAAGCCTTAGCTCCAGGTAACTCACTGCCTGCAGTAGCCATAACCTCACATAAACAGCAGGCATTTACTTCTCACAGTTCTAGAGGCTGGGAAGCCCACGATCAGGGTGCCCGCCAATCTGGTTCCTGGTGAGAGCCCTCCTCCTTGCTCGCAGACGGCTGCCTTCTCACTGTGTTCTCACATGGCAGAGAGAGAGAGAGCAAGCTCTCTGTGTCTCTCCTTACAAGGGTGTCAATCCCATCATGGGGACCCCACCCTCATGACCTCATCTAATTACCTCCCAAAACCCCCGCCTCCAAATACCATCACACTGAAGCTTAGGGCTTCAAGATGTACATACTAGGGGGACACAGACATCCAGTCCATAACACCTTCCAAGTTGCAAGCCACTGTTTCACATGGTCCAGGGAGACTTTTTATTTTTGCATAGAATTGACTAAACCATTTGTCGTTTTGCAGCACGCAGACAGGGTCTCTGTGTGTCTGCGATGTGTAGCAAGTAGTTTCATGCTCACCTCTCAAGGATCACAAGGCATCAAGTTAAGAGGTTCCTGGCAGTGATTCTCACATGAAAACCGGAAAATGTTATTTACCATTCAGAACAGGCAGTGAGTATTAGGAGCCGATTTCTAAACTTAGAGATGATTCATGTAATTTGCAATGGTACTGTTTCAAATCACATTAAAGAAAAACACAGCAGGTGGCCGTTAGCGTTAAAACATTGTTTGCGTTTTTCTGGAAGGAGACAAAACTTTAACATGGTGGCTGCTCTTATACGGCAGTGGGTAGACACCTGAGTTTGCTGAGATGATGTAGGTTAGGGGTAACTAAGCTGGCCAACTTTTACCTCCGCCTGCTCTATTCAGTTCTCTATAGTTCTAGGCTATTTCTGGAGACCCTGCAGGATTCTGTCAACCCGTGCAACATGACTCTGTTAATCCATTGCAGGAGGATGTTATTATAATGAAGAAACTTGAAGGAGGAAAGGTCTATAGGATGATAAGGCAGAGGGTTTTCTGGCTTTTTTGTGGCAAAGAGGTGGTGAAGAGGGCACTGATCAAATATGCTCTTTCTTTGGGTCTATCTTCCTTTTAAGTTTTGGGGTCATTTCCTATTTTGTTGAGTCGTTCGGGGGTTTGGATAGTTGAGATGTTAGAGGCAGGGCAGGTTCAGTGTAGCAGTAATTTCGCCACAGGACGAAAGATCTAAGAACTGATGAGCTTCAACTTGGTATCTGTGCCCAGTACTCCCTTCCCACTGAACAAAGCGCTGTATGCCTTTTAAGTGGGGTCTAGATGGACAGGAGCCGTAGACAGCCTCTGTGTTAGGAGTGGTCCTTAATCAGGGGTGCCTTTAAAAATCACCAGGAGAGCATTTCCAAAGATTGGCATCCCAGTCACACTCAAGTCCCTTGATTTGGAGTCAAGAGACTTCCCTGGTGGCGCGGTGGTTGAGAATCCGCCTGCCAGTGCAGGGGACACAGGTTCGAGCCCTGGTCCGGGAAGATCCCACATGCTGCAGAGCAACTAAGCCCGTGGGCCACAACTACTGAGCCTCCACTCTAGAGCCTGGGAGCCACAACTACTGAGCCCGCGTGCTACAACCACTGAAGACCACGTGCCTAGCGCCCGTGCTCCGCAACAAGAGAAGCCGCCACAATGAGAAGCCCGCGCACCACAAGGAAGAGTAGCCCCCGCTCACCGCAAGTAAAGCCCGCGTGCAGCAACGCAGACCCAACGTAGCCAAAAATAAATAAATTAAAAATTTAAAAAAAGATTTGGAGTCAATGTTTTGAGTAAAGCCTGGGCACATTTATCTTGAAAAACATCTCAGCCAAGTGATTCTGGTCCACAGCCCTGGTTAAAATCCTCGGCCGCAAAGGATGGTCACAGGAGGCAGTTTGCTGTCATCTGAGATGCTGTCATGACTGAATGATGTGGATCGTTCTGGGGAGATGACCTAGGCTAACCCTCTACCTGAAGAGTAAATTATCTCTACAACATCTCTGCTGTGTAGCCGCATTGGCATGAATATATGCACCAAAGATGTAGGTCGCAATTGGACACAATTCAATCGCTCTGCACGAAAAAAGAAACCTTTCTCCATGTGGATCTGGAATCTGCTGCGTGCAACTTATATCCACCAGCAGCAGGACTGGCTACATCGTGGGTGGGGCCCAGTGCAAAATGAAAATAGGGAGCCCCTTGTTCAAAAGTTATTTAGAATCTTAAGACAGTGACAGCTGTGCATGCAACTAAGTAACCACGTTCAGGGCTGTTTTGAGTTAGGGGCCCTTCTGAGTTCCGGGACCACCTGAGTTCATAGCCCTGAAGCTGGTCCTGTCCACTGGTTCCAGTTCTTTTCATCCTCCAGGTCCAATTTCTCTTTCCCTTGTCTTTGAACCTCGTTCACGTAGGGCGACAGATTCATGAAATAAAGGGTTGCTTTCATCCCGAGCGGCAGAAGTCATAACTAGAGGCCAGTCCGGGAAGATAGCTTATTAGTTAGAACTTGGGTGTTGACAGGGTGACCTGGCTATAATAACTGTATCTGTCTGATAGAGTTGTTTCGAGGATTACATTAGCTAATTGGTGTAAAGCGCTGAGAATAGTGCGTGGCACAGAGCAAGCTCTCAAGAAATGCCAGATGTTTTTGTTCAGTGGGACTGTTCGTATTTTGATCTATGGTTTATGGCATCCACCATCTTCTTCCTTTTAAAAACTCAGCTCTGAGAGTACTTGCCTATTTCCATGGTTCTAGTATCACCCATTCTTCATCCTGCAAGGTATACAATTGGCGCCCCCCATCTCCTCTCTCACTCTGCTCCACTCCATTCTCCACGTAGCAGCCAGAGTGAACTTTTAAAAGTGACCCCCAAACCACGTCACTCTCTGCTTCGAGCCCCTTGGCACTCCTTCCCCCCCACTGCCTTCTGGATAGAACTACCCCCCTTCCCTAACCCGTGACCTTGTGAGGGTCCAGCATTGTCTCACTGTCCAACATTGTCTCACCACTCTCGCTACTCATCCATTCACTCACTCATATAATAAATATTTGTTGGGCTTCCCTGGTGGCACAGTGATTGAGAGTCCGCCTGCCGATGCAGGGGACGCGGGTTCGTGCCCCGGTCCGGGAAGATCCCACATGCCGCGGAGCGGCTGGGCCCGTGAGCCATGGCCGCTGAGCCTGCGCGTCCGGAGCCTGTGCTCCGCAACGGGAGAGGCCACAACAGTGAGAGGCCCGTGTACTGCAAAAAAAATAAATAAATAAATAATAAAAAATGTATTGAGCCCTTGCTAGTAGGAACATTTGTTAAGCACCCCATAGTCAGCGTTCCATCAGCGTTAGCTACTATTGCTATTGTTGCTGTCGTTCAGTAGCAGGTATTTGCTGGGTCCTGGGGATTCAGACGTGAATAAGGACTCAGTTCCTGCCCTTCTAGCACTTGCTGCATCGAGAGGAGGATGGCCATTTAGCGCATAATTATATATCTTCTGAGCCGATTAACTCGGCAAGCAGACTGTGATACTTTTGCCCTCGTCCCCAGTCTTAGTCTAGGCCACAGGCTATTTTCTCTGGGACAGCATTCTCTCCCCTGATACCTTTCGCCAAATCCAAATTTCAGCTGGAATGGGAAGCCTCTCCGAACACCACACATTCCCAGTGAGGTGCCCTGCCCCCAGCCCCTGTGCCTGGCTCCCCGAAGCCCAGCCCAGTGACAGATCTGTTTCCAGATCTGTCAGCTCCTCAGAGACAGACTGATGTCTAATCCATCTCTGTGTCCTCAACAGCCATCTCAGTGGATGTTCTGGGGCTTGGAAATGGGAATATCCCAAGAACAACCAGGCATGGAACCACGAGCCCACATCTCCCGGGCTTTGGTTCTTCCCTTTTCTGTCTGATGAATAGCTTTGTGAATTTGGACTTTGTCTCTCTGAGACCCAGGTTGTTTCATATAAAATGGGCTAATAACATGTTCCTGCCTATTTCATGAGGCCCCAGTAAGGATTGGATAGAGACATCCTTGCAAAGAGTTGGGGCTGTGGCTGAAGCACTAATGGGACCTGAAAGCAGAGGGGTATCAGAGCCACTAAATGATGGGTCTGGAATCCGAACTCACAGAGTTTCAACCCTAGTGCTCATCTCTCCACCGCTGCATGGTACCACCCCAAGGCCCAGGGAAGCCATGAGGCCAAGACAGAAAATGTTCCTGCTCTACTGCGTCTTTCATTTCCAGAGGTGAGGAGGGTCACAGAACATCAGCAATAAACACAGACAGATAAGCTAATTTCAGATCATGGCAAGGAAATGGAGACATACAAGAAGATAAAACAGCATATCAAAGAAGACAGGGATTGATAGAGTTGGGAAGGGTCTGGTTAGCTGGTCCAGGAAGGCTTCTCTGAGGAGGTGACATTTGAGGCAGGACTTGATGAGACCTGGGGGAAGAAGGCGCTACGCTGAAGGGATGCAAAGGCGGAGGTCCCAAAGGGGAAAAGATTCCACGTGTTTGGGGGGCAGAGAGGTGGGCAAGGTAGCACGGGCTTCAGGGGAAGCGGTGGCAGGAGGTGAGACGGGAGGGGGGGAGAGGTGGCCACTGGGGCACCGAGGACCCCGGCAGAACTGGATTCTGTTCTCAGGGTGATGGGAAACCCTGAAGGTTTGAAGAACGAGGCTGGTTTTCTTGACAACATGCTCTGAGTTGGGTGTGAAATGAACCAAGAGCAGAGGCAGCCAGGAGGTGACTGCACACGGCTGGGGAGATGCTCTCAGACTGTGGAGGTGAGGTGGTGAGAAGTGGCAGCCGCAGGACGTTGTTTGGGAGTAAGGAGTATAGTGCTTGCTGGCGGACTGCATGTAGGAGGTGAGGAAAAGTGAGAAGTGAAGAGTGACTCCTGGATTTATTTACATACTTTATCTAGAGGCGGAAATGCTTGTTAAGCAAAATGTGTCAGGTCCTAAAAAATATTAGCATTTAATGAAGATTAGCATTTAGGTTGAAAGAGTGGATCTCTCATGCACTTTCAGGCTTGCGGAAGCCTTTTGCTTTGGGTTGACTTGTTTGGATGGTGAGACCTGCCAGAAGCACACCACGGAGGGGGCTGCTGCACCTTTGCCTGCTTCGATTAGAATCTGAACATCACTTTCCCATCAAATCCTTATTGGAATCACTCTCCGAATGAAACTTCATCTGTGGCTCTTTCATGGACAAATCAAATCCACAGACAAAGAGAATTGTCGGCTGCCTTGCTGATTTTATCTTGGGCTTCATGGATTGTATGAATAATGCGAGCTAAACTGTTTTTATAGTCTGGAAACTCCCAGAAGCCGAGCTCTTTAATGAATTCTTGATTTGCCTTGTTGGCAGTTTCGTAGCTCAGCCGGCGCGGGGTCGGGGTGGGGGAAGAGTGGGGAGCTGCTGCTTTGGACTTCCCAGAGATGAATGGGCATCGTCTGAGGATGCGGGGGTGACGGGAACCTGGGGGGAGGTGGCCAGGCTGCCTTGTCGTTTGTAATATTGAAGGCACGACGGCCCCTGCCAGAGCTCTATGGCCGGTTCAGGAAAACGGATTTCCAGAAAACTTAAGAAATGACGGGTATGAGTTAAGAACTAGAAACTCTGAAAGGTTTTTTTCGTGAAGTATGGATATCGTAGAGGTGACTTCTCGCCCAGGTTGAAGGCTGGCTTAGATAATGCTAATGTGGTTGCCATCTGCTGAGCGGTTATCACTGGATTAGGTACTCTCATCATTCCTAGTTCTCACAAGGCCCTACGAAGCAGATATTATGATCTCTATTTGTAGATAAAGGATTCGAGGCCAAGAGAGGGATTAAGTGTGCCCATGACACAGCTTCCCTTGTAGTAAGGCCAGGAAGCCAATCCACATCTTTCGATTATGAAATCTGTGGTCTTTTCATTCCTCTGTAAACCTCTTTAGGTAAACCTCTAGAATTTCTTCCAGTTTCTGTGAATATGGTTTTGAAGGAGACATTTTTAGAGCATCTCATGTTCTATTGCCCCAGCACCATTCCTTGAAACTCTTTAATGCCAATTGCTTTTGTCACCAAAGGGAAGTAGGCAACTCAGATGCTTGGATGGTTGTGGGACATGTGTCATTTGCTTTGCTAATGATGCTGGAGTCATCTAAGGGCTGCTTCACCCTGAAACTATAGATGAGAGCTTAAAATTGATTTCTAGGGACTTCCCTGGTGACACAGTGGTTAAGAATCCACCTGCCAATGCAGGAGACACGGGTTCGATTCCTGATCCGGGAGCATCCCACATGCCGCAGAGCAACTAAGCCCGTGCGCCACAACTACTGAGCCTGTGCCCTAGAGCCTGTGAGCCACAACTACTGAACCCGTGTGCCACAACTACTGAAGCCCACGTGCCTAGACCCTGTGCTCCACAGCAAGAGAAGCCACTGCAATGAGAGGCCCACGCATCGCAACGAAGAGCAGCCCCCACTCACCTCAACTAGGGAAAGCTTGTGCGCAGCAACAAAGACCCAACACAGCCAAAAATAAATAAATAAATAAATTTATTTATTTATTAAAAAAAAAATTGATTTCTAACCCAGTGCTGTCAGGGGACATCTCTGAACTGCCTTTTGGGATCCAATCTCTCTGCCTACTTCTGCAGAGGTTGGATGTCATTTGAAAAAATGTCAACATATTTGTCTGATGGATGAGCTGACTTAACAGAAGCCTCAAGCTCAACGTAGGCTACCAGCTGATCAGCTCCAGAAGAAACCCATGCCATGGTGACCATATCAATAGGAGCACAGTGCCAGTCCAGGGAGGTGATGGTCTGCAGGACTCAGCCTGTCTTAGTTTGTGCCTACTCAGGGATATTGACAAGGTAAAGTCCATTTAGAAGAGGGGAACCGGCATCGCAAAAGACCTGGGATTCCAGTAATGTGATGAATATTTGAGAGTTAATTAAAGAATCTTCATCTGGGAGGAGAGAAGCACAAGAATGTCATCTTCAAAGTTTAGAAGGGCTGTCTTGAAGTCAAGGGTGGGATTTTATTCAGTGTGTCTTCAGGAGGCTATGGGTGGAAATCACAGGAAGGCAGATTTCAGCTTCGTATAAGGACAAGATTTCTACCCATTAAGGCTTCCTGACATTGAAGTGTTTGGCTTGTGGGGGATCTGAGCTCTTCATCCCTGGGGTCTGTTGAGGCCCTTTCTTCACTCATCCCCTTGAACAGGAACCCACAACAGAGGGAGGGCTTCATCTCCCTACACCCTGCTCTGGCCCTCTTTGGACATCTACCCTCTTCATTCTCAACAATCTCATCTTGGCTCTTCTTCAGTCTCTTTTACAGGCATCTCTTCCTCTGTTTGTCCATTAAATATAGGTGTTTCGGGCCCTTTGTCCTCTCCTATCTCCTCTCCCTTGGCACTTTCTTCCACTCCCTACTCTCGAGTTTCCATGATTTATAGGCTGATGACATCTGTATTGGAGGGATTTGATTTGTCTACATAGAAAAGAAAAACCCAAACTCCAATGACTAAGCAAGGAAGGAGTGTCCTTCTGTCTCCTGTTAACGAGTTCTTGAGGTGGGCACTGAGGGCTGCTGCCAGCTGCATGTTCCATCAGGGACTCATCCTTCTGCCCCAACAGACTCAGAGCCTGACTTCTACCTATTAAAAGATAAACTGAAGCATATTAAAAATGTTAAGCACTTGAGCAAAAATTGATTCAAATTAGGCAGCATCCCATCTAACAAAAAGGAACTTGGAGGAGCTGGACATAATGGAAAACTTTCATAGGCAGAAGGGAGCAGGAACAAGGAAGTTATGCTAGGCAAAAGAGTGGGTTGGTTATTGCAAGGTCATTTTCCTTTAGGAGATGACAGGAATCTGTCAGGCCTACTACCTAACTAGTCCTGGTCAGGTGACTCCTGACTGATTGGCTTAGGATTTCATTTGTGTGTGTGTGTGTGTGTGTGTGTGTGTGTGTGTGTGTGTGTGTGTGTGAGATCCATCATTCCCCCATGTGGCCCATGCCATCCAGGAGAAAATGATACCACTCTCCACGTCTTCAATTAACCCAGTAAAACTTCGCCCCTATGAGGAGAGGATTGGTTAAGGAAAAGACATGTGACTGGAGTTGTCCAATCAGATGGAAGCCCAGGACATTTGGTCTAAGATTGATGGAGAAAGCTCTCTTCCCAGTTGGATTAAGTAAACCACAGGAAGGGCAAGGTTGCAGCTCAAGTTTGGCAACAACTGGAGCCAGGTTTTCAAATTCTGTCAGAATTTTCCTGTCTCTCATCTCAGTTTCTCTCTGCGTGTTGATTTTATTCTTTCTGACCAGCTTCACACATCAGGAGACGTGGCGACCACACATCCCATGCCTCACACCTGAAGGAGGGAATTATAATGCGGGTCTACAACCTCAAGGTGACGAAAGGGGTTGATCGCAATGCAGAGTTCTGAGGCCATCTAATTGTTTAGGAGGAGGGTAGAGATACTGATTAACTTTAGATCTTGTTTAGCCCAGTAGGCAGGTTAAATTTTTGAGGGTGAACAGATAGAAACTGGGTATGTAACTTCTAAGTAGCTGAGGGAAATAAAAGTATAAAGGAAAATTGATTAATATGAGAACATAGGAAAGGAAACATTAAGAAGCATAAAAACCATGGTGAGAAAGCACAAAATATTATAGAATAGTATAAATGAATATATAAAAATCAGTTTGTATACTCACTGTAAATGGACTCAACTCATATATTGAAAGGCAGATATTGAGAGATTGAATAAAAAAAGAAAAGTCCATCACAGTGTACAAGTGACAAACTTAAAACCCAAAGGCACAGAGGGATTGAAAACATTAGGATGAAAAAGACATCTTCTAACCAAGAGAAAGCTATTGTATTAACATTGGACAAATGCTTTCTAAGGCAAAGAGAATAATAGGCATAATGATGGCATCTATGGGATGTTAAAAGTAACACTTCTTCAGAAATATATAAAAATGGAAATAATAATAGAGTCTCAAGAATATATAAAAGCAAAGACTGACTGAGTTACAAGGTGACTGGACAAATCCATAATGATTTTAGGGGATTTTATATCACTAGTGGTATTAGGTCAAGCAGACAAAAATTTGTAAGGGCATAGGTTATTTAAATATCTTCTGAAGCTCTCTAAGATACAAAGGGCATACTCTGTACCTAATAATTAGCGATTATATATTTATTTCTAGTATACACGGACATTTGCAAAAATTCACCATGTCCTAAGCCATAAAGCAAATTTCAGAAAATATCAAAAAATAGCATAAAACCACATTTTCTGTCTACAATACAATTAAATTAGACATCAGTAAAAAAAATAATAAGTTTAAGAAATTCCATATGTCTGCAATTTAAAATTGTGCTTTTAAATATTTCATGGGACAAAGAAGAAATCTTAATGGAAATTAGGATATATTTAGAATTGACCAGTAGCACAATTACTGCATATAAAACCTTATGGGTTCAAATGGGGGAAAACTGGGTGGAGGGTCTATGGAAACTTTCTGTGCTATCTTTAAACTTCCTGTGCATCTATAATTATTTCAAAATATAAAGTTCAAGAGTGAGCTTTCTCATGTTTGCTCCTTGTGTCCACCTCCACCAGTGAGAGATTTTGTGGGATGTTAAATTTATATTTCTGACCTGAATGAAAGGCATGACTTGACAGGGGCAGGAGGAAAAACTGCAGGGAGTCAAGTGGAGGAGGAGGGCCCAACGCCCCATCCGTGAGCTGAAATTTCTCACAAGGAGTCCGAGAGACCTGGGTCAGGCTAGTGCATGGTCTTCTGCAGCTCCCTAAGCTTCACCGAGACTCAGAATCCTCGCTGTAGCATAGAGATAACATGGCTGAACTCACTTGCTTGTTGCCAGGTCTAAGAAGAACAGGTTTGTTTTTTTTGTTTTGTTTTGTTTTGTTTTTGCGGTACGCGGGCCTCTCACTGTTGTGGCCTCTCCCGTTGCGGAGCACAGGCTCCAGACACACAGGCTCAGCAGCCATGGCTCACAGGCCCAGCCGCTCCGCGGCATGTGGGATCTTCCCGGACCGGGGCACAAACCCGTGTCCCGTGCATCGGCAGGCGGACTCTCAACCGCTGCGCCACCAGGGAAGCCCCAAGGGTTTTAAACAAGTATCTGGCACATAGTAGATGCTCAATAATTACAGATCTTATCCTCCTGTCTCCACCATGACCATACTTGTCCTGGATTATCAGTGTACTTTCCCCAATGTGTTGTAGGTGTATCACCGTCCTCTCTTTTTTGGAGTAGCTAGACATGGTTTAAGTATGCTGCAGCCAGTGTGGGTTTGGGGCATGGGCACTTTGTAATGACTTAGAAGGAAGCTGAAAGGGAAGAAGCCAGGCAGCCCCACTGGCCCCGAGGCAGACATGAGGTGTCTGAGAAAAGGTTTGGAGGAGACCAGAGTAAGGATGTAGCGAAAGCAAGAGGTGAAGAGAATTGGTGGAGGAGCATGAATCCAGTCAGAGAAGGATCTAGAGACTCAGCTCTGACAGATTTATCACAAGGATGGGGCCTGAGAAAGAGATGGGGCAATGTAATTTTAAGTGTGAGAACGTGGGTGAATGTCTGTGGTCTGGAGAGAGAGGACCCGTCTCTCTTGGAGAGTGCCAGTCCTATGACACCAGTGATTAAACGTGCATGAGAAGGAAGGCTCTGGCTCAGTGTCCTGCTTCTTATCTCCTTGTAGTAAAGTGATCTGAGCATCCCAAGCAGCTCTTTGTGTTTGAGGATGCTGGAGATTCATGGTGGAGAATGGCTGTATGTAGTTCCAAGTAAGATGCGTGCTGTATTCTAAAACCACAGCCTAAGAGAAGATCCTGTTTGTCCCTGGTGCAGTGATCGTGGACCAGACCTGTGTCAAGTGTGGGGAGTCCTTGCTTTGGTGGGTGGTTTCATTATGTTGGTGCCAACGACAGGCTACCCACACCTAGGCTGGACCCGTACGTGTTGGTGTCTGTTCGGCAGTGGGTCATTGCCGTTTCCTTCTCTAGAGTCCAGAAGAGGGAGGAGGAAGCCGAGGCAGCAGGCTTGCACTATCCATTTGGGAAAACAGGAAGAGTTGGGATTTAAAAAATCATACAAAGCACACGAATTCCCACCCAGTGTCTGCCCCGTACACTCTGAAACAGGAGTAGGAGACTGACCCAGAATACATAAACCCACTCAATCAAAGGTGGTGGCACAAAATAGACAACAGTGGAACTTCCTGGGAGTAAGTCATCTCACACCATTGGTAAAGATGAAGCCCACAAAGCAATTTGACTAAACGTCTTCCCCTCGTTCCCTAGCTCCCCTAGTGTCATTTGGAAGGAATCAAAACAGGCGCCAGGATCTAGAACACCATGTGAGAAGCACAGCAGGGCTTCCTCTGGTTGCCAGGGTGTCCCAGGAACGCTGGCCTTGGTTTTCCGTCAGGGAGGGGACAAAGCTGTGCTGTGCCAACTGCCGCGGGTCCAGGACTCAGGACTTTCTGGAAAACGTGAAATCCTTGAGCAGCTTCCGCATGGTAGACATGGCCCCGAATAACGATGGCAAAGCCGTTTCGAAGACTAAACCTCATGTTAGCCCATCACATAAAGAGATTTTATTTCCCTGCATCACATCACCTATTGCTCTGCAAAGGCTGACATGCTTTGCGAACATGTGTGTCTGGAAAAGCAAAGTTGTGAGATCCTAGTTGTAATTTGTGTGTGTGTAAAAACGGACTTCCTCTACAGCCTTGAGTTTCCTTTAAGCAGGGTATGTTTTATGTGCATAAATCTCTGCTCCTGGGCAGGTCCAGGAGCTTTGCTGGGTTTTCCTAGAGCTCAGGGCAAGGAAAAATGATTTATTTGATCAAGAATAAAGCCAAATATTTGCACACCTTGCTGTTCACCGTGCATTCACCTGGTGGTTTGGCCATGACTGAGGACGGCTGCAGCCCTGGGGGAGTTAGATGAGTGAGCTGGCCTGGTGAGCAGGTTCCACCTCCACTGCTGTTTAAACATCTCTGACCTCAGGGGGCCCTGGAGAGATTAATGAAAGTCGGGGAAGATCATTTCGCCATGCACAATGCTTACAGGGCTGCTGCTGCCCTGGGCCTCGCAGAGGGATGTTGGGCTCTTCCCTGGCCAGCCTGCCGGGCAGCTGCAGGGGCCCGCAGGTGATCACTTGCTGCAGCGGTCCAGGGTGAACTGGGAGCGCCGTCAGCCCTCCAGAGTGGGCAGGCGGGACCCGTGTTTGCCACTTAAGCGAAGGAAGCCCTGTGTTTCTGGCGGGAAATGCTGTACAGGCTGGCATTCAATAACACCGGTGGTGGGGAAGCCTGCTGACTGCATCCTGCTTCACTTGCTTACCAACCATGTTTTTCTCTTGGAAGTGTCAAAGAAAGGTGGAAGTCCTGATTTAGAAGTGGAGACTTTTTAGAGCAGAGAGGACCATGAAAGCTAAGCACTTGGTCAGGGTCAAAGCTGGTGGTCATGGCAGAGCTCAGATAAGGGACTTGTCTGCCCATCCCCAGTTCATGTGGTGCCCTTTCCTCTACTCCAGCCTGTTCTCCAGAATCACAGCAATTGTAAGATGCAGCGCTGATGAACTGTGCCAGCCTGGAGCCTTCCAGATGGAACCAGGCTGTCAGTGGGGACTCCCTGGGCTTGAGGTCTGAGTAGGGGTGCCTGACCCTTCCAATTCCAGCATTGGGGAAAACACAAACTTTCCCCCAACTTCCGTAACTTCTCTAAGACTTGGTCTCTCCTAGTCCCCTCTGTCCCCTGGATTCCGGGCTTGCAAGGATTATCTCTGTGCCTAAAACTTAGCCCCTTCACTAGTTTCTCACACAGTAAAGAAGAAGAAAAAGAAACCCATGTATGCCAGGGACGTTTTGGCTTCAGTATACTCTGATAAAGTCTCGGTGGGGGAGGGCTGGGAGACAGGGAAGAAAGAATTGATTGAAGAGAGGTTTACACAGCAGCAGTGTAAATAAGTATTGCAAGGAAGCAATATCAATTTTTTCCTTTTAACTAGGTTTTATTTTTTAGAGCAGTTTTAGGTTCCTGGCAAAGTGGAGCAGAGAGTCAGAGTTCCCATGCATCCCTCTCCCCATCGAGCTCCCCCGACCATGAACACCCAGCGCCTGAGCGACACCTTTATTGCACCTGGTGAACCTACATTGACATGTCATTATCACCCAAGGTCCATAGTTTACATTAGCGTTCACTCTTTTTTTTTTTTTTTTTTTTTTGCGGTACGCGGGCCTCTCACCATTGTGGCCTCTCCCGTTGCGGAGCACAGGCTCCGGACGCGCAGGCTCAGTGGCCATGGCTCACGGGCCCAGCCGCTCCGCGGCATGTGGGATCTTCCCAGACCGGGGCACGAACCCGTGTCCCCTGCATCGGCAGGCGGACTCTCAACCACTGTGCCACCAGGGAAGCCCAGCGTTCACTCTTGATGGTGTACATTTATAGGTTTGGACAAGTGGATAATGACACGTATCCACCACTGTAGTATTGTAAAGAACTGTCTCGCTGCCCTAAAAAACTTCTGTGCTGTGCCTGTGTATCCCCTGCCTGACCCAACCCCTGGCAACCACGAGTCTTTTTACTGTCTCCCTAGTTTAGCCTTTTCCAGAATGTCTTATGATTGGAATCATGCAGGGGATAGCCTTTTCAGATTGGCGTCTTTCACTTAGTGATATGCATTTAAGGTTCCTCTGCGTAATATCAATTCTTAAAATGTCCTTTGCCCACCAGCCCACCTCCATCCCCGGGCCCAGCCTTATTGTAGCTTGTAGATTCCTCTTCCTCATTTCCACTCCCATCTCAGGACCTCAGCCTCTCCGTTCCAGCTTGCCCTCAAGAGTTTCTCATTTTTTCCCCCTCTGTTATGCAGAACAGCTTCCGTTCACCCTCTGATATCTTCCCATCTGCTCGTGAATATTCTCCGCAGCGCCTCACCTACTCCTTGTGGGCACTAAGTCTTCCTACAGACAAAGCTATGCTCTTCTAGGAGGGATTCTGTTGAAAGGAAACTATCTCTTTGTACCCACTAAAGCTGTTCGATGGGAACACCCACAGAGTTGTTCTATGGGCCTGACAAAGGCTGGGACTCCCACCTGAGCCAGAGCAAGGCTGAGTCTCTCAGGAGAGGGGCGGTAGGGCTGCCTGTCCTGAGTAATTGCCCCAGCAGAGGAACCCAGGAGCTGCAGGATAAGGCACTATTTCTGGATTAAAGTGAAGACATACCTGGAAGCAGACCCACCAGCCCTGACCCATCCTGGAATTCCCTTGCTTCCTGCTCTTCCACGGTGCTCCTCTGGCCGTGTGCCCACACCCCTTCTCTGTTTCCTCCCTCAGCCTCATCCGTGTAGCTCTCCCCAAGGCCTGGTGCTTGGCGCCCATCCCTTCTCTCGCAATGCATGCTTTATAAACTTAATCAATCTCCTGGCTTCTGCTGCCGTTTCACTGTGCTCAGCTGACTTTCCAATCTGGGCTTTCAGCCCTGCTCCTCTTTTGAATTCGGGCCCAGACACCTCTCCTGGTCACCCCAAGGGCCTCGACACTAAATGTCTGGCAAACCCAATTCACGGTCTTCCCACCCAAACCCAGTCTTCTGTCTGACTTCCCTTTTCTGTGTTTTGGGCATCAAGGTGTTGATCCTTTGTCTCTTTTTCTCACACGTGTGGCCTCATTGTGTCATCACAGCCCAGGCGTGTTGATTCTCCCACTTACACTTCCGTCTCCATTTCCCTGGCTGCTCCTTGAGTCTCAGATCTCATCCTCTCTTCCCTGATCCCTTACACATCTTCTGGCCTGCCTCCTACTTCGCATGTCTCTGCTCTGGTCCTCCCAAGCATAGCTCCGGGATTAAGCTTCTCACGGAAATCTCTGACCTGCCCCTCCACCCTTGCTCCCCAGACACACCCTCGCCCCGTGACTTTCAACAGCTCTCCATTGTCTGTGGAAAAAATCCTTCCTTGGCTTCCCAGGCACTTCATGATAGGCTTTCAAGCCTTGCAACCTCATGCATTGCTTCTTTCCATGCACCCCAGCCAAGTCAGATTATTCTCGGTTTCCGAAACTCACCGTATACTTTCTGACTTAATATTTTTGTTTATAATTTTTCTCTGCCCATAATGCTCTTATTCTCCATCATTGTTTACCAGATTCTACCTGCACCTGCGGTTCAGCTCAAATGCCACCTTTCAAAAGCCCTCCCTTCTCACTTCAGGGAGTAATGTTCTCTTCCTTTCCTAAAAGAATGTTCTTTATTTTCATTTTTGTATTTGATGTTTTCCAATTGATAATTGTGCGTCACTTTTTTTTTTTGTGGTACGCGGGCCTCTCACTGCTGTGGCCTCTCCCGTTGCGGAGCACAGGCTCCGGACGCGCAGGCTCAGCGGCCACGGCTCACGGGCGCAGCCGCTCCGCGGCATGTGGGATCTTCCCAGACCGGGGCACGAACCCGCGTCCCCCACATCGGCAGGCGGACTCTCAACCACTGCGCCACCAGGGAAGCCCCAGGACCCCCTCACTTTAAGATTGAAGGCTCCTGAGGAGAGGCACTCTGTCCTGTTCACCTTTGTATCTTTTAAAGCAAGTGATATGTACTTAAATCAATCATTTCATCACATGAACAGGAAGCACACTGGGTCCCAAAGGAATGGAACAAAAGGATGGGGAATTTTGAGGCTGCTGTGGGAGCAGGAAGTAGTCAGAGCATGAGATACTGTCCTTGGTGGGTGATGTCAACTAAGTGAATACATTCACCTGGGCAGGGGCATTGCCGGGGGAAGAGGAGATGTTGACAGCAGCCTTCTTCAGCCTTACAGTGTTGCCTCTGGCTGGCCCCGAGTGTGGACATGGGCAGGGCTCAGACAGAGCATGTGTTGTGTTGGATTATTCATTACACGCAGAACAATAGGGAATTCTGCTGGGGAGAGCGGGAGAGTTTGCTGGAAGCCAGTGTTACAGCTCATCATATTACAGAGCCTTTTGTGTAACGTAACCCATTACCATATCCCTTGGGTGGCTCAAAGTCACAGAATCATAGAATGTAAGAGTTGGAAAGAAATTCAAAGAGAATCTTGTCAAATCCCCTAGTTTTATGAGTAGGAAAATTCATATCCAAAAAGGTTAAATAACTCTCCCAAGGTTACATAGAGATGCATACCACAGCCAGGATAAGAGCTCAAAGGAGAAAAGAATAAACATTGATCAAGTGCCCACCCTGTGCCGGTGCTGTGTGTCAAGTAAGTGAGGTGAACCTCGCGTCTCCCATTTGCAGGCAAGGAAGTCACAGCTCAGAAAGGTGAAATAGCACAGGTATTAGTACCATAATTTAGCTCCCAAATCTGGCTTCCAAGAGATGGTCTTTTTACTGCTTGGTGCCCCGACTTAAAAGATAAGCGGATGAAAAAGGGGTTGCCTTTGTAAGCGTCTCCTGCACGCGCAGAGCGCTTGGGGTCCATCACAAGGACACTCTTGTTTCTTCTGCACGATGACCCTATGTGGCCATGATCATTTTCCCCATTTTGCTGGATAGTAAATAAAGTTAGAGAGGCTGCAGCCGTCCTCCCGAGGTAGCCCTGCTTGTAACTGGTACAACAAGGATGAGAGCCGTGTCTGTTTTGCACCACTTTAGACTTCAGTCTCTTCACTGCAAAAATAAGGAAGCGGATCATTTCCCATCCTAATGTTCCACAGAATTCTACTCCCCATTTGAGCCCCAGGGCCAGTCACTTCTCCACCTCGAAGGTCTCATTCATTGATGGAGTTAGCCAGCATCAAAGAGGAAGATGCACTGGATTCCTAGAGCTTGACTATCTTTGCCACAAGGTGACATTTACCATCTTGTACTATGAGCTTTGTTATGTTAAATCTACGCAGGAAGAGGGGAGAAGCATTGCTGGGGACCATGACATCTTTCCTAGGTAGGAGACTGAAGACCAGGAGGTGGTGTTTTCAAGGATTCTTTCTACTGACACCTGAGCCCCGGAGAAAAGGAAGATATGGATACCGCCTCGACAGGAGACACCCATGGCCATGATTTGGGTTTATGGCCCACTCTGAAGGCTTCTTGGCTTGGCGTGGAGAACATTCCATGAAGATGGGAGTGTCCAGGAGACCTGATGAAGGCAGCATGCATGTTGAGGGGATGGGAAGCCCCCGGAAATCTTATTCCTGTGGAGACAGTCACTGTGGCCTTGGAGTTTTAAAAAAAATTTTGTTGGAGTGTAGTTGATTTCCAATGTTGTGTTACTGTTAGGAATTTGGGAAAAGAATCTAAAAAAGAGTCGATTGATGTATATGGCCTCAGATCTTGAGCACAGCATAGGTAATTAAGTGAATCAGAGATTACAATACAGCCGCACCTGTGTCAACTTAATGAGTAGGAAGGGGCTCAGAATGTGTTCACGGCATAAGTCACAATCAAAACGAGACAGACAGCTGTGTGGATGAGATGACTTTTAAGGCCACTTTGAGAGTCAGTGATTCTTAGAGCCTGCCCTTGGGTCTCTTACACAACCCAAGTGTGCCCATAATGAGGGCACTGGTTGAATTTAACCAAACTCCCCGTTATCCGCTGGGGAATACTGAGGATAATCGATTCTTCACACCTTAAAGTGTCCTCTGGTAACTGGAGGACTGATCATTTGCCATCTCCTAAAACTAGTGGTACCAGATTCTCAGACCCCTTGGTTTGACTTACAAATAGCTCCCTGATGGGGGTTTGGGGCATCGTCTTCTGTGCCTGCCTTCAAGTCCCACTTCTGGAAGGAAACTCCTGACGTCTGCATCTTTACCTTCAAACCAAACTGTTAATATAGAACGTAAGGCAAACAAAACAAAATCCTTACCGTGAAACAGTCACCAACCCCCATTTTTAAATGTGTAGTTTGGACTTTGAATTTAGCTGGTATAGAACTGATTTTAATCAAAATGTTCAATTAAAGTGGTAAGTAGAAATCATTGGATTTTAGTTCTAACTGGTCTAAATGATGCAAATTTTAAAAGAAACCCACAAAATAGAGATTTCTGTGTATCTGAGTGAATTGATTAGCAAAATGTGAACAAATCCTCCCTTCTGAACTTTCATTTTGGAGAAAAAATTTTTATTTTTACGTCTTGTATTAAAAACACAAAGACCTTGACTGTCAGAAGGGTAATATTTCTCATAAAAACAATGGGAAATTAGATCATCAATAAAAAAGCCTGATGATATTGGTTCGATGGAAAGATTCCGTCAGAAATCAAATGTGTACTTCCATTTAATTAATATTTTAAACAATTAGAGAATTGCATTAGCAAGTGCTATTCAGGGAAACCTGCATAAATGAAAACAAGTTTCTGGATCTCTGGGGGTATTTTTGAGACTCTTGCATTTCTTGGTGTTCAGAAAGCCTTTCTGGAAAAAAAAAAGAGGAAGTTAGAATTAAAAAAAAATTTTTTTTTAATGGAGCTTGGCTCTCTCAGATCCCTAACGTGGCATCCCAGAAATTCTCATTAAAAGATGACAGGTGTGCTTTGGTTAGGATGTTAACCCCCCTTCCTCAATCTCTCTCTCCCTGCCCTGCCACCTCTTTCTTTTTATTAGAATGTTATCTACAGCTTTCAGGGTTGTTTTTTTTTTTTTCTCTTATCACATTTACATACTGTCTTCAAGAAGACTTGCTTCTAAATTCAGACAAAAACACAAGCTGCTCAACTTTCTTGACATTATAACAGCAGCAGAGCATCTAAGTCCTAAATCTGATCAGCCTCCCACTTGTCCTTCTTTCTGGCTGATTTTCCTCCCATCATTGTCACCATCTGCACGGACCCAGGCCACTTCTTCCCATGTTGTCACCCTTCCTGAAGGTTCTACGTGGAGTCACACAAGGGCCGCCATGTTTTGTTTGGGCTGCAGAGCATTCTAGGCACTGGGTTCTAGCACAGAGAATTCCAGGCTTAAGACTTTTCCTTCAAACATCTGAAGATTTGGTAACTCGAGGCCACGTTTCTACACGGCAATATGCAGTGCTCCAGTTTCACCATTCCTTATTGTTCTAGGCCAGTGGCTCTCACAGTGTGGTCGGGACCCAGCATTGGGGCATTACCTGGGAATTGATAGAGGTGCTGTTTCTAGGCAACCCCCCTCAACGCACACTGACTTAGAATCTCTGGGGGTGGAGCTCAGCAGCCCTTGTTTTAACCAGCCCTCCAGAAGTTACTTGCACATCCATACTGGAGACTTGCTGTCCTATACTGTTGCCTCTTCAAACCCCTGAAGGCATCTGGGTCTGTTATCCCCAGTCTACATTATCTGTAATCTTACAACACCCCAGGTTAGGTATTATTGATATTTTCGCATTTGATCACTTAGTTCCTAACATGCCTGGGACTTTTATACCCATGGTGGCAAGCATTTGGAATCATGTTGTTACTTCTGCATTTGAGATAGCGCTGGTGTGAGTTTGGTTGGTTTTTTCCCCTTCTCTTTCTTCCTTTGCGTATTGGTTTCTTTGCCTGTTCTGCCCAGGATGATTTAGTGCTGACTATATAGTGGGCATTAACTGAACTAAGCCTTGCCTATGCTAACTTACGTAATCTTCACAACAGCCCTGTTTGCCCAGTGAGGAAAATGAAGCTCAGAAAGCTTCAGCAATTGGCCTGAGGCTACACAGCTAGTAAGTGGAGAAGCTGGGAAGCCAGGCAGGCAGTTCAGTCTTAGAGAATGTGGTCCTAACCACTATGCAGACCTGCCTCTCTGATGGGCAGGCTCTCCAGTTTGGCCTGGAGACAGTATGTAGCTTTACCAGGTTTGTCCTTGGAACTCCTGGTATTTGCCTTCCGTTCGCCTTCTGGATCTTTCAACTATAAGAAACTTCAGGTACCCTGTCACCTTTTATTTTTTTTTCTTTTGCGGTACGCGGGCCTCTCACTGTTGTGGCCTCTCCCGTTGCGGAAAACAGGCTCCGGATGTGCAGGCTCAGCGGCCATGGCTCACGGGCCCAGCCGCTCTGCGGCATGTGGGATCTTCCCGGACCGGGGTACGAACCCGTGTCCTCTGCATCAGCAGGCGGACTCTCAACTACAGCGCCACCAGGGAAGCCCACCCTGTCACCTTTGTATCTCCAATATGGTTCATGAAGAATTGGTTGTTCATTTTCTGGGCATCTATCTTGAGATAAAGGCTAGTTCATGAGATGACCTTGGCTTTGTACCTGCCACACAATTCTTGCCTGAATTGAGACCCCTGCTTACCGAGATCCTAGTCCTTTCTCAACCCTGCTGTTTAACTCTCTGGGTTACCAGCATTTCCTGACATTCAACTTCTTATGACCACAGGGCTTGTACTGAGGTCATACCCATTCACCTGAACCTCTCTTTCATCTGAGAGTCCTTGCCTTGGTTTGCTCCTGTCTTGCCCATACTTGTGGACTAAATTATCAACCTGTGATCTTTACACAGTAGAGAATCATGGCAAAAACAAACAAACAAACAAACATATTCTAAGAACCAGATGCTTGGATATGAATCCTGGTTCTGCCACTACTGGCTGTGTGACCTTGGGAAAGTTCTTTAACCTCTTGGTGACTCAGCTTCCTCATCTGTGAAATGGGTTGATATTAGTAACCATCACGCATGCTTGTTATGCCGTAGGTCTAGAGTTGTCCACGGTTTTGATGGCCCCCACATCTATCTCTCTGGTCTGTGTTTAGGGGCAATATTTTCCATCCATTTAGTCTGTTAAGATTGTGATTTAAGGGAATATGAGTGGATGCATGGAATATGAGGGAAATCCCATTTCCAAGACTTTGCGTGACCAAGTTGAAAGTTGCTTCTTGGTGGGGGGAAACCCTGAGAGATTGTGGAGTAAATCTGACGTTGGCAAAATTAGGATGGAAAGTCTCCAGCACCTACTTTGAGTTTGTGTTTAAAGGGCAAACCCTCAGCTGTTTCTCGTGTCCGCCTCACATTTTCACTTCCACTGTTCTCTGTGGATAAGGTGAAACCGAGGACTCGCTATGTGCCAGGTTTTGTTCTGGAAGCTCGAAACTCTCAGGAGCACAGGTTAATCTCCTGTGGCAGTGGGCGCTGCAGAGGAGAAAGCAAGCCAGCATCTCAACTATCCAAAATGAAACAGCCCCTGAAATGGTGCCTTGGACTGTGGAGGCTGCTGACACTGCAGCTGTGACGCTGGTCAAGCACACAGCCAAGTGGAGGCTGCACGTGTGAAAGGGCAGGTGGGTGACAGCTCTGGGGCTGCCTGACTCCTGGGAGGGGTGTCTGTGTCCTGTCTCGCCCTTAGGCAGTTACAGGAATGGGCAAGGTCAACCAATTATGTCCAAAGACGGCCTCCCGCCACCCTTCCCTTCTTTCTGGTCCTGTCTCCACTCTTTCCTGGTCCTCCAACACCCCCCTTAGGTTTCTGACACCTCGGTATCCCTGACCTGCACTTATGTACGCTCAGCACAGAATCAGCTTCTGCCACTTGCGTCTCAGAATTAACATGTGTGAATAGCCGGTCAGTTCTCTGTCTCTACTGGGATTGCTCTTGACCTCCAATCTCTCATTGTGAAACCAAAGTGTGTCCTCTGTTAAAAAAAAAAAAAAATCCAGGCTCAGGGACAAGTTGTAGGAGCAGCATTGGGGAGGGTCCCCTCCCCAGGTCCCTCTCAGGACCTGAGAACACACCCCAAGTGGGTGGCCCTTTGCTTCTCCTCAAAATCTGCTTCCCCTTTACCAATCCTGCCCTTCAGATGCACTTCCCCAGCTCCCAGGACTGGCCTGAGCCTGCAGCAGAGAAAGGAAAGTATTCTGATTAAAAACCTCATCGCGGAAGCCGGGCAATCAGGTGTTCATTATCTGATGACACAGGAGTACGGAAATGGAACATTCACATATTTTAAACTCACAGAGAATTGTGCTTTAATATAATTATTTTTGAAAGATTCTTCATCTGAAAGGTTAATAAGAGCAATATAGGTTAATAGCAGCACCGGGGAAGCCGACATCCCCTGATAATCGACCTTACTGATATGTAAAGTGCCCTGTGGCTCACCTTGGGCTGTGTGGCCTCTCTCCAGTCAATTATCTCCTAATGACAGCCGCCTCCTCTGCACTGCTTACCTGTCCAGGTCTCCTCTGCAGTTCCCTCCACCTCCCCTGAAGAGGAGTCTTCCTCCGATTCTCGGCAAACCTAGCTGGTCTCTGACTTGTCCAATGAGGATGGTGGAATTGGAGAGAAGGCAGATGACATTTCTCAAGCATGTCCCATTTGCTGGACCCTGGGCTGGCTCTTTGACACGAGTTGATCTCTTTAGATCTCACAGCCAACTAGTGGAGGGGTCATGGCTCGTCCCATTTTACGGACGGCAAAAATGGAGGTTTTGAGAAGCTAAATGACAAGTTCACGATCACAGTTAAAGTGGCAGTGCTGGGGCTTCCCTGGTGGTGCAGTGGTTGAGAGTCCGCCTGCCGATGCAGGGGACACGGGTTCGTGCCCTGGTCTGGGAGGATCCCATGTGCCGTGGAGCGGCTGGGCCCGTGAGCCATGGCCGCTGAGCCTGCGCGTCCGGAGCCTGTGCTCCGCAACGGGAGAGGCCACAGCAGTGAGAGGCCCGCGTACCACAAAAAAAAAAAAAAAAAAGGGGGCAGTGCTGTTTGCCCATTTCTCCCATTATTCAGCCCCTGCCTCTCCGCCAAGTGACTCAGAGAAACCCGGGGGCACCAAGGGTCAGATACTAGGGTCAGAGGACGGGTGGAGGCCGATGCTGAGATGCGGGGCTGCTGGGTCTTCCCAGGGTCCCTTTCAGAGCTGAACGCTGTCCTCGGAAATACATCTGGAGTCCAGCTTCTGCCTTGAATTCTTGTCACCACCTTTTGTTCCCAAATCTGATCTTCCTTTGAATACTGGAGCTGACAGCTTGACCGCCCCCAGCGGTTGGCTGGCGTGGTACAACGAGTCGACACTGCATTAAGCAGGGTGCAAGGCAAAGCGGTGACACTAAGAAGAATTGCCACTAATTGGACCCAGTTTCCATCTCAGCCGCTTTTCCTCTGGTGCCACCTTGGAAATTGGCCTCCAAGAGCTCCTAGACCTTAGTTATCAAGGACCACACCCTATGACAGGTTGCTGATCAGAGCTTTGTCTGGAATCCTCCTCCCCTTGGGGTCCAGGCCTGGGAGGTAAAGGGCCCTCCTGGAAGACGTACCAGGGCTTCAAGACCCATCTGTCCCAGGTGGCTGAGGGGATATTCAAGGATCCTAGTTGGGATTGCGGGGGGACAGGGCTGACGCCCTCTCCTCATTTCTGGACTCAGCAGGAGGCCAAGAGCTCAGTGTGTCTCAGGTCATGTGAAGGGGGAAGAGCTATTTTTACTAATTTAAGCATTTCAGAATCAACTGAGTACAAATCCAGATGACCCGTAACCTTGGGGAGGTGGGATGAGCCGGTAGGACAGAGTTGCTGTTAGCAACTGAATGGTGGTTTCTCTTTCCTGAACTCTAAAAACCGGTGTCAACTAGCCTGGCCCACATTTCCCTGCTACCAGTTCATCAGTGTTTACTTAGCACCTACATGAGCGGGACAGAAGGAGACATCAGGGAAGAGGAGGCCAGGTATATGGAAACCGTGCTGGCCTGGGCGTCAGGATTCCTGCTGGCACACTTCCAGCTGCGTGACTTTGGACCAATTCCGTTATCTTAAAACTCAGTGAAAACATCTGCTTTGCAGGCTTGTTGTGGAGGTTAAATAAGGCAAATAAATGAATGCATCTAATATTAAATAAAGGGCTCAAGAATACTAGTTAAATAAGTTGCTTGCTTTTGAGGAGTTTCTTATTTCTAAGTTTGAGAAACAGTCTAATTAAGAACCCTTTTCCTCCATTACCCATTTTTTTAAATGACAGTAAAAAAGGAGGACATAAATTGATTCATCGTGGTGTTGCTCTGGAGGGAGCTGTTATGAGAGAGCAGGCGGTTTGAAGAGGGGCGTCCAGGCAGAATTCCTGGAAGAGATGATTTCCAGAAAAATGAATAGAAACACAGACTAGAGTAGAGAATGGGGTTCCTGGGAAGGCATTTGGTTGTCAAGTTCCCCTTGGGTTTTCCAATGGAGAAGTCGTTTTGAAAGACAGGAGGCTTTGCGTGCCTGAACTGGTGCAAATCAGAGCAGCTGCGTGTGCGCACAGGTGGCCTGAGGCTGGTTCTGAAATGCCAGGCCTTCCTGCTCCGCCCCCCGCGCCCCGCTCCTGGTCACCAGCTAGGGGGTGTTGCCTCACGCCCAGGAACAGTGGAAACGCTCCAGCAGGGATCAGATGTGACACAGAGGCTATTTCCAACTAGGTGGCCTGATTTGGTTAAAATAAGAACATGACATGGAAATCTGGGAAAGTAGGGTTTGCTGCTGCCGCCGCGGGCCTAGAGTTTGTTCACCTGCTGCTGTGAAAATGAAAAGCATGGAACATGGAAGAAAGAGCTGTGTTTAGAGGCCTTTCCCAGATCACTTGGCGTCCCTTTCTCTCACTGATGTTGGGGGCAGGCTACATGCAGCCTGCAGGGGGAGGACATCTCGTCTGGCTCAGACCACCAGGCCTGCCCTGCCGAGGAGGCCCACAGCCCCCTTCTGGCTTTGCTCGCACCCCCGTGCACCTGATGGCCGTGTCTCTGCATCACTGCGGGTCCCTGTGCACAGGGCCCACCTGGCTGTGTAGCTGCTGTGAAGGCATAGCCTCCCCTGCTAGGGATTTGGTTTAATTGTACAGTTAGAGGGTGTGCACCCATCCCCTGCTGGATACAGCAGCTGCTGAATGGACTCTTCCTGCTTCACCCCCCAGGAGGCTCCAACACCGTGAAAGCATCTCATGCTGGCCTTGATAATCAGAGGAAGGAGGTGCCACAAGTTACTTCTTGTCGTGAAGTCCGTGGTGGATTGTGCCCAAGATCTGCACGGCTTCGTTCCCTCTCTGTGTTGGAACAATTGTCCACGTGAGTAGAGTGACACGTTTGCTTTTAGCAGCCATGAGAGGGAAATAACCTGCCCCCAAGGGACTCTTGCATTCAAGCCTCTGCACTTTCTGTTCCACCACCTGGAATTCTCTTCCCCAGTGTTTGGGTCTGAGCCCAAATCTTGGTCACCTCCTCAGAGAGAGTTTCCCCAGCCTAACTCATGCCACCTGCCACCCCACTCCCCTACCACCATTTAGCACATTATTCTGGTTTCTTGTCAAGAACACTTACCTAACTTCCGTATTCACTGAGTTGTTACTGGGTTTAGTGTCTGTGTCCCAGACTAGAATCTAAGATCCGGGAGCTCCAAGAATTGGACTCAGCCCTCCAGCCGCTTTTTCATAATTACAGTTCTTCTGTGAATAGCACAACTACTAGCCTTTGACGCAGCACCTCCCCTGTATACCCTGCACATCCCTCTAGGCCAGCGATGACCTACCCAGTCCTGGGCCTGAGGGCAGGCTGATCAAACTTCACTGGGCCAGGTCTGCATCCTGCTGGCAGGTTCTAAGACTTAGGCTCAAAGCAGCTGCATTTGTGCAAGGCCTGAGAAGACACTGGCTTTGACTCTTTGGGCAGGTTTTAATGCCTTTTAAAAACCTGTTAGAGACTCCCTTTATCTCAGCCGAAAAGACAAAAATAAGGCTAGCAAAAGGATCTCTACGATGTACAGTAGCAGTGGAACTCATTATCATAAGGTGAGTGAATTCATCTATTGCTTAATTAAAAAAATAATGAGTTGAAATTCACCAAACATAAAATTAATCATTTTAAAGTGAACAATTTAATGGCATTTAGTACATTCACAAGGTTATGCAACTCCCACTTCTACCTAGCTCCAAAACATTTCTGTCACTCCAAAATGAAGCCTGTCCCAGTTAAGCCATTTTATCCTGCGCCTCCCTGCACGATCCCCTGGCAGCTACCCACCTGAGTTCTGCTTCTGTGGATTTATTTATTCTTGATTGTCTGTGTACATGGAATTGTACCATATGTGACCTTTGTGTCTGGCATCTATCACGTGGCATAATGTTTAAAGGCTCATCTATGTTGTTGCATGTGTCAGTATTTCGTTCCTTTTTCGGGCTGCCTAATATTCCATGGTATGGATACGCCGCCATTTGTTTATACATTCACCTGCTCATGGATGTTTGGGCTGCTTCTACCTTTTGGCCAGTGTGAATATGCGTGTACATGTACTTGTTTGAGCACCTGTTTTGTTTTGTTTTTTAACTTTAGTAGAATAAATTTAATTTTATATACATATATATGTGACGAATAATATACTCTCAGTTATCTCTGGTTGAAAATAAATGGAAAGCATGTCTTTCCCTTTTTTAGGAGGGGAGTATTTGTATTTCTCAGTATTTCATGATCATCCATTGCAAAACAAAAAGCAGTGTGGGTGCCCATTTTTAAAATGGTTATTTACCTAGGAGTGCAACTGCTGAGTCATATGGTAATTCTATGTTTAACTTTTTGAGGAGCTGCTGAACTGTTGTGCACAGAGGAGTGGACCATTTTACATGCCCACTGACAGCATACAAAGAGCTCCAATTTTCCCATATTCTTACAAACCTTTACATTTTTATTGCAAGAAATATATACCGAGGGGAGTTCCGCTGTGAGTCACGAGGGGTCCACATGCTGCTTAAGAAGGCAGATGATTCAGCCACCAGTTATTTTCAGAGATCAGTCTCTCTCACTGCGGGAAGAGGATGAGTCCTTACAGACCATTTTAGCATCATTCAAGAAGTGATGATTAATAAGCGATCAAGGCATTTGGAAACTAGACTTCTATTGACAACCAAGTGTTCTAATATTTGGAAGCAGATCATATCCCTCTTTAGTAGATAAATATCAAAGCCCTGAAGAATGAAATGAGAGTTCTGTTCTCACAGTGACAGCTTAGAGAACCTAAGCCCTTTTCCAAACAAGGTGGTTGAACAAAGCAAATAAAGTGGGATATGTTGAACTGGAGAATAGTAGGGTGTAATGGGAAGAATATTGCCTTTGAAGGTGGAAGACCAGGGATTCGAACCACTTTCGGTCTGGGAAAATCCCTTCATGGCAGGGCCCGGGTAAGCTTGGTGCCTGGCATGTGTGTATGTGCTGACTTGAACTGGAAACTCTGGAAAACCCTATTATGACCCCTGAAGTTGGCCTGTAGGCACAGCTCCATCTTGAAGACTCGGATTTTGATTTAGTTGCTACCGCAAGTCTGGGACTTCAGACTTCCCAAGGCTTTTAACTGGGGTCTTGCTCCGTGGTGAGGTCATTCAGAGCTTCCAGAGCCAGTATGGGGACAGTAAAGTGGCAAGTCAGGGCAAGGTGAAGTCCAGTGTCAGGTAGAATACGTCCCTGGGATGTGAAAGTTAAGCCCAGGAAGGGGTGGGCCAGGACCAGAGCCTGGCTTGGCAGGACATACCAGACTCAAGTAAGGATGAATTTGAGAGTCAGAGAGGTACTCAGAGCCTAGAGCAAAAGCCAGGGAGGATTGGCAGAGAGGAAAGGTTTGAAGCAAGGCCATGGGAAGTTATACCATGGAGTGGGTTGCATTTGAAGGGCTACTGACCTGCACCTATACACCTCTTTCGGAGAATCTTAAAGGCACCTCCTTAGAAGGAAGGAGGAGGATGGGGTGTGGGGATCAGGTCACCTCTGGAAGTCCCTTCTACCTCTAAATTCTCAAGCTCTGTGAACTTGAGATGCAGAAATATTAATACGACGGACCCTGGCTCTATGTTAACATTGACAGTTTACAACTGCTAAGTTCTGTAATCAATGAGATTTGATATTAAGACGTTCTGAGATGCTGCCTGCAGGTCCCCAGGATCGACCTCGTTGTGCTTCTAGCTTCAGCCTTCGGAATGGGAAAGATGAGCTGCAGAAAAGCAGGAGTTATTCACTTTGTTGCTTTCAATGTGTATGTGGTTGTATGGGTGCCTTGAGATTTTTAAACATTAGCTACCTTTAAATCAAGTTGAGCACCCTATAAATCAAAATAATAAATGATTGATAAATAAACTGTCATTGCTACAATTAGATTTTCCATTATGCCTGTATGCTATAATTTAAAATGTAATTTTCCTTGAAGCTCGTAAAGGCACTGTAGTAATAGGGTGTCACAAAGTATTAGGGGCACGTGCGAGCGTAGTGGCTGAGCACGGGCTTTGATGAAGTGCAGCATTGAGCTGTAGGGTTTAATGCAAGAACACAGGTTCTGCTTTGGGTTCAGGGGCAGACTATGTGACGTTCAAGTAACTGGGTATTTCAGCTAGACAAGCAGGAGACTTAAGAGGAAGGAAGTCCTCCAAATGGCCAAAAAAAAAAAGAGCACAGGAAAGAACGTTGGACCGATCATGGCTCAGTGTTGAGCCAGCTGCATCATTTCACATGCACTTACACTCTGCCTTTCTCAACAACAACTTAATGAGATTGATCAAGAAAGACAAATATAGTTTCCACAGCTCACTTTCCTCAAATGAGCAGTGAGAAGATTGAGCTACCAATGACTCACTAAAGTCAAATCTTGGGAAATGGGGTTTAAGGATCTGCATTTCTAATAAATGTCCCTGGCGATTCTGATGCAGCCACATCCACTCCAGTCTTCAAATATTTGGGGACAATTGCTATAACACTTCGTAATCTTAAGACAAATTCTACAAAGATAAGGCTTAGTAACTTTTATTTTTTCAAGTTCTAGAAATCCAGCTTTCTCTTCTGCTATGCCTGAATTTCCCAGCGAGTAGACAAGTTAAAGAAAAATACTTAATCTTTTCCTTATCTCTACTCTTAATTTTTTTTGCAAAGTGTAATATTTTTATTTGCTAAATTCAAATTTTAGTACAGTGATGAAATATTTTATTAAGTGGGAATAATATCTTTAAAATTAAAATCTAATTTTTTAAAGTTGTTATTCTTATTCATTATTAAACCATAATGTTATTATTCATCACTGTGTCAGACCAATAAATAGATGTAAGTCTTCCCATTTTGTAAAAATGGGGTAGTGTAATTAAGAAGTATTAATACAGTACTTTGTTTCCCCCTTTTTAAAATAGATTTTATTTATTTATTTAAATTTTTAAATTTATTTTTGGTCTTCATTGCTGCACGTGGGCTTTCTTTAGTTGTGGCGAGCAGGGGCTACTCTTCGTTGCGGTACGCGGGCTTCTCATTGTGGTGGCTTCTCTTTGTTGTGGAGCACAGGCTCTAGGCGCACGGGCTTCAGTAGTTGTGATGCGCAGGCTCAGTAGTTGTGGCGCACAGGCTTTGTTGCTCCGCGTCATGTGGGATCTTCCCGGACCAGGGCTCGAACCCGTGTCCCCTGCATTGGCAGGTGGATTCTTAACCACTGCGCCACCAGGGAAGTCCTTGTTTTCCCTTTTTGTACTGTAATATTATTTACTTGTTTGTCTTCTTATGGCCTGATTTTATTTTATTTTTATTAAGGTATAACTGACACACAATAATATATTAGTGCAGGTGTACAACATAACTGTTCAATATTTGTATATTTTATGAAATGATCAAAACAATAAGTCTGGTTAACACCCGTCACCATACATTGTTACAGATCTTTTTTGTGTGTGTGATGAAAACTCTTAAGATCTACTCTCATAGCAACTTTCAAAATACACAATACAGTACTAACTCTGGTCCCCATGCTGTATATTGCATCCCCATGACTTGTTTATAACTGGAAGTTTGTACTTTTTGACTCCTTTCACACATTTTGGCTATCCCTCTTTAAATGACGGCACTCAAATGAATTTAGCCAAATAAATTCATATTTGAATACCCACGGAGGCGTTTAGTGTAAACTCGGACATAGAGTTTTCCCCCTACATTCAAAAGAGTTGTGGCTTCCCTTAACCATTCACAGTGCTAAGCATTACGTGTGAACGTGGGCAGAGACCAGTTCTCTCCTCTGGTTCCTCAGGCACCTTCCCCTGATCCCTTCCCGCAGATGATTCCGTGAATGACTCCCCCATCTCTGTGGATGATGGTCCCTTTCATGCCTCCACCAATCATGAGCCAACTGAATCCCTAGGGTGTTGTCTCTAAAACAGGATGGATGTTTCAGAATGGAAAACGGATCCCCAGGCTGTCAGAGAAGGGTCAGGTTTCCACAAATGTTTTAAATCCCGATTCCCCCCTCACAGCTCATTAGAGCCAGGTCCCCACGTGGAAAGTCCACCCACAGAGTGAGCAGAGCGGATGTCACCAGGCAGGTGTTAAATCAACAGTCCCTGTGCTCAGAGAGCCCCTTTGACCTGCACTTTTTGGAATGACCTGAGATCATTACAGACTCAATCGAGTGTGGCTGTGCGGATCTGGTTGGTGTCAGGAACCCTTATGCCCATTTATAATTCCTCATGTAGCTCTTCCCTTGTCCCCAAATTGGCCATCAAGTGGTTCAATTGACCTTGAAATGTAGATTGTAAATTGTGACTTGAGAAAACCAGAGATTCCAGAGTGATTTTTCCTCTGAATTTGGCCTTAACATGCCAAGCATTTTTTTTTTGTTACCCCAAGGATTTTTTTTCCTGCTCAGAAGGATGCACGGCATCTTACTCAGGCCTTATTAGCAAGATCTCTTGTTCAGAGTGTTCCAGCAATCCATTAAAATGAATGCATCCAGCTTCCTAGACCTTGATTAGAAGTTCACACAGTGTTAGAGAAAGTTTATCATAATTGCTATTGGAACGGGAAAATTTCTCCAACCTCTCTCCCCGGGATGGTAGAAATCTATGGGGAAACTTTTTCCCTTAAGATTCATCAGAAGATTTGCTGGTGTGTTTGGGAAGCTGAAGAGTTAAGCTAGGACGGTTCACTAGTTAACGCTTGGGCAGAGCTAACACTGTGTTTAAGGTTTCCATTAGAAACCTTCCCCCATGCTCTGCCTTGTCTGCCCCGATTCAAGAATTAGCTTAGATGTTTTCTGGTGCACTCTACCATCACCCAGGTAGAGATACCTTTTCTCTGCTTTTGCCTGTAGCCTGCCTTCTATAGTCCTTTATGCTCTGTCAGCTTTCAGGAAGTGGTCTCCGTACGGCATTTATGTCTGTCTCACTTGCACTCAGAGCCTGGCAGGTAAATTCTATTGAGTGGAAATGCATCCTTCAGTGCCTCCAGTTCTTCTGAATTAATCCAAGGGAGGGGGAATCCCAAATAGGAACTTGAATAATAATTCACGGATTCCTGGACCTTGAAAAATCCGGAGAAGGAATCTAGCCCTACCTTGTCATGTAACACGTAAGGAAACTGATGCACACAGTGGAGATGTGATGGGCCCAAGGCCACTCGAGTTGCCGCCAGGACTGCCACTGGGCCCCTCTGTCCAGTTCTCTCTCCATCTTTTCATGTTATGTATGAACGCTGGGCCACCGTGATTTGAACCCCGAAGCACTGAAGTTTATAAATTGTGGCAACTTGTAATTCAACAGAGATATTGGAAAAATCCCATTATAGTTGGACTTCATTTTGCCTGAGAGAAGTTGCATGTAAATCTAATCATATTTGAAAAACAGAAGGAAATTGCTCTATTTAAATGAACCCCATAGTCAAATCTTTTATGAAGCCAGGGATCCTTTTGTTATGGGAATAATTGCAGCCTAATTAATCTATTTTTGTTATGTTCAGTTTCTGGAAAGTAAAGTCCTCCTTATGAAAATGATCAAGAGGTGGAGGCGGGAGTTTGGGAAGCTCCACGACCTTTTTGGCACCAGGGGCTGGAACACAATTTTTCCACAGATGGGGGGTGATGGTTCAAGTGGTAATGCAAGCGACGGGGAGGGATGGGAAGCGGCAGATGAGGCTTCACTGGCTCACCTGCCACTCCCCTCCTGCTATGCGGCCCGGTTCCTAACAGGCTGTGGACTGGTACCAGCCAGTGGCCCAGGGGTTGGGGACCTCTGCTCTGAATGGTCTGTTGTAGGATTAGGGTATTTATTGGGATACCTTTCTCCCCTTCCCTTCCCTCTCCTTTCTTCTTCCTTCCCGTCTTTCTCTCTTTAATGGTATAAAGGTGAACATGTTACATGAAGCTTTTGTTATTTTCTGCCTCTAGTTTAAAGATAACCCCTGTTTTCTGCTCAGCTGAGGGGCAAGGAAGGGTGAAGGATGCAGGCACCTGGTACCGGCTGATGTGGCAGCCTCCCTGCGAGTATACAGTAAGTAATCATTAGTGCTGTTGTAGCTGGTGATCCAGAAAACTCCCACCTACCTCCAAAAATTCCAGAACCAGCATCTGTTTAGCATCTCTTCACACAAAATGCTTTGCTGAGGACTTTAGAAAGATGGACTTCCAAGGCTTCTTTCCCAGGCTTGTAATTCTATCCTTTCCTTCCACCTTGGAGGACTTAGGTCAGTAGATTCTCCTGAGGATCTGTGTCCAGTTTCATCACAGCCAAAGACAAAGAGATCTGGAAAACCTCAGACCATGTGTGAATGGGCAGAACCTCTCACCCAGAGGTGATGGCAGGAATTAAAGTGTAAACTGTGAAGCTGGACATAACATTCTTAGCAATTATCTCAGTTGTAGGAGTCACCCCGAGCTTTCAGCAACCACATATGAACTATCTCCTTTAATCCTGGTGGCTTCTCTTCCCTCTTTACCTACAGCTTCCCTACTTTCTAGCCTCTATCGCCTCTGACTTTGTTGCAGGAAGGGGGGACCCCTTCCAGCACCTGAGAATGAGCTCTAGTCTAACACTCGGAAATGAATTGTCTGAGGAGGCACACATTCTGACAAAGCAAGAGACTTTATTGAGAAGGGGGCCCCGGGCGGAGAGCCGCAGGGTAAGGGAACCCAGAAGTGTTCTGCCATATGGCTCACAGTCTAGGGGTTTATTGTGATGGGGTTAGTTTCCGCGTTGTCTCCGGCCAATTATCTTGCTTGGCCCACATTTGGTCTGACTTAGGGTCCTTCCTGGTGGTACGCACATCTCTCAGCCAAGATGGATTCCAGCACGAAGGACTCTGGGAGGTTGGTAAGACATATGGACTAGCGCCTCCTCCCTCCTTTAGGCCCCTCCCGAATTCTCCTGGTTAGTCTCTGGTGTCAGCACCATGTTCCTTATTGGGACCTCTTGTTTTGAGACAACTCATGCAAGTGGTTATCATCCTGCCTGCTCAAGGCAGGCAGTTTCGGCCAGGGGTTCCCTAACAGCTTTGCTCGTAATCCTCACATTCTATCCTTCCCTCTCCCTGCAACTGCACTAGTAGAAACTCAAAATTGCTTCAAGTTTAGGTGAACTAGGCCTGGACAGATGATGACCCTTTGATGCCAGTACCCAGTATCTTGTGGCAGAACTGTGTCAGCCATTCAAGAACACCCAGTAATGGTTAGGGTGAGGTACACTCTGGGAAGGGCAAAATGTCTCCTAGTCACACCGTTACTAAATGCATGTGCCTGACGCACAGTGAGGCCAAACAAACGGAAACGTTGGAGTTTGGAGCCGAGAAAGGTTTACAGCAGAGCCAAGCAAGGAGAATGGGTGGCTTGTGCTTAAAAAAAAATGAAATCCCCAATGGTTTTCAGGGATAAGTTTCTATAGACAAAATCTGGGGTGAGGGCTGCAGGGTGTGTGACTTTCTTCTGATTGGTTGGTGGTGAGGTAACAGGGCGGTGCTCCAGGAATCTTGTGCTCAGCCTGAAGTTTCCATCCTCCACCTGGGTGGGGATCTTAGTTCTTGCAGAAGAACTCAAAGATATTGCTTATGTCTATTCCTTGAGGAGGAACCAGGACCCTGCCCCATGCTGCACTCTTTCTTTATTGCTCTTCCTTTCTATCTGGATTCCCTCACTTCCCTGATTAGCGACTCTTTGAACCTGCCCTTTGGTACTCAGGGAAGGTCTAAGAGGCGGAAGTCTTTTTCCTACAAGCAAGAAATGGGGAACATGGAAAGGATTTGTACCCAGGAGGGTCCCACAGGGTCCTGCTTGGTTTCAGTACCAGCGCTCCTTTAAAGATTCCAATCAGGGAACAAGTCCATGGGAACTCTGGGCTGAGCAATGGAAAACCAGCTGTATTTTACATTCTTAGTAACAAACTGTGCTCCGTCTCCTTAAATCATATGTGTGCTGCTGGGTTTTCTCCAGTTTCTAAGTATGGTTCAGCGTGCAACCTGCTGGAAATGATGCTGGTGCCTAATTGTTCTCTCACTTCAGAATCCAATTGTTCCTCTTATTCTTTAACAGCTTATTCACTAAAGGACAAAGAGTGCCCTTTGATCTCCTGGAGGACCTGGGGACTCAACTGCTTTCCTAAAAGCAGAACATCTCTGTGACTTGAGTGCATTTTTTTTTTTTTTTCTTTGCGGTACGCGGGCCTCTCACTGTTGTGGCCTCTCCCGTTGCGGAGCACAGGCTCCGGACGCGCAGGCTCAGCGGCCATGGCTCACAGGCCCAGCCAATCCGCGGCATGTGGGATCTTCCCGGACCGGGGCACGAACCCGTGTCCCCAGCATCAGTGGGCGGACCCTCAACCACTGCGCCACCAGGGAAGCCCTGAAGTGCATTTTTAAGTGACTTTCAGCAGAGCGATCTCTGCCCTGGGCTGGTAATGTAGGTGCTAATGGTTGAGGACTCTGACCTTTTGGCCTGAGCCTATTGTTTTATTTAGTCTTTGCTCATCTCTGCTGCTCCGATGCTGAGTGATGTTAAGGCTAGCTATACAGCAAGATGCTCTGTCTGGGAATCATGGTGCAAACTTCCTAGAGCATTCTTCTTTAGGAATATTTTTTCTTGGATTGTTCAACAGAGATTCTCAAATCTCCTTGTCCAGCCTTTAGAGAAAACCAGTCTTCAAAGGTACTGCAAGGATGGAAGTTGAGCCCTTCGCAGAGCCAGGCCCAGGGGGCAGGAATCCAGAGGCTGGGAGGGGTGCAGCTGGGCCGTCAGGCTTTGCAGGGCTGCAGTGGGACAGAGGCAGGGCACAGGGGTGAGCATGAGCGATAAAGTTTAGAAGGCGAACTTAGAGCCCAAGGAGAACTGGGCAGAACCGAGCAGGACTCCTGTATGGACAGATTTGAGCAATGGGAGTTTTGAGGCAGAAATCCAGACAAACAGGCAAAGACAGCCATCACCTCCTGGAGGTGTGGACTCTGGTCAGACAGGGACTAGACCCACGTTGATGAGATGCCCAGCTGCTGCACAGGTAGAGGATTCCTGGAATTTTCTCCGACCCAGGGCAGGACTGGCTCTCAAACCTGGGTCAGCAGAGAGCAGGCAATTGCTTTTTTGAGCTTGTTCACGACCCTAAGTTTGCCATTGAGAGATGTGGAGGGAGGGAAAGGAGAAGGGTACCAACAATTAAATATTTCTGTGCTCCAAACCTGATTTTTTAAAATCGTAGATAGTTGATTTTTAAATACACGTCCTCTTCTACTGTTGTAAAGACCTGTAAGCTGCATGTTATCATTCCTATTGAATAAGTAGGGAAACCAAGGCTCAGAGAAGCTGAAGGTCATGGTAAAGTTGGAAAGTTCTTTTTAACATTTCATTCTTTTTAGAAACAATAATAACTAACAATGATCATGCTAACAACAAAGAAAATAAAACTAAAATGTCAAAGCCATTGTTTTTTCTGGCCCTGTGTTCATGACAGTAACCAACATTTGTTGAGCACGTACAGAACTCCAGGAATCATGCTAAATGCTTTACATGCTTTATTTTAACACAACCCAAAAAGACAAGTTCTCTCTCTCTCTGTCCCCCTGTCCACTATTGATGGAAGATCTGAAGATTAGTGGTGTACAATATCTTGCCAAGGGCCACAGTGGTAAAACCAGAATTTGAACCCCAAAAAGTGATTCAAAAGCTAGACTACTAAACACTATGCAATAAGCACGCATTTATTGTGTGTTTACTACGGAGACCACCAGGATTAATACACAATTCCTGCTCTTGTGAGCTCACAGCCTCTCAAAGGGAAGGGCATGAAAAGGGTTACCATTTTATCTTTTCCCACATGACTCTCCAGTTGTTCCCACATCACTTATTTGCAAAGCCGTATTTTCCTTAGAGATGTGAGATGGGTTTTTATCACGTACTGAATTTCCATATGTAGCTGAGTCTATTCTAGGTTCTCTATTCCGGCTCATTGGTCTATCTCTGTATTTGTTGGCAAGGACCACACTGTTTTAATTATACAGGCTTTACATTATGTTTTGATATAGGGAAGAGCTAGTCCTTATGGACTAAAATTAGATTAGGTGATAAGGGAAGGTACCTCCGAGGAGGGTGTAATTTAAGTTGAATTATGAATAACAAGAAGGAGTCAGTCCTATGAAGAAAATTCTATGCAGACGGGAAGAGTCAGAGTGAAGACAGGAAGAAAAGAAAAAGCTTGGAAATTATATCAGTGTGGAAGCCACTTTCAAATATTGTAGGGAGTTGGAGACTCCGCTCAAGAGTCTGGGTTTTATTGCAAATTCAATTAAAAAGTCACTGAAGTGTTTTAAATAAAGGGAGTGGGGCTAGAGGAGGAGGTGGGGAGTGACTCAATCTCATTTACATTTTCAAAAGCTCCTTTTGACCAAAGACTGGAGGATGGAGTCTAGGAGCCAGGAGAAGAAGCAGGGAAGCCAGGAAGAAGGCCATTGCCGTAGTCCACGGGTGACTTGGACGAGGGATTTGGCATTGGCAGTGAGGATGAATGACCAACAGGAGGGTACCGGGGTAGATACAGGGGAGCTGAGGATGCCTCCTAGGTTTTTGGTTGAGCAACTAGGGAGAGGAAGGAAGAGCAGTTTTGAAGATAAAATCTAAGTGTTCTGTTCTGATTATGTTAACTTTGTGATTTCTTCTATTAATACAGGTGGAAGTAGAAAGCCCAAGCAGGCAGTGAGGAGCACATGTTTGGAACTTAAACGAGAGATCATGAAAGTATAAATTTGGGAGTAACTGTTGTGCAATAATATCTGAACCATGGGACAGGGTGGTGTATCTAGGGAGACTTGAATAGTTAGTAGCTATTTTAATACTCCTATTGATATAGCTCAAGGCCACTTAACAGAATAGCCATCTCATTCATTCACGATAATTCAATGTATTTTGATGGGGTATAGATTTTTTTTCCGCATAAATATTTATTGAAAGCCTACTTTTCAAGAGACTGTATCTTCCTAAGTATCTGGCACTCTGCTAATCCCTAAAAGCAGGACTTAGACGAAGATGCTAAAAAATTTTGAATATGTATCCATGTCCTTAGGAAATTATATTCTATTAAAACACTTGAAAAGACATGAAGAAGCTCAGTGACGTATTTTTCTGTGGAACTTCAGCATTCAAGAAAAAAAAATGTGTACTAAGTTCTGGAAATAGGGGACTCTAATGTCTTCTCCTATCTCTTATTGAGCTTGCCTAGGCAAAGCCACAATGCCAGCCACTCTCATAGCAGCAATACAGTCAAGGGTCTCGGAAGTGGCTTCCTGTCCTGGATCTGTGAAATCCCCTGAGCCAGTTGGTTCAGGCGAAAGGCATTTGGTTTGGCAGTGGGGGTAGTGGTTGGTGGGGGGTGCGGGGGTTGGGATGAGTCAAATGAGTTTGTGTCAACATGCAGACTAAACAATGTGAGTTTCAGAACCAAACACTGATGAGTCCCAAGATTCCGTACTTGGCTCCATGTCTTGCTCTCCCTTTGGAATTTCAGTCCGCTCCCCTGGTTTTGATTACTGTCTATACACAAATGATTCCCAAATATGAACACCGTCCTGCTCATCTCTGAACTTAGAGCTCATGTATCCTGCTTATTCTCTAGGGAGCCTATCTATGTGAAAGTCACATGGGCCTCTGCAGTGTGCAGCCTATCCATGATGAAATTAATATTCCCTGCCACATGAACACACAAAGGGTCTGCCTCCTAAGCTCCCAGATTCAGTTTGTGTGGTCACCAGCCACGCTCACCATCACCAAAGCCCGGACTCCCTCCCCTCCTTGCCCAGATGGAGTTAATCACCAAGCTCCGCCAGGTTTTATCTCCTAAGCACTTCTTGAATTTCTTGGATTCTCTATCTTCTCTCCGAGCTTCCAACCACTGCTCTAATTTAGGCCTTTATTACTCCCACTTGGTCTATTGTTGTAACTGACTAACTGGTTTCTTGATGTTCATTTTGTTACCTTTACATCCATCCTTCACACTGCAGCCAGAGTGAATGGTCTCAGTGTCAGTTTGGACCACGTTTCATTTCTCCTCAGCGCCTCCCGTGACTGTCCGTTTTGCTCAGGACCATCCCTAGGCTTCTTGCCTTGGCTTTTAAGACTTCACTGATGGGCTTCTGCCTGCCACTCGTGCTCCATCTTTGGTCCCTTCAGAGTAATACCAAGCAGTTTGGTGCCTTGAACACGTCATGAATCGATGCTGTTCTTTCTGCTTCCTTCTGCTCCCCACCTTCCCTCTGTGCTTCTGCTCATTTTTGAGACTAAATGGGGCAAAGAGGAAACGCCTCCTGGGAGTCTTCTCAGAGCTACTGGACTCACCTCGTTACACTTGTATCTTAGCCATCTGCTGTAATGCGTTTAAATTTGCCTTTCATATGCTTCTTGGACCCCTGTAGACCTGGGCTGCCTGATAGAGATCTAATGCATGCCTCATAGGTAATTCTATTAAAACTTAAAAAAAATTTTTTTGGCTATTTTATTGAAGTATAGTTGATTTACAGTGTTGTGTTAGTTTCTGCTCTACAGCAAAGTGATTCAGTTATACATATATATGTATTCTTTTCCATTATAGTTTATCACAGGATATTGAATATAGTTCCCTGTGCTATACAGTAGGATCTTTTTGTTTAGCCATCCCTCATAGGTAATTTTAAAATTTCTGGTAACATTTTAAAAAGTAAAAAGAAAGGGGTGGAATTTATTTTAGTGATGCGTTTTTATTTGACCTACTATATCCAATTATCATTTCAACACGTGCCACTAGCCACATTTCAAGTGTTCAATAGCCACGAGGCTCTACTATGTTGGACAGCTCAGCTCCAAATGGAAGCTTCACAAGGGCTGGGTTGCATGCTGTTCTCTTAGTGATGCTGTTTCGCAAATTACACTTCCCTCATTACCTGCTTCAGAGTCACCTGGCCCTCAGTCGCCTTCCTGAACGTTTAAAAATGCTGATGCCTGAGTCACAGCCCATATCTACTGATTCTATTGGTGAAAGCCTAGGAGTAAGGCATTTGAAGCTAGTGACTCAAGAGATTCTTTTGCACACCCAGGTGTGAGGACCATAGGTCGTTGGAGCCATGTGTTTGTGTGCTGGAGTTCTTGCTTGGCTGTTTATTAGATGATGGACTTCAAGGCTTGGAGGTGATCTTGTCCAGCTTCCTCAAAGTGGGGATGATACTATTAGCCCAGCCATGTCAAGTGATTATTGTGAGGATTAGCTGAGACAGATGGGTATGAAAGCTCTTCCTACAGTATAACATACTCCATAAAAGTTAGTTTTTATGAGGCTGCCAGCTCCCAGTTGCAAGTTATAAATATCAAAGTAGAAGTGTGACACTGCTATTTACTTACCTCACTCGTGAGCCTGTTGTGAAGATTAAAGGACAAAAAGGATGGGGAGTGTGTGGCATTTTGTGTGCCAGCTCTCCATCAAGGCTCTTTCCAGCAGTCTCTGAAGGTTCCCATCTTTTGGGACCTGTGGGCTCCTGTAGGTCCGTGTGGGCTGCCCTCAAGGCAGAAACTGCTGCTGTGTGTCCTTTGAGGACTGGGTTCCCCCAGCCCCCTCTGGCTCTAAGTGGCCTCCCCTGAGCCCAGAGGCTCTGCGACCTGTGATAGCAGTCCGCACTGTGGAGACGAGAGACGCTGAGCTGCTGTCGCCTGGATGACAGGCTTAGCACCGAGCAGCGCGCAGCGGGGCTGGCAGCCTGCCAGCTCCTGGTTCTCTCTGTTTTGTGTTCCTCACTCATAACTGTTTATTGTGACAGGTAAACACTTGTTTTGAAAGCTTGCAGGCATACTATTAAAACACAAGTGTTCTTGACACAGTCAAGCTGGGCTGTAAAATGTTTATCTTTTTGAATGACAGACGCTGGCTTTTCTTCTTTCTTTCCTTGCTTGCTTCTCTTCGTTCTCTTTTCCTTTTTCCGTCTCCCCTGTCTTCCTCTTTTTCTTTCTTTGCTTGATCTATGTCCTTCTCCTGCCTCCATGCCTTCCCTCCCACTGAAGGGGTGGCCACCAGTGGCAGGTTTGGGTCTGTCATCTCGTGAGGGGAGGGTGACAGAGGAGGTGGACAGAGTGTGTGGGGAGGGACAGCCGATTACTTGTCTTGGTGTCAGATATATTGGGCCTGTGTAAGTGTGATTGATAATTGAATCTATAGATTGTCAAAGATTTTGTAAACATTCTGCTGAAAAATAAAGGAAATGAAAAAAATTAAATTCAACTAAAATCAAGGTTTTTTAAAAAAACTTATTTTGAAACAGGAGGTTGCAAAAAATAGTACAGAGAGGTCCTGTGTACCCTTCATCCAGTTTCCCCCAATGGTAACATCTTGTGTGACTATAGCACATCAGGAAATTGACGTTAGAACAATGTCATTGCACAGATTCACCTATTTTACATGCACTTGTGTGTGTGTGTGTGTGTGTGTGTGTGTGTGTGTGTGTGTGTATAAAGCCAAGAGGTTCTCTAGAGCAGTTCATCTTGCAATGGAAGGGGGTATGGTAGAAATCCCTCTTGTCTGCAAATGGGGCTTTGAAGGAAGAACTTTCAGTGGGTGCCTCTTTTTTTTTTTTTTTTTTTTTTGTGGTACACGGGCCTCTCACTGTTGTGGCCTCTCCCGTTGCAGAGCACAGGCTCCGGACGCTCAGGCTCAGCGTCCATGGTTCACGGGCCCAGCCGCTCCGCGGCATGTGGGATCTTCCCGGACCGGGGCACGAACCCGTGTCCCCTACATCGGCAGGCGGACTCTCAACCACTGCACCACCAGGGAAGCCCTCAGCCACGTGCTTCTTATCGAACGTGTTCCTTGCTCCCAAGCTCTCTCCCTGGAACACACCCCACTTTGCAGGTTCCTCTGTGCTATATTGATTGGGTGTCCCATTCTTTTAGGGGCTTGTTTTCTGCTTTGATAGGTGACAGCTAGTTTATGAAACTAATCTGTGCAAATGTGTGTGTAGGAACTAATAGTTTGAGGTGTTATGTTTTCTAGATCATTGGTAATAGAAATCCTCTGGAAAAGCTTCCCTTATCCTGAAGAAGTGACACGAATGGCAGGGACTCTAAGCAACATAGAAGACCATTTGGGGACATACTGGGTTGGCCAAAAAGTTCGTTCGGGTTTTTCTGTAAGGTGTTTCAAAAACGCGAATGAACTTTTTGGCTAGTCCTGTATTTGAAGCAGGCAAGTCCTAATGAGACTCAGTCTTCTTTTTATGGAGCCAAGTGGTCCATTGTCTAACATCCATCACTGATCTTAGCTCTAATTTCTGCAGATTGATTTACTCTTACTTCCACATGACAGCCCTTGAAATACGAGAAGACGGCTCCAAAGCCCTGTTTACATATTGATTTCTCCAGATTAAATATTTCTTCACCAGTTCCTTATGGTGAGAACTCTTGTCATTCTCCGTGGTTTCAGCTGCTGTTAATTGATGTCCCTCTTAAATTATGGTGCCCCGAAGTGAAGATGATGATACTGTGGGTACTGTTTGGCTCGTCTGGGTGTAAACAGGTCATGGTCTCTCTCTGGATGAGCTTTGTTCTGTACCAGCCCTCCTGGCAGCCGTTTCATATGGAGACTCACGTGTGGCTTCAAACACTCAAACCCTTGTGTGCACGCTTAAAGTGTAGCCCTGCTAAATGTTATCTTATGTCACCCCTTGCTGTAATCTTTTGAAATAATTTTCCATTATATTTCATGGAATCGTACTATGGGATTTTGTTGTGGTAGTTTTAGAATTCATCAGTAAAAAAATAATTTAAATAAGACAAAAGTGTGCCATTGTTTCCCTCATGGAGTGGAGCAATGCGTTATTGTGTGTGTGTAATTGACAGTGGAATCCATTATTTTGGTTTGGGTTTTGTTTTGGCTTAAAACAGCAGAAATGTATTCTTTCACAGTTCTGGAGGCTGGAAGTCTAAAACCAAGATGTCAGCTGGTCCATGTTTCCACTGACGGTTCTAGGGGGACAGTCCCATACCTTTCTCAGCTTCTGGAGTTGCCAGCTGTCTTTGGTGTTCCTTGGCTTGTAGACGCATTTGTTCTAATCTGTCTCTTTTATCACATGGCCTTCTCCTGGTGTGCACGTCTGTCTTTGCATCTTTTCTCCTCTTTGTCCCCCGAGAAGACATGTCCCAGTCCTAACCACTTTAATCTCAGAATGTGGCTTTATTTAGAAATAGGGTCATTGTAGACGTACTTAGTTAAATGAGGTCTTACTGGAGTAGGGCATATCAATATTACTTGTGCCTTTATTAGAAGAGTCATTATTTTATAAAAAACAGTATGGAGGTTCCTTAAAAAAACTAAAAATAGAACTACCCTATGACCCAGCAATCCAACTACTAGGCAAATACCCTGAGAAAACCATAATTCAAAAAGAGTCATGTACCCCAGTGTTCATTGCAGCTCTATTTACAATAGCCAGGACACGGAAGCAACCTAAGTGTCCATCGACAGATGAATAGATAAAGGAGATGTGGCACATATATACAATGGAATATTACTCAGCCATAAAAAGAAATGAAATTGAGTTATTTGTAGTGAGGTGAATGTACCTAGAGTCTGTCATACAGAGTGAAGTAAGTCAGAAAGAGAAAAACAAATACCATATGCTAACACATATATATGGAATCTAAGAAAAAACAAAAATGGTTCTGATGAAACTAGGGGCAGGACAGGAATAAAGACGCAGACATAGAGAATGCACTTGAGGACATGGGGAGGGGGAAGGGTAAGCTGAGATGAATTGAGAGAGTGGCATGGACATATATACACTACCAAATGTAAAATAGATAGCTAGTGGGAAGCAGCCGCATAGCACAGGGAGATCAGCTTGGTGCTTTGTGACCACCTAGAGGGGTGGGATAGGGAGGGTGGGAGGGAGACTCAAGAGGGAGGAGATATGGGGATATATGTACATGTATAGCTGATTCACTTTGTTATAAAACAGAAACTAACATACCAGTGTAAAGCAACTATACTCCAATAAAGATGTTAAAAAAATAAAAAACAAATTTAAATATCCTTCTGAAAAATAAAGGAGATTTCTAAACATTTAAATTCAAGTAAAATCAATTTTTTTGGAATTTGTTATTTTGAAATAATTATATATACATAGGAGGTTGTAAAACATAGTACAGAGAGGTCCTGCGTACCCTTCCCCCAGTTTCCCCCAGTGGTAATGTCTTGCCATGATTACAATACAACATTACAACCAAGAAGTTGATATTAGGATAATCCTCGGGCCTTATTCAGATTTTACCTGTTTTACATGCACTTATTTGTTTGCATGTGTGTGAAGTCAAGTGTTTCTAACACTTGAGGTCAGTTTGTGTGTGGGCAGGTTTTAGATGTGAGATCTGCCTGCTTTGATGGCATCGTGGTATCGCGACCAGAGAATAGGACTGGCTGTGAATGTCCCAAGGCACTTAGCGTGTTCCCTCATCTATAAAATGACCGTCATTGCATTGACCCTCACTTTCCACAGGGTTGAGATCGTGACCGGAAGAGCGCTTTGTAAAATGCGAGGCTCTGTATACGATTAGTCTTTCTTATTAGAATAATACTCTCTAAAAAGACACACACTCTACTCCCAACAAACAATACATTATACTTGTATTTAGTGTAAGGAAGCTCATCACATTTGATGCTCCTGAAAGAAATGGAATTTTCAGCCTGAATTCCCATATCCTTTCATGTACAAAATCATTCCTCTGGTAATTAAAATAAAACAGTCAAAGGAAGAGAAAATTAAAGTGCCCTGTTAACATTAAAGAGTGAAAGGAAGAAAGTTCGGTGAAGTAGAATGTTGAAGCTCTCATGGAGATGAATGATGCCTTTATGGTGGAGATGCTCTCATAGCAATTAAACTGGAATATCAAGTTGGGTTCAATGGCCACTCCAGTGAGACAAAAGAGGAAGGAATCACTCTTTCCAGTACTGCATTTTGATGTCTTTGGAGACATTTAGATGTTATATTGGAGGAGAGAAGTACTTGGAGTTTGGTCAGCAGTGGGAGCTGACAAAGGACCTGCTCTCAAGCATGGGGAAAGGTGGGCATGGAAGGTTCTCATAGCGGAGGAAAGAGGCTCTAGGGAGGGCCTCATGATGGAGCCTTCAGGCTTTCTGGCATCTGAGACATTACCGGACTCTGAGGGAGACTCATGATGGAATTACTTGGCTAAGGGATTTACATAAAGGTCCAGACTACTTTCAACCTTAATTATTGTCTAAGAAATATGACTCCATTAGAAGGTGAAAATATAACGAGCTTCAAGAAATGGTTTAGAGAAGCTAATGAATAATAGATCTATCGCGTCCTATGAAGGGGAAGTTAAGGCTATTCAAAGTGCTACCTTTGACGTTGATATCAAGAACTACCATGCCCTCCCACAGCACACCTCTGGGGGCGCCCTGTCGAATGGGGAACCCTAGATTGGGGGTCCAATGTGCTAATTGTGAAAGATAGTACAGAACTTACGATGGCTTTAAGTTTTAGCATGTCAAATTTAGTCAGAATTGAGAACTGTAATCTGTTGATTTATGGATTTAAAACCTCAGGCTTCTTCCCACAAAGGAAATAAATCTTCAGAGGAACCCATTTTTTAAAATATGTGATGGGACACCCTTCCTTCTACTAATCTCTCTAGGCTGGTTGAGATATAAGGAAGATCCAGGATTTAAGAAGAGAAATGGGCCTGGGTCCTCCCAGTGCTAAGATACCACCAGGCGGCTTCGTAAAGCATCTAAGGATTTAAAGGCAGTGAATGCTCTTCAGATATTAGACTGTAACTGAGAGGGCTGGTGGTAGGTTATAGACGTCACGTGCGGATCTGGTGACGGTAGCTGGCAGGATTTTAATTCTTGGGGAGCAAGATGAATCCTTCCTCCTCCCACAACATACATGAAAATCAAAGGGAAACGTGAAAACCAAATGATCTCCCAGTTTTCCCTACTCCCAGCTCCTTCTGTATCTGTCCTCTTCTCTACCGAGCGCAGAACCATGGAAAGCAGGGTGTCCGCTACCTCTGGCTCTGGCCCAAGGCTGTAAAGATGTATAAGTAGCAGAGACAGTTGGGACTGGATTACTTTTTAGAGAAAATTTAGTGAGGGGGCGTGGGTCAGGGATGCATTATAAGAGTCAAGGACTGGGGAGAGTGGAGGTGAAGGAGGCGTCAAAGGGAAGGGAGATGGGCCCATAGAGATACATGCTGCTAGATCCGCTTCAAGGAGACCATCTAGAGATCTGGGGATTGAGACCCCACACTTTTGGGTAGTGCAAGGGAACAGGTTAGCTAGACTAGGGTGAACTACACCTTTATGCTGCCGCCTCCTCGCAATCCTGTGTGCCACAGATTTTCTCTTTAGAGAGCTTGTGTGTAGCAAGAACAAGCATGGGGTAATAGAGATGAAACTGGATTTTCTAAAATTAAACTTACTTTCTTTCACAAGCCCCCATTCCACCCCATGGCAGGGATGGGAACTCAGTCAGTTTATGGTCCTCTTAGTCAGTTCTGGGGCGGGATGTGCGTGAAGCGGGGCCTTGGTAGTGCTGGCCCTGGAAGTGAGGGTCTCTTCTTGGTTATCTGTCTGGGACAGCATCCTCTGAAGCATCCCTCCACCCGTCTGGACTTCAGTGTTTGGTTCCTGTAGGTCATTCTCTGCAGCATCTCCCTTAACCAATCCACAGCCTCTGTGTTGAGGAGCCTGGAGATCCGCCCAGGTTCAATGATTCACTAGGAGGACTTGAAAGACCCGGCATATAGTCGTGCTCGTGGTTAAGATTTGTTACAGTGAACGAGTATAAAGCACAATCCTCAGAGCTCAAAGGCACACAGGGCGAAGTCTGAGGAAACCAGACTCAAGCTTCCAAGAGTTCTTTCCCAGTGGAGTCGCACAGTATGTGCTTAATTCCTCCAGCAACTAGCTGTGACGACACGTGTGCAATGCCGTCTACCAGGGAACCTCATTAGACACTCAGTGATCAAGGTTTTATCAGGAGCTGGTCACATAGGTCCCCTCTGCTTAGAACCTGCCAACATTCCAGGGTCCCAGAAGGAAAGCAGGCATTTAGCATAAAGCATATTGTACAAACAGTTTAGGCACAGAAAGCCTCTCTTATCCGTTAAAGCATGGGGAGACTCCTTCCAAAATCCCAATTCCCAGATGCCAGCCAGGGGCCAGCCTTGCAAGCTGGCCTTTCTAAGGAAAGCAGTCTCAGTCCTGCTAGGTTAGCTTTCTTCTGCAAAACCTCTTAGTTTCTCATGGCATTCTGTGCCGAGTCTGTGCTGCTGTTGAAATCCAGGAAACCTACATACCCTTCACCCAAGAGGCTCTGAGAGGTGGGAAAGCCGTGACGCTCCCTTAGACCCATGGATGAGATGCATCCAGCAGCCTTTTGTTCGCTGGGGTCTCGCTGCTTTTCTGAGCTCTGCCTGAAACGAGGCAGCCCTGTGGTTTCTGATTCCCCCAAACACCTGCTGGTTTTGTTGTTGTCCTTCTTCCACTTCTGGGATGCCGTCAAGAGAGGCAGATTGCAGAGTTCTCTCCCAGGAGCCCACCAACATCTAAGGATGCTTCCTATCCCTCAGCCATGCTCTTTTCTCCGTTTAGAGATTTCTTTTTTTAAATCCAGGAGCATCAATGGCCAAGACAATGAGGGAGGAAGGATTAGGGAGGGTGGTTTCCGTACCCTCCATCCGCACTCAGTCACCTCCTCTTCAAGCGCCAGCAGCACGGCAGCTACAGGTGGGCCACAGAGAGCATCTTCACCTGTCTGTGCAGGATGATCAGACAAAAGAAACAATAGGCTAGATTTTCCAGGACCAGGCTTTCTCTCCTCCCTAGTTCTCCCTGGAACCTCCCCTCCCATGCCTGGGGCGCTTCAGAATACATTTTGAAACCCACCGTACTCCTGCATTTGTCTTCCAGGAGCAGGTGGTGGTAGGAAAGACAACTTCCCTTTAGAACCCACAGCGGGAAATCTGCAAATGGCATTTTGTGTTGAAGAGAAAAAAAGCTCTGTTCAGAGGGCGCACAGGGCCTCGCCCTGCGGGAGGCTCAACCGGAATTCATCTTCTCATTACGACATTGGAAACCTAGATGAATTAAAGCAGCTCACAGACGAGGGGGCTGAATTTGCCCCTCACATTCCATGTTTGACTTGCCCTGTAGCATATATAAGTTTTTGACGTGTAAAGCTCGTGGACTTTGGCCCCATTTTAGTAAATACCAAGGTGCAGAAGGATGCTGTTTCTGCATACACAGTGGTTTGGATTGGGAGAAATGGATGAAACTATAACTCAGTTTTAGAATTCGGTGTGCATATGAGAATACAGACTAAAATGCACTTTATGTCTGATCATGATCGAATATGACTTGGTATGATTAGCGGGAACATTAAACATGTGATGGACCTTCAGTCTCTCGATTAAAAAAATCCCCTCAACCTGTGGAAACGCCACACCAAGTTCTTGAAGCATGGGTATTTTGAGTTCTTTTTCATGTTTTAGATTAAATTTTGATTCTTCATTAAATGATATCTTCCCCAGTACTTACTCTCCACATTTCCATTTTCAAAGGAACCTGTGGCAAAGGTAAATCACATAATAGTTGCTGAGACACAGAACAGCTGCGATTAATTCAAGTTGGTGTGTTCAAGTACAGTGTATTCCTCATCTATATCAGAATGTGAAGTATCTTCCAGCGGATGAAATTATCCCCTCTCTCCTTGCGTGGGGCTGTGATGTTGCCAGTGACGTGGAAGAGATAAGAATAAACGAAGCCTTTATAATCAAGCTTAGATAGAGACAAGCCATAAGGGACCATATTTGAGGTCGCTGGACCTTTCGAATCTGATAAACGTGAGAGCTGGTATTTACTAATCACTTGTATGGGTCAGGTACTGTGCTGAGCAGCAAACGAGAGTCCTGACCCTCAAGATGCTGAATGAGCAGCCCGAGGTCACACAGCGAGTGTCATTCCCTAGAGGTTGTGCACTGGACTGGACCGGAATCCACTGTCCTGCACCATCTCCTTCCCTGTCACAGTGGCCAGGTTCCACAGCGACCACAGCAGCTGGTAAGTCTAAGGAGGACCAGCAACCTGAGTGGTCTGGGGGCCATTGCTGACCGATGGAACCCCAGAGTGGTGAGGCTTTGGAGCCCAATCAGGGCCATAACTGGTCCAGAGGACGTTTTTGAGAAGCCCACTGTTGCATCTCATCCTGGCCACCTCCCTTCCCACCCTTGGACATAATTCTGTCTGTCTGGAAGCTGCAGTTGTCTGAGAGTGAGAAACACAGCTGATGTACACCATCAGGTGGTCAGGATGCACCCGCCCATGTTCTCCTTCCCGGCCATTTCTCAGTCCTTGGCACATCTTATGATCAGATTACTGGGCTTGCTCTGTGCTGTTCATATGCCCAGATGATTTACGTGTGTGTGTATGTTATCTATATATCTGCTATCTATCATCTATCTATCTACCTATCTATCTATCTATCTATCTATCTATGGATGTGTGTGTTATTAGTGGGGAGAAACACAGTCCCAGAAATGGGAGAAAGGAACATAGCAAAGAAAGAGTAGTCTTCGTGGCAAATTGCGACATTGAAACAGTTATCCTCAGTGGCCCCAGCTGTATTCTAATTCTTCCCATACTGTTGGTAGACCTCTGCCCCCACTTTAGATTCCATAAAAATCTAATACAAGTCATTTGAACTTTAGTATGTATTTTAGTCCCAAGAGGTACCTACAATTCCCATTGCAATTCCCCTCCCCTTTTCTTCCACTCAGGAAAACAAGTAGGATGGCTAAAGAGTGGAAAGGTCATCACAGAGACAGCTACTTTAATTTATGTTTTAACAAGGTCCTACTGTAGAGCACAGGGAACTATTGATATATTCAGTATCCTGTGATAAACCATAATGGAAAAGAATATAAAAATGAATATATATATGTATAACTGAGTCACTTTGCTGTATAGCAGAAATTAACACAATATTGCAGATCAACTATACTTCAATAAAATTTTAAGAAATTGTTTTTAAAATAAGCAAAATAATTCCCAAGTTTTAAATTTATTATCAGTAATGAATTAACTGCAACCAAGCTCCGAATTCATCAGGGTATACCAGCATGTTAGGCAGTTGCCATGGAGGCCTGCTGGATTAGAGTGTAAAACACAGGGGCCCGAGGTCCCGAGACCCAGTTCTAAGGTCCAGCTTTTGTCCTGGTGTGAGTCGCTGGGCCTGCATTTCCTCTTGCATAAAATGAGATGCCTGGACTGCTGAGTTTAATTTAGCTAGAGGAGTCTAAGACTCTGGGAAGGACCAGAATGATGGTATGTCATCTGTATCTGTGGATGCACTGCATTTGCGGCTTGCCACATAGGGTGCATCTCTGCAGAGCATGCTGGTTTTTCTCCATGGTCGTAGAGCCTCAGCCTGGCATTGATGCGTTTAAGCCAGCAGGTTGCCTGACAAGTGTTGGCTTCAAAAAGGAGCCCAAGACATGGTGTGCCAACTGTAGGTGAGTTCTTTCCTGTCCTTGGGGATAAACTCTATCAAGGACCTGGCACCCTGGACCTTGACAAAGGGATGGACAGACCATGATTGTAGATAGTTACACCAAAGCAGATTCATTTTTCCTTTCCCAACTGATGGGGCAATGTCATGGCCAAAGCTACAAGGCTATAACACAGGCAATTATGCCTCAGCAGTTCTGCCAACATGTCAGGTTAATTTCCTTTGCAGACCTCTGTTTGACGCAGAGCAAAAAGGAGAAAAAATGATTTAAACTTTCAGTAATCTCTTGGGGGTGACGCCTTTGGCCACCTAAAGGGAATAAAAAAATTCTAGAAATTTAGGTCTCTTTTTAAATTCTTCCCAGATTTGCTCCATCTATCAACGAAGCTGAAACTGCTCTTATGATATATTGTAGATGGAGACCACACTACATCATCGGAGTTCTGACATTGCCATGGTTCTGTAGTAGTTTATAATGCAACGTAACAAATTACAGTGGTGGACGTTGACAAATTCAGTTTTGGGGGAGTTTAAATTAATTTTGAGCTGCTTCATGTTGGCTTAGAAAGTAATTTTTGAATAAATCAGAGGTAGATGGGAAAAGAGAGCTCCAAGACTAATATGTGCACAGGAAGTTCAGGGCCAAATCTGGCTTTAGTCTTTGGGAGGAGTGGGAGCATCAATTAGATCCAGACACCTCACCTTCTATAAGAACAGAGGCAGCAGAGGGAGAAAGGGCTGATCTTAAAGGTAAATATATGAATGTCAATTAATGGAGTATGCTCTAGGACCAGTGGGCAGTGTTAGCCTGTCTTACTTCCTGGAGACAATATTGGGTTTCTTGGAGCGCAAGAAATAGAATGGTGGTATAGCAGCGTATCTGAAATAGTAGATAATGCTGCAAATAACATGCCTTTTCAGTATGTTACAGATCACAGAGGTGGGGTGGTAGAGTGCAAAGCACACAGAATTAGGAATCAAGAAACCTATGTGCTACTCCCATGCCTTACACCTGATATTGTGTGAACCTGGGTCTCTGTGAGTCTCAGTTTCTTCATCTGCTAAAGAGGGGAATAAATAAAGCATCCTATGTGCTTCACTGAATTTTTAGAAAGATGAGGGGTATGTATGTGAAACCCTCTACCCTTTGGGACTATAAAGAGAGCCAGACAATAGATTTACTGTTGTCGCTGTGATCATTATTTTTGGTGTATTTTACTCTTTTTTTATTGAAGTATAGTTGATTTACAATGTTATGTTAGTTTCAGGTATACAGCAAAGTGATATATATATATATATAAAATATATCTACATATATAAAACTTTTCAGATTTTTTTCCCTTGTAGTTTCTTACAAAATATTGAGTATATTTCCCTGTGCTACACAGTAGGACTTTGTTGTTTCTTTTATATATAGTAGTATGTAAATGTTAATCCCAAACTCCTAATTTATCCCCCTGCTTTCCCTTTTGGTAACCATAAGTTTGTTTCCTATGTCTGTGGGTCTGTTTCTGTTTTATAAGCTCATTTGTATCTTTTTTTTTTTTTTTTTTAGATTCCACCTGTAAGCGATGTCATGCACTATTTGTTTTTCTCTGTCTGACTTAACTTCACTTAGTATGATAATATCTAGGCCCACCCATGTTGCTGCAAATGGCATTATTTCATTCTTTTTACGGCTGAGTAATATTCCATTGTATATATGTACCACATCTTCTTTATCCATTCATCTGCTGATGGACATTTAGGTTGTTTCCATGCCTTGGCTATTGTAAATAGTGCTGTTATGAACGTTGGGGTGCATGTATCTTTTCGAATTATGGTTTTCTCTGGATGTAAGCCCAGGAGTGGGATTGATAGATATGGTAGCTCTATTTTTAGTTTTTTAAGGAACCTCCATACCATTCTCCACAGTGGCTACACCATTTTACATTCCCACCAATGGTGAAGGAGGGTTTCTTTTTCTCCACACCCTCTCCAGCATTTATTATTCGTAGAGTTTTTGATGATGGCCATTCTGATGGGTATTATTTTTGGTATATTTTAGAAGGCAAGGCATTCTGGCTTGATCAGGATCATGCTAACATAATATAAAATATATATCCACATTTCCTAACCTTGTGCTGAAGAAACAATGGGGGGTAGGAGTGGTGACTGGGTTGTGGAAAAGAAGACGCTGAGCTGGAACTGAGTGGGACCTTCTCACATACATAACTGAATGGATTCCACCGTATCCAAAAAAGGGAGAGATTGCCCACCATCTTGGAACAACACTGCATCTTTCACAAAGACAGAGGCAAAAAAGAATCCAAGTCAGTGGAGCTTTTTTTCCACAAAGAAATACTCATTTCTTAGTGCATGGGAGAAATCAATTAGCCACAGTGCCGTGTTCAGGTAGACTTTAGATTAGTTCGAGACCACTCCACTATAGATAATTAACCTTCGTACCCAAATTAGCAGTGAAATAAGCCAGTTATTAGTTTTCATAATGAACAAAATTGAGTATTTTGGAAAGTTAAACCCCTAGAGCTTAAATTAAAATAAGCATCTGGGAGAAATCCCTAAAGTATCCTTCAATTCATTAATACTACAAATTCCACAGTAGATTGAACTGACAATGTGCCTTCTCTAAAGGAAATTGAGTCTCTCAAATAATCATTTGGATTGACCTCAGAGAGTAATTCTACTTGATGCCTGGACTCTCAAAGACCAGCTGAATAACTGAGTAGATGTCCTTTTCTTGATAAGAGGCAAGTGGCAGGCAGACAAGAAGAGATGCTACACCTGGCACTAAAGCAAACAAATGGTTTTATTAAAGGTCTGAAAGAAAATTTTCGTAGCTCCAGCCTCGAGGACGAGTTCTGGTTGGCTTGACTTTCAGTGTGAGAGTTGGTGAAGATCCCTGGGTGAAGTGTCAGAAGGATGGGTGCTCTCACCTACTGGCCGTGTGACTTTGGAACAGCTATTGAACTTCTTCATGTCTCAGTTTCCTCCTCAGGAGACGGGAAGCAATACTGACTGCCTCATTTTACAGTTTTGAGGATTCACGTACACAAAACTCTGAACTTGGAAAAGTGCTGTAAACATTCACCTATTCTTCTCTTTTAGCTGGAAATAACCTCATATTCCCCATCCCCATCCCCCTAGGAAAATGATAACATGTCAAAATAATCAAGGACTTGGATATTAATGAACGTGTTTTAAAAATATTTGCTAAATATTTTGCAGGAATTATCTCTTTTATTTTATTTTATTTTACTTGCGGTACGCAGGCCTCTCACTGTTGCGGCCCCTCCCATTGTGGAGCACAGGCTCCGGATGCACAGGCTCAGCGGCCATGGCTCACGGGCCCAGCCGCTCTGCGACATGTGGGATCTTCCCGGACTGGGGCACGAACCCGTGTCCTCTGCATCGGCAGGCGGACTCTCAACCACTGTGCCACCAGGGAAGCCCCAGGAATTATCTCTTTTAATTCTCAAAAAATCCTATCAGTCCTAGCATGATGCTCATCCCCTAAGACCACTCAACCATCAAGGGGGAGAAACAAAATTTGAACCCAGGCAGGCCCACCCCTGAGGAATGTGCTCACCCCAGTGCTGTGGATCCAGGTCTGTGTGAAGATGAGCCTCGCTCAAGTCCAGGATGCCTGGAGGATCCTCTGTACTGGTGGAAGTCCCACCAAACCACCAACTACAGTGCCAGCTGTAGCATTGACCAGAAGGTCATCATCAGATCAAAAGCCAGGGAGAAGGGCGGACACCATGAGCAAATGCATCCTCGCATTTCCTTTGCAAGGCCATCCTGCTACCTGGCTTTCATTGTCTCTGTTTTACATAGGAGGGCATGGAGGAGGCTCAGGGAAATTAAATAACTTGTCCCGGACTGTGCATCTAGAAGCGGTGGAGCCTTTTGCAAACACAAGGGCCATGGTGATTCCTGACTCACTGACCTCGCAGTGAAGGACTCTGGCTGTCATTCCAGCTTGCCCTGCTGAGGGTTTCCCTGAGACCACATCATTTTAAAGGGAAATGCCTTAAAAAAAATTTTTTTTTTTAATTTTTTTGGCCACGCAGTGCGGCCTGTGTGATCTTAGTTCCCCGACCAGGAATCAAACCCGAGTCCTCGGCAGTGAAAATGCAGAATCCTAACCACTGGACTGTCAGGGAATTCTAAGGGAAATGCACTTTAGTTTTATGTAGGGGCAAAAAAAAAAAAAAAAAAAAAAGTCTCCTACCCTTAGTCCTTATTTGGATTGGCAAAGCATGAAATCCCTCCTTTTGGTGTGTATGGGGTCCCGTGGAATGCGTAAGGGGGTTTACCCTTGGAGTCATTCCTGACGTCTGTATGCTGCTTACGTTTTCTCTTCCAAGTGCCCGATACCGTGTTATATTATCGCTCCAATGAAACCCGAATGATCCTTCGTGTGTAAACAGCCATCCCCATCAGCCTCAGGCTTCTGGGACCCATATGAGACTGGAAGTTCTGGGGTGGCCCAGGCCCAGACAGGGCGGCTGGGGCCAGAGGGGCCATTCTGCCGTTCTGCTCAGCTTTGAGGTCACCTTTCCTGACTTGGGCAGAAGCGGGCAGGGCTCTGGGCTGGTAACTCTGTGCGGCTTAGTGTGCTCGGGGGCTGAGAGGTCTCTGCTTGGGTAGCCACCTTGCTTCCTAGAGCTCATCCATGCAGGGGGAAGACCAGCATAAACAAGGAACAAAGTTAGCCAACTTTCCTGTGGGCTACACAGTGCGCTGATATCAAGCAGTGACAGGAACGCGCCAACTATGGAAAACAATCAAGGTGAGGTTGCACAGGAGATGAAGGTAAATTCAGGGGGATTTTTCATGCACACGAAGAACCTGGGATTTGGAGAGGGAGACCTTGAAGAGGAGACAGGATAATTTATTGAGAGAGGAAGAAAACAATGCAACAGAAATTCAATGAATATTTGCCTGAGGATTCAAAAGGAGGCTGTAAGCAGATGCTTGGATTGAACACACGTCCCCAGGGGAGAAAGCAGTATAGAAAGAACTCAAGGCCGAATCGGAAAAAAGATGATGAAGAAATTAGAAATTCTAAAGGCAAACAGAACTGGGATGACCGTAGAATCTGTATGAGCATCTAGTGCCTGGGAAGATGGAAATGAATGGGTAGTTCTTCCCCTCCCTGGTCCTTCGGGCTGGATGGGGGTGTAGGCATCACTGAGCTGTCAGGCCGGGAGTCCAAGGGAGCCGCGCAGAGAGTAGGGAAAATAGCACAGGGCAGATCAGGGATCACAAGACCAGGAGTTTGCCAGAAGGGATTTGGCCTTCTGGGGTGTGGCAAGCTTCATTAGAAAGGCCTGATCAGAACAGATAAATGATCAGAATTCATGGCCAATTTCTGTGTCGCTGAGGGGCACGTAGGGAAACTCAGAGACTGAAAAACATGGTCCACAGCTGTGAGCTCAAATGACTGGGGGGAAAAATGGAAGCTGAATTCTATAAAAAGTCACTTCTAGTAGTTTCTCTCAAACTGTAGGAGTTATGTTTCTGTCCAGCGAGTCCCCAGCAGCACCACCTTCGTACAGTGGAGGGTTCTAAGATCTCATGAGGGAAACCAGGAAGATAGGATCGGTAGCAAAGATCTGAAAATCCCCAGAAATATTTTTTAAAAAATGAAAATAGATATTCTCTCTGATAGAGAGCATATCAATCTAACTTTATAAGCCTTAATTTAGTAACATGGCACTGTTGATTTTCATCCTTCTGCGCCCTAGACACTTTTTACGTTCTCCCTTCTTCGCCGTCTTACGTCTTAACTGAATTTGTTTTGCTTTCCTGCAGTGAGTGTACACGTTAAAGGGACTTACTCCAGATCTGATCCACTATCCAAACGTTCAATGTGTTTCTGATTTTACTGTGGCTGATTCTCTCTTTTTGGATCTCATGGTAGCACCTGGGTAACTTGGAGGCTTGAGATAGTCAACATCTTGCATAACCTTGTTTGGCTTGTAAAAGTTTGTAAGTCTTCCTCAAACCTTCACTCCACATATGCAGGTTCACACAGTAACTTGGAGCCCAAACACGGGCTGGCAGGCCCTTTACTCCTGTCTCAGCTCATACTTCTCTACCAGACATCATTTCCAAAGCTTGGGTTTATTTCCTCTCCATTATTTCCATGTCTCACTCAGATTATTGCTACACAAAGCTATAGCCTGTTGTATTAGTCTTCTACGACTGTAACGAGTGGCCACAAACTCAGTGGCTTAAAACAACACAGATGTATTCATGTATCACTTCGGAGGTCTGCAGTGCAATCTGGGTCTCACGGGATTAAATTAAGGTGCTGGCAGGGCTGCATTACTTCCTGTAGGGGATCCATTTCCTCGCCTTTTCCATCTTCCAGAGGCTGTCCACAGTCCTTGGCTTGAGGCCCCTTCCTCCATGTTCAAGGCCAGCAATGGCTGGTTCAGTCCTTCTCACACTCCATCACTCAAGCACTGCCTTTTCCATATCCCTCTTCCATTTACAAAGACACTTGTGATTACATGGGGTCCACTCAGAATCCAGAATAATCCTCCTATTTCAAAGTCAGCTGATTAGCAACTGTAACTCCATCTGCTTCCTTAGCTTCCATTTGCCATGTATCCTAATATACTCATAGGCTCCGTGGACATCATTGGGGTAGAGGGCATTTTTCTTCCTTCTACACATGCTCTGCGTTTCAGAAAGTTCCCAACTTCTGAGACTTGTTGATGTACAAAGACCACCACGCACTTCAAGGGCTGACAGGGCTGGACACTTGCTTTCTCAGACCCAGGCTTGTGACCTAGGTTCACCCATCAGAGGGACCCACGCTGGACTTGGGCTTGGGATGCATCAGAACAAGGGAGGGAACTTTTGCGTGAAGTGTGGGGCATTTTTCCAGCCTGCATGGATTTAAGATGGGTGCTTCCATCCTCTCAGTGGTTCCGTACGCCTCTGACACTGTCCCCCAAATTATCTTTTGCTACTTTTTCAATATATTTTAAAATAAATCTCTTTCTTGCTCACCCACAGCCCATAAAACTGTAAGCCCCAAATGACACCTACAAACTCTGTGACCTCTGGCAAGATGCTGAACTTCTCTGGCCTCAGTTTCTTTGTGTAACACCCACCTCAAGAGTTTTGGGGGAGGGTAAATGATGTAAGGTGTAAAGATTTGGGCACAGGGCTTGGCACCTGAAACATTTAATAGGTAGGGAAAGGAGGAGAGTGGAGTAATTTTTATGTCCTGAACTGAGGAATTAAAATCTCAAAATGACAAAAGCTATACAGCAATAAATTGGCACCTGGAATCATGCATTTCATTTCCAAGTTGTTTGTAGAGTTTGAAAATCACAAAGTACCATTCAGAGGTTATACATATACACCCATGCCGCAAAGACGATTGAGACACAACTGTAAAACGGGGCAAGTTGTCAGTTGAGACGTAATGAAAAAGGTCAAACGAACAGGGTATTATCATGTAGACAGAGTCTACAGAGAGCTACTGGGACTTCTGCCTCTGTGGGGACCACAGAGCCGGTAATCTGGAGCACCAGTCCCAGGGGAGCCAGATCTTCGCAGGGACCTCCCTCATCTTGAGCAGTAAACGCTGCTCACCCTTGAGAGTGACCCAGTATGAGTTCTTGGCAATGATGAGTGATGCCAGAGTCCAACGATGTGACTCTCTGAAGTCTTCTTTGAAGTGGCATCTTTTAAAATCGCTGACTGGCAGAGAAAACTTAGTCTAGTTGGTTAATCACATAAGAGCACTGCCTCTACTCCCCAAGTACAAAGCAGGGGAAAGGATTCCGGCCATAGCTAATATTTATTGAGAACTTATCGTGGGCCAACTCTGGGCTAAAACCTTCACCTTCATTATCTTATCATGGTCCTCCCAGGTAAGCACTATTAGTAGGTAGGCACCTGGGCCCTCTGGAAGCAGATGCTGAGGGGGAGTTAGGAGTGCCAAAGGTTTACTAGGAATAACATTTATGGACGGCTAAGTGGAAGGAAGCAGGATTAGACAGGGGGAGCTGTGGGACCAGCACAGAGCTGACAAAGCCTCTGCCAGCCCAGTGGGGAGTGCCAGAGCAGATTGCCCACTCAGGTAGTCCCTGTGGGGTGGAAATAGCCTGGCCTGAGTTGTGCTGACTTAGTCATTGGCCTGCAGATGCTCTGAGGACAGAGGGACCGCAGCCCCCTAAGCTGAGGTAGACCCTGGAGACATTAACAGCTGGAGGCTGTTGGCACTCTCTTCTTTTTTTTCTTTTTGGCCATACTGCACAGCTTGTGGGATCTTAGTTCCCCGACCAGGGATTGAACCCGCGACTCTGGCAGTGAAAGCACCAAGTTCTAACCACTGGACCACCAGGGAACTCAGTTGGCACTCTTTTTTTTTTTAATAAATTCATTTATTTTATTTAATTATTTTTGGCTGTGTTGGGTGTTCATTGCTGCACATGGGCTTTCTCTAAATAAATTCATTTATTTTATTTAATTATTTTTGGCTGTGTTGGGTGTTCGTTGCTGCACACGGGCTTTCTCTAGTTGCGGAGAGTGGAGCTACTCTTAGTTGCGGTGCACGGGCTTCTCATTGCTGTGGTTTCTCTTGTTGCGGAGCACGGGCTCTAGGCGCGTGGGCTTCAGTAACTGTGGCTCGCAGGCTCAGTAGCTGTGGCTCGCGGGCTCTAGGGCGCAGGCTTAGTAGTTGTGGCGCATGGGTTTAGTTGCTCCACGGCATGTGGGATCTTCCCGGACCAGGGCTCGAACCCGTGTCTCCTGCATTGGCAGGCGGATTCTTAACCACTGCATCACCAGAGAAGCCCTCTGTTGGCACTCTTGACTGCATCTCCACCACAGCACTGCCATCCTCCCTACCCAGGTGAGACCAGGGAAGCGTGGACGAGTTAAGGAACTTGCTTGCAGGTGCCCAGCCAGAAGAAGCAGCCTAAAGTCTAACCCTCAGGCCCTTCACCACCTATTGTGCCAGGAGACTCCTCTCAAGAACCTCACAGAGGTCTTACAGAGATTAAATGAGATAAGCCATTTGAAAGTTCTTTGGAAAGAATAAAGGTCCATAAACGTTCAAAGGATTAGACAAGGGGCTATTAAAGAACAATAAGCAATATCCTATTTATTAATTTTCCTCAATTTTCCCTGCCTGCTATTTGAGACATTTTGCTCCAGTTCCCAGAGAGGCAGGAAGTAAGACTTTTTACGGCATGTGAAAAGTATTAATAATTTGATATGGTCTTAATTCATTTTGTGATTCAGTTCTGCCGAATCTACAGAGATTGCTTCCAGCCTAGTAATTATAAAAGGTGCTTCCAGATCAGTTCTGACTTGATCTTACACTATTTGATCATTTTATTATTCCATTTTAATTTATTATTCGGTTTGATTTGGTTCTGTTAAGAAACCTAAGGCTACATTAGCTGTATATTTTATATCTTTAAAAGTTCTGTTGAGATAAATTCCTCTATAAAAAGGCTCTAATGATAAATCAATGTCATTTATTTTTAAGTCAGAGAATATTGCTCCAAGAGTAGAAATCCTCAATGCCAGTTACAGGAGCACGTGCCCATGCCGTCATATAATGGGTGTGACTAAATTTGAGTTATTCTCAAATTTATTTGAGTTATTCTTAAATCTGTTATTCATTCATTCAACAAACAGGTGTTGAGTGCAGCCAGTGTACAAAATATATCACTAAGTCCTGCAAGGTACGGAGGTAGGTTCGACCTATTCCTTGTCCTTAAGGAGATCATTGACAGCCTGATAAATCATGCAGTTTTACAATCTCATATCTTTCAGTCTAATCAGTGTCCATCTCATCTGGCCTTTAACAAATTAAGTTTCTTCATTCAAAAACACAGAGGTCAGTTAAGTCCGTTAGGTCAGGTCACCATTTGAATTACACAACTCTATCAAATGCGTTGAAGCCAAGGGCAGGGCACTTAAATTCCAGTTGACGCTCAGGCCGGGTGGTTGCAGGGGAAGGCGCAGGGAAAGGCAGAGAGGTGGATGTTTACAAAGTGTTTACAGAAGCTGTTTGAGAACCAGGCAAACCCGCTTTGTGATTGCTCTTGGTTTGAACAAGCCTTTGTTCTGATAACAGAAGGAGCCTTGGTATCCTTACGGGAAGAAAGGCTCAGTGTTTCGAATTTCCTATTACTGCATGTACGTGTCTGGCCACCTGCTCAAGCACCTGTACTCCTGGGAAAATATCCCTCATGTTTGATAGCATACTGACAACAAGAGTACTTTACTGTTTTGTTTTGTGTTTTTAATAAATAAGCATTTTCAAAGCCTCTTCACAGTCGTTAAGTGTATTTGAGTCTCAAAAACACTCCCATGCAGGTATCATGTCCTATTTGGTAAACAGGCAACTGACGCTGAGACAGGTAAGCAAATTTCTCAAGGTAGGACTGTTTCGGTAGAGTCCCAACTAAAACCACAACTAAAATCCATGTTTTCAGACTCTGACCTTCCAGTCATTTCTCTTGCAATACTCTGATTTAAGGCTAACTTCGAAACTAGACCACTTTTTTGTTTTCAATCTTCATAAACTTCAGGCTATTGAATGGGATTTATCAGAGTAGATATCTCTCGTCGGGAGTGGAAAATACCTGTTGGTATACTGCCCTTACCTAAGCCGAGGGCAGAGGGCACTCATCAACTTGGCACTCTCTTCCACTGGATTTAGATGTAGCCTGAGAAGCCCTCTTAGCATGGTGGGCCAGGCAGCTGCCATCCATTGGAGCTGAGCCACTGAGCTTCTTATTCCTGGATGTGTTCAAGCAGAGACTGGATGCCCACCAGTCACTCAAGTTATAGTGGGAATTTCTGCATTGAGTAGAAGGTTTGGGACATCAATAGTTCCCAAGCATGGCTGGACCACAGAATCTTCTGGTGGCATTCAGAAAGGTGTTCATTTATTTATTTTTAAATTGGGATTTCTGAGGTCCAGCCAAGGCCTGCTGAATCAGAATCTCTGAGGGTGCAACCCAGGAAACTCTCATTAGTAAACTGTCCTGAGCTGATTACGATGCAACAGGCCCATAACCCATTGCTTGAGAACTGGACCAAATGACTGTGAAGGTCACTTCTGAATTAGAAATCTGAATTTCCTAGCTCACCACAGCCCAGCACCAGGGACTTGATACAAATGTATCATAGGGCAGAGAGTTTCTAAATCACAGTAAAAACAATTAGCCAGAACAGGTGAAAGCACCAACTAGCCTGCCATCCGCATATTAGTGGCAAGTTAGACACCCCACGTTAGCTGTGTTCTTGGCGATATTAGTGTTACAAGCCCTCATGTATTGTATTTTATACTTCGGAGAGCTGGAAGAGAGTACTAATTACATGCAAGTTTTCCAAGATTTCAGCTGGGAGTATTTCACATGCAAGTTAATTGTTCTTTGGGGGTTTTACCACTGGTTTATCCAATTAACGTGGAGTTTGCCTATATATCATGGTTTTGCTTACAGAAGGGAAACCGTATTATTCACTTGGATAAAATGGGGCTTTTTGAAACGAGCCTGAGAGCTTCTGGAATGCCTACACCACTGTGTTCACCTGCTGCCTTCTGAGCTGGAATGAGGTTTGTTCTGCAGGGGAACTGCAGAAGTTGCTGATGAAACACAGTGATTAAAAAAGAGGGCAAGCAGATGTGCTTCCCAAGGCTTTTCCCTTACTTTCATCTCTGAAAACTTGGCAATGGAACTTAGATCAAGTGCAGGAGTGGTACTAACGATCCTTCCATTGATGTTATATATTATCCATTCACAACTTGTGTTTTCAACTCATCCCAGAAGAGTCTCTGCAGTAGGTATTATTATACCCATTCATTTTACAGGTCTCTGTGTACCCAGTATTTGCCCCTGTTTGTCCTACTCTTTTTAGAGAACTTCAGACATTGGTGTACAGTATTTTTTTAAATTGGCTCCACTGTTTCCCAGAGATAGTAGTGGTTATGGTTGGTGTGACCTTGAAGTTGAGGCCTTGAGGTTAAGACGGGGTGTCAGTCTCATCTCTGCTTGGCTGTAGTCAGGGTTGTGCATCTGCCTCAGTTCCTTTCCTCTTTGGAAGCTCTTGACATTCAACATGGTGTTGGCGTTGGGAAGGGTTCAAAGTCAGAAGTTCACAGGTCAGAGCTGGGTATCCATCTGTTCTACCATAGTCCACCATCTAAGCACACAATCAAGGATAAAACTGAGGGCTGTTACCAGGATGGAAAGCAGGGTGACAGTGAGGGGTCACCGAGAGCTGTAGGCCAGGGAGCAAGCCGATGGAGAAGCGCAGGTTACTACCAGCTTCTCAGGACAAGAACGTGTGATTGTTGCTAAGGAGTCAACCAGTGTTTCTCGTGGTGGGATTCCTTCTCGCCTGAGGGTTTTTACTGGGTAAGTATCACTCAGCACCTGATCCCTCCAGTGGGGTCCAGGTGAGGGTGTACAGTGTGAAGCCACTGAGAGGGAGAAGTGGAGTTGCCGATGGGATCAGCCCCAGGAGCCTCAAGTTGTGTCTTGATTAATTCCTCTTAGGAAGGGTCCACTTCATTGCCCACTGAGCGCCATTCTCAAATCATATTCAGTTCTCTAGATCTCATAGCTACAAATACCTGTGACTCTGCAGGTTGGGTATTAAGGTATCAGTGGGTATGAGTGGAGGTCTTGAATGACATGATGATGAGCTCTGTTGTTCAACCCCACACCCACCCTCTAGTCCAGTTTGCCATGCTGGAGCTGGGACTCAGCCACATCACATTTTTTTGGTCAGTTGGCTTTATGCTAGGCTTTACCAGTTGGGGTTACTGCAGGGAGATTGGACACCTGCAGGAGGAGTGCTGAGGCACGTGTGTTCCTCCCGGTTTTCCTCTCGTTCCAGTCAATGTCATGCTTTTCTTCCTGGGCCTCCAGTGGAGCCCAGAGAAACTCTCCTGAAAGCTGGCATCAGTATATGAACACTCATGCTCAGCTAGAGCACAGAACTGGACACTTGAACTACTGTGGTACCTCTTGCAGTACAGCACTCCTGGATCTCAAACACTTTCATATGGGCCACAGACACACCCAGGACACTGGGATCAGTTGGGACATGTTAGAGGCTCTAAGCAGCGCTAGTGGCATAAACATGATCAAACCCTCTAAGCCTGGTCCTTCCCTTGCTGGTAAGTGGAACCACCGTCACTCAATTATGAAAGCCGTTAACTTGGGGGGTTAATCTTATCCCCTCCCTTTCCCTCTTGCTCTATCTGTGAACCATCAGCAAGTAATTCTAACATACACAAACATATAAATATGGTCATGTCTGTCCACTAATGGCCGTCTCTACTCCCACCATCCTGCTGGAGTCACAGTGCTGGGAATGACCCTCCCAGGTTGAGATGATCACGTTTTCTCTTGGGTCCTCAGGGTCCCTCGTACCCAGCCTCCATAGAAGCCCGAGTTACACTGAATGACACTCGTTTGTTTCTACTTCTGGCTCTGCATTTGTGCTTCCTGGCCCCATCTCTGGCTCTGTCCGTATGACAGAAGGGAGAACATTGCTGTGTGTGTCTCTTTGTGACTTGCTTTATGTGCAGGGCACAAACAATCCTATTTTACTAATTCCTCTGGGTCCTGCGCAATGTCTGGTGCACGGTGAGGGCTGGATCAGTGTCTGAGGGGTTTGATGCAATGAAGCAGAAGTTGGCCTGCCCTGCTGCTGAAAATTGCAGAAGGCCAGAGGAGGTGGGGTCCCCTGTGAGCTACTCTGCAGAGGTCGGTCCTTAGGGAAAGAGAGGCACAGCCCACTCATCCTTAGATGAGGATGTATGGAAGCTCCTCTTACATGCTGGTCTCATCCACGTTTGGTTATGAGCCTTGATTATTGACCTATTGGTGTAGGGTGACCTTACAGGAATGAGCCACCCAGATTTCCCTTAGCACCAGGCCCCCCTGTAGAGAGTAGTTGCTTAACTATTTTGAGCCCTTGAAAAACCTCAGATAATAGAAAAGTTCTCATCCTTCCTGGGCTTCAGCCATATTTGTGAATTCTTTAATGTTGAATTGCCGTTTATATTGATGACATATAAATCGCACATTCATCCTTAACATCCAGAAATAGGACAAGAAAGGGAAAGCCCAGATAGCATGTAAGGCTGGTTAAATTTTCTTTCAGAGAATGTTTTGTCCTTATTTAACTAAGTAACAATCCTAATGGCTGGTGTTACTTCCCTTCTGGAGCCTGGAAGACTGGAGGATTTCACTCAGAGGATGACAGGCAGCAAAGACTGTTTGTGGTTGCCTGCTGTTTGAGAAGTCACCACTGAGAACTTGGTGATTGCCAGCGAGTACCAGCTGTTCATTATCAGACTGACTGAAAGCCAGCTTTCACTGTGTGACTGCCAAAGGGAGGGACAGACAGGCAGACAAAGAGAGGGACACAGCAAGGAAGGATGCTTTGTCCCTCCTCATGAAGGTTTTCTTGCATTTGGCAAGGAGCAGGTCTCCTGGTGGCTGAGATAGCCCTAGATACACTTTTTGTTGGTGGTGGTCTTTACCCACAACTTTGGAATAATTCAAGCTACTGACTCCAGAGAATTGGCTGGAAAAAGCCAACTACAGATTTAATTTGGGAGACTCTGTTCTCGCCATGGCCAAGACAGCTGATTGTGTAATGAGCTAATGCCGTTGAAAAGTAGCGCTCCTTATATAGTCAGACATTTAATTCACACTCCATACCAAGCAAAACTTAGCAGTGCGTTCTCTCCTCGGTCCACCGTGCCCAGTAGGCCTTTGGTGGTGTACCTTGGCACTCAGAGATCCCTGTGGTCTTAAGTGTCCAACTGTGATTAGAATTTAGAAGGACACAGTTAACCCCAAAATAGCAAAAAGGCGGGCGTTATTGCCCCCATGGGCTAAACTGTTAATAGTTAATCATAAAAGAAATAATTTTAATGTGCTCATTGGACATCTTCAAATCCTGGAAAAGGCACGGATTACTAGAACTGTGCGACAGTCTAAGAATTAGATGGAAAGCCTAAGGAAGGCTTATCTGTTTTGTCCACAACCTTTCACCCAGTGCCTCTCAACCAGGAACAGTCCCACTCCACCACCCACCCCCCCAGAAGCATTTGGAAATGTGCGTATGTTCAGGTGTGTATGTGTGTGTGAGTCCCAGTGACTGGGGGACATTACTGACCTTTACTAGGTGAGACCACAGATGCTAAGTGTCCTACAATTCCTAGGACAGTCCGAGAAAACAAAGAATTGTTTTATCTAAAAATGCTACCCAATTGAGAACATGAGACACCTTATAAAATTGCAAATATTGTACTAAAATGAAATACAAGCCCCATTCATGCTTTCCTGATAAACTCAAACCTATAAAGTAACAAACAGATATTCAGAAGGCAGCACCCCTTATTCCTGGCAATTGCTGTACCGAAATCTGCCTGAAGCCTGAGTCTGATACCGATCAGAGCTCTTGGCCTTCAGCAATCAACAGAAATTGATAAGAGGCCGGTCAAAAAATTCAGCCAAGTCTTTTGCGGGGCTCCAGCGGCCGCAGGAGGGAGCAAAAACAAGAGACAGGTTCACTTGCTCGCTCCCTGAAGTGGGGGCAGGCTGGTTCCTTACATGGTGGTAGGGTAGGGGTGTGTCCAGGGGCCGGGCTGGAGGCATGGCTTAGGTGGTCTGCCCACCGCTTTGGTGACATTGTGTGTAGGGGGCGTGTGCAGTACCCTGCTTTTGCTCCCAGCTCTTCAGAAGTGGCAGTTGGATTTTTTTGATCTTTTTGTATCTTCTTGTCCCGTAATTTGCCCCACCTGTGCATGCATACTGTTATTTTTAGTCCCTTACAGTTTCTTTGTATTTTGTTGCTCAAGGAGATGTTTGTCCAGGTGCAAGCATTGCAGCACTGCAGCAAGGGTCCCAGGTTCCAGCCTGTCTCATGACCATGCCTTATTTAACTTTGTTGTGCCCCATAGGGTATAGGGTGTGCCTGGCACACAGTAGGCACTCCGTAAGTGTTTAATGAAGTACTGAGCAGGTAAATAAGTTCATCAAGGCATCTCCAGTTTGGTCAAAAGGCCAGAACTGTGGGACTATAACAGTTTTTGAAGACCAGATGGATCTGAACCATAGTAATGGTGAACGAGGTGTTAATGGGTGGAATGGGCTTTGGCTTGTCTCCCAGCTTTCAAATTTTCACACCGTGTTCGGCAAAATAATGCTCCCATTTTAGGATTTCCACATCCTAATCCCTGGGACTTGTATGTTTTCTTATGTGGCAGAAGGAAGTTTACTGATATAATTAAGAATTCTGAGATGAGGAGATTATCCTGGATTGTTTGGGAGGCCCCACAGTAATCACAAGTGTCTTTATAAGAGGAAGGCAGGAGGCTCAGAATCAGAGAGAGATTTGAAGATGCTCGTGCTCCTGGCTTTGACGATGGAGGAGCAAGGGGCCTCGAGCCAAGGAATGCAGGCAGCCTGTAGTAGCTGGAAAAGGGGTGGAAACAGATTCCCTCCTAAAGCCTCCAGAAGAAATGCAGCCTTACCAACCTGTTGAGACATCTGAACTCTAGAATTGTAAGATAATGCATTTGCATTGTTTTAAGGCAATACGTGTGTGGTAATTATTTTACAGCAGCAAGAAGGCACTAATACACATGTGAAGAAACGTGAGTTCCAGAATACGTGGGTAATTTAGGTCATGCAATGGGTTAATACCAACATCAGCAAAAACCCAGGCCTGCCGATGATCATGACCAAGTTTTTTTCTGTATCATCATAGTGCTTTTTTTTTTTTTTTTTTTGTATCATTGAGAAAGAGTTGAGAGCAATCCATTCTGGAGAGAGTTGAGAGCTCTCAGCGTTCATAAGCCAATCTTCATAATGATCGTGCCTGTGAGACATAGTTTCTCAGAGCTCTGCTCTGCGTCAGATATTATCGTGCTAACCTGTGGATGGGCCACGGGCCACAGTCAGCCGGGGCACAACCCAGTGTGCAGGAGTATTTAAGCACAGGTCTGGGTGAAGATACCTGCTTGTTTATTTAGAGGCTTATTTTGCGTCTAGCTTTATTGAACAATTAACGTCATTGTCTGCCTGAGCGAGGGAATTTCAATTAAATGTCTTCTCCCTATCTGACTTTCTCTTGTTCTTCCTACGAGCATCGGCTGCAGGCAGAACATCCCTGGGACCTTGGCACTGAGTGGCATTGGCAAGACAGAGCCCATGGAACCATTTGATGCACATCTGCAGTTGTCACGCCATGTTCTGGCCTTCCAGTCAAAGGAATTTGGAGTTCAGTACAGCCCGCAGCCCTACCTGTGCCCTGTGGACCACTACACGAGTCTGCAAGGGGTGTTCTTGATAGAATTTGAGTTTTAGAAAATGTTATGTTTTGTGAGTTTGGCCTTAGGGTGCCAAGAGAGATTTTCAAAGATTAATAGTAGAAAGTGTTCTTGGTATTACTGATCTGTCCCTTTCTGCTGTTTCCCCATCTCTGTGTATCAGGAATTTTGGGGGGCTGATTCAACAGAGATTGGAAGTTACAATGGCTTGATAACAAAGGAATTTGTTTTTTAGTTTTTTTCCCAAGAAACAGAAGCACGGGGGTGGAGAGTTCTGGGTCGGCTGGCAGCTCACCTCATCTTCAGGAAGCTGAGTTCCTTCTATTTTCCTTTCTTATCATCCTTAGTGCATGGTTTCCATCTTCAAAGTCACCTCGTGACCCAAGGTGGTGGTTAGAGGTCCAGCCCTCTCATTCACATCCCAGGATGAGGCAGGAATAAAAGCAGATGGGCAAAACATTGCCCCAGCTCTCCATCCCTATTTAAGGAATAGTCCTGGGAGTCCTGCCCAGTACTTTCCACATCCTTCTGTTATCAGAACTCAGCCATGTGGCTGCACCAGGCTGCAAGGAAGGCTGAGTTCCATACTGAGGAAGAAGGGGAGAATCCGTAGTGGTTAGGTGGCCTGGTATCTCGGCCATTCCTTTTATGCCTGCACCCACGCCATGTGGTAGAGTTCAGACTCCTCCCTATGACTGTATGTATCTCCCTCCTTCCACGGAAAAGCCTGAAGGTCTAACAGAACCACTCTTACCATGCCAGCACCCCAGTGAAGAGTGGGGAGAAGAGAGTTACTCAGATATTGTTGGTGCTGGATTCATATAGCTGTGAACAGGCCCTGCCGAACTATGCCTGAGCCCTGCACTCCTGGAAACCAGCCAGGGAGGGTTAAAGAAAATCCCTTCACCCTTTGTGTTCTGGAGAAATGCTTACTGCAAAGGACCACCCTTCTCCACATGTCTTAGATAAGACCCACAGCTGCCCCCCCCCCCACTTGTTTACCAATGACAAAGCCAGACCCAGACTCTCCAAATTCTCATTCTTTGTCCCACAAAGGATTAGCTGAACTGTTTTATCCACACTGAGCCATTGGAACAAAATGCTTGTTACCCAAACTTTGGTTAAGCTCCCCTCCTTCCTCCACACCCTGGCCTTTGGCCCACGCTCAGCCCGAGCCAGCAGATGCCCCTCCTGAGAACAGGCTGGCCTCCACATGAAACCTTCTTTGATTGACTATCCAATCACGCCACCTTTTCATCTCACTCGCCCACATCTGGTCTTTCTAGGCTTACTTACCCTTCTCTATAAAAGAAAACTCTTTCTGCCTGAGTCTGAGCTGTGTGCAGATTTTATGGACGGCGTTCCTCTATTTCAATAGCCCCCCCCCCATATTTGGCAATAATCCTTTTGAATAAAAGTCTCTCCTTACTAAGTCCAGATTTGCTTTTACTTGACAACCTCTAAATATAGGGGCATTGGACAGGCCTCATGAGGACATTTGTGAATGAGGAGGCTGTGGGCTGATTTCTCTTCTCCATCATTTCCAGAAAGAGCTGAATCCCTGCTGTCCCGTGCAGACAGTGTTCCCCTATGACTCTTCCTAAGGCCCCACAGAAGTGGGAGGGAAAGTCAGCATGAGGACCCCAGCGGCCTCTACAGTTATAAATAGCTATAACCGTAGAGCCGGCAGTTCCACAGAGCTGCTGTTGCCTGGTATAAAGTGTTAGTTGTCAAAATGATTGGGAGACCCTGGGTAAAGCAAGGTTAAACAGGTTTCTTCACTGTGGGTTTTTCATAGGCACTTTGTGGAACTCTCAAGAATAGGATATAGGGCTTCCCTGGTGGCGCAGTGGTTGAGAGTCCGCCTGCCGATGCAGGGGACATGGGTTCGTGCCCCGGTCCGAGAAGATCCCACATGCCGCGGAGCGGCTGGGCCCGTGATCCATGGCCGCTGAGCCTGCGCGTCCGGAGCCTGTGCTCCGCAACGGGAGAGGCCACAACAGTGAGAGGCCCGCGTACCGCAAAAAAAAAAAAAAAGAATAGGATTTAGTACACGCAGCTTCCCCCAATTCTTTGACTGTGCGATGCTTTTATTTGCCAAACACCTAGAAATATGTGGAACGGTTTGGGAAATGCTGCTTTAAAGCCTTTCACATCTTCTCCTGTGATTGTCTAATGCACCGTGCACCAGATAAGCTTTGCCTTTGAGCTGTTTGTGGCGAGAGGGATTGATGCCTTGGAGCCCGTGGCTGATGTTACAGGTTGGAGTCAGACGTATTTGAGTGTCAGGCATCCTCTCCTTAAGCAGGAGGTGTGCTAAGTAGCCTTTATCCTGGGGGAAATGCAGTAAATGGGTCAGATTTCCCAACAGGAAGATGCTGTGTTTAAGACACATTTGATTTACTGCAGCTTCTGCTGTGACCTTGGCTTTCCAGTTTGCAAGTAATGTCACCAGGGTATCTGACTAACGCACGGTTGTGAATTTTTCATGGCAAGCCATGTATTTGTGCTATTGGTCTCCTGGGCAAGCAAAAAAGCATGGCACGTCAAGAGCAACATAAACTGTTAGGTAAATCTTTATCCCCCCAGACCTCCCTGCAAAGTTCCATTACTCGTGTCCCACTCAACCGTTCATTCATTTACAAACATTTATTGAGCAGCTTCCATTTGTAAGTACTGTGGGAGATACGAGGATGTATAAACCAGCCTGGGGACCTGAGTGTTGGGGCAGCAGGTGTGAACATGCTGAGAAGTAAAAGAGCTTCGCGTGGGGCTCCCTCTTTGGAGTGAGTATTCAGGCGTCTCAAGAGCCTGCACTGAACATGCTTAGCCTGTAAAAATAAGCCTTTCAGTCCTGTAAGACTCCCCTCTAGGGGCACCCCGTGGGAGCAAAGGCCAGGTGTCTCGTTGGGTTCAAATCCCAGCTGTGTCACCTTAAGCAAGTCTCCTAAAGCTTCTGGACCTCCTCCCGTTTTCTGTAAAAGAGGGGAATTGAAACAGATAGTTCTTAATGTTTCTGCAGCTCCAAAACAGTACACACACACACACGCACACACACACATATACATATACACATAGATATGTGTACACACACATTAGGGATATGATGTAATAGACATACAGACATGTAGGTGTTCGTATATACATATACACACATGTAAACATACACATGGACATGGTCGAGGGCTAAATTGCTCCCAGCTGGAGTGTGTAGGTGAGACTTGGGGTTGTAGGAAGATGAGCCTTTATGTGGGCTTTAAAAGAAACCCAAGGTTGGTTTGGAAGAGGTTATCTGCCTGGTGGCACACAGCTGGGAAGTGAGAGCGCCACCTCGAGGCCACTCTGCCCTTCTGTTGCCCCAACGTGATATTTGTTTGGCTGAGACTGGAATTGCGCTCCACACGCTGCTAGTGGAGAAAAGTTAAGATTCACCTCATCCGTCAGCCAAGAGAGCAGACCTCCTGGTCCCCTGTGTACCGTTGTCCCTGTCACTGTTGGGTGTCCTCCAACTCCCAATATGAATTTCAGACAGCTTTTTTTTTTTTTTTTCCTGGCTTCTACAAGCATCTAGAGAAGAAGACTCTCGGCTGGTTTACAGCACCTCGTTCAGACCCGTTAACTGTCTTCTTGCCCTAACCAGCCCTTGCCAATAATAGTTGTGTCGAATTCAAATGGTGTGAAAGACCTCGGATGTTTGAGAGGTAATTTCTCCCTGTGAAATTGCACTCTCTCTCACCCTCAGGGTTTCTGCATCAATCTCTCTCTCTTTCCCTCTCTCTCTCTCTCTCTCCCCCCTCCCTCTTTTCATACTGAGGTGGTACTATTTGCTTGTTTTGTTTTTTTCCCCTTCCCTCAGGAATATAAACTTGAATTGTTTTGTATAGAAAATCAAATTTTTGAATTACAAAAAAAAAGAGAAAGATCTATTTACTCCTTCAGAATGAAGACAAATGTACAGCTTATGATATAATGCATCAATTTGAGTAGTAAATACAGAAAACAGAAATGATATTTATATAGAGGAAAGGAATAAATATATCACATGACCACAGAGAACAGTAAAGATGAAGGAGGCAGCCTGGGTTAGGAAACTGATCCGTTAAACGTGGAGCCAAGGCCGTTCCCGCCCAGGGACGTGGTGGGTGGATTACGTGATGGAAACGGAGAGCTCTGGGGTTTGTGCTTCTGCTCTGCACCACCAACCACTCAGCTGCTTCAGGGCATGGGATTCAGCTCTGTGAAACTCACTTCTTCGCTTCTTTGGACAAAGCGTTGTCCATTTTTTGGTAATTCCCTGGTGGTCCAGTGGTTAGGACTCAGTGCTTTCACGGCCGTGGCCCAGGTTCAGTTCCTGGTCAGGGAACTAAGACCCTTCAAGCCGTGCAGTGCAAGCGAACAAACAAACAAAAATGTCGTCTACTTAAAAAAAAAAAAAAAACAAGTAGTAATACCTATAATTTATCCAGTACTTGCATACGAATTTTACATATATTTAATCTAATCTTTACCCCAGTCTTATGAAGTGGGTACTATGATGGTCATTACTAGTTTATGGATGGTGAAAATGCACAGAGAAGTGAAGTAACTTGTCCAAAGTCACACAGCAAATAAGTAACACAGCCTGGATTCAAGGCAGGCTGTTTGGTGCCATGGTGCATTCTCGTAACCGTGATGCTGCACTGCTTCTCCTCATTCCTGGGAGGGTCGCTGGGTCTGTCACTGTGGTAGAGCCCCTGATGGGCATGTGCTTAGTAGAGACATTAGGGACATCTCCATGTGTATCAGTGGGGCAGGTCCCTGAACCTTATAGGAAGGTGATCATGAGGGCCACCATGAAGCAACTGCTCCACATCTGCTCTGTAGTCTAGCATTGATTGGGCTTGGATGCCAGGTTAGCTAGAAACTGAGGTTTGAATACGCTCAGGAGGACATGCAGCCCATCTACTAAGCCGTGCCTGCTCTGATGACTGCGTGGCAGGGGCTGAAGGCACCTGACGATTCAGAGCATATTTTAAGTTGGGGGTTGCTTAGTGTCCTTGAAAGGAAGGGAACAGTATTGTAGGGCTTTGGTGGGAATTGTTTTACTTGGGTCCCAGGCCCTGAGAAGGACAAGGGCTGAGGTCCTCTGCTGGTGGCGGAAGCACTTCGTCTTCTCACCCAGAGGGAACTAGCCCCACTGTCAAGCCCCGGAGGAGGGTGGAGGGTGGACTCTGCCTGCAGGTGGGTGGGCTTCTCCCTGTTTTCCTACGCTGACCCTCGCCAGCTACTACCTTTAAGACCCTGCTGCCCTGGCCTTCCAGCCTTGTCTGGTCCCTGCCATCGGCTTTTGCCACTTTCACCTTTGACGTCTGCCTCACCCCTCCAGCCCTGCTGGGCACCCTGGACTCTTGGACACCTGTCACATCTATTCTTCCCTGTTGAAGCCCTTATGCTGGGCTGACACCAGATTGCTTATATGAAACGAGTGGAAGTTCTTGTTTCAGATCCCCCCACCTTCCCTCCCAGATGGTGCTTCTGGCCTCCCATTTCCAGATGTCACATTCCATCTTCCCGATCCTTCTCTCTCCATACGGATGGAACCATCCTGTGCCACATCCCCTTTGGGAAGACATACACGTGCCTTCCAAGTGGACAGTTTCTAAAGAAAAAAGAATGTCTGTACTAATAGAAGAGACCTTGGGATGATTCTACAGTGGCTGATACGTTGTGGGTCTGTGTCCAGCGCCTCAGCTGGTTTATTGTTGGACTTTGGGGCCCTGTAGGAGGGCTGTGTGTTAGGATTCCTTAACCTTCGACCATGCATCTACACATGCCTGATACATCTACAGAGCGTTTATTTCATTGAGTTTCATTGCACATCTGTTTATCTTTCTCATCAGATGATGAACTCCTTGAAGGGTGGGATTACATCTTCAGATCTCTGCAGGGCAGAGATAGCAGGGTATCTTGCCCTTAGCAAATGCTCAGTAAAATAGATTAATGTTGAATTTTGTAAACTAGTGGAATGTCAGCTAGCAGTGAAAAGATGACATGTCCCTGGCAGGCCAGTGCAGCACATGGACAGCCCTCTCCTGCAGAAAGAGAGGGGTCTTGTGTGATGGAGTGGTCCAAGAAGCTGACATGAGCACATCCATGAAAGCAGAGGCAAGGGCATCACAGGCAGGAGGAATAGTGTTCATGAACACACCGAGGAAGGGACCAGTGCACCAAGTGTAAAGGGAGGTGAGCTGTGGGTGAAACAGGTGGGCTGGAGCAGATCCAATGGGATCACTGAAAATATGTTTGACTGTAAAGTTTAGGGCTAGATTTTGAAGAGCCTTAAATTTAAGCTTATTTATAGATGATAATTAAACTTTTAAAGTATGAAAGTGATAAAAGGAGTATTTTTTAGGAAGTTGGGTGGAGGGATGAATAAATAAATGGACAGCCTCTATTTTTTTCCAGATCAAAGCCTTTTCTTGAAAAAATTCCAGCTCATCACTCCTCTTTGTTTCTTTGTCTGTCCGTCGATTTGTCTCTGGAAAGGAGTCTGGTTCCTGCAACCCCGAGGGAGGGTATAAGACAAGCGATAGAACTGAAGGCAGATGGGGAGTAGCTCATGAGAGTGAACACTTTTAGGGAATCCAAGCCTTCCTGCTGTCTGTCATCAGAAGCTTCCCAGTGGGAGCGCCATGAGGATGCTTCTGAACTCAGGCCAGCACGGGGGATCTGGGACGATGGCCCTGTAGCCTTGTGCTCATTGAGAAAGACAGTCTGATCTTGACCTTTTGGGGTTTACAATCTCTTCCAGTTTTTTTCCAGGAAGTGGGGGCAGTGGGGTGGGGAGGAATCACAGAGTCTCTAATCAGAAAGTGGCAACGGCACCACCCAGTGATGACTGTCACTTGCTGGGCAGGCTGTTTTGGTTGCATCAGCCTAGGGAGACATCCCAGCCAGGCAGTTGTTTCCCTTGGTGATGGTGGTAGCGGGAGAGTCAGCCATTCCCACATGTGGCAAATGTATGGTTTGGAGCGAAAATCAGGATGAATACGTTGGAAGCCTCTTTGCCTTGAGAAATGAATTCCTATTTCCTGTTGGGCCAGCCCAGGTTGGATACGAGTCCTTTTAAGGGAGCCCTCAGTTTCTCTATTGTAAAATTCATGTAACAGTAAAACTCACCTTGTCAGGATCTGGAGGGAATGGAAGGAATTAATACAGTTGAAGTTTTTAGAGCAGTGCCTGGCACATAGTATGTGCTCAGTAAACATCAGTTGTCATCATTGTTGTCACTTTTCTGGAGTAGACCACCAAGAGGTTGAAATTAGTTTCAGAGATTTTTTTTTTTTTTTCCAAAAGGCTGGTTTTATCTGTTTCTGAAAAGAAAATCTACTTTGAAAACATCTTAACCCTCCAGTTTATTCTAGTGGCTTGAAGTGGGTATAGAATTTCTGGATGAGGTGACAAGCAGTGCTCAGAGGATTGGTAGCACTACACACGATATTCCGCGCATTTCCAGCCCAGGGATCTCACGTTATATAATGATGCAGTATTGCTAAGTCGTATTATCGTATGATTGTATGCGGTTATTGTGGCTCTGGCTCAGAGGGTGCATGCCACCTGCTGTGCTTGCATTGTCTCATTTTATCCCTTTGGCAACACTATCAGTACGATTAACCGCATATTCCACCTGCGGAAACTGAAGCAGGAAGAGTTAAATAATTTGCCAAAGGGCACACGGCTAGCAAGGGATCACATCCAAGACTGAAATGTGGGCAGCCTAGGACTACAGCCTTATCTGCTACATGGCAGCTCTTAGGTGCCCTTCCCTTTCAAGTGACACAGAGGAACTCACATCATAAAGGGAAGCATGGGGCTCCCTCTCTTCCTGTCCACCCTCTCCTGGGGTCTGGGGGCGGACGCAGTGTACAGAGTGGGACTCGCTCTCTTATTGCCTTAAATGGGTCCTGGGATGTCCAGCTCCCTGTGTGTACTCATGCTGTTCTCGGGCTTAGGTGAGCTGCCTCGATATTACCTGGCTTTGGACGCTACCACCTCCACAGAGCCCTCTGTGACGCTTCCAGAATGAAAGCACTCACTTCTTGCTTTGTGTGGCCCTCCTCTGAACACTGGTTTTGGCATCTTCGCCTTCCACTTGATATTTTTCTATTACCATCAGTCATATACGTTTAGCATCTCTAGCTTTGTGAGAGCAGGCGCAGCATGTTACCTTAAGGAGGACCCTGTGATGTGGCTCATTTGACACAGCTATCTAGATGCACAGCGCTCTTATCCTATCCGCTAGTAACTGGACATAGACATCTTTGGTGAGAGTCAGATTTCTAAACCTCACTCATCCCTGACGATGACAATCTCTTCATGTTAACTGAGCATTTATTCTCTCCCAGGCCCTGTGCTGAGCACTTGATGTGCGTTATCACATTTATTTCTCCTGATCTCACACTGGGCCTATGAGGCAGATCTGTTCTTAATCACTTTTTACACAAGGGAAGCAGTTTTCAAGGACATGAAGCTGATAAGTGGCAAAGCCTGAACTTGAACTCAGAGCTCACAGTGAAGTCAGGCTCTAAGCCCTCCATCTCCGATCACGACCTCAGTCCTCAGCAGTGCGCATTCTGGACTCTCACCAAGCCCCTTGCTCCCTCCCTGAGCCCAGCATATATCTGAGTCTGATGACAACTCTGAGGGGCTGGTAAGACCAGTAGGGATGGGGTGGAATTGAGGTGTGGATTAAGAGGTGTTACTGAGTTACTCACCCCACAACAGGCCATACGTTGAGAGACGAGATGTTAGGGCCAGGAATAGCACTTTACTCAGAAAGCCAGCCAACTGAGAAGTTGATGTCCCAAAGAACCATCTTCCCCAAGTTAGGATTCAGGCTTCTTTTACACTAAAAGGGGACGGGGGTGTGGTTGGTTGTCGCAGACTTCTTGGTGTCAGAATCCTTTGTTCTTGCAGCTGTCCATGTAGGTCAGGTCAGGTCAGGTCATGTCAGGATGTTCCTATAAACCTCCAACAAAACAAATGTTATTCTCTGTTCTGCAACTTCTTAACTCTATATGAACAGAAAAGTGGTGCACCTTTAAAGGTCAGAGCCTTGAGAATGGGCTCTCTTGTGTATTTCAGGCTATAGGCAACATTCTTAACTTGTAGCAAAAGCAATAGAATACAGAGGTTAAAGTAAAAAAAACAGACCTAACACGGAGTCAGATTTGTTCTTCCCTATTTTACAGAGAGGCTGATGCACACAGAACACAGGGAAAAATAAATAGTAAAAAACCTTGTAACTTTAACAACTTGTTCCAGTGGCATCAGTGAGTTGTCAGGACAAAATGGTAGAATCACAGTAGCACCTCCGTTGTAACTGCGTCTCCCGTGGCAGAGCGTAGCAGCCTTCTGTGCAGAAGATGCTCATAAATACTTGCCAAATGAATGACTGCTTTTCTTCTATTGTGAAGTGGATGGATCCCTATGTGCCCGGAGAGCCTAATTTTGTAATTAATGAGGCATCAATTAAAATAGAACACAGGAATTGGAAGGACCTTTAGAACCCAACTAGTTCAACCATCTTGCTTTGTAGTCACGGTCCGGAGAGTGCTCTGGGACTTGTCGGCAGCAGGGAGCAGGGTGCTACCTCTGATCCCCTTGACATTTCTAGGTGGCCAGCCAGGGACAGAGGGGTTTAGGACTGATTCTGTGCTATTTGTTTGGAGACAGGTGCCAGCTCAAAGGGAGGAAGGACCCAAATGACTCCTTTTCTCCTCCTGTGTTTTTCAGTGCTGCATCCACCCATGCAAATCGCCTCTTGAAATGATGTGTTTTTGCATATGGCGACTTGCGTATCCCCAGCAAGTTGTTTCCATCGTGCCGGTGCCAGAGAAATTGACTCTCTCATCAGCGATGTGCTTGGAACCCACCTCTAGTGCCAGAAAACCCTTTTTATATGTGGGCTCACCATTTAGCTGTCCAAATACAGTATGATTCATCCGGCCTGCTGGGGAGAAGAGAGAAGGCTTGAACCACAAGAAGTGATGACAGTGAAGGGAATTGTTATGTTACCATGTCAATGATTGCCCTATAAGATTCAAGTATGAATTAAGCCGTGAACTGGCTCCCACCAACAGAGGCATAATGATACCCAGCCAGCCTTGGAATTCTGTTGAGATCCTGATCTGCAGTCCTTTTCTGGGGAAATGGCAGCTTACTTTATAAGCAGAAGGGCTACACGGGGCCTTTCTGAAACATTTCCCTACAGCCCAGAATTTAAAGTCTCGCTGGTACTAAACAAAACATTAGACTATGAAGTTATGAGAAAGGCTTCAATGCCACAGGCAGAAATCAGTCTAGTTTCATTGCTCTTGTCAGCCTTTGGGGTCTAACGTGAGTCATTGCTTAAGATCTTAGAAGTGAGGGATGCCTTCTGAGTTAAACTTTAATATAGATACATAATAGATCAGAGCAGAACAGGGCAAAGTCACCTTAAAGAGGCAGTGAGAACAGACAGCCACCTTATTATAGCAATTCACATATTCAAAGAAAGACCTTGGCAGTCGGGAGAATCCCTGTAGAAAATCAGGTCCCCTCATGGGGTGGGGGGACCCTTAGCAGAGGTCTTTTAAGTGTTTGTAGTGCTGGATACATAGGCACCACCAGCACGGAATGGATGGGAAAGTTGTGGTTAACCACTGGTCCCATTACCAAGGCCAACTCTTCTTTAATAGGAGGATCTCAAACATTCAGCCCATCGAATGAATTCTTCTTGCTTTGCTTATACGCTCCTCAAACCCTCTTCATGGCAGTTATAAATTTTCTCACTGTAAACTGAGAAACCACTATTTGGCTTTAGACATTAGGCCTGTAAGCTTGGTTAATGCTGAGTTTGCCCCTGAGCAAGGAATCTGTTCTACGTGAGTTAATAATACCACATTTCTGGGCAGGGCAGAGGCAAAATCCTGGAGGTGGGGGATTAAACAAGATCTGGACAGCCTCTTCGTGAGGACACTTCAGGAAGGAGAGCCGTCCCAGCTTCCATGGGGTAGGACATCTTCCAAGTTCATTCCATTGAGGCTGAGAGTAAAACACCTTTATCCTTTCTGCAATGTTGCCTGATAGAAATTCACCCTTAGATATTCTTTGAAGGGGTGGCTGTGATGAAATGTATGTGAAAATGCTAAGTGACTTATACATTGATGTATGGACATGAATTAAGACTGTTCCATGCAGTCTGGAGATGGATAAAGGCGAAGACTGGAAACAGGGGCGAGGCTGCCACTTCAGAGAGGAGTTTCATCCTGGACATATGTATTCATTCCTAGAGGCAGTTCTCCATCATTTAATTTCCCCTTGACAGACAAGAGAGACTTAAAAGAGGAAACTGCAAACTCTAAATTCTATGGTTCTACGGTTCCATTCGGTGGCACGTGGTGAAAAGTCAGAAGAGCATAATACACTCTGCTCTAACCTAGACCAGAAGAAAACAGTCCTCTGTGCTCTGCAAGCAACCTTCCTGCCCAGCAGCTACTTCAGCTGTCCAGCACTACCACCCCTCTGTGGTTTCAGTATGGCCCCTGTCTACTTTCCTGGCCACATTCCAGGTAGGAAGAAGGAAGAAGAGTGGGATGAGATGGTGTGTTCCAGCTGAGTGAGTCCCCTTAAGGAACTTGCCAGAAAGTTCCATTCAACACATATCTCATTGGCCAGAATGATGTTACATGGTGACTTTATCTGCAAGAAATTCTGGGAAAAAAAAAATATATATATGTACAGTTGATTTACAATGTTGTGTTAGTTTTTGGTGTACAGCAAAGTGATTCAGTTATATATATTCTTTTTCATATTCTTCTCCATTATGGTTTATTATAAGATATTGAGTATAGTTCCCTGTGCTATACAATAGGACCTTGTTGTTTATCCATTCTATATATGATAGTTTGCATCTGCTAGTCCCGAACTCCCAATCCATCCCTCCCCTGCTGCCCCTCCCCCTTGGCAACCAAAAGTCTGTTCTCTGTCTGTGAGTCTGTTTCTCTTTCGTAGATAACTTCATTTGTGTCATATTTTAGATTCCACATATAAGTGATATCATATGGTATTTGTCTTTCTCTTTCTGACTGACTTCACTTAGTAGGACAATCTCTAGGTCCATCCATGGTGCTGCAAATGGCATTATTTCATTCTTTTTTTATAGCTGAGTAATATTGCATTTTATATATGTGCCACATCTTTATCCATTCACCTGTCAATGGACATTTAGGTTGCTTCCTTGTCTTGACTATTGTAAATAGTGCTGCTATGAACATAGGGGTGCGTGTATCCTTTTGAATTAGAGTTTTCTGCAGGTATATATCCAGGAGTGGGATTGCTGGATCTTATGGCAACTCTATTTTTAGTTTTTCTGAGGAAACTCCATACTGTTCTCCATAGTGGTTGCACCAATTGACGTTCCTACCAACGTTGGAGGGTCCCCTTTTCTCCACAGCCTCTCCAGGGAAGGGCATATATGTTTAAAAGATGAGCACAGTTAGCTGGGTTTCTGATGGAAAGGAAGACAGGGAGAATGAAGAAGGGCTGATGACTGGCCATCTCTGGCATGGCTACCAAGCTAGAAACCTGGGACTCCATTTGGACTCCTCTATCCTCTCACCCTTTCCATTCAACCAACCAACAATTTACGCCAACACACCAACAGCTCACTCCCACATCTCCCCTCCTATCCATTCCTCCTGTGCTTGCCTTAGTTCAGGCCCCTCTGTGTTTCACCCAAACTGCTATATTATAGAAGAATGTCTGCTGGTTCCACAGCACTCAGTCTCATCTTCACGTCAGCCCTCCTCCGTTCTTAGCCCTTGCACGGCTCCCCATTGCCGTCTGAGAGAAGAGCACACTTCTCATGCACAGGTTTCCTCATGAGCTGTACTTTGTCCATGTCTCCAGCTTTATGTCCTTCCTTCTACCCTTATCCATTTCACTTCCCCTATGGTACCGAGGACTGTGTGCTCTTCATCAACTCTGACAGTTCTCTTTCTCCCACATCCCACATCTGATCCATCCATATAGCCTCCACCTTCAACATACATGCAAGATGTGACCCCCTCCCAATAGTAACTGTTGAATGAATGAGTGAATAGATGCTGGAAACATGGTCAGTGTTCCATAAATACTGATTTCCTTAAAGGTAACATGATGCATGTCCATGGTGGGGATAGTAATAACGGCTTTTTTTTTTATGTTTTAGTGCCAGGTGTGGCACATATATTATTTCCAATCCTCATAATCACCCTTCAAAGTAGATTTTTAAAAAACTGATACTAAAAATAGCATCATAATAGTTACTACTTCTTTAATGCAGACACCACACTGAGCCCTTGACATGTAATACCTGGTTTAATTCTCACCACACTCCTAGGAGGCAAGTTCTTTTCTTAGCCCTCCTTCTCCAGATGAGGAAACTGAAGCTAAGTGAGGTTCAGTGACTTGTCCAAAGTCACAGATGGGTTGGGCATTGCTTCTAATTTGCTCTCAGCATAATCATCTGTTGGATGGGGGCTGCAAAAATGTTGCTCATGGTTTTTCAGGCTTCTGCTACGAGGCAGGCATTTGGGGATCTTCAGTGATCCTTTAAGGTTTTGATGGACTTATCATGTCTTTTCTTCCTGTAGTTTTATATTTTCCCTGTAAACAATTAAAGCCTTAGTGAGTACCAGCCTTGGGAAGGAGACAAAGATATTTGTGCTAATTATCTTAAATAGTAATGTCTAGATGTTTCTTTTCAGGTCATCATCTTTTTCTGCTCCCTGAGGGAGAGAGTACAGGGCATAATTACAACAGTGAACACTGGAGTCAGACTGTCTGGTTTCAAATCTTGGTTCTAGTTTCGTGACCTTGGACCCGTTACTTACCTTCTCTGTGTCTCAGTCTCCTCAGACACAGTGTGAAGGGGATGATAGTACTTCTCTCCTAGGGTTGCTGTAAGGACAGAATTTTCGGTGGCTGTGACAGTGCCTGGCACGTAGAAAGCAGTGTGTAAATGTGAACCGCTAGACATGTTGATAGTAAGGTATTTCTGACCTCACCTGGTTTGGCCTCTATCAGAAGCTGTAGAGTGAATGTGGAGATTAAGATGGATTGTTTGTCCATTTCTCAGCATCAGAGGGAGACCTTGGGGCCTCTGTTGTGTTCATTGTTCATTTCAGCATCTTGACGGCTTCCCTAAAATGGGTCGGGATCTGTATCAAGGTCGTGAACCTTTGTGGTTTGTCCCTCAGAATCCACTCCTTTCTCTTCTTCTGGCACGAGTAGCCAGAACTTTCTTGGGGAACTTGTTAAAAATGCAGATTCTTAGACCCCACCCAGGCCTACTGCGTCAGAAATTCTGGGGGTGCGGCCCAGAAATCTTTATGTTCTTACCAGGTTTTCCAGGTGATTTGATGCACACCGAAGTCTTAGAACCACTGAGCTGAGGCCTTGCTACTCCAAGTGTGGTTGCTCAGACCAGTGGCTTCATCATGACCTAGGAACTTGTTAAAAATGCAGAATCCCAGTCCCTTTCCCAGACAGACTGAATAAGAGCCTGTATTTTAATAATATCTCCAGGTGGGTCACGGGGACATTAACGTTTGAACACACTGGTGTTGGGCACTGGTTCTGAAATGTGGCTTAAAATTGGAGTTACCTGTAGAGTTTAAAAGTCAACTGCCAACTAGGGCTCATTCTTAGAGATTCTGGTGTGATCTGGGGACGAGCCTAAGTAATGGGATTTTTTTTCTTTTAACTCTTCAGGTGACTCTCACAGGTAGCAAAGTTTGAGACCCTCTGACCTAGGGCAGGGCTCTCAAAGTGTGGTCCCTGGTCCAGCAGCTCCTGTCTCACTTGCCAACTTGTTAGGAACGGAAATTCCTGGGCCTCACCCCAGACCTCCTGAATCAGAAACTGTTGGATCGGGGCCCAGAAACCCATGTTTTATCCAGCCTTTCAGGTGATGCTGCTGTAAGCTGAAGTTTGAGAAGCATGATCTAGGGCCCAGGAGCCTCGTGTAGAGCTGACAGGTGATAGTGGGAGTGGGGGGAGATCACTAGGGCGACGAACCATTCCTGTTTGCCAGAGACTGAAAGAATTCCCAGGAAACAGGACTTTCAGTGCTAAAATCGGGACAGTCATGGACAAATTGGGATGGTTGGTAACCCTAGACCATGGAAGATTCTATTTTTATGGAAGTGTCACATAGTCCATTCCATTGGCTAAAACTCAGTCATTGGCCACAGCTTACTACAAGGAAGGCTGACAAATGTAGACTGGCTGGGGGCCCAAGGGAAAGAGGAAAGTTTTAGCCAGTCTCTGACCCAGCTCCTAATCACTCCGTAATGATCTCATCCTTTAAGTATGTACCGGGGATGCCAAAGTTTAAAGATGCCTCGGAAAAGTGCTTGTTGAGAAAGGATAGGCTCCTGCTCTCTGGGGTGCGCTCGCTGCTGGCTTTTCTCTGCCAGGGCTCAGGCTGTGACATCAGCATCTGGCATTAGCAGTTCAACAGGAAGGAAAGAAAGAAAAAAAAAAAAAAAAAAACCCAAAGCTTCCCCAGCAAGTCAGCTCCCTGTTTGCAGGAGGGCTGCAGCTGGGATGTGATGGAGTGAACATATGGCTTTAGGGAGGCCCATTTGGTTCACTTAGCAGAGTTCTGTGGCCTGTGAATGTTCAACACATTTTAACATTAAAGTCGTCAGGCAGCTGGCCCGATTCTGCCTCCCTCCCCGTGCTAGTTCTGAGGCTGGCTGTGCGGAAACAGAGGCAGAGGGCAGAGGATCTCCGGTGAGGGTGATGGGCAGGAACAGAGCAAGGCCCTTTCTGAATGCATCACCCACTCCAGAGCATCTCAATTCAGGCTTTATGCAAATGTCATGTCATTTGCTGAGGCAGGGAGGTTGCACTGCTTTGAATAGGAGAACCAGCCCTCTTTGGTCAGGGGGCTTTTTGAGGCAGAAAGAAATTAAGATGCGTGCCAGGCAAGCCTTGGCCTGCAATGAGGGAGAAAAGACAAACTCTGGAATACTTTGGAGCAGGACTTGCAGCTGGAAATGCAGTTGGATCTCTCTGGTTGGCAAGGTTTTAGGAAGAGTCATTTTTATCTCCCTAGGTAAAGCCCCCAAGCATCCTAATCTTTCTGACCTGTAGACAAGGAGGCATCGTGGGTGGTGGACAGAGCACTGTACAAGGACCACGAAGACATAGGCTCCAGCTCTTGCCCCCGCCCTCACTGGTTGAGAATGGCAGCTCAGGTGTCACAGGGGCTGCTTAAGCCCTCTGAGTTACCAGGACTTAGGCAGGGGACACTGGGGGGGAGATGGGGCGTAGTGAGGGTCAGATTCCTGGAAGGATGCAGAGGGGCCCTAGACACAAAAAAGCAGTTTCCAGATGTCAGCAGAGCAGGGGGAGTGTGTTCACTTACATACAAAGTGTAAGGGCCGGAAGGTGTGTGTGTGTGGGGGCGGGGGCGGGGGAGTGGAAAAGTCCTCGCCAGAGTTCGATGAAATTGACACACCATATTCTCACATAGGAGGCCCTTTCCGAGGACCGCAGTTCTCTACCTGGATAGATGTACTTTGATCTTTCTGAAAAGATCTTTTCTTTTAGGTACTTTTAGGTAAGGTATTTCTTACTTTTTTCCAAATGTGAAATAGAAATATCTTTGTCTTTTTCTTTCTCTTTTTTCTTCCCATCTATATTAGTTTCCTGTGGCTGCTGTTACAAATTACGACAAATCTGGCAGCTTAAAGCGACACAAATTTATTCTCCTCCAGTTATAGGGGCCAGAAGTCCAAAGTCAATCTCACTGGGCTAAAGGCAAGCTGTGGGCAGGGCTGGTTCCTGCTGCCTTTAGGGAAGAATTCATTTCCGTGCCTCTTCTACTTCCCGTGTCTGGCTGCATTCCTTGGCTCCCGACCCCTCCCTTGAATCACTCCAGCCTCTTGCTTCCATCCTCACATCCCTTCTTTCCTCCTTTGACCTCCCTGCCTCCTGTTTTTTTTTTTAATTTATTTAATTTATTTATTTTTGGCTGCGTTGCATCTTCGTTGCTGCACGCGGGCTATCTCTAGCTGCGGCAAGCGGGGACTACTCTTCATTGTGGTGCGCGGGCTTCTCATTGCTGTGGCTTCTCTTCTTGTGGAGGACGAGCTCTAGGCATGCGTGGGCTTCAGTAGTTGTGGCGCAAGGGCTCAGTAGTTGTGGCTCGTGGGCTCTAGAGCGCAGGCTCAGTAGTTGTGATGCATGGGCTTAGTTGCTCCATGGCCTGTGGGATCTTCCCGGACCAGGGCTCGAACCCACGTCCCCTGCATTGGCAGGTGGATTCTTAACCACTGTGCCATTAGGGAAGCCTCCTGCCTCCTTCTTATAAGCACCTTGTGATCACATTGGACTCACCTGGATAGTCCAGGAGCATCTCTCATCTCAAGACCACTAACTTAATCACATCTTCAAGTCCCCTTTGCCGTAGAAGGTAACGCTCACAGGTTCTGGGGATTAGGATGTGGGTAAGTTTGGGGAGGCATTATTCAGCCTACCACACCATCCTTCTTTCTTTTCATTCACAAATGCTTTATTGAAGACTTCTTACGTGTCAGGTCCGTGCCTGATGCTGGGGCTATGGGGATGAGCAGAAACAGACATGTCCCTGCCACGTGAGCTTACTCCAGAGGGGAAGACAGGCCTGATTCCAAGAGTCACACGAGTCAGTGTGGAATCACATGATGTAGTAACGGTCCATGGAGCTATGAGACTGGGTAACAGAGGAATTTGCTTGATCTGGGCTGAGGAGGGTGTGTAAGGGATAGTCAGCTGGTTTCTAATGGATTTATGGAAGGCCACAAAGACCAGGCTAGAAATTTTGGTCTTTTTCCCAAGAACAAAGGGGTGTCATTGGAATGTTTTAGGCAGGAGAACGGTATGACCAGATTTGCATTTAAAAGCTCACAGCAGGGCTTCCCTGGTGGCGCAGTGGTTGAGAGTCCGCCTGCCGATTCAGGGGGTGCGGGTTCGTGCCCCAGTCCAGGAGGATCCCACGTGCCGCGGAGCAGCTGGGCCCGTAAGCCATGGCCGCTGAGCCTGCGCGTCCGGAGCCTGTGCTCCGCGGCGGGAGAGGCCACAGCAGTGAGAGGCCCGCGTACCGCCAAAAAAAAAAAGAGAAGAAAAAAAGAAAAAAACAAAACTCAGTAATAAAAGCTCACAGCAGATACTGTGTGGAGAATAGGTTGGAGGCGGCTATTGCATCCATCCTGGTGAGAGTGGCCTGGGTGAACTGTTGATTCTGGGCATGTGGACATCTGGTGCCTGAGAGAAATTTTGTCTCACTCTTTCCCTCTCTCTCTTATTCTCTTTCTCAATGATCTATTATCCTAAGGTTGGTTTGTAGAAGAAGATTATTATAAGATTGCACACAGTGGTGCACTTTAAGTAATATTAGCTAATTTAATTTAATATGAACTAAGACCTCTGTGGCAACTAAGAGGATGGCTGGGCACAGACAGCTTAATCCCCAACAGAGGGTCCCAGCTGTAGCATCTATAGATGACGCCCAGGAATGCCATGATCTAGAGCTGGTCTGGAAAAGAGTCATCCAGTAGCCTGCATTGTTCAGAAGAGCTGAAAACCTCAGGTGGAAGTGCGGGCTGTGGGAGAATGAAGTTGTCTAACATGATTTCCCGGAGCACATGACAGCTAATGAACACATATGACTACCTAGGCATCATGTTCAACGTCAGCATCATTTGAATGGAAAGTCCAATAGGTGTGAAGGGTAGATCCCGGGAGTGGACAGTCATGAGACAGAGCCAATGCGATGGGCATTATCGACGCCCAAAGCATAGAAGGTATAGCTGAGAGAAAAGGAGACCTTTATTCAAATATTGACAGGGTTGCCACATGGAAGGAGGAATAGAATTATTCTGTGTAACACCAGAGGATAACCTAAGACAAACGGATGAACATAATAAGATTTTAGGTCAAAAGAAGGAAGAACATTCTAAAAACTAAAGCTATCTAATAATAGGATGATTCAGGGGAAAGTCTTCAGAGAGAAACCAGATCATCTGTCAGAGTTATTAATTCAGATAATAAGGCTCCTACTGTATACCAAGCACTGTTGGGGATATAGAGGTGAGGAAGACATGGTTCTTGTCCTTTGGTAGGTAATTTTGGAAGTTAAAGCAGACCTCTGGCCCTACTAAAGGAAGAGTATTTTACAGTAGAAGTATTTCAACAAGGCACTCTGAGGCCTTGCAGGAGTGGCAATTGAGTTAGCTTGACTTGGGGTTCAGGACAGATCGATGAAAGATGGGCACTGAGAATGGCCCTGAGCATTAGAAGGTGCTTGGGAATGGACATTCCTTGGGGGAAAGCAGGTCAGCAAAAGCCTGTGGCTGGGAAAATGCAGGATGTGGTTAACACACTGTGAACTGTCTTCTATAGACAAGGACCAGGAAAACACAGGAAGACAGCATAGCGAGGGCCTGCGTGTAGCATGTGAGGGGCTATAGCAAGCGAGGGCCTGAGTGTAGCATGTGAGGGGCTATAGCAAACCTGCCTTGTTTGATTCCCCCATCCTGCCATGCTAGTCTTCTGGAAAGGGCTGTCTTTTGACAGTTAAGTCATAATAGCAACATGTAATAAATAAAAGCAAAGATGTGTCTTCTCCAAGAGGCAGACTGTCTCCCAGGCCAGATTGAGACCTGATTGATTTTGTTAGCCGTCTAAATAAAGAGTCGCCCTTTAGCCAGTCACGAAAGCATGATGGGTGGGTCGCTGAGCAAACACGGGCAAGACTCCTGTGGGCACAGTTCCGTGGAAAGGGGCCTTGACCCAAAGACGAGATGGATCTGTTTTTGATGGCATGGACAGCCTTGCTGTGGAGACGATCACTCAGCTTATGGGAACCCGATGTCTAAAAACATACTGATCATAAAACAAGCAACCCCAGGTTTGGCATCCATGCTCCAAAGCGTCTGCAGATGATTTGGGGTCCCTAACCGTTTTCCTACAGGGAACTAAAGTTCAGGCCTGTCCATCGTCTCATCAGCTAGATGGTTACTATGTTTTTCATGCATTCGCTTCATTTCATCAGAATGAATATAATACGTGGTCAGAGGGAGGCTCTGAGGACCAGATCCTGCGCTGTAATGAATCCCCTGAGGCTCTGTCACTCTTTGGCCTCTTGGTGGCCACCTGGATGGACTCTTTCTAGTGACGGCAACCTCCCCTCAGGGCCATCTGTGCCAGTCATTTGATTGTTTGCTCTGGACCCATGACCTGCCCTTCTCTCACTCTGTAATGTAACAATGCTGCAGTTCCCAGGGAACCATCATGTGGCTTCTAGCTGGGCTCAGCCAGTAGGGGGCACCAGTGGGAGATTGGAGGACAGAGGACAGGATAGGCCAGGGTAGCCGCTGTTGCTCCTCCGTCACGCATCTCTTCCGCCCCCGTCACAGGTCCACCGTGGTTCCAGTTTCCGTCAATGGACCCAATTCCTGGGTTCTAACCCCTCTGCCTCTTCCCTTTGCCTCCAGCCCTGGGTGGTGGTGATGGGGGAGGGTAGTGCTTCCTGCTCTGACAATCTCTTAGTTGTTTCACTGTCCCGTCTTGATGTCTTAGTTCTTCCATGCCCTTTGTAATCGATTCCTTGTGTAAAATTCCTTTTTAAAATATTACTGGGAGTGTCCTCTGTTTTCCTGATCGGGCCCTGACTAAATCAACTTCCTCTCAATCTCCTAGGTTGTCTACCCTGTGGACCCTCAAATACTAGCTTGAAAGGTTCAGGATTTAACCCATGAGCCCATTCTTCTCATTTGAAAGCATGAAATAACCATTGTACATTTCCTTGGGTCATCAATTTTCTCTGCAGATTTAAGACAAACAAAATACCTGTGATTTTTTAATACGAAAACAAACAAGATATATTGTAGTGCAAAAGTCGTATGATTTTAAGATAAACATGGCGACATCGAAGTGTTTGTGCACTTGTAAGAAGACAATGAATGCCCTTTCGGGTTTGAAGTACTTTGGAGGAAAAGTGTTAAAAGCCCTGCCTTAGACCAGGGCTTGGAAAACTTTTTCTCTAAAGGGCCAGATAGTAAATATTTTATGCTTTGCAGGCCATACGATCTCCGTTGCAACTATACAAATCTGCCATGAAGCACAAAAACGGCCATAGACCCTATATACATGAATGACAATGCATGTGTGCTAATAAAACTTTATTACAAAAACAGGCGGCACACTGGACCTCCCCCAACCCTTGTACAAAGTAATAGCAGTGGTGGGGTTAAAGGCAGTTAGAGATTCCTAGCAGATAATTACCTGATTGAACCTGTGATGTGGGAATATTGATAGCAGTGAACATGGTTACTTGGAGGCAGAAGATAGTTAAACAACCATCCTGATGGTCACGTCAAGAGGTCTTGGCACATCTCAACCAGGTACAGACAGTCAGTTTGGGATAGCTGTCGATTCTATCCAGAATCTAGGGTAGATTCTTACCACCCTAATCGTCACTCCAGTGTTCCCTCCTCTCTATGAATTTTGGGAGCCCTTAGGCCATTATCACTCCATTCCTTTTCCCATGGTCCCGGCAGTTTTTTGCCTGCACCACCTGTTACCTCATTCTGTTCTCTGATGCACCACGTGGAAGAAAGCTGGGCTCTGAGCCACTGCCCTTCCTGTTCAATCAGTAGAGCGGCTCCAGGGCTTCTCTTCCCATTTCCAGTGACTGTCACATTCCACACGGGGCATCCCTGAATGAATGCAAGTAATTAGTATTTGCAAAGTGATTCCTGTGGCTGAGGTGAGAGCCACCCAGAAGGGCCAGGTATAATCACTGTTATATCTGTGGTTTACATAATTCCTGGTCCACCCTGGAATGATTTTTTAAGCCTTGGTAATTGGTGAATTACAGTGTGAGTGCTGAAAACCAGCTGCGGTTTTAAGTGCCTCGTACGTTTCTGTAGGTGGTATAGCACTGGGCGTAAATGTTGACGGATGTGTTAGGAAAATTACAGTTCAGGTTCGTGTGCAGCTGCTTTGAGGGAATATTGGACATTTCCAAACAGATGCGCAATCAGCACTTAGATGATTTAAAAAGTCATCTGATCAATATTTATGCCTGGGTAAGAAAAGATATTCCTTGTACTTCTGTGATCTGAGTGAGATCAGAACATCAATCTGTAATAAGCTCTGGGGCTAGAAGTTCAAAGACCCAGAAGCAGCTAAGCAGAAGTCACAGTGTTTTACACCTGGTAGGTGCTTGATAAGATCTGTGACCAGCTGAATGAATGAATGAATGAATGATGCTACTGAGCCCCTATCTATTTCCAAAGTCTCTTCCTTGAGAAAGAATTTTTTCACTGAGCATCATTAGACACCAATGAAGCTCCTTCACTGACTGGATGTTCCCAGATGACCTATTACAACAGCTCGATGCCTTTGTCAGAGGTCCACTCGCCTGGCTTGTTGGGGAGCAAGTCCTCAGCTACTATTATCTGCCTAGTGAAGGTGAAGTCTCTGGGAGACTTCAGAGCAGAGGAACCCAATGTGTGTTTGCTCCCCTATGACAGGCAGTGTGCTGGGCTCATCACAGAAGAGCTCCTGTAACCTCCCAATAGTGCTATGAGTCATAACGTTTCATAGCTGGGAAGTGGATGCTTAGAAGGTGAAGTGACATTGCCACAATTAGGCAGCAAGTAAGTGACAGAGTTGAGGATGGACACCCAGGTGTCTGCCTCTCTAAGCCAGATACTTGCCATTTTCCAGGGACGGCAAAACCAGCAGCCTCTATATAGTGGTCCGTGGGTGGATTTTTCGGAATAGAGATTTTTTTTCAAACTGAATTTGCATGCCCTTTGGAGGGGTGTGCATTCTGCACTTCCCCTACAGCTCACTCTCCCTGTTATTTTACAAAGGCTAGTTTCCCACATCTGTCTTATCTGTCCGGCCCTGGAGGTATCTGAGTTTGCACCTCCTGTGGAAGATGATATGCAGGCTCTTGGTTTTCCCTCCAGGGGTCACAGGGACCTTGCCTCCTGTGCCATCCTTGCGCTCCAAGGAAGGAATTCTTATATTCTCTTCTGGTCATTTCTGACACTTCTCTCATAGGCCAAAAGGTCTAACATCACCATGAGCGGTGGGTAGGGTCTGTAACCATCCGCACTCCATATTTGCTAGAGAAAAATGATCACCCCTCGAATTAAGTGGGTATGCTGCTCCGTCCAGTGTGTGGCAGGGGCTGCTGTGCCAAGATATCCATCAAGGCAAGAAATAAAACACGTGTTCAAGGGAAGCCAACCAATCCAAGGGGGGAGGCGGGGGGCTGAGGGTCGAGGTAGGGGCCAGGGACATGACAAGGGTGAAAAAAGGATGTTGATGGGTATGACTTGAAAAGACACAGAGAGGCAATGAGCCTGAGCTTCCAGCTGGGCTGTGCCAGACAGCTGGGCTGCTGACAGCCTGTCCCCTGCCCTCTCCCTCAGTCCTCCCTCAGGGCAGGGAGGTTGGTGCCCAGAGCTTTGACAGGTGCAGGAGAGGGGCAAGCAATGCTGGAGCTGGAGGAGAGAGCTGGTACTTTTTTTTTGGCTCATTGGCAGTCAACACATGATGAGTCTTGAGCTTAATGAATAAGGCAGACTAGCACTTCTCGTGGAACTAAAAGCCATTCATGGGCTCCCTCCTCTTGAAGGGACCCATCAAAAGGCAGCAGTGGGCAATGGGAACAAATCGTAGGCCCTCTTGTCTTCTTGTCCTTGGATGTTTCTTCCCCCAGCGTTGCATTTTTTTTTTGCCTGCATTAGCAGCGTGCCTCCAATAAAGCCATCGTGGAGATAATCAGCTTTGTTCTCTATGCAGACATTCTGGCTTAGGGCTGAACATGGACTAATGCCCATAGCAGGAAAGAACAATGATGACATTCATGAGTCAGCGTTAGTTCAGTACTGCTGCTGTCAAGGCTGATTATTTGTTGCTTTTAAGAGAGATGCTTTGCCTGCAGCAAAACCGCCAGCACCCACGGGTAAAGGCAATGCATGTGAATTTGCCCCAGTGTGTTTGAAGTCTGCATCTTGCACTTCTTGGCAGTCTAGGCAGTAAGACTGGGGGGGACTCAACTGCAACGCAGCCATCTGCTGGCGAGGCAGGTGCCCAGCCCTGCCTGGATTAGCAGCGGCATGTACCTTCCTGCTCTGTCTCAGCCGCACCAAGAAAGCTGTTCAGAGTTGAGGCAGAGAACAAACTGGTCTGGAGTCTGCAGGTTCTCAGTTCTGGGAGGGACCATTCAGGAGGCATCCAGCAGCACCAATAGGGAGAATCATTCCTGACCTTGCAAAACAGAGTTTTTACTGGTGCAGTCTTTCTAAGAACAATTTTGCACCATGTGTCAGATGCATTCACAATTTCGGGACCCTTTGATCCTTTAATCTAATGTCTACTAGGTAGAAAAATTCAGAGCTCCTTGGAAGGTATGGTGAGAGGCAGGGACTGAATAAGGCTCAGTGTCCTTCTTGGTGAAACTGACCTCTTGCTTCTCACAAGCGGAAGCTGTTGGAAGCACGGCCAGCCCTTTGACATGGGTGCCTCATGAGAACTCCCTGTAGCAAAAAATAAAAAGAATTATTTGTCCAAGTTGGGCTTCAAAGAGAGCTTTAGCAATTTGATTTTATAATTGTTCGTCCTGGTTATGGACAACCTCTGGTATCACACATTCGATAGATGAAATAAGTATTCATCGAAACTGCCCTTTCAGTACTCTGTTCAAGTTAGAAAAATGAAGATAGCAGCAAAAATCAATATAACTTGTTCCATTTCAATAGATGCCCCAGAACAGCATGTTCATCTATGGATGTGCGTACACTCAGCTGTGTTCACGAACGTCTCCCTTTTGCAGAGTGAAACACTGAGGCAGAAGAATGTCAATTGGTTCCTGGGGGCCCAGAGCAAGCAAAAGAACATCGGAAAACATATGGAAATCAAGGCCTCCTCTGCTCCATCTCCTGGCCAGCAGCTGTTAGGAGTTTACATTCTGTAGGGCCTGGAGAAACTTGAGCAATTAAAAACAAAAGCCTTCTATCCATCCGTAGCATTCCCCGGGCCTAGCTGGGTTTGCAGCTTGTAATGTGTTATTTATTTTTGGTTTTAATTGCTGGCAGTCCCAGAAACATTAGTGTTATATATAGTGCTGGGCTCAGCAGGAGTAATTAAAAGGCGGGGGCCCTCATGGTTGGTAGTAAAATACCAAGTGCCGGCTGTTTAAGAAAAATGTGCCATTGATTCGCCATCAGCAAAACACAGGGTGGTAGGAAAGGGACAGAGGAGTGATGCCAGGCAGAAAAATCACCCGGAACAGAAAAGGTTTATACACAGGCCAATGTGTACTGAGTTTTAGGAAAAATGTAACTGATTCAGATCAACCTTCTAAGCAGCACCCTAGGTAGAAAGAACCAATGTGTATTGAATGCAGTGCCGGCACTTAAATCTGCATAGTTTCATTTAAAACTCATGACACCTCTCCAGGCTGGTATTCCCATTCTTCTCCATCTTCATTACGTAGGGCACAAAACCAGGGACAGCTCTACCATACTCAAAAAGAAAACACAGCACAGCATTTTTATGGACCCTCTCTGGGAGATGGATCATGGGTGATTTTTTTTTTTTCTTCTGCTTTTGCTCTGATGCTTTGGGAGAGAGATGGGCAGAGAGAAGGGACACAAGACAGTAAGAGTGACAGAAGAACAGGAGCTTGTGTAGAGATCTAGAAAGAAGGGGGGAAGAACTGGTAGACACACTAAATATATTGCCTCATACGATTAGTACTCGTTTTCACAAATGCTGAGAATGAGGTTCACAGAGTTTAAAAGGAGCTTTCTATAGCATGTGAAATGTGATCCCGTTTACGTACCAATAATGCGTATATTCATACGAACATATGTGATACAGTCCTGTTTATGCAAAACCCGACTCCCAGCACTAAAGCCAAGTAGGAGGGGCTGACGCATGTCCCTCACTTAGAAGTATTTTGTGGCTTCCCACAGCTTTATTTTGAACAATTTTCAACCACACAGGAATGTTGAGAGCACATAGTAGAACAGTTCGCCGTGTCTGTTATTATAAAAGACCTTCCTTAGATAAACATAATAATAATATTTACATGCTAAGCATCACGTGGAGCAGGTACTTGTCTTCGTGCACTTTGTGCGCTCAGTTCATCCTCCTCCAAACTCTGTGAGGTTATTATTATTATGCTCACTTTATAGGGGAGGTAACTAAGGTACAAATTGCTTAAGAAACTTGCTCAGGCTTTCATGACTAAGAAAGGATGGGGCATGAATTGCAAAGCAGACAGCCTGGTTGCAGAGCAAGGTTCTTGGTCTCCCCACTCTATTGGTTATGAACAATTATTAATGATCTTTCCAGGGTCATGAATATTAGCATCTCAGGGAACTGGAAACGGGGCAGCGTGGTGGGCTTGCCCAAGGGTGACGAAGCTCTCCAAGGAAGTCCAGGTAGTGCCCCAGGGAAAGCAATGGGTTAATGATGAGTAGAGGCCCAGGTCATTTTGGAAGCCAGAGGCGGCCTGTCAATGGACTCTTCAGGAGCAAATACACAGGAGAGAGTCTAGGAAGGAGCCAAGAAAGGCCACCATTCCCTGAAACAGAGCCTCTGCTTATAATGGAACAGGTTGTGACCTGTGCGAGGACAACGGCTGAGGGGCGAGTGGGACTGATGTCCACTCTGGGTTCTGTTTGCCAAAGAACCAGATGCTCCCCAAGCTGTGGACCCTTGGAGCTCTCCCTACCCTGAGGAGTACCTTTTCTAATTTGCATAATGGAATTCTACAGACTAGCCCTTGGCCCAGATATACCAAGCAGAGTGCGGTGTTCCCCTGGAACTCACAAAGATGCCCAAGGCCTAGGAATTCTCTCTCCTTGATGTTGGCTCTTTGGCTCAATCCATCTCTAATGGTTGCTTAAGTGCCTGGCCCGGGGCCAGTGATGGGTTCCTAACTAGAGCTGCTGAAACAATGGCCGAGCTAAGGAGAAAGGGACTTAAATTGGCCTGGAATTTTAAAATCTCTATCATACGTTGGGTCTGCCTAGATTTTGGTGGCCCGTGGAAAAAGCCCACATAGCAAGCTTAGAGTCTGCTCTGCCTGGGTTAAATCGACGCCAAGATGTGGAAGGAGGTAAACACTGAGATGTTAGCACCACCTCGGTGCGTCGGCAAAACATGGGTCAAATGTGCAGGCTGTCACGTGTAAGGGCACAGGTCTCCCTGAGAAGCTCGGGAAATAGCTGGGGTACATATTGGTAGTCAGAGCATGTCAAAGGCCAGTTGTCCCAACAACTTGGGAGAATGGAGACCAGGATTTTAGAAGGCTGGGTGTACCACCCACTCCTGGCCCGTGAGTTCTGTGTCTCTTTCGTCTTTGTGTCCTTTGCTCCTCTTCTTTTTCCAGCCAGTGTCTAGCAAGGTGCGTGGCACACACGGGGACTCCCTCCATGTTTGCTGCCTGGGCTGCCTGTTGAGTGTTGGTCTGTAGCAGTTCTGGAGGGCTCCATTGTGCTGGGGTCTTCCCTGGGCCAGTCCCAGCAAGTGAGGAACACGGAGAGCATTGCCCACAACTACGTCTTTGAGGCTTGTCAGTCTGGGTCCCTTAACAGCCCAGTGGGGAAAAGCAAATGCAATTTCTCCTCTCAGTTTGCCTCAAATGCATTACAAATTGGAATCACTTCATGTCCGAATGCTCATTAGAAAATGTTTCTGAAAGGCAGCGCAGCCCATTAAGGCTCATTCTGAAGAGTGATTTTATGTTCTTCACATTTGTGTCTATATTTGTTGAAGATCAAGTTCAATTTTTGAAATTGCCAGATGTCTTGGCTCAGCTACACATCTAAGCCAGAGCTCTTGGGGGATACCCCGCTCGGTAATAATAAAGTTTCCTTCCCCTTCTGAATGCCTGACATTTTAGCCAAGGGAATCATTATTGCTGCTTAAAAACCAGAATTGCAGATTGAATTAATTTCATCGAAATCATTTTCTGTAAAATGACTGATCTCAGATTTCAGTGAATTTAATTGATCTCAGCTGTTGCATTTGGTGCCCATTGGTAACAGGGTAACTTGCCGGATGTGAATTCCTGGGTTTATCTCTGGAATTCTCTTCTTCTTCCTTCTTCTCCCCTCTCTTCCTCCTCTTCATCATTTTCAATCACAGGCATTTTCATCCTGAGTGGTACATTTTAGACATCTGATCTTTAACACAAACTAACATGGTGTATTATGATCTCCAGTTTGCTAGCGGGAAACTAAAGCAAAGTTAAGAAATGAGGCCAAGTCCTCCTGATGTCCAATAACTCCACACCTCTATTGTAATGGGCCAGGTCAAATTGTCTGAGACCACGGCCAAGGGGTGTCTGGGGATTAAGCCGGAGCGGGTGGGTGGCTCCTTGGAGTGGCCAGATGCTAATGAAGCCAAGAGGATAAGTGGAAATTGTGTGCAAGAAATAGTTCTGAGCGTCAGAAACCCAGAGACCTAATGCGTGCTCAGGACCCATGTTAAGTGAGGCCCTGGGGAAGCGTTACTGAGCCATGAAAGGTCAAAAGACAAATACAGCACAGGAAGGGAGAGGGCTGCAAGGAACAACGGGAGGATATTGCCGTCTGAGGACAGATGTTGGGCTACAATAGTGCTGGGGTGTCCACAGTTCTCTTCTGAGTCCTGGTCTTGATGACGGGTCTGCCTGGGTTAAACATTCTTGCTAGGTGCAGTGGCATCACGATGATAGCATTTAGACTAGAAAGGAGACCTCAGGCCTTTAGGGGTTTGTTTCTGTAGAGCGGTCATAAGATACAGTATACGTTACCTGGTCTCCAATATTTCAGTTGGTGGATGCCTTTATTCGCTATTAGCAGTTGGTCAGAGAAATTGCTCCAGGAAGGTAAGCCCAGAAGCCTTTGAATCCAACCAGCCAAATAAACGAACAAACAAATGAACAAGGAAAGGAATAAGCAATATTGCAAGTTTTGTAGCTAACAGGAATTCTAAAGATCGTAGAGCTTAGTTAGACCTTTAGAAATTACTTCTTCCAATTAAGCTCATTTTAACCATCAAAAGTAACAAACCCCAGAGACCCAGTGACACCAGCTGGTTGATGATGCTTCCTGGACCCGTGACCAGTTTTCCTGCCTATTTTAGATTTCTTGACTGCTGCCTCTTTTAATGAAGTTTTACCTTTTACCATGTTTACATTCTGATGTAATATACATCCAAACTCTCAGTGGAAATAGTCTTTCGAAGCTCTGTACGTTTGGAACATCATATTTTGCAACTGCCTGTGTTGTAGGGAAAATGATTCTTTATACTCTTTTATTTTTTTATCATCTTTATTGGAGTATAATTGTTTCACAATGGTGTGTTAGTTTCTGCTTTATAACAAAGTGAATCATCTATACACATACATATATCCCCATATCTCCTCCGTCTTGTATCTCCCTCCCACTCTCCCTATCCCACCCCTCTAGGTGGTCACAAAGCACCAAGCTGATCTCCCTGTGCTATGCGGCTGCTTCCCACTAGCTGTCTATTTTACATTTGGTAGTAGAGGCATGGTCTTAAAGAAGGCTGGCCCTTTCCTAGATAGGTGAGCTATGGGTGATTTTCTTAACCTTTAGCCACTGCAAAATAAGGAAACAGTAGTGCCCACATATTAGTATTTGGGGAAGGTTTAAATGTAAAACACACGCAAAAGCCCTCGGCTCTGTGTCTGGTACATAATAACAGTTTAAATGTATTGAGTAGTTCATGTTACTCTTTGTTCCCTGGAGAAATTCGAATTTCAGGATTTAAGGTTGTTAGTGAGGATATCCAAAAATTATCTCAAAGTGGTTTCCTGAAGATAAAGACACAGTAACACCTGTTCATGGCTTGCTACCTGCATAACTTGAGCAAATTTCTTATTCTGTTTTCTCAACTATATAACAAGGAAGATGCTTTCTCCATTTCTTGGGAAGTTTTAGTAAGGCCAAAGCTTACCCTAGGTACTCAAAAATTCCCTTCCATCTCCTACCTCCTAAACCTCCCCAAATCACTCCCCAGGTGTTATTTTTTACTTTTATGACCTGGAAATTTCCCCTCCTAGAAATGATTCCAGGACAACCCTGCTGGTCCAGCTCATCATCCCTTGCATCTTGGGCAGGCCTGGGCGGTTCTCCTCTGGTCTGGCCCAGGACCAACTACTGTGGGGAGACCCAGGAAAGCATTGTTATCCCACTGCTGGACGAGAGTGTGCCTCTGGCCTTGGGTAGATGGGGTAGACAGGGCCGCCCTCACAGGCATGCACAACGTGTAATCTCACAGGGGCCAGAAAGGGCTTCCACTTGGTTTAAGACTCTGCTGATGCTGTCTTGAAATTCTTAACAATTTAAACTTTGTATTAAATTCTCAATAATTTTTGAATAAGGGACCCCACATTTTCGTTTTGCACTGGGCCCAACAAATTATGTAACCAATCCTGGGGGTTATGTGATGTGAAGGCGTGATGTGATGACGTGGTGAGGCTGGATTTATTGATCTCTCCATGCTTGAATAGCCTAGGCCTGAGGACAGGATTTGTTGGTGGGTCGGGCGTTGAGAGGAAGGATGCTTTGGAATCCACAGCAGAGGATGTGCCTTGGTGGCCCTAGCAGGGAACACTGGCCTGATTGTTCTTTTATAGGGACTTATTTCTTTGGAGCTGAGACTCAGGGGATCAGAGGTCCTCTTGGAAGGGGCTTGTAGAAAACATGGAAGGAGGCAGATTCTTCAGCCATGAGGACAGCTGGGTGTTAATAACACCTGGCCCCATGCTCTTGGGAGCAACTGAAAATATTTCCCTTAGGAAGATTTGATTATGGTCAACTCAGGCACAAAGCAGCTTCCCAGATTAGGGCCCCCATGGTTTCTTGAACCTGGACAGGTTACAGATCTAAGGCTTATCACAGGAGCCGAGGGAGCTTGGCCATGAGCCAGGTTTGGGATGCTGATGGGGACTCTAGGAGTCTTGCACACTGCAGCCCTTCATACTCCAAATTCCTGTTGCACATGGGTCTGTGAGCCTGGGAGGACTCCCCAGGCCCACTGGACATGTTGAGTCATCATCTGTAAAGACTCTGCGAGGCTGCGTTTACTGATCACTCCCTCTTTGAATGGCCCAAGGAGATGACAGGTTCCTGTCTTTCCTCAACAAGGCAGCTCCTGGGAGGCAGTTCCTCCTTCCTTGAAGTGACTTGTCTGCCATTGATCTCACTCCTGCAGCCACTATCGGCAAACTACATCTTTCCCTCCTGTTCGAGAGTCTTAGCCTTGGAGCAAGATGCCGTTATGAGAGAGCTATTGCAGAGATAGATCTTTATGTCTGAAAGCATGGTGTACTTAAATGCAATCAGCTATGCCAACCAGATGGATCTTTCAAATCGTATTTGTTGGAGGGGGCACGTGTGTGTACGCAGAATGATGTTCCCTTGACAAGTGACTTTAGTGAAATTTCTTTATTGAGTTATTTAACCTGGTATATTTAAAATATATAGTTTCATTTACAAGAAAAATGAATTTATATTCCCTTCCTTGAGAAACCTTTTATTATTGCATGGGATAAAAATCCATCTGTATAGCAGAGTGTGGTGACAAAAGGATTACTAATGGACAAAAAGGGGTCTTTACCAGGATTTCTCAACAGCTGGGCTTTGCAATGAAGTGAGGATAAAAAAATAATACTAATTACACAAGTATGCCACAGATATACATATTTGTGTGTGTGGCGGGGGGTTAACCAAGCAACACAGAACTCAGAGATTAAAGCAGTTTGGTCTGTGGTCTTTTCGACCACTTGATATGTGTTTTCCTGTGTGGCGGACGTAAATCTAACCACACGAATTCAGATGTAGAAGAAATAGCATCCTTTCACACTCCATAACTCAGGGTAATATCTGATTTGAACCCCTTGCTCTGTCAAGCTGGCAGAAAATTTAATTGCCATTGCTGTGGGCCAACTGGTGGGTTTTATGTAGCTCTAAGGCATGGCAGGTGGCCGCGGGGTTTTGGTCATTGGCCCCCGTGTGTTACTTCTCAGAGGTCCCTTGTCCCTGCCCTCATGGTCTCCCTAAATTGTGGCTCCCGCTGCAGCCCTCCACTCTACTCAGGGCTGGGAATTCTGCAAAGGTGCCAGAATCAGGGCCTAAGGACCAGTCCATCCTGCTGCCTCTCCAAGTTTCGGCTGCATCCCTAGCAGGACTGCTGAAGCTCAGGACCTGGTTTCCAGTCCAGGCCCCTCACACTTCTCTCTTCCTCCTCAGCCTGGGGGAAGTGTCTTTTCTCTAGCTTTTGACCCTTGAGAGACTTCTGCTTTCCCCTGCTCCGGGACCCCACAGCATTTCCTCAATGAGGTTTGATCAGTCTTTTACACAATAAAAACGATCCTTGGACTGCCCGTGACTTGTTTCTGCCCTGGCTCTAGGAATTACAGAGTTTAGCTACCAGTTTGGATAGGAAGAAAAAGAGATGAGGGAATCTAGGGAAAACACATAAATTATCCACACATTTCTGTTCTCATTTTATATGTACATGGCCTCCCCTAATCCTGTTTCTTCCATGGTTTTTCCCCACCTCAGTTAATGGCCACTTCATTCTTTCATGGGCTTTGCGAAAAGAAAAGCTCTTTCTCTGTACTTCGTACTCACTCCTTTGCAAAATCCTGTTGGCTTGACCTTCAAAATGCAGCCAGAATTCACCCAGTTCTTGCAGTTACCCTGCTGTCATCCAAGTCACCAGCGTTTCTTACAGGGTCATTTTATTAGCCTCCTAAATGGTCTCCCAGCTTCCATTTCTGCTCCCCAGCAATCTGTCCTCAACACAGCAGCTGAAGTGGCCCAGATGAGACCGAACTCAGATCACATTATGCTTTGCCCAGCACTCCAATGGCTTGTTGGCTCATTCGGGGTGGAAGCTGGAATGGTCAGACTGGCGTCTGAAGCTCTGCGTGAAGGGGCCCCGCCACCTCTCTGTCCCTTTCCTCCTGCTCCCCTCTTTCCTCACTCTACCCCATCCCAGGCACTGTGCCCTTGGCAATGGCGAGTCCCTTGGCCTGGAATGCGCTCACTCCAGATGGCCACACCACCCTCACCTCCTTCAGGTCTCTGCTGTCTCTGTCATGCTAGTTAAATAGCAGTGTGCCCCCAGCCTTATTTTTATTTTTCTCCAGGTTCCTCACCATCATCTGATATATGGCATGTCCTACTTGCTTATTTGCTTCACGTCTGCCTCTTCCTACTATAATGGAAACTCTGGGAGGGTAAAGACTTGCTATTTTGTTCACTGTGGATTCTCTAAAACTCAGGACGTTGCCCGGCACATGATAGGAGCCGACAGATAATCGTTGACTGGTTGACTGACTGACTGAATGATTGTACAGAGATACAGTATTTTCTGCCTCTGTGTTTTACAAAAACTCCATCATACCACAGCAGTGTTTCTACAACTTGCTGTTTTTTTCTGTTTAATAATAGATTTTGATGGTCTTTCCATGACAGTACATAAAGAAACACACCGTTTTCTTTTAATGGCTGCAGTAGGATTCCACAGTACAGCTATAACAAAATGTGTTCAACCAGTCTCCTACTGATGGACTCGTTTGCAATTTTTCTCCATTACTAACAATGCAGACTTTTTGTGCATTCAGAATATTTCTCTAGGATAAACACCCAGAAGTAGAATTGCTTGGGGAAAGAAGTGAAGCAAATTTTGACAACCTCATTTGCATTTCTACGCTGTTTCCCCTCCTAGGTGAGAATGTTTATCATCCTGTACTTTCTTCTTCCTCCCTGCTTTTTTTTTTTTTTTTTAATCCCTTACCCTGGGTAGGAAGAAAATTTCAATACTTTGCTGGTGGCAGTACAACAGGTGAGAACACACTATTTTCAGCCACTATATACATGTGAGCCGTGGGTTGGAGTTTTTGCAGAATCAGCTGGGATGGATTTTCTCCTTCTCTCCACTCCTTTGGCATTTAAAATCTGTACTGCCCAAATTGGGGCTTGATTGTACATTCTCTCATATTGTTCCATGGAATGAATCTTACTCCTCAGCTAGATGGTTAACTCTTTGATGGTGGAAGCTGTTTCTGTTAGTCCTGTGGATTTGTGTAATCCCCTCTGGGTTTGAAAGTGTTCATTGGATGCCGAAACAGTTGTGCCTTCAATACAAATAAACCTGTGGATTCCAGCGTAGTTGGAGCTTTCAGAGTGGCCACTGTGATTGAGCAGAACCTTGAGAGAAGAATGGAAAGTTTCCAGATAGAAGATTAAGGAAGAATGTTCCAGAGAGAGGAAGAAGAATATGCAAAGCTGTGGAATTGTGAACAGGCATGGTGGGGTTGGGGAAACCACAGGTGATGCTCCAGGATGAGAAATTAGGTGACAGGTAAGGGATGGGTCAGGAATGAGTTGGGAAGAGTTGATGGAGGTTTGTTTCTGAAGAGCTGTGATGCCTTGAGACATTAGTGAGGATGCTTTGGATTACAAGTGCCAGGAGCCCAGTGCCCCTGCCTGAAGTCAAATGGAGAAGTTATTTGCTCCTACAATCCAGAATGACTGGAAAAGAACTGGAATATCTGGATGCTGGGGGTCCAGGCCACTGAAGCCCTCTCTCCATCTCACACCATCTTCCCAGCTTTATGATCATCACATAAAAGCTCTGTCTCTTCTCAGATTCACGTAAATGAATCAAAGAGAAGGAATTAACCTTGGACCACCGTCCTCCTGCTTTGATCATGGTCCGAGGAGGCGGGTGGAGTCAGGAAACTTTTATTCACGCCACACCTTTTTGTTTTGGAGAAGGAGAAGGTCTTCAAATCAAAGAGAACAAAGAATGCAGCCCACGGAGCACCCTAAATTGTATTTGCTACAATTGATGATTAAAAGATTTGGCTTTTTGTCAACATTTTGAAATGAAGATGTAGAAGGACCTGAGTTCATACTGTTCCCTAGTGAGTCCAAGCAGCTCTAGTCACCAGTATTTGGCAGGAATGAAGCAATTCATTAAAGAGAAGCTCCTCACTTTCCAAATCTCTAAAATTGAAACCCATTCTGTGTCAATTTCAGATTATGAAGAACCATTGCTGCCTCCACAGCACAGCTTAAGTCTTTTCTCCTGCAAGAAGGCCCCAAGCCATTCTCCTCCCCTCAGGCATGCTATTTTTGATGTAATAACTCGGTATTTTTGTCTTCTCTAGAAAGCTAAGTAAGGGCAGACTCTCTGCACTTTATTTCTTTGACCTCCTCTCTCTGGTACCTAGTTTTGTAAATGCAAGGATGATTGAATACCTCTCTTGGGGAAACATGGGACTGCTCTCCTAAAAAATGCAGGAGGGACATAATTCTTGATTATTTGATCTTGAGATAGAAAAACAAAAACACCAGTATACTGACAAGGAAGGTGCTGAAATCATCCTTTAATGAGTAATATAATCTCGTAGGTTTGGAAAGAGCACTAGAGTATTCAAAGATCTTGAACTGTCGTAATCTCATTTTGTCTTAATTAACAGTCTTGGGTGGGAAGCAGAGAGCTCTTGTCCATATTTTGTAGACCAGGTAGCCCCTGAGAATTGTTCGGACACCTTGGAGATCGTTTAGTTCTATCATTTCCCTTTTACATTTGACCTTCTCAAAAGCTGATTAAATGCCCCAAAGCATCACAGCTACTTAGTGACAAAACCAGTGCAGGAACCCAGGTTCCTACAATCACATCCAAGGTACTGCATCACAGAATGCTGCGTCTTCTCCAGTGTCTCGAGTCAGAAGTCGATATGTCATAAAAGACCTTGGTCTCTGGCAGGGCAGAGGTGCACGAGGAGGCAGGAGGGGGGACAATGGTGGCGACACAGCTGCCAGCCGCTGAGTTCAAGTAAAAATCAAAGACGCAGATGTAGAGAATGGACTTGAGGACACGGGGAGGGGGAAGGGTAAGTTGGGACGAAGTGAGAGAGTGGCATTGACACGTATACACTACCAAATATAAAATAGCTAGCTAGTGGGAAGCAGCCACATAGCACACGGAGATCAGCTTGGTGCTTTGTGTCCACCTAGAGGGCTGGGATAGGGAGGGTGGGAGGGAGACGCCAAGAGGGAGGGGATATGGCTATATGTATGAGGCGATATCTATGAGGGGATATGTATATGTATACATATAGCTGATTCACTTTGTTACACAGCAGAAACTAACACACTATTGTAAAGCAATTATACTCCAATTAAGATGTTAAAAAAAAAGTGACAGCAGAGAACATAATGAAGTATATAAACCTGGATAAAGCAGTGCAATGGGTAATAAAAAGTGAAATGGGGTGGAGGGGGAGACGGGAAAGGAGGCGGGAGGAGTGAGCGGGCCACCTCACAGAAGTCATTAAAGGAGTTTTCATGTGCTCTTGGCGGGAGCCCACAGTCTCTCCTGTCTCTCCAGTTTAAGGCTTAGTGTGTTAGACTTTCTGCTGTTTTCACAAAGCTCTCCATGCCCTCAGGATTGGGACTAACTCCCGATTTCATACTAGGGGGCGTGTAGACATGACTTGAGATCAAGGTTACTGCCAAGTTGTCTGAACTTGCTGTACCTCCCAAGGAGACTGCAAGGTGTCACCCACCCTGGGCCTCTCTGGAACCCCAGGCATTTCCTGTGACATTAATTAGCACCAGCACACTGGGTTTGAATTTCTTGGATGCCTCCAATTCGGTACCGTACAGAGTTCAGCCAAAGGGCCATTTTTCAAGACTTGTTTTAATGTTTTTTTAGGGGGGGGGGTAGAAATCATCTGTAACCCGGAGACGGAGAGCTTGCACATAAATCTTCCTAAGCAAACCCATGTAAAGTACCGATACACTTTATAAGCTGTAAACTCGGCTTTTATTAGCCATTTATGAGCCATTTTTTATGATGCAAGTTTAATATTAAACTATAAAGTTCACAACACACTTATAAAGACAGATAGACTCATTCACTTTATAATTCTTGACGTGGATGCCTGACAAAAGCCGACCGTATCACGTCATTTCAGGAAACCGGCCCAGTTGGGACTTTGGAAACTGGTGTAGGATGAGGTCTGGGAATGGACAGGCGCTGGGGTATGTCAGAGGCAGGAGTGGGAGGGAACAATCAACCGCAGCCATAAAAATAGATGCACAAGCTGGGAGGTAATTTTTCTTCTGACTTTTCTGGAGCGTGGGGCCTTTATAGCCATTTAGGAAGTGAGAATTCTCTGGAGTAGCAGTTCTTTTTTTGAGCAGCAGCTATATATTGCCATTTGATTTTGTGCAACCTACCTTCTTCCTCGTAGATCAGCATGGCTGGTATTTTTTTATTCAATGTGATGAAAATTAAATCTGTTCTGTGGGATCTCAAGGCCATGTCGCTAAAATAATAGGAGATAACCAGGAGTGTGATCAGTTGAGGATTGCAAAGTTTATTTTCCCTAGGAAGGAAATATTTGGTGTATGGAAAGTGGATGGCCTTTGGTGCGCCTCATGTTGAATACATGAATTATCAGCGGGGGATTATTCTAATCACAAGCGACACACTGTGTTAGATCTCCGGCTTTCTGTCTTTGAACCAGACTTTTGAATTCTAGAAGGTTTCTCTGGAGGGGTGGGGTGGGGGTGGGGCACACTAGAAAAGATCAAAGACTCAAAATAACGCCCAAACCGGTCAACGGTAATTCATGGTACTGTGGATGCTAGAGAACCACACTATCCCCCTGGGCTGTGGAAGCATCCCCAGTGACCCCACAATACATTTGCTTGGCCCTTCTCTGCTGGGTGACCTTGTGACAACAGTTTATTCCTCCAACCTTTCTCTTGAGGCAAAATGTTCACATATTCCAGTACTTAGCCCTGCAATTTTTTCCTAACTAAAAAGATTAATTAATTAATCCATTTATTCTTGAGCCTATATACTATATGCCAGATTATGATCTAGGCACAGGAGATACACTGAGGAACTTCAATTTTTTCTTTGTCACCATTTTCTAGAAACCTTCGCTCACATAAGGTTGTACTCTACCCTACCCAGTGCCAAACTCTCCATTTAGCTCTGTCTTCCCTCCAAAAGATTACTGTAATGGTTCACATAGTCACTTGTGGGAAGACTAAGTCATTATTTCCTTCCTTCTGCTTGCTCTGGGTTTAGTTTCCTGTTTTTTTGTCCAGTGTCATAAGTTAGATCAGGTTATTGATTTGACATTTTAAGTCTTTTGTAATGTACACATTTATAGCGATCCATTTTCCTCTGACTAAGCACTGCTTTGGCTTCATCCATACATTTCAGTATGTCATGTATTTATTTTCATTCATCTTAAAGTATTCTGTAAGTTCCCTTGTCTTCTTTGACGCTTTGGCTATTTAGGAGAATGATGTTTAATATCCATATACTTATAAACTTCTCAAATTTCTTTTTGTTATTAATTTCTAATTCAATTGTGATTAAATAATGTACTTTATACAATTTTAATCCTTATGAATTGATCGAGGCTTGATTTCTGGCCAAGCATATGGCCTATCCTGGAGCATGTTTCATGTGCAGTTAAGAAGAATGTGTATCTGAAGTTGGTGGGTAGAATTTTCTATAAAACCTGTTAGGTCTAGTTGGTTTATAGTGTTGCTCAAATCTTTCTATTTCCTTGTTGATCTTCTGCCTAGTTGTTGTAGCCAGTACTGAAAATGGAATGTTGATGTCTCCAACTATTATTGTTGAATTGCCCATCTCTCCCTTCAATTCTGTCCGTTTTTGCTCCATGTATTTTTGGGCTCAGTTGTTAGGTACATATGTGTTTATAATTGTTATATTTTCCTGATGGATGGACTTTTGTCTGAGATTAGAATAGCTACTCCAACTTTCTATGATTGTTGTTTGAATGATATATCTTTTTTTCCCATCCTTTTACTTTCATCCTGTTTGTATCTTTGAATCTAAAGTATATCACATAAAGGTAGAATATTATTGGATCTTATTTGCTTATTCAATCTGACAATCTCTGCCTTTATGTTGGATTGTTCAATCCAGTCATACTTAATGTTATTATTGATGCAATTTGACTTATGCCTGCCATTATAGTTTTTGTTTTCTATGTCTCATGTCTCATCTCCATTCTTTTCTTCCTTCTTTAGTGCTTTCATTTCCCTTACGTGAATATTTTTAGTGTAACATTTTAATTCATTCAATTATTTTTTAAACAACATATTTACATAGTGGTTGCTCTAACAATGTACGTTTTAACTTGTCAGACTCTACTTCAGATTTATACTAACAATTCCAATGCTATATAGAAATATTACTCCTATATAGCTCTATTCCCTCTTCTGTACTATAGTTGTATATGTATATTACGTCTGTATATGTTACAAGCCTAAGAATTCATTGTCATAATTATTATTTTATATAATCTTTTTACCATATGATGTCACTTGTATGTGGAATCTAAAATATGACACAAATGAACTTATCTATGAAACAGAAACAGACTCACAGACATGGAGAACAGACTTGTGGTTACCAAGGGGGAGGGGGAGTGGGGGAGGGATGGAATGGGAGTTTGGGATTAACAGATGCAAACTATTATATATAGAATGGATAAACGACAAGGTCCTCTTGTATAGCACAGGGAACTATATTCAAAATCCTGTGATAAACCATAATGGAAAAGAATATGAAAAAAATATATATATATATGTATAGAGTGTGTTTGTGTGTGTGTGTAACTGAATCACCTTGCTGTACACCAGAAACTAACACAACGTTGTAAATCAACTATACTTCTATAAAATAATTCTTCTAAAAATAAAAATATATAAATTTTTATCTTAAAATACAAAAAAATCTTAAAGATGATGAGAGAAGAAATAAAAGCACAAGCAGTATATATATCTCTATATAATTTGTCATGTTAATATTCATATTTACAATTTTGGTTCTCTTCCTATGTCTTGTAGATTTGCCTTACTATCTAGTGTCATTTTCTTACCCCAGTACAGCTTTATTTCCACCCACCACTTTGGTGCTTTTGTTGGCTAATATATTACATTTTTATATGTTATGGATCCAGCAATACATTACAAGCATGGACCTAGAGTCTGTCATACAGAGTGAAGTGAGTCAGAAAGAGAAAAACAAATACCATATGCTAACGTATATATATGGAATCTAAAAAAAAAGGTACTGATGAACCTAGTGGCAGAGCAAGAATAAAGATGTAGACATAGAGAATATACTTGAGGACACGGTGGGGAGGGAGAAGCTGGGGTGAAGTGAGAGCATCAACATACATACACTAACAAATGTAAAATAGTTGGCTAGTAGAAAGCAGCAGCATAGCACAGAGAGATCAGCTTGGTGATTTGCGATGACCTAGAGGGGTGGGATAGGGAGGGTGGGAGGGAGGCTCAAGAGGGAGGGGATATGGGGATATATGTATGCATATGGCTGATTCACTTTGTTGTACAACAGAAACAAACACAGTATGGTGAAGCAATTATACTCCAATAAAGATCTATTAAAAAAAATCAGGTAAGAGAAGCGAGGAGCAGAAATATGCAAATTTTATAATTATTACCTACATGATTACCTTTACCAGTGCTCTTTGGTGTGTGTGTGTGTGGTGTGGGTGTGTGGGTGTGGGTGAAATTACTATCTGGGATCACTTGCATTCAGTCTGAAGAACTTCCTTTATATTTCTTAGAAGGCAGGTCCATTAGCAACAAATTCTCTGTTTTTTGTTTGCCTGGCAATGACTTTATTTAGTCTTCCTTTTAGAAAGATAGTTTAGTTGATATAAGATTCTTGTTTTGCACTTTTTTTTTCTTTTCTCTACTTGGAATATGTCATCTAAATGCCTTCTGACCTCCATCATTCTGATGAGAAGCCAGCTGTGAATTTTTGGGGGGTTCCTTTGTGTGTGATGAATCATTTTTCTCTTGCTACTCTCAAAATTTTCTATTTGTTTTTAAGTCTTTCCACATTTTTACTATGATATTTCTAGGTGAGGATCACTTTGCAATTATCCTACTTAGAATTCCTTACGTTTCTAGGACGTGTAGTTTAATGTTTTTCCTCAGATTTTGGAAGTTTTCATTCATTATTTCTTTAAATATTTTTCTATTTCTTTATTGATATTTTTTATTTGATGAGATATTGTCATCATGTCTTCCTCACTTCTTTAAGCATGGTTTTCTTTGGTTCTTTGAAAATATTTATGACAGTTGCTTTGAATCTTTTTCTGCTAATCCAATATCTGGGACCTCTCAAAGGCAGATTCTGTTCACTGCTTTTTTTCTGTGTATGGATCACACTGTGCTCTTTCTTTGCATGTCTAATTTTTTGTTGTTGTTGAAAGCTGGACATTTTAGATAATACATTGTAGCAACTTCAGATACTGATAACCCCATTCCCTCTCTAGGGCTTGTCAGTTTTGTTCTTTGTGTGTTCATTTGTGGGGTTTTTTGGGTTTGTTTTATTTTTGGTTTTGGTCTTGGCTGGACTATTTCAGTGCAGTCTATTCCCCACACAGTATATGGCCTCTGAGCTAATCTCAGTCACTGACATTTTAAAAGTAAATAAATAAAATACATGTTCAATTTCTTATTTTTAATCATTTTAAGAAAAAAACACCTCCTCTTTTAGATTACACATATATTATTTTTACCCAAGGTTGATCATCTTTTTGTTTGTTTAATATGTGTGTGAAGTATTATTTTGAAGATGCAGAGGAATTATGTGAAAGCTGAGTTGGAATAAATGACACCATTTCAGTGTCCTATTTCAGTTCTCACAGAGTCTTTCTACTATTTTATTTAATAGTATGTTTTCTTTAATCGTTTCTTTTCCTCAAGGAGCATGTGGTTTACCTTTAAAAGCTCTACACCACCAGATGGAAAACCTGCTTTAAATTCTGTCTCTTGAGTTCCCTGTGTGCCAGGGGCACTAGCTGATTTATCAGCAACACGGGCATGATCATATTTTCCCTTCCCGACTTCAAAGAATATTAGGTGTTTAAAGTGATGTTCACAATATACTTTGAAAGTATTGAAAAGATATTCACATGTAAGGCATTGTTGTGCTATTATTATTAATTAGGAAGGGTTAACTGCTAAAATGATGGCGGTCATGCTCCTGGATCCAAATGTAAACGAACACATTTTGGAGAAAATATCCGTCAAGAAAGATCACGGCTTCCATCAACAATTTGAATCCATGCCCATGCCTATCAGTTCACAAACAAGCCATTTGTTCAGGTATTTGAATTTCCAGCAGCTAAAATTCACCTTTTGTAAGAGAGGACATGTAGTGGAAAAACACACGCTTTAAAATTAGTAATTTGGAACTGAATCCTAATCCTCCTTATTTATTCTGTCTAATCTTGCCCCAGTTGCTTAATCTCTAAGAGTCTCGGTTTCAGCCTCAGCCAGATGGGCATCTTCCTTCATGGTGCTGTGGGACCCCTCATTATTCTGCAGAAGAGTCACTGCTCAGTTTTAACAATAGTTCTCATCTCTTCAGCATTTACCAAGACCCTTCCTCATGAGATGATGCCTTTATTTTATTTTCAGGTTTCCCATAGTTCATGGCATATTTTGAATAAGAACTGTTTAGTAAAGACATGTAATCTGAGAGATTGGTTGAATTTTATTGCATTCTCCTGATATCTTCATTGTGCTTATGAGAATAACTGGCAGAGCTCTAAGGGTATGGCACCCTGGAATGATAAGTATTGAAGAGAAAAATGTATATAGAATGGGGAACAATCAGGTGGGCGTACTGCAAGGGGTTCCGTTGACATTGGAGATGACCTGGACATATTGGGCACTTGGAAGTAAGTCAGGGATGAACAAGAAGAATGGGACCATAAAGAGGCAAGACAAGACTACCAGAAACCTTTCTGAAAACGTGAGTTTTCTGATGTATTGTTCCAGCATTAAAAGTGAGCACAGAGAATCTGCACCAGTGGGCCCCTATCTTGCATGCCATCAAGAGTACTGTTTTGTTACTGTTGCTCTGTAAATCACATCTTGAAAATTTTTATCTAGTAAGCACAGTACATTTAAGTAATATATTAGGTAATTTATTTTCTCATTTTTATTCATCTGAGATATATCCATCTGCCAAAGAGAATTTCTGGTCTTTCTGAGATAAAAAGCAAAAGACTTCTCCACAAATGCTCCCCTTTTCTCTTCCTTCCTACAGCACCCTCTCCCTCTCTTCTTTCTGAGTTTGCCTCCTTGATCCTCATCAAGCCTCTATTTAAAAACACACTGTGCAAGTGACAGACATTAAATTCCACTGTCTTCTACTTGTCTGCCACTGGCAAGTGGTGTGTGTTCTGTATCCACAGTGCAATCAGTTGTGTGTTACTGCACCCATGAGGCTTGTGTTTTCTGTGGTGTCCAGGGACTGCTCACTGCTGGCTTCCCAATAAAAGCAATGTGTTCTACTTGCATTAAATAATTAGTGACACTGTCATTGAAATGGCAATTTTATGCTGTGCCTCTGAGGAGAAAAATAGAGTATAGGGATTTGGAGAGCAGTGTGCCTTCTTTTACATACATCATTATGCTGGAAGATATATATATATATATATATATATATATATATATATTGGTAAACTGGAGTTGCAATTTAATCTGCAGCTCTCCATAAGAAGCTGTATGTCCTTCATCAGATTTGAAATATTGACCATTTCTTCAAAATTTTTTTCTACCCCATTTTGTTGTCTACTCTCCTTTGGGGACTCCAATTACACATATGTTAGACTGGTTTACATTACTTAATAGGTTCCTGAAGCTCTGCTCATTTTTCTTTTTCAGTCTTTTTTCTCTTTGCTCTTAACATTGGATAATTTTGATTAAACTTTCTTCAAGTTCACATACTCTTTCTTGTGTCATTGGCATGCTGTTAAATCTATCTAGTGACTTTAAAATTTCAGACTTTGTACTTTTAATTTATAGACTTTCCATCTGGTTCTTTTTAATCATTTTTATTTGCCTGTGGTCACTTCCTGTCTTTTTTTTCATCACCACATGTTTTCTTTTACTTCATTGAGGATAGTTATAATAGCTGTTTTAAAATTCATTTTGCTAATTCTAATACCTGGGTTATGTTGGGGTTGACTATAGGTCATTTTTTCCCCTGTGTGTTCCATTTTCTTGTTTCTTTGTATTTCAGGTAATTTTTAATTATATCCTAGAAATTCTGAATATTCAGTTTGGAGATTTTGGATTCTTTTTCTCTAGTGAGTGTTTGTTTTGTTGTGCAGTTATCTTGGTTGGACTTGAATTGTAATCTCTGTGTCTTGGTTGTTAATTCTGATCTCAGTTCAGATCTGTAGTATTTAGTTGAGTTGCTTTGATTCTTTTCCCTGCATGCATGGTTTATGAGTTAGCCACAGTTGTGGGAAGAAGAATTGTGGGATTTCTCTCTGGTATTTTGCCTCTCTCTCTGGTGGCTACTGTTGACCCAGATTCAGTGGTTTCCCTGGACAGAAAGCTGTGGTTTTTCCATTGGTACCCCCACTCCCTCATGCTCCATGCTAACCACGTTTGATCTCAGGCTAAAAGTTTTGAAAATAACAAGTAACTCCATACAACTCTCCTGTGGGTATGGACTTTCCAATGGAATACACTTGTTTCTGTTTACTCTTCAGTGCCTCCAGGTGGCTATTTGTTTTGTATGAGATCCACAGTTCATAGTTATTATCTGCAGGTGGGGTGGTCTGGTTCGATCTGATTAATTATGTTAATCAGCCATTATCTTCGATTAACATATTTCTTTTTACATCAGGTTTGTGCTTGACAAGGCTATACTCAATTCCTGATAATGACCTTTTAATGATGATCTTTTCAAATTTTTGGTAGTTACCATTGGCAAGAAAATTTATTCATACTGGTAGGTGATAAAAAATTTAAAGCCGTTATTACAACTATTCGAAATTTGCAGTAGTTAAAAGTGTATTTAAAGGAGCTAACAGCTTCTCTTTCTTTTCTTTTTGCACTGACAAATGTAATGTCGAAATTTCTTGTGATAATGCAAATGGGTTTCAAATCCAACAGAATGTTTTCATATCAAGTATTTCAAAATAATGATGATGCTCTAATTAGAAGAAAACACATGCATTGTTAGAGCACTCACCCTGCAGCTAGCCTGGATGGCACTAAAAGGGCATATTAGCTGCAAAAGCATCCAGTATGTGTAAAGGCAGAGACTCAGGGCCCCCTGGAGCTACTCTGCCAGGAACACCTGCTGATCCCTCAGCCTCTTCAACTCTAACTCCTGTTCCTTTGCCTGTGCACCTGAGTGCTTAGGTATTTGGATTCCAAACTACACTAGCGTGTTTATGGACCCCTTGTTTATGGTGGGTTGGGGTATACCACAGTGCTGGCTGCAACGTAGTTGTCCAAGATATAGAGAAACTCCTTTGCAGCTCAGAATTGTGGCAAGCAACAGGTGTTGTGTGTCACTCATCAAACCCAATGCCTGCTGAGATATGAGGATCCATTATCAGACCCACCTCTGTTCAGCCCACCTTCTTAGGAACGCTAGGTTAAGCTATTCCACCCCCACTCTGACTTCCCAGCCCTTCCCTGAGACACCTCCTTACCTCCCTCATTCTGCATGATTATTACTAATACAATTTAGGTTATATCTTTCAGTGTCTCTGAACTTTGATGTGCATACTAATCATTTAGAATCTTGTTAACCTGCAAGTTCTGATTGGGGGTAGGTGGGGGTGGGTGGAGAGCAGATTCTGCATTTTTATCAAGTTTCTTGTGATGCTGAAGCTGCTGGTCTGTGGACCACACTTCTAGGAAGAGGGACATATTCTGAATACCACCTCTGAATGTACTATAAGACATCAATGGGAGAGTTCTGAAATAGGCCAGTGGTTATGAATGTGAGATATGGGGCTTGACTGCATTAAGTATAAATCCTAGCTCACCTGTTAACTAGCTTTATAATAGTGGACGAGGTAGTAAAAGTCTCTGTGCCTCAGTATCTTCATCAGTAAATAAAGGTAATAGTACATCTCTCCTTATGATGTTGTTGTGATGATTAATGATGTAATACATGTAAGAGTTTAGAACAGTACACAACACCTAATAAGGTTTCAATAAATATCAGCTATCGTTAGCGTGCATCCTCTCAAGTTGCTTACGTGTTTATTGTAGAGAGATACAATTTCACAATTAAGGAGGAACACAGATACACCATGTGATAAATTTAATATAATCAAATTTCAACATGTCTGGTGGAACAAGTGAATGTTCTATTTGTCTCTAGGAAAATTTTCTTAAAAAATATAGCCCTTGAAGGTTGAATAGGATTTAGATAGCTGAGAGATTCACCCACATGGACAGAACCTTGAATTTGGATGCTGTCTTTGAACTTGATCTAATTAGTCATAAGCAGTGTCTATGGACCCCCAAGCAGGGGAGAAATTAGATGATTCTTCTCGTTATGGATGTTTTGCTGGTAGGAAATGAGGTTCACTCAAATTCTCATAAGAAAAAGAGGTTTATTTACAGGATAAGGATTCAGGGAAGGGCAGGAATAGAGGCCACTCTCGACCACTGTCTGCCCTTCACCTCCACCTTATTCCCTTGGTTTCTTTGTTTCCCACTTTTCTCATTTATTCATGTAATTAAATCAGCTAATATCTGTTGAGTTCCTGGCATGTACTGGCCACTCTTGTAGGCAATGGCATTAGATAGATCTGTGAATGGAAAAAACAAAATACCTGTCCTTGTGGAACTTGTATTTTATCAGGGGGAGAAAGACAATAGCAATAAACATCATAAATAACTACATTGTACAACCTACCAGAGGGGATATGGGGAAATAAGGTACAGGGAGAGAGCTATTTGAGGGAGTTGGCTATTGCGTTACATTTCTAATTAGGGTGGTCAACGTAGGCCTCATTGAAAAGGTAACACTTGAGCAAAGGCTTGAAGGAGGTGGGGTGGGGTAAGGTAATGAGCCAAACAGACGTCAAGGGGAAGAGAATTCTAGATAGACAAAGGCCAGACAAAGGCAAGTTTAATGGCTTTCAGGCAGGAACATGTCAGATATGTTCAAGGAAGAGAAAGGAGGCCTGTGTATGCAGATTGGAGTTAGGGATGGTAGAGTAATGGGAAAAAGAGCAGAGAGGTGGTGGTGCCTCAGATCAAGCAGACTCTGGAGGGACTTTGGCTTCTCTTCTGATGAAATGGAAGCCATTGGAGAGCTTGAACCCAAGTCTGCAATACCAAGTCTGCAATACAAATACTATGACATACATTTAAAAAGGACAATCCTGGGCTTCCCTGGTGGCGCAGTGGTTGAGAGTCCGCCTGCTGATGCAGGGGACATGGGTTCATGCCCCGGTCCGGGAAGATCCCACATGCCGTGGAGCGGCTGGGCCCGTGAGCCATGGCCGCTGAGCCTGCGCGTCCAGAGCCTGTGCTCCGCAACGGGAGAGGCCACAACAGTGGGAGGCCCGCGTACTGCAAAAAAAAAAAGGACAATCCTATTGGGATTGACGTATGCACACTATTATATATAAAATAGATAACTAATAAGGACCTACTGTATAGCACAGGGAGCTCTACTCAATACTCTGTAATGACCTACATGGGAAAATAATCTACAAAAGAGTGGATATATGTATATGCATGACTGATTCACTTTGCTGTACACCTGAAACTAACACAACATTGTAAATTAACTATACTCCAATAAAAATTTTAAAAAATAAAAATTAAAAGGACAATCCTAGATCTGTTTGGGAAATAAAATGAAGGATCAAGGGTGGAAACAGGAAGAGTAGTTACAATGCAGAGATGATGATGGCTCAGACCGGGTGGTGAGAAAGGGTCAGATTCTGGGCATAATGAAGGGGTAGATCCAATGGGATTTGCAGATGGGTTGGGAGAAATCTATTTGTTGGTGGATTTGCAGTGGGATGGGAGAAAACTCAAATGTGTCTTCAAGGTTTTATCAACGAAAATGGAGAAGATTACAGGTATGATGGTTGAGGCAGGAGAATCAGATGTCCAGAATAAAGGTATGAATATGTCCCACTAGAAATGTTTAACAGTTGTATGTACAAATATGGAGTTCTGGAGGGAAGGTTAGGCTAGAGGCATGGATTTGGGAATTGTTGGTATATAAATTGGTGTTTGATGCTCTGAGGTTGAGAAAAAGTGTAGAGAGAAGAGACGGAGGGTTAAGATCTGGGGCACTCTGACCTTAAGAGTTTGGGAAGAAGAAGAACCCAACAGGGGAAATTGAAAGGCAATGTGTGAGGAAACCTTGAGAGTCTGGGGTCTTGGAAGCCAAGTGAAGAAGGTGAATTGATGAAGAGGAGGTGATAACTGTGATAAATGCTGTTGACTCATGAAGTACCATGTAGAACTAGGATAGACCATTGGATTTAGCAATGGAAGTTGTCAGTGCTTTTGAAAAGAGCAGTTTCTGCAGAATAAGAGAGGGGAAAGCCTGATTAGAGTATGTATAGAGAGAGAACTGGAGGAGAGGAATTGGAGACACAGAGTGTGTGAAACTTCTTAGGGGCTGATTTGGGGAGAGAGATGCACAACTGTGTTCAGAACCCTTGGGGGCCTACTTCTCTCTCTGCCTGTCCTGTGTCATACCTGGGTACATTGGCATCGTTCTATCAGGTCCAAGGAAATTCTCTGTGGCTCACTAAGGCTCTGGCTGCCTGGAAAGATCTTGCAGCTGTTCCTTCGAGGTCTTGCTGTCTATCTGTCTGTAATAAGAACTCTCTGAGGACTAAAAGAAATCATACTGCATAACAGGAGGCTTGCAAAATATGGCTGTCTGGAAAGCAAGAAGATGGCTTTCTAAGTAAATAGCAGCGTGCTGTTTAAATTTCTGCCCTCATTCTATGTGGCTGACTGATCTTGGACAAACCTATTAGTAATCAGTGTTGAGTCTACCATCAAATGTATCATAATCCTTTTGGAAACTTTTAATATATTTGTTCCGTATAGTTTCTTAGAGAAACAAGTTTGCATCTGTTTCTTATCAACTGTATAAAGAAATGCTGTATGTTTTTTTGTCCTAAAATTATCTTGCTTATGTTTGAAAATGGAAAGAAGGGGTGGGGGTAGCTGATTTTACACGTAAGGGAATACTTCAGCTCTCATTCTGTGAAGCAGAGATATAGCGATTGGAGGAAACACCCTGCTCTTTGTTCTCTGATGCATCGTTGTGGAAAGTGTTTGTTTTCTTCAACCAGAACATGATTGGTACTTGATCTATTTCCACTCTGTCTTCGGAGACAGTTTGTACAAGAACTGGTTGCGAGACATCAATTTTTCTGATGGGACAAACAAGCTTTGTGACAAATGCTGAGATTGCTGAGGATTTGCTAAGATCAGTACTTCTGGTTTTGTCCTTTTCTTTTAGGCTGTGAGATGATATCTTACTGACACCCATTCCTCCGCTGGTGAATTCAGTCTACAAAGAGTGAGCCACCTGATTCGGTTGTGGTGCAGTCAGAGGTGGCTATTTCCTTGCCTCTGCTGTTTTCCTGTGTTTCAGAGTCTGGTTATACCTTAAAGAGACCATTGGTGAGTAGTCAGTCTCTCTTCTCCTTCTGCATACCCTCAGCTCATGGTCACTGGTCCACTGTGTGTCGACGCTTTCTTTTGGTGTCTGTCTCTAACCTCCAGACTGTGAACTCTGGGAGGTCAAGGTCAATGACTTCATGTTTATTCTTAGAGTCCAGCATATTGTCCTTTCAAGGCTCTGTTCTTAAGCTATGTTGACAAATTTGTGATAATAGCAGCCACAACCTTATCAGGTGAGAGATTTTTTTTTTTTAAAGAATAAGATGGATGTCCTTGGAAGCAAACTTAATGTCCATCAACAGAGGAGTGGATAAAGAAGATGTGGTACATATATGTAATGGAATATTAGTCAGCCATAAAAAAGAATGAAATAATGTCACTTGCAGCAACATGGATGGACCTAGGGATTGTCATACTGAGTGAAGTAAGTCAGACCGGGTAGAAAGACAAATATCATATGATATCGCTTATATGTGGAATCTGAAAAAAATGGTACAAATGAACTTATTTACAAAACAGAAATAGAGTTACAGATGTAGAAAACAAACTTATGGTTACCATGGGGGAAAGGAGGGGGAAGGATAAATTGGGAGATTGGGATTGACATGTACACACTACTTAGATAATGTGTGATAGATAACTAGATAGATAGATAACTAATAAAGACCTACTGTAAAGCACAGGGAACCTTCTCAATACTCTGTAATGACCTATATGGGAAAAGAATCTAAAAAAGAGTGGATATATGTATATGAATAACTGACTCACTTTTCTGTACACCTGAAACTAACACAACATTGTAAATCAACTATACTCCAATACATTTTTTTTTTTTTTGCGGTACGCGGGCCTCTCACTGTTGTGGCCTCCCCCATTGCGGAGCGCAGGCTCAGTGGCCATGGCTCACAGGCCCAGCCGCTCCACGGCATGTGGGATCCTCCCGGACCGGGGCACGAACCCGCGTCCCCTGCATCGGCAGGCGGACTCTCAACCACTGCGCCACCAGGGAAGCCCCTCCAATAAAATTTTTAAAAAATAGATTTAAAAAAGTAAAAAGAAAAAAGGAATAACATGGATGTCCAGATGGAGATTCAGATTGCTCAGTTTAGCATGAGTTTTTATCTTTTGTATGTCACATGCTGTAAATTGATTCAGAAAATTTTTGGTTATTTGGACACTGTCTAAATAGGGTTCAATCAAGAAGCAATTTCTGAGAGGAGGGTTGAACATACGTGGTTGGGCTTGCCACAAAGTGCTAATTCACAAATGAGCATTCACTTTTTTTATCCTTTTTACTTTTAAGACAAATCTCTGTTAATGTAGGAAAATGACCCTTGATGTGTGAGATAAGATATGTGAAAGCATCTTGGAATGCATTTTATAAGCTGTAAAGTGTGACACAAGTCTATTGTTATTATCGTTATTGTAATTATTTTATTTTGATAGCTTGATTATAGTTATCAGCACTTGAGAGGGATAGTAGAATGCATTTCTGAGAATAAAAGTGAGATGAGAAATTTAAATACAATTCTAGTTACACATAATCAATAATTGTCCAAACCGAGGCCTTGATCGAACCAATGTAGAAATGAAAGCAGAAGGATCATTCGTACATTTGTTGATTGTTTCTGCCTTGGGGAACAGTGGCTGCTGAGTGCTTTGCAGGGGCTTATATGTGTATAAACTATTTTAAATGGTGTGGTCATGGGGAGGAGGCTGTTAGATCTGAGTTGACCTCTAGCTCTTTTGTTTGCTTTAAAACTGATCGACACTGCTTTGCAGATTTAACCTTACTTGAACCAAAACGGAGACTTCAAAGGTATTCTTTTGACTTATATTTAATGTTGATATGACTACTGTCCAGGATCATGCCTTCTTTTTTTGACCCGGTCCCCTTGAATCAGACCATTCAGATAAACACTGTGGTTAGGATTTATTTATCTTACATCTGTGACATTTCGTGACTTAACCTGCTAACCCATCTCTGACAAGTTTCATTCTTCTCACTTAAATCAGTTTCCAAAGCTACCACCCCATCACCCTCTACTCATGCTCTCCTCTCCACTTGGAACTCCAGAATGCCTTTTGGCTGGAGCTACCCACCCATGACAGTTCTTACTTAAATAGGAGAAATGGCCAAGTGAAGCAGAGGAAGGGGTGAATAGGAAAGCTATGTGGGTGATGGAATTATCAGGATTTGTGATTGATTGGCTGAGGTTTCAAGAGGGAGGTGCAAAGATGATGGATTAGGTGAATGTTGATGCCTTCCACTGAAATAAGACATATGAGGATAGAGCAGCTCGGAGCAAAAAGATACATAGATACAGAGAGATGTTTTCTTATTGAGTGAAATGCAGCCAACAGCCACTGTGGGTAAAACCAAACCCGACTGTTAAATTGTTGAAATAGATTGACAGCACAATTGTGGATGAGAGGTGATTATTTTCCCGGCCATCCTGCTAACAGAGCTTAAATTTAGTAGCATTCAAATAACTGATAGAGAAGATTTCCTATTGAAACATATCTAGAGTTTTAAGAAGATGCTCATTTGGTGAAAGGCACAGGGGAACCGTTTCGTGGCTGTGAATAGACCCAATTCAATTAGAAAGAATAAAACCTCAGTGTACTTAACCAGAAAGATACCTGGAAGTGTTAGATTGGGTATAATCCAGCCCCATTTCCTAGAGCTGAGCCAGGAGACCTGGGGAAGGATGTCTGGTGGTGCTTGCTTTCTGTACTGACGATACTGGTACAGCTGAGTCAATTAGATTTAATTTGATTTCTTGTTTGATCCTCTGGCTGGCCCATAACTGAAAACCTGAATATTTGCTCATATTACTATTGTCCTCAGACAAAGACCTCTTCAATTCACAGAGCAATCTATAATGTAACTATCCATTTCCCATCCACTCTGTGTGTACCTTAACTGATAGCTATTCAGACATTTATTGTAGGTAGCAGCGCCTGTGATGAACTGAGAGTTTCTTTGAATCTGGGCTTTTGAGATCCAGATTGGTAGCCTTGGAAATTTATTCTTTGACAAAGGTCTGTTGAGAGCTCTTCTCATCTGGAAGAAGAAGAGGAAGAAAAAAGAAAGGCTCACAAAACCTTCACAATCCTCTTTCATCTACAGAATTACCAAAAATGTTCTTGAAGAATGGCCCATGCAGACTCACCTGACATTTCACTAGTATAAGTAATTTCTGATTATTTCTAGTTTCTCTGAATCTGTGTGTGACCCAACAGAATCATTTTCCGCTGAGTGGAGACAATATGATTTCAAGTGAGATAACAAAAGGGGAAAATGAATACATCATCTAAGTGCTTCAAAGAAGCATCAGTTCTGTCTTTGGAGGGTGCAGTCCAAGATGAGGGCATTGTCGGTGGAGAGACAATCTTTGGATATAAATGGTCAGAAAGCTCTATGCACCATAGCTTGGTGATGAATAGCAGTGAATATTTACAGAGGCATTAACTTGTGCTAGATACTGTCTAAGTATCCTCTTTATATTATACCATTTCATGATTTATGTCTTATTATGCTAAATTTATAGACAGTGTATCTGCTGGGGTTCTCCAGAGAAACCGAACCTTATATATTATAAGGAATTGGCTCAGAAAAGGCTGAGAAATCCCAAGATCTACATTTGGCAAGCTGGATACCCAGGAGAGCTGATTGTATAGTTTCAGTCTGAGTCTGAAGGCGGAAGACTAGTGTCTCAGCTTGAAGACAGACAGAGAAGAGTGAATTCTTTCTTCCTCTGCCTTTTGTTCTATTCAAGCAGGCCTTCAACTGGCTGGATGAGGCCCACACACATTGGAGAGGGCAATCTGCTTTACTCAGTCTGCTGGTTCAAATGTTAATTTCATTCAGAAACATCTTCATCAACACACACAGAATAATTTTTAATCTGGGCACCCTGTGGCCCAGTCGAGTTGACACACAAGATTAATCATCACGGATAGGGAAACTGGGGTATTAGGAATAACTGACTTGACCAAGGCCACACCCGAAGCACATAACTACAGATATGAACCCAGCTTGTCTGATTCCAGGCCCGGTGCTACAACCACTAAGGGACATTGTTTCTCTGTGCTGTAGTCTAGAACACATGTCAGAGACATATCAGACAATTCAGTTTCCTCAACCCTGTGAAGTGAAATTTGTTTAATGCAGGACATGGACTTGAATACAAAACCATTTAGAGAAAAAAGAAAGGGGGCTTTATTAATGCCACAAAAAATGGAAATGTAAAGACAGGTAAAAAAATTGATCTCCTAGTATTTAACCATGGTAAAGTATTTACTCATTGTTTGTTAAAGTAATTCTTTTGAGTGAGCAAATTGATCTATTATGGGTAATTTGTTATATTTGTATGATGAATATGCCCAACCTCCAGAAATAGACCCGTGGATTAGCAACTTACCTAATACAGGTCTGTATCTCCCACAGGACTTTACGTGGTTTATGGGATCACCGTAAGGAGCTCAATAAATATTGGCTGGTGTGATTAGATTGGTGACTAAAGATGTTAATCAACTGATTAATCATTACGTATGCTAAATAAGTACATTTGCTTTCTTCAAGAATAGAAGGGGACCGAAGAGATATTGTGATTGACTCAAATTTAAATATTTTGCATCGGGAAACAATTCTTTCATTTTCTAAGCAGAAAAATAAGGAGGAAAAAAAAAAGTTTTTCCCGTAATCTCATCCTGATGATAGAGATGGGGGTGGGCAGAGCCAAAGTGGATTGTAATGAGAACGACTTAAATGGTGGGATGTTCAGCTCTTGTCTACAGGTTTACAGAAACGAAATTAAACTTGGGCTTTCTATTGCAAAACAATAAGCAAATTGAAGGCCAATTATCCCAGCTCAAAAAAAAAAAAAAAAAAAAAGCCGGCGAACTGGAGAGGATTTTGCATTTCTGAGTAGAACAACTTTTCAGACGAAAGAATTTATTACAAGAAATTGAGAACATCTGGGCCATCAAAGGCAGTATGCAGTGAATAATTGGACAATCATAGACTGGCATCCATTTGAATAAGAGGCACTTCCTTGGTTCCTACTAGGGGATGTTTTTGAAATTCCTCATCTAGAAGGAAATGAAGCTCAGCATTTAAAACATGATTTTCCTACCTGGTTGTTACTTGGTTATGAAAGAAATCGATTTGGGGAACCTCAGTTCCATAAAGTTATTCTTGTGACCAAAATTCGGGGAGAATAGCAGAGAAGCGGTTGGTCCTATTCTCTGTTGGTTCTGTTTTACCTACTGGCTTAAATCTTATCCTGGCAAATATCACACTCATAATAAGTCTTAATAATTCTGCTTCTCCCCATTCTCCGCCTTCTCTCTTATGTCCTTCAGCCAGGAGCCACCCTGCTGGCATCCGACAAGTCCCAGAGAGGGTGCTAATGGGGGGCGGTTCTCCAATGGGTGGGGTGGGCCTTTGGGCTGTCCACATGAGTAGGGCTGAGCTCACCTAGTCCCCGTCCACTCAGTGCCCTTGTACTCTCCTTATCTGTAAGAGTGAGAACATCCTACATGATGCTGCCCTATTTTGGCTTAAAACCTGAACAAGATATTTGACACACATATACTGTTTCCAAAAGCTCTCGTAGTCCCTTTAGGTAGTAATTATTATCCCATTTCATAGTCGGGGACACTGAATTTCAAAGAGATGATATAGTCAGTTAGGTAATATAATCCAGATACTACTGCGTAATAGCTCAATTCTCGGTGGCTTAAAACCACAAAGTTTCCTCACTCATGCTACATGTCCCCAGCGGGATGGAAGGGGGCTCTGCTCATTGTAGTCACCCGGGGACTCATCATTCGAGCGGCCACAATCTCAAATAATGCCAGTCTCAGTGCTTGAGGAACAAGAAAGCTCCAGAGGAGGGTCTTGCACCAGCTGTGAAATGCTTGCCCCAGAAATGACATTAGTTACCTCTGCTTGCCATTCACACTGACCAGTACTGGTTACATGGCCCCAACCAACTGTGTTGCAGGGATGGCAGAAAATAGAATCCTATTCTGCACACTTAGGTATGCAGAGCTGGAAGTATTCACTGAACAGCGCTGGTGAGAGAAGTGTATAGCCTGGTGATTAAGACTGAGGGTTTAAATTGAGGTTCTACCACTTACTTAGTTGTGGAACCTTGGACAAATTACTTAATCTCGCCAAGCTTCTGTTTCCTCACTTTTTAAATGAGGAAATAATTATACCTTCATCAGGGAGTTTTAATAAGGATCCAATAAGATAATGCATGCACAGGACTTAGTATAAATAAACTTAGCATAGATCAACTTGAGGCCAGCCCAAGTCATACAAACCTGGGGACCATTTACCCATAGCTTTTGGAAATAAAAAAAACAGAATTATGTCTGAGGAAGAATGCAGGAGATGCATATACAGATATGTCAAGAAGAAAGGGTTCAGAGAAGAGTCAAAATCTTGGCATGAAGAGACAGGGCAAAAGAGAGATGCCCAAGAAGAGAAGAGTGGCAATTTTAAAACATGGCCACAAGTTCTTCCATACTCTCCTATGGAATCTGGGCAGGACTGTGACTGCTTTGACCTATAGAGTACAATGGAAGTGACACTGTGTCAGGTAGCTCTCATCTTGTTTGCTGAAACACTCGTTCTTGGATCTCTGAGCCACCACTGACCAACCTGAGGTCACCATGCTATGAGGAAGCCCAAGACATGAGAGGCCACATTTGGAACAACATTTGCCACTGATGACAGCCAGAGTCATTCCAGACCAGGTACCAGATATGTGAGTGAAGAGCTTCCAGATGATTCCAGTCCTCAGAGGTCATCCCCCCCGCCCCCCAACTGCCGCCATCTGAGTCATCCCAGCTGAGGCCCTAGGCATCATGGAGTAGACGCAAACCATTCCCACTGCACCCTGCTGTCTTCCTGATCCACAGGCTGAGCAAAATAAAGTGGTCATTTTACATCACTGTACTTTGGCGTGGGTCATGATGCAGCAATAGATAACCAGAAACACGAGAGTAGGGGAATGGTGATTATAGGTGAATGGGCAATTGTGTGGATCAGTACAAGAGACAAAAGCCTGGATATTCTACTGGATCTAATAATATGCTTTCCTGGGGAAAAAATGTTTCCATTTAAACGGTTGAAGGTAAAGGGACTTCCCTGGTGGTCCGGTGGGTAAGACTCCGCAATGCAGGGGGCCCGGGTTGGATCCCTGGTCGGGGAACTAGATCCTGCATGCATGCCGCAACTAAGAGTTTGCGTGCCGCAACTAACTAAAAAAAAAGAGTTGAAGGCAAAGTGTCCGTTTCTCTTTGACTTTGGGTTTGGGCACCAGGACTGGGCTTACATAAGCGTTGTGCTCTGATTTGACACCTCCCATCTGGCCAGCTTCATTCATAAACCTGGCTATACGCTGCCCCTTTTCCTACAGAAACCTGGTTTTGATATATCTTCTGCTCACCCTCTGGTTTCAGCTTTCTGTAGTAGTCTCATCGTGCTGATTTGGCAAAGCTAACCTAACTGCTCTCTCCTCCCCCTCTCCCTCCTCCCCACCTCCGTCTCCGTCTTTTGGGTTTTGGTCAAAGAGTAGTACAGGCAGCTCACAAAGCTGTCACTGAGCTTTCTCAAATCGCCTCCTTGTCACAGTTACCGTCCCTTTGAGAAAACCCAGGCAGTCAGGGACGTGTGTTTATCTACAGTAGCACTGCCCAAGGGCATCTCATGAGCAGCTCAGAATCCTCCCTTCCAGGTTGACTCAAATCTTGAAAGAAGGGAAGAGAGTCTCCACTCCCTACCACCAAGCACATCTCTTCTCCCACACTTTCTGGAAGCCCCTCTCCCGACTCATGGACCAGGAATGTGCAGCCTATCAGGGAGGATGATGTAGCCCACCGCAGAGGCATGGCAGCCCTCTTATAAGTCATCCTCAGCAGGTGAAGGACAACTTTTCTAACACCTATTTTGTAGGTGAAAAAGTCCTAATCTTAATATTGCAGCACTGTATTATTTTCCTCCAGTTCTTTACCCCACATGGTTTTGTTGGCAAAAGACTCGGGATTTTTGTAGAAGCTGAGATTTCCAAAGTTGTGTCCATTTTATACCTGTTTCTTAACAATTTTACAATTTTTACTGTGACACCCTACTTGCGAAAATTTCCCAGCTGCATTTCTGCTTTCCTGAAAGTCCATTTCCTCTTTCCTGAAAATCCACTTTCCTCAAAGCCCAAGTCCATTTCCTCTTTCCTAAAAGTCCCCTTCCTGAAACTCCTGTTTCCTAAAAGTCTCATGAGAGTTCACAGTGCATCAGAAACCTTTGGTCTCCTTTCTTTATTCCCTCTGAATAACGTGATAGATCTTTAGCAAATACCCCTGAAATGTTGCTAACCTCTACAGAAGAGTTTGCAAAATGTGATCTTACCTAGCAGAAAAGAAAGAATGGACAAAAACTTCACTGGCATTTTAAATCAGGTTCCAAAATGATCGGCACGTTCCTTTCTGGATGATATCAGCTGCTCTTGATTAAGTCAATTAAGAATCTGAGAATATATACCTTTTAATCTCTCTCTAGGGCTCTGTTTCCTCAGCTGTAAACTACTGACTCCGAGGGTAGGTTTAAACAAGACGTCACATGTAAAGTACAACCATCGCATGGCATTTCTCAAGAAATGCTGCTTATCTTTCATTGCCCCCCTAACGACACCCCTACCCCTTGTCTGGAGGCCTTAAAATGCCCTTGACTCTTTGGCATCATCTGAAACGTTCTAAAAGACTAAAACTTAAATACTAAGCATTGAAGTTTCAGCTTTCACTTTGGGGAGGTTGACACCAGGGTGCGACATCAGGCTGAGTCTGTTTTCAAAGACTGATAGAAAAACGACCTGGGTTGGCTCCCAGAATGTAGGTCAGGAGACACTTCTCCATCTTCCCCCCTGTTGATGGGCTCCTGTTAACCTTGTGAGAGGCTCTGGTTTAGGTGGTGTCAGCAGATTCATCAGGCACGTGTTGGAGGCTCGTGAGAATCAGCAGTTTTGCTTCACTGGGGTTTCCATGAGAGCCGGCTTTTGCCTCATTTCACGTGAGTTCGTGTGAAATGTGAAATAATGGAATAATTTCAAGGAAACAGCAATTTAGACCCTTGAGTTTCTCATGGCCCTTGGACTAAATCATAAATCAACTCCCATTCACGTGAAGTGGAGCCCCCACCTGGATATTCCAGAAACTTCTGAAGAAGGTAGCAGACGTTTTGGATAGGACTGTGAGATCGCCAGACGGATTGTTGGCTTTCTGCCTCTCTTTTCTTATTTAATCCGTCCTAGTAAAGGCTGAGAATAATGAAGCTTTTATATATTTTCATCTCAGAGGTCAGGAAGCTGAGGTTTAGGGAAAGGAAGTAACTTAACAAATAATCTGCTTGTGCAGTGGTCTGGACCATAACTCAGATCACTCAGTTTTCTATTCCAGTGTCTTTCCTCCTTGCCATGCTTCCATTCTCTTAGTAAAATATTTATTGTTGCATATTATGTACCAGGTACAAGGATGTGGAAAGTGATTTTTCAGAATGGAAAAACCAGACTTGAACACTGTGTGTAGCCACATATAATTAAATAATCCATATTTGAGTAAAGAACTGAGTCTAAGCAGGATGGAGATTTTCAGGTTCTCTGGTCAAGCTGGTTGTATTCAGGCGTGGGGTCTTCTGGACAGAGGACAGGAAGGGAACGGCACCGTGGGGTGGATCAGGTACACCCAAATGGCACAACACGAATAATCTCATCATTAATGAATTATGAAAACCTTAATGTCAGGGCATTATGATCATTTTAATGCTTCTGTCCGTAAGATGACAATCGGCCCACGTGATTGACAGTCGCTGCCTTTACCAAGCGCCTTTCTGTTACTATGATCCCTCCCCTGCATCACCTACCAGCTGCCCTACCTCTAACAGCTACAAAGGTTAGTATCCAGGACAGGAGGAGACTTCCAGAGCCCCCTTCTGTGCTAAGAAATTGTTTTTCATTAAAAATTTTTTTGAGGGCTTCCCTAGTGGCGCAGTGGTTGAGAGTCCGCCTGCCGATGCAGGGGACACGGGTTCGTGCCCCGGTCCGGGAAGATCCCACATGCCGCGGAGCGGCTGGGCCCGTGAGCCATGGCCGCTGAGCCTGCGCGTCCGGAGCCTGTGCTCCACAACGGGAGAGGCCACAACAGTGAGAGGCCCGCGTACCGCAAAAAAACCCAAGAAAAACAAAAACAAATACAAATTGTTCCGTATCTCCTCCATTATTTACCTCAAACGCCTCAGCAAGGCATCTAAGGCCTTGCATGACATAAACCCAAACTATATCAGCCTGTTGCTGCTCTGCTTGCTCACGTGCCCCTAAATTTCCATCATAAACGGACTAGCATTGTTGCTGAATTTGCCATGTTCTTTCACTCTACTGGCCTTGACTAGTTGCTTTTTCTGCATGGACTATCTTTCCTACCCTTATCTGCTCTGTAAATCGTATTTGCCCTTTCATACCCAGCGGGCCTATCATTGCCTCTGCAAGGTTTCCTCAGCTGTGCCAGGTTGAGTTGCTTACTCTCCTCTCTGTGGTTTCTTGGCAAATCAGAAGTGGCTTGATGATAGCACACAATACATTATAATCATTCTATATCTGTGTCCTTCATGAATACCTCTAGGGCAGTATCCACAGCTGTCCTGCCCCAGCATCTAGCATGGTATCTGGCACAAAATGGATGTCAATATATGTTTGTTGAATAAATGCTGTCAATTTCATGCTCCAAGAAATACAACCCAAAGGGATGTCAATATTATGCCATGGTATTTCTTTTTGTGAGTAAGAGACAATTCAATATATAATTTTCACATTTTTTTCAGCAGCATAAAATAAGCAATGTTTGGGCATTACCTAGGAAATGTATTCAATTTCCCTCTTGTTTGGATCATTTTCAGCATGTACTCGTGTCAACTAGTCCTCTTGTCTATAATCCTTCTCTTGGAATAAGATGTTCATTTCATACTTTTATTGCATGCTTGTCAGGAGTTGTAAGCTCTATAAAAGAAGCTCCCTGCATTTATCATAAACTGGAAGCTGTAACTAGGAAATGCACAAATGTACTGGGATAGACTCCAGGCAGGTGACTGCCACCAAAGAGACAAATCAAGAATCTGAAAGGGAGACAGACACCTCCATCTTATGGGTGGGCAGTGGGGAATCCTAGCAAAGGAGGCCCACTGTGAACAGCCATGGGTCTGGAAGCTCAGGTTTCTCTATTTATCCGTAGGTAAATTTCCAAGTAACCCTACCTCTTTTGCCCATGACCTCTAACAAGGTAAAGACATTCTTCACACCACCAAAAAGTTGAACTCTCTCAGGCATTAGATACCTGTTACAAAATACTGAAAAGCTGAGCAAGTAAAAGACGGAGTAAAGTCTTTTATGCCCAGAGGTCAACATTAGAACAAAGGAGTGGAATTCATAGAGAAACAAGATTTTGTCTTAAATTAGGAAGGATTTTCTGAAAACTGAATCAGTTCAACTCTGCTCAATGAGTTAGGGCGCTCCCATGATTGAAAGATAGCCTGGATGGTGATATGCCCTGGGTAACATAAAGATGACTTATCTTGGGGGAGGAATATACAGGGGGTGACTTGGGATTCTAAGAGGCAGATCATTCTGTGCAAGCCCGATCTCCTTACTTCATCTCTTAGCCTCCAGAGAAAACGCCACCACCTAAAGACTTAGGATAGCGGCTGAACATTCTTTGGATAACCGCCATCTTGAAGCATGAACGGCATGGCAAGTCCTCCCCTCTCTCTCCTTGATACAAGGCTTTGAGTGGGTGTTACAAGGATGAGCCTCCTCTTAGAATTCTCCAGGCAGAGACTTGAGGGAGGCGGATTCAAATAACAGCAGAAATGTTCAGTTTTGTGCTGATTTTCATGGCTTGTTGCACAGCTATTCACATGTTTCTTTGTATGAGCTGTATAATAACCAGCTTTCAAAAGGACAGACAGCATAATGAATGGATTGTAAAACATGCTCATAAAAACAGTAGAGTGCGTCTAGAAGTGTTATCTGCCTTTGATTTACTGTGTACCCTGTTTTGCATTTTCACATCATTTGCAAGTTTTCTATTAAAAATAAGCATTTAATGGGCATGCAATTAAATTTAATTTTTCTTTTTCTTCCCCCCAAGGTGATCTTTAAAAAGTGTGTGTTTGGTGAGGGGGGAGGGGTGCATTTTACAGTCCTGACAGAACATGGATATTATAGCCATAGAGTTCATTACAGGGTAATTAATGCATGTTAAGTATCTTGTAAATATTATGTGGTAATAGCTCTAAATAAATACACACTCCACTTGGAAAGATCTGCTCCACCCCTGCCACAGGGAATGAGATGTTCCTAATTAATGCCTTTAGAAGAGGAGCCTGTGTCACCTTGGATAGTCTTGGGAAATTACAGCTTTAGTTTGTGGAAGGCAGCAGTGAATGGTTAATTACAGAACCTTGACATGCCCAGTGCCTGTCCCACCTGGGCTAAGTGGGTCAGACAGGCCCACCTGGCTTGCTCTCTTCCTCGGAAGGCTTTGTTAAAAAGCGGGCTGTGCAGCTGTAGTTGTGCTGCTGGGAGCCATTCCAGCCCCAGGAAGAAGAGCTTTCCAGGAGGACCTGCTGGCAAGTGCTTGATCATCTTGGACTCTTTACTGAGCTCTTCAATCCAGGATGGGGGCTCTGTCTGGTGAGTGAGAGGCACTGCTGTTGTTGATGTTATTTATGAGTATGGGTTTAAATGATGTTTCCTGTTGACCTGCTGCTTGGTTTACAGATGGCCTCTGCCAGGTGTTGGTGTGTGGGGCTTGGGATCCCGTCTTAGCACCTGGATGGAGTCATTGTCAGGACCCTGAGTGTCTCCACGGCCACTTTCCCAGAGACCTTCAGAGTACAGCAAAGTGACAGAAAGGCTCTTGCATGTCTGGGTCCATTGCTTTTTTCAAGTCAGCTGGGCCCAGGCTGATGTGTCATGGAGCAAGGTCATGGCATCAAAATAGTTACAGGGGTAGAAGTTTAACATAAATCAACTTTCGTTCATACCTAAACACTTCTGCACAACACTCAGTGATTATCCCTTTTCCAAAGATGTTCGCATATTGAGTTGTCTGTCTATGACTTCTATGCTCTTCAAATGTCAGCATGTGGAGGTGGGATTAACTGTCCAGAGCAAGCTTTCCTGTGCCCTGGCAAAGTCTTCCTCTCCTACCTTTGAAACAATACTGCCCCTAAACCTCTCATCTGGTACCTGGAGTGCCTAAAGAAGAAAACCAAGCCTTAACACCCTCAATGAGAGAGGTGTTTCAAATGCCAACCTCTGGAGTTGAGAGTCACACGTAGGTCAACGCAGATATAGAATAGATCCTTTAGCCAGAGTTTAACAGTAGTGAGTTCCTGAAGGCTTGGGATTCCTGTGGAGAATGATACCTAGAATAGGGCACCGGGGCCTGCTGGTATGGCTGAAGGAACCAAAGGCAAACTTGATCCACTTCAAGATGAGAAAGTCCAAGTACTGAAACACCACGGACATAGATATTCACGTTGCTGGATATTCATGATGCTAGCAAGAAACTGTGGTGAATTCCCAGAGTATCAAGATCAATAGACAAACCAGATGAGGATATTGAGCTCATGGTGTCAGTTGCAGGCAGGGACTACTAAAAATCTGGGCAGAAGTATGGGGCGAGGAGATAATCCTTGTAAAATACTCAAGACAGAGCCTGGCAAAAGTGAATATTCAATGCGTGCTGTGTTGTCATTATTAAGGAATGTTCCCTCTTCTCTCAGCATGGTAGTGATGCTAGAGAAAATCACACCTCTTGTTCTGATGGAGACATAAAGGGAACCTCACGAGGTAAGGGCAGACATGTTTTAGTACCGTTACAGAAAAATCATTCTGACACTTGTTTAAAATGCCAAGGAAGACTTTATTCAAAACTATCGCAATGGGGGAGAGAGATTGAACTCAATTCCAAATACAACAGGGACAGTGGGGGTGCATAGCCACTGCGCCCAGTGAGGGAGTGCGTGGAAAATTATTAAGAGGAACTTGGTTAGGTTTCAAGGGTTTCGGAAGAGGAACTTGGTTGAGTATCAGGGGTAGGGGATTCTCAAAAAGCTGTCTTAGCAGGTTTCTTTGCTAAAAGTGGGCTTGGCTGGCAAGGACTAGGTCTAGTCAAGAAGCAAGCTTAAGGGAACCCTGACTGGAGTTTGGTCAAGGAGGGAGACTTTGTTAATGCCTCTTCTCATTCAAGGAAAAAAGAGTCATTATTCTTTCCTCTGGACAGTATAAGTCAATTTCTGTTTGGTCAGCTTTTGTTCATTAAGTACCAACTGACCCATCTCTTGAGACTTGGTAGTAGAGGATATTTCCTGGTTGGTGTGAGCCAGCAGACATTTAAAGAATACCTACTTTTTGGAAGATACTTGGTTCTACTTTGTGAAGATGGGAGTTTGCTCTTAGAAGAACAATGGATTTACATCACACAAAAGAAGTGTATCAGTCAGGATTCAACCAGAAAAACATAACCAGTAGGGAGGATATATTTTTATTAATTTATTACAAGAAATTGGCTTATGTGATTGTGGTGGCTGGCTAAGTCCAAAATCCACTGGGCATGCATGCCATCAGGGAGGGAGGGTCATGGACAGTCTGAAGCCGTAGTTCACCGGAGGAACTGTTTCTCTCCCTGGGAAGCCCCAGCACTGCTTTTATGGCTTTCCAAGGGATTGAATCAGGCTCACCCAAATTATCCAAAATAACATCCCTTACTTAAAGTCAGCTGATGAGCAACACCTAGATTAGTGTTTGATTGTAGCTGGGGACCGCGGCCGAGTCAGGTTGTTACATCCAAAAAAAAAGACAAAAAAAAAAACATATGGCAAAGCTGTGTTCAAAAAAAAAAATGCAAAACTTGGAAATAAGGCCAAAAAGATGGTAACATGAACTTTCAGTGCCATATTAGAGCTTTTTCTAATATGTCCAGAGGAGGGTCATCTGACTCTCTTGGGTTTGTAACTGGCTTTGACCGAAAACTGATTTAAGCTCAGACATTTCACAGTCCTACACAGTTACAGGCCAATTTGCAGAAACCCGGTGAGGCATGATGATTTTCCTTTTTTTCTGCTTGGAAAAGAAGAAGACAAGCCCAAAGGTTTTATTACCCTGTAGGACATTAACTAGTCTTGTACCTACCTTGGCAGTCTTACTTCAGCCCTCTCTTCCCCATGGATTGTATAAATCCTGATTTCTTATATTCCATCAAATCAGTCCTGTCATTCTGCTGGTTTCCTCAGTAAAGAGGTAAATAAAATTCTGACATGTATTCATTATCTATTTGTATGAAAATGTTGTTTGTAATGATTTGAGAAATGTGCTCTGACGGGTTTAAAGGAGGGTGTAGGTAGGGATGGGGCTGATAGGGGAGGAATGAGACTATGGGAAGAGAGGGAAGGGAGTGGGTGTCTGTGTATAAAGGGGTAAGTTTCAAGCTAAGAGGAGCAGCGCAGGTGTCACTGGCTGGATGGAGACAGATCCTTGATTTAGTAATTCGGAGGGAAGGACAAGGCCTGTTAAGACTGAGTTTGTTGAATTAACCAGCAACAATTGCCCGTAAAAATGCCCTTCCTACCAACCCAGAAACCTGAGAGAGAGAGAGAAAATATATTCTCACATAATTTATATATAAACCAAATAGTGAGCCACTGCAGTGGTATAGTGACTGTGGTGTGATGGTGTAATTGAAGGTCAAAAACGAGAGATACTCTGGACTATCGATTCTAATACCTGTGAAATTCCTACTGCTAGTTGATCCTTTGGCTTCAGGCTTTGGCAAAACTGATTAAAAGCATAGGATTATTAACCACTCACAGTTAAACCCTAATTGTTTTAATCATGTAAACTAATCCCGCGTTAGGACAAGCGTTTCGTTGTGGTGGTGATGGTAAAGCGTGCATAACAAAATTTACTCTATTAACCATTTTAAAGTATACGATTCTGTAGCATTAAGTGCAATCACCATGTTATACAACCTTTGCCTCTGATTAGTTCCAGAACATTTTCATTACCCCAGAAGGAAACTGTACCCTTTAAGGAGTTCCTAATTCTTCCCCCAATCCTTAGCGACGACAAAATTGCTTTCTGTCTCTGTGTGTTGTGGATTGTTTTTTTGCGTCCTCCTAAAACTCGTGTGCTGAAACCCTAACCCTCAATGGGATGATATTAGGAGGTAGGACCTTTAGGATGTAATTCATTTTGATTTATTTTATTTTTTTGCTTTGTTTTTTGAATTTTATTTTATTTTACTTTTATACAGCAGGTTCTTATTAGTTATCTATTTTATACATATTAGTGTATATATGTCAATCCCAATCTCCCAGTTCATCCTACCACCACCCTCAGCTTTCTCCCCTTGTTCTTAAGTTTGTTCTCCACGTCTGTGTAGGACGTAATTCAGTTTAGATGTGGTCATGAGGGTGGGGCCCCCATGATGGAATTGGTGTCCTTATAAGAAGAGGAAGAGATGAGGGCTCTCTGATGTGTTGGCCATGTGAGGACACAGTGAGAAGGCAGCTAGTTACCTGCAAGCTAGGAAGTGAGTTCTCACTGGACGTGGAACCTGTTAGCACTCTATTTTGAACTTCCCAGCCTCCGGAACTGGGAGAAGTGTGTTTGTTGTTAAAGCCACCAAGTCTATGGTATTCTGTTATAGTAGGCTGAGCTGACTGAGACACTATGCATTTGTGTATTCTGATTATTTCATATGTGTGGCCCTTGGCGTACCTCACGTTTTTGTTTTTAATTTATTTTTTTATTGGAGTATAGCTGATTTACAATGTTGTGTTAATTTCTGCTATACAGAAATGTGATTCAGTTATATATATATATATATATATATATATGTATGTATATATATATATATATATATATACACATATACATTCTTTTTTAAAAATATTCTTTTCCACTATGGTTTATCACAGGGTATTGAACATAGTTCCCTGTGCTATACAGTAGGACCTTGTTGTTTATCCATTCTATATATAATAGTTTGCATCTGCTAACCCCAAACTCCCACTGCATCCCTCCCCTCCCCCTTGACAACCACAAGTCTGTTCTCTATGTCTGTGAGTTGGTTTCTGTTCCATAGAGAAGCTCATCTGTGTCATATTATAGATTCCACATATAAGTGATATCATATGGTATTTGTCTTTCTGACTTACATCACTTAGTATGATAATCTCTAGATCCATCCATGTTGCTAAAAATGGCATTCTTTCATTTTTTATGTCTGAGTAGTATTCCATTGTACATATGTACCACATCTTTATTCGTTCATCTGTCAATGGACACTTAGGTTGCTTCCATGTCTTGGCAATTGTGAATAGTGCTGCTGTGAACACAGGGGTAGCACACGTGTTTTGGATGGAAGGAAATGTAAGTGTTGGAGAGCCAGAGTCCATGTCAGAGGAAGAGCAAAGAGGGAGTGAATGAGTTGGAAGGAGAAGATGTGGTCAGAGGCAGCTTGCAGAGCCTGTCTGCAGGTCAGGAAGGACAGGCGTGGTCGTGAAAGCCCGGGTGACCTTAGCTTACTTCCCTGGTCTACCTCCATTTGTGATTTCTGAAGAGACACAAATGTCTGGAGGGGACAGCTTAGGCTGCAGGTGGGATTTTTCTGAATAATACGAAGTAAAAGTGACCATAGTCTCTGAGTCCACTGGAAAGGCATCGTTCAGTGATCTGGGGAGGTACCTGCCAGGTGGGTCTGCACACAGGCTCTGCACTCAAGGTAAGAGGCTCTTGAGGCCTCCTTGACACCACGGATGTCTTTTCCCTTTCTCTGACCCGAGTAAAGAAAGCATTCCATTTGATGGTGTGCCTCTACATCCCCCAACCTGCAACTACTCTAACCTACAATTGAATTGCCAGGCAGTGTGAAGCCCTGCTGATTGCCCACCATTCAGGCAAAGCACATGGGAGCCCTTTCAGGAGCCAGGCGTGCTCCAATCAAGCCACTCCACATACAAGTCTCTAATAGTACAGCCATCAGTGGTGATCAGCCATACAGCTTATGTACAGGAGGGCCTAACAGGATTCATGCCTGTGTGGTGAACACACTTTCATTTATAGGACTAAATGCAGGCATACATTACGTGTTTAATTAGAAAGAAAATTCTCCAGCCAACAATTTGCTCCCTCTCCTGGATGTACACTACATATATTACTGATGTTTCCTTTAAATCTACTGGTTACCTATTCCTCTGGTCACTTGTCATCGTGTGCGACTGCCTACTGTTTGTGAAGGTAAACCTCTGCTCCTGGTTTCTCTTCGCTGAGAAATCAGGGCCCCTGTGTGTTACTCACGTGCTGACACCGGTTCAGGTGTCCAGATGGGTGATGGTCCCTTGAAAGTGCAGGGTGTGAACATAGGATGCCAGAGGGCAGGGGCCGCCAGGTCAAGCCAGGGGAACAATCACTTGCAGCTCATGATTTATAGGAGTCTTTTGATAACTCTTGCTTTTTTTAAAAGAATGAAAGAATGCCATTTGCAGCAACATGGATGGACCTGGAGATTATCATAGTAAGTGAAGTAAGTCAGACAGAGAAAGACAAATATCATATGATATCACTTATATGCGGAATCTAAAAAAAATAGGATACAAATGAACTTATCTACAAAACAGAAACAGACTCACAGACTTAGAGAATGAACTTATGGTTACTGTGGGGGAAGGGTCGGGGAGAGGGATAGTTAGGGAGTTTGGGATGGACACTGCTATATTTAAAATAGATACCCAACAAGGACCTACTGTATAGCACAGGGAACTCTGCTCAATATTCTGTAATTACCTAAATGGGAAAAGAATTTTAAAAAGAAGAGAAAAAGAAATAAATAAAATTTAAAAACTACAACTCTTGCTTTTTTTTCTTCTGGTTCTCCTCTCCTTAGCCCGTCCTGGACTCAGCCAGCTGTTGATCAGTACACGTACATCTGGGGCGCTTCTCTCACTTAAGGACAGACCTCTCAAATAAATGTACGACTTAATGGACAGTCTTGCTGAGCCCCACATATGAGAAGATGGACTGGGCTTGAAGGGACTAAATGGAACGCCAGGTCAGGTGGAGAAAGTGGCATCACCAGCTGTCACCCAACCTTGACGATATTCAGGTATGCTCTTCTGTGTTGACGACTCAGGTATGCTCTGAGTGCTCTCAGAGGTACTGTGTTTCTGATCTTGAAATGCTTTTCCTTTCACAGATGCTATTACTCATTGACTTAGGTTATGAGGATGAGCAAGAGGACATAACTACCTTCCAGGAGCTCAGGGGGGTGGTGAAGGGGGCCGGAAAGAACACTCAAGTAATTCAGTGCGTTTTCTATAGAAAAAGGTTGAAGGAGATTTGAAAGAATGATTAAAGAACAAGTAGCGAAGTGGATGCAGGATGGGATATAAGGGTAAAAACAAGGTGAGGGACAGGAAATAGAGGCAGGAATGGTGAACAATTAGGAATTTTACATATAAGCTTTACTGCTTTTTTGGTTGTTTGTTTTTAACAGTTCCTCTACTTCTCCTAGCTTCTATTTGCTTTTCCGTAAACTGGGAGTAACAAATCTCTGAAATATTAACTCAGGCTTATCCCCTGGTCTTCCTCTCAGCCTGCTTACAAGGTTGGCCCTTGGCCGTTGTCTGGTAACTCGGATTTTGGGAGGTTCCCACCACTTTCACTGAAAAGAGCGGCCTCACTGTGTCTAAACTATTTGTACGAACAATGTGGTTTCTGCCGAACACCTGCTTTCCTTCTGGGAGTCTTGGATTTTGGTGCCTGCGAGGCAGAGGGTGCCTGCGTGACCAGCCCCCAACAAAATCCTTGGGCACTGACTCTCTAATGAGCTTCCCTGGTAGATGACACTTCACAAGGGTATTCACAACCCCTTGTTGGGGGAATCAAGCACACCCTGTGTGGCTCCACTGGGAAAGGAGTCTTGGGTGCTTGCACGTGATTTCCCACGCACCTTTGACTTTGTATGTATTTTTCATTCTAACGCATCATAGCCACGAGTACAACTTTATGAAGGTTCCTATCAGCGCTCCTTGCAAATAATTGAGCCTGGGAGTGGTCTTGGGGACCCCTTCCCCACCGCACAGTCAGCTAAAATATTCTTACTTGCTCTGAGAAGGGATGGCACAATGAATATCAATCAATTACTAGCTTTTGAGTCTCAAAAGCCTAGGCTGAGAGGGCCGGATGCATTGAATGATGAGCACCTCATGATCCATCCCTCCCTCCCCTCCAAACCAAGACTCAAACATATTCCCAGGAAGAGGGAAGAGAAGAGGGAGGAGGGAAGAGTGGACGCTGGAAGTGGAGACCTTGACATTGATCTCTGTCCTCCTCTCCCTCGAGCTGAGCCCTTGGCAGCAAGAAGAAAACATGTACAGTTCAAGGGCATCTGAAAGCAAAGGGACCTGGATCACCTTTGGTGGACTCTGAGGTTCCATGTCTCAGGGTAGACTTGGGAGAAGGGGGCTTAGGCACACTGGCCCGACAGCCTTGCCTGTGGATTAGACAGAAAACCACGTAGAAACAAAAACTCTTTACTGGGAATCCAGTGAGGACAGGTAGAATCAGCCAGGAGCAGAGGCCCCACCCCCAGCCCTGGCTGTCTGCTGATGCTTTGGTACCAAGTAAGCCCCTCACAGCATAGACACAGCTCTGGGGAAGCAGGGAAGACATAGTAATAAGGAACGTTGTGTCTTGTGAACAGCTGAGTTTGTGACCTGCAGCTTGTAGGAAGCCATAGAGCTAGAATTCAAAACCAGGAAGGTAGGAGATTAAAGCCTATTAGATCCAAGTGTGGACCTCTTTACCCAGAACCACACCTGGTCACGTCTAAAAATGTATTGCTTTCAACCTCAGCCGAGGTGTGAATGTCATTCCATGTCTTTCTCAATGTCTGTTCAGCTACCTCTCTCATCCCCCGCAGCAGATACTCAACATCTGTACCTCTTTGTTCAAAAACATTTGCTGGCTTTCGGAGTGAGTGAATATAGGGTGAAGGGATTAGAAGATGTTGTCAAGAGAGGGTTTAAATCAATGGCCCCTTGAGTTTGGGCAGGATAGAGACAGCATTACAGCCCTAGCATACAGAGGCAGTGCAGATTTCCCTTGCAGTCAAGCTGATCAAGGCTTCTTAGTGGGGACAGGATTCACTTGAATCATGAAGTATAGGTAGGATGTTGCTGGAAGGTGATTAGGTAGCTCTTTGCACTGGAGGAGAAGTTTTGAGCAGTGGTGCAAATTTTTTTAAACTTTAAATTGGTACTTAAATTGTGTATAAAACTATTTCAATAGCTCATATTCTATTTAAATTTCTCTAAAGCGCCCATCCATACATTATTTTGCTACCCCTCCATCTTTGTCATCTGCGATCTCTTTTTTGTCCCTTATATGAGACCTATGCCTTGTCTCCTACACCTCACCTAGCCCATCCATAGCTTTAAATATGAGGGAATTTCTATTTCTGCCCTCTACTTTCAATCAGAATCAGTAAGAATATCCCCAGGACTCCACTGGAATAGATGGTACAAGCTTGTCTCTTCTTTTATCTCCTGCATCACATATGCAGATATAGCCTCTTTTCATTTGGACTTCGTCTAAATACATCTTCCTTTATCCCAATAGGAAAAGACTGAAAAAACTTTATTAGCCTAACCTGAAAGGGCAGCTATGTAATTTGTTTTCTTTTCTGACTTTGTTATTGTTTGTTTTAAATTAAAGCATTCTTAATTGATCAGTTTTAGAGAACATCTTTTGATCCCCCACCATAAAACATGAGGAAACCAGGGTACCAATATTACCTTTCAACTTATTTCTCCTTTTTGCTTTTATTTTGGCTAATTATATAATTTCTAAGTTGTCATTTATAACATTTTCAGTTGTTTTGTACCTAATTCTGTGGAAAATTGGATTCGATTCCAGTGTTTTTGCCAACATCTCATCATTATTCTCTTCTTGGCTGAAGTTTATTCTTCGGTAGCTTATTCAAGAAAGGCTCATGGGGAATGTATTACCTAAGCTCTTGTAGGACCAAAAGTGTTTGTGTTTTTATACTTGAGTGACAGGTTGGATGTGAAATTCTTAAGTTAGAATATATTGCTCAAGTGTTTTCTAGTGATGAACCTTGCTATAGAGTAATGGGAAGCCAGTTGATTTCTCTCTTTTTATAAGAGAAATTTGGTATTTTTTTAAAACTCGGCTTTGCTTTTACCTCCTTTCTTTATATTTCAAGCCTAGTAACTTTATTGTCTTGGTAATATTGATTCTCTATCAAGCTTTTCCAGGGACACAGTGTGTACTTTCAATACATAAGTTCAAATCTTTTGTTTCTCAACGTTTTTCTTGAATTATTCCTTTAAATACATTTGATGTTATGTTGTTTAGTTCTCTTCTCCAGGGCACTAATTATATTTATGCTGAGAAACAGCGTAGCTACTTAATGGCTACATGAACTTAGGCAAGTTGCCTCACCTCTCAGAGTTTGTTTCCTTTTCTAAAAACTGGAGTAATGACCCTCAGAAGGTTGTTGTGAAGATTAAATAAGCTAATATATGTAAAGTGTCCTGGACTGTGCCTGGCATGTATTATGCACTGTTAGCTCTTATTCTTTTTATCTATTCTGCCTGACTTTCATACCTCTCATTTCCTCTCTTATCCAGTGGTAAACACTTCAGAGCTCAGTCCGAAGCTGGGGGTTAGTTAATAGAATGTCCTTTCTTGGTGGGCCCTGGGCTAGACCCTAATTCAGACTGATTAATACTTTTTTTTGCCCAATATTTATTACTAGAAATTTCTTTTTATATGGCCCCAAATATCCATCCTATAATTGCCAAGCATTCTTCCTGGTTCAATTAGTCAAAATAATTTATTGAGTGTCTACTATGGGCCAACAGTTATACTAGGCACTCTTAAAAGATAACCTGAGGGTTATTAAAAATTTTAAGAGTTTCTCTGAGCAAAAATTGATTTGAATTAGGCAGCATCCAATCTAGCAGATAGAAAGGAGCTCTGAGGGGCTACACAGAATTTATAGCCAGAAGGGAGCAGGAATAAGAAAGTTATGCTGGGCAAAAAAACAGGTGGATTGCTGAAAGTTAATTTCCTTTAGGTGATGGACAGGGTTTATCAGGCAGATTACCAAAGTAGTGCTGACCAGGGGATTCCTGCTTGACTAGCCTAAGATTCCATTTCTCGGAGAGCCAAAACTGTAATTAAGTTAAGCCGCAGTTTGGTGACACAGGGCTTAGCATAAGTGACTCCATTATGGGCCTATTGTCTTGTTTTTGTTTTTAACAGTTTCCTCCTTTTGATCAGACTCTCAGCTTATCTGAGAGACTTGATAAAAATTTAAGGTATTAGTGCCACTCCCAGCTACCACTCCAGAGTTCTCGCTGTTACTGCTGAATCTTTGTGTGGTGTTCATGTTCTTTAAGTTGGTCATTCTCTTTGCTCCAATGTTCTGTCCTTACACAGATCATTTGCTTGGTGATCAGTGCCTGCAAACATGCATTTAAAACTTTTGGGAGAATACAGAGCACCAGGGAGACTATTATGATTATTCCTAGAAGGATAATTCCTAATGTCTGGAGTGCAGTTTGTAGCTATGGTCCCCAAGAACCAAACCAATCAAAATCAAATAAGTTAAAGAAAGACCCCACTGAACGAGTCACTTTCTTAAGCCAACTGACCATATGTAAACTTTGGTCAGAGAGTCTAAGGATTTTTGTTGGGCAGTTGTTGCTTTAGCAGCAGATTCAGGGATCGTTGCCAGAGTTAAGGAACACTCCCTTCCCATACATTAACAGAGAGAAAAGCAATCAGCAGCAAAAAGGCAATGGAATAAAGGTTTCACATTAGAGATGAAGATCTTGATCTATGATCTTGGGAGAGCTGCCTACCCAAGCTGTCCTCTGCTTCTTGGGAGAAACCTCCCTAGTCAATTTTCATTTTATATCTCCAGCTGGTGTACAGTTCCAAGAGTCTGAAGAAGGAGTCCTTTTTAATAGGGAGTTAGGGACCCAAGGTTCAAATCCCTGAAGTTTGGCTGCTGTCTAGGTAGTGAAGAGGACCTGGTATAATGCCTACTAAGGAGGTTCAAAGACAGACTTTGTTCTTAGTGATTCCAATCAAAAGGGCATGAGAAAATTGGAAGTGTTAGTTTGGAGAGTGGTAGCCAGATATTTGAAGAAACTAGAAGAATTTGGAATTCAGTCCAGTTTTCAGGTATATAACAAAACCTTAAGGACAAATAACAGGATTGGAATCTACTACCTACAAAGGTGTAAACGTAATTTTTCTCCCTGTAGTCACCCCTATTCTTACCAAATATAATCACAGTACAGCTAATTTGTTTTCATTAAATGTGGCCTGACAGTTTTCATAAGTGCTGCAAGAATACTGACTGACCATATAGGCTCTTTTTGAGTCCGCTTTGCTGGAGTATTTCATAATGATTCTGCCTGCCATACCTGTAGTTTGGGTGAATTCCTCTCTTCTCAAGGTCCCCCAGATATCCTGAGGTTATTGAGCCTGACAGGAAGTGACCTTCCTTGCTCAGCTGGCAAAGCTGCCAGGAACCCTGTACCAAGACGATTTTCCCAGGGGGATTTATTGGCTCCATAAAGTCAAACTTAGCTCTTTAAAGCTGCCTGGTCACATCTGAGTCTATGCACATCTCTCTCAAACATGACATTCCGGTCAAAGCCTTCGTAATATAACCAGCCTCCATTTGTATCCTTTACAAGAACGGTTTCTTGTTGAATTTGTGCAAATAACTGTACTGCTTGAAATAAGTATACTCACCAAGTTTCCAAATTCTGGAGGGTCCAGGTAGGGGGGAAAAGTAATTGTTTTATCTTAGCTCCAAAAGATATACTTTACCAAATTGCTTTCAAGTCATAGATAGATTAAGAGGAAAAGTTTCCTTAAATCTGGGAAAACTAAATCTTAAAGAACCAGCAATTTTTCAAACAAAAAGTCATACAAATGATAACCACCCTCATCAGTTCATTCAGTCCTGTGTAATTAATTCTTGTTCTGCTTGAATCTACTTTTTCCACCAGTTCTGAGAATTCTTACCCAGTTCAGTTTTATGATCTGAAAGTTATCAGAAACCTGTACTTGTCAGTTCTTTTCGTGAGTCTCCTTGAGGATACAAAAGCAGAATGAAACAATATCTCTAAAACAAAGCACATAAAGATGGCCATGGTTAAAGATCGGACGATAATTCATTATAATGCAATTGACAAGGAAATTTGCTTATCTCTGTGACATACAGCATTTCAAGATAATAACTAGAATTATAACTGAAAATGCTAAACCAGGACAATCAGAACTTTATACAATTTCTGGAACATATATGAATACCACGTATCCATACAAAGACAGCATAATTATTACTTCTTATTTGAAAATGCTTCCCATGTAATTTAACATACCGAATAAGCCCAGTTAGTTTAACATCTCTCTTTTTATAAGGAGAGAAAACAATTTTTTTGAGATGTTCCATGGGCCCTCTGTATAATCCCCAAATTAGTTTGAGGTCAAAATTTAGGGCTTCCCTGGTGGCGCACTGGTTGAGAGTCCGCCTGCCGATGCAGGGGACACGGATTCGTGTCCCGGTCCGGGAAGATCCCACATTCCGTGGAGCGGCTGGGCCCGTGAGCCATGGCCGCTGAGCCTGCGCGTCCGGAGCCTGTGCTCCACAACAGGAGAGGCCGCAACAGTGAGAGGCCCGCGTACCACAAAAAAAAAAAAAAAAAAAGATTTAATTTAGAATTTTATTTTGGGACGTTTGTCAAAAATATCAAAAGGCTTTGGACACTTGATTAAAAAGGATCACAGATCATCATGAAACAATACTTAATTAGCTATTTAACCAAAGTCACAATAAAAGATTTTAAAGACAAATACAGAAGGTTACATAGTTGTGAGCAAAACTTAGCTCTTTTAATATTGAGAAGATTCAGTTTCTTAAGTAATCAAAGACTTGATGAAGACAACATGAAGCAAAGTAAAACACAAAATCTTTGCTTTCTAAACAGTTTACTTAAAAGTTAAAGAAAAATCTTTCAAAATCTTTTAACAGGAACAGAACAATACCTTAAAAAAACTTTCATCCTTTTAACAGAAAAAAAAAAAAATTCTAGTTTTGCATCAGTGCACCATTGATATTAAAACTCACTTTAAAAAAATTTAAATAAATCCATTCCAATCTTAGCCAGTTTGACCACACATAAAATTTCTTTCCCACGATTCCTTTTTCACAAACCTTCTACAACGTTTTAACATTCATGCAGGTTTTGTTCAATTTTTTTCCCCCTTTCTCATTCTGGAATAATCAATCATCTTACTTTTCTTGCCTACTTTTCATACAGTTGTTTCTTTTCACCCTTATTATTTCTAAGTAGTTTTAAATTACATATAATGATTAGAATTCTTAACCCTTAGAATGCTTAATTCCTAGTGAAAACTAAGAACTATTACACTAGCATCTGTGGACTGACAAATTTATAGATTTATTTATAATTTCTAGAAGTACATTCTTCCTTATAGTAAATTTTTCAATGTGGCACAAAATATATTTACTGAGAGACCCAATCTTTTTTTTTTTTTTTTTGCGGTATGCGGGCCTCTCTCACCCCTGCGGCCTCTCCCGCCGCGGAGCGCAGGCTCAGGACGTGCAGTTTCAGCGGCCATAGCTCACGGGCCCAGCCGCTCCGCGGCACGTGGGATCCTCCCGGACCGGGACACAAACCTGCGTCCCCTGCATCGGCAGGCGGACTCTCAACCACTGCGCCACCAGGGAAGCCCGAGAGACCCAATCTTTACTTTATTCTGTGATAGGGAGCCATATGTTGATTAGTTAATGTTTCAGTATTTTACTTTAATTGGAAATGACCTAGATAGTCAATTAATTTCCACCATTTAACTTAAGTCAGCAAAACTCTAAGGTTTCAAGTTACCAAAGGATCCTAAAAACTGTATTTTATAAAACCTCATCACTGTTCAAAAGTTTATTTATAAACTTTTATTCTTCTTACATCTGTTTAATTTACTTGTTAAAAGCAATCATGTTTAGATTACCCATGAATATTTCACAAGACATTAAACACCTAACCATTGTTTTAAAAGTTATTTTTCTTGCTGACAAATTTTGTAACAGAGATAAGTTATTTGACTAGTAAATTCCAGTAGAATAAAAGTTGCATGTCTGCACTAAATTTAATGCTGAAAGCCTTGAAGACATGCCTATTTTAATTAAACCAACAAACTTACACTAGCTTTTATTTACTGAAGATTATCCTTGATCATGTAAATTTGAAAAACATTTGGGTTAGTTTCTGTTTTCTGAGAGAACAATGACTTCGATAAGCAATTATTTTTCTTTAAGCCAATTAACTAGAGCTCTCTTACAAATTAATTTTGGCAATACCATCTGGACATAGAAAAATGTCCCACATTTATAATATACATACAAAAATATACATAAACATACAGACAGATGCAAACAGAGATATTATAGCTTTCATTTTCAAATTTTAGCCATGAGATAGGTATGATCATGTAAGCTCACTAGTTTATAAAAGAACAGTGGGATCCGAGTTGTGTTTCTGGCAGATGGAATAAGTGTATCTGCTCAGATGGCAGATGGCTCAAGCTTTTCACTAGTATTTGTGGAAGAGACTTCTCAGATGTTTTGCAGGCCTAATTTTCAGAAAGAAAGCAAGTTCCACGAAGAAGAAATTTCGTTCCCAAAGTCCAGATCTTTCACAATATCTACAAGCCTTTTGAGAAGACTAGGGGAGGTTTTGGGATTAGCAAAAAGGGTGGGTGGGATTTAAACTGTTCCTGGATCCTCATTTCTGTTCTTGTAAAGACTAAATCTCTAGGACAAGTATAGTTGTTTTCACTTCCTCAAAGAATTGGATTGTAACCTGAGTGCATACCCGTCCGACCATATTATCTTCAGCTTGCTTCTTTAGATCAGGGAGAATATCTTCATCTACGATGAAAATCAGAAGATTCCTGTGTTTTCGATTTAGAGCTATGTGTCTTGGAATGCTTTTCTTTCAAAATGCTTTTCTTTCTTTCTGGGTACAGAGTTTCATTTTAGCTTAGGGAAGAAGGCTTTAAAAAAAGTTTCTATCAGGCTCCCAACGTCAGCTTCCAATCTGGCCAACTTCTGACCAGAGAACTATTAAAAAAATCAAATATCTTGTGAGATTTCAGCTGGGGCAAATGGTAAATATTCCTGGCAGTACTGAACAAATCCCTTGGATGCAAGAGGCGTCCCCAAAGTGGGTGCCAAAGATATTACCCTCCCAAGGTCCAGAGCCCCCGCAAAAGATAACCAGAAGAAAGAAAGACTTAGACAATTCTCTGACAGCCAGTAACAGTGGTAAGACCCTAGCCACAAGAGAAGTACAACCCACATTTCTGTCCAGCCATATTTTGGAGGGCCCCCAACTTGACATTTGCCAAGCCAAGTTTTTAAGACACAAAATAAGAAAACAAGAAGGCGATATCTGTCCCTGGGAGGGAAAGGATCAATAACCAATGACTACCCAGAAGCAGATTCATAAGTCATAATTCAACGATCTAATTCTTAGGAAAAAAAGATCTTTTTTTGACCTACTAATCTGAAATTAGAAAGGAAGGGACAACGTGAAATTTTACCTTCCTCTCTCAACCAGGCACTACAGCTAGAGATTTGAGAGAGCTGACTTTGGTAAGAATTCTCACCCTTTGCTGGGTTCTGTGAGTTTTCACAGAATTCCCTCTACAGGCTCTGGAGCCAGTGGGGTGTCCCATTGTTGTCACCATAAACTGTACGGGAGGAAAAATACGTTTCCCTCTACCCTTTATGATGAGTGCTTAGCTGAGACCCTTTTCTCTCTAGGACATCTCATAAATTGATAAGCTTATTAAGTTTAAAAGGTCTCCACTGTGGCCACTGTAATTCAGAATTATCTTTGGTAAGGTTAGCATGCTTGTTCAGCCTTTTTTTTTTTTTTTAATTTATTTATTTTTGGCTGCGTTGGGTCTTCGTTGCTGCGCGCAGGCTTTCTCTAGTTGTGGCGAGCAGAGGCTACTCTTCGTTGCAGTGCGTGGGCTTCTCATTGCGGTGGCTTCTCTTGTTGTGGAGCACGGGCTCTAGGCACGCGGGCTTCAGGAGTTATGGCACATGGGCTCAGTAGTTGTGGCTCATTGGCTCTAGAGCACAGGCTCAGTAGTTGTGGTGCTCGGGCTTAGTTGCTCCAGGGCATGTGGGATCTTCCAGGACCAGGGCTCGAACCTGTGTCCCCTGCATTGGCAGGTGGATTCTTAACTACTGCGCCACAGGAAAGTCCTTGTTCAGCCTTAACACAAAATTTTATTTACCCGAGGCCTCACCCAGACCCAGTGCGGCTTAAATCAGACCCAGTCTGACCCTGGACCCAGTCCAGTTTCAAAGTTAGACTTATTCCAACTCAGGTTGATTTCTGGACCCAGTCCAGAAAAAGAAACGCTCAAATAAAGTCTGAAAGTTCATAACACAAAAGCTGTGGAGGTAGAATCTGAGAGGGACTTACTCATGACCTCCAGAGGCAGCAAGAAAGGAGCAAACTCAGGGGTTCGGACCGGTGTATCTGCCTGATTACTTGTTGCTCCTGGGAGCCATTCCTTCAGTTCCCTCTTCTGACACCAGAACTGTGGAAAGATAAACTAAGGCATATTAAAAACTTTAAGAGTTTATTTGAGGAAAAATTGACTTGAATCAGTCAGCATCCAGCCTAGCAGGTAGCAAGGAATTCCAAGGAGCTGTACAAAAAGAGACTTTAATAGCCAGAAGGGAGCAGAAACAAGGAAGTTATACTGGGCAAAGAAGCAGGTTGGTTATTGCAAAGTTACTTTCCTTAAGGGGATGCAGGGGTCCATCAGGCAGATGACCTAACTAATGCTGATTAGGTAATTCCTGACGGACTGGTCTGGGAGATCTGAAACTATACGTCTCAGTTTGGTGATGTGGGGCTTACCATAAGTGACTCCATTTGGGGTCTGTTGTCTTGTTTTTTAACATCACTAAGAGGGATAAATGTTAATAAGGCGTAATCCCTCTTCTCAAGGAATTCCAAATCTTGTGTGAAGATATAAAGCAATTATCAATTATGATTTTGTTGCTACTTAAGACAATTAAAACAAGAGCTTAGTTAAGGAGAGAAAAGTGAGGGGAGCTTCACGGAAGTGGTAAATTTGAATCAGAACATGGGGTGTGGGTAATATTTAATTGAGTAAAAGGAAAGAGAAAAAAATTTCCAGATAGGTCATGGTGAGGAGAGTGAAAATACTTATTGTATTAATTCAGGATCTGCATATAGTAAGGACACTAACAGGACATTGGGTTGGCTCTAGGTGGACCAGGGCATAATACAGGAAACCTCAGAAACTACACAAACCAAGTAGGCAGTGGAAACTTGGTCTTTACTTGTGGACCAGGACAAGGCAAACCTTTTGGGAAATTGCACATGAGAGAAATGAATGATAGAGAGTTCTAGATGTTGAATGAATCAGGTAGGAGTTGTTCCTCAAGCTGCTTCAGGTAATGAGTGATAAGAATCCTGATCATAGCAAGGAAAAGTGAGCGAAGTGCTAAGTATTGAGGCCAGGATGGAAATGGGAAAAGAGAGAGTTCTGTAGCTGGAAGGAACCAGACGCCAAGCATGAGAAGTAGCTTGAGGAGAATGATGCAGAACTAGAGATAAATTTTGAGTTTCTTCTTAAAAAATAACTTAGGGTCGGTTTTATAAAGGTTGACACAGCCTTACTGAAAAGGGTAAAAGGGCTGGAAATACACAGCACAGCCAGCAGGGATCCCTAGGAAGCCACAGGTTTTCACACTACCTGGTGTCTGAGCTCATTTGCAACCAGAGAATTGGTTCACCTGTTTGGAATGGTATACGTAAGTTAATTGTGTTATTGATGAACCATTGCATTTGCTTTTATTTTTTCCCCCTTGCTTTCGTGCGTGAGCATTCTTGGGTGTCTTACACTGAGAGATTTAAGGATGCTTTCTCTAACTCAACTCTCATGCTAAGATCCATTGAGGAGTCAGGATGAGACAGGGTAGAGTTCAAGAACTTGAGTATTATCCTTGTCTTGCAGCAATTTGTTCAACAGACTCTGAAGGGAAATTTCTGTGGACAGATGGAATGAAAGGAAACCAAGTGTAGAAGTAAACAGCGTTTGTCATTTGAAGTCGGCATTTGTAAGGATTTTCTTTTTTTTTTTTTTTGCGGTACGCGGGCCTCTCACTACTGTGGCCTCTCCCGTTGCGGAGCACAGGCTCCGGACGCGCAGGCTCAGCGGCCACGGCTCAAGGGCCCAGCCGCTCCGCGGCATGTGGGATCTTCCCGGACCGGGGCACAAACCCGTGTCCCCTGCATCGGTAGGCAGACACTCAACCACTGCGCCACCAGGGAAGCCCCTAGGATTGTTTTTTGAGATGAGGAGCCTGAGCTGATGACTTCAAGTAATTGAGGCAATATTTCAAGTGATATACACATATTCCTACTTGATAGATCTTCCTCTCTAACTAGCCATCATCCTATTTTATAATGTTATCATATTTTTAATTATATTGTACATACTTGTTTACAGCTATTTGCTATATATCCACGGTGACATTACAGTAAATTAGTTTTTACCCATTGCCTCTGACTGTTCTTTGCTTCAAACTGAACCATAAATATTGTACCTGAGGAAGCTTGTTCAGATTATTTATCGTGCTGGTGTGTGACCACAATAGCAATGCCCTAAGGCAGAATGTCCTGGAAGCTGACTTACAGGAACCCTTGGAGGGGAAATGTCTACATGCACACAGCACGGTTCCCACATGAATACATGCTCAGGGAGTAATGTTGACTGCTTGTATGACTGAGTATTTGGAAAGGAGTTTATGATACCACTGCTCCTATCCCTCCATTGGCTACCCTGGAGGTTGGGACGTGTAGAGTGAAAGGCAGTTGATAAACTAAGAGGAATGAAAATTAAAGGTAACTAGCAATGGTGGCTGGTGTATAGGAAGTTTCAGGAAATGGTAGTGTCTCGCCTTCCTTCTGCCTTGACAGAGGGAAATGGACCAGAAACAGACACAGCCAGGTTATTGAAATGCCTCATCTTGGCTACATCTAGTTGGAGCCAGAGTCTCTATTTAACACTCAGCTGGGCAGGAATCTAATCGTGTTTTCCTTATTTCTCCAACTGTATCTTCACTGTGTTGGGAAACTGGGCTTCTTCCTGGTCTTTTGTGGCCAAGGTCCACTTACAGTATCAGCTATAATTACAGCAGCCGTTTGAATTTACTGAGTATGTTTCATGGTCCAGATGATGTGCCAGGTGCTTTGCATAAAGCATATGTAATCCTCATGTGAGTCTATGAGGCTGAGAAGCCGAGGTGTTGAGACTTGTGCTCCAGGTCACTCAATAGACTCACCTATGGAGCCTGGATTGGTCCCCACGTTGGTAGGACTCCAAATCTCATGCCTCTAACTGCCTATTTCTCTTCGTTTTCTGGCTTTGTTTTCATATAATAGAGTATCAGCCTAAGAGCCCAGGTCCCGAGACTGTCTTTCCTACCCCTCAACAGTAGTATTTCACTTCTGTGTCACCAATGCCTGTGGCTCATCCCACCACTTCCACTTGCTCTTCTTCCCAGCCCTTCAGATGCTACTCTGTGACTGACCTGGGGGAGAGGGATGCAAGAAAAGGAGTGATTGGGCTTTAGTGGTGCCAACCAACCATGTATCACTGAGAGATGATAGAAGGCTACATTGTGACAGCCAGCTACACTGGGATGATGTGACTAGAAAAAGCATGAAAAAGAGACACAGAGGTTAGAGCAAAAATGAAACTGGATTATCATTGGAATCATTGAGATCAGAGATCATCATTGGAAAAGTACAGGTATTAGTTTCTGTCTTGGAAGAAAGAGACAGAATTAAGGGGCAAAGCTGTGTCTAAAAGCCACGTAGTCATTGCTGTACAATAGAATCAGTAACTGGGAAATCAGGGGATAGATCAGAAGCAGATGAGGGGCAGCCTGTCTACTGCTGGTGAATACTGAGGCTCGGGCTTGGACTATATTTATGGGACTGAGAGTTTTCCTAATTTTAAGCTTGACAATTTTAGGGACCCTCAGCACCTGAAAATTATGAGCACTTGAACTCATGTAACTAGAGGTCTGGATCATTGCCCTTTCTTGTCCAAAAGTTTAAGAGCAAGGGTCATGTTCCATAGCCCTCCACAGAGCTTAAAACCACCCTAGGCACACAGTAGGTGTTTAATAGGTACCTCACTGACTTACATGGATAAAGAATAGCACCACTTCTATGCCCTCCTCCTCCCTCATGGGAACAGCAGGGCATCACAGGGACGTTTGACATTTTAAGAGCTGCTTTCAGATGCTCAGAGAAGTCTGGTAATGCGTTACTTTTCTGACCCAGCCATGTCTATGATATAGTCACAGCATATAGCATCCTGCAAAACTCTGCCATCACATGGGGTGAGCTCTTTAAGGGAGGCAGGTGGAAATTCCAGCAGAAGTTTTGGCAAAAGAGAAGCGTGGAACAGAGAATCAGTTGTTACTGAACCAAATCCCTGGGCACAGATAGGGAAAAATTGAAGGAAAACTCTGATCAAATATACCAGCAACTAAGCTTGGAGATGTAGAGAGCTGGAAAGAGCATTGTTCCCACCCTTACAAAAGAAAAAAGTCCAGACACATTGAACATTAATTGCTTTTCTTAAACCCATCAAACAAAACAAAACAAAACAAAACCAAAAAACAACGTAGCAGGGCAAAGAGCTAACCGAAATCTGGAGAGAGATGGGTGTCTGTAGGAAGAAATAAGATCTGAGCATTTGCTTACCTGGGCAGATGTCACTTGATGTCACATAAAATGGGTAAGAAGGGGCTTCCCTGGTGGCGCAGTGGTTGAGAGTCCGCCTGCCGATACAGGGGACACGGGTTCGTGCCCCGGTCCGGGAGGATCCCACATGGCGCGGAGCGGCTGGGCCCGTGAGCCATGGCCGCTGAGCCTGCGCGTCCGGAGCCTGTGCTCCGCAACGGGAGAGGCCACGACAGTGAGAGGCCCGCGTATCGCAAAAAAAAAAAAAAAAGGGTAAGAAAATTCAGTTAGAAATTGCTTACAAATCACTAAAATGTGTTACCATAGGCTAGACTGCTAATGGGACATCCCGGGGAACTGCAGATACAGGAAAGTTTACCCCAGGTTGCAGGATTTTCTCCAAGAATTCCAGCAGGCACTCATAGGGGAAATGTGGGGTGTGGGATCCTGAGGATTCCTCCCGCATGGTTTTGGCTGAGGGAGGGAACAGCAGCCACTGTTGAAACTCCACCCAGACCTGTCTACCTCACCTTCTCTAAGGAACGAAAGTCTTAATCTGCATCAGAGTAGAACAAGAAAAACTTCTTCAAGGCACTGGTAAAGGGCACTGATGGCAACCCATTGTCGCTGGGGGCAGGGAACAGAAAAATGAAAACATCTCAGTCCCTGGGAGAAGGGCATGAGTACCTTGGCACAAGTAGAGTCTTCACTCTTTACTGAGAAGAAGGCTGTTCTTAGCGCTACGTTGCAGTGACTAGGAAGGTTGAAACTTTGCCCAGAACTGTTAGGTCACAGTCTACATCTGGATCCTTACAGGTTCTCCACTCCAAACATTGACCTGATATGCTTCTGTATGGCTAGATGAATTTAAGGGGCCTATTGGCTGGGAGAGCATGAAGCTCCTTCATTCCTTTAAATTCTTGGTCTTCTCTCCATTCCCTTTGCCCTCCTCATCATCTAGAGTTCTGTCCTTCCTCCGGAAAGAAGGCAAGGTAAGTAGGGGGAGCCTGGAGAATCTTCCCCACCTTAACCTCTCATGAGCTTTCAAGCCAAAACAAGAAGCGTGGCTTTTCCACTGATGACCCCTGGGACACCCATTAAAGTTTACTTATTGGGTTTCCAGGGTGGCTTTGGAAATAAGAGGAGTCACAAGCATGTTTATAAGGCAGGATCCTGCTCAGATGAACACAGAGGTGCACACAGATGAACAGACATAGCACAGTATAGTACCTAGCATCTAAATGAGCTGTTTACACATTTTTCTTCCTCACTTGGAGGAAAAGGAGCCCATGAGAGCAGAATCAGTCCTTTTTTTCTTTCTTTCCTGTTCTAGCTCGTGCATAATGTCTTCTAAAGAACAAGTATATAACAAATGTTTGCGGAACGCATGTGAAACATGCACATAAACATACTCACGCACACACAAAGACCACAGTTGCAAGGATTCTTCCTCCAGTTGGTTAAGTCCTGCAGAAGATGCATATGCCGTTTGGCCGCTTCAACCAAGTACTCACGCTTGGTGAGCTCAGAGTCACTATGAAGATTTGTTTATGTTGCACCCATTTTACACATTATTTTATGCATAACTTTGCTATCAAAACAAAGAGCTGGAACAGCTCATTCCTCAGAGAACCAACTTTCTTCACTTCTTCCTACTTACTCAGGCAGTGTCCAGAATACCCTCTCATTGTCAGTCTCAGACTCACCTGGAGTTGGCTCCTCTTCCCCTTGGTGGAGATCATCTGCCAGGTGAAAAGGCTGAGGCCCTGTGTCACTGTTGGGCAATTGATGGAACCTCAGTCTGAAGCTTTAGTCTCGCCTACTTCGGGACAGATGAGCTGAAGTTGTCATTTAGCTCATAGACACGGTGGTTCATCAGTGTTCAGGATCTGAAGTTGAAACATTGTTTAAAACATTAACTTTATAGAGTTGTTTCAGGAAGCCCCATTCATATTCCTAGTTTGTATTTGTGTGCAGTGCAGCATTCTCAAGGAAGTCCACTTATTTTCACTACTGAATGCTACATTCTTTTTTCTTGTCACAGGGACCATCTTCTTTATTATTAATAAACTACCACATTTAGAACATTTCCTTGGGGACAGAGAGGCGGCTTGCAGCAGCAGCAACAACAACTTCCTAACTGAGTAGCAATGGTTGCTTCAAACCCATCCTTAATAATACTCATGCCTTGAGCTGTCCCCATAGAAACAAGGAGGGGCCACCTATACTGAAAGAGGCACTGTATTTGACCAATCACTCTGTGGCCAAAGGCAGGAACCTGATAATAAGTGTGGCAGATTGCATTCGGGGGACGCCTTCACTCTGCCCTATATGCATGCCCTTTGCCATGTGACTCTGGTTTCTCCCATAAAGTGGCAGAAGATATTCTTGGCTCCTTGATTCCCGGTTTAGGCTTTCAGGCCTTACTTTGACCAATAGGATGTTAGCATACATGACACAAGACGAAGCTTTATTAAAGTGTCTGCATGATTGTACTTGGACTAGGACACTTCTGCCATAGCCATGAGAAGGACGTTCCTGGTCTAGCCTGCTGGTCCCAGGAGGAAAGTGAGAGTCCTGGGAGCAGAGCCAAGCCACTCCACCTGAGCTCAGCTGGATTAGCCAGCCCTCCCCATCCCGAGCCACAGACGCCCAGGAGGCTCAGCCTGTAGGAGCCAATCCCCAGATGCCCCACGGATTAGTGAGAACAGGTGACTGCTGTTTTAAGTCACTGTGTTTTTGCATAGTTGGTTACATAGTGCCATTGTGACCTGCTGTAGACTGATGCGTCTCCCCGAAATTCATATGTTAAATCCTAGTCCCCATTGTGATGGTATTTGGAAGTGGGACCTTTGGGAAGTGATTAGGTCATGAGGGTAGAACCCTTATAAAGGGGACAAAGGTGATAAGAGAGACCTCAGAGAGTTCCCTTGACTTTTCCAGCACGTGAGAACACAGTGAGAAGACAGCCATCTGTGAACTAGAAAGCAGACTTTCACTGGACACCAGATCTGTTGTGGCCTTGATCTTAGATTTCCCAGGCTCCAGAACTGTGAGAAATAAATGTTTGTTGTTTATAAGCCACCCACTCTATGGTATTCTGTTACAGCAGCCCCAGTGGAGCAAGACATACCCTAGTTAATTGATACAGTGGGGAATTTCAGAGGAAGTAAGGAAGTGGTCAGAGTAGGTCTGGAATTAGAGTGTCCAAGGATTGTGAATAGCCTTAGTGTAGATGTGACCAAGATTCTCTCAGTTTGGTTACTCTGTGCACAAGCTCCCATCTCTGTTCCTGGCTCAAACCTTCATCATCTCTCCCCTGGATTTCCACAAGAGCCTCTTATGAAACTAATTGCTTCCTCTTAAAATAACCACTTAAAACAGAAAGCAGGTCATGGTACTTCTCTGCTTAAAACCGATAATGAATGGATGAGGTCCAAACTCGTGCATAATTTGGCCTCCGCCTCCCTCTCCCAACGTTCACTTACCCGGTTGGCTCCCGTGGTTCCCTCTGCTGCAGGCCTGTGGCTTCCTACTTCCCACATGCTTTCCTCACACACTCAAAGATGATTCCTTTCCTGGGACCTGATAGGAAATAGGACCTTCCTATTTCCTCTTCTAGAAATACTCTTCCCCTAGGTTCCTGCATTGGCAACCCCTGATCAACATCGGCTCTAAGTTCTCCTCCTCCGAATGTCCTCCCTAAACTCCTTAACTCAGTGGTCCTCAACCTTTTCGGCACCAGGGACCGGTTTCGTGGAAGACAATTTTTCCACAGACCGGAAGGGTTGGGGGGATGGTTCAGGCAGTAATGGGAGCGATGGGGAGCGGTGGGGAGCAGTGGGGAGTGGCAGAGGAAGCTTCGTTAGCTCGCCCACTGCCCACCTCCTGCTGTGTGGCCTGGTTCCTAACAGGCTGTGGACCGCTAGCAGCCCAGGGCTTGGGGACCCCTGCCTTAACGAATACTCCCCTGACAATTAGTCACTCATTATCCTATAAGACTGCTTTGCTTATTTCATATCACTCATCAGTGTCCAAGTATTATACTTGTTTCTAATCTGTTTCCCCACCTAGACTATGTGTTTCTGGAAAGCAAGGATCTTTTCTAGCTTGTTTGTCATCACTGTATATCCAATGCCTAGAATAGCACTGATTGAATGAATCAATGAAAGAAAAAAGGAAGGAAGGAAGTGAGAGAGCAGAATAGAATTTGGATTTATTCTGGGGATCAAACTATGAACATTTGTAGCGCAAACATCTCAGTGTCTGGAATTAGACCTGGATCTGTGCCCAGAGTTTAAACAAAAGATGAAGTCAGAGAGATAAATAAAAGTTGGGTGGTAGCAGGCATTCCAAGCTACCTGAAGAAGCTTGGGCTTTAGGTTTTAATTAAGGTAAAATTTACCAAAAATGCAATGCACAGGTCTTAAAAGTTCAGTGTGATAAGCTTTGACGATTGTATGCCACCCAAAACAAGATGCTTAACATATTCATCATGGCAGAAAGTTCCCTTGATCCCCGTTCTAGTCTGTTGCTTACCACCCACTATGCCCTTCCCCATCTGCTGACCCCCATCAGCAGATTTCATTTCCCTGTTGCTGGACTTCACAGAAACAGAATCATACAATATGCTTTTCTGTGCCATCTTATACTCAACGTGAGGTTCAGATTCATCCAGGTCATTGCTTGTATCAGTTGTTCATTGCTTATTGCTAAGTAGCTTAGCAACCAAGTGGAGACTTGGTTTTTGTTTTTTCCGGTTTGGAGCTATTATGAATAATGAATAAAGCTGCTAAGAACATTCTGGTGTAAGTCCTTTTTGTGCTCATATGTTTCATTTCTTTTGGGTAGATACCTAGGAGTAGAACTGCTGAGTCATAGCAACTGAATGTCTAACTTTTGTATAAGAAACAGCCAAAGAGTTTCTCAGAGTGATTCTACTATTTTATGACAGTTCCAATGAACATTTCCAGTTGCTTGATTTCCTTACCAACACTGATATGGTCCATCCGTTTAAAATTTTAGCCACTCTAGCACATTTGAGGTAACCCTTTGTGTTTTTAGTTTTCCTGATAGACTTGGTCATTCATATATAGCTTCCTTTTTAAAGTACCTATTCAAGTCTTTTGCCCATCTTTAATTGGATGGTATTCCAGTGTTGTTGATTTGTATTCTGGATAGGAGTAGTTTGTCAGATATACGTATCACAAATATTTTCTTCCAGCCTGTGGCTTTTTCTTCATTTTCTTACTGTCTTTTGATGAGCTTAAATTTTTTATTCTGATGAACTGTAATTTATCAAGTTTTTCTATCATTGTGTTTTTTATAATCTAAGAAAGTTTTGCATAGCTAGAATCATAAACATTTTCTCCTACTAAGGGGGCAGCAGCATTCCAGGCTCTGGTCCACGAAGTGTGTGCACATTTTATAAAAGGAGTTACCTTGGGAGTAGGCTCCTAAGGGAATTTTCTTCACTGTCTAAGGCCTCATTCAACAATAAATACTCTCTGTACCCAGTTCTACTGAAGCCTCAGAAGGTAAGAGATAAAGAAGATCCAGAGAGAAAAACAAGGGGAAACACAATCAAGTGTATAGGGGGCTGACTCGTGTCTCCCCAAAATATATATCCAAGTTATAACCACTGGTACCTGAATGTGACCTTATGTGGAAATAGGTCTTTGCAGATGTAGTTGAGTTAAGATGAGGTGATTGGACCCTAAATCCAGTGACTGGTGTCCTTATAAGAAGACAGGACACAGAGACACAGACACAGAGGAGACAGTAAGAGAGAAGAAAGCCATGTGAAGATGAACGAGGAGAGATTGAGGTTATGCTGCTACAGCTATTGAAGTTATGTTCCTACAGCTAAGGACTGCTAAGGAGTTCTGGGAACCACCAGGAGCTAGGAAAGGGTGAGGAAGGTTGCTTCCTTAGAGCCTGAGGAGGGAGCCTAGCACTGCTGACCCTTGATTTCAGGCTTCTAGCTTCCAGAACAATGAGCGAGTAAATTTCTATTGGTTTAAGCCACTAAGTTTGTGTTAATGTATTACGGCAGCCCAAGGAAATGAATACAAGGTGTTTCCTCCCAGAAAGCAGCACTAGAGTTGAAATTATAACTGCTTCTATTAGTTATACAGATGAATTTTTTTTTTTTAAAGAGATCTTGTTCTTTTTGAGATCCCTCTTCTGCTCCCCAATTTTATCTGGACCTTCTTTTTCCTAGCCCCAGTTATCCCTGTCCAGCCCCAAGTTGGGTTCTACTCCCAGAAATTTTCATCAATATGGAGTTTTTCCCAGGAAAGGGACTAGTTTTAAGAGTTTATGGGGCCCAGGTTGCTCCAGAAGCTGTAGACCTCATCTTAGGCTTCTTTTTTTTTTTTTTTTTTTTTGCGGCACGCAGGCCTCTCACTGTTGTGGCCTCTCCCCGTTGCAGAGCACAGGCTCCGGACGCGCAGGCTCAGCGGCCATGGCTCACGGGCCCAGCCGCTCCGCGGCATGTGGGATCCTCCCGGACCGGGGCACGAACCCATGTCCCCTGCATCGGCAGGTGGACTCTCAACCACTGTGCCACCAGGGAAGCCCTCACCTTAGGCTTCTTTCATGTATCCATGAATTGGATCTTACAAAACTCTTCCCAGTTACGGTGATGCTCTGGCATTAGTCTGTAGTACTTTTCAATGAGTAGCTGTTTGATATTTTGAGTTTCTCCTTTTCTTGAAGCCATCAGAAGCTTTATTGCCCTACTTCTGCTTCATTCTACAAAGATGCTTAAATTATGTAAGTCTGGTGGCTGCTGTTGCTTGCATTTGGGGATACAGGGGGTACCTTATCTGCGCGTCTTTGATTTGCCATCTTAGTAGATGTGTCTGTTTTTATGGGGGGGATTCAGGGAGATTAAAAACTATGTCATCACCACCACCATCTTCTGAGAATCCCATCCATTAACATTCCACAGAGAGTCACTCCCTGTCTCACCAACTCCAAAGGATAAGTATTCTTTCCTGCTCTGTTGATGTAGGGCTTGGCCATGTGCAATGTGAGTAAGGCCACAGTTTGGCAATTCTGAGTCTAAGCTTGCAGTTAAGGCAGTTTAACAGGGATTGCATGTTTTTTGTCACCCCTTTGGGATCTTATGACCCATTAGAACTTGTCCCAAGTGGTCACTGCCCCTCTGCTTGGGACCCCAAAATGAGTCATGTGGAGCAAAGGACCCCAACCACTCCACAGGCCTGTGAGCATGAAAACATTCCCTTAATTTTTGATGACTGGTGTGTATCTTATGAAATAGAATAAGACTTGGCAAACTATAGCCCCTGAACCAAATCCAGTCTGCTGTCTGGTTTTGTAAGACCCTAAAACTAAGAATAGTTTTCATAATTTTAAATGTTATTTTAAAAGGTGGACAGGTATTGTATATGACTCACAAAGTCTAAACTATTTGCTATCTGGTCCTTTAAAGAAAGTTGCTTACCCCTGAAGCAGAGGAAAGAGCACACAACCCATAGCACGAGACCTGGGATCTATGTGTACTGACTTATGTTTATTGTAGTCTAAGTTTCCCCACATGTAAAATGAGCTGGTTGAACTGCAACATCCCTGAGTTCCCTTCTGTTCTAAGATTTTACAGGAAATATAAAAGACTTCCCTGGTGGTCCAGTGGTTAAGACTCCATGCTTCCAATGCAGGGGACAAGGGTTTGATCCCTGGTCAGGAAACTAAGATCCCACGTGCCTCATGGCCAAGAAATAATAAATAAATAAAAATTTTAAAAGAAAAAAGAAATTGCTAAAATAAAAAGATAGTTATATTTGAAATATGTTTTGTTGATATCAGCACCCTCACACTTGTGTAAACTATGACAAATAATAATTCCAAAGGTGAGATACACAAGGTTTCCTGTAACAAAGGCAAAATTCCCTGGAGAAGAGACAGTTGGAACTGTGAGCTGGGAGGTAGGGTGGAGGGAAGCAGCCTAAGCCTGGATAGGACAAGGGCACCTGGATACATACCCTGTATTTATTAGTGCTGTCCCCTGCCTTAGGGAGCTTTGTGATTCAGACTACAAATTTCTAATCTATGACTAACTGGCACAAGAAAGAAAAAAAACCATGGTGTGTGTGTGTATGTGCATGTAACATCTGATTTGACTATAGCAGCAAGAAATTGATCTTTTGTGAATTGATGTGATTTAGAGATGCCTGCAAAATAAAAGTATGGCATTTCAGAAAGAGGTGAATAAAATACCAGTGTTTTATGGGAGTGATGCTATGCCACTGAAAAAATTTTGAGTTTTGCAAGTGGGGAAATCGCGTCTGTCAGAGCGCCCGCCTGCGAGAGTGTACCCTGGAAGCGTGCTGTTCGGCTGCTCTTCAGCTCATATGAAGCACACCTAATACTTCTCTGTCTGCTCTACCCTGCTGTGCCGACTTGGAAAGGTAGCTGAGGAGGGTGTTCACCAGCAAAGTCGGCGACTTGGCTCTTGGAGTGGAGCACATCCCATTCTATCCTCGATGTGATTCCAAACATGTGACTCAGTGTCCTCTCTTCCATGGAGGGAAACTCAATCTGTTTAATACTGTGGAAATGTAAAACATTGTGAAAAATGTTGAATGATTAAAATGTTAATGCAAATCTTCCCCAACCAACACTTTATATGAGAAACATCTGCTTGGAATTTTTTTGCTCAAGGTGTTGAAGGGAATAAATGCTGCGTTCCCAGATAATAGCAGCTTCTCTTTTGCAGAAGGTGAATCAATATGGAGATTATTAATGAGGCCAAGGTATTCCTGACTTCCTGAGTCTATAACTTAGAGTAAAGTCCTTTCCTTCTCTTGTTTTATTGGCACGTTTACATTTGTATTTGAAATAGCCGAAGTGTAATGTTCCCTATCAAATCAGTATGCCAACTAAATTTTGAATGTAGAAATTATTTCTATAATGACTCAATTTTTAGTAAAAGACCTCTTTTCCAGCTAATTTTCTAATCAGGTCCATATCCTCTTTGCAGCTGAGTAAGACTCAATCTCTTGTGAGGGAAAAACATGTCAGAGTTACCTAATTTTCCAATTGTTGTTTGGGAATGATGTGGCCCTTTAGAGTTTCAAAGTTCCTATGGAAACTCTCCTTTCCAGTTCAGTGGGTTCCTTCAGGAGGAGAGGAGCATGGATGACTTTTTACAGAAAGTCTTCACTAGCACTAGACAGCCCATAGGCCATTTCCTTAGTGACTTTTTGGTAATTTATGGTGAACAAAGAGAGAAGTTGGGAAGAGAATAAAAGTTGAGAAGAAATGTAATTTCAACCTATGTCCCATGGAGAGGATTGGATGAAAAAGGGCTTTACCAAGTCCCAGTCCCTTGCACAGCCCTTTGGAGAATGTCACATCATTTAGTCTGACCTCTCGGTCAGTGCTACACTGCAATCTTCAGTGAGCTTGGCACAGCTCCACAAACAGGACTCAGAAAATACAGATGCGGGCTTCACTGGTGGCGCAGTGGTTAGGAATCCGCCTGCCAATGCAGGGGACACGGGTTCGAGCCCTGGTCCGGGAAGATCCCACATGGTGCGGAGCAGCTAAGCCCATGCGCCACAACTGCTGAGCCTGCGCTCTAGAGCCCGTGAGCCACAACTACTGAAGCCCGCATGCCTAGAGCCTGTGCTCCGCAACAAGAGAAGCCACTGCAGTGGGAAGCCCACACACCGCAATGAAGAGTAACCCCCACTTGCCGCAACTAGAGAAAGCCCGCACGCAGCAACGAAGAGGTAATGCAGCCAAAAATAAATAAATTGATAAATTTTTTTAAAAAAAGAAAAGAAAGATAATACAGGCTCAAGGGACATGTCTTTGAAATTTCAGTGTGGAAAGCTTAGGACCACAGAAAGAAGTTCCACTTCACAGAGTGAAGAACTCCACTCAAAGAGGTAGAACTGGGAGAAATACTTACACATGTTCCTTTTATGCTTGGCTCAGGGCGCTTCGCTGAGCTGGGGGCAAATTTTAAAGTGATTGAGCCTGGCTGGACAACTTCAGTGGTTGGATCATCACTCTGAAGGCTGGAAAGCAAGACATGGTTTCACATTCTTGCTAGCATAATGCCACCTAAGGTGTGTTGATCGAACTGATTCAGGGATTGTGTGAGTTTATGTATATATAAGGCAAAATCCTTGCCTGTAAGAGTATCTCAGACAATTAGGGAGGAAGATAGAGATTTTGCCCAGCCTGGAACTGTGAATCCTGGGAAAGTCACACAAAGACACAGAGACTGGTTATTGTTCACAGAGGATGAGGGAGCAGAGTTGAGAGAGTTTTGTTGGTTGTGGCGCTTGCCTGGAGGTGGTAATACCAGTAGTGGTGGTAGTGAGTGTCCACCGACACAGATAGCAGTGTAGACAGCTGTATTCTTTCCAACAGGATCTTGGTAGACCTTGGTCAGACTCAAGACTGCTGGACTTCCTTTATCTTTGCTAATTTCCCCAAGCCTAACTCTCCAGCCTTCTCATAATTTTCCAAGCTATCCAACACCTGTTTACAATTTTTCTCTTTCTTCTTGGGTTATCCAGAGTCAGTTTCTGTCCTCTGCAGTCAAGAATCCTGACCTAGATGACACTGATTTTCAAGAATAAGAATTTGGCTCTTTTTGGCATGCAATGGCAAGACACAGTTATCGCTTCTGGCCATCTAACCTAGGATCTTTGGATGACTAAGTGACTGCTACAATGGATCAGTATGAAGAACCTTAGAAATTCAATGTCTTTGAGGAGGATGGCTGCTTGTAACAAAAACTTGTTCCTAAAAGAAGATGACAAGCCCAAGTCCCTGAACTCTTGGTTCAAGGACAGACTAAATAAAGATTCCATGATGGCTGGGTTAAATAAAAAACAAAACAAAACCTCTTAACTCCTGCAGCTGCAGATCTGAGATAGTCAAAAACTAGATAAATTAATTCTTTGGTTGCTGAATGTTGGTGACATTTGAATTAATAGTCTCATTAGGTTTCTTACATGCAAGTGGAGGCATGGCTCAAATTGACCCGCCAAAAACAAGAATGTGGATTTATGAGAGGATTCAGAGTATTCTGAGAATATGTAAACTCCAAACCCATGCTTCCTGTCCTCTGCCAGCCAGAGAGGTCCCTTCCCCTCTGTTTGAAGAGGCTGTTTATCCCTTTATTGATGACCCTGTAATTCCTTCAACTATCAGAGTTTCCAGAGCTGTGGAGTCAGATCCCACCATGCCCCAAGGTACCAATTACAATGTCAGAACTGTGAGGAGAATGGTGATATAACAAAAGAATGACAGAAATTTGTTGCTTTATAAAAAAGAAATAAAATTGAGGAAAATATGTGCAAATGGATTCTAAACGAGCTTGACCTAGGAAGGAATCCCACAGGATTAGATCAATTTGAATTCACTGACACGAGTAAATTTATCAGAGATCCTGGATTCCATTTGTTACTTCAGAAACGAGTCCTAGTTCTAATTTTTTGTTCTTGTTGCTGTTGGTTGATTGAAATGTCAACTCAGTATTTGCCCACTCTGGGTGAGGTTTAGATGTGAGAAACTGCTTGATATAATGTAGAGGACTTCAGGGCATAGGAATTTTGCAGTGAATTTATCATATAGCTTCCAAGTAATTCCCTAACGATATCACACGCAAGAGAAATCTTACCCTTCGCCTTCCACAAAGGAACCTGTAACCATTTACCAGGATAAATGTTCTGGCTGTCTGGGTATTATTAAACAGTGGCTCTGAGTGAGTACTAATCCTGGGGACATAGAATGTCATTGCCTTCCAGCAGTTAGAGTAGAGTTTTAATGCAAGTCCATCTCACAAATGCTCCCTGGGCTCCTAAAACCTTACTGAAGTTATTTTTCCAATTCTTATGTGTTAAGATAATTATCCATGTGTGTTGAAATAATTATATTTGGCAATTAGAAGAAAGGGCTGAACAGATGTCCCTGAAGTTCCTTTTATTTAAACCAAAAAGCAAACCATTTCTGAAAAATCAAAAAGAATAGTGCCACTATCAATACATAAAACAGCAGAGGTTTGGCACATGCCAGAGATGGATGGGTTTCAAAGAATGGCAATAGATTATTGTAAACTGCACCAGATGGGCATTCCAATTGCAGTTGCTGGTCCTGATGTAGTTTTCTTAATGGACTGGTTATGTGTCTGGCAAATGTTTTATCTCGATCTCATGAAGAACATCAGAAGTCTGTTCATCCTTCTGCTAGGGCTATCGGTACCTCTTCGTAATCTTCCCCCAAGTTTAAGTCATCTATCTGAGTCTGTGCTACACAAGTTATTCTTCAGAGATATTAATTATCTTACCCATTGTTTCATGACTTTGATGAGTTAAGGTTGATAAAAACTCAGGACAAGAACATTTTATTCATGAAAGCAGCACAAAACTCAGTGGTGGGGGGTTCCAGTGTCCGTGAGAGGCTTGATAGGGACTGTCCGCTGTAGACCAGGGTTGATGGTAGGGGAACTTGACTCCCCAACATGAAAGGGGATGATGGAATTATGGGAAAGCAGAAAGAATGGCTGCACTTAACCATCAGAGGCAAGGTTTATATGATTGTTGTTTGGGCAGGAAGGCCAAACTAGAAATTAAGGTCCTTTGATCTGCAGACTTCTATTATGATGGTTAGTCATGGAGTTGCTAAGATTGAAACAGATAGGCAGCTGGCTAAGGTGTTGCATGATTTGTATAATCAGGGAAAATTATATTTGGTGAATAGAAGACTCACAATAATTTCCAGATCTAAGTCAATTTATAGAACCAGAGCCCATTGACTGAAGGGAAGTCTGGATGCCTTTAAGAAAACAAAGAAACAAAAAAAGGACCTACAACATCACTAGATAGATAGGTAGATAGATAGATAGATAGATAATTAATAGATAAATATATATATAGATAGATATACGTACATATACATATAAATATATATGTGGATATGTCCTCAAATCCTTCCTGCAATGAATCTTTATATCTTTGCCAAGGTAACTGTACACTAAAAAATGAATAATGCCTAGATTTGGGGGGTGGGGGTCTGTTAAACAAAAAGTAAAATTGATATGAGGGGATCTGATAAGCCATCCGAGTCCCAGAGGTAGAGTAGGAGCTTATGGAGGTCAAGTGATAAATGGAGTTTTGGCACACATCGAATTTGGTTCATTAGGCCCTCAGATCTACACGTGGTTATTTCACTAGTTCTTTAACGTGTAACTGCGATTGATACATTCAGCAACTGGTAGAAGTCTCAATATTATTTTCTTACGTGTAGATTAAGGGTCCTTATATTGCGAAGGGCCAGATGGAGCCCCAGTGACGTGTTCAGAGCAAATAATTCCTGGGGGAATTTCAGAAATCAGTGCCAACATCAAATATGTGAATGGTGCAGGGGTGGTAGTCCTTATTATATCCCATTTCAACAAGCCTTTCTTGCCTCTGAAAAACAAGAAGGATGTTGACAGATGATCACAGACTCTTTAAAGTTAACAAGAAGATAACCCCCAATACAGCAGCTGTGCCAGATGTGGTATGTTTACTGGACAGATCCACACAGCCTCTGGACTTGGTATGTGGCTGTCAATTTAGTGGATGCTTTCTTCTTGATATGCGTTATTAAGAAGATTAAACATAATCTGCATTTACATAGCAAGGACAGCAGTACACTTTCTCCTGTGTATCTCAGGCCTATAAAAGCCTTTCTGTTTTCTGTCATAATACAGCCTGTAGACATTTGGATTATCTTGATATTCCATAAGATATTACACTGGCCTGAGTATTTTTGACATCATACTGTTAAGCCAGTTAGCAGTTAGTGTCAAGTACTAGGATATTCTGACAAGGCATGTGCATGCCAGAGTGCAGAAATGATCTCCATAAAGATGAAGGTGTCTGTAACATTGATGCAGCTGTAGGTGTTCAGTAATTTAGAGCAGAGATTATTTCTAAGACAAAAGGCAAGCTGCCATAGCTTCTCCATCCTATCATTAAGAAAGAGGCCCGGTGCATGCTGGGCCTCGGGATTTCGGAGGCAGCATATACCATTATTCACATACTTGTGAATAATGTTCTAACCCACATATCATGTGACCTAACACACCGTCTGTTTTGAGTGGGACACAGGAGAAGTTCAGGATTGCCGTCCAAACTGACATACTACTTGGATATTTTGATCCAATGGATCCAGTGGTGTTGGAGGTACCTGGGATGATTAAGGATCCTGGAAGGAGCCTTTGGAAAGACCCAAAAGTGTCAGCTCAGGCCCTTAGAATTCTAGAAGAAAACCATGACTTTCAGAGCAGGGAACCACCTTCATCTGAGCTACCTCTTGAGATGGGGGAGAGGGGCAATATAGGGGTGGGGGAGTGGCAGGCACAAACTGTTGGATGTAAAGTAGGCTCAAGGATGTATTATACAACATGGGGAATACAGCCATTATTTGCAATAACTGGAAATGGAAAGCAACCTTTAAAAGTTGTGTGTGTGCGTATGTGTGTGTGTGTGTGTGTGTGTGTGTGTGTGTGTATATATATATATATTTTTTTTTTTAAGTCTTTAAATATTATATGGCTTTAGCTGTTTTCTTTACCACCACAGTGACCAACTTCAGTAGGGGTCACAAGATCCCATGACCTGAACCAATGCCTGAGTCTGTGGGTCCTCCCTCCACTTTTGGTGGAGAAGGGAGATCTCCCCTAAAGGGTACAACGTCAAGCAGTATTTCTTACTATCCAATTTGGAAAATGATCTGTGAAGGTGATTTAGGACTGGATGAAAACAAGTTTAGAATATTGATGTCAAGGAGTTTAGGGGAAGTCATATGAATGGGTTTCCCAGAAAGGACCCAGAATGTAGAGAGTAATTGTGTTCCATGTCAAAGCCCACAAAAGGCCTTTACTGCAAAGCCCTCAATAATTAGGAATATGTCAGTCATCTCCTTCCTCAGTTCTTGCTTAATAAGCTCAAGAGCAACCTGTTTACAGAGGCAGCAGTATAGTGTATGCATTACTTAAGAACTTAGACTTCTCCTCAAGTTTGATTTGACTTCTGCCACTGCCAAGTTAATCAGTGACCAGCACTGAGTCCAGTACAGCAACATACCTAGTGATGGACAGCAGCTGATAACTTGCTGGTTTGCTGATTTTATTACTTCTTTTCATCCTGGAGTGGAGTACAATCTCTCTTCACTAAATAGACACTTATTTTAGATTTAGAATTTTTCTCCTTGTCCATTATGCTGTTGCCACTAATAGCATCTGTGGGCTTCCTCAATGTCTTATACACTGACACAGCTGCTCAATCAACGTTCACTCCTGAACAAGTAACCCCCTTTACAGTGAAACCAGCAAGGTAATGGTCTGATACCCATGGTATTCATCGGTCCTGTACTCTGAAGTAGCAAGCCATGTGGAGCAGTGGAATGGCCTTCCAAAGATTCACTTATCACACTCTCTGGGAGACAACTCCTTGCAATAGTAAGGTGATTGAACCTAATTATCCAGGAGAAATAGGATTGTTGCTGGGGACAGGGAAGAATACGGATTAAACCTTGCAGGCTTCTCACACCTTTATGTCTCCTGCATCTCCATCTGGGTGAGATCACACCAAGGAGCAAGGTTTTAGATCCACCCAAAGGAAAGAAGATTATAATTTTCCAATTTCATTTGTTTTCCAGAAGTGATTAATTCTGAGTGTTACAGTGACTGACAGTGATGCTTTTGCCCATAAAGGGAAATTTGACTTCAGATCTTCCATAACAAAGCTGGATGACATAAACTGATGAGACTCTGGTTCCTCTTCATTTGTGAGGTTACAGAGCAAGTATAGATGTATTCTGAATGCATGACAGATACTTACAGTTATTAAATAGAACAATTTTTAAATTTATAATAATCAGAATAATGGTAAATGCTATATAAGTGTTATATAATCAAGGCAGTGGCCTCCAGTGGTATTTCTGGCTATTCAGTTCCAAATTTTCTTCTTTTAGGTTTTGCCTCACTCTGAAAATTAAAAGAGGTAGATATTTCCTCTCCCCACTTACCAGAAACTAGGGAATAGTTTATGCCCTATGCTAGAACAAATCAGGTGATATAGCCCAGTTCTTTAAATTTTGAAGGACTGATGTGAATACATACCTAGGAATAAAAGAGAGTTTTCCTGGTGCCAGTGGCAGGCCAGAGTAAAGCTGTAGGTGTAAGTGTCCAGCAGTGGAGACACCAGCATCACTCTAATTGAACTGCTGGGTTGTGCTGTGACCTTGACAATACATGTTCTCACCTCCTGTTTTCTGAGCTTGATGCCCCATCATATCCTTTCCTGCTGAAGTTATCCAGTTGGTTTCTGCTGTTTGTAACCAAGAACCCTGGTAAAGAATTAGGCAATTCCAAGTCTGTGTCATTAAGGCTACACCAGGCATAAAGTCAGGAGGAAATGGAACTAGTTGTATTGATATGAGTCAGGAGGCTTCTCATAGGTTGTGACAGGTAAGTTAGGTAATGGAAGATTACACATTGGGTTAGATTTGGAACCCCAGTCCCTCTCTAGTGGTTTTATTCCTGAACTCCTGGATCAAATGGTTGGAGGAGAGGGAAAATAGTCAAATTAGCTATGTAGCTCTCATATACATTTTTATTTAAATCTTAAGTGGTTGTTTGTATATTGAATTTATTTTTGGTTTTGTGTGAAGCCTAAGCTTTAAGACATGAAAAAATAATTTCACTTAAAGGATCTAAAACAAAAGAGTGGCTCTCTTATAAGTCACTGAGACATTAAATTTATGCTAATTGTTAGTATATAATGTGTACAAGTGTTCATTACAGTGCTACATATAAGAAAAAAATTGAATAGAAACTCAATGTCAAAGAATAGAGGAAAGATGAGGTAAATATGATGGAATACTATGCATCTATTAAACATTTATTTACAAAGAGATTTTAGCCTTAGGAAAATATTTGGAATACTTGGGATCCCAATATTTGGGATATAATGTTAATTGAGAAAGATAAAATTGTACACAGTATGATTTCAAGATTGCAAATGCATACGCCAGTGCATACACATATACAATTCTAGAAGAAATTACATGATTGCAATTGCTATTTTATTTTTTAATTATTTTTTGTGATTTCCAAGAATTCTACAAAAGGTGTGTATAATTTCTACAGTAAGGTAAGTATCGTCTATGACAGTCAATGCAGTTGTGAATGCTGAAAATAATTCTTATAAAAGATATTAATGGGACAATAGGCAGCATCTGAATAGTATCTGTAGATTATGTAATAGTATTTCATCAATGTTAAACTTCCTGATTTCGATTACTGCACTGTGGTTATGTAAGCAAATTTCCTTGTTCTTAGGAAATACGCACACTGTTGTTTTTAGCAGTAAAAACACATGATGTCCTACAGTTTATTTCAAATGAGAGAGAGAGAGAGAGAGGGAGAGAGAGAAGTAAAACAAATGTGGCAAAGTGTTAACAGTTGGTGAATCCAGGGTAAAGATATTGCAGGTATTCATTCTACTATGCTTACAACTTTTCTGTAAGCTTGAAATTATTTTTTTAATTCAAAACATATGTCCTATGATGATAGTATAAGTCATTAGCCACTAGATTTATTAGGGGGGAGTGTTTTCTGTTCTAAGACAGATCAGCTTGTTGAAAAGATTATGGGCTTTGGGGTGAGACACATCTGGTAGAATCCTAGGTCTGCTATTTACTAACTGCATGACCACAGGCAGTTTAATCTCTAGAGACTCAATTTCCTCATCAGGAAAATGGGGATAGTATTCTTTCCATTGTGAAGATCAAAGTGTTTGCAAATTTCCTAACACCCCATCTCATCACAGGCGGTCAAAAATTGCAAATTGCTTTTAGCAATAGGTAATACGTTCTCTGAAAGTGGACTGGGTGAGAATCAGCATCAGCCTGATTATTTATTAAGCTCAGACTCTTTCATTCATCTTTGCTCTTTGAATAGACAGCGCGCTGTAGGACTCCCTCAAGCACAAAGCAGAGAGAAGAGCTCTGAATATTTGAGCGATGAAAATAATAATAATATGTATTTAATACTCACTGATCATGTACTGTACCAGGGTCTTTTGTTTGTTTTTAAGTGGATTACTCATTTAATCTTTACTCCAATGCTAGGAAGTAGAAAATTCTATTAGAGTGATTTTATAAACGAAGGAAAGTGATTTTATAAGTGAATGATTTTATTAACAAAGAGGTTAGAAACTTGCCTGTGATCACACAGCTGGTGGTGCCAGGTGTGAACCCGCATACTTGGACTCTTGAGCCTATGCCTGTCATTCACTATAATTGTACTTTGCTTCTCAAACTTAATATGATGGAGAATTACCTGGGGATCTTGTTAAAGTCACGATTTTGATTTTGGTGTTTGTTAAAATGTAGATCTCTGTGTGTGTGTGTGTGTGTGTGTGTGTGTGTGTGTGTGTGTGTGTGTGCGTGCGTGCTGAGATTCTGCATTTCTAACAAACTTCTGCATGATGCTGACAGTGCTGGCCTGTGGATCACAATTATTTGTAGAAGGAACCTGGAAGATGAAATCCAAGCCAGATCATATTTGTACACATGGATCCAGGCGATCCCAGTCACCTTCCAGCTCCTACCACTTCCTGCCTGCCATTCCTGCCCTCATCCCACGCCCACCCCAGGTGCATCGTAATTCATCCACACTTCAGATGGCTTGTGCTGGTGTGCTGTTATCCTGTCATGTCACGTGCTCTCATGCATCTGTGCCTTTATCCTGGCTCCTTCTGCTTGAAAGAACCTCATCCTCAGGATGTCACTGTGATAACTTGCTTTCCTGATCTTGTTCAGTTCAGCGTTAGTTGTTCCTTCCTCTTTGCTCAGAGAGCACCATGTACAGACTCTTGTTTTTAGCACTTATCATTTTGTACTGTACTTATGTGTTTGAATTTCTACCTCTTACACCAGATGATAAGCTATCCAGGGGTGGATATGGTGCTCTGTCTATCTACATATACTTAGCACTCAGCAAGGGCTTGTCACATACAAGGTACTTGCTAAATATTTGTAAAGTAAATGAATAAGGGAAAGAATGACTGGATATATGAGTAAAAGAATAAGCAAAAGATGTGAGGCCACAGCTTTTAGGCTGTGATGGTAATCTACAAATGCTTTGGACTATATACCCCTGCTTAAACAATTGAGCAAGTATATACCTATATATGATATATGTACACACATACATGTTGTATTAATATCTTACATACATTTTGTTTGTTTATTTATTTATTTATTTATTTATTTATTTATGGCTGTGTTGGGTCTTTGTTGCTTTATGCGGACTTTCTCTAGTTGTAGCGAGCGGGAGCTACTCTTCCTTGCGGTGCACGGGCTTCTCATTGCAGTGGCTTCTCTTGTTGCAGAGCACAAGCTCTAGGCCCGCGGGCTTCAGTAGTTGTGCCTCGTGGGCTCTAGAGCACAGGCTCAGTAGTTGTGGCTCACGGGCTCTAGAGCACAGGCTCAGTAGTTGTGGCGCACGGGCTTAGCTGCTCCGTGGCATGTGGGATCTTCCTGGACCAGGGCTCGAACCTGTGTCCCCTGCACTGGCAGGTGGATTCTTTTTTTTTTAAATAAATTTATTTATTTTTATTTTTGGCTGCGTTGGGTCTTCGTTGCTGCACACAGGCTTCCTCTAGTTGCGGTGAGCAGGGGCTACTCTTTGTTGTAGCGTGTGGGCTTCTCATTATGGTGGCTTCTCTTGTTGCGGAGCATGGGCTCTAGGTGCGTGGGCTTCAGTAGTTGTGGCTTATGGGCTCTAGAGTGCAGGCTTAGTAGTTGTGGCACACGGGCTTAATTGCTCCACGGCATGTGGGATCTTCCCGGGTCAGGGCTCGAACCCGTGTCCCCTGCATTGGCAGGCAGATTCTTAACCACTGTGCCACCAGGGAAGTCCTGGCAGGTGAATTCTTAACCACTGCTCCACCAGGGAAGTCCCTTACCTACATTTTAAAACAAACATATAGATTAAGGAAGAGTGGTCCCAAAATAAAATAAATACAAAATTTAATATTTTATTGGCAGACCCCAATGGAACATCTTGTATGCCCTGTTGTGAGGAATATGCACCTACCTTAGAGACCCCTGGGCTAGAACAGCAAATAAATGTAGTAAATTTACAAAGGGGTAGAATTCACTTTAATGGCACTCGAGTGAATATGAACCAGAAGAAATAAATAGGGAGAGAAGAAATAGGTCCAGGTGAATATACGATTTCCAGCTCCTGAGCCTTTCGATTTATCTGAAAGAGTCAAAAATTATACAGAGTGATCTAAAACCCAACACCAGAAACCTCTGAGGCTTGATAGCAAAATGCCTTCTCCTCTGAGGACTGGTGACTGGATGGTGACACTAAAAGTGGAGAGAAGTCAGGCCCCAGGGGCCCAAGAAGATATTTCAAGACTCATACCCCGTGCACTATGGCTGGAAATTAAGACACTTTATTTAGCAACAGATAATTTGAAACCGGAGTTTAATGGTCTTTCATAGGTAGAAAGATATCCCCTTCTTTCACTTTATTTTGTTACTGAAATTAAGTATTTAAGACTTTAAGAGACTTATGTCCTTGCTGGATGAATAGAAAAGTCTCTCCAGGACAAGGTCCAGGACAAGGTCCAAGCCAAGAATGGAAGCAGGAACATTTGATTCGGCTGTTAAGGATGTGAGGCTAGGGTGTGCGGACCCCAATCCTTTTCTGGCTCACAGGCAAGGGGTTCACAGTGTAAGTGAATAAAGCAGATGCTCCCCCAGATAACCTTACGTGCTCATACACATTCAGACTGCAGAACTAGGCGGCCCCCCTGGTAATACACTGCTCTGCCTTCATCCTTTCCTCCTCCACATCCATCAAGAACACCCCCGGGCAGCCTGCCCCCTGGAAAACTCACAGTTCCCTCCAGGATTGTGAGTATTTAACCCCTGGCAGACCACAGCTCTGGGCATTGCAGTAATTCTCAGGGTCTGTGGGTCCTGAGAACGGGTAACCATGGCCTCTGAGAAGCTATATGATGTAGACACCATAGGTGGGAATCCAGCTTCAACATTTACAACTTAATTTGAGTGTGGGTCACTGAAGGAGGCTTCCCAAAGGTGCCCAGTTAGTCTCCGCTCACTGCCCCATTCTATCCTGTAGGCTTATTGATTCTTAGCCTTCTCCTGATGAGGCATACATATATACATATATATATATATATATATATTTTTTCCCCCTCAATGTGCATCTTTACTCTGTCTTCTAGACTCTGCAGAGAAGTATTGAGTTATAATTAGACATAGTTCTTCACTCCAGTTAACTCTTGCTGGTTTTCCCCTGTCACACTCACTTTGACATCCCATCTCTAGTTTAGATGCCCCACTTCTGAGCTCCTACAGCTCCTCAGCATACCATGTTCCTAACAGCTGCGTGTGGTGATTAAGAGAATGACGTCTGGAGCCAGTTGGTTTGGGTTCAAATTCTGCCCAAGCTGTGCAACTCTGGGCAAGGTACTCCACCTCCCTTTTTTTTGGCCTCAGTTTTTTCATCTGTAAAATGGAGATAATAAAAATGCCTTTGACAAAAAAAAAAAATACAACACATGATTCTGGACTGGATCCTTTTACTATAAATAGCAATTTGGGGACAAGGGACAAAATTTGGGTGGAGTCTTATGGCTTAGATGGTAGCAGAGCATCAGTGTTAATCTACCAATTTTGATCTTTTTTGGGGGGGTTAAATGGGAAATGTCTTTGTTTATAGGAATTCTGCACTAAAGTGTTTGGAGGTTTGGGGGCATAATGTAGACAACTTACTCTCAATGGTTCAGTTTTTAAAAAGTTAAGAAAGAAAAGAAAAATAAATTATAGAAAAGAGAAATAATGGTAGGGAAGTTCTGGTTCTGCAAGATAATAAAGAACAGGGACCTCCCAGTTAAGTCAATAATTTGTTCTTGATAATCAGACTTACTGCCCCACAAGTGCTGACTGAGAGCCTATTTCCTGCTATTTTAATGGGAAAAATTTTATGGTTAGTACATTAACATAAAATACCCAACTAATTTCCCTAACATAAAACCAAAACAAAGTAAAATACCTGTATATCAGATACATTAGGTTAGTATAGAATATGTTTAAAATATCACTTTCTCACCAAACTGTATGGTTATTAACAAACTTTTGCTTTGTATGCAATATCCCAGATGTAATCCCTGTTGCTGTCACTTAGTGTGCTTTTCAAAACGTTCTACAAATTATTATATCAATATGACTCTATTCTACTAATTTTATTTCACTCAAGATTTATTATGTATTTTTATTATTATTTATTAACTCAAGACTTATTCTATCCATAGTTTTGCTTAAAATGTGGTATTGAGTTTATGGAAAAACATCAAATTTTCCTATGTAACCAGTGGTGAAAAAAATATTGTACCAAAAATAAGTATGTTCAATGATGTTTGTGTAGTACAGTCCAAGAGGCATTCTTTTTTTCTTTTTTTAAATATGCCATACTGTGGACTAATCCACTTTTCTTTTTAATTAATTAATTAATTAATTAATTATGTTTGGCTGCGTTGTGTCTTTGTTGCTGCGCGCGGGCTTTCTCTAGCTGCGGCGAGCGGGGGCTACTCTGTTGCGGTACATGGCCTTCTCATTGCAGTGGCTTCTTTTTGTTGCGGAACATGGTCTCTTGGCACATGGGCTTCAGTAGTTGTGGCTCAAACGCTCAGTAGTTGTGGCCCGTGGGCTCTAGAGTGCAAGCTTCAGTAGTTGTGGTGCACAGGCTTAGTTGTTCTGTGGCATGTGGGATCTTCCTGGACCAGGGCTCGAACCAGTGTCCCCTGCATTGGCAAGTGGATTCTTAACCACTGCACCACCAGGGAAGTCCGCAAAAGGCATTTCTGATGAAAGAAAATGTTACCTCTGGAGACATGTGGGTTGTGCCTCTATATTATAAAGCTACAATAATTTCAGCTGTAAGCCTTAAACTGATAGTTCAATAAAACAGAACAGATTGACCCTCAAAAAAATTAAAAATAAATATGCCTGCCTTCTAGAACTATGGTGAGGATTCAATGAGGTGTGTATTTAAAGTGTTTAGAACATGTACCTGATAGAAAGTAAGCACTATAGCAAATATTGGCTAATATTATCATGTTTGACACAATGTTCTATAGGCCCTGATTTGCTCAGATGCCTCTCTGATCAGCCCAGACTATCATTTCTTTAAGGCAGAGACTATATCTTCTGTATCTTTGCATTTCCAGTCTGTGCAGAGTGACTGGCATAGGATAGATTTTTCAATAAATATTTGTGAAATGGGTCAATGAAACCACAGATTGTTTAGGAAAAGGACCTTAAACAAAAGTTTACTTTTTTCCCAAAAGTAAAATACACTCTCTAAGAAAACCTTATATATTTATCTGCCACCCCCTAATCATGATACAATTCTGATCGATAATCAGTATCGCTTATACCTATATTTCTAGCATCTATCTTGTTATACATCATATAATCCCACTTTGCCTACTAGGCATCAATAAACACCCTGTAAATTACAGAACATTTAACCTAAATGGGAAGGAAATCTAAAAAAGAGTGGATATATGTATACATATAACTGGTTCACTTTGCTTTACAGCAGAAACTAACACAACATTGTAAAGTAACTATACTCCAATAAAAATTTTAAAAATAAATAAATAAATGGAACCCCAGCTAGTGATTCTGAAAGCAAAACCAGAATGACTGCCCTCCCCACTCTGCCGCAGCTCCATAGCCTGACCTTCATACCGTAGGTAGGTTCAATCCTTCAGATTCCTGTAGGCTCTTATCCTGCTGAAGGGTTGGGAGTCCATGGCTATAAAGTAGGAGCTGGTGACCTCTCCCATCGAAACCAGGGCAGACTGGAAGAAGGAATAAGGTACCCAACAACCAGGTCAACTCCGTAAGCTAGAGCAGCCTCAGCCGCATTTCACAGGAAGATTATACACGTAGTGCTTCAGAGGCCATAAAAGTCTGCTACAAAATGGGAAAACCCTTCAATTCATGCAGAGTCAATTCCAAAGAAAAATATTTAATGCTTAGAGTTTATTTTTTTTGTTGTCCTTATAAAAAGTCTGGTGACAATGATGTTTTGTATCAATTAACTCTGAGTTAAATTACTTACGAACCAATCTGTCAAATGGAAAGGTTCATCATCTGAGTGAAAAAGTCAGTTCGTTGTGATTATCCAGTTCTGCTTAAAGAACATGATTAGGTACATTTTAATAGCAGGATCCAGTGGCCTGACTCTACGCTTATACTTCTCATTAACAAAACTTCATGCTTGGCTAGCAGGCCTTGAACTATGATCAGTTGCAGTAAGAAAACATTGCTTTTGGATCTGTTAAATCATCAAGACACCACAATCTTAATTAGACATTTTAGCTAAAATGAGTGTTTAAACATTGAGGGTTCTGTTAACTCTTTCTTCTTAATTTTTTTCCCTGTAAAACACAGATGTCCCATTTCCTGCCTGAGTCTTTGGAGAGAGAGCTGAGGGCGAGGTAATTTAACTGTCAACCTGCCTGCTATCTGCAAAGCCACTGACTGAATTCAGACAATTTGATTATTAGCTTGTTGATTGAGCAGGTTTCCATTCTGTTGATCCATCAACTGACCATAGCCCTTTTCTATCTGGTTCTGCAGACATAGTCCACTGATGAAGACACCCTTAAAGATGGTCCAGGCATTGTCTTAAACACAAAAAAAAGCAGACCCAGTGGACTGCATAAACCATCTAACCTTTTCATACATTCAGTGGATGTCTTTTGTCTTCACAATACTTATAGGTTTAATAGCAACCCACCTCTCCTTTTAATTTTGCTCTGATAGAAAAAAAGTGACACAAACATTGGGAGAAATTCCAAACTTAGATTTATTTTCTCAGTATTTCAGATAGGGTTTAATGATTAGTGTTCCCAAACCTGTTAAAGTGTATGGGCATGCATCTTTGCAAAACGTCTCCAAACTCAAAGTCCTTTTCTCATCTCAAATCTCATAGTCTTGGTTAATCAATTTAACTGATCTCTTAGCCAAATACTTAAATAGTTTGTCTCTACACAATTAATTGTGTGTATGGATGGGAAACATGCTAGAGAGGGCATAAAGATACATGGTTCTCTGATCACAATATATAAAGATGTAAAAGCAGAGGGTGGAAGGGTGACGAGCAGCATGTTCTCAAAGAAGGGAACAACTGTGAGGATGGAGATGCGAGACCTATGAAAGCAAGCCAGGGACTTTCCTGGTGGTCCAGTGGTTCAGACTCCACTCTCTCAGTGCGGGGGACGCAGGTTTGATTCCTGATCAGGGAACTAAGATCCCGCATGCCGCGGTGTGTCCAAAAATAAAAAAGAAAGCCAGTTCTTTCTGATGAACCCCACAGAGACTTGGCATTTGAAGTCACAGGTCCCTCGTGAGCCCCACCCAGTGTGCTGAATCACGCCACCCACACCCACAGGACAGGAGAACCATATTGTTTGGAGGAACTGAACTATAGACGCTGCAGGATTGGAAGCATCTGTTACAGAGGAGGACATCTGGAGAATTAAGTAAACCTCTCTAAATAAATCCAATCATTATCTCTCAACAATCTGCAGGATGCTAGCTGTCAGGCATATAACCCCCAAACAGCAGAAGAGAGGCTCTTTCACCAGAGAAATTGAATTTCCTTAGAGAAAAGATATACAAATACCAAGATGGGGGTTGGGGACTTTTCCAACAAAAGTATCAGCTGGCCACTCAATAGTAAAGTCAATCCGTTGAAAAGCTTCATCCATGCTCACAGAACTTCCAATCTGTTTTTCAATGTCTTGTCCTTAAATCAGAACAGATGGTCAAGGATCAGTAGGCTTTTGGGGGAAATTTCCTATATGCAAAAGAGCAAACTGGGAGAAAAAAGAATTAGAAAAAATGCAGGGAGCAGAAGTTAACTTCTGCAGGGAGCAGAAGATGACAATACTTAATATCATCAATGAGATGAGAAGAAATGGTATCCTTGAAATACAGGGATGATCTAAAAAGGAACAGTTAGAGAACCAAGAATGAGCTCTTGGAAATTGAAAATATAAGCACTTAAAAAAACAGAAAAAAGTGTTGGAATTCCAGAAAGGAGAAAAGAAAGATAAAGAGACGGAACACAGGAAACAAAATATAAGAAAATGAGAGAATCGATTAGAACAGAGAAAACAGTACAGAGGAAATGATCAAAGAGAAGATGTAGAAAAACCTCTAGAATGAAAGGACATGTAAGACAATCATCATGAAAATTCAGAAAAAAGGAATTAAAAGAAATATTTTTAAAAGCTTCCAGAAAGCAAATCAAAGGACAAAGAATTCTAAAAAAGCACCAGACTTCTAAAACGGAACATTAGAAAGTAAAAGACAATGGAACTATGCCTTCAGAAACTGGATAGAAAATAATATCTAACCTGGAACTTCATATGTAGCCTAATTATTATTATTCAACTATGGATAGCAGAGTGTTCAACCCAAGAGAGAGGTAAAAGGATTGCCAGGAGGACAGACAAGGTTAAGTCCACAATGACAGTGGTGTAGAAGATCTAAAGAGAAATCATTTCAGACTGTAGTGGAGGGAGCTCCAGAGAGGATAGCCCAGAAAACGAATGAAACTGAGAGGTTATCAGAAAGTTGTAAAAACGTGTTTTGAGAGACATATCTCAGAGGTGTGATAGAGTGTGGGAAGACGTGGCCTTAGGCTCAAGGAAAACCAAGCCAATGGAAAAACAATTATTAAATACAGGGGGCAGAAAATTGTTACAAGGAAAAAAGGAGGTCACAGTATACTACTCAGCTCAGCAGTGATAATTATAGCCATAATAATAAAAACATGGAATATGGATTTAATAAAATTTGTAATGTAAGTGTATTGGAAAGATAAGCTGAGAGAAAGGAGAACTAGATCTTTATCTATCAAAATCAGAAGTTACTACATTATGCTTTAAAATTAATTACGGGAGAGTAGTAGATATATCTTATTTAGGAAAAAAAATAGAATTAATGGGAAAAATAGCTAAAAATGCTAGAAAATTATTGTTTCCATGGAATAGGAGAGGGGAATTTGGGGGCAGGACTCTGCTGTTTTTAACACAGGTCTTTTGGTTTTATGTGACTTTTAAGAACACGCTTTACTTAATACTTTAGAACATTTAAAAATATGTACAATGAATTAATAGTAAATGGGTGTTTATCTAAATTTTCGGGTAAAGCTGGTGCTCCACGAGCACTTGCCATATTTCCCCTGCACCTTCGTCTTCCTCCCTGGCACATGACCAGGTATGCTTGGGGTCTGCATACCCCAATTTAAGAAGCTGTGGGCTAGGCTCTTTCATGATGGGTAAATATTCACTTTCCATTAGATTTTTGGAAACAATGACAATAGCTGGAGGACATCACTCTTGCCTTTTCAGAACCTTCTTCACTGCTAAGATGTTTCCATGTCCCCTCTATTAATGATTCCATGTGTGACCAGGAAGAGCCTGGAGACCCCAGAACTGATACCATTACCCCTGTTTGTACTGACCATGAAAGCAAGTCTCATGGACGGTTAGAGATTGGCTGTGTCACCCAGCCAGTTCATTACTGTTTCCAAGCTGGCCATTACAGTGCTGGTTGCTAGGAGGATTTATTATAATCCAAGCCAGGTATGTCTATTTATAGGTACTTAAAAATTTTTCTCAGCTAGAGGCTGAGCCGATGGAGAGGACGTTGAGCAACAGCTGTCTACGGTTTTCTATTGTTAATTCATTACACTTCATGCTTTATCCTCTCTGGAAATCACTGCCATCCTGCTTCCCGGGAAACAATAACACTGGGGTACTTGCTGCTGTAATTGCCGACAATATCAATTATTTAGTTTTCTGCCAATTCCTATTAGACTTTTTCTAACTGGAGAATTTACACTGTGTTATTGAATTAAAAACAGTGGAAAGCTTCGGGGAATTGAAACTAATTAGCCAGCATTTGTAAACCCCTTTGTTGGAGATAATTTGTTTACATGACTAATTCAACCTTTTAATGATGGGGGCCTACACGGGCCACGGAAGGTGCCACGGCGGCCATCCTTGGCTGGGCGCGGGGATGCCAACATGGTAAAATTCATTTTTCTTTGTCATGAGGTATGATGCCCCAGCTCACTGGCACCTAACCTTGCCTATTAGCATGTTTATCATTACACTTGGGAGAAGCTTTGAGCTTCCCAGGCTTCCCGTGGTGCTTTTTTCTGAGCAGTTTTTTTTTCTCATCCACGTCAGCAGGGCAGCTCCTACTAACTGCTTCATCAGTTCTGCACGTTTTCATAGCTCCTGCTGCTTCCACCCCACCTCCATGTATTCCTTTTACATCTCTTTGTCTTTCAGAGGTCATGATTGGATTCTTCAGTGCTTAGATGTTTGCATGTCTCCTCTATTAATGATTCTATGTATGACCCATAATTGTTGATTACCCAGTCTGTGTGTTTGCATCATGATAACTGCATGGCTTGGGGTAAATACAGCTGAATTTGGTCTGGTCAAGAGGAGTAGAGATAACTGACATCCATTTTGCCTATGGTGAACCTGATGGTGTGGTTCTATATAAAGAATTAGAAAAGAACTAGGTTAATGTAAGTTGTGTTTCCTTGTGGTCTTTTGATACCGGGCTACTTAAACGCAACTTTCTTGATGAGAATGGTTGGAACACGGACATCTATTTGCTGAGAGTGATGCTGAGAAATAATATCAACTCTTGTGATCGCCGGATATATTTTAATTAACTAAGTACTTTTGTTAAGATTTAAGGACCATTTTAACAAATAACTTTAGCAAGAGCATTCCGAGAATAACTGCAGTTCCTGTGTATCCTGCATGAATTTCCTGCCTTAGCTGCTGTGTACTAAGATGTTCTAAATTTCGAAAAGGTGGGTTGATAAATAATTGAATGTGTGGATGCAGTGGTTAAGGTCTTCCCATTTGCTAGGTCCGGTGAGTAAACGATTCCCTTCAAGATATAAATTAATATCCGTGGCAAGTATTTTAAAGCCTTTTACTCACTTTCACAGGTATGTTTTAGCCTTTCTTAAACTCGGACCCACTTAGGTGTTGCTCTGCCATAGTGTCTCCTAGGCATCTTACTACAATAAAAGGAGCCGTCTCTATTTTGTGGTATTTATACCACAAACTCTTTATTCTGTGTGGGAGGTAATTAAGGTCTCTTTTGTCACTCTGCAAAACAGCGGGGCTGGCAGTATGTGGAGGTCTTTACTTAAAATTCAAGGAAGGTTCTGTTCTCACTTCCCCCTGATTGTATCCAGTGAGAATAGTTTTCACTTAATTTCCACATATTTGTGCTGACGTACAAAGGAACGCTATCACTGTAGCTAGCCTACGTGGCCTGCTTCATAGGCCTTCCGTCATGTCATTCCACATCATCCCTAATGGGCAGGATTTCTTTCTGCTGAAAGGGACAAAAACCAACTCAAAGTGATTTGAGTAAAAAGGCATCTATGGCTCCCAGAGTGGATAAATCTAGGGGCAGATTTGGCTTTAGACTTGCTGGAATCAGGTACCCAGAGTTACTTGCCACACTGCAGATTTCAGCTGGACTTTCTTATATGTTGATCCAATTTCAGGTAGGTTTTCCTCTAAGGGGAAAAATAACCCACATATACACAGGAAGACTTTTATTCATTCTCTTATTATTTTTTCTATGCAAAAAAATGGTAGTGTAACCACCCTCCAGCCAAAGGCCCAACAGAACAGACCTGTAGTGGAACAAGTTGGGTGGATTGCTCTTTGAAACAAGGGCGAAAACACACCATGCAGAACCCCTGGGCGTCTGAGTAAGAGGGTGTTAGAAAGGATTTATTATATGATTTAGGTTTAGATTAAGTAATTTTGGAGAGAGTTGGTGGAAGCTCGGCTTTACTCTGGCTTGGGTGCTGTTGGGAAAGTGGGGACAATTTTATGATTGTCCCCACTGATACGGGGACATATCAGTGACTGATTTCCACTTAATCAGTCTTAAGTGGAAGGAGTAAAGACAAGAGCAGAGTGAAAGCTGTCATGGTGGAGAACCAGCAGTCACTCATAGTAGCTGGGGTGGGGCGGAGGGGGGGGCGCTGGGCATTGTAGTTTTGTGGTTTGCACAGTGATGTTTTTCCTATGCCTGGACAAACTTATGATGTGATCTTGGTCATTATTTTACTTCATCATGATCACAGATAACACAATCTGATATTCACGTGTTGTGAGATTGTTGCTAGCCATAGGGGAACACCATGGTCTAGCTGTGAGCGTGAGTCAGTAGCTAACAGCTCCAAGGTTTAGGTGTACATATCAGGGGATGCTTTTCTCTTTCTCGGTTCCCCCTTTTAGGCAATATGAAGTCAGACCACAGGATATTCGTCCATCATGTCTAGATGGCTGAGATTTGGCCGATGAAGATCAGGAGGAGGTCCCCTGAACCTAGTCTGTAGTCAGGTTAGGGTCAATCTCTCCTTCTCCTTCTGGTATAGAACAAGGTGTTGGTTCGTCTGACGTGACAATGGGCTGCACAGAAGCATTTAATTCTCTGGACCCACTACATTGGCCACTGTAGCTCAGGCAGTTACCAGAAACCACATGATTATTAGTCCCTGTAACAGGTCTCAAACAAGAGACCTAGACTGTAAAACCTAGGCAATGAGAACATACCCCAGAGTCCAGCAGGACCTGTTTTAGAGACCCGGGAGTCTCGGAATTTTTTACTTGCCCTGTAGTATTTACATAGGGGCCACAATCTGGGAGGAAATCAAGCACTGTATGATTGCCCACGGCAACTCTGGCTCATGAATTGAGAGTCACTGATTGGGCGTCCAGAGCAGATACTGTATTATACGTGACATCTGCGAGGGTCCACAACAAGGTTCGGATCACTGTGGAAATTGCAACTAAGGAAGTCTGAATGAAGAGGGCATCTGCCCTCTCACCTGCAGTCTCCCATGCTTGCTTCATTCCAGAGCTTCCTGGGAGGTGTGGTAGTTTTAAATATCTAGAAATCTCTAATAATTACCCCCCAAACACACAGGATAAGGTAGTGTGAAGTGGACAGGTACAAGCAGGCAGATCCTCACAGAAGAAGTAGAATCTTGGTGGGACATGGGCTCTATGGGGAATATAAGGATTTTTGCCATGACAGGAGTGAGCCCAATTTTCTGTCCTTTTTATAGGGGTCGCTGTAGTGGTCAGGAAATCTTCTTTGTTTTTAAATCATTCAAACATCATGGATTAACCTCCAACCATTTACCTCTTATAGTATACATATTTGTTCTTTTTTTTTTTTTTTTTTTTTGCTGTACACAGGCCTCTCACTGTCGTGGCCTCTCCTGTTGTGGAGCACAGGCTCCGGACGCACAGGCTCAGCAGCCATGGCTCACGGGCCCAGCCGCTCCACAGCATGTGGGATCTTCCCAGGCCAGGGCACGAACCCGTGTCCCCTGCATCGGCAGGCGGACTCCCAACCACTGCACCACCAGGGAAGCCCTAGATATACTTTTTGAGGCCCACAAAAACACTGTTTTAAATTTCTTCTCTTTTATCCAGACTTTTAAAAAAATAAATTTATTTATTTATTCTTGGCTGCGTCGGGTCTTCACTGCTGCACGCAGGCTTTCTCTAGTTGTGGCGAGCGGGGGCTACTCTTCGTTGTTGTGTGCGGGCTTCTCATTGCAGTGGCTTCTCTTGTTGCAGAGCACAGGCTCTAGGTGCGTGGGCTTCGGTAGTTGTGGCACGTGGGCTCTAGAGCGCAGGCTCAGTAGTTGTGGTGCACGGGCTTAGTTGATCCGCAGCATGTGGGATCTTCCCAGACCAGGGCTCGAACCCGTGTCCCCTGCATTGGCAGGCGGATTCTCAACCACTGTGCCACCAGGGAAGTCCCTTTTCAGATATTATTGAGTGCTTTTTTGGGTTAGATATTCATTCATAGAGTTGTGACGTAACAACTGAATGATTTTTTTTAAAAATCTTTAACTCTTTAACCTTTCTTTCCCCAAGAGAGGAACAGAGAGCTTTGAGAGGCAGCCGGCTTTAGGCAAATCTGAAATCATCACTCTAAAAGGCTGATTATGTTTTCTCTACAAAGAGAGGACAGAAGGTTTAGATGTGGGAAAACAGATTTTGACATATCGGCTCACAAAAGAGAGAGGCATGCAGCTGGTTTTGATCCAACTTGTACACACTTGACAGTTTCATCAGCCCAAACAATTAAAAAGTCAGCAATTCTTTAATTCCCAAATACTAAAACGAAGGAGGGGACAGCTCCTTAACTTAACAAAGTGCGCCCTCTGATAGACAGACAAGGCAGGGAATCTCCTCTTGAGGATTTCTTCACTTTTTTATTCAAAGGTACCTTTCAAATGAATACTCTCAGTCCTGTCAAAAGTGGCCACTGCGTTTCTGAATTATTCCTGGTGAAATAGTGCCAGTTAATGAGATAAGTACACAAGTTAGCATGATAGTGAGAAAACAGGAGGATGGCGGAGTTTGGCCTGGGAGAGGCCCAGTGTAGACGGAGAGCTGGGAGAGGCCCAGTGTAGACGGAGGGCCTGGGAGAGCTGCTGGTGTACTTGAGGAGCTACTTGTGTCACTTCATGGCTCTGGGTCCCAGCTTAAGGCCACTCATCACCCAGACATCATCAGGGAGCAGACAAAACCTCCTGATTTCAGGCAGACAAAGGTAAAAGGTTCTCAGGAAACATCCTTCTAAGGTTTAAAAATGATGACCCAAGTCAAAGTTGGTCCCCCAAAAAAGAGACCAGTTTCAGGAGACACAATGAATTCCGCAGCCCTTGGGCCTGGCTTGAGGACAAATTTATCAGACCTAGTTCCATATTCTGTCTGCGATGGTCCATGTTATATGTCAACTTGGCTAGGCTATAATTCAGTCCCTCTGTTATTCAGTTTAAGGCTAAACTAGATATTGCTGTGAAGATGTCTGGTAGACATGATTAAAGTCTATAATCTGTTGTTTTCAGTAAAAGAGGTTATCCTAGATGATCTGGGTGGGGCTGATCTGAGCTGTTGAAAGGCCTCAAAAGCAGAGCCAAGGCTTCCCTGAGGAAGAAATTCTGCTTGTGGATAGAAGCTTCAGCACATCCCCCAGTGTTTCAGCCATTCTCATGGCCTGCACTCTGGATTTGGTCTTGCCTGGCCAGCCCCACAATTGCATAATTGCCAGAAACCTCCAATTGCAGTTCATTGCCAGAAACCTCTTAATATAGATAGCTCCTACTTGTTCTGTTTCTCTGGTTGAACTCTCACGGATACATCTCACTACAGACGTTTCCTGTCATAGACAAAGCACACTCAAGACCCTAGACAAGCAGACAGACTGCAGGAGCAGGTGTTAGAAGATTAGAAAGCAATTTCACCAAAGAACAATACAGATCAGATGAGATAAACAAAAATGTTGGAAGGGAACACATTCCCAGGAAAACAAGGTAAACCTAATGCTGAAGTATTTAACAAAATATTGGAGCTCAGTTTAGCATGGACTTATCTTTCAGCCATGGGCAGAGGGTATCTCAAACAGGTAGAGGCACAGAGGATCTCGGGGGTAGACACCAGCACTGGGTCCCGGGTTTCTGTCCAGGGCAGTGAGGTTTTCAGCTGAATCTTGGTGGTACATCCCTTTAGCCAATGCTTTCCAGCCAAACACCACAGAAGCACAGCTGTAACGGAGTAAGTTGGGCTTATCCCTCACTGCAGCCCAGGAGGATGTACACCGTGGGGAAGTGTTGGGCATCTCAGTAAAAGGATGTTAAAAAGGATTTGTCGTAGGTTTTAGACTTTGGCTAGGTAATTGGGGAAGGCTACTCCAAGTGGAATTTACTGTGGATTGAATGCTGTCAGGGAGTGGGGACAAGCCTATGATTGGTTGTCTTAATAAATCTTATCTGGAAGGAGAGGAGAGCATGGTTAAAGGTGTAATTGGTAAAGAATCAACAGTCACGCATATTAACTGGGAGAAGGTGATATTTGGTGCTTATGTGGTTTCCACAATAACTTTGTGCTATAGACAAAGTTTGCCCCGCCCCCCCCGCAAAATCTTGAATGCCCAGCGTGATGGTATTAGGAGGTGGGGCCTTTGGGAGGTGATTAGGTCATGAAGGTGGAGCCCTCGTGAATGAGATTTGTGCCCTTACGAAAGAGACCCCAGAGGGCTCCCCTACCTCTCTGCCATATGAGGCTGCAACAAGAAAATGCCATCTAGGAACCAGGAAGTGGGTCCTCCCTCACCAGACACCGAATCTGCTCGTACCTTGATCTTGGACTTCCCAGACTCCAGAACTGTGAGAATTAAATTTTGCTGTTTAAACCACCTGGATATTTTTGTTATAGCAGCCGGAGCTAAGACATTTTTGGTTTTGTCTGTGCTTATAAAAGATCCTGAAATGGTTTTGTTTCCTTGTTTTTGTTTTGTCTCACAACATGTCATAGTAACAGACTGTGTGTATTGTAGTCACAGAGCGCAGAGCATCAGTCCCCTGGTCTGATGTTGGTGTTGGTGAGATTGTTGCTACCCAACAGGAGAGCAGCATGGCCTGGCTCTGAACACCAGGCCAGCTCCTGGATGTCAGAAGCTGCTCTTCTCTTTCCTGGTCTATACGTTGAAATGGATTTTAATCTTCTGTGGTCTGAGATTTATCTTTTAAAAATGTGGAATGAACTACAAACAGTGTAATTATTGTATCTAATTTACCAAAACAAGAGAAATATATTACATAGTGTGATCATTACTAAACATAATAATTTTATTAGAAATCACATCTTTTGATAAGGTAAAAGGAAAATTTTTATGTAGGTCATTGATCTATGAATAAATATTACTTATTACTTAAATGAAAATAGTTGGTATAAATTTTATTCCCATTTTGAATTTTTATTTATTTAAGTGCTGAGACAACTCACGTCCTTAAATGAGTAGATGGGAAGAGAATTTAAAAACAAAACAAAAAATGACATTAATTTTTTTGGTTATCTGCAAAAAACTCCTTTTGACTTACCACTAAAAACTAGTTTTAATGATCTGCCTGTTTGCAATGCAACTGAGTTCCTCAAATTGAAAGTAGAGAACCAGAAACTACCTGACTTGCAAAAGGACTTGTTTTGCAGTTATTAGAGATCATATTTCCCCAACCCCAAGAGCAACATTTTAAATTCTCTTTTGTTCAACACCTCAGAAGTTGTTTTGTTTTGTTTTTATAGTAGTATGAATGAGGATGGATGAGAAGTTTGTCTGTCTTTTGTAAAATGTGAGAAATGTGATTGTTTAAAGGAAAGTAGGGACCGAGAATCCAAGTCACTTCAACTGGAGGTGACTTCTCAGTTAAAATAGTTTTAGCAAAGAATATAAATGCACAGTGAGAACCTGGAAACTGGTTTTCTGAAGCTGAATATCTCGGGTGTCCTCAGAATTCCCTGCACTTTGAAGACTCACCAAGCAACCTGCAGATTGTTTTCCTGGGAGTAGCTGGTGCGTCAGTATAATAGGCTCATTACGCATCATGGTTGTTTTGCTTATGGTTTAGCGATGTTACCTTTAAGTTTCCTATGGTGCCCGAAACAGTGACTTTGCACATAGGAATTTCTCTGCAAATATTGGTTGTAGTGGAAGAATCCATTGTATTGCTTTAGGTGAGAAAACACAATTACAACTGGCAGCAATCCTGTGCCATGGAGTACCAGTGCCTGACATAGTTCCTGCCAATGAAGAGGTAGCCAGTCATTACCTACTGATTGATTAATATCAGTTATCATTTATGAAACAACTCTAGGGGCCTGAGTTAATATACATGTGTGTATGGGTGTACACACACACACAAATGCACACAATATGATGGCTCAACAAGTTATATATTGTTATCCTCATTTTATAAGTAAACAGTTCAGAAAGGTTATGTAACTTGCCCAAGCCGTAGAGCTAATACACTGTTGTGTAAACATTCTAATACAGTTCCAAAACACCTGTTGTTTTCATCACAACACATTGCCTCTGAGTCACACCTGAACCCTGGGGAACAGGTATAGTTTCTTAAAAAAAAAAGTGCATCTCCGTTTTCTTACACTTCAAAGGAGGAAGAGCAGTTCTGTCTTTTACTTGTGAAATAAAATACATAAAATACCAACACAGTGCTTGGAATGCTTTAGATACGTAATAGATGCTGCTTCACTGTCTCATTTGAAAGGAAAGAAATAAAAATAAATCTGTAGAAGTCAAAATGGATACATTTGGCTTTTAACTTGTTTGGTGACATTTTTGGTGAAACAAAGCATTTTCCAATTGCCCAAGTCTCAAATCATCCAGACCAGCTACTTGGCTATTTTGAAAGCCCTTCTTAACGTAAACCCACTTGGAAACAATTCAGGGAACAAAGATTAGAAACACTGCACAATTTTCTTTCATTTTAAGAAGTAGAACACAACCTGAAAATGGAATATAATTGGGGCACAGGAGCGTCTCTGGGCTGCCTATTTTATTCTCATTTCCTCAGGAAGTGTTCATATTTGATCTCTTGGTGTACACATGGGAATTAGAGTTACCCACAGTCTGTCTTTGAAACAGGCAGAGGGTATCAGCCGGGATGACATGCACGCTGTTGAACCACATCAAACCGATAATCTCATCTTTACCAGTGAACAGCCCCCAATCTTTTTAAAGGCAGAAGAAATTCTATAACAGGAAGACAAAAATGAAGCCCAGCCAGTTCCATGCTTTGAAGAATGTCTTGCCTGTAGATCTAGCCAAGGGATTCTCAAGAATCTGTCTACTTTTATTTACTTATATGTTTTGTGATGAGGTAGGCTTGAAACTTTGGGAATTTATATATGCCAACATAGAAAAACAAATCTTTAACCAAAAGAAAACATAGAGCTCAAGAGGCAGCAGGCATCCAGTGAGGCAAGTGGGCATTTCATAAAAGTCTGGACATCAGAAGGGTGTTGAAAGACCTTTTTCTTTTTCCCTTCCTGCCAAAGTGTTGAGTGACTGTTGGGAGAATAAGTGAAGGGTTTGAGACCCTCTAAACATTCCCTCTCTTAGCTTAGCCACACCTGCAAACGGTTAAAGAGGCAGCCACGGTGACGGGAGAAATAGAATAGATATTTCACCTTCCATACTTGGCTGGGGTTCAATTCAAAGTCCCTCTTTGGATGCTGCCTGTGGGCCCTGGGATGTGTTCCAAGAGGGCAAGTTATTGGGAATGACGTGCCCTGAGCAGCAGAAAGCATCCTGTTTTCAGACACTTACTCTCCTGGATGCGGCCCCGCCCCGGCCCCCACCCTCCACCCAACTTTGAGATTTCCTAACCCCTTTCCACTGGACAACATTGTGAATGCTGATGTCACAGCAGCTGTCTCTCAGTCACACAAAATCATAGTTCTCAATCTGCCTGATGACTCACAGATAATAACAGGTGACCAAACATTGTGGCCATCAGCGGTCATGGGGCTCGTCAGCTGCATTCATTTTCTACTGCTGCTGTAAACAAATGATCACAAACTTGGTGGGTTAAAGCCACACACATTTATTCTCTTAGAGTTCTGGAGGTCAGAAAGTTAAAATGGGTCAGCAGGGCTCTAGGGGAGAATATGTGTCCTTGCCTTTCTCAGCTTCTAGAAGCTGCCCACGTTCCTCGGCTGGTGGCCTAGCATGACTGTCTCCATCACCACATCTCACATTCTCTGAGCCCTCCTGCCTCCCTCTTACAAGGATCCTTGCGATTATATTGGACCCACTGAGATAATCCGAGATAATCTCCCCATCCCAAGATCCTTAACTTAATCATATCTGCAACATCCCTTTTACCAAGTAAGGTAACATCTTTACAGGATCCACGGATTACCACTCATGGAACACCTGCAGGGGCCTGGCAGTTAACATCATGATACATGTGGGTATAGATACATACCCTCCCCAACACACACACAAACTACAATGGCCGTACTCAATGGCTGTGGGCATCTTTGGGGACCATTATTCAGCTTAGAACATATGCCAAGTCATTGTCTCAGAGCACAGACTCTAAAATCAAGCTGATCTTCTCCGTGGTCCAAAGAGGGTTAAGTATAAATGTCTGGTGTACTCTTTATTACTGGGTATTATAAGCCACTTATTTGCAGCATAGCTGCTAAAATCATCTCCTTTTATAGACTGAGACATCCTTGAGTGCAGGGAATGGCATCAGATGACACTCATCTTGGTAGACCCAGTGCCTACCACATACTGGGTGTCCAGTAACTACTTCTTAAGACTATAGGGTCCTTTCTATATGCGAGGAAGCGGTGATGGTGAGGGAACCTGGTAGAAATCTAGAAAATAAATTAAACTCACATTTTATCTTTCACAACATGATTTACTTTTTACTTATTTATTTTTTTGATATGTGCTTTTGATGTTTTAATGTTCCTTGATGAAATGTAGCGCATGTGGGGAAGGGGTTGCTTACAGGGCTAAGGCAGGCAAAATGCAAGATGGCCCCAACCAATCAGTCAACCAGACAACCAACCAACCAGCCAAACTAACCAACAAACAGAAAGAAACAAAGACGGAGCATGTTGAAAACACACAGAAACCAGTGCTGAAGGAGCTCCTAGCGGCCAAAGCTAGTGTTGAATTAAAACCCAAAGTATAAAATAAATATCCAAGATTTCATGCTGATATTTGCAATGACCTAGATTGGTGGGATAGGGAGGGTGGGAGGGAGGCTCAAGAGGGAGGGGATATGGGGATATATGTCTGCATATGGCTGATTCACTTTGTTGTGCAACAGAAACTAACACAGCTTCGTGAAGCAATTATACTCCAATAAAGATGTATCAGAAAACCCCAGAAGACTTTGTACTCTATACACACACACAAAATAAGTAAATAAATAAATACATAGTGGAAGAAAGAAAGAAAGGAAGGAAGGAAGGAAGGAAGGAGAGAGAGAATTCTTCAATGCAGAAGAATTTGGTCACATGTCAACAAAATGCCACGTGGGATCCTGGACCAGAAAAAGGACATTAGTGCAAGAACTGGGAAACTGAATAAAATCTGTAGTTTAGTTGGTATATTGTCTTAATGTTAACTTCTTAGTTTTGGTAATTTTACTATGGTTATGCCAAATGTTTACCTTGGGGTGTCACTGCAGGAAGGCTATCCTGGAACAGTTCCCTAAGTTTAAAATTATCCTATGATAAAAAGTCAAAGCTAAGTTATGGCAGGAAGGTTGTGCTGGCAATTTTTCTCCATGATTCTAAATACTTAAGTTGCTCTTGTCCCGAGGATGAAGGCATGATCTCCTTTTAAAGAGTAAGAAGTCCCTACCTGCGCTTGGCACTTAGTTTTCCACGTGTTTTCACAATGATTTTCCCATTAATTTTGTGAGCGATAGATATAGAGTGATACTGACTTTTTTAGATCCAGAAACATATGTTTGTGGAAAGTAAATCACTTGGATTAATAACCAGGTTCTCTGATTTTAAGACCAGCACTCTTCCTCTTCCAGGCAGCCTGCCAGTATTCCTCTTCATCTGTGCTTTGTAGCCATTAAGAAATTACCATCTTGGATTTGAAATCCGCCTCTTACTCATACCAAAGCATCTGGCTTTAACCTTGGTTAGATATGCCGCAATTCCAGCCAGACTCACCTGCAGAGTTTCTTTCCCTAATAACTTTTCAGTCTTCACAAAGGGTGCAGGTATAAGCCTTTTCTTATTCTGATACCACATTTTAAAGAACCTGCAAAGTTCTTGCAAATCTGACAGCCTGATCTGCATGTACCTAAACCGCTGTGCCTCACCCTTTTAACTCTGCCTGATCATCCAGCATAGCCACAGCATAACAGGATTCATTCAAGTTTTGAATTTATGGATGGTTCAGGGTTTCCAAGTTTCAAAAGCGCCTTTGATGATGGCAGTATTGTGGGCAAGGGATGTGGGCACTGGGAGAGATAAGAGTTTCTGTGGGCTGGAGCTCAAACAGTTATATCCATGCCCATGTTCTGATGTGGTAACTTCACTTGCTGCTGCCATCTACATCTAAATTGGGACTGTAGGAGTCTATTGGCAGCCTGGGTGAAAAAAATAAGTGAAAAGAAAGTACATTCTATGGTGCTAAACAGACCTTTCTTCCCTTTCTCAGACATACCTGAGTGATGGAGGAGACCAGAGCCTGAATTAGTCCGCTAGGACTGCTATAACAAAGTACCATGGACCGGGTATTTGTTTTCTTACAGCTCTGGAGGCTAGAAGTTCAAAATCAGGGTGTTGGTAGGGTTGGTTTCTTGTTTCTTCTGAGGCTTCTCTCCTTGACTTTAGATAGCTGTCTTCCCCTGTGTATTCACATCACCTTCCCTTTGTTTTTGTCTATGCCCAAATTTTCTCTTCTTATAAGGACGCCAGTCATATTGGATTAAAATGCACCCTGATGACTTCATTTTAACTTAATTAATTCTTTAAAGACTATCTCAAGTGCAGTCATAATCTGAGGTACTGGGGGTTAGGACTTCAATGTATGAATTTTAGGAGGACACCATTCAGCCCATGCCAGCAGCTTTTTACAAACCAGAATGCAGTCAATCAAATACATTCAACAAGGCTCCATATACTTCATGGTGGCCATTAGCATTCTTCAGCTTTGGTTTAGTTCTTCATAACACCTTGGGGGTTGGGGGCGCAGGGATTCTGTACACAGAATGTACAGCGAGACCCAGGCTCCACCATAAAGGTGCCCATATGGGGTGACCTTGCTGCCATTGGACAGTCCGTGACATTTCTCTCTTTTCACTCCTGTGCTCTATCGTATTGCTGTGGAGGGAAATTACTGTCTCCCAACCACATAAGGCACACGTCTGCACCCAGGAAATACTTTCTCACTCTGTTTCCTTGTAATGCATCTAGTGCTCCAGCTCATTATTCAGCTCATGCTGTCAGTTTCTGAGAGTTCACTTTTTTTCAAGAAGGGCAGAATAGATTTTCTGGGACTTGGATCAGAGGACAATATGAGTGCCTGTTTCATTATTATTCAGGTTTGGTGAGAGCCCAACAAATCAGGAGATGCTTTCCAGTGAAAAGGTAGTTTGTTACTCACAGTTTTCAAGAGGAGGGGGCATGCCACACCAGGCAGGGCCAAATGGGGAAGCACCAGAGTCAGTCTGGGGGCAGAGGGAACAAGGGGGGAAATGTGGGCAACAGCCTTTATTGTGTTTTCTGTGAGTAGAAACAGGTGAGTCAGGGTGAGGAGGCTTATGTTTGACTGGTTTTCATCATTTCAGCCGGCTCTGGAGTGCAGGGACTGTCCTAAATTGTCTGGTACCTGGCCCTGGGTGATCAGGAGAGGGGAATATTGGCCTGGAATTTAAGAGCTAATAGAGGAGAAGGTTGGGTGTGGGCTTTGGACTGGTTGGGTTGCATGTAAAAGATGCACTTGTAGGACAGTCATTTACTCTAAGAATTGGCTATAGTCCTAGGAGGGGCAGCCTTCCCAAGGTTGGTAAGGCCCCAGAGGCTAAACATCAGGATAAAAAGGCATGCGTAATACAGTAGCACCCACAGCTGTCCCATTCTGAGGACCACTGGTTGGTGTCCTGGACTGGACTGAGATACCTATAGCCCCTCTCTCCCCAATGCACTGAGATACTATGTCCAGAGAACAGGGGAGACAGGCAGTTAGCCTGTGGTTGATCTGTCTTACTTAGTTCACCAAGTAGGAAGTTGTAGATTCTGTCAGAAGTCTTGGGGGATGCCAGGTCACTCTTCAGAAAGAGGACTGTCTGCCCTTGCTCAGTTCCCATTTCTGGGGAGCCCTGCATTTGGTTTGTGGACACTGCCACATGGTAGTAAGGAGCTCTGAAACTGGCAGAGACGTGGAGCAATGAAATCATAGTTAAAGCCGGACCGGGCACAAGGAAATGGGCAGACAGCAAGCAAGGCAGGGAGTTGGAGCAACCCCATCGCAAACCTTGGCATGGGCACGGCAAACATTGAACTTCCAGGACCCAGACACTGTGCTGAGATTTCAGAGGTCTGCACTTCCTGATAAGAGCAAAGCAGCAGCAGTGCATGAACTGTTTGATACTGTCAACTCCCAAAGTCATCTGAAAATTAGACAGAGGAAGCGTGGAGTGGGGTGGAATCCTGGAACCCTGGGGCGTGGGGCTGTCAGGAAAAGGCCCTAGCTGATAAGGTCCTGAGGCAGGATTCCTCTGGATACCAATAATCTGGGAGGATGGAGAAAGCCCAGGAACACAAGTGACCTGTGCAAAAGAGAGGAAACCTGAGCATCACAGGAGCTTTCCAGAGGTGCTGATGCCAAATGGTGGTCATACAGTTGTTCATCGTTCGTTCGTAAATATCCATGAACAAGTACTATATTCTGGGTACTAGGCACTGGGAATATAATGATGAGGCAAACACACATGGTCCCCATCTGGTGCTTAGAAGGCTTTCACTGCAGAGCCCTGGTCTATAACCCTCAGATAGAGCCTCTTAGCATCCTCAAATACCACCAGCTTGCGAGTGACCACTTGTGGTATCCTAGGACCATCACCTATGGAAAACCAGATGCTTATTCCTTGTAGCTGGGCCAGAGCTGGGGCCAGAGCAATGTTCTTCATGACTCATAAGATACCTACCCTAAACCAGTCACCATACTTCATGCCCTTTAGTGCCTCCCAACAACCCTGTGAAGTAAGATTATTATCCCGTTTTATGGATAAAGGATTGACTCCAGAATAGGTGAGCAAGTGGCCAAAGGTCACTCAGAAGAAAAGTAATCAAAACCCAGCTCCATCTGACCCTAAGGCCGGTGCTCTTTCTAAGTTATCAGGCATCTGGAGTCAGGTTCTCAATACAAATGGAAGATGAATCTGAATCGTTACTCTAATTAAATCATTCCATTTGCTAATAGTTGTTACATCTATTTCTAGGTGTGTAGACACATACTTCTTAGTAACATTTTGACCCATGATTAATTAAATGATATGAATACACCCAAAATATTAGTGTATAATTTCCAGTTTTTAAAATTTTAATGAATAAATAACAACTCTATTCTTTATTTATCTAGTTTAAAATGTTAATGAATAGCTCCCCTTCTAATTGCCAAGCTGAGTATTTAAGGGAACTTGACACTTCATAAATATCGAACTCTGAGGTTTCATGTGTTGGTTTTCTATAAACATAGGAATTGTGTAATTACCACCCCTGCTATTAATTAAAATTCAAAATTAGATAAACAATAAGCAGGAATGTTTTAGTTCATTATTATTCATATCAAGTAGTTTGCTTATGATATCCCCTGCCTCTTTTCATGATTTCTTTTGTGTCTGTCCTTTCTCTTTTGAGCCCCAAAAATGGTCCATTCAGTGGAAAGCTCTTTCTCTGATTTTCTTTTGGCTTGTTTTCTTTTTCTTTTTCTTTTTTCCAACTGAGTCGTCATTTTATTTGGAAGGAATGGCGGCATCAGAGAAAGTGTTCCGGGCTTAGGGTTGCAAGACCCTTAGTCCTGGTCTCAACCCTGTAAGTAACTTGCAGTAGGTTCTCTAAGGCACGTCACTTACATCACTGGGCTTGGGATTCCTCGTCTTCAAGATGGGGAATTTGCACTAGATGATCATTCATTCACTCATCATTTTTCCTTAAACAAATATTTTTGTGTATATATGTGCCAGGATTATGCTAGATACTGAGGTTCTCGAGGTAAATAAGATATGATTAAAGTTTCTGCCCTTATGGAGCTCATCAGATAACCACACAAACCATTATAAGGTCACAATTATGATGATTACAAAGGGGATACGTAGCGTGTGAACCATTATAATGGAGGTTTGGACACAGAGAGATCACGGGAAGCTGCTCTGGAAGAAGGGATGCTTAAATTGGTATCTCAAGGAGGAATAGAAATTAACTAGGTGAAGAAGGAAAAGAGAAGAATCCCAGGAGTCGGGAAGAGCTTGGGCAAAGGCCCTGTGGCAGGACAGGCTAAAAGCCCCATCTGCATGAGGAGGAGAGAGGGAGAGAATGAGAATATGAGATGAGGCTGGAGCGGTAGTTGGGGCCTGTTCAGACAGGTCATGGAAAGAAGTCTTCTTCACCATAAGAGCAATAATGATATGCATCAGCATGTGTTTTAATCATATTTCCTTTGAAAGTGGTCTTGTTAGATAGATGGAGGCCAGATCCCTTTAGTCTTGGTGTCTCTCTTCCTTTTCCCAGGTCTTCAGGGTTTGCAACACTCTCTAAGGGATGTAGGTTCTAAAGACAGTTTGTAAGTGTATTGGTTAGTACCAGGTCACAGGTGGGTGATGATGGCAGACCCTAGGGCTGAGAGGTTCATGCTGCTTCCCTTGCTGTTGCCACATTCCTTCTGCTGCTTCACGTGCAGGAAAACTTGGGGAGACACAGCTCTGCACAGTCAAAGAATTATCATGGTGCACTCGTCATAAAATGATTTCATGAACCTGAACTTAGAGCTTCAACAACAATCCTCCAGGTCTGTAATTTCACGTATGCTAAGCTGATTCTCCCAGAAATCGATAAAGGCTCAAAGAATACACAATTTCTTCCTTTTGTGTGTTACAATCTACGATTCATACTTCAAATACTTTGCTTGACATAATCTACTTGTAATTTTTATTTTATTTCTTAAAAGGAAAGAGGGAGATAGCCTCAGATTGTATCCTGGCAGTCTCCCTGGGGGAAATACTCCTTCCTTCTGGGAACAGGCTGTGCAATGATTCTTCATCACCAGCCTTTGACAACAGAGGCGACTTTTCATATGATGGGGAGTGGTGGGGTGATGGCTCAAAGGGAGACTTGAGGGCTGGCTCAATTCCAGGCCTTGTTTAGAGGTTGGTCATAGAAAACTCCCCAGGCTCAAATGTTACTGCAATTAGTTGGAAAATTGAGACTATCTTTAAGGCAATGCATCTCTGCAGGAAATGTAGCTGAGCTGGGAGGAAACGTGGCATCAGAGTGGTCCCCAAACTATCAGAATCTCCTGGAAGCTTTTTAAGAATGCAGATGCCTAAGCCTCATTTCTGTGGATCTGTCTTGGTGGATTGGGAGTGAGGTCAGGGAATCGATATTTTTAACAGGCTCCCCCAGGGGATTCAATCTGATAACGATTTCAGCTTCTGAGATTCAAACTGTTTTATTCATCCCTGTAAGAGGAAAGGGATGCTCGGAGACATAAGGATAAGTGGACACATTCAGAGTGCTCGTCACAGTTGAGAAGTCGGGAACACTTTTCCTGAGTACTCTCTCAGTTGTCTGAAGGCCCTTCTCCCTTCTCCCCAGAGCCCAGCACTCCCAAACTCCCGTTTGCTTCTAATTCCATCCTGAGTAAGTAGATAACAGGCCGCCCCTCAGGGAGATGCTATCCCCATGCAGGCCTTTGGAATTTATAGCGTGTCACCACCATCATCACAATCATGGAGAACATTTCCACATCACCCCAAAGTACCCTCATGACCTTTGCAGCGACCCCTACTCTTCATCACCAGACCCCAGGCCAATGCGGATCTGCCTTCTGTCATCATAGATGAGTTTGCTATTCTAGAACTTGATATAAATGGAATCACTCAGTATATATTATTTTGTTTCTGGCTTTTTTTTTCTTTTCCTCTTAATACATGTTTTTTAAAATTCATCCACGTTTTACACGCATCAGTACTCTGTTCTTTATTATTACTGCGTAGCATTCTATTGGACGGATACAGCACAATTGGTTTATTTATTCACGTGTCAATGAATATTTAGATTGACTTATGGCTATTAAGCGGCTATGAACACTTGAGTGGAAATCTTTGGGCAGACACATGTTTTTTATTTCTTTTGGGCAAATATCCAGGAGTGGAATTCTGGGTCCTATGATAAGTATGTGTTTCACTCTATGAGAAGCAACCAAAATGTGCTCTGGGGCGGCCAGACCATTTTGCATTCCCCATAGCAGTGAATGAAAGTTCCATTTGCTTTGCCTTCTCACCAATACTTGGTATTGTCACTGTTTTTCCTTTTTAGCCATTCTAGTGGGTGCAGAGTCGTATGGGCAAATTACTTTTAACTTCCCTAAACTTTAATTTTTTCACTCTTCCAAAAGGGAAGACCTCACTAATAGCTGTTTTACAGATGAAAAGAGAAAGTTTGTAGTACACAGGGCCTGGCATGTAATAGAGCTCAATAACTATAGCTGCACTACTCAAGGCGGGAGTGCTCAACCTGGCTGCACGTTAGGTAGGGAGATTTTAAAAATCCAGCTTCCAGGGGTTCATGCCGGATCCGTGAAATTAGAATGGCTGGGGATGCTTGAGAGGTGCTGCTTTGTGGAGACCAAGCCTTGTCTGCCTCTGCATAGGGTCCAGCCTGGGTCTGGCCAGTATAAAGCAGCAGCAGGTAACTATTTTGGCCTTGAGCGTGTAAGGTTTATATGTGTGTGCAGGGCTGAAATGGCAGTGGGGGATCAGTTGCTGTTGCAGTGACCTTTCCAGGCAGGCGGGCCAAAGACAGACACGTTTGCAGTTTCTGAGGACTGTGTGGGATGGGAGGGGAGTTTGCAGTCATGAGGTCTCCAACACAACGGGCTGTGTCTGCAGGCGTGCCGGCCGCGGGCTGAGTGGGGATCACAGGCAATTAGGCGCAGCCCGCTCACCAGGCGGCTGCAACCCGCTTTGTCGCTTCTTAGGCCGGCTTTGTGTGGTTTTAGGAGCTTTTAGGAGGCTTTTGCGGCTCTCCTCTGCAGCCAGCTGGCAAAGCGGTGGGATCAGCCACGAAGGTGTTGCCTAGGCTCTCTTTGGAGGACCACATGTATGCTCAGAGCCCCTCCTCTCTCCTTGGAACATGATACACAGGGAGGGGACAGCCTCCCCCTCCCCTCCAAAGAGACCCCTGCAACTGGCAGAACGGTAAAGCAGAACATGCCTTGGCCTTCCTGTGGCTGCAATTTCTGGAAAGGCTTTTCTATATATAATCCTAAGTAGCTTAGTAATTTTCCAGAGAGACAGTATACCCAGGACAGAGAAGGATTTCCCCTGACTTGAAATTACAGCATCCTCTCCATCTATTTCTTCACAGACCTGGCCTCCTGTTTAGTAGATGCTGGGTACTTCTTAGGTGACTAGAACTGAGTTGAAATCAGAATTTCTAGATTTGGATATTTTATGCCCAGGAGTTGCTTGGAGCCAGACGTATCGGGGTGATCATCTTGACCTTGGCTCTATGGCACGTCCCTCCTATGACCAGCCCAGCTTTGTCCCTCTGAACCCACAGCTCACGCCCAGGCCTTCCACAGCGATGCCAGCTGCCGGGTCCCTCCCCTGCGATGCTGCACATGATCTCCACCCCTGGGGGTCTGCAAGCCTCCTCTCCACCCAGCCTCTCACTGAAATGTATCTGCCCTGAGTCCCTTGGCTTCTCCTCCCCTGCCAACTGAGAAAACAAGCTGAGCGAGAAGATCTCAGGGCTTTTTTCCCGTTGAATCCTTGGGGGAGGCAGGCAAAGTTTTCAGGCACCGCAAGATGGGTAGAAGATATGTTTGGAAGAGGATGGGGGAGTAATTTCACCATCTCCCTCCATTCCAGCTAACTGCTGCTGTGCAGTTAACTACCCCAAATGCAGTGGCCTCAAATCACAAGCTTTTATTATGCTTACAGGTTCTGTGGGGCGGAAATATGGACAGATACAGTCAGAATGGTTTGTTTCTGTTCTGTTGCATGACATCTAGGACCTCAGCTGAGAAGTTTCCAGTGGCTGAGGGTGAGTCCAAGGACTGGGGGCTGGAATTATCTGGATGCTTCTGTATCTGAGTGCCCTGGATAGGATGACTTAGAGGCTGAGCTCAGTGAGACTGTCAACCAGAGCATCTACGTATGGCCTCTCTGTGTGGCTTGGGTTTCCTTACGACACAGTGGCCTCATGGTGGTCAGTCTTCTTACACAGAGCCAGGAGCTCTAAGAGAAAGTCAAGGGCATCTGAAGACACATGAGGTCACTTTTGCCATGCACACTCTTAGTAAAAGCAGTCATAAAGGCCTCCTAGATTCAAAATGTGAGGACACGGACCGCACCTCTCAACAAGAGCGTCATATAATCTGGGTGTTAGAATAACTTGTGCTTTAGGACCTCCACTCCACAAGTCTTTGGTTGGAAAGCTGTCAGAGGAAGAGAGCGGTGGGGTGAGGCGCCTCAGCCCCTTAGGACCCTTACGTTCCCTTCTCGACACCTTCCTGGGATCCCTCCGCGGCAGCTCTTGCAAACTGTGCTGCTGGATTTCAAGGAGAGACACAGTGTTTGGTCCTCAAATCCCACCCCGAGACATTTCGATTTGATTCTCTCCTTGGTGGTGAGGCTCCTGCAGTGACAGCTTTGAGAAGGACACCGTCCTGGGAGGATCAGAAGGGCGGCAGCTAGCTGGGTGGAAGAGAGAGGGGCCGCCGTGCGCAGGGAGATTGATGAGATGGCCACGTGGAGGCTCAGAACCGGGGAGGGGCCTGTGTCCACAGAGAGAAGAGAAGGACCGTATCTCAGAGGCCAAAGAACAAGATGTGGGAGGGGCAGCAGTTTTCAGGAAAGAGGTCATCTGATAGCTCACTTCTTCTGCCAGACTCCAGGACCGGGGTAATGAGGATGTGTAGATGTCCTTACTCCGCCCCACTGAATGGCTTTGAGTGAGTAAACGCAGCATCGCAGCCCCATAGAAATGACATCAGAAGCCAGTCTGCCGTTGCAGGTCTGTTCTTGCTCAGGAGCCCCAAGTGTGGGCATCCTTTACCCCTCCACCTCCATTGTACTTATGATTTTTTAAACATATAGAAAGCACGTTGTTTGCGATTACATTGGACCTTCCAAAGGAAGCATGAACATAAATTCTGAGATGAACAGCCTAGTGCTGGAAGCCTCTCGGCTTCACTTCAATAACTTATTTCAATGAATCCCCAGCCAGAAGCATCTTACATACTTCAGTTCTTGAGAAGATGAGACATGAATGCTGGGGAATTATAAGACAGAGGGGCTTTATTGCAACAGTGAACAAGCTGGAAATTACAAGGTAATGGAATCTCAGTGGGAGGGCCTCATACCCCGCCATTAGCTAACTCAGACAATGATTGCTGCAGGATCGGCTGGGGTTATACAAGCACCGCACAGGTTTCTGCACTTTGCATCCTCATCTGGTGAAGCCCAGACATAATCACACTTGAAGGCAGAGGGTACACCTGGCTGCCGGGAGCTTTGACCTCACAGGAAAAGTCTGCAGAATTACCTCCTCTGGGAATCCTTTATCCTACAGGAGATGATTTCCTTCTGCACGCTTGTGGTGCACAGACGCTCAATAGTGTTCGGAAAAGGTGGAGTAGTGGGTCAGGCCTGGGAGTAGACACTAATCTCCCAGGATATACCTCTGCAGGTGCTGCCTCTTGCCCCTTTGTGGGATCACTGAACCAAAGGACAGCCAGAGCAGAGACCCCAGTCAAGGGCATCTTTCCTGTGTTCCTTGCCATGTAGCCATGAAGGCTCCAGGCTGTGCAGGAAACACAGAGGCAAAAGTGCAGCCCCGATTATGGGGGCTGCAACCATATATGCAACCATCGCCACAAAGACAGCTGCACACAAATGCCAGGTAAAACGTGTATACCAGGTACTGGGCTACTGTTCCACATACCTTTCTATGACCTTTCCAATAACCTCCCCAGGTAGGTGATCATAGCCCCGTGATACAGAAGAAGAGAGAGAATTCAACCTTAGTGCACACGAAATTAGGATTACATCATCCTGTCAAATATTGTTTTTTAAAATTTAGTTCTTTGAGGATCATCTTTATGATTTCTGCCCTCTCCACGTGCTGTGTATTTTTTTCATTATTTACTTATATATCTTTGAATCAGTTTGCCCATCTTGCCCAGGGTTTGCTTAGTTAAACACAGCAGAGGGGTGGGGTGCAGCCTAGGAGGTGCTGGGCACTGGACCAGGTCCCGTCCCACTTGAGTCAGGCTGACCCAGGTAGGAAGTAGAGTTTATCAGGAAAAGCCTTGAACCGCAGTCTCGGCATGCGTCAGCATCTCAGAATCCAAGATGAGGCACAGAAGAGGTGGCAGACCTCACTAAAGGAAAATGAAGGATGGATAAAGCCTTGACACTAGGTGATTCTATGGGCAGCCTGCAGGGAGAAGGAAGTAATGTGCATCAATTGACAACCTCAGTGGTGACCTTGAATGTGGGGTTTTGGTCCCTGGGAGGAGCTGACCAGAGCAGAGCCTGGGCATAGTGACTGGGTGCTGGAACATTCACCAGGTCGGGGGCAGCATGAGGGGTAGACTCTGTTTCTAGAACTGAAACCAAGGCAGGAAATGAGGCTGGAGCTGTCCACAAAAGCCCACGTGCCTGGGCCTTGAGGGCAGGACTTGACATTGGAGCCAGAGGGCCCACCGACTCCCTGTGCCTCGGCCTTCCTTAATGCAGGGGAGTAGCTGCAGGTGGGCAGAATCAGCAGGTGGACCTGTGAGGCCCCAGCTGCAAGGAGAGGAAGGCTGGGAGGCAGGGAAGCAGGCCTGGCAACTCTGGCTGCGGTGGAAGCAGCCTGTGTTTTCTGCTAAGATAACAAAGGTTTGCTTTCACTCCCTGACGGGAGAAGAATGCAGGTCAAGTGCTTGCACACATGAGCCCTCGGTGCTGCTGACCGCCCTCAGGCTCACCTTCCTCTGAGCCTTCCAGGGCATGTGAATGAGAAATGTTTCCAGTTTGTGTTTATAAGCGCAAGCAAACAAGAGCTGGGCTGTCATCCCAAGTCAGAGGTAAAAATGCAGCTAATTATGTAAAATGGGATGAAGCGCTAAATCCAGAACCATTTCAGAGGGAAGAAAAGAAGAGAGGGAGGCGTGTGGGAGGGGGGAGCATTGGAAGGAGTCAGGGTCTTCTCTTCCACTTGCAGCCTTTGGTGCCTGCTCTGTGCCCCCTTTTCACTTTCTTCTGGAAAACAGCAGGATTAGCTAATGTCTGAGGTATGAAATTCAGTTCAGTTTATCCATCATTTTCTAGAAGCTTATTATGCGCAGAAAGGAAGGAAGGAAGGGAGGGAGGGAGGGAGGGAGGGAGGAAGGGAGGGAGGGAGGGAGGGAAAAAATTACTCAAACAAGCAAATCCCCAAAACAGAACTCTAACTATTTTGCATGTAATGCTCTGATGTATTTTCTGATGTGTAATTTGTTTTCCTGAGTGCACCTACTCATCGAGATAGAGTGACCTGTGTTCAGATGCGTGCTGTGAGTCACCTAGAGAGTGTTACTCCTCCCCATTTTAGAAAAGGAAGAATTAACATGTCTGGAATACCTACTATGTGCCAGAAACTTTAAGGACATTTGATGTTCGTTATCTCATTTGACTCGAATCACACAGGTCAAGCTAAGCTGTGCTGCAGTAACAACCTCTAAACCTCAGTGGCTTAAACATTGCACATTTATTTCTTGTTCACACTGCATGTCCATTGCAGGTGGGCTCTGCTTCTTATGGGACCCAGGCTGAGGAAATAGCCTTTATCTTGGGTGGCACAGGGGGCCATTCTCGATAGAAAGGTAGCCCTGGAGGGTACACACCAGCAGCAAAACTCTCCTGCCCCAAAGTGACATATGCTCAGCTTCATTCATAACTCATTACATGGTAGTCACATGGCCCCATTCTGCCCCAGGGGATCCAGGACGCATAATCCTACCTTATGACCAGAAGGCAGAGGTGGGGAAATATTTGCCAAAAAGCACCAGTGGCTTCCACAGTTTCTTAAAATAATCCCTAGCTCTCAGGGTTACTGTATTATTCTCATTGTACAGATGAGGTTTCTGAAGCTAGGAGAACTTGACTAACTTAATCAAAATCCGAAGAGTTTTTATGCCTTCATACAATTTCTTTTGCTTTTAGTATTTGTGAATCTGTTTCCTAGAAAAAGCTAACATGTGAGTAGACTGATGAAATCAGATGTCTCAGCCACAGAACTGGTTGCCAAACTCTCTCAAATGGCAGGCACCTTGCAAGGTCTTGCCCAGGCGGCCGGCCATGTCACTGGCCTCTTTCCTGTGAATACCTTTTTAACGATAAAATTTAAACTAGGGTGAGATTCTCCAGACAGAGTCCCATAGAATGTTAGTGACATTGCATACGAAAAAGTGTTCCATTAAATGTACTTAGGAAACATATATTTTGGAATATGCTGGCATACTCCATGTTAAACAGATTTTATCACTGCAGGTATTCTTTTAAAGGATTGACTTTGCATATATGACTTGTGACTCTCCGAAAGGGAGACTCTAGCATGTGATGTATCCCGAACACATTTGCTTACGTTTTCTGGGAAATCTATTAACATGGAAATGCTGGACCAAGATGTTAATGTGTGACAGTGATACTCATTGCATTGTAAGAGGTGTAGAGTCTAAACTCCTTTCATGCAGTGGTTCTGGAATAGGAAAATTCAGGACAGGAGCATCAGTTACCACACAAACAGAGCCTGCATTATCCCAGGTGCTGCAGATAGAGAACCAAACAGGTATGGTCTATGCCTTCAAGGACTACATGATTTAAACAAATAATTATCAGTTATTGGCAATTATCATTTGCTAGGCTTGGTAGGAATGCAATTTTTTAAATCTTCACTCTAGCCCAGCCAGGTAATTTTCATCTTCATCTTTAAAATGAAGACAGATGACTAAGTTTATACGTAACTAAGCCTCAGATGAACTTGCTTGGCCAAAATCACAGTGTCAGTCAGACACTGAACCCGGCTCCCCACCTGGGGTCTTTCACCCTGATACTTGGTGACTCTCTGCCAGGTCTCCTGCAGGGACAGGAATAGAGCTGAAGGCAGTGTCATGGGCACAAGCTCACAAAGCTCAGAGGAGGGTCGTTTTCACTCTTAAATGAGAACTTCCACAACCTTCTCTCAATGCATATGGTGCATGGAACTCGGAGGTCCTCAACCTTGGCAGTCTATGAGCCTCACTGCAGGAGTTTTACAAAATGCCCACATCCAGGCTGTGCGCCATCCCAGCGAACTCAGAACCTCCAGGGCTGAGAGCTGCCACTGCTATTTTTTTGAAGCTCCCCAGTGATTCCAGCGTTCCGCCAAGATTGAGAAGCAGTGGCGTGACCCCCGCTTGACCTGTGGAAAACACCAGCCTCGCTCTTAGCTCCTGTACCTCTCACCTCCCAGTCGGAGAGTGAGCTCACACTTGAGATGTAGACATCAGTCTGTTCCAAGAAGAATTCTTTTGGGTGTTAGAATAAACGCCTTCTCTTGGAAGGAGCAAAGACTTTGGATTTGGACCATCCAGGGTTCTGCCCCTGCTGTGGTCCATGCTCGGGAATGCCTGCATCTCTCTGGGCCTCAGCGGGTTTTTTTTTTTTTTTTTTACATTTCTAAAACTGGAACTTTAAAAAAACTTTTTTATTGGAGTCTAGTTGCTTTACAATGCTGTGTTAGTTTCAGGTGTACAGCAAAGCAAATCAGTTGTACGTATACATACATCCACTCCTTTTTTTTTTGGATTCTCCTCCCATATAGGCCATTACAGAGTATTGAATAGAGTTCCCTGTGCTATGCAGCAGGTTCTTATTAGTTATTGAGTTTACGTATAGCAGTGTGTATATGTCAATCCCAATCTCCCAATTTATCCCTCCCCCCATACCCTGGTAACCATAAGTTTGTTTTCTACGTCTGTGACTCCACTTCTGCTTTGTAAATAAGTTCATTTGTACCCTTTTTTTTTAGATTCCGCATATATGTGATATCCTATGATATTTGTCTTTCTGTGTCTGACTGACTTCACTCAGTAAGGTTTTTTAGTGCATCTATAATAACGCCCTCGGCACATGTGGGTGCAAGGAGGAAAGGAGGTGATGTTCAGTGCTTGACACAGAGCAGGTGTCAAACATGACAGTCCCGTTTCTCACCCTTCACTGTTCCCTCTTCTCCCTGTGCTTTAATTTAAACTGAGTCTATCATCTTAAGAATCTTAAGAATTTCATGGCTTGTCCTAAAACTAAGATTGGTGACGTTGCCATGAAGTCCTGCCATGGGACCTGGGAGGACGTGGAGTACGTGATGGCTTTTATCATTTTCTATTGGTTCCAGCTACATTATGATTAGTGCTACCATTATGAGGGCCTTTGTTTAGCTTGAGGAAGTTGAGTCAAGTGTTCATTTAAAGCAGTGAAGCTCAACACAGACAAATATGTGTATACATTCTCCATTCTTAGATGCACTAATTGCTCACCCGACGCTCTAAATTCTAATTAAAACCATTCCACCGGATGATTTTATTTTATTCCTTTCAACTTGTAATTAAAGCATTTACTGGCCAACTATCCGAAAGAAATGAAGAGATTCCACTTGGGTGTTTGAAGAAGAAAATGGGATGAAGGCCCCTGAGGGGGTGATTTGGCTGTGCTTTAACAAGATCAACCCCTTGTTGACTGGAGATCATTCTGGGGGAAGCATTGACTCTGCTTTTGGACGTTCGATTTAGCTAGATTACAGCTAAATTCAAGAATTCAGTTCTCCATGCATTTATTGAATGCCAGTGCACGTCCAGGGACAGAATCATTACGTGAGTCTAGTGGTCACCAGTCAGGAATTTGTAAGCGGCAAACCAAGCCACAGGTAACGACCCACGCTCTCAGAACTTCTTCAGAATGCCCTGCTTAGGTCTACTTTTCCTTGCTCTCATCTTCCTGATTTTGGGTGGTTGTTTTAGTGACCACCAGTTAATGACTATAATCAAATGGGTCCCCACAGCTCTCTCAGGTTTTACTCCCTCACTGGTCCCACCTTCTACCCTGCTAATCACAGGCAGTTTTCTGCGGGGGAGGGGCTGTGTACTGGACAGACACCACCCACCTAGCTCTAGGCTAGTTGTTATACGTACGGACTTTACTATCCTTAATATAAAGATAGTCTTTACAAACTTCTAAGAAAATCTGAGGCCACAGTAGATAAACAAAGACCCAAATCATTAACAAAATAAAAATATGAATAGCCAAATATAATGCATTTTAAAACAAGCATGAGACAGCGTTTTTCATCCACCAAATTAACAAAGGATGATAAACCGGAATGCTGGTGAGCGGGCACAGTCCGAGGTGCTGGTGAGACTAGAAACAGCATCAGTTCCTCCCCTACCAAGCTCAGGGCCCAGGACAAGAGTGTAACTGGGGGCCCACATACCGTGTGCCTACAGATTTAAAAGTTACACAAAGCTAAGACGCGTTAAGGGTTTTCAGTCTTCCTACCTTGCCAAATACACCTTCCTGATGACTTGGGTGACTTTATAATTCTTGGACCCTCAGGAGTTCTTTGGTAGAACTTGGCGGGCCTGGCCCCTAGCAGCTCCCACAACCTCTTCCCTCCCCAGCTCCACCTGTGCTAGGAGGGACTCTGTACACAGGCGTGTGGGCCCCCCAACTGCACATCCAAGATCCTTCCAGGTAACCCACCCACCACACACAGCCTGGGGCATGCACAGTGCAGTTGAGGTCTTCTCTTGAGAAAACAGCCCCAGGGAAGAAACTCTGAAGCCGTGGAATCAGGTGTGGTACCCGAGGAAGGCAATTCCAAGACCCCAGGCACTGGAGCGAGATCTAGAAAGTCAGAGGTCATGGGCTCTCAGTGGGTTATCCCCTTGACCCATAGGAAGTACCATGGCCCAAGGGAGGCCAGAGAGGGGCCCAGGGAAGTGCGGGACCAGGGCAGGGACCCTTCTTGCCAAGGTCGGTAGTAATTGGTGTTATGTCTCTGGGAAACAGCTGGACAAGTTTAAAATGTTGGAGACGCATTGTCCAATTGTTTCCTCGAAACAATGTCCCAGACATCCAGTCTCTGAGAATCAGAATACAGAAGACGTGACAAAAAAGTAAAATAATAATTACATATAAAATATTATCTAGTAATACGACTTATCATATCCCTCTCAGAAAAGCCACAGCCTAAATGTCTAACAATAAGTCAATTGCTAAATCAGTTATGGTACTATCCACATATGGCTTATAATGTTCAGAGTCAAAAATAAGAAATAATGTAATACGTGATGTTAAGTGAGGTATTTAATACATAGCAGCAAGTGGTTAAAAAAAACAAGATTTAAACATTATGACTTAAACCATAGAAAAATATTTAAAGGTAAATGTGCCAGAATAGCATATTAACTGCTGTTGATGAAGTGGCTGGGCACGAGGGAAGGAATTCTAGGTAATGTTTTTCTCTTTATGTAAGCCTTTATTGGGAAAATTTTCTGAAGAACAGCTTATTAATTTTACTCTCAAGAAAAGAAAGTACAAATTATTTTAGATGTTTTGAAATAGCGAGTGAATGCACAATGTGAGTTGTCGTTGTGGATCTAGTTTTTGCTTTGGGAGTGCATTCATAGTTGCTTATTACATTGTTAAAAATAAATGAATTAAGGTACAAGCCAGCAAACAAACAAACAAACCCTATAGTATGCAGGGAGTAATGATCAAGGTGTGTGGTTGAGTCAGAATTATGACTAATTCCGTACAACTGAGGTCCAAATATAAAAATAAACAGTAAATTCATGCTAAATATATTAAAATAAAGATATAAACAGAAAGGAAGGGCCAAAAGGAAAAGTAAAAACAAAGCCTTGCTCACTATAAATGTAAACACAGTTGATGGTGACATGATTTTTTTCCTGAGCTTCCTGGCAGGTAGAGCAAAGAAAGGCCCCTGTTGATCCCTCTTTCTGTTTGTAAGCAGCACCTAGAGGGGCACGTAATTTACCGCATTGCAGTCTTGGTCTGTCTCTTCCATGTGCACTGCCCACTTCCATGTGCATGTTACCGAACACAAGACCAAGTGCCCGACGCACAGGGAGGCCAAACAATACCAAAATGTTGGACTTTGGAGCAGAGAAAGGTTTACTGCAGGGCCATGCAAGGAGATGTGTGGCTCATGCCTTAAAAACCCCGAACTCCCTAAAAGCTTTCAGCAAAGCCCTTCCATAGGAAAGGTGAGGGAGGGGCGTGGTTAGCTGTTGCAAACTTCCTGGTGTCAGATCCTTTGTTCTTGAGGTCAGGTCAGGTCAGGTCGCCATGTCCCTGTAAGCCTCCACCAAAACAAACGTTATTCCCTGTTCTGACAAGAAAGGGCAGGGTCCCAAGGCTCAAGTTCTGCCCTCTGAGGTCCGGGCCCTGGCTAAGAGGAGGGGTTCCCTGCGGGGGCCAGTTACCCCACCCAGGAGCGTTCGTCCGGCACCCAGTCTGGGTCCTCCCGCCAGTGTCCAGGTCCAGCCGAGGAGGCAGAGCTCAGCTGGCGGCGCCCTCAGGGCCAGGTCTTCAGACCCTGCCCAGCCATCGACACCGAGGGACCCAGGCGCCCAGGACCCAGCCACCCGAGGCGGGGAGGGGGAGAGGTTCGCTGCTGCTTCAAGGCCTGGGCCTGGCCAGTGGGCCTCTGTGGCGAGGGCTCTGGAGCCCTGCAGGACATAGCCCTCAGCCTGTCCCTGGGCCCCCAGCTCACCCGGCAGCCCGAGGCCAGCGGGTCTGAAGGGCCCTGGGGAGAAGGCCGCGAGCTGCCTCTCACCACACTCTCCGCTGCGAGGACCACGCACTAATGGCTGCATGCCCGCCCCGCCCCTATTACATCTCTAGAGGGGGTCTTTTCTGTCTTTGTATTTCCGGTGTAAGAATGGCAACAACAACAAAAAAGAGGTTGAACTGAGCTGTTTCTGACATCTAATGTACTTTGAGCCTCAGTTGTTGAATCAAGACATTCCTCTGCCCTCCCAGGTCCCAAGAAGATTCCAAAATGACTTAGCATTACCCTGGGTTGGATCTTTGCAGCAGCCAGAGAAGGAAGTACCTGTCTCTAATTTAAAGGTGGCTACAGAGAAGAGCTGATCAGGCAATCAGAATGGAAAAAATAAAGAAGACATAGAAGTCCTGCCGGCAAAAGTTTGGGGGAGGAAATTTCCTAAATACTGTGCGTTAAACAGAGCAGAGTTTGGGGGGTCTCCGAGAGCACCATCATTTGTGACACTAACTGCAAGTTCAGGGTCCCCAAGACCACCCTTAGGTTTGATCATTTGCTAGAAGAACTCACAGACTCCCTGAAAACCATTAGACTCAATGTTACAATTTATTATGGCAGAATAAAACCAATTAAAATTAGCAAAGGGGAAAGACACGTGGGGCAGAAGCCAGGAGAGTTTCACATGTAGAGCTTCTAGTTGACCTCTCTGGCTGGAGTTATGGACAGCACTGTCTTCTCCTAGCAACAATGTACAACAATACTCATGGAGTACTGCCACCCAGAGAAGCTCACCCAAGTCTTGGTGTCCAGAGTTTTTATTAGGGCTTCAACATCTAGACACACTTGCCCACCCACATGGCTTGCCTCAGTCTTGAGCTCCTCCAAAGCTTTAGCTCATCCCACATGGCCCAAGCCCTCCATTATAAATCATCTAGACTGTAGGGGGTGGCCCAAGGCTCCCAAGTAAACAAAGACACTCTTATCAGGCAGGTCATTCTAAGAGCTTAGTGATGACCTCCTAGGAACCAAGGGCAAAGGCCAGACCTATTCTTGGGTAAAATTATTCCTTTAATATACAGACAGACATACGTGGATTCTCTAAAGCCAACTCTACATGATGTCATTGGTTATGAAGGTTTTTTATTTGGATGGTGTGTGCTTTAGGTAATCCACATGGCTATCCCTCTTTCTCACCCCTTGTTAGCAAGAACAGTCCAGAGCTGGAATAAGACAGGCTGTGGAGGTAGTGTTTCTAAATAGTAGTGTTGCAGGTTGGGTTCCCCAGAAAACAATCTCTGAGATGGAGTCATATGTGCACCATATTTTAAGGAATAGCTGCAAGAAGCAGAAGAATAGCCCCCCAGATGTCTGCCTCTTAATCCCTGGAACCTGTGCATATGTTACCTTGCATGGTACAAGGGACTCTGCTGATGTGCGTAAGTTGAGGATCTTGAGGTGGGGAGATGATCCTGGATTATCTGGCTGAGTCCAGTACCATCTCAAGAGTTCGTACAGCAGGGAGCATTAGAAGTCAGGAGGGTCAGAGTAACAGAAGGTGTGACAACAAAAGCAGAGGGCTTAGAGAGAGATTTGAAGATGCCTGTACTGCTGGCTTTAAAGATGGAGGAGGCGGCCGTGAGCCAACGGAGACGCCAGTCTCGAGAAGCTGGAAAAAGCAAAGAAAGAAATTCTGCCATAGAGCCTTCAGAAGAAACACGGCCCTGCCAACATCTTAATTTAGCCCAGTGAAACTTATGACCTCCAGAACTAGAGGAGAATACATTTGTGTTGTTTGAAGCCACAAAGTCTGTGGTAATTGGTTACAGCCGTCACAGGAGCCCAATGCAGTGCCTCTGGGAGTGAGAGGGAGAAGGGGCGGGGAGAGAGAAATCCACGGTGATACTCAAGGCTCAAGGTCAGCCTTGACCAATGGCCTGGGGACCTCTAGACAGAGCCCTCCGGAGCTGCCTGTGATTGGGCTGAGGTGGCCTGGCCTTCATGCCCCGGCTGCTGTTGAACCCAAGTGTGTGTGCAGAGGCCAAACAAACTGAAATATCAGAGTGTGGATCGGAGAAGGGTTTATTTACTGCGGGGTCACGCAAGGAGAGAAGGGTGGCTCACACTCAAAAGACCCCAACTCCCCGATGGGTTTCAGGGAAGAAGTTTTTATAGGCAGAGTTTTGGGGGGAGGGCTGCAGGGTGTGTAACTGTCCTCTGATTGGTTAGAGGTGGTGTTCCAGGAATCTCAGTCATCAGCCTTCTGGTTCCAACCAGTCTGGGGTCCACGAGCTTGTGCACAGCCTGAATTTACCATCCTCCACCTGGGTGGGGGCCTTAGTTCCTGTAGAAGAACTCAGAGATCTGTATCAGATTGGTTTGCACATCACCCTTCCCAGTCCCAGGAGGAGCCAGGCCCAGGCCCCATGCTGCACTGATGTTTCTTTCTGCATTCCCTCACTCCCCTAACGAGTAGCAACTGTCTGAATCTGCCCTTTGGAACTCAGGGAAGGTCTAGGAGGCTGAAACGTTTCTCCTACAAACAAGAAATGGGGGACACGAAAAGGCTTTTGTCCCCGGAAGGGCCCCCCAGGGTCCTGCTCGGTTTCACTGCATCTACCCATCCTCACCGCAGCGGAGGTAACCCCGAGGTGGCTGATGCCGAGGTCTACCTGCCAACGCACCCCCAGCTTCTGGGGCAACAGGTTCTTCCTTGTAAGGGATCTGGGCGTTCTATCCTAGTGCCCACCCACGTTGGCCTGTGGACATGGTCACTCCATTCCCCCTAGACTTCTTGCTTGAGTCAGAGGAAGGAGAAAGCAGATAAGTCCCCTTGCTTTGTTCTTGGGGGACAAAGGCATTTTCATGAAGGTTCCAGCAGAAGTTAATCCTCCGTGGGTTCAGTTAATTAATTCATGCAGACAGCAGAGAAAGAAGGCTGTTCACAGAGGTAGCCCATTCATGCTTCCTCCAAATTGCATGTTTGCATACCAGAAATAAGCTAAGGGTTCTCGGGCTGAGGCGGCTGCCAGGATGCAACCCTCAAAAAAAGTCACGAGTCGGGCTTCCCTGGTGGTGCAGTGGTTGAGAGTCCGCCTGCCAATGCAGGGGACGCGGGTTCGTGCCCCAGTCCGGGAAGATCCCACATGCCGCGGAGCGGCTGGGCGTGAGCCATGGCCGCTGAGCCTGCGCGTCCGGAGCCTGCGCTCTGCAATGGGAGAGGCCACAGCAGTGAGAGGCCTGCGTACCGCAAAAAACAAACAAACAAACAAAAAGAACAAAACAAAACAAAAAAGTCACGAGTTCTGGCAGAGGACTGTGGCTAGAGGAGGCTAACATAATAATAGTAATAATAACAGTCGATACTTCTTTATGGTTTATCATGTATAATTCCAAGTGCTTTGCTGCTTTGCAAACTAGAGTGTGATCTGCAGACCTACAGCGCCTAGAAGCTCATCAGAAATGCAGACTCTCAGGTCTCATCCCAGACCTACCAAATGGAAACTGCAGTTTAATAGGATGGGCAGGTCATTTATTCACAGGTTAAAGTTTGGAAAGCACTGCTTTACTGTGTTAACTCTTTTAATTCTCAAAAACAAAACAAGGGGGAGCTACTATTGTTATTTCTATTTTACAGATGACGGCATTTAGGCACAGAGGAATTAAGCGATAAATCCCACAACTGATAAATCTCTAACCAGGATGGCATTGAGGAAGTCTATTGCACAGTCTGAGCTCTTAAGCTATCCTGCTCCTGAAAGGAGTGACTATGTTGCCACAGAGAGCTGGGTTCATACATCATGTCCTTCTTGCTGTCTGTGTGCCTCTGGTCAGGTTATTTAACCTCTCTGAGCTGCCATTTCCTCATCAGTGAAGTGGGTCAGGATTAGCATTGATGTCACAGGGCTTTTGTGAGGCAAACTAAGAAAATGCATGGGAAGCACTTAGCAATCAGTGTTCATTTCTGTTACGATCACTTATTTTCATCATCATCATTGTCATTCTTATTATCATCATCATTGCTGTCATCATCCTCATCATTGTCACCATCAGGTGGAGGTTGCCAGGATGAGGACCCAGGTTCAGGGGGCTCAGGAGCTGCCAGAGCTCAGCAAGAAGTCATGAGGGTGAAGCTGAGGACTGGTCCTGACAGCTGACTCTGTGGCTTACCCACAGTACCAGTTTCTTCAACCTCCCTAAGCCCCAGTGAGGTTTGTGACTCATATTCTGTGCTCTTTCTGCCCGTGCAGAATTGATAGCCCTGACTAAATATCTTCCTGGGATACATAACTTGAAGGCAGGCTTCTCCCCAAGTTGTGGTTGCTGTGGAAACAGGTGTCCCTCAGGACCAGGAAAATGCTGGCAGAGACTTGGCTTCTCGACTCCTGGAAAATAATTGTTCACTTTCCCCTGTGCTTGTTTTTCCCAAGTAGCATTTATTAAAAGAGCACACGTTGTGTGGCGCCCGTCCTGACTCTCACCTCTGCTTTGTGTCTGTTGGAAGGAGTGTGCCTTCCGGCTTGTATCTATCTGTGTGTTTGCAGTTGGTGCTGGTGGGCTGGCTTAGAACTGGTGTTGACTCTTCGAGATCTAGCCTTGTGTTTTCTTGCAGTGCCTTGAAAACATCCTCTTATTTTCTGGGACTCCTTGTACAAGCACTGCCTCCCTTGTTTAAAAGAAGGCCAGAGTCTTCAAGGCTTCCCCCCGAGGTTTGTCTTCCTTTCAGGTCAAGCGGTTCTATTTGGATTCCCACTGCAGTCACCACGCTTCCTTCATGAGGAATTGCATCCCCTTTAATCTGTTGGGGGATGTGTGTACGCGTTCATGTGGACACAAATAACTTTCTCTTGTTTTCCTTAGCACAGCTGATAGATGCTGAAATGTTAAAAATAAACAAAGAACCTAACTAAATAGAAAGGAAAAGCAAAAATAAAAACAATAACCAGAAAAAAAAACATAGAGGCATAAAAACAGTCCAGAACTCCTAGACCGAGGGCTACACTCAGTCCCAAAGTTCTGGTCCTGCTGTGCAGGCTCCTTCCCTTCCCTGGTCCCTTTTTACCTCCCAGGGCCAGGCTTCCACCATCTCTGAACCTGCCCTGAATCCATCACAAGGGGAGCTGGTTACCTGGACACCTCTTGAAGCAAAGACCTAGAAGAAAGATTTTAGCTCTGCTATCTGCTCCTCCCCTCCCAAAGAGAAAGAAAATATTCTAGAATAGAACAGGACGTGGAGAAAATATTGGGTCTAAGCTATCCTGGACCCTGAATCACCCTTCTTCCTCTTCATTATTTCTTTAGAAGGGGACTTAGCTCTTTGTGTTCAGTCAAGATAAAAGAAGAGGAATTTTGGGACTTCCCTGGTGGCACAATGGTTAAGTATCCGCCTGCCAATGCAGGGGACACAGGTTCGAGCCCCGGTCTGGGAAGATCCCACATGCCGCGGAGCAACTAAGCCCATGTGCCACAACTACTGAGCCTGCGCTCTAGAGCCCGCGAGCCACAACTACTGAGCCCGCATGCCACAACTGCTGAAGCCCATGCGCCTAGAGGCCATGCTCCACAACAAAGACAAGCCACCACAATGAGAAGCCCGCACACTGCAACGAAGAGTAGCCCCCGCTCGCCGCAACAAAGACCTAATGCAGCCATAAATAAATAAATAAATAAAAAGAAGAGGAATTTGACTTAAAGATCATTCTCACCTCATCTTGAATCTTTTCTGCTTTGAAACTATTGGGACTTCCTACCTCTCTCCCTCCCTCCCTCTCTCTCTCCTTTTCTTTCTTCCTTGTCCTCATTTATCCCATACAATAAATATTGAGTTTCAACTATGTGTAAAGTGCATTGAGTGGAGCATTGATTTGAAAATGTCTATTTAAACACATTTTTCGTTTCTAAAATTCTTAAGCTGAATAAAACTGAACTTTGCAAATAACGAAACCTCTGTATAATTTCACTCTCCTCTTTTTGAACACGTGGTCTTCTGCAACTCCCTACATGTCTGTGTGCGTATATACGTGTTTGGTGAGACACATGTGCCAGAATGTGTGCGCCTGTCTTTGGAATCCAGGTCTTCCTTCACGTTTTTTTATGTCCGCGGACCCAGAGACTTTTTGGAGGTGGACTTTCCAAGCCATTAGCATCGCAGCAGCCCATCCCACCGTCACCCCCCCCACCTCCCCGACACATGCTACACCATCACCGCGCATGGCAGGTTGCACAAGTCCTGGGGGCCTAGGGAAAGTAGCTGACCGGATGCCTAAGGAGGTGTAGCACAGCTGCTTCTCACGATTCAAGTTCCAGAACAGGCCGTGCACCACGGGGAGCCCTTTCTCAGCTAGGTAACAGGAGGGAGGCGGCAGATGGCGCCCACACACCCCACCCCCCGCCCCCGCTTTTCTGCTGAAGCCCCCCCACACACACACACGAAGCACCACTTAAGCCGGCTTCTCACCTCCTCTCTCTGTTCTGGGGACTGTGTTCACGTGAAACAAAGCTTCTGCCAGCTTTTCCTTCCGAGAAGGAGGGGCTCTCCATTAAGCGTCCCCCCGAAAATTGCCATTCTGCTCTCTGTCTGCTCCCCAGCGGCCCAACTCGCTTCCCTACGTCCTTCTCCTTAACTGCCCTGTCGGGCGCATCCATCTCTGACAGGTGCGGCGCGAGCCGCGTGAATGCCGGCAGCAAAGACCCCAAAGGATGACGAGAACCGTTTGCTTTCATGGAGTGCCTTTCTTCCAAGGATCTCCGAGTACCTTTCGGACAATTAAATGTTATTGTTGTAAATGGGGAAACTGAGGACTAAATAAGCTCCTTCCTCAGAGACGCATGGCTGATGACTCAAAAGAATGCAGCCCACCTGTTTTTCTCATTTTCAGTCCCTCCAAAAGAGTGTAATTTACAACCTGAAAAGGGATGCTAATGCAAAATTATGGAGTCCGTTTTCTTCTTTTGAGCAGGTGTCTTTCTTTGACTGCCCTTCTTACCTCACCAGCCCATCATCCCCTTCCCAAGGGTCTGCCTGGCCTAAGTCTCTGAGGGTCCTTCTCTGATGTAATTCCAGTCGCAGAGCTGTGCTCTGGAAAAACAGGGCCAGAAAGGTCATTAGAATATGTGGAGGCCAGGATACCTCCCTCCCTGGAATCTTCTCCTCCCTTAGCTTAATTCATTCATCTTATGTGTGTGCGCGTGTTTATATGGCCACCTATGACATCTTCCGTGGGTGTGTTCCTGCAGATACAATAGAAGACAATATCTCATTTGGGACATAGATGACCCATTACAATGTTGATAGATTTATTTATTCCTCACAATGAAGTCTACATAATAATAGTAATAAATATTGAAAAAATAGCAGCGTATGCACACACACACATATAGATTAAGTACTACATGTTGAGTTTCATTTTAAGAGCTGTATTCACATTATCTCTCTACTTATATCAGTTTTCTGAGCCAGGAACTCTTATTATCCTCTTATGTAGGAGAGGAAACTGAGGCACAGAAATGTTATAAAGTTTCCCCAACATCTAATAAGCACCAGGTATTGAACTTGGAACTTTAAATGTAAAATCGCAAAGGCATTCCGCAAATCTGAGAAGAACTCAGCTTTCCACAAAGAAAGGGAGGTTTAGGAGACTAAGTCCATTGCTTAGGGCACACAGCCTGTGAGGTGAGAACAGGCATGGGGCCAAGGCCGGCCATTCCCATGGTTATCACTCTTTCTGCCACTGTCCTCCCTGTAGTGCCAGCTCCTTCTACAGTCTACGCAGTGCCCAGCAGAGGGCTGACCCACAACAGACATCCCATAAACATGTGCTCCTTCTTTTTATTGAGCTCATGGATTCAAAATTCAATATTGCTATTAAATTCTGTTAGCCATACTCCTGGGAGTAATGGCATGGGTGATTCAAAGGAGTGAATCATTACTCAATCACGGATGCTTTGTTTAAACATGTATTTATCTTTGAATACAGGTTTTCTATTTATGGGGTTCATGTCACTTCTCACAAAATAATGAGGCTGTGGTGTGATGGTCTGACTCAGGAGAAGTTGGGAGTAACCATACCTCTCGTTGCTCAGTGTCCTGCTGTGTCCAGCCCTGCCACAGGAGGGAGCTATCACATACATGGAGGCCACACACTGGCCATCCCGGCCGTCCTTGCCTTATGAATGGCTTTTGTCTGACTCACTCACAGAGTGGACCTGCAAAGTGGTATCCTTTCTCCCGCCCTCCCTCCCTCTCTCTTTCTTGCAGTAGAATTTATTATCCTTGTCAACATTAAGAGATTAGGAGATTTTGTCGAGATTTCCAGTTTCTCTGAAAAAATTATGTCTGACAACATAAGCCCCACGTTTGCACTTGGCAGTTAGCTAGAGCCAGTTACTGAAAGGCCCCTCTTCTAGAAGGGACATGAACTCAATCTTCATCATCCTCTGTCATCTCTTTTATACCAAGGCTGAGTGTCAGTTGCCAGCAAACCTCAAGCTTAGGCAAACATTTTCCTGACTCCCAGTCAGTGCCACTCATTCCTGTTATAGATCTAGCAGCTGAAGGCATTTGAGTTCGTGAGCCTCATCTTAGGTGATGCTAATCACCTAGGATGAGTAGAAGAACACGCGAAATGTCACTCCAGCTCATCCCCGTGGTCCACCTTCCTCGTATCTTCTCTCTGGACAGGGCACCAAATGAATGTAGCATGAGATAGAATGGCTCTGCCCCTAGTGTCAAGCCCATAGAACTTTCTAACTTCTCTCAAGGAACCTAGAAAGAGATAGTCAAACATTAATCTTGAAAATTAACTGCCAAAGAAGTCCAACCCTTTCATTTTAAACTTTTCAATTAAAAAATGCCCTTTCTATGAAACCACTTAGTAGTGAGTGGGTAGTCTCCATCCCAAATAATTTATTTTAGCCTGAGGAATGCTGATTTTTCTACCCTGATATACTCGCTGTCTGACATGCGCCTTTTTGCGGCAAAAGTCGTAACTGATGTTTTGTTTAAGAGGAGGAAAATCCATGCCTTATTCCATACTCAGGGTGTGTAAATAGAAACACTGGTGCTGTTGCCAAAGGGGCTAAAGGATAAGGCTGTCAAGAACTTGAGAGCACTCTTTGCCTTACCAGAAAGTCACGGATCAGCACATTTGACATTGACACACATTTCTGCCAATTTCGGCTCTTTTCACCGTTATTGTGGGAGGCTGAATTAGTGTTCCCAAATCTTTTTCAGAAAAGGATTTATATCTCCATTCCCTTTTCTCTCTGACTTTGCAGATCCTTCCGCTGGAGTCTATAGATTATACATCTGTATCCATTTTTGGACTTTACCATGCACTTTGCTTTGATAAGTGGAATATGGGTAATGAGTGACACTGTGCCAGTTCCCAGCTGAGGATTGAAGAAGTTAGCGAATTTCTACCAGCCCTATTAAGTATCCACTCCCTGTAATGAGAAAAATATGCCCCAGGTAGCTGTCGCCCCTTGGGTTTGGAATGAAAATACAGGGAACAGACCTGGATGCAACATAACCCAGCTGAGCCCAGCTACAACCAGCCACACCGCAGACAAACGTCAATCCACAGCTTAAAACAAATATTTGTTGCTGCAAATCACTGAGATTTGGTTCGTTGTTATGCCACACTAAAAAAATCCGGCTAATGCAGCTAGTGAATGGGAGAAAAAGGAGATTCTTTGTTCTAGTTTGCCAATTATTGAGAATTTTGATTATGCCATGCTATGTCATTATGATTTTATCTGTTCAGTCTGCAAATGCACTTTTACTAAGATCTTTTGATTTTGTTTCACCCTGTTCAGTATGTTTCTGTGATGGTACAAGCGAGTAAGCGTCCCTGTACCACTCCACTAGACTGACATTTGTACACATCTTTTGTATTAAGTGAAGCCATCCACCTCAATGGAATCATTTGATGGGAACCACAAGTTTACCAGATATTGTGAAGAAATAAGAGGAAGGCTGGTCCCCCCAAAAAAGAGTGGGTTGAAGAGATATCTTGTCATTTGTCAAGAGCTAAGATAAGCACCTTATTTTTCTAAATAAAAAAAACCCTAGGTGTTTCAATCTACCTGACTCCACCAGCTTCTACTTTTCAGTAGAAAACTGAAAAACCAACTCCACTGGCTTCTGTTATCTTGATTCTGTGGGCAGCCTTGAGAACTAGTCCCATTGGTCTTCTTATCTGTTCATTTACAGTCATCTTGTCGGGGTCACAGATAAGTACCCAACTCATTAGGCGCTGACCCGTAGTGGAGCAATCATCGTAAACCACCATGAGCGCTTCACAGTTCAATTGACGTGTAAACTATTTAAGGACAAGATGAAATGAACAGGAAAGATTTCCTGGTTTAGTTTAATTGCTTCTCAGGTGGCCTCTCATTTACCAAGCTCTGCTACAAGTAAAGAACCAGAACTACCCTAATGAAACTAATATAAAAGACCCAAGTACTTTGGGGAATACAGCTTGATTCAACAGATCCCAGGGAACCTGCATGGCCAGATTGAAAGAAAGACTGTTTCAGTCGGTGTGCTTGGTGGGTCTTCTCTCGTTCGCATACCAATAACTTCAAATTGCATTCTCTTTAGATTTAATGAGCAGATTGTGTTGTCCACACATTCCTTGCTCTTTAAAGTATAAAAAATGATGGCTACCTCAGGACTTCCCTGGTGGCTCAGTGGTGAAGAATCCACCTGCCAATTCAGGAGGCATGGGTTCATTCCCTCGTCCAGGAAGATCCCACATGCCGCAGAGCAACTAAGCCTGTACACCACAACTAGTGAGCCCACGTGTACTGAAGCCCGCGAGCCTAGAGCCCGCAACAAGAGAAGCCACCACAATGAGAAGCCCGCGCACCGCAACAAAGAGTAGCCCCCGCTCACTGCAGCTAGAGAAAGCCTGCACACAGCAACGAAGACCCAACGCAGCCAAAAATAAATAAATAAATAAATTTTAAAAAGTGACGGTTACCTTAAACATGAGTCAGGTTGTCTCTATTGTGATGTCTTTATTGAGATGCATTTTTGAGGGCGTCAAGGAAAAGATGGCTTAAAAATTGCAATAAGAATACAGTGGGGTAGATGAAATAAGATTGGCAGAAACGCGGTTGCTGGGGCAACACGGTGCTTCATTGTACTAATTTCTCTACTTTTGTGTGTGTTTGAAATTTTTCATAATAAAAATGAAAAAATAATTTAAGTCTACAGTCGTATCAACTCAGATTTGGGCCCTTGCTTTGTGTCTCCTTTTTTTTAATAAAAGAATGGCAGTCAGGAGACCCCATTTCACAAAGCATGTTGGATCCTGGTGTCCTTAAGCTTTCACTGCTTTGTCGAGTCATGGAAACAACTAGATTTTCGAAGTCCGACCATCAAGTTGATGATTGGTGGTTACGGGGTGGGGTGGGGAGTGAGGGAAGGGGGTCAAAAGCTACAAACTTCCAGTTATAAAATAAATAAGTCACAAGGATATAATTATAGCATGGTGACTATAGTTATTAATACTGTAGTACACATTTGAAAATTGCTAAGAGATTAGATCTTAAAAGTTCTCATCGCGGGCTTCCCTGGTGGTGCAGTGGTTGAGAGTCTGCCTGCCGATGCAGGGGACATGGGTTCGTGCCCCGGTCCGGGAGGATCCCACATGCCACGGAGCAGCTGGGCCCGTGAGCCATGGCCGCTGGGCCTGCGCGTCCGGAGTCTGTGCTCCACAACGGGAGAGACCATAGCAGTGAGAGGCCCACGTACCGCAAAAAAAAAAAAAAAAAAAAAGTTCTCATCGCAAGAAAAAAAAGGAAAAAATTGTAGCTATATATGGTGACAGATGTTAATCAGGCTTAATATGATGATCATTTCTCAATATACATAACTATAGAATCATTACATTGTACACCTGAAACTAATATAATCTTATACGTGACTTAAACCTCAGTTAAAAAATAAAATGAAAAAAAATGAAAAATAGGTATGACAATACTTACCTGGTAAGGTTGACATGAGGATTAGATCAATTATACATAAAATGCATAACCTAGTGCCTGGCAGACTATATAACCTCATTGAGTGATGGCTGTTACTTCTCTTTTTACCTCTCAGATCCAGAAAGGCCCCAGACATTCAGATCAAATCGGTAAAACAATGGATGATCCAAATTGTTGATGGCCTCACACCATCCAGGTGCCCATCCACATAGAAGAAAGAGTCCAGAGCCAAAGAGCCTTGCTCCTCCAACAATAGTAAGTGTCAAGGGCTGTTTCTTCATGAGAAAATAGCCTAAGCTTTTGTGAATCACAGATAAGCTTCCGGGGGTCACTGAACCTGAAAATGCCATGCACGGTGTTATCCATGTGCCTCTGTGCGTTCTTCTGGGAAGACAGTCTGTAGCTTTTATCAGATACTCAAATGAGTCTCTTTTCTTTCATTCACTCATTCAGAAAACACTTTTTAAAAAACGCTTATTGAAGTATAGTTGATTTATAATATTGTGTCAATTTCTGCTGTGCAACAAAATAATTCAGTTATGCGTATATATATACATTATTTTTCATGTTCTTTTCCATGATGGTGTATCACAGGATATTGAATATAGTTCCCTGTGCTATACAGTAGGGCCTTGTTGTTTATCCATTCTATATATAATAGTTTGCATCTGCTAAACCAAACTCCCAATCCTTCCCTCCTCCACCCCCCCTTACCCCCTTGGCAACCACAAGTCTGTTCTCTACGTCTGTGAGTCTGTTTCTGTTTTGTAGATAAGTTAATTAGTGCCATATTTTAGATTCCACATATAAGTGATATCACATGGTATTTGTCTTTCTCTTTCTGACTTACTTCACTTAGTATGATAATCTCTAAGTCCATCCATGTTGCTATAAATGGCATTATTTCATTCTTTTTAAGACTGAATAGTATTCCATTGTATATATGTGCCACATTTCTTTATCCATTCATCTGTTGGTGGACGTTTAGGTTGTTTTGAATAGCGCTGCTATGAACATAGGGGTGCGTGTATCTTTGTAAATTAGTTTTGTCTGGATATAAGCCCAGAAATGGGATTGCTGGATCCTATGGTAATTCTATTTTTACTTTTCTGAGGAACCTCCACACTGTTTTCTATAGTGGCTGCACCAATTTACATTCCCATCAACAGTGTAGGTGTCCCTTTTCTCCACACCCTCTCCAGCATTTGTTATTTGTAGACTTTTTAATGAAGGCCATTCTGACCGGTGTGAGGTGGTACCTCATTGTATTTTTGATTTGCATTTCTCTAATAATTAGCGATGTTGAGCATCTTTTCATGTGCCTGTTGGCCATCTGTATTCTTCTTTGGAAAAATGTCTATTTAGGTCTTCTGCCCTTTTTTCGATTGGGTTGTCTTTTTGTTATGGAGTTGTATGAGCTGTTTGTATATTTTGGAAATTAAGCCCTTGTCAGTCACATCATTTGCAAATATTTTCTCCCATTCCTTAGATTGTCTTTTCATTTTGTTTATGGTTTCCTTTGCTGTGCAAAGGCTTGTAAGTTTGATTAGGTCTCGTTTGTTTATTTTTGCTCTTATTTCTTTTGCCTTGGGAGACTGACCTAAGAAAACATTGGTACAATTTATGTCAGAGAATGTTTTGCCTATGTTCTCTTCTAGGGGTGTTATGGTATTATGTCTTATATTTAAGTCTTTAAGCCATTTTGAGTTTATTTTTTTGTATGATGTGGAAAACACTTTTTGAGTATTTATTATGGCCTAGGTTGTAGAAAGTACAGCAGTGAACAAAACAGGAAAAAATGCATTGCCTTTATGGAATTTAATTTCCAGTGGACCTAAAAATTCCTAAGAATCACTGATCCAAGGAAACCAAGAAGCAAATGGAATGTGGTTTAAATCTTCCAATAGCTCTCTTTTGGTTGCATTGAATTATGGACTCCAAAATCTGTCCAATTGGGTCAAACATGTTTTCTGCAGACATAGGTATTTGATATTGTGGGCACCAATGGAAAGAATTAATGAAATTTACTGATTAATTCAAAGCCAGCAAATTTCCTCCGAGTACCCCACTATGGAACTATAGGAATAAAAGGAAGCTATTAAACAATGTGGTAAAGTGAAAAACAAACATCAAAACGAACAAAAAGTCCTGGTATTTTGGCATCAGAAGGACTTCGGTTCAAATCTTCAGCTACCTAACTGTGAAAGATTAGACGAGATACACAAATTCTTTGAGCAACCACGTTATCTTGAATTAGATATATTTATCTTGCAGGGTTGTCTTGAGTATTAAAAGGTAGAACTGGCCCTCAGTGAATGTTAGTTCTCTGTGGCTAAGGCAGTGATTCTTAAAATGTTGGGACCATGGACCCATGAATGTAAAGCACACACACACACACACATATAAAAACACGCGTGCAAATGTTTGTGATACTGACAAAGACTTGCCAAATTTTAAATTTTGTCCAAGTTGAAGGATTTATAAAACACAGACGAGCTACAATAAAACCAGGCACACAGTCACAGACACACACACACGCAACTATCGGTTACCTTCTTTGATTAATAAAGGATTTGAAAAAGACAATACAGTAAGAGAGGTTTAATTTCAGCATAAAAGACAGTCCTTTAAGTGGAATAGATTTTGCTGAAAAACTAATATATTGAAAACTCAATACATTAAAACTCAATATAAACATATATAAATATATAACAATATATTATAGGATATATAACAATACATAACAATGTAAACTTATTAAGTTAAAAGCTGAGTATGTTTTCTTTATTTCCTCATCTCAGGTGCAAGGGTATTGTAATCCATTTGCTCCATCTCTTGATCCTCAGAACCCTATAATAAGATGGGCAGGATGATGACTTTTAGTTGCATTCAAGAGCAAAGGCTCAGGGGCGAGGTGGCTCCAGGTCCCCTCTCTATTCCAGGCTTTGCCAGTGGGTCCCTTAGAACAGAGGCCTGCAGTTGTTGGTCCAGACACTAGTCATTCTTTTAGGGCAAAGGGAGGGGAGTTTCAGCTTGATGTGAGGCAGAACTTTGAGGACAGACAAAACTGAGTTACCTCACAACTGCAGGAGCCTCGTGGTGGAAGCTGGACAGCCAACTGAGAATATCTGCTCCCCTTTCCAACAGCATCTTCAAAGATGTGAGGTTCACACCTTCCAGGTCTTCCTTTGACTCTGGAAGAAGATTCCCAGGCCCTTCGGTTGAATTCATAGTCCATGGTGAGTTAGGAGAGGGGTTGGATATAACCAGATAGACTTGGGCTAGAATCCCATCAACCAGCGTTCCTGTGAACGCAGTGTTTCCTGTCTCCCAGCTATCCATATTTGTAAAATCGGGACAGTAATTTAAACCTCCTCGTGTGGTAAACATTAAGGAAGGTCATATGTGTATGTAAAATTCCTGATGTCATCCTCCTGGGGCCGCTGTATACGGTTGTGCAGGTTGCATCTTGCTTAAGGGCACCAGTTCCAGGGAGCAAATGGGGGCAGAAATCCAGCCAGTGCTCAGACCTGCTGCAGCCTGGAGTGAAGAAAGGCCTTGTAGTCATTTGTGCACCCAAACTGGACCCTTTCTCCTAAGTCTGACAAAGGCTTTGGATGTTGTGGGTAGGTCCTGCCTCCTTTTCCATCCCCTCCCTTTCATCACTTCCCCTTCAATGAACCTGGGTCGTGAAATCTACTACTCCGAACCGTTCACAATTCTCCGTGGTCTGCTCAGCCCCCGTGGAAGGGACTGCAACTGCTTCCAAGCAAATGAGAAGAGGAAGATTTCTTGTTACCTCCAGGGCCTTGACAAGGATTGGTTCCATCTCTACATGAAATACCCTTTAAATTGCACTGAAATTGCATCGCTTGTCTCAGTTAAGTGGAATCCTATGCACTATAAATCTGACTTGAAAGGGCTGTTTAATTTGACTAAGATGTTACAAAGGGTTTACCAAAATTTAAAGCATTTGTCTATGGAAAATCAATTAGGGCCCAATCCATCTCACTGATGACGGGAGTGTTCTCATTTTCGGATGGCGCATGTGCACAGGCACACACGTGCACACACAGACGTTTGGGGTGCAGTGGCTGGAGTCTTGTGTCGCAGGAATTCCATATAGATTAAGTAGGGCTTATCGACTAATGATAAGCAAGTTATCAATTGCAGTAATTTGAGCACATTGCTCATTGTTTCTAGAATGCTCGGTCCTTACCCGCCAGCCACAGACCAAGTTTCAGCTTGTTATTTGCACTTAGAGGAAAGCAAGAAAAGTGCTCTCCATTCCAGGTCCCTCGGTTTCTATTTCCCTCCAGTGACATGGGTACAAGTCCACTCAGCTGGGTCACGTAAAGCTCTGGTCCCAGTATTGAAGGCCAGTTATCGAGTGCACCAAAAGTTCCACGTGCTAAACCAGGGGTCCCCAACCCCCAGGCCACCAGACTGGTACCCATCCGCCGCCTGTCAGGACCCGGGCTGCACAGCAGGAGGTGAGCGGTGCGTGAGCGCTCCCCATGGCTCGCCATCGCTGGCGTTACCGCCTGAACCATCCCCCCGCCCCCCCAATCCCTGAAAAAATTGTCTTCCACAAAACCAGCCCCTGATGCCAAAAAGTTTGGGAACTGCTGGCTTACATGCATCCCTTCCTCTGGGGTCACAGCCTCACCCCACCCTGCAGAGGGTCAATGGAGGGTCCTTAAGACTATAGAGAAGCAGAGGCAGAATTCTGGAAATACATACCACAGTTGTCACTCATTTCAAAGAAACAGGCAGCAAACCAGAAGGTTCGTTTCCCAGTTCTGTCTTCCCAGTGCCATCTGGCAGCCAGGACTCAGGCTGCACAAAAGAGTCAAGAATTAGACAGGAGCTGTTTGAGAGGAGACACATGCGAAGGCTCTTTCCATTCAGCTCGGTACCTGCATTGCCATCATTCCCCAAACCCTCCACACCCACTCCTAAGAGGCCCCCCCGCCCCCCTGCCAGCCCTCTGAAAGGATCAAGGGGAGGAACCGAGGAGAGGGCAGTCCTCACCTAGGCTGCTTTGGGCATTTGACTGACATAGCGTTTGTAACATTAGAAGAGAAGGTTTTTAATGGCATGAAAATGTCTTTAATCACAGGAGCTAAACTGCGTGCAGCTCAGGTTCAAGGTGATGGAGATGCTCTTGTTCTACATCTGCATTTCCATCTCACTTAGATTAATTCATATTTTAATTGCTTCTCTCCCTGATTGAAGTACCAGAAAGGAGCACTTTCCTTCCTTTGATCTCACATTCTCCCAGGCATGGCCAAGGTCAGACGCTGGGGACACAAGCCTCCTGGGAGGATTTCCAGGAAGGGCATGGGGAGGCAGGCGCCCCCTTATGGGCAACGGCGCTCTTCAGAGGGAGGAAAGGCTAGTGAGGATGCAGGGAAGGCACAGCTGGTCTTGCCGGCCATAGCCGGAGCACAATGGATTTGAAACTGGTCAAAATAAACAGTCGCTCAACTCGTTGTCCCAAGCCCTGTGTTTGGATTCCTGCTTCAGCCATGACGTTAGTAAGAATGTAGCCCATCTGTCCTACAGCTGATGGGGTTCCTAAGTGTTCAGGCCCTGACTTGTCATGTTGCTCTTTAGTAGGACAATCACAGCGGTCCTCTTGGCAAAAACCTCTGGGATTCTGAAGGGACTTCGTGTCTGTGTCTTGTGGCCTCCTCTTGTCCCAATTTCCTATCCCTTTGTAGGTCTCACACCAGTGCGTATTTTCTTCCCTCTACCCAGAGGCAGCAACTAAGCAATGCATACTCGATTCCCCAACAGATAAATCCAAGGGTGTTCACGTGAAACAGAAGATTCAGTGAAGGTCGGTGTCACAGCAAACCCTCTAGAAATGAGCATGAGACAATATGTTTCCTAAAAGTTCCCGGGCCATTCTCCCCAGCAGGGATGCTCTCCTGGTTTGACAACTGCATGCCTGTTTCTCATCCTCTTGACTCAGGTCCATGTATTAGTCTCTTAGGGCTGCATTAACAAAGTACCACAAACTTGGTGGCTTAAACAATAGAAATCGAGTGTCTGTAGAAGTCTGAGATCAGCTGTTGGCAAGGCCATGCTCCCTCTGAAATCCTTTCTTGCCTTTTGGTCAGGGCCATCAATCCTTGGTCTTGCTTGGCTTGCAGCTGCTGTATCGGTCCAATCTCTGCCTCTGTCGTCACAAGGTGTTCTGCTAGGTGGTTCCTCTGGCTCCTGTAGCCATCTTCCTCTGTGTGTGTCTGTGTGCCCCAGTTTCCCTTGTCTTCTAAGGACACCAGTCATTGGAGGAGGGCCACCCGAATCCAACCTGATTTCATCTGGCCCTGATTACATCTGCAAAGACCCTATTTCCAAATAAGGGCACATTCATAAGTATTGGGGATTAGTACCTAAACACATCTTTTTGGGAACACAACATTTCCTCATTTCTGGGAACTTCAAATTCCTCCTTCCTTATTAGGCTGAGAAGTTCAGTTTTCTATGTTTGTGTTCTACCCCATTGGAGCATGTGGAGTATGGGATGGGGGGTGGGTAAGAGAAAAGAGGATGGGGGCAGAAAACAGGAGGTGTCCTCCCCATCGATATCCAAAGAAGGCATCAAGGTATTTTCCCAAACAAAATCACATCTCTCCCTACTCTGGACTCTGCCTCTAGTCTTTTAAAATAAGTTTGGTTTTTTTTGGTTAAATTTTCCCGCATCAGTAGTCATTACTTTTTAATGAGCATCCTCCGCATAGGAGATGGTTTTCTTTTTCTTCTTTTTTTTAACTCTTGTATTTCTCACCACAACCCTGAAAGTCAGATATTATTATGTTCTTTTCAAAGATTTCGGACTGACGCTAAACACCGTGCAGCTGGTAGGTGACAAAGCCAAGGTTGGAAGTCACAGCTACCTAATCCCAAAGTCAATCTTTCTAACATGCAGTTGCTTCCAGCTCCGTCACTCCTTGGCTGACCGGTCCTCCCCCACCGCTGCCACCCCCTGACTCCAGGTCAGCCCCTTCTGGTTTTACATCTTGGGTACTGCAGGAACTGCCCGCCTTAGTTTCCTGTGCTGCTGTAACTAACCACCATCAAATGATTAGTGACTTCAGGCAACGCATAATCATTTTCATGCAGTTCTGGAAGCCAAAATCTGAAATCAGTTTCACTGTGTCAGAATCAAGGTCTCAGCAGGGCCGTGCTCCCACTGGAGGCTCTAGAGGAGGATCCATTCCTTGCCTCCCCCAGCTTCTAGCTGCCAGAATTCCTTGGCTTGTGGCCTCATCACTCCAGTCTCTGCCTCTCTGGTCACTCTGTCTTCTTCTCTCTCTCTGTGTGTATGTGTGTGTGTGTGTGTGTGTGTGTGTGTGTGTGTGTGTAAAATCTCTCTCTGCTTCCCTCTTATAAGGATACATATGATTGCTATTAGGGCCCACCCAGATAATCCAAGATAATCTCCCCATTTCAAGCTCCTTAGCATACTCACATCTGCAAAGATTCTTCTGCCTTGTAAGAAAACACTTGTGGGTTCTGAAGATTAGGACGTGGGCCTATCTTTGGGGGCCATGATTTAGTCTAGCACCCTGCACTTTCTCGCTGTCTTCTGGCTGCCCTTCCTTTGGCTTGTGTCTTGCAGGCTCTGGGTTTCTTGCCCTCCTGGCTCCTTCCATGAGTAGGGGCAGATGGGGAGGGGTAAAGGAGAAGTTCCCACGTGTGGCCTGCTAAGAAGACCGCCACACTAGACCACTGCTAAGAGGCACCGGGGAGCTCTCTCTGTCTCTGTTTTATAAAATGGTTGTAATAATGCTTGTTCGCAAAGGAGCTAGAGATCCTCCGCTGAAGATGAACGCAGAGGCTGTTTTGATGGTAGATAGCTGCTTTGAGCCTCCGAGATCTCATAAAATGGAGGTCTTGCAGAGCCAAGATGAGGAAGTTATCGTCCTATTGGGGAAAAGAATTATTCAGAGTGAGAAGCAGGAGGGAGGAAGCCTGTTCACTGACCAATGACAAGACTGAATATCATGGCTGCTACTGCCAGGCGGGGGGTGGGGGGAGTCGGTGCCTTCCATTTGCAACCTTACATATGATAGTCATCATGGGAGGTTGGCCACAAGTGCCTGGGTTAAGAAACCCCAAACATTGATCAAGCTTTTCCGCGGCAATACCCGACATGGAAACCTTTCTGTCACTTTCGGTTTTAAGGATTTCTATCCTAAGCTGATTTCATCCCTATTGGTCTCAAAGCATAAAGCTCTTTTGCCTTACACGTTTTAGGATAGGTGGTACCCCGAGGCCAACAGCCAAAGGTCAAGGCCAGCTCTCTAATTATGAGGCTCTGGTTGCAAGAATGCATTTGGGGAGTCTTGATTTGGGATGATGGCTGCTTTACATGTGTGTATTTTAGTCAAACGAAATAAGCTGGATTTGATTGGCTTCAGCTAAGACAGAAAAGAAAGAAAGCCTGCGTGGCAGAGGCAGGAGGGCGCCAGTCCTTCTGAGTCCTTGGGAAACATTCACTATGAATGGATGAGCATATAATTTTTGATCTGTGCTGTGATGCTTTTCAAAGTGAAGGGGACATTACTAATAATTAAGTTGGAATCCCAGGCATAAGCCTGGACTGTCTCAATTTACTGTCTAACCATCATGAGTAACTTGCACTCCTACTTGGCTGGCTGTGGGCAAAACAGTAAAGTAGATTTGCTTCCATTAGTCTCTTTCCTTTTGCTTCTGTTCCCTCTGTCTCATACTCTGAAAGCCATCATTCTGGAACTTGGTGGGAACCTTTTCCCACGTCTGATGTTATAATTGAGGATGCTAAGAACTCAGAAGATGGTGACTTTGGGTTACACAGTAATGTAGAGATGGGCTCAGAGCTTGTCTCCTCTCTCCAGAAGAGAGGGCGGATGTTTTCATAGCTGGGACTAGCCAGGGTCCAACACCTCTTACCCCTCTGAGCCCAGCTCAGTTCAGAAACACCTCTTCTCTCCTCTGCCTTCCAATGCTTTGGTGCTCAGTGAGATGCCTGATAGACATCTGATGAATTACCAAATACTAGTATACCATCGCCCTTTGGGGGATGACTCACATTGCTATAAAAGGCTTCTGTAGAGAGTGTCTCTATGCAAAGGAGTGGATCTGGAATATTGGCCTCTTACCTACTGGTAGATTTAGCAAGGAAAATTCTAGATATAGGAAAAATGAGGGGGTGGGGCACACATGTGGGTACTTTCTATTATTCCTGTGCAGAAGGTGAGACCAAAAGAGAGCCTAAGAGTGTATCTGTGGTGGAGGGAAGGGTGGAAGAGAAGGGCACAAGAATGAAAAGAAAGGAAGGGAAGGGAGGAGAAGAAAATAAGAGAGGGGGAGGAGAGGAGAGGGAGGGGGAGGGAGGGGGCAGGAAAGGCAGGATGTTGCGTTCTCCAGTAGCCCTGTTGAGTATAGTTCGTGGTGAGGTTGATATGCTCTGGAGAAAAAGGATGTGTTTGAAACGGAGTAGAATCCCGGCTCTATGTTTGTTGTCAGCTCTGGAAGCTACCTGGGAGCCTGTGAAGCTAATTCCGTTGTCAAGAGGGGCTGAGTTACATAGTTAATGACTTGCCATGTCCCCAAGCGAGGTCTCCGGACCCCCGGCTCAGAGCGCTTCCTACTCTGCTTCACCGTCTCTTTTTTCAGAACAAGAATGTAGGAAAGGAGCAAACAAAGCAGACACTTCCTGTACCGGTAGGAGTTATCATCATGCATCTCAAGTACCCGCATTAGAAAGCAAAGCCAAAGCAATCAAACGCCAAACCAGAACCCAAGAGAACCCAAACTAGCAAGGTTATTTCCCCTCGCACCCTTCCTGTATGTTCCAGACTCACAACAAAACAAGCTTACCTCTGACTTTCACATTTCAGATGTCTAAGCATATGACATGCTTGTGAATACGAAAATCATGTCCAAAAACGCTTTTCCATCATGAATGGACTAACTGTAAGATTAGTAATTTTGTGGGATTTTACTTTAAAGAACTGTTATGTTTCTTATTTGATAAACCAGGTGTTCTTTGCAAATTCACTTCTTAATTCTTGTCTCTGATTCCACATCCACATGGAAGATATATTCCTGGTGATTTTTCTCTAAAACTGTCCCAAAGATAAAAGATCAGAAGGTCAAAAATCCTGAATCATCGTCCATCACTTGTTTCTTTGCAGGTAATTTAGGTAATTTGTCATTCAGCCCTATTGATCTTTTTTTTTTTTTTTATCATTTCCCAGATTCAGCCTAACTCTCCTGTTGCCCCTGCTCTCTCTCTGCTCCTCGTCTTTTTGTAATCCTCCCATTTCTTACTGAGTAATAACCTTCCTTCTAGTCTCCCTTGTGATGACTCCAGTCTTCCCTGCAATTTGCTGCCAAAATAACATTCCTGCAGCATTATTCTCATTCTGTCATCACTTCCACTCTCAAAAATTATTGCCTGAGACTCCCCTGGTGGCTCAGTGGTTAAGAATCCGCCTGCCAATGCGGGGGACACGGGTTCAAACCCTGGTCTGGGAAGATCCCACGTGCCGTGGAGCACCTAAGCCCGTGCATCACAACTACTGAAGCCCGCGCGCCTAGAGCCCGTGCTCCGCAACAAGAGAAGCCACCCCAGTGAGAAGCCCGTGCAACCACAATGAAGACCCAACGCGGCCAAAAATAAATAATAAATAAATAAATGTATATAAAAAAATTATTGCCTGGAGGAAGCAGTCCAAATTGATCACCATGGTATAGCAGGCCTTCGCGATCCAGCCGTACCTTGAGTTCTGAAAGGTTGGCTACTGTCCCGCAAAGAACAGCTTCACAAATCACAGAAGCCTGTCTCTCTCCTTGGCGTGTCCTTTGGCCGCCTGTGTTCCTGATTCCGCTTTCCTTTTTCCTCGTCATCTTCTCCTTTACCAGCGTTACTCAGAGTGTGGTCCAGGGTTTAGCAGTATCTGCATCCCCTGGGAGCTGTTTAGAAATGCAATACGTGGGCACTGTTCCTGACGCACAAAATCGAGTCACCAGGCGCAGGAACCTGTGCTTTAAGAAGCCTGCCAGGTAATTCTTTTGCACACTAATGTTTGAAACATGATACGCCGGTCTAGATCGTAACATCTCCCAACAGTGCTTGGCAGTTATTGGCTCTCCCAAAGGTAAATTATTATCGAAGTAGTTAATTATTTTGTGGCAGAGCTGGGTCTAGAACCCAGTGTTCCTAATTGCCCTTACTGTGCTGCATCACCTTGACTATCTCATTGCCCTGTAAATACTGAGTTGGGAGAAGCGGAGCATGTAGTCTGTTTCTCACTTGAATCCTCAGAAATGGCCACTATCCTACCAGCCACATAGCCCAGCGCAGCCCTGCCCAGTCGTCACTGACCTGGGTTGCCCCACTATCCTCTGTTCCACCGTATTGTTCACCACCCATGGGACCGTGACACCTTACTGCTGTTAGAAGACACACTGTGTGCCTTTGAGATCCAAGTGCAGAGACACCTAAGTATGGAAATGGCTGGGACACTAGCGAATTCAGAGGACCATCTGGACCTTTGTGCATTGACACGTCTACACATGGACGTGTCCACACCACAGGCTCCTTCTATACCCTCTGATTTCTACTTACTTCCAGCTTCACATGCTCTGCCCTGGATGCACTTTTGATTCCCATTTGGTACCAGGTTCTTGCCCTCAGATTTATGTCATAATTCCTGGCTCGACTTATTTTGATTTCTGTAACACATTCTTACTGGAGGTCAATCAAAGTTGACTCTTTAGGGTTTCCTGCATTAGCCGGTGACTTCCTAGGACTCCATTTGTCCTGGTCCCAGCCCTTATCCTCAGCAAGCCCTAGTACATGGACAAGATAATGACTGGCCTCAGGGTCACCAGCAAGATACAAGAAGACTTCCACCTGCAGAGGATAACCATCACCAAGGCAACCATTACCATGTTTCCCGCTCACGTTCTCTCATACCCCTGTTTTGATGCCATCGGGTCCTCCAGTTCATTGACATTGCTGCTCTTCTGTCCCACCTCTTGTGTGTTCACTTCCTACCCGGTCCGGCTTGGATTCCACACTCCATCCTTATCATCCCTCCCTTGCGCTCATCCTTATACCCCCCTCCCCCTCCCACCATCCTAACTTCCTCCAACTCAAATTTCAACCTCTCCCCTCTGCCCAGCGCTGAACACGGCCACAGAAGATCACCCTACAGAGCTGACAGCTCTCCCTTTAAATTCATGACTACAATTCTCAGGTGGAACCTCAGCGCTGTCCAGGTGCCCCATTACATCTCCAGAGTGGATTCTCCCACATGCTCCAACCTCCCACTCCCTCCTCCTCAGGCTTGTCTGACATCATAGTTCACTGAGAAAATAAAAGAAGTGGGAGAGCGACCCGGATTTGCCGCCGTGTTATCTACTCGCCTGGCTGCAGTTTACACACATTCTCTGCCTTCCCTCCTTACAGAGTGGATGACATGGTCTGGCTCTGATGTAAGACTAATGTCACCAGTCAAGCACATGCCCTTCCTGCGATTATCCTGTTCTCTTCAGCACTGGTTTTCTCCCTCTTTCCAGAGCCATTTCCATCAGCTTATGAAGGTATTGCCAAAGCTCACATCCTTTTAAAAATGCCCTCCCTGAGGCCTGCCTTCTCCTTCAGCTACTGCCCCAGGTTTCTGCTCCCTTTTAGAGCCCAACTCCTCTTCCTTAATCTCATGGTCTCTCTTCAACTCACAGTGATCAGGTATTTGTCTTCACCACCCATGGAAACACTCTTGCCAAAGTGAGCAACCATCTTCCTTCTGCCACATCCGATGGTCACTTCTCTGTGCTCCTTTGACTCAGGATTCAGCAGCATGTGGCACAATTACTCACCCCTTCTGTCTGGAACGACTGTCTTCACGGGAATTCTAGGTTACCGCGCTCTCCCGGTTCTCCTCCAGCCTCAGCGTGGCTCCTGGGTTCTTTAAGTTTCAGCTTTGCAACCACACTCCCCCCAGAACCCAAAGACTTTGCTTTCCTGGAAGCTGCCCAGGGGGTTGTGGGAATAACACTGCCATGTTGTCAGTTGGCATCACTTATATTTTTCACTGAGGTGTAATTGACAGATAACATTGTATTAGGTTCAGATGTACAACTAATGATTCGATATTCGTAAATATTGTGAAATAATCAGCACAATAATTTAGTTAACACCCATCACCATACATGGTTACACATTTTTGTTCTTGTGATGAGGACTTTTAAGATCTTTTGAGATTTATTCTCTTAACAACTTTCAAATATAAAATACAGTATTATTAACTATAGTCACCATGCTGTACGTTACGTCCCCATGATTTACTTATTTTATAATTGGAATTTTATACCTTCTGACCTCCTTCATCCATCTGGCCCACCTGCCAGCTCTCACCTCTGACAACCACCAATCTGTTGCCACTCATGACTCATTCTGTATCTATGAGGTTTTTTTTTTTTCTTTTAGATTCCACATGTAAGTGAGATCATATGGTATTTGTCTTTCTCTGTCTGACTCATTTCACTTAGCTTAACACCTTCAGAGTTCATACACGCAAATGGCAAGGGCAGGAGGGTCTGGAGGGGCTGGTGGTTAAAGCACAGTCCCTAAAGCCAGGCTGCCTTTGCTCTGCTTCTTCCCTCAAGACATTAGAATCTTTCTGCAGATCTTTGCATGGCTCTCAGATCTTGTGGTTCAGTCCTCCAGCTGATTATGGCCTCTGCTCAAAGGTGACTTTCTCAGACCTCTCCTGATCACCCTAAAGAGATCAGCACCTGCAGAGCTCCACACCTCTCTCTCCATCTCATCACCCTGCTTTCTTGTCTCTGCCAACTTATAGTGTGTAGCTGGTCTCCCCCATCCCCTAGAACGTAAGCTACCTGAGGCCCGGGACATTGGTTTGTTCACGGTATACCTCTAGCATCCACAATGGCCCTAGCTCCTGGCGCTTGCTCAATGAATGAGGGGATGAGTGAATGAATGAATGAGGGGATGAGTGAATGAATGAATGAACGAATGTATGGTGGGTTGGCTGTGGTGGCATTCAGAGGTGGGCATGTCTGTGGTCCCTGCTGCCTTCATGTTGAGGGACACAGAATTCAGAATGCCTTCCCTGTGTCTTTCTCCTTCTTCTGCCTCCCCGAGGTCTGGAACAGGAGCTCCATCAATGTTAATTGTATAAATAAACAAATGCATGGATTTCAGAGAGTCCATTGCTCATGACTCTCTATTGCTTTTAGGAATAGTGACAAGATTTGACAAGCCCTGTATCCACATGGATGTTCTAATCAATAAAAATGTCTTCACAGAGAAAACAAGGCAAGATACTTGATGACCCCGTACACTGAGGATGCGAGACCGTAGTCTTAAAGATAGTCTTTTCTGCCGTGAGCCTTCCCCTCAGCCCACCCCACAGGACCATGTCCGGCTTAAGATACATTTGCACATCCTGCCTTAATTTGCTTAGTGACAGATGCTGTTATCAGAGGAAATCTAAATCGCCTCTTCCTGTGCTAATGAACCACTTCACCAAGTGTGTGGGGATTTGAGAACAAGATAGATTTATTAATGAGCGTCTAATTAAAGGGACAGTGACAGAGCTCTTTGACGGGGTGTTGGCAGTGGGGGGGATGTTTCTATTTCTTGTGAAGACTGACACTTTTATGACAAAATGAAAATGTTTTACATTGGTGTAAAATTTTAAATGTCACAATTTCGAAATGCAATGTAGAGTTAAGTTAATTAAATGCAATCGAATGTGACACCCTTGTCCTGGAGGAAGTTGAGTGAGGTCTGCAGATCTGCTGTCACAGCTCTCCCCCTATCTCACCAACAACCGGCCCTTCTGCTATTTTTTTTCTTTTTCATCTAACACTACCCTGAAAACCCAACTCTGAAAAAAATGACTTTCTTTGCTACTGAAGAGGATGCTCCAGGAGGTGCCTGGCTGCATGACGGACACTCAGCACGTGTTAATGACACCCTACCCCGACCCCCGACCCTCGGCACACAGCACATGCCACACAGCAGGGAGCACAGTGAAGACGGATTCCATAATTGATGCTCCATTTCCCCCATTCTGCTCCTTAGTGTAGGAATGCAAAGTGGGCTGGAAGTTGCTGTGTCTTGTCTTTGAAAGACATAAGGGCTTGTCGGCCATGTTCAGAAATGGGACTCAATGGTTTGGCTTGCAAATCCAAGCCAATCTAACCATCGTCGCACATCCACGAAGGAAGGCTTGATTTCGCTGGATGAAGAACTAGCTACTGGGCCGTAGGCAGGAATAGGGGAGCTCCGGTGCAGGAGAAGGGAAGAGGGAGAAGGGGAGAGGTACTCTGGAAATGGGTTGGGTACGGCAGCAGAATCAGAACCGAACTCAGTATAGGTTCTACTACTGTAAGCTCTCCTGACGTCACAGCTTGACTTTTGAGCAGCTCTGGGAGACTCTACACCTGCTCTTGCCAGCCAACATCCCTGGGGAGCCCACCATGGTGACCATCATAGACCCATGATGACACAGTGGAAAGAGGGCTGCTTTTTGATCCATCTGAGAGGGAAACTGAAGCTGCAGAGGCTTGACTCCATCAAGGTCACTACAGTGATACAAAGAAGGAGGCTAGCAAAAAGGTCTGTTAGCCTGGGGCAGGGGGCTACAGTAGAGAAACAACCAAATGTGGCTGGAGAAAGAGCATTTCTTCAATGAAAGAAATCCATTTTAAAAAGATATTCCCTAAATTATCATTAGTATCCCATTACCTTCAATTGAGAGTAAAAAGGGTTTGCATTTTCTTTGTACTCCAGCCATGTGAAGGACAAGGAGGCTGGGAGAAAGCAGAAGCTATTCCTTTACTTTTGTTATAACCAAAGATACTGTTTAAAGTGATTGGTTCGGGCTTCCCTGGTGGCGCAGTGGTTGAGAGTCCGCCTGCCGATGCAGGGGATACGGGTTCGTGCCCCGGTCCGGGAGGATCCCACATGCTGCGGAGCGGCTGGGCCTGTGAGCCATGGCCGCTGAGCCTGCACGTCCGGAGCCTGTGCTCCGCAACGGGAGAGGCCACAACAGTGAGAGGCCCGCGTACCGCAAAAAATAAATAAATAAATAAAGTGATGGGTTCACTTGCAGAGACTCTGGAGTTCAATGTCCCTAGAATCATTTCCTTATTCTTGCAGACTCACTCAAGGATTTCCCAGACAATATTGTGACTCGGAGTACAATTTTTGTAACAGACCCAGAGAACGGAAGAGACGTTTTCCAGCCATACGCATGAAAATAACTTTATCCCTTTACATAAAGAATAGTGATCATTCTATGAGAGTTCCTCGATTGGTCCACTATGTCTTGTTTGATAAAATAGAGGTGATCCTTCATGCTGCACCCGATGGAGGTTTAAAAGTGGTCTCCCCTTGGTAAGGAATCATGGTTCCCTCTTGGGCTGCTATGCTGGGAAAGTGACACAGCCTAGGGATGCCATATTTCTGCTGGGCTTGCAAGTAGTGAATACAACTTCAGCACTCTGGGTTTGAAGAGGAGGGAGAAAGATACGGCCAAATCTGGGGGACCAACAGTCCACCTAAATGTTTGAAGAGCTGGGGTCAGCTCAGGCTTGCAGCAGACAGTGTTCATAGTGATATCAGTTCTGCTCTAGGCCCTTGAGACAGAGGCCTTCTGAGCTTGCATGTACTTGGGGTGATGTCAGGTAAGAGGTGGTTTCTGGTTCGGGCCAGTAGACACAGCTGGGCATACAGGCAATAGGCTCAGGCCTCCTGGGGAGAAGGCCTGGTAAGAGGTGTGATGTCTGGATCCAAGCAGAGCATTGAAGTTCAGGTCTGGGCTCATCCCAGTGGGGAACTGCTACGAACCCTACCAGAAGGACGGACCCACACTGGGTACCTGCTTCTCCATGGACTAGGGTCTGGGACCCAAGCCTGGGTGGGTGAGAGCATCTGGCCTGCAGGTTCCAGAGTAGGGTCAGAGGAGAGTTCACAGGTAGTGTCTGAAGGTGAACCTGGAGTTGAGATGCAACCGGACTAAATCAACTGAAGTGTTGGTTAGAGAAGAAAAAACAGTACATGGAAGGCAATGGTAAAACCATGACAGGTACCGTGAGGGGGCATGAAAGTCCTGTTTGATGGGTAAGCGGTAGGACTTAAAAATAGTCCCCGAAATGCCTGGACTTAGACATAATGATTATTACACCTCTCATGCATTAAGTACCTACTATGTGCACCTTTTAAGAACCATGACTGATGCTTATAACAACTGCTCCGGAAAATTATCATCCCAATCTCTCATACTGAGAAACCGAGACCAAGAAATACCTAGTAACTTGCCCAACACCTTAGAGCTAAGAATATTGTAGCTGGAATTGAGTCAAATGCATCGGATTCCAAAGGTTGCTGTTCTTTGTCATACTTTCTCTCCATCATATAAAATTCTGTAGCTTTGCCCACAGTTGAGTGACACTCCAGTTGTGAGAAAATGGAGTGATCATCCAGGGAAGAAATTGGGGCGTAAGAATGCAGTGAGCACACGAAAGGCCTCTTGCAGCTGGGGGTCCACCACCTGCCTCCACATTCCACCCGCCTGCTCGCAGCCAGGCTCCTGTTGGCTCAAAGGTGACGTATGCCAAGGTAGTGGTTTTCAAGTCTTTGGTATGAGTTTGGGTGGGGCTGGAGCCACCAGGGGTGTGATTTTCACCCCTCTACGTTGAGAGGGAGGTGCTCCTTGGGTCTTGATATGCCATCACATCGTGGATTCAAGGGGGTTGAGTACCACTGCAGAGTGACATGCCAAGTGATGAGAAATTCATGCCTTGGAGGACAATTTCCTGCCATACTTGGCAACAGAGTCTGTGCTGTCCTTTGAGTCAGGCCCTTTGCTCGAGGGTGATGAGGTGTGAAGCTGACAGCACAGGTAAGGTTTCTTCCCACAGATTCCTAAACTTCAGTGGGGCCAGTGCAGAGCCCTATTGTGTGAAGAGATGGGATCTATCGAGCGTTCGTTTAAGAACAACTGGCAACGGCACTGCTATTTGTGCAGAAGAGGTCGGGGATGCAGCCAGAGGTGCTTTGGGGGATTTTGAGGTGGTATTGGATGGCTTCTCCAGAAACCGCAGATGTCAGGCAATCCTCCACGCCAACATCCCACCCATGGCAGAGCGCGGAGGTGTAACATCTCCCTGCTGCAAAAGCTGCGGGTTTTTTTTTTACTAAGCTGCTGATTATAGTTAAGAAACATAAATCTCTCACCATTTACGGGAGGTCCTGGTGTGCAGAGCCAGACCTTAGAATCAAAATCTGCCAGGACTGGAGCCTTTAACTCCTAACTTAGCAAAAGTGAAGCCAGAGAGAGAACATGACTTTCCTAGGAGGACACAGCACTGAGTGGAGGACTTCCACTGGAATTTAATCTCTTAACTCCCTGAATATCAGTGATTTTTTTTTTTCTGCAGAAGTGCTAGGGTCTCCTATATCACACTGCATCCCATCAAGAACCCTATACATTCACCAAGTGAGGAAGGGGACACAGGGGTGTGGAGTCCCCGCATATGGGTGCCCATAGTCTGTCATGTATCCAGGATCCTAGATTTCACTTTCTTTGCTTCCAGATGGAACAGTTGCCTCTCCGCTTAAGCATCCCAAGAAGGAGATTTTCTGGTTTTACTTTTTAAATGTAAGCTCTGCATAGGGTCCTCTGAAATGTCAGGCCACAGTCAAGCTTCCAGTGCCTGAAAAGGGGACTCGTATGGGTGGACTCTGCCTGCCCTAGACCAGCTTTCGCTTTCTGCACAGATGCCTTCCTTGTCATTGGAGGATGTGCTGCGGGGTATAAGAAACAGAGAGGACTATCCCTCCTTGCCAGCTGCCCTCTCTTGTCATGCTCTACTCCTGGATCAGATAAGTACAAGGACATAAAAACAAAAAGAAAAAACAAATTCAAACAGAAATCCAAAGGAAGGGGGACTAATACCCCCACTACCACCTGCCCCAGCACACGTGACGCTACTTACATCACAGATCGAAAGACAGAAAATTCTAAAAAGTGGAAAGGGTAGACGTGTCTTCATAGATGCCTTTCCCCGACGCTGGCATGTAGAAGGGGTGTCCCTTAATATAAGTAGTTTTACAACTCTTTTGGGGACTTCCCTGGCGGTCCAGTGGTTAAAACTTCACCTTCCAATGCAGGGGGTGCGGGTTCGATCCCACAATGCCTCGCAGCCAAAAAACCGAAACATAAAACAGAAGCAATATTGTAACAAATTCAGTAAAGACTTTAAAAAAATGGTCCACATCAAAAACAATCTTTAAAACTCTTTTGTCATAAAGGTGGAAGAGAAGACTTCAGCCAGGCTCTGCAATCTCACCTCACTGGACAGCTGCCCCCCACCCCCCGCCCCTTTTTAAGGTTATTCCAGGGGAGGATCTGAATAGCAATGGTTCAGGAAGAGTATCCTTCCCGTACAGGTCATGGGTCACCATGACCCAGGTCACTTCTGCCCCGACACTGTGTGTCCTCCATGGACTGGACTCCACCCAGCCTGTTGGTAAGAGATGAGAGGACAGATGAGCAGAAGGTAAAGCAGAACAGATGGGCTTTGTGAAGAACTTGTACCCTTCCTGACCCAAAGTTCTGGGTTATTCTTTTATAAGGCCAGATAGGCTGGAGTTTTAGTGGTTTGGGTTGGAGGGCAATTGTGATGGCAGTGGAAGTGTTAATCTCATCCAAAAACACCTTCACAGAAACATCCAGAATAATGTTTGACCACATATCTGGGTCCATGGCCCAGCCACACTGACACAAAAAATTAATGAAAACAACGTTCTTCAAATAAGCTTAAATGTGGTGTGAAGAGGGAAACGTCCAGGGGCTCTGTAGCGTTTGGAGGAGACAGGAGTGAAGCTGAGTGTAATGAGGTTAGAAGGAGCTGAAGAGGCAAATAGCCAATACAGAATATCGAGAAGGCGGTGGATCCGGGAACTCGTTTCCCGGTATTTCGTATTTCCTAAATCAAGGACATTTGGCATTGTGACTAAGAGATGCTCACCATTGCGCCGACTTAACAAGAACCCTAACCCTGGGGAAAACATGGATGCACGAGGGTGTATAGTTCCCTGGAATTTTCCGTACTGGCCCGCTCCAGTCTCAGCAACCTTTAAAAGTTCTTTGTGAGTCGTATAATAAATACAGTAACTCCCCTACACATGGACCATCAAGTTGCAAACTTTCAAAGATGTGAACGTGCCCCTGGATGCCAGCTGTTGTACTGTACTACTGTGCTTTTCAAGGTACTGTACTGTGAGATTAAAAATGTTTTCTTTATTTTTTGTGTTTGTTTTTTATGTATTATTTGTGTGAAAAGTATTATAAACCTATTACAGTACAGTACAGTACTCTATAGCCAATTATGTTAGTTGGGTACCTAGGGTAACTTTGTTGGCCTTGTGAACAAACTGGACTTACGAACGCTCTCTTGGAATGGAACTTGTTTGTATGTAGAGGACTCACTGTAGCTAGAAACAGCGTTCCTGGCTCAGAGCTCCCATATCTGTCAATACTTTGTGAAAAATCGTTAACACTTACCACAGCGTGTTCTAATTTTCTGTTTGCCTATCTTGAAACACACATTAGTGGGTTTATTCCTCAAGGCAAAAACCTCACCTTCTTTATGTGATGGAATTAGCATGCCCCCTAAAGAAGAAGAGAGGAACCAAAAGACAGGTGATAACCACCCCCCCAAACCCCCAGACTTAGTTCCTTTGTGAAAACGAGATCATTCCCCATTTCTCCGAGTCCAGCCCTGACAGCATCCCACACTTTTCTGCCCCTCCTCAGCCCAACTCCCACCAGCTACAATAGTACATATTGTGTAGATTAATATTGAATTTCTTACCTTTTCGTGGCTCGCTTTCTTTTTCTAGCCCTGTGGCAACAGGGGAATTCTCCCTTATTTGACGCTATGAAACACAGCAACTCTGTTTCAGCTTGCCAGCTGAAGGGACTCTTGCAAATGGGTATGTTTCCACAGGCCTACACAATAGGACTAATTGCATGGGTTTGCAGTGTAAGCGGAGGTCGGTTGATTACTAGCTGTTCTGTACCATGAAAGTGCACATTAATTATTTCAGAGATGGACTTATAATTATTATAAGCCTTAAGTAATTACCTATAATTTTGGCAAGGGTTAGAAAAACTGATAGTCTAGCAAATTCAGGTTTGAGTCATTAGTAAGATCATAATTACATTTAAATTGCAAAATGAAAATTATGCAATTTATCTCCCCAATAATGCATAAACATTACAGTGATTGTAGGTTTTAATGGACTGTAAAAACGAGAGCAGCAATGGGCAGTCAGGGGCAGTTGCAGCCCCTTGCTATTATTTTATGTTTTAAAAACGAGAGCAGCAATGGGCAGTCAGGGGCAGTTGCAGCCCCTTGCTATTATTTTATGTTTTAACTGCTTCTTGCACACCATTGCTCTGTCTGCTGCTCCTTGGGTGAGCAGTGGGGCTGCTGTTTATCTTTCAGCGTGAAAGCAATGAGGTCTTTGAAGGAGAGGCATAAAGGGAGACTACAGCAGTGGATCACGAGAAACGTTAAATACCAGCAGAGTATTTGCGCTAGAGCAGAGCAATAAAGCACTTCCTCTAGGGACTATCGCAGAGTTTCATACTTGAGTTTTCATTTGACTAGGGTTGTCGTATCCGTTTTACAGATGAGGAAACTAAGGCTCAGGGAGGGGATGAGACTTCCTTGCAGTTGCACTGCTGGCCCGGAACCCAGCATCTGATGCTTTGTAGCTGGCTCTCTCCACTCCGTCCTGCTATATTCGGAGTCGAGACCCATTCAGTAGCATGTAAGGCATTATATGGGTTGGTTCTGCCAGGCAAACACAGCCGTGCTGTTTTTTAGGCGTGAAATTGTGACGCTTTCACAGACGACCATCAGCCTACAGTCTTTTCTCCTCTGGGTAGCCAGCGTACTTGCAAAATGAAGCTCAAATATCCCTTCCTCTGGGAAGCACTTCCTGGGGCAGAATTCATCACCCCTTGCTTTGTTCCCATATTGACCTGATTAATGTTTCCATTGTGAGTCAAATTCATAAACAACAAACTGTAATAAAACACAGTATCTCCAACTGGACTGAGACGTCCTGGTTCATATATCTTGGGCAGTCAGTGAAAGCTGAGGAAATGTTTATTAACTGAGTCAATCAATTAATCACTTATTACCTGTCCGCTCTGCTCATTATCTTACATTAGATGCAGTGAAGGTTGTAAAGAAAGGTAATAGTTTCTATCTGCTCCAGGATTTTGCAGTCCAGCAAAGAGGAACAAACAGCAGATGAAGACGAAGTGACAGTACAAACATATTTATCATCACTGAGCAAACTCCACCGGTGTTAGAAGTGTTTGCTGAGATAAGTTATGAATTTTTCCTCCGTTGGAATGCCAGAGGAGTTGCCCAGACTCCTATCTGCCTTGCTTAATCAGGTTCAGTTCTACCTAGATGCAAGAAGATAAATATTTCCCGTTGTCATCCTCTAATTAGAGGATGATGCCTACAATAAATATTGACTGAGCACCTAATCTGTGCCAGGCTTCATGCTGGGAAACAGGACACCAAAAGAACAAGCTGCAGCCAGTACATTGTTCGGGAAGACAGACAGGGGCAGCACAAATAGAAAGAAAAGCAGGATGTAGGCTCTTAACCAGTAAGAGCTACGAGAGGCGGGAAGGAGGGTACTGAGGAGGAACAGAAGAGGGTGAAAATGCCCCCAGTGGTGGGGGCAGAGGGAATGCTTAAGGGAGACTTGAGTTTTGAGGAACACCCTGAAAGATAAGAACGATTTCAGTAGTCAGGGAAGAAGGGTTGGAATGGGTACCATCCCGAGAGTAACAACATGAGTGAAAGCATAGGATACGTTTAATTTTAACTTGGACTATTGATCTTTCAGGCTGCATGATTTTGATGTTTCTTAGGGTAGCAACTAACATAGATTGTGGGTTCTTGTTAGTTTCCTGATCCCGGCCCCAAATTCAGCGAGGGGTACTCTTTGGATGACCCGCCAGCAACGTCATTCCATAACCTCCTAGTGGCTCAGAATGATGGGACATCCCCATGGGTGATGCTGCTCTGCAGAAACGATGTGCTTGCATACTTGTTTTGAGCAAGAATTTAAAAGAGGGGCTAGGGTTTCCCCGGTGGCGCAGTGGTTGCGAGTTCGCCTGCCAATGCAGGGGACATGGGTTCGTGCCCCGGTCCGGGAAGATCCCACATGCCGCGGAGCAGCTGGGCCCGTGAGCCATGGCCGCTGAGCCTGCGCGTCCGGAGCCTGTGCTCCGCAACGGGAGAGGCCACAACACTGAGAGGCCCGCGTACCGCCAAAAAAACCGAAAAAACAAAACAAAACAAAACAAAAAGAGAGGCTGTATGTCAGCAGCTCTGCCATGGGTAAAGTGTCTATTCCAGGAGCCTAAATCTGAATGCTTAGAACACAGTGTCGTCAGATGGAACTTGCTTGATTGGGAAACTTAACTACTTCCAAAACTCTGCTCCCATGACTTGGAGGAATCGGATGGAGACACAATTCAAGGAAAAGCTAAAAGCATATTTCTTCCCACATCACACTTCACTGCTGGATCTTACGGGGAAGAGCAAACCAATGATCACTCCATCTCTGCCCTTAGGATGCTTAACAATTAATGGAGGGTAAGAGGCAAGATCCGACACATGCATGTAGAGAGCTTTATTATAAGAGAGAACATTACTGCCATAAAGAAGTAGTGAGTGCCATAGAGCAGACGCGAGCATCACCACTTCAGCTGGGAACACGGGCTGCCATTTTCAATTAAGGCTTTGGCATTTAAACTCAGTCTTGAAAGAAAGATAGGACTCTGTGAGTTAGAGATGAGAGAATGAATTCTTAGAGAGGAAACAGCAACTAGTAAGGCAGGCAAATGGGTGGAAAAGCACACACCACCTCTGTTCCTTGGAATTATCGTGGTTGCGAATGACTGAAAAATCAGCTTTCCGTAGTGTAGGTTAAAATGGAAATTTATAGTAAGGCTCATAAAACTGTGGGATGGGCAGAGGTATAGCTGGTCACAGCGACAAAGGGGACAAGTGGCTTGAAATCACCAGCACTTACTCTCACCGCTGAATCGCTCAGCTTGTCACTTTCACTGTCTTTCTCCTTTTGGTGGGAACCATGGTGCTGGGCTCTCCTATTAGCATTACTCCCAGGACTCAGACTCTGGTTCAAGATCTAAAATCCCATGCAAGTGCCCAGTTCAGGTTGTACCAACTTCCGTGGGCAGAGAAGGGGCATCTTGTGAAAACACAGAATTTGTCAGAATATGAATGTCACTTCTAAAACCACATATTTGGACTTGGGAAGGAACATTTGGGAGAAGCAATGGTGGGAGGGATAAAATACGAAGCATATTTCCTAGAAGAAAATAAGAAGCATGTGGGCCAATAAAATAATAGATGCCTTAAAATGTAAAATACAAGTTTTGGAAGACGTGGTTGGAAACCCTGGTCAGAGTCAGATTGTGGAACGCGCAGAACGCCGGCCTAGGAGTTAGGGTCTTTGTGCTTGAGACAATATTTAGCACGGGTGAGTTTTGAGTAGGTGCTTTCCATCGTATTAGTTCACCTGGCTTTTCACTAAGTATTAAATCAAACCACTGTGAATTAGATGAAAGGGGACCTATTAGAAATAAAGATTGAGATTTATCACAAAGATGAGGCAGATAAACTGGGTAGGATAGAAATGATAATAATATAAAGCATTCACTTTGAATGCATTTTACTTACTAGATAATGGCTAGTTTTAATTGTGGGCGCCTGTGTGTGTAGGCATAGAAGAAGCTGAGATGGTGATGTGTACTGGCCCCTGCTTCTCTGAACTATATTCTGCTGGTCTCTTGGTCCCACAGGGCTGGCTCGTCAGCCCCATCTTGGTGAATCGGAGCTTCCAAGCCTGTGTACTAACTCAGCCGACAGCCACGTTTTAGTTCCTTTCTAATAAAATATGCTTGCTGCGGAGACGGTGAAAAATGTGGGCCCCACCACTACTTTCATTGCAGTTTTCCTTTGGGGAGTGAACACAATCTCTCCTCGGAATGTCCTCCCGTTTGGCCATCTAAACTGTCTCATCTAAAGAGAAGGCATTATTTAGAGGATCTCCCAGTGACAAAGGGTCTCCAAGCTCTGCCCTGCCCTTCTTTTTGTTACTTTTCTTCAAGCTGGATGGTACTTCCTAGGGGGCCCAGGGACTCTGATTCTTGAATTGAGGAATAGCTTCATTTCTTGTGAATTTCCATGAATGTCATTTCGTGGAATGTCCTGCATTCGGGGAATGGTACAAGTTTTGTCCTGAAATGCTGGCTTGTCAAGAAATGACCGCAGGTGGTTTGAGTCAGGAGTTCGATAGCAACAACTGAGCTAGAAAGAGCTATCCTTCCCTGTCAAAAGCCTCAAACAACTGCGGGTTTCTGACGTCCCGGCTGGAGAGTGAATAATTCCTGTTCCAGTCACAGTGAAGGCTGCATCTTTTCTTGGGTAGATATTAGGTCTAGAATTGCTGAGAAAGGAGCCAGCCCTTCACACAGCTGTTGAATGACTGCTACCTCCGTGCACATCCATGGAACATGAGATACGTTGAATGCCAGGGCCTGGGGTCAGTACTGTACAGTGGCTGACCAGGCTAGATCCACTTTTGTCTGCACGTATCTGAAAAGCTCCGTATGTGTGTGAGGCACACTGGGAACAGATGGCCACTCAGGGTCAGTGGGAGGAGGACCAGCGAAGACTGACCACTAAGCTGTAGGCAGAAGTCACCAAGACTGAGCCAGTGTCAGAGGTCTGCCCCAGACGCTGAGACACAGTGTTTAAAGGTGATCGTAGGCTCAGGTGCGGTTGAGCAGATGCCTGTACCAGCAGCATCTGTGCCAGCTTCAGTGAGAAGAGTGGAGTTGGTATAAATTAGGTGAGTTCTCTCCATCTCTGCAAGACCCAGCAAGCTTCCAGGAATGGACCAGGGTTGAGCCCTGCAGAGACTCTAAGAGCTAAGCAGGTATGGATAGGCTAGCATTCCAAGGAGGGCTCCAAGCCCAGAAAAAGCCTGGAGCGTGAGGCAGGGTAACCGAACAAATAAAGTAGCATTCGAGCAGAGGCCAGTCTGCTGCTACGACGCAGGCTAGGTGTGTAGGAAGAGCTACAGCTGACAGGTACACGGGGGTCAGGGCTCACCCATCCGAGGTCTAGATCAAGGTTCTTTTGTCACAAGTGCCACTAGACACTGAAGCCAACGCTGCTGGGCAGCATTCCGGCTCGATCAGACCTGGGGTTCTTTGGCTCCCCTGTGGGACCCTCAGCATACCAGGCAGTGGCAGTTAGGGAAGACCAACGCAGGGAAACATCTTTGTGCCTGACCCTGTCATGGAGACATTTCTAATTAGATCCAGAAAACTAGTAATGGCAAATGAACTCTCCTGACCCTAACCACTAGAGTGTCCCTAAAAAGGATACTCATCTATCACCGTTGTTCCAGAAGGATTCCTTTTTAAAATTTTTATTTATTTATTTTTTTCTGGGGTCGGTGGGCTGTGCCTTGCGGCTGGCAGGATCTCAGTTTCCCAACCAGGGATCGAACCCAGGTTCCCTGCTGTGGAAGTGCGGAGTCCTAACCACTGGCCAGGGAGTTCCCATGGAAGGATTCTTGATGACCTAAAATATCACTTCCAAGTCCAATAAATTTTATTTTTATTATCCCATTCCACATAGCTGAGGCCTATGGTATGTGATTAAAATAGCTTATTGTTTTATTTGATTATAAATGTAATACATGTTATCATAGAACATAGAGAAAAATGTTCATAAAAAGTCAGCGGTCTTTTATTAGGTTGACTTCTGGCTCTGAAGGATACATAGCTAAAATTGATGAGAGAAATAAGACTTTAAATATCTCAGAATAATTTTTCCCTGGGATTTTGGTGCTCTGTTTGGCCATTGATGGTGGATGTACAGAGGCAGTCTTTCCATTAACAAATGCAAGGCAGGCAAACAAGGACATGGAGGCTACAAAACGGGAGACCGCCAAGGAAAGCTCTTCTTTTTGATTTTTACATGCACTTTCATTCTTCCGTTTGAGCAGAGATGAGTCTGGTGTATTTGAAAATTCACTTCAAAGGAAATAATAAAATCTTGGTGCAAGAGAAATTGAGATGCTTTCCATTTTCCCAACATCAATAAAATGCTCCCCAGCACGTCTCGGAAAGTCACTCTGGACAGGAAATTGACAGCGATGGTTCATTTCCAAGGTGGTGAGGGAGGGGACATTGAGGGTGGCAGCGAGCTGAGGCCAGTAGAGCGCAGGGACAGGGAGAAACTGGTCTCGTAGCAGTGGGTGCCAACATTCCAAAGCTCTGTGTTGCAAAGACCATGGCTAATTGTGGTCTTGGTGCAGTTTTAAAATCTCTGAGCAGGGACTTGCAGCTTCCGAAGCTTCTGGCAGCATGATCCTTACTGTTGGAGGACTGTGGAAATCATAGACTCAGGAGAGCCGCTCAGATGGAAACAATAGGTGTTACAGTGCCTCCTAAATGGACCCAGATTATCCATGTGACAGGGTGGAAAAAAGCAACAAGGTCAGCCAGGAGCTGCTTCTGCCTCTGACATGTATTCTCATTACCCTCCCATGAACCCACTGTCCTGGTCATCTGCTAACTCCTTCCCCTCAGGTCTCTGAGCCCTTCGGTCATTCTTTGGCTTCCGATGCCCACCTCGGGCTTCCTTTGCTTTCTTGATAGTCTAGATGTCTCAGGTGTCAGGATATTTGTCTGCCCAGCCTGACTCTTTTCTGGCACGGACTCTTGACGCCTCATCTTCATTCACCCTGATACTTTGGGACGCTTCCAAGAAAGTGAATGAATTCCAATAAGGAACAGCAGTCAATAATGAATTCTATGTTGATTGTCTGGAAAAGCCTTCTAGGAATTAGGACAAAAGGACAAGGCCACAGTCCACTAGAGTGGATTCAGGGCTGAGAGTTCTGTGCGTTGGGGAAATGACGGGTAAATCGGATCCAGAGGGAAAGGCAAGCCAGCCAGATGCTCCACACGTGGACCACGGTCCACAGGTTCCAGACTGAGTCTCACCCAAGCGTCAACAATCATTTTCCACTCGCAGGTTGAGAGACTGGTGCGAAATGCCCAAAGCTGGAAGTTGCAGACCTGGTATATGGTCCCAGGCACTATCATTATCCTCATTACCCCGGAGACCTGAGGTCCGTAACCCCAGAAGGAAGCAGGAGGAAGGGGGGGATGGGTACAGAAAAGCCAAAAACTAATAACTGTCCACTGCCATGCGTTACCTACAGGCCACACTTCTTCCCTTACGTGTGTTTCTTGAAGTACCGTCACTGAACAATTCAATATTCCTGTACAACTGAAAATACTCCCACCTCTTTACCAAAAAAGAGCAAATTAAACTCCTATCACTCATGCCTCCAGTTCCACGTTCAGAATCTCTGCTTGATATTTACTTCGCCTCCACTTCTGCGTGAGCCCGTCTGGATCTTCGGCAGTCTACGAAGTAGATGGCTAATTTAACTACCACCCACCCAGCCTCCACTGCGTGTGAGGCAAAAGGAAGAGGAAGGAAGAGGGAAATTAATCAAAATACAAAAAGGCATATTTGTTATTGACCACATGCATTATTTATATCTACCCACCCGTCTCTATCTCCACTTGCGTATCTATTGGTCCAGGTCCAAAGTGGGCTCCTGGTCTCTTCCCCTAAAACCTGTGCAACCTTCCCATCTCTGCGGCTTAGACCAGACCCCTTAGGGGCATCCTTGATATCCTCTCTTTCTTATGCTGTATCAAATCTGTCAGCAAGTCTCAGTGATTTTACTTTCAAATTCCATCCAGAATCCAGCCACTCAGCACCCCTTCCCAGTTATAACCCTGGTGCAGACAACACCCGCTCCTGCCAGGCTCGCTCCATAACATCCTAGTGCGCCTGCCTGCACCTCCCTTTGCCCACTGTCCACGATTCTCAACACAGCAGACACAGGTAACCTGTGAAAAGGACGTCATGTCAGTAGACACCATCCTGCCCTAACCCCCAGGGGCTTCCAGCAGTCTCCACTAGAAACCAAACTCCCCCAAATGCCTGCAGGGTACCCGTGATCTGGCACCTGTGACTCCCTGCCTGTGACCCTATCCCTCTCACTCCCTCTGCTCCGGCCAGCCTGCCTCTGCACTGTTCTTCTAGCAGGGCTGGCTTATCCCCACCATGTGCTGTGCGCACTGGCTAGTCCTTCCACTTGGAAATAGCCACATGGCTTGTCCCTTCATGTCCTTCATATCCTTATTCAAATGACACCTTCTCAGGGATGTCTGCTCTGACCTCTTGGTTTAAGATCATAACCCTGCTTTTCCAACACCCGATTTCCCTTCTCTGCCTTTATTTCCCCCTGTGCTCCTACCGCCTTCTACCGTAATATACATTTTACTTATTTATGTGGTTTATTATCTGCAAAAACTCCATGAAGAAAGGGAATTCTGTTTTCTTCATTACTTTGCCCCTTGTCCCAGACAGTGCTTGGTATATGGGAGGCATTCAGTAAATATTTGTTGAATGAATGAATGAAAGCTCGAACTACTTATGGGACAAGAGCTGGTGTTCCACCAGTCTGTAATGCTTCTCTCTTCCGGTACCTGTTCCACTTTCCCTCATCATTTCCCAGCACCGCAGCCAATGGAGGGCTCTTGGACAGGTTAGGATGACCCGCGTCTGTATCCTGAGCCCTTGGTGGACCTGCCCAAGCAGAGTTGCTGTCATCTCCCATCACCCTTTATTGCAGATCAGAGTGGTGTGACTGTCCCAGGGACTCCCTGAGTTCCCTCTGTTCGTTTCCTACTCCCCATTGTGTAATAGCAGCCCAATTCTCCTTGGTACTTTAGTCAGTTTTCCCAGACAATGGGGTAACCACATTTGTCCCAGATAAATGAATAGCGGGAAATATCTAGGTGTAGGTCTCAGCTCCCAATTCCACTCTCTCTCCTAAAAGAGTCAAAATCATGGGTACAGGAAGTAAAACATTTATAAATGGGTCATTAGGTATCTTCATGAGAATTGCTTCTCTCACATTTTCTTCCTTGGTGAGGGATTCATCATGTGTTCTAGCTCTGGAGGCAAGAGCACCATATACTGAGCCCTGGTGCACAACTTTCAGAAAGAACCTTGAAGGTCTTGTCTTCCACCTGGCACTGGGATTGAGCCATCAGTAATCCCTTCCACACACCTGTAAAGTCAGATGCTCCTGGGTGATAGAATTCATGATGAGAATGAATTCCATGGGCATCAGCTCACTGTCTTTCTTCTCTGCCAGGGGAGAACATTCTTTGGTCAGAAGCAATGTAGTGTGAGACAGTGAATAACATATTCAGTAACTTGACAGATGACAATACTATCAGAGAGGCCTGGTAGGCCTAGAAGCAGAAGCAAAATCAAATCCATGAAAAGGGGCGGCTCCAACAGTATAAATCGCACAGCCCTTTATTATAGGAGGCGTTCCGCGTAGTCAACCTGCCACCAGGTAGCTGAGTGCCCTCCTACAGGTATGTCATCGTGTCGGTGCTCCTTCATGTCCAAGCTTGATTACTGATGTCGGCATCCTGGTCAGTCTAGAGTGACAGCTGGTGACAGAAGGGCCTTAGTGAGAGGAAGTCCATATCGCTGAGCTTGCTGTTAGCCTGCGTCTTTAGAATAATAGTTGCCATTTTGTTCACGGGGTCCTTTCCTTGGGTATTTGCAGAGGAGGATGATTGATGTTGAAGAAAGGGCCAATCTCTCCATCTAATTATTAAGCACCCTGAATAGCGGGGGGCCTTTTGCTGAGCATTTACATCGGATACAAATATTCTCATACCCTGGCCAAGTGTAAAACTATATCCTACCCCATATAATTCCTCCCCCAGCTGCCTCGTCATCAGTGTCCGGGTCTTGCTCCTTCCAAGTCCCTGTCGTTGTAACCACCTTACCTGCTCTGCTGGAATTCTTCATTTGCTTTGTGTCGTCTGTATTAGCAACAGACTGATTGATCTACAGGAATCCTAGGTGATCGTGGGCAATAACATAATTAGCTGCTTTTGCCATTGTTTATGATGATTTGGAGGAGGGAGAGCTCTGAGGAACGACAGGAATGCTGAAGAATGAGACTTAAAAGAACAAGGACCAAGGAATCTCAAGGGTCTAGGTAGCATGAATTTTTTTTTTTTTTTGCGGTATGCGGGCTTCTCACTGTTGTGGCCTCTCCTGTTGCGGAGCACAGGCTCCGGACGCGCAGGCTCAGCGGCCATGGCTCACGGGCCCAGCCGCTCCGCGGCATGTGGGATCCTCCCGGACCGGGGCACGCACCCGCGTCCCCTGCATCGGCAGGCGGACTCTCAACCACTGCGCCACTAGGGAAGCCCGGTAGCATGAATTTTGATGGTCCCACCAGAGGGACCATTCCACCTGCTGGAATAGGTAAGTATTACCATCTTCATGGTCATCATCACAGCTCAAGATTCACATTCTGGTGCAGAATGTCGAATCAATCCTGCCTGGGCGCCGTATCTCTACTTCTTGGCTATTCCAGACTCTGTCTCGTGGGAGAGGAGCCATTTCCCAAAAGGACATCAATGTGCCAATATCAAAGGTGAAGTGGACACTGGGCAGCCATAGGCTCTACAGATTTCTGTTGTGCTGGGCTCCTCGCTCTCAAGATCTTCACGATGTTCAGTGGGGGTGGTTGTGTTGGCTGGGTGGGGATGGGGTGATCATTACTCATGAACTTACTTAGAGAGTTGGTGCCTAGTAAATGCAGGACCCTTCCTACCGCCCACCTCTCTCCTTTCCCACTTCATCTCCCTGTCCACAGCCTGAGCTGCTGATCCCACTGTTTGATGTGTGATAATCACATATTAGCACACATGGTAACCCCTCACATGCATCTCAGAGGTGACCTTTGCCCCCGTGACCTGTACTCTCTCTTTTTAAGGACCATCCTGACACACATGAGAGCACACTACCTGCTTTGGGGTTGGGAAGGTATGGCTGTACTTTTCCCAGGCTGCCGGCCCAGCCTCTGTTTCTGGTTACATCCACTCTCTTCTTTCCAGACATGAAATCCTATAAAAGGCCGCCACAAAGGAAAGAGAAGGAAGCTCATAGCGCCCGTGCTCCGCCTCCTGGCAGGGTGTCATTAGGTCTTAATGAAGCTTGGGTCTGCCATCCCTGAGGCCCTTTTTAATTTCCTCTTGATCTGGCTCAGCCCCCTCCTTAGCCCCGAGAACCCCCAGAAGGCCTGGGTGATTCTTGTGCTCAGGTGTCACGCAGAACTAAAGCTGGGGACAAGGAAAGAGAGAGTGAAAGGAACTGGAAAGAGGCTTTCTATGGCTTCCAAGAGCAGCATCGCTGTGTCTCTAAGACATTGAACCTGTGTGGCTGTCTGCTGCGTCCCAGCTCCTCGAGAGGGGCCTGGAGAGGGAACACAGGCTGGGATGTCAGAGAACCTTGGTTCCAGCTGCCGCTCCGGCACTTTGCTAGCTCTGTCCCTTGCACATTTCCCCTCCAGCCTTGGCTTTCCCCTTCTGTGGAGTATTGTAAAGAGCGGCATCTGCGTGAACACGGTTGTGCACATGCATGCATGTTTATCATTCACGCAAGTAGTCAGACACTCTGCCGTGCATTTTATCTACAGTATTGTATTTAATAACCACACCTAGCTTTGGGGCTGAAATAGTAGTAAACCTATTTTATCGATGAGAAAACTGAGTAGTTAACACACGTTTTAGCTGACGTCGGAATCCGGTCCGACTCGAAAGCTTGTGCTGACACGGTTGGACCCTGCTGTCCCTGTCCTGCATTACGAATGCCGAGTCGGGGGTAGAGCGGCCACTTCGTCATCGTTGCTGTTCTATTTGAACATATGCTTAGTTTCCAGGCCTGTGAGTCTCGCTGACTCCACGTGGGCCGAGTTGCCGTGAGCAATATTTCGTCAGTGCTTGTCACCGAGAGCATTTTTATATGCTAATGAGTATTAATAATTCATGTTCAGTAATCTGCCTGGTGTTGGTCCGACCCCCCGTTTCTCGCTGGGGGACAAAGTAGATGAGAAATAATGCTCCCTGGAGGCCAGGCCAGGCCATCTGCATAGCTGTCTCTGAGGAGGGCTTGGTGGGCTGAGTCTCTGCTGTTGAAGGGCGGATGAGGATGACACAGGGGAGGTGACAAGGCAATGCCAGCCTCGTCTGGGGACACACAGCCTTCATGCTCTGTGCTGGCAGCTGGGGGGCTGCCTCTGTCTGCACTGGGGTGGCGCTCTGCTGCCTACCATTTCTTTCTTATCTGACTTTCCGCAGCGATTGGTTCAAATCAGTTGCCTTGTGATTTTCTGGACTTTGTTGAGCCTGAGTAAACTCTCCCTGGGAAGCAGGCCTAGCAGGTCATGAGGGCTTTTCCTATTTAGGCTAATGTCTGTGTTACCCTTGAGCTTGGAGGAATTTTCCAAGCCACTAATTTGTACTTTGCCAGGAGACAAGTGTGGTGAGTGAGTGGTGTTATTTTAGGCTTTCTAAATTGGAGCACCGCTTTTGGGTACTAGATGTTCTCAATTTCTCATTTCTTTCAACTCAGAGACCTGGCAGTTTTGTTGTGTTCTTCAAAAGGGAAGTGAGGTTTTTCAGAGAAGTATTTCGGGCCCCTCTCCTCAACGTGCTAAATGATGGCTTTGGGTCTGCAATTTAATTCAACAAATATTTATCACGTGCCTATTAGTTGTCAGGCTCTGAGCTGAGTGCTGCGGGGGGTATAACGATTGATTTATTCATTCCGGCACCCATCTAATTATTCATACATTTTTGAGCACTGCTATTGACCCGTTACTGGCAGGTGCTAGAGCTGGAGCTATTTGTCAATTAGGACTGTATCCTGCTTCAAGTAACAGAAGACTGAACAGAAGCGCCTTAAAAAAAAAAAATAAGGGTTTCCTGGCATTAGTTAATAGGCTCTGTGATGTTTAGGATGATATTTCTGCTTTCATTGAGCCTCTTCCTCACAATGGCAAGATGGCTGCTGCAGATCCGGACGTAACTTTCGATTCAAGGCAAGAGAGACGAAGTAGAGGGTGGAGAAGAAGAGACACTTTTGTAACTGAGCCTTTTGACAAATATAGGGGCCTTGTTGCTGTTTTTTAGGGGAGTCAGTAGGTAAGGAGAACTGGGGGCCATGAGCCAGCATATCCTGTAGAACGTCCAGGTGTTGCCTGGGCAGAGCTGAAGGTACAGCAACACCAGGTACTAGGAAGGAAGCTACAATCATTTCCCCACCATCCAGATTCTTTCCTGTCTCAGGCATTCTAGCGACTTTCTCCTGTATGAATTCCCTATGGACTCTGAGTTGACTTTCCCCGGAAACTCAAGGCTGGGGTTGCCATGGAAGAAGAATAGAAAGTGTCCTCCATGCTGTCACCCTGTCAGGGAGCAGGTCACAAATTCAACCTAATCAGGGCCCCGTCCTTATGACCCCATTTAATCTTAATTACTTCAGAGGCCCCAACTCCAAAGACAGCCACACTGGGGGTTAGGACTTCAGCATGTGAATTTTCAAGGGCCACAAACATTCAGTCCATAACAATAGCCTTCTCATTCGTTCTCAGAAGAGAAGAACTCAAGGCATTATTCACCATCTGCCCCATAAAGGGGCAGATCACATGGCATAAAAGAGGTGTTCATGCCTGTCCATGAAAAAGATCTTTTCCTCAACTCCAAGGACACGTCTAGTTACAGGCATCATGCCCGTCCCATAGTAGGTGCTCATAAATGTTTAATAAATGAATATGTGGCATACAGCTCATAACATTGTTCGGACTGTTAAAGCTCAAAGGAAGTGATGAATACACTAAAATCTGTGTAGTGGTAGACTTCACAGCCTGGTGAGACTTGAGAGTCAGCAGAGAAGTGATCCAAATTATGGACCTTGTAAAGGTTTATATCCAGGGGAGACATTCTCCATACCCGCATGTACTTTGCAAATCTGAAAAAGGAGCATCATCTTCTGACTAATTTAGGTGGATGTACAGGCAGGGTTGTTGTCTCAAGGATGTGTTGATTTCATAACCACATCAGTGATGGAGAAAATGGGTCCTCTGTCATTAATTATTAGCTTCAAACAAAATGTAAAATACACAAATTATTCTTTCCTAGGATCAAAACCTGACTTTGTCTCCCGCTAAATTATTAAAGGCGAATGAGAGCTTGAGGTGGTGGGAGGGAAAGAGGGAATCATCTGGAATTACTGTTCTGCCCTTTACTATTTTCATGACCCTGGTCCAGGAATTAAATGTCTATGATACTCATTTTGTAAAAGCTAATATTGCCCTCCCCACTAGGTCATGGTAAGGATCAAATCAGATCATTTTTCTACAGTACTTAGCGTCATGCCTGGGACTTCACCAGTAACCTGTAAATGTTAGTTCTATCTGAATATGTGATAACACAAATCATCTGGTATCCTTTTCAGAACATGGACGTGGGCATGGTGCACGTTAGGGTGTGGAGCGGGCAATTTGCTCCTTAGATGAGGCCGTTTGTCTTCCAGATGTATTAGTTTGAAATAAATCCATTAGGCTTCAGTCTCTCTAAGTGACATGGTTAGATACAGGTTTGCTGTTGTGATTTTAGTCAGAGACACAGCAACCACTCTAGATGTTGTTATCAGAAAGGGATTTAACCCAGGGAATTGGGTGCTGAATAGGAAAAACCTCAGTCTTTCCTCCTGGGTCTCTCCTTTACTCCCATGCTACCATCAGACTCACAGCAATTCTGATACCAGATGTGCGGGGGTCTTCCCCCACCAAGCAATTCTCTGTGACATCAGCTTGGTGTGCAATGGTTTAACTCAGTTCTGACGCTCTCAACCTGGAGATAGAGTCAGATCCCACAGGTTAAGGCTTAGTCCTACAACACTCCCCCGACCGCCCCCTCCTTCAGAATGTCAGTTGCAAATCCAGGTTGTCATTTGTGCCTCTGACTGATGGGGCTATAAATTGCACGTTCCCATGACTCCCTCTTCATGTTCGATTAATTGGCTAGAGCAGCTCACAGAACTCATGAAAACAGTTACTTACATTTATCATTTTATTAAAGGATATGAGGAAGGATACAGATGAACAGCCAGATGGAGAGACACCTAGGACGAGGTCTGGGAAAGTCCCAAATGCGGGAGCTTCTGTCCCCATGGAGTTGGGGTGCATCACCCTCCTGGAACAGAGATGTCTTCACCAGCCCAGAAACTCTCTGAACCCCATACTATTGGGATTTTGTGGAGGCTTCCTCCTGTAGGCAAGGCCAATTATTAACTCCATTTCCAGCTCCTCTAACCTCTCTGGAGAATGGGGACTGAGGCTGAAAATTCCAAGCTTCTAATCGTGGCTTGGTCTTTCTGGTCACCAGCCCCCATCCAAGAGCCAACCAGAAGCTCACCCAGGAGCCCACCCAGGAGTCACCCTGGAGCCACCCAGGAGCCCACCCCGGAGCCACCCAGGAGCTACCCAGGAGCCACCCAGGGTCACTCATTAGAGCAAAAGATGCTCCTACTGCTCGTTATTTAGGAAGTTTTAAGGGTTTTAGGCGCAGTGTTTCATACATCGGGACAAAACAAATATATATTTCCTATCATAAATCACAGCATCATAGGTGCTGCATGGAACTTTGGCAAAGCTGGGGATGCCAACACCAGGGGAAATCAGCAGTGATCCCAGGAAATCAGGCAGTTGCAGGAATTGCAAGAAACGGCCACCCAACGAGGCAGGTGATTCACAGGAGAAAGCTTGGAAAAAACCATGAAACATCACGCCACCTTCTGCTGAAATCTGTGCACCTGCCCACCTCTGTCCAAGGCTTATAATTGTTTCTGCTTCTCTCCCACCTGCCACATATGATGTGAGTTCCTGTCATTGGCAGAACCTAAATAAGAATCCAAATGACAAGGGAGCCTGTGAAATGTAGTTTTCTGGATCCTATCAGTGGCCTTAGAGGGAGAGCTTAGAATGGAGAGATGCTGCTGAGTACCAAGGGAGGGTTAGCCCTCATTATTCATGGATTCTGTATTTACAGATTCACCCACTGGCTCACTGAAATTCATTTGTAACCCCAAATCGATAAATATTCATAGTACTTTTGCAGCCATTCACAGCCATAAGAAGAGTGGCGAAAAAATTGTGTTGCCAACATACACTTTCCCAGCTGAGGCTGAACAAGAGGCAATCTGCTTTCTTGTTTCAGCTCTCAAGCCGTGAACAAGTATCCTTTCCATGGTCTGTTTAATGCCACGTGTTTGTGTGTGTGTGTATGTGTGTGTGTGTGTATCCTTTTTCTATTGGTGATTTTGCTATTTAAAATGGCCCCCAACCAGTGTTGAAATGCTATCTAGTGTTCCTATGTGCAAGAAGGCTGTGATGTGTTAGATAAACTAGGTTCAGGCATGAGTTATTGTGCTATTCTACGGTAATGAATCAACAGTATATATTAACTAAAGTGTCTTTAAACAGAAACACATATAAAACAAGTTTCTGTATTGATCAGTTAATGGATGTGTGACCAGAGGCTTCCAAGAAGTTAATTCTGTATGTATGCTAGGGGCAGTGATTCAGTATTCACTAATTCAGCACTTGCTGTGACTTCTCAGCAAGTACCTACTACGAATAGCTGGTGAGAATCAAGTGTAATATTTAGTGCGTAATGAGAGATGCGACAAGTGTATCTTTGATACATTTCTGAGCTTGTAGTTTTCTTTGTGGTGGTGAGGACAAGAGGCTCACTGAGGCTCTTCCTTTGATGTCTTAGGATGTCCTTGTGAGTATATCCAGTTAAGAAGGGAATTGATTCAACATGATTTGACATACTCAAGATCATCCCAAATTCACATGCAGGAGCTGGCTTTGAAATTGAGAGTCTAGAATTTCCAGCACGGTTTTCCCAAGTCTGTGCACCTTCTCTGGTAGATTCTTTTTTTTTTTTTTTTTTACCACTTATAAGATTAAACAACTGCCTGAACCTCCAATGTTTTTCAAACTTTAAAAGGAGAAAGATAGAAGAATTCATGCTGTCACCTTGGTGGAGGGAGGGAGATAACAGGTTTAGCCCACTGTCCCCTGGCAGTAAGTTTGCCCTTGTTTTACATATGAAACACCCAAAGCCCACAAAGGTTAAGAGGTTTGCCTGAGGCCACCATGAGGTCAGAAAACCTGCCTACCTCAGTGTCTTTCCTTTTTGCTTGGTTGCTTTAAAATACAATTCAATTGCTTGTAAAATAAGGAAGTTGAACTAGCAAGACTCTGAGGTCTCTTAGAAATCTAAAATTCCATGACTCTGTGACTCTGGCATTTATTGAAGGTTTAAAACTGTTTAACACTATGTTTGGAGCTGGGGCTGACCTGGTGAGGGAAGATATAAGAACAGAACACACTGAATATGCTACAGGGCGTGTGCAAACAGGTTACAGAGACATAAAAATTTAAATAATAGTACACTGCATTCTTTATGCCTTTGATCAAGTAACACCTCCTCCAGGAAGGCAGCCTTGATTTCTACCATCTTCTCAGTTGTAAATTATTTTATGCTCTTAACTGCTATAGCATTAACCCAGATGTCTCCTTAATACTAATGACTAAAATTATTGATTGCATATTACAACCATTGCATTTTAGATAGAGGTAAAATTAATCTTCAAAACAGCCGTTAGAGATCTGTCCTTACTAGCGTCATTTTATACATGAGGGTATTATCTTTCCTCTTCTGACAGAGTCTCTTGTCAGCATTACAGCTTCTGACCACTCTCTCCTCTGAGATACTATGTTTCCTTTGATTTTTATCATTCAGCATCTCCTGGTCCTTCCCTGCACTCTCTGACCATTACTTTTTCCACTTTCAAATTTTTAAAAATTTATTTTGATCATCTTTATTTAGGGTTAATTGACATATAAGAAACTGCTGCTGTTAAAAATATACAATTTTATAAATTTTTATTTATGAATATATGTGTGAAACTGAAACCGTATAACTCAGATGGGGACTTGAACCCATGGTCTTTTAACTGAGATCACACACTTAATGTGATCTGGTCTCAGGACTTAATGAAGCTCATGTTCTTGATGTCTCATCGCAGAAAGAATTCAGTAAGAGACAAAGTGATAGGTAAGAAGCGGATTTATTTAGAGAGAAACACACTCCACAGACAGCGGGTGGGCCATCTCAGAAGGTGAGAGGCCCTGAAATATGGCATGATTCGTTTTTAATGGGCTGGGTAATTTCATAGGCTAATGAGTGGGAGGATTATTCCAGCTATTTCGGGGAAGGGGCGGGGATTTCAAGGAATTGGGCACCGCCCACTCTTTGGCCTTTTATGGTTAGCCTCAGAACTGTTATGGTGCTGGTGGGTGTGTTATTTAGATGCTAATGTATCACAGTGAGCGTATAATGAGGCTCAAGGTCCACTGGAAGTTGAATCTTCCGACATCTTGGACCTAGTTGGTTCTAACTGTTGCAGGAAGGGGTACCCCCTTCCAGGGCCCAAGAGCGGGCTCTTGTCTAACACTCAGAAATGAATTGTCCGAGGGGACACACGTGCTGACAAAGTAAGAGACTTTATTGGGAAGGGGGCCCAGGCGGAGAGCAGCGGGGTCCTCACAGCCACAGCCACGTGGCTCCCAGTCTCGGGTTTTATGGTAATGGGGTTAGTTTATGGGTTGTCTCTGGCCAGTCGTCCTGACTCAGGGTCCTTCCTGGTGGTGAGCACATCCCTCAGCCAAGATGATTCCAGCCAGAAGGATTCTGGGAGGCTGGTAGGACATATGGACTGGCGTCTCCTCTCTCCTTTTGACCTTTCCCGAATTCTTCCAGTTGGTGGTAGCTTGTTAGTTCTTCATTCCTTACCAGGACCTCCTATTGTAAGATAACTCATACAAGTGGTTACTATCTTGCCTGGCCAGGGTGGGCCGTTTTGGTCAGTGGTTCCCCTAACATAACCAGTTTTTGTCATGTCCTATGGCTATGTCGTTCTTTTAAAAGTTGTGCCCTGCCCCCCTTCCCTCCTGTTTCAAAACCGGCACCACAATCAAGATAATGAATGTACCCATCACCCCGAGAGTCTCTTTGTGTCCCTGTGTGTCCCTTTGTATCCTCCACCTATCTCTCCCCTCACCCCAGGCAACCATTGATCTGCTTTCAGTCAGAGTTGAGGCCGTACTTTATATTCTCTAGAGTTTTATATAAATGGGATTTCATATAATATGTACTCTTTTTTTGGTCTGACTTCTTTCAATCAGCAGAATTATTCCGTGGTTCATTCTTGTGTCTATTGTTAGTGAAATTTTTTTTTTCTTTTTTTTTGCGGTACACGGGCCTCTCACTGTTGTGGCCTCTCCCGTTGCGGAGCACAGGCTCCAGACACGCAGGCTCAGCAGCCATGGCTCACGGGCCCAGCCGCTCCACGGCATGTGGGCTCTTCCTGGACCGGGGCACGAACCCATGTCCCCTGCATCGGCAGGCGGACTCTCAACCACTGCGCCACCAGGGAAGCCCTATTGTTAGTGAACTTTTTTATATTGCTAAGTAGTATGCTATTGAGTGCCAGTTTTACCACGTCCTTGTCCACACTTGGCATGGTCAGTCTTTTTAATTTTAGCCACTGTATTAGGTATGTAGTATCACATTGTGGTTTTAATTTCTGTTTCTCTGATGACTAATAATGTTGAACATATTTCCATGTGCTTATTTGCCAACCTCACATACTCCTTGATGAACTATCTATTCAGATCTTTTGCCAATTTAAAAATATGTGTTTTCTTTTAAGTATATGTTGAGAGTTCTTCCTACATTCTCGATGCAAGCACTTTATCAGATACACGTTTGGCAAATAATTTCTCCCAGTCTGTGGCTTTTCTTGATAGTGACTTTTGAAGACCAAAAGTTTTCAATTTTTATAAAAGCCAATTCATTAATTTGCTCTTTCATAGGAAGTGCTTTTGGTGTCACATCTAAGAAGTCTTTAGGTAACAAAAGTTCAGAATGAATTTCTTCTAAGTTTTCTTTTAGATGTTTCACAGTTTGATATTCAGTTGTATGATCCATTTTGAGTTAATCTTTCTATATGCTGTGAGGTATAGATAGACATTTTGGGGGGAGGGGGAGGAGAAATTACCCACTTATTCCAATATCATTTGTTGAAAAGACTATCATTTCTCAACTGAATTGCCTTTGTACCTTTGTTGAAAACCAGTTTTCCATATATATGTGGATTTAGTAAGTCTTAAAATCAAGTAATGTTAGTCCCCCAGCTTTCTAGTTCTTTTTCACAGTTGTTTGGCTATCCTAGGTGCTTTGCATATCCATACGAATGTTAGAATCTATTTGTCAATCTCTTAGTAAAAATTATTTTTAATTTAATTTCAAGTTTCCACTGTTCATTTATAGTAATAAAATTATGATGATTTTTGCCTTATAATCTTCAACCAAGCTAATCTCACTTATTAGGTTTTTATAGGTTTCATCCTATTTTCTACATCATCAACTCCTCTACCTTCCTAGGTTCTGTGCCTGGGGCCTGTGAATTAAACTGATAAAAGAAAGATTAATAGGAGAAAAAGGAATAGTAATTTAATTAATATTTTAAATTTTACATGCATGGGGGATAAAGAGAAAAGACGTGAAAACCCAAACAACTGGTTAGACTTGGAAGCTTATATACCATTTTAAAAGTTGACAATTATTTTGTGTTTTTTTTAACATTTAATATTTATTTATTTGGTTGTGCTGGGTCTTAGTTGTGGCGGGTGGGCTCCTTAGTTGTGGTATGCATGTGGGATCTACTTCCCTGACCAGGGATCGAACCCAGGCCCCCTGCATTGGGAGCATGGAGTCTTAACCACTGCACCATCAGGGAAGTTCCTGATATACCTTTTTTTTTTTTTTTTTTTTACATCTTTATTGGAGTATAATTGCCTTACAATGGTGTGTTAGTTTCTGCTTTATAATAAAGTGAATCAGTTATACATATACATATGCTCCCATATCTCTATACCATTTTAACGAAGTGTGATAAGGAAAAGTAACTAGACAAAGGAAAGGGGAATTGGGGCTTCTAGCGGTAGTAAATTGTGGAAAGATAAATATATGGGGAAACAAATGGAAGATAAGGGTTATTTTAGTAACGTTTGTTTATACAGACTCTTCTTGATGCTGACTTTCTGTCTTCTTCATGGCCATAAAACTCCCCTGGAGAAGGAATTTATAGCAACCTCCTTTCTCAGAATTTTCTGTTTTTAGTCAGATAAGAGAGGCTCCAAGAAGTTGTCTTCCTGCATCTGTTGATTCTCAATTGCCTTCCTCTTGAAACAATCCATATGCCAAGGTGGCATACTTTGGGGTGGCATATTATGATCCCCTTCACAATCATGTCATCTGTAATAAAGACAGTTTTACTTCATTATTTCCAATACGAATGTCTTTTATTTCTTTCTTTTTATTACCTGACTGCACTGCTAGAACCTCTGGTGAGAGCTGATATCTCTGTCTTGTTCCTGATCTTAAGAGGAAAGCGTTCAGCCTTTCACCGTTAAGAATGATGTTAGCTATAGGTTTTGTTTAGATGTGCTTACCAAATTTAGACGATTCCCCTCTCTTCCTAAGCTGCTGAGAATTTTTATCTGCCATGGATGTTGGACTTTTTTTCAGTAGAACCTAAGAAGTCTTTGAGTGACAAAAGTTCACAATGAATTTCTTCTAAGTTTTCTTTAAGATGTTTCACAGTCTGATATTCAGTCTCATGATCCACTTTGAGTTAATTTTACTATATACTGTGAGATATGGATAGACATCCGTGGGGGGGCAGGGGACATTATTCAGTTGTTCCAACATCATTTGTTGAAAAGAATTTTTCTGCATCTATTGAGCTTCTCTTGTGATTTTCCTTTTAAGTTCATTAAAATGGTGAATCACATTGATTTTCTAATGTGAAGCCTTCCCTCGGGAGTCTTTTTGTGTTTCCAAGATAAGTCATCATCCCTGATCCTCCATTTCCTGAGCAATGTTGGGCTGTGAGCCAGAACAAGTGTGGGTAGGAGGAAGAAACTTTCAAGTCTCAAGGGTGAAAAACAAGTCTTATTAGTCAATCAGTCCTAAGATTCTGCACTGAACCAATTCAAAGAAGTTGATGAATGTAGTTTGGCTGGAGGAGGAGAGTTCTGGGGACAGCTCATGGCTTTTGGAGAACTAGAAGACGTCCCTTAGGGACAGACAGAGGTGGGGCTCTGGGCACCTTCATGACACTGTTCATAGGTCATTGTCATTTTATTTATCTGTGGAAGGGAAGATGCAGCTAAAAATTGAGAACTTCCCTCCTATTACTAGGATTCCACTGGTCCTTGGTACATAATCTGTCACCTTCTTTCAGTTCTTCCCTGAAGCTGTTAATCAAATGATTAGCTTAAAATCCAAATCCAAGCATGTTACTGTCTACCCTGTAACTCAGCTGCCTAGGAAATAAAGTGTCTGTCCCTTTATCATGACTTACAAGGCCCTTTATATTCTACACCCAACCTACCTGTCCAAGTCCTTCTTCCATTGCTTTCCAAGCACACCCAAAGACCCCGAAGGACCAACATTTCTGACGTTCAGAAAACAATACACCTTCTCTCCCAAGCCTCATTGCCTTTGTCGGCAGTGCCTTTCCCCCATTTTCAATCTCTTTCTGTCTCTCTCCTTTAATAGTCTCAGGTGTAGAGTTATGTTAATCTCGGTTTTAATTCATTGCACACTATCATCTGTTGCCTCCAGCTCCCCAGAACCCCAAATGATGCTACAATGGATTTGTATGAAAATTTCCCTGGGAGATAGATGCTCAGAAGTTGAATTGCTGGTCAGAGAGCATTAGTGTACCCAATTTGACTAAATATTGACAGATTGTTCTACAGAATGGCTGCTCCAATATCTACATCCTCTGCATCTCAGAAACACTTGGCATTATCCAGCTTTCTAGATTTCCCAGTCTGATAGGAATTAATTACTGTGATTTTGAATGTATCATCGTATGCTCCTTGGCTTTTAACATTTCCTCTGTCAATTTCCTGTTTATATCTTTTGCCCTCTTTTTTCTTGCCTTTGCCTTTTTCTTCACCTAATATTCCCTTCTGTCTTCTCACATAGGACTCAGTTCAAGCGCCACTACCTCTCTGAAACCTTCCTTGATTACCTCTTCTGAGTGTCTGTGACATTTTGCTTATACCTATATTATACATATCATAATACACTGCCATTCATTTCCTTTTTTGTCTCTTATGTTAGAATACGAGACAGAAATAGATAATAACCCCATTTCTTTATAAAAGTACATAACACAGGGCTTGGCACAAAGCTAGATCTCAGTTATATTTAATGAGAGGAGAAGAAGAATTGTGCAACGAGATTAAAAATATTCTTAGGATAACTTAATCTATGAAACCAGAGAGAATGCTACAGAGAAATGTAGATTATCCAACAGCATTAGGCTGGCAACAGAAGACAAGTATGTTTAGAGGACAACCCTATGTCCAATTCTTAAAGCAAACATCTATTCCTTTTGATCTACATCTAACCATGCCGGGTAAACTCCCTGCTCTATAACCATACACATTCACAGTGTTTGTTGACATTGGGCCAAAAGGCATCAAACTGAATTCAGATGATTGGAAGGACGGATCTGTGAACTCAGCATCTCAAGACACTGCCAAGTACATTCACGTCAATTTGCAGAGCCACCATTCCAGTGAGAGGTGTCATCTTGAGGGGCTATACTTGGAGTTAAAACAAGACAAGCACAGGGTTTAAATGTCATAGTATGAAAAGCCAAATAGACCTTTACTGGCAAAGAAGAAGGATGTTTCTATTCCCAATGCCCAGCGAATGTGGTCAAGGTTGGCCTTAGAACTGCATAATTAAGGATAAAAACTGGCCTCAGTTCTTATGAGCAAGGTCCTGTGAGAGTTGCTACGGTGGGAAAGGCCTGACCAAAGGAATTAAAACCCAGTCATCTGCTCTGCAGCCCTGGAGTGGTGAGTGCTCTAGACTCTGAGATTGGCCAGGCCTTCCAAGAGTGAGTCTGAGGACTGGCCAGCTCACCAGGGCTGGAATGTGGTGTCTGGGGTACCCATATCCCACTGCTGCCTTGGGGTGTGGGGAGGTGGCATTTGAATGAGCCGGAGGTCACCACTGACCTGAGTGGGCAGTGTTTCCTCATGGCTTCCTGGAACTTTTACTGATGATGAGACATGCCGGGACTTGGGATGGAAACCCAAGGAGAGAAAATTGGGGTTGAAGGGGGTCAGGTCTTGGACTGGCCTTTAGGAATTATTCAGTCTTAATAACTGATCTTCAAACAGGCATGGAATACTGGAGCAGGCATCAGTTTCCAGCTCATCTGTTACGGATGAACAGTTTGGGATGAGAATGGCCGTAAATTGCAGGCCGGTAGGAACACCCTGGTCCTTGGCTGCGTGTGGAATTCCAGTCTTTCATACAACATTGCCCTAAGAAGACAAGGATGATTGTAATAGGATATTCATTTTACAGAATGGGTAACTGAGACCCTGAGAGGATAATTGTTCTTGCCAAACATATTCATCATTCGTTCATTCACTCATTCACTCATCCACTCATCCAGTGAACACTAAGTAAGGGTTTACCATGCACCAATACCTTTGCCGTCTTTGGAGACACAGAGGAGAACAGGACAGATAGGATCCCTGCATTCATGAAGTGCACAGACCTAGTTGCTCAAGATGGCGTGTGATTATAGCCATGATAAAAATCCTCTGAAGGAAATGAACAACAGACTGGGAGAGTATAAAACAGGGAACTCCAACTAGTCCGGGAGAGGCCAGCAGAGGTAGTGAACTCACCCTGGAGGGAATGGTCTCCCTGGGGAAGAAACAGTTAAGCTGTTTCTGAGGTGCACAGTTTCACTGCCATGGAGACTGGTAGAAAGGAGGCTGTACTCTGGGGACAGCACTGGGAGGGAACCAGCCAGAGAGACAGCAGGAGCAGAACAGACCTGGTTGGAGGGTGCAGCTGCTAACCAGCATCCCTCCTGAGTGGCAGAACTTCACTTCAAAGTCACCTTGTAATAGACAAGTGTCCACTCCCCAGGCCACTGTGAACAAGGTGATATGAAAAGCTCAGCCTCTCTGTGCACCGGGGCCCAATCAAATCTCGGAGACAGCGTTTTGGGTGAAGTAGAAAAGAATAGCTTTATTGCTTTGCCAGGCAAGGGGGGACACAGCGGGCTCCTACCCTCAAAAACTATGTCCCAACCTGGGAGGATTTGATGAGGGGTTTTATAAGCAAGAGTTCAAGGGTGGGGCTACTGGCAAGATGAGGGTGTGTGCAGGGTCTCAGGTGGGCTCCTAATCTTGATGAGCTTCTCTGGTCCCTTTCATCTCGCCTCAGCTGGTTTCTTTTTTTCTTTCTTTTTTTTTTTTTTTTGCGGTACGCGGGCCTCTCACTGTTGTGGCCTCTCCCGTTGCGGAGCACACGCTCCGGACGCGCAGGGTCAGCGGCCATGACTCACGGGCCCAGCCGCTCCGCGGCATGTGGGATCTTCCCGGACTGGGGCACGAACCCGTGTCCCCTGCATCGGCAGGCAGACTCTTAACCACTTCGCCACCAGGGAAGCCCCTCAGCTGGTTTCTTGACTGCCCCTCCCTTGATTAGCAACTGTTCCAATCTGTCCTTTGGAACTCAGGGAAGGTCATGGAGGCTGGAATATTGCCTACAAGAAATGGGGGACAAAAATAAAAAGGAAAAACTTCCGTGCCCAGGAACCCCACAGGGTCCTTCTAGGTTTCAAAGGGCGCTGCTCCCCTGAGGAGAGAAGGAGAGAAGCAGGGAAAATCTACAGCCCTTTTCACGTCCCAGGAGCAGGGTCCACCCCCTTTTCCCATGCTTGGAGGCCGTCGTTTATAAAATTCAAGTGTAGAGAAGAATTTCCTTTGCTCTTACCAAAACAATGATCGAAATCATCATTGTTCCCACTCTGAGTCAAGAATATCCATCACAATCTCATTCTTGGAAAGTTAACAAAAACACATATGTGCGTTTACTTAGCACTCACATACCGCTGGGATCCTGTTTATTTCATCTTCCCAATGATGTGAGGAACAGCATTTTTCAGATTAGAACTTTAAGACTCAAGGAGGTTTGGGCTTCCCTGGTGGCGCAGTGGTTGAGAGTCCACCTGCCGATTCAGGGAACACGGGTTCGTGCCCCCGTCCGGGAAGATCCCACATGCCGCGGAATGACTGGGCCCGTGAGCCATGGCCACTGAGCCTGCGCGTCCGGAGCCTGCGCTCCACAAGGAGAGAGTGAGAGGCCCGCGTACCGCAAAAAAACAAACAAACAAAAAGACTCAAGGAGGTTTATATCATCTGCCTCAAAGTCATTTAACAAATAACTTGGCAGGGCCGAGATTTATACCCAGGTCTCCTAAATCCAGCCAGTTTACTAGCTGACTGTCCTCTGACCCTAAATTCCTTGAGTCTCAGACCTTTACCTCTGTGATCCTGTGACCACAGCCTCTGGCGTGGGCTGGGTCCTGAGCTGAGGACAGGGCTGGGAGCTTGGTGGGTGTCTGGTGCCCACGGCTCCTGGCTCTTACCCTCTCACACTTCCGGGGACCAGGGTCTGGAAAGCCTCCTCTTTCTTTGATTTGAACTGAAGTGAAAACCTCTCCCCCGCCTCCTGCCCTACACATGTTAACACACGCGCTGGGAGGAAATAGGAGACATGTTCTCACTGTGTTGTCGCACAGGAAGAGGGTTCTGAGGTGTTAACATATTCTTTCCAACTGGAGTTCTAATGAGCCCAGCAGGGGAGACTGTGTGCCAGTCCCGGCTCAGCTGTTCCCTCTCCCGGGGTCATCTGATGCTTCAGCCGTTCAGGGGCCCCTGAGTTTCCAGATGATGCTTCCCAGAGAGGGGGCGGGATTTCCAGGCTGCACACCCAGTTGTCCATACAAGTAAGGAGGAATGACAAGGCGTAGCGGTCCCTTCTCCACTGCTCTGATCCAGGTGAATACACATCTTCAAGAACATTGGCTCCTGGCAGTGGTTCCTTGCAAAACAACCCTCCAGTCATCGCGCGGTGCACGTGCAGCCTTTGGTCCGTCCAGTGAAGCTGTGCAGGCTTCAGAGCTGCCGCGCCCTCTCTGGGACTCTGGGACCTCAGACCTGCCTTGCCTTCCCGGCCTGCTTTGTCCCCCGGGGCCCGGCCTGCAGACTGAGTTTCCCAGACTTTGTCTGGGTTCAGCCAGTGGAGGAATCCGTGGGAAACTGGAGGCAGTAAGTTGGAAGGAGCCAGAGTACCGCTCTGTTTCTACCCCGCCTTCAGCAGCATTTCCAGCATCACTGTATCTCCCTCTAGGCCCTCAATCTCTCTCCTCCCCGTCTCTGTCTCTATCTTTCTGTGGCCGTCTTTCCCCTCACTCCCTTTTTCTCTAATTCCCTTCCCTCATGTCTGTTTGACCTAAAGGACCACCAACAAAGTGCTGCTGGGTAATACAGGACTTATTGGCTGTTCATATTGCCAGTGATCCCATATCTATTTTTGCAAGATATCTTAGAAATCACAGACTACTCCACACTCTGTCCCATTCTGGGGATGGTGCTGGCCTGTGCCGGACCTTCTTAGGCATATTAAATCTCATAGGTTAATTAATAATATGTAATACTTAGGGCATTTGGCTGGTAACACGATGGTCCACTTCATAAATTCTGGACACCAGATAGTCCAATGTAACCCTTGGCTATGAAATGACCACAGATTTTGAACTACTGGTTTGTCCTTAAGGCCTTGACATTACCATGGATTCCTAATTGTACCCCTGAATATCCTCAGGAAGTGGGGATTTTTGTTTGTTTGTCTGTTTCCCTTCTAGGAACCAACACCTGTAGACTTCTGCCCAAGGTTACAGGTTATTCTCCAATAATGCAGACTGTGGTGTGGGGTCCACCTTAAAGGCAAGTGCACTACAGGGACCTATTCATAAAGAGTCACTTGTTAGTGACAAAAAGAAACAACAGGAAATCCATGGGCATTAGTCAAAACCTATAGGGGAAATATAGTATTTATCCCTGAACAATCTGTGGTTTTGAAGAGTGGGATTTCATAGACAGTGTGGGATTCTGAACAACACTTTCTCGCTGCCCTCGTCCTATGCATGAGTCTGCGTGATGAACGCTGGAAATCTAGACCTAAATCTAGGCTAGGTTGTTCCTCAAGCATCCCACGATGGAGAGGGGGAGTGAAAGTAGCAAATGCATAATTGAAATGAATGTGAAATGTGCTGGCTGAGTCATTAACTCAGACTTAGCAAGTTGAGGAAGATCTTCATCACAGGGAGTGAAGCGTGAGATAGATCTGGACCATGGAAGGTACTTGGCCATGTTTGTTGACTGAATACATGAGCACATGAATGCCATACAAAGTAGATTTTTTAATCAACTAGAAACATGTGGGTCAACCAGAGGAAATAGCATAGTCGGTGCAATAGGAGAGAACATGTCGTTTTAAACCGGAGCATCCGAGTGTCTTTTTTGTAATCATTCTCCTGGATGTTTCTGAATTGGAATTTGCGATCCTGGAGCTTACGGCTTCAAGGTAAATAATGTGACAGCTGTGGAGAGAGAACACCTTTCTCATGTCCAGGTCCCAAGTTGGAATGCCCTGGGCAGAAGAAGAGGGAAGGTCCTCAGAGGTGAGCCAGGCAGTCAGAGCTAGGGGTTCCTTCACCTATAAACCCACAGCCTGGGCTCTGAGTGAGCCTCACAAGGCACCCCTCCCCCCCACCTACTACCCTGCAAGCCTGTCACCATGGAAGGTGATAGGAACCAGGGAGAGCAGGGCCTTTATTGTACAGAGGGAACAGCACAGGAGAGAAGTCTTGCCCTGGCAACACTGCTGTTCAGAGGCAGGACATTTTATTCAATACCATGAGTGCCTGATCGTCCATCATTCATTCATGTATCAGCAGGCATTTACGGAACACATACCTGTGCCTCCTGCTGTCCTAGGCCATGGAGGTAAAGCAGTCTGGGTCTCTGCACTGACACAGATCCCATTCTCGTGGGGAAACAGGAGAGGAAATGGACAATTACGATGGAGCATATGCTGAGGGCTGCAGCAGGCACAAGGGCTGCGCACACAGACTCTGCCCAGGGTGTGAGGGCTGGAGAAATTCCACTGGGGAGGTGCTGTAGTGAAGGTAAAAAGGTATCTCTCGTCATGTTCACAGTTGAATGAAATCTGTGTATGTGCGTGTGCGTGCGTGTGTGTGCATTTTCTGCTAGCAAGAGGTGGAATGAAAAAAAAAACCATTCAGGTTTTAGCCTATAGCTTTTGAAATCAACCCTGAGCCATGCTATGCCTTCATCTACATCTGGAGATCCAGGAGATGTGAAAAAATAGTAACAATATGGGAGTTTCTTTTGGGGGTGCTGAGGGAGGAGGAGATGAAAGGTTAATTTTTGAAAATAGGCAGTAGGAGAATTTGACATTTGACTAATATGCTGGAGTAGTATGCATCGTGTGTGTCTGCTTTTGTTCTAAGATACATCAACTTTTCTTCAGCAGAGGCCTAAGGGATCAGAAACAATGAGTTGATTTAAAATAAAGGTTATGAAAAATGGTAAGGCCCTGGAGACAATTTACGTGAATTTCCAAAGCCAAGAGATTGTCAGCTGGGGCCATGAAGCCAGGACTGGGCTTCCAGGGACAAGCTTGCTTATTTTTTTCCAAGTAAAACTGGGAATTGCTTTTTTTTTTTTTTTAATATTTCCTGAGCTAAAGTGGGTCAAGTCACTGGTGAGATCTCATTTGCCCATCAAGTCCTAGTGACCAGCTGTGAAAATGTGAAAAATGGATTAAAGTCAGCTCTGCTGGCTGTGTTTACAGAGTGCCAAAGAGCGGAATCCAGTTTTCTTGCCAATGAAATCAAAAAGTTATCCAAGTGTCGATGGACTGAGTGTTTTTGCAGTCCCCAAATTCCTGCGTTGAAACCCTGACTCCCATTATGATGGTATGTGGGGACAGGGCCCTTTGGGAGATAATAATGAAGTCGTGAGGGTGGAGCCCATGATGGGATTAGTACCCTTATAAGAAGAAACCAGAGAGCTTGTACCAAGGAAAGGAAATGTCATGTGAGGACACAGCAAGAAGGAGACTGTCTGCAAGTTAGGAAGAGAGCCCTCACTGGGCAGTGAAAGCCAGCACCTTGATCTTGAACTTCCCAGCTCCCAGAACTATGAGAAAGAAATTTCTGTTGTTTAAGACACCCAGCCTATGGTATTTTTGTTGCAGCAGCCCAAGCTGACGAAGATACAAGCTAACTTATTCAAATGTTTTAAACCATGCCCCAAACTCAGAATTACCAGCTTCCTCCCTTAATCAGCTCTTGTTCTTATCTTTCTTAGTTGATCGAATTGCCCACTTTCCCAGCCTAGAGGATCATCGAGTTACATGTGTCCTGTTCTCATCAGACACATTCAGTGACCAAGTCCAGCTGAAGTCTGCTCCCTACCCCTCCAAGACATCTGTTTTTTTCTTCCACAGAGAGCCTCCTACCAGATTTATTCTAGCTTTAGTGTTTCTCTTCCAAACCGTGTTTCCACACCATTTTATCACAGTGATCCTTTAAAAACAACCCAGAACTTAAGGCTATTTGTTCCCCTTTTGTCTATGATAAAGATGCAGAAATCCTCACACTGCATATAAGACCATTTCCAATTTGGCCACAGCCCACCCTTCTAGTTTCATCTTATGCCCCCCTCCCCTTCCATTCCCTTCCACCCCTGCATCCTTCTCTGCAATTAAAAAGACTTACTTCTTCCTCCTTCTCTACCTACACCTGCGTCCATGTCTCTGATTCTTTGCACACATGTTTTCTATGCTTAGAATGCTGCCTCCATCCTTTTTTGCCTGTAACCCATACCCCACACTCAGGGCCAGACTAGGGCAAGGAGAGTGAGGCCCCCACGGCACAACTGTAAGGTGCTGGCTCTCAGGATCATGTGGGTGCCTGAAAGCAAGTGTCGCCTTTGGTTTGCTCCCTGAGCCCTCGCTGGCCTCACTGTAGTCCCAGCCCCATCCCCTCTCCTTATTCCTCACCAGCTGAATGCTTCCTCCTTAGAAACCCTGCTTCTTCTCTCCAAGGCAGAGGTAGCAATGCTCTGCTTTTCAGCTTCCTGAGCTACAGAAAATAATCTCCTCAGATGTATTCCTTTGCATTCTGTTCACAAATCTGTTCCAACATAGATTCAATTCAATCCATTGGGCATTTAATGAGGATTTGCCATATTGTGTGAATAAACAAATAGCAGTGTAGCCATTTTGCTCTCACTTGCAAAGCTTCCCAAGATTGATTGAATCGAGTGCAGAGTGAGTGCTGATCAATATATCATACCCACATCGGTGTACGCTTAATCAGTTGACATCGGACTTGTTTTCTGTATCTGTGACAGTAGACATTTGTAGAGGAAGATTCTAAAACACAGGCAAACTCATTTTGCAAGTCCCTAAAAGATCATTCTTTCATTACAGAGCAAACAGATATGAGAAAGTCAACTCTTTAGGAGGTAATTTATGAAGATTAGAAGGTAATATCCTTTTTCAGTCATACAAGGTATTGATTATGTCAAATCCTCCAAAGCATCAAGGGTAGGCGAATAAACATCTACTTGCAATCCATCTAGCTTTAGTTCCTGTGTATATAAATAGTGTTTCTGTGACGTGGGAAGAAGCAGTTAATATTGCCACATATAGATCCACGGCCAGTGACAATGAGTAAATAGTTTGGGGAAAAGGTAAAGGAGCTTCTAAAGGGAAGGGCCAAGAGGGAAGTGCTGTTGGTTGAGAGCACACCCTCGAGGGCCTCCTAGTATGTCATGTGGAAATTAGAGGGCACAGTGTATCCCGAACACTATCCATCAGTTGCAAAGAGTTAAAGGCAGCTCTCTATATCATTTCTGGTTTATGAGTTTGCAAGGATTTCTCATGGTTGAAGAAAATGGTCAGAAATTGCAAACAAGCTCATTTAATGGATACCTTTTATTTCAGCCAATACTATGAATTTTTTGGGAAAATAATTGGTTTGCAACTTGTGTTAGCCAGGTCTCTTTTGGTTGACAGTGATAGAAACCAAAAGAGGGATTTTTTTTTTTTTCTTAAATAACTGCTAAGACAGGGTATATATAGCTTCAGCCATTCCTGGATCCAGTGGCTAGAAGGATAACATCAGAAATATGTGTATATTTTTTTAGCTCTGCTTTATCTGTGTTGTCTTCATCAACAAGCAGGCAAAGATGGCCACCAGAAGATCCAGTTTTATCAGCTTATAAACTTGTGAGAAAAGAGCTTCTAGTATGGCAGCAAAACGGTTGGTTGTGCCTCATCTTGGTGTAGTTCGGTTCATGTGCCTGTTTCGTAATCCATCACCGTGGATAGAGAGAAACTGCTCTGAATGCCCAGATCTGGGTTTCCTGGAGCCAGGAGTGGGATTAGACCTGCCGTTACATTGTGTGAGCTGAGAATAGGGGGTAATACCCCATTTGATCCAGTTTTCCAAGCTTGTTCATTCATTGGTTTATTCATTCATTTATCCTGCTTTTTATCCAGTCTGACATTCTCTGCTTTTCAATCTGTTTTATTTATATTGAATGTATTCATTGATCTATGGTCGTATTGAAGCCAACCATTTTGCTATTTGTTTTATATTTGTCCCATCCGTCTTCTGTTCCTCTGTTTTTTCTCCCCTGACCTCTTTGAATTAATCAGATATTTTTCATGTTCCATTTTAACTCACTAAATAGCCTTTTAAACTATAATTTTTCATATTAATGTGTAGTGGTTGCTCAAGGGATTATAATATACACCCTTATAACCTGCTTTGATTTAATACTGTACCACTTCACATAAAATATAAGAATCCTGAGCCAGTACCATATGACTGCATTTACTGTTCCCCTCAGATTTGTGTTGTCCTTGTACTTATCTTACAGGTACGTACCTTATAAACCCACAAAACATTATTAACATTTTTAAGCTAAATATTCCTGTGCCTTCGAAGAACTTAATAAGGAACAATTGACTTCCTTATCTGCTGATATACAGTTGCTACTCCATTATTAATGGTAATGTCCTATTAAGTCTCTGTGAACACTGAGTAAGTGAATGTTAAACTGTTGTCCCTAGGGAGATACAGGGTTAGGTTCCTGCAGGACTCTGGTCAACAACTAATTAACAATGAGCCTTGTTTTATGTGTGTTTATGTTTAAAGACACCTTAGTAATATATAGTGTCGACTCATTAACATTGGACTCAGGGCCAACAGAGCTGTAACTCGTGCCTGAATTAAGCTTACCTACACACATATTTTCTCATAAGGCACACATCACAGCCAACCGCACTTCAGTATTACATTTAGGGGACATTTTAAACAGCAAAATCCCAACCAAAGCACAGAAATGTGAAAACCATGGCACTAAATAAAATACAAAAAGGTCACTAGTTTACAGCATGAGTGCTGAAACAAGAAGGCAGCATGTCACTTCAAGTGGGAACAGTGCACATCAGGCAACTCAAAAGTTTCCCCACTCTGCACACGTCTGTGAAGGACTGCAAAATAGTTACAAATATTCATTTTGGGTTACACATTTAGTGAATAGGTAAATTCACCAATACAGAATCCATGAATAACGAGGATTGACTGGATGTATCGTTTCTGGTATCCTTCATTCCTTACAGAACTTAACTGCTGTCTGGTTTTATTTACTTTCAGCCTGAAGAAATTTCTTTAGCATTTCTTAAAATTCAGGTCTGCTGACAATACATCCTCTCAAATTTTGTTTCATTGAAATGTTTGTATTTTGCTTTCTCGTTTGAAGAACATTTTTACTTGATATAGAATTTTAGGTAGAGAGTTCCATTGTCCCTTCATCTCCATTGTTCCGAAAGAGAAGTTATTTATAAATACTACCATTGTTCCCCTGTATATAATATGTCATTTCTCTCTGGCTGCTTTGAAGACATTTTCTTTATCTTTGGTTTCCAGCAGTGTAACTATGATGACCTACTTATGGTTTTCTTTATATATATCCTGCTTAGGGTTCTCTGAGTTTCTTGGAAGTGTAGGTTAATGGTTTTCACCAAATTCTTGGAAGTTAGTATTTACTTCTTTATATATTATTTCTGGTATTTTTCTCTCCTTTAGGGACTTCAATTACACATATATTAGAGTATTTTATATTGTTCCATGTTCTGAGAACTTCAGTTTTTTTCAGACTTTTGTTTTCTTTTAAGTTCTCAATGACTTTTTTTTTTTAATGTATCTCATCTGTTGTTAAGCCCACCCAGTGAAATTTTCATTTCAAATGTTATATTTTAAAGTGCTAGATTTAATTTTGGTTCTTTTTTAAATACAGTTCCTCTTTCTCTGTTGGTATTCATCTTCTGTTCACTAATTAGAACCATCTTTTACTTTATGTCCTTGATCATGTATTTAATTACTGCTCACAACTCCTTGTTTGTTAATTACAATGTTGAGTTATCATATGGTCTTAGTCTATTGACTGATTTTTCTCTTGACTGTGGACCACATTTGATTGTTCTTTCCATGTCCAGTGATTATTTTGTACTAGACATTGTGGATGCTGCATAAACTCTGGATTATTTTGTCTTCCTTGGATGAGTTGCTTTTCGCTCTAGCAAGTGATCTAACTACTGGCTACTTAGCTTGAACTTGTGAATGTTCTGTTCTATCCTTTGTTAGGGTGGGTCAGTTTCAGTTTTTCTCTTAGAATGAATCCTTAGTCCTGGGAAATTGTCTTTACATGTAAGGCATGACCCTTCTTAGAAATCAACAGCCCAAGGTGTTGATCAACACTTTAAACTTAAGATTCAGACTCTGAACTCTATCTCTCCTCAAGCAGGTCACAGCTGAAATCTCACCTCAAGTTTTTCAATTTTCCTGCTGTTGCTCTCTGCTGGGTGACTTGGCGTCTCCCTTACGTATGCATAATTCAGATGCCAGTCAAGGATTTAAGGAGAGTTTACATGCAGATTTAGGGATTTCTCCTTCTGTAGATCCCTCCTTTGGACCATTTTCCTCTCCTTAAATTTTCAGCTATTCTGGAAGCCCCAAATTCTTCCTTCTGACACCCCAAGATAAAAGGCTGCATATTTTTGTTTGAGTTCTAGGCAACCTACACTGAGCATACTGGGATAGTTCTCAGAGGAAAAGCTAAATAAACATAGTTGTCACCAATGAATTTTCTCTCATTCAAGCATTGAATCCATTCCAATTTCTGCTTGCTTTGATTGTTCTCCAGTGCCAAAAGAAAAGTTGTTCTTTGTTTCGTTTTGTTTATCACAATTGTATCATTGTTATCTGCATGAAGCTTAATCAGATATAAATTATTTCACAATTACTGGAATTGGAACTTTCATTTATTCTGTCTTTAACCCATTTATTCAATGAGATACTTCCAACCTATGAATTGAATCTGTCAGTGGTGGTATAGGCAGCCGCATGGGGAAATGAGAAAGTGGGTATTTGGAGAGACCCTCTTGAGATGGCTGGAAAAGACATCTTCCTGGCAGAAAAGCAAACTGAGTAGAAAACATTTGGGGAGAGAACAAAGATTTTCTCTTGGTGAAGTGGGAAAAGGTTACACAGTATGTAAGCAATTGTTCTCAGAGAGAGCAAAACGATTCCCTACAACTCTGAGATAACCAGTGAGTGCTGGTAAGGTTTAAGTTTGGTGAACTTTTATACATGTGTTTGTTTATTGTTTTGTTTTGTTTTTGAGCAGCTTTGATATGGAGAAAATTAGGGGTTTATAATAACAAAACCAAGCTTAGTTCAGTGATCTGGTTTTCTCAGAAAATCTTTATTCCTTTTGGTTTCCCATCTTTTCCATTTAAAATAATCATAATTTATTATGTATATATAATTTATTATATTAATTTTATAAATTAAATAAATGATATAGTTGAAGGTATACATATATGATATTATATATATGTATTATTTGGATAGATACATACTTTCCTTCCTTTCTTTCAGTACTTCTGCCAGAGCTGAAACCCATGGACTTATTGAATGTCTTATTCTCCATGTCTATGTTCTATACAACATTGCTTCTGATGAAGGAAACTATTTTACAGCAAAATAAGTGTGCAATGGACTCATACCCATGGAATTTACTAGTCTTACCATGTATCACATTACACATAGGCAGCTGGTCAGAGAGACGGGAAGTGGTTTCATTCAGAGTTGATTGTAGTACCAGTTGGGAGGAAGCATGCTGGAAACCTGATGTTGAATATACCTTCAATAAGTGACCAACATACAGTGCTGTTTCTCATAGCCTGAATACACAGGTCTGGGAATCAAAGGACGCGATAACCAACTCACAGATAATTGGCTTCCCATCCTTGCCATTTTAGGTTTAATTTTCCACAGGCGGAGTGCTTCCAACAGAGTGCACAGGTAGGGTAAATAGGAAGTTTAGCGTACCACCTGGTCATTTGGGGGCTGTTTATGCCATTAAACCAACAGGCAAATAAGGTTGTTCTTCTGCTGGCTGAAGTGATAGGTCTTGATTATTTAGGGTAAATTGGGTTGCTGCTACATAAGGCTGGCATTCCAGATCATACTTCAAACCTGAGATCCTCTGGAGAAGCCATTTCTTAGTTCTATGTTCAATAAGAAACCATACCAATCATATGAGGGCAGGGCCACCCAGTATTCAAACCCTTCACGAATGACGTTTCATATCACCACACAAGGTCAAGAACCCTGACCAGCTTGGACCCTGACTGAAAACAAAGGGAGCATGAAATGGCAGTGGGAGAGGACAGTTATAAGTATCAACAGTGACTCGTTACAGAAATGGAACTGTTTTCCCACATGACCTCTGAATAATACATTCAAGAAGAAAAGGATACTGATTTTGGTGAACTTCTAGCAACCTCTACCACACTGCGGCAGTGATCATTGGTCTTATTTTGATTAATGATCGTGTTAGAAGTGAATCGGGGCATGGTTTATTCCAAAATCAGAGTCCCTTGTCTTTACATGTGTTTTGAAAAAAGTTGAAAATTAGGTTTTTACAAAATTTTCCAGCTAGAATGCAGATAGCCTGAAAATGAAGTGGCAGTGGAAGGGAGAGAGCGAAGTCAGGCCGCAGGTAACAAAACAGAGTAGATGCCGACTGTCAGTAAGCTTCAAAACATGATTTACTGAGTTGAAGTATAGAGGAAAATGGAATTTGCTGATCCGGGGCCAGCCACTGATCCATCAGACCCACGCCCCTGGCTGTGGGGTTTTTTGCGGGGGAGGCAATTGTTATCTCTCTGTGAGAGGATCTTACTTCATGTGAACAAAGACGACGCTAAGGCATGGCGTGCCATCCGTTTGCAGGAGCCTCTGGGCTGAGCTGCCGTGCTGAAAGCTACAGCCAGGCAGGAGTCACAGCTCAATCTCTGGGCCTGAAGTGGCGAACAGTGGCTTTTTCTTTCACTCTCTCTGAATGACCACCTTGAAGGCAAATCAACAGGAGTGACAGGGGAAGAGAGAGCCATGTGGCCATGCTGTCTGCCAGCCAGAAGGGGGAATTCAATAGCTCTCTTCTCAACTGAGCCAGCTTTTCTGAAATCCACTGACATTTCTGCCTGTTAGAGAATGGGAACACACGCCTTTCATTCCTGAGTTGAGGGGTGGTGTTTTGTCTGCAGTGCCCTTGCTCTCCTGGCCTGATTGTTTGCTGAGTGAAAAAAACAATTAAATCTCCCATTCAAGGAGAGCCTGTTTGGGTCTGAAGAGCTGTTTAAAACCAGAGAGCTTTATCATATTAATGAGCACTGCCGCGAAGATTAATACCAGGAAAAGGGATTCCCTAGAGAATTGAAGAGCCGAGCTGAGAATATTAGGATGTTATGATCTTCACACGATAGAAGATGACGGATAAAATGGCACATTACCCCCAGAGATAGGGACTTTTGTGTTAAATAGGCATGAAAATGAACACATATATATTTCACATAACTTGATAGATAATACAAACTCAGCTGTAATGCGCACACACTTATAACTAATTATCTGCCTAAGATCCGCTTTGTGGGAGACCCAATGCTGGCCTTCCCCGGACAATAGGAGTCAGAACTGGGAACGTAGGAATAAGAGAGGCAGAGGGGTAGACCAGCTCCAGGTGGTAGAGGGGTGCTCGCATCAAATGCTGGGACAAACACAAATTTCAGAGCCAGAAGCAGGGTTGAAGACAAAGCTACAGTTCCAGGAGCTCGTAGGAGAGATGGGAGGCAATAGTGTTTTGGGGAGGATAGGTCAGTAGAAAGGGAGGCCCTGTCCAGGCTATAGGCATGCACAGCTTTGGGGCTGGGCTTGGTCACCTGGTAAGAGATGTGATGCATGGACCCATCTGGCTCAAAGGGCCAGAAGTGAGTGGATGGCTTGTCAGATTCATACAAATTTAGCTTCTTCTTTAAAAAAAAAAAAACCTCTCTCTCTCTCTCCATGTATATATACATATATATATCTCAAAGTAGCTCAAAATGGGATGTGGTCAGTCTTCACAAGTGTAGACTGCAAGTTGATTGATATGGTTCAATTAGTGGTTACTTTTATTTTTTACTTAATTAATTAATTAGTTTGTTTGTTTACTTACTTATTTTTGGCCATGCTCTGCAGCTTGCGGGATCTTAGTTCCCCAACCAGGGATTGAACCCAGTGCCTGGCAGTGAAAGCACGGAGTCCTAACCACTGGAACGCCAGGGAATTCCCTATTGGCTACTTTCAGAAAAACACATATTTGCAGTACTCACTCTCACACCAAGAACAGAAAGTATGAAGGTTATATTGGGTCTGCTTGAAAGGCTTCGGGTCACTTACGATTTGTTTATTAAATATTAATGGGATTCTTGAGCCTTTAACTGTTTAGCTTTGTTTAGTTGGTTAACTGCCTTTCACCTCTGAGAAAAGGTCTTGGGTGAATAATGACACCAGGACCCATATTCTTGTGCCTCTGAACCTCAGGAAGACCCAGGCAATGGGAAAGCCAACTGAAGAAGCCTCAAAGACCAAGTTTGCTATTATTAGTGGATTATGGATTGAGAATGAAGCTCACAATAATAATAGAAAGCCCTCCATTAAAGGGATTTTTCAGAATCAAGGCACTGCGGTATCAGTGGAGGACGGAAAACACTGGACTTGAGGTAATTTGGCCACTTACTAGCTGTGTGGCTTTGGGGCAAGTTAGTTAACCTAGTTGAACACGAGCCCTGTACTGAGGAAGAAAGCAGTAACTGATCTGAAGGGCAGTTTGGGGAATGAAAAGAGATTTAAGGAGTTACGTCACACGTATAACGCAGTCAGCACAACGCTCAGATGTAGTAAATTCGTACTAAATGGCAGTAGTGCGGCAGAATTGATTACCTTGAACCTGGTAGCAGGGGACAGAGAAAGTAATTATGTCTTTATGGGTCCCACTGAGTTGAAGGGCCCTAGAAAAGAGAGTCAGGAAAGCCTGAGAACTGGCTTCAACAAGCCCACAGTTTTGGAATCAGCATCCATCTCTGCCCCAGTCAGAGAAAGATTGTGATCTATTCTGAGCTCCAAGAGCTGAGGGTGAGACGGGTGGGAAGGTGGAACAGAGGTGGCAAGACAGATGGGCTCAGAGTGGCAGTAAGGAGCCAGATCTTGCGGTGGGAGTGGGTCGGGGGGTGTCCGAGTCTCAGACACTTCACCTCTGAGAAGCCAGAAGAAACATGCAACAGGGCACCATGCAGGAAGCTGATGCAGCAGCGTTATTACAGGGGAACATTCTGCCTCTGCTGGTTTCTGCTTGAGCTCTGCTGTTGCATGATGATGGCAAGAAGAAAGACCCTGGTAGACCAGAGTACAGGTAGCTGGTGATGCTAGTGCGCCTGACCCTGTACTTTCATCATCCCAGTGGCTCCGGGGAAAGAGGTGGAGTCTTTTAGAGCCCAATTTGTTGGATAGAGACAGAAGCAATTCCTCAAGACTGCTGAATGAAAATGCTGACAGCTCAGAGATGGTACCTTGGCTGACCAGAGAGGAATGCATGCCTCCTCCCATTTTCTCCACCTGGACATACATCAAGAGTTAGACAGTTAGGGGGATCAAGTTGATCAGGGCTGGAAACCCTGTGTGACTGAGGTCTCCACTCACCACCCTCTCAGAGCAAACCTTAGAGGAACCAGCATTCTGGGACCCAGCTATATCCCACTCACACCTAGATTAGCAATCACTCATGGGTCAGTTAATAGAAGGAAATTGAAAAGGAGTCCTAGAAGCATTGATGGAGTTTAGGGGCACCTGATATCTTTTTTATTTTGAATCCTAAACTCGGGTTACTTTTGCCTATAAATGTTCTTCAAACCTGTATGTAGAGAGTTGATTTAATTTGCCCAAGGCAAATTTGTGTGCACGTATAATTCAGCTAATACTTCTAGAAAGGTAAACTTAAGTTTCTGATCTGGATAAATAATCATAAAACCTAGACTATTAAAATAATTAGGTATTGCCATTCTATTGCAAACTATATTTAGGACTAGAACCTGAGTTCTATTTACTGAATCAGATGCTGGCATTGTGGTGCATTATGAATTTTCTGGGACACTTTCAGCTTTACGTAGTCTGTCTAATAAATACATTCACTTTTTAAGACAGCTTTATTGGTATATTATTGACATAAAATAAAGCACATATATTTAAATATAAGATTTTATAAGTTTTGATGCCCATTATCTCAAGCAAGGTAATAAACATATCCATCACTTCCAAAAGCTTCCCTGTGTTTCTTTGCTTCCTTACCTCCCTGCCTTCATGGCTTCCTCAGGTAACTGCTTATACACTTTCTGTCACTATAGATTAGTTTGCATTTTCTAGAGTTTTATATACATGAAATCACACAGTATGTACTGTTGTTTCTTCTCCCACCATTTACTCAGTATAGTTATTTTGAGATTCGTCCATGATGTTTCCTGTATCAGTAGTTCACTCTGTTTATTGCTGAGTAGTATTCCAGTATAAGGATATACCACCTCTGCATATCCATTCACCTGTGAATAGGCATTTGGATTGTTTCCAGTGTTGACCTATTACAAATAAATCTTCCAAGAATATTGACATGCAAGTCATTGAAAGGAAATATACTTTTATTTCACTTGGGTAAATATTTAGGGGTAAAATAGCTGGATCGTATGGCAAGTATATGTTTGGCTTTTTAAAACACTACCAAACTGTTTTCCAAAATAGTTGTACCATTTTACATTGCCATCAGCAGTGTGTAACAGTTCAACATCCTCGTCAGCACTTGATATAGTCAGTATTTTTTATTTTAACCTCTTTCAAAGGTGTGTAGAGGTATCTTATCATGGTTTAATTTATAGTTCCCTAATGGCTAATGATATTTAACATGCTTTCCTATTTATGCATATTTTAATCTGTATATCTTAATAATACATATACTATTATATATATGATTGGCCAACATTTTCACCTAGTTCATGGCTTGCCTTTCATTCTCATTACAGTGTCTTTTGAGGGGGAAAAGATTTCAGTTTTTATGCAGTCAAATTTATCCATTCTTTCTTTTACAGATTATGCTTTTAGCGTCATATCTATGATATGGGGTATAAGATCAACACAGTTTTTCCTTATGTTTTCTTCTAGAAATTTTATAGCTTTAGGTTTTACATGATACACCTCTCCATTTATCTATTTCTTCTTTAAATTCCCTTAGCAATATTTTGTAGTTGTCAATGTACAATCCTTGTACACTTTGTCAGATGGACTCCTGAATATTTCATCTTTTGATGCTAGTTTAAAGGGTATGTCAATTCCTGATTGTTTACATAGAAATACACTTTATTTTTGTATCTTGATCTTAGATCCTGAAACTTGGCACTTTTTAGTTCCAGTAGCATTTTTTGTGGGTTCCATTGTATTTTCTATGTAGATTATTATGTTGTCTGGTAATAAAGACAATTATTACTTCTTTCTTTTCAATCTGGTTGCATTTGAATTCTTTATTTTCTACCTGATTGCATAGATTACACAGAATGCCCAAATACAATGTTAAGTGGAAGCGATGATAGATGATATTCTTAACTGTTCCTCATCTTACAGAAAAAGCTTTCAGTCTTTTACCTGTAAATAAGGTGATAGCTGTCAGCTGTAGCTGACACCTTATTTTCATAGCTGCTCTTTATTTGATTGCAGAACTTCCTCTCTATCCTAGAATGCTGATCGTTTTGTTTACTTTAAATTTGGAATAGATGTTGGATTTTTTTTTTTTTTTTGCGGTACGTGGGCCTCTCACTGCTGTGGCCTCTCCCGTTGCGGAGCACAGGCTCTGGACGCACAGGCTCAGCGGCCGTGGCTCACAGGCCCAGCCGCTCCACGGCATGTGGGATCCTCCCGGACCGGGGCACGAACCTGTGTCCCCTGCATCGGCAGGCAGACTCTCAACCACTGCACCACCAGGGAAGCCCCAGATGTTGAATTTTTAAAATAATTTTTCCATCTATTTAGATGCTTATATGGGTTTCCTTTCTTTTTTTGTTTCTTTGTTAATATGGTGAATTATATTGATTGCTTTACTAATGTTAAACCAAAATTGCACTACTGGGATAAAATTCACTTGATCATAATATTTTATTATTTTATTTTAAAATTTACTTTGCTAAAATCTTGTTTAGAATTTTTGCATCAGTGTTCATAAGGGATATTAGTATGTAGTTTTCTTTTCTTGGAATGTCTTTGTCTGGTTTTGAAGTAAGGATATTGCTACCCTCATAGACTGAATTGGGAAGTATTCTTTCCTCTTCAAATTTCTGGAAGAAAATTCTGAGTTAGTATTATTTCTTCCTTAAACATTTGCTATAATTCACCAGTGCCGCAATCTAGGCCTGGAGTTTTCTCTGTGGGAAGGTTTTAAGCTACAAATTCAACTTTATTTAATAGATACAGGACTCCTCAAGTTATCTATTTATTCTTGAATGAGCGTTGGTAGAATATATCTTTTGAAGAATGTGTTCTTTTCATCTAAATTGTTGAAATGATTGGCATATCCTTTTGTTATCTATAGAATCTAGAATGATATTACCTCTTTCATTATGGTATGAATAATTTGTCTTTCTGTCTTTTCTCTCTCTCTTTCCTTTCTTTCTCCCCCCTTCCCTCCTTCCTTGCTTGCTTCTTTCCTTTCCTCTCTCTCTCTTTTCCCTCTCTTTCTCTCTTTTCCCCCTCTCTCTCTCTTTCCCTCTCTCTCTCTCTCTCTTTCTCTTTCTTCCTGATTAGTCTGTCCAGAGGTTTATCAATTATATTGATCTTACAGAACCAGCTTTTGGTTCCATTGTTTTTCTGTCTGTTTTTTGTTTATTTGCTTTCAATTTTATCAATTTCCTCTTCCTCATCTGTAATGTCTCCTTTCTTTGACTCAATTTATGTTTAAGGCACAAATGTTTAAAAGCATTATGTCTTCTTAATGAATTGACCCCATTTATCATTATGAAATGATATTTATCCATGGTAATATTCTTTGCTCTGAAATCTACTTTGTAGACTAATGTAGATATGACAGCATCCTTTTGATTAGTTTTAATACAGTATATTATCTTTCCTTTCTGTTTGTGTCTTTATACTTAAAGTGAGTTTCTTGTAGGCAACTTATATTTGGGTCTTGCCTACCACTCCAAATCTAATAATCTTTGTCTTTTAATTGTGATGTTTATGCCATTTACATTTAATGTGATAATTGATTATTGGCTTAAATCCATTACCTTGCCATTTGTTTTCTATTTTTCCTCTCTTTTTTGTTTCCTTCTTCCTCTTTTTCTGCCTTCTCTTGCATTAACCGAGTGTTTTTTACGTTTCCTTTTTTAATCTTTCTTGTTACAAACATTCTTTTCAAGTATACACAGAATATTTACCAAGGTAGACCATATTCTGGACCATAAAGCAAGTTTCAGTAAATTTAAAAGGAGTCAAGTCATACAAAATATGTTAGTAGTGTTTGATTTCTAATTATATTGGTACTATAATTATATATTATACTACCATCTTATAGCATCAAAATCAGATCCTTATGGTCCATTCAATGAAGTTGACATCTATATGTGTGGCAGATGCTTAGGGCCCCTTTGGTCTTGACACAGAAATGAGAAGCTAACAGAAGGTGGAGGGGATTAGGAAGAGTTACTGAAGGGAGACATTAGAGGATATGGGTTTCTTTGATCTTGGATTTCTTTGATCCTCTGAAACACTGCTTCTGCAATGATTTTCTGCCAGTTAAGTATCAGGTGATTCAGATAGCTTCCAGGGAAGAATATAAAGGAGATTAGAATTATATGGAAAAGCCAAAGGAAACATTATTCAAGTCTATAAAATCCCCATGGATATGAAAAGGGTTACTGGGATTGCCCCACAGACCCCTGAAAACTAGAACTATTTCTGCATTCTGCCTGTCTTTTCAATGTAAATACCACAGGATAAAGGATTAGAACAAATGAGATGAGATTTAGTTTTACATTTCACTCAGTTCAAATTATAAGCTTTTTTGAATAAATGTATGGATTAAAAGTTGTCTGGCCAGGTAGATAGGATAGCACAGATCCAAAGTATAGAATTGTCTATGGAGTGACTGGTGAAATTAGGGGTGATTGATAACTGATTCAGAACTGGATTTCTATTGGTGTGACCTAATGAGACAGGTGTGATGTAAAAATAGACAATGCAGTTCTGGGTATGTTTTTGTAACTCATCACGAACCTTTGTGGCCAGTTCACCTCTAGGGAAGGCAAATGTAATCTATGAAAATTTTTGATTTCAGTGATTAGATTTAGATTTGGTCATTTAGCAGAAGTTAGGAAATACAAATATTTCTTCTGGGAAGTTGATAATAGCATACACCTTGGCTTAAAACAGGCAACATTACCCAGTAACACAGTCATTAAGCACAAAGGCCTGCCTACTCCTTTCGCTGGTGCTTTCAGCTCTCCAACCCAGCTCTTAGGAGGTAGGAAACATGACAACAGGAATGCATCCACATTTTATGCAGCTGGCAGCACAACGACATTTTATACACATGCTACCAGTTTCCATTCAGTGGAGATCTAATCTCAGTACCTTTGGATTCTTTTCCATAGTTCATTACGTTCTAATCAGTTATGGCTCTTATGAAAAAGAACTCCTCTGAGACTCTCAGAGTAGAACAAATCCATAAATCAAACACAATGGAATTTTATTATTGTTTTCTTTTTGTTTTTCTCTCCTGTCTGCACATCTCCACTGGCTTGGAAAAGAGATGAGCTATAAAACATCTAGGCTAGTGCAAACCACCTGCTTGGGAACATTTTCAGCCAATATTATGGAGAAGCATTGGGACCAGAGAACTGTGCCCCATCCAATGCAATCTGTTATCTCAATTATTCTTAGAGAGAACTTCTCATAGATATTTTATCAACAACACCTTCGGCTACCCCGTAAATTCAGGCATCAGAGGCCAATTACATAAAGTAGATGTAAAAGATATGGAACACAGAATTTCTGAATCGGATACAACCTGTCTCCCCTCATTAACATCCCTATTTCTAGATGAAACTTATTGGCCTACAAAAACAAAAAAAGTGTTTCTGAGTAAATTAATTGTATAAACACAAGTCCCTGGAGAATGATTAAACTATTTAGGAGACAAACAACTCTTCAAGATTTGCAGAAGCACTGCTTCTTTAAAAAAAGAGTCATGCTTATCACAGATGTCTCATCTCTTCATTAAAGCAGATCCCCTAAGGATCTTTGCTAGCAATGTTTTGTTGACCCAATTCCAATGACTCTATGCATTTGAAAAAGAATTCCATTTATTTTGAAATATTCGGTAATCCATAATCCCAGAATAATGATTTTATTGAGTTGGTTTGACATTACAGCTTCAACTTTTACTGACAGCATCGAAGAAATAGCTTTATTATTATAAAATCCAAGATTTTCTTCAGAACACCTTCCACTTATTTCTCAGTGTCATAGAGATGATAAATTTACTTTAGAATTAATTGATGGCAAACATTTAGTTCTCCTGAAGGATTTATATCAAACTTCCTTGTGAACAGTGAAAGGTATATAAGGAGCATGTTTTCTTTTTGCTCTGGTCACAAGTGATTTGAGAACCAATTTCACAGCTAAACTTATGTTTAAATAGTCTCTCCAGGAGATTCCTGTGCATGGGAAAGTTTGAAAAAGCATTGCTCTGCATTATTTATGACAACATCTTTACTAGGGTATTTTCTTCACTCTTCTTAGGGGACAAAATTTGGCGATTCAAATCTGATGCTGTCACGCCACTATCTTTTAAAGCTACTTGTTATGGACTGAATGTGTCCCCTCATAATTCATATATTGAAGTCCTAACACTCTGTCCTTGGAGATTGGACCTCTAAGGAATTAATTAAGGTTAGATGAGGTCATAAGGGTGGAACCCTGATCCTATAGGATTAGTGTCACTTTAAGAAGAGACACTAGAGAACTCCCACCCCAACACCCCATCTCCTCCCTCTCTTTCTCTATTTCTTTCCCTTCCTGCACACAAAGAAGAGGTCATGTGACCACACAGTGAGATGGGTGGCTGCCTACAAGCTAAGAGAAGAGACCTCAGGATGAAACTTACCTTGCTGGCACTCTGGTACCTTGATCGTGGACATTTCAGCCTCCAGGACTGTGAAAAATAAATTTCTGTTGTGTAAGCCACTCAGTCTGTGGTATTTTGTTATGGCAGCCCAAGCAAACTAATGCACTACAGTACTTTAAATCCATTTCATGCTGGACAGTAACAAGTTAAAAGAGTTAGAATATGAGGATTTTATTTTTAGTTCAATTATTGTCTTATCATTTAACCTTAAATTCGCTTTTCCACTTCATTCACCTCAGTGATTTGCAAGATATCTGAATTAGACAATAAGTTTAATGAGCTTTATTTCTTTTGTGTGTATAGATTCTTCAGGGTTGGAAGAGAGCTTAATAATCATCCAGGAAAAACATTTCATTTTATAAATGAGAAAACTCAAGTCTAGAGAGCTAATTGATCATAGGAACGAGAGCAAAGCCCATATCCCTGGACACTCAATCCTGTTGATCGTTTCCTGATGCCAACACATGGCACCAGCTCCACGTTCTTGATTGCCTACAAGCTAGCTGGTTAGAAGACAGCTATATTCAATCCCATTCCATTATTCAGTGTGACTTGTCTTACGCGGAACCCTAGCCACAATGTAATTACACTGTGATTTACATTTTAAAAAGGAAGTCCAACAGACCTGAGTTCACATTTGGCGTTGTCCCATGTGACCAGGGCAGGTGCCCAGCTTTTATGAAGTTCAGATTCTTGTCTGTAATAGAGAGGAAGCAATACCTGTGTCATGAGTTGCTTGTGGGAATTCAGTGGACCATTCTCATGAAGCACCCAGCATAGAGTCTGGGGTGTTCCATAGATGTTGGTTGTCTGGACCACGTATTTTCTTTTCCTATACAATCAACTATTACCAAGGGGTAAACTTTTACTTGAGTTCCTGTCTGGTCACTTTCTTTCCTATCAGTATGGTTTTAAAGAGCGTTACCTGACTGGCCTTGGAAGAAGTAAAAGAAGTACAGAGAATCTGAGATAGACCTGCTAGTGACTGCAGCAGTCGAGATTGGAAATCAGGGGGTAATTGCCAGGAGCAGGAAGGAGGGGAATTAAAACTCAGATTGGGAAGTCCCTGTATGAGATGAACTCATAAGCAATCTGAAGGTCAGTCACTTACATGGAAAAAGAACAGTTGCAGGAAAATGAATTTCTCCTGTGTGATGGGGCTCTGGATGTGATTTATGAGGGAGCTCCAACCGAGGATTATTTGATAAGCTGACTGCATGGTGCCTTGGACCTTTGATGAGGCAATTGCATAAAGGCCTGTGATGCGAACATGCCATGAGACAGAAGTTAAATGTAAAGCACAAGAGCAGCTGCTGCTTTTTTATTAATTTACAAAAGTTCAAGTCGTGTGCAAGTTCTCAGATTTGGTTCGAAGCAAATAAATCTGTTATCTTGAGGTGAGTTGCAATTTCCCAGGAGAGAATGTAACCCTTGAATTAATATTTTTTCATATGCTAGAAAGATATTTTTTCATTTAAATTTTGATCAAAATACTAGATGCATATGTTTTTAAAAAATCAAATAGTTCAAAAGTTATTTAACAAAAAAGGAACAGGCTTCACCTTCTGATCCCCAGTTCCTAACCAGAGAGGCTACAACTTTTTCAGTCCTCCTTTTATTGTTTCTCTTCCAGATAATATGTTTATAGTAATACATATATATGGAATCTAAGAAAAAAAATGTCATGAAGAACATAGGGGTAAGATGGGAATAAAGACACAGACGTACTAGAGAATGGACTTGAGGACATGGGGAGGGGGAAGGGTAAGCTGGGACAAAGTGAGAGAGTGGCATGGACATATATACACTACCAAACGTAAAATAGATAGCTAGTGGGAAGCAGCCGCATAGCACAGGGAGATCAGCTTAGTGCTTTGTGACCACCTAGAGGGGTGGGATAGGGAGGGTGGGAGGGAGGGAGATACAAGAGGGAAGAGATAGGGGGACATATGTATATGTATAACTGATTCACTTTGTTATAAAGCAGAAACTAACACACCATTGTAAAGCAATTATACTCCAATAAAGATGTAAAAAAAAAATAGGTCATAACTTATCAGTTGTAAAGCATATATGCTGACTTGCTAATATAAAAGAGGAAAATCTTGGTCACTTTTTCTTCCCTCTCCCTTCCAGGGTCACTGTACATAGAATGCAGCAGGAACTCCATAAGTCCTAATTTTTGATAATTATAGTTTGTGTTTTTATCTTGGTTCTGCTTATAATTTTAAATGATATATTTAAACCTCTATTTCTTCTTGCATCAACATTAGCAGATGACTGAATTTATACCGTCAAAGTTGGGCCCTTTAGCAATCACATCCTTTTCTGTATTTCCTCTCCATCTTGCCCTCCATACTCCAATTTCTATAACCTAAAACATCACTTTCATATGGTGAAGATCAAGAACTCAGTCATGGTGTTCACTAACCAAAGTGAGGGCTTCTTTACTTTTTTCTATAGGTTAATTCTAAAACTTGGAGTTTTGTAAATTAATATATTATGTGTGTACACACACATAATATATTATATATATTATTATATTACTATATATTTTATATATATATATATATATATATACACATATGTCCTATCCTATCACGACTATGTACCATTTTCAGCCTGCAGAGCCCTATTGTATACTAAGGTTTTGTTTCCTTCTTGGGAATGATGCCACTAAAGAGAAAAGATTCCTTGAATGTAGATTAACTAGGTTTCTCTCTCTCTCTCTTTCTTGATGACTCTATTAATGGCTCAGAAACACTCGCATTTTATTCTGCCTCATATTTGGGTCCTGAGTTTCTTCCCCCGACTTGGAGTTCCTTCCTTCCTTCTTTCTTTCCTTCCTTCTTTCCTTCCTTTTTTCCTTCCTTTCTTCTTCCTGGTGATAAAACAATAATATGTCTTGGGGCTTCCCTGGTGGCGCAGTGGTGGAGAGTCCGCCTGCCGATGCAGGGGACACGGGTTCGTGCCCCGGTCCGGGAGGATCCCACATGCCGCGGAGCAGCTGGGCCCGTGAGCCATGGCCGCTGAGCGTGTGCTTCCGGAGCCTGTGCTCCGCAACGGGAGAGGCCACAACAGTGAGATGCCCACGTACCGCAAAAAAATAAATAAATTAAAAAAAAATAATAATAATATGTCTTTATCATACCCTCAGGCTTGTCCAGTCCATCAACAATTCCATCTATTAGAGCATCTAGTTCCTCTACTGGAAACTTGCTTCCTTGGATCCCTTCAAACTCC